>NC_133134.1:43742025-44945025 GCF_048418815.1 Hemitrygon akajei
GATTTTGTCACCTGGAGATTTGTGAATATGATTTATTGTTCCACTTGATTTCTTGATATGAAAATGTGAGAACAATGATACAGATTTTTCTTTAATAAGTAATATGAACAGGAGAGAATTCTCGTCTGAGCTGTCATTAGGTAGTCTGGGAAAATATTTAAAGGCATATTGAAGAAATGTAACCACCCCACTGACCCCTGAGACAGGTGATCACAAAAAGTGGCGACTGAGCATTCCAGATAGTATTGAGAACCTGAAGGCCATACATCCTGAACCAAAAGGCCTCTGTGTTTGTGATGGACAGAGTGGACCACTGCACTAACTACCCAGCTTCCTGCTTTCATCAATCACCACCTTCCCATCTAAGGAAGTGCCCGCTGTTTTATTTTGACCTGCCTTTATTGAAGTAGAGACATTTAGATCAGTCATAACCATAAATAAGCAATGGGAATTTTCTGTTAATACTACACTCTAAGTTACAAATATAACCTTTGTCTCCTTAATCTACTACAGGAAATCAAGACTGTTATAATCTTGGTACGTGCTTTTTGACTGCATGCCTTCCGGATAGATCATTCCCTATGCAAATACATCGAGGGAGCACAAAAGGACAAAAAGAATGCAGAATATAGTATTACAGTTCCAGAGAAAGTGCGGTGCGTGTAGACAAATACAGTGCGTGAGCCGTGCTGAGATAGATCGAGAGATGTTCACAAAGGATCTATCCAAGAATCTTAACACAACAGAGTAGAAGCTGTCCTTGAGCCTGGTGGTAGATATTCTCAAGCTTTTGCCTCCTCTGCCCACTCGGGTGGGGGGGGGGGGTGGAAACACGACAGAACGACCAATGTGGGAGGGTCCATGACATGTTGGCTGCTTTCCCAAGGCAGCTATGCACTTGGAATTATAGAAGGCCTTCCTTAAAGTGCTGTACCAAGAGTCTTAGTGGGAAATAGTTGGTGTAGCAGGTACTGTCTTAACATGGAGAGAAGATTGGTTGCTCAACAGGAAATAGATATCAAGTGTACAGGCCAGCCCTGGGTAATGAGCAGGTTGTGTTTGTACAGAAACAAATTGGTTGATTTTGTTCATAGCTCAATAATACATAAGATTAATTCCATATGGTAATCATACCTCTGCAATATTGCAATGAATAGAATCAAAATCAAATAAAACTAGTAAGAAAGAGCAGTTATTATAAAGCAGAGAGAGAGAGGAAACAATTTCTGCTGTTGAAAGGTATCGGACTACTAAATTTAATAATATTGTAGGTATTCAGTTGTATGTGGTCAGGCTCTTATACCCTAGGGAAAACCTGTAAAGGGATTTCAATCTGGTTGACAAGTGGTGTATCCCAATCTGGTTGGGGAGAAGAGACAATGTCCGGGGTTGGTGGAGCCCTTGCTTATTTTGGCTGCTTTACTGAGGCAGCGAGAAGTATAGACAAAGTCCATAGAAGGGAGGCTGGTTCCCGTCATGTGTCCGTGAATCGCCGCGGTTTCTTGTGGTCACTGGCAGAGCAGGGGCCACACCAAGCCATTCTGCATCCGGACAGAATAGTCTCTATGGTGCATTGATGAAAATTGGTAAGTGTCGAAGGGAACATGTTGAATTTCTTGAACTTCCTGAGGAATTAGAGGCATTGATGAGATCTCTTGACCATGACACCTATGTGGTTGGACTGGGACAGGCCTTTGATGATGGTCACACCTAGAAACTTGAAGCTTTCAACCTCAACACCGTCGATATAGGTTGGAATACGTGCACCCCTCTTCCCCACCCCACCTTCTGAAATCAACGATCAGCTCTTGTTGATATTGAGGGAAAGGCTGTTGCCGTGACACTATTTAACACGGATCCTGATCTCCTTCTTGTAGTCCAGCTCATTGTCATTTGACGCGGCCCATCAGCTGCAAATTTGTAGATAAAGTTAGAGCAGAATCTGGTTACACAGGGTGTGCAGGGAGGTCAGCAAGTCAAGCATTCAGTTGCAGAGGGAGGCATTAACTTCCAGGGTCCAGAGTTTGGAGACAAGTTTGCTTGCGGTACTATAGAAGGCCGAATTGTAGTCAATAAACAATAGACTGATGTAGATGTCTTTACTGGCCAGATGCTCCAGAGACTAATAGGACCAGGGAGATGGTGTCCACCGCAGGCCTGGCAGTGGGCACATTGCATTGGGTCAAGATCGTCTGGAAAACTGGAGTCAATGTGTGCCATGACTGGCCTCCATAGGCACTTCATGATATTGATGCTACTTCTTTGAAGGGCAGTATCACTGTCCTTTCAAGTCTTCAAGATAGAGTAAGTAGATATTTGAAGAGGAAGGATATTAAAGATTACTGCAGGTAGATGGGAATGGGGAATTTTCGTTGAAATCAAATCATCCATGACCCTATTAAAAAGAGCAAACTTGAGTAGCCAAAGAACCTACTTCTGCTCCTGTGTTCGTAATACACAAGTTTGCAAGAAGAATCCTTTCCTACCGTTGCTAAATTGAGGAAGTTTCAATCTGGTGCACACGTGTGTCTGTAGTAATAGCACAAGATGGCTTAAATGAAAAAAGTGAATTCATTATTTAACGTTGGAACAGCAGGTGGAGCTCTTCTGAGAATAGACTGGTTGGACTCCAGATTGTTGCTCTGGTCTGGTATTTGGTGAAGCAGCAACTTGCTTAGCCCAGCAAGTTTTAAATCTGGTGCCATCAAATTTGCAGAGCTGCCATCAGGGCACCAATTTAATTTGGCAAAATATTTCCATGTTAACAAAATTTGAGATACAAAATGAAAATTAACTCTTAAGTTATGTGAAAAAACTACAAAATGTACAGAATGAATAGGATTAGTTTACTAAGGTCACAGCAGCCACCCACATTAGAGATTTACGTTTGAAAGTGAAAGGATCATCTCTTTTATTACTACCTGCAACTGCCAGTTCACAGCAGGAGGCCACTTATGGTTTGTACAGAGTGAACCAGCAAGCCTTGGGGTGAGCCATTGTCAACATGGGGCAATTTCTGTGGTCTGGCACTGAGTTGCAACCTGCACTTTTGGAGATTGAAATTTTATTCTGCAACTAACCACTGTTGGTCCAGTCCAATGGTTCTTCATATTGGCAGTCAATTTTTTTGTCTTTGCACTGGACTGCTTCTGCAAAACAACAGATTTTATGTTGTATAAGATAGTGATAATAAACCCAATTCTGGTCCAGCTTCTGATTATTGTCAAGAACCGTTCTGTTTCCTCAGGAAAAGCAGATACGAAACAAAAGCAAATGATAATACTCTGCACATGTTGGAAATGTGAAATAATAGCCAAAAGTGCTGGAAATGTTCAGGCAGCACCTGTGGAAAAGGAAACAGAGTTACAACTTGGTGCCAAGAAAATACGTTTTTATTGACGACTTTTTCCAAGTCAATGAATGTATACAGAAGACAAAAAGAATAAATTATATAGAAATTCATACTACTGCCATCTTTATTATTGGTCAGTGAGCATATACTTAGCCTTATTTCACATGAGGATGATTTAATAAGGTCATATGAATAAAGCATCCAGAACAACACAAAACAACACACTACATCTCAAATTATGCCTCTCCAAAAATATAAATCCTTTTTGTGATACATTTGAAATCCGGGTGAATTTGTTCTGGTCAGAGCAATGGATTTTAGACAATAGACAATTGACAATAGGTGCAGAAGTAGACCATTCGGCCCTTCGAGCCTGCACCGCCATTTTGAGATCATGGCTGATCAATTACTATCAATACCCGGTTCCTGCCTTGTTGCCATATCCCTTGATTCCCCTATCCATAAGATACCTATCTAGCTCCTTCTTGAAAGCATCCAGAGAATTGGCCTCCACTACCTTCCGAGGCAGCGCATTCCAGACCCCCACAACTCTCTGGGAGAAGAAGTTTTTTCTTAACTCTGTCCTAAATGACCTACCCCTTATTCTCAAACCATGCCCTCTGGTACTGGACTCTCCCAGCATCTGGAACATATTTCCTGCCTCTATCTTGTCCAATCCCTTAATAATCTTATATGTTTCAATCAGATCCCCTCTCAATCTCCTTAATTCCAGTGTGTACAAGCCCAGTCTCTCTAACCTCTCTGCGTAAGACAATCCAGACATCCCAGGAATTAACCTCGTGAATCTACGCTGCACTTCCTCTACAGCCAGGATGTCCTTCCTTAACCCTGGAGACCAAAACTGTACACAATACTCCAGGTGTGGTCTCACCAGGGCTCTGTACAAATGCAAGAGAATTTCCTTGCTCTTGTACTCAATTCCCTTTGTAATAAAGGCCGACATTCCATTAGCCTGCTGCACTTGCTCATTCACCTTCAGTGACTGATGAACAAGGACTCCGAGATCTCTTTGTATTTCTCCCTTACCCAAATTTACACCGTTCAGATAATAATCTGCCTTCCTGTTCTTACTCCCAAAGTGGAAAATCTCACACTTACTCACATTAAACGCCATCTGCCAAGTATCTGCCCACTCACCCAGCCTATCCAAGTCATCCTGAATTCTCCTAACATCCTCATCACATGTCACACTGCCACCCAGCTTAGTATCATCAGCAAATTTGCTGATGTTATTTTCTATGCCTTCATCCAAATCGTTAATGTAAATGGTAAACAGCTGTGGTCCCAATACCGAGCCCTGTGGCACCCCACTAGTCACCACCTGCCATTCCGAGAAACACCCATTCACCGCTACCCTTTGCTTTCTATCTGCCAACCAGTTTTCTATCCATGTCAATGCCTTCCCCCCGATGCCCTGAGCTTTGATTTTACCCACCAATCTTCTGTGTGGGACCTTATCAAATGCCTTCTGAAAATCGAGGTACACTACATCCACTGGATCTCCCCTGTCTAACTTCCTGGTTACATCCTCGAAAAACTCCAACAGATTTGTCAAGCATGATTTACCCTTGGTAAATCCATGCTGGCTCGGCCCAATCCTATCACTGCTATCTAGATATGCCACTATTTCATCCTTAATAATGGACTCTAGCATCTTCCCCACCACCGATGTCAGGCTGACAGGTCGATAGTTCTCTGTTTTCTCCCTCCCTCCTTTCTTAAAAAGTGGGATAACATTAGCCATTCTCCAATCCTCAGGAACTGATCCTGAATCTAAGGAACATTGGAAAATAATTAACAATGCATCCGCAATTTCCAGGGCCACCTCCTTTAGTACCCTAGGGTGCAGACCATCTGGACCTGGGGATTTGTCAGCCTTCAGTCCCATCAGTCTTCTCATTACCATTCCCTTCCTAATGTCAATCTGTTTCATTTCCTCTGTTACCCTATGTCCTTGGCCCATCATTACATCTGGGAGATTGCTTGTGTCTTCCTTAGTGAAAACAGATCTAAAGTACACATTAAATTCTTCTGCCATTTCTCTGTTTCCCATAACAATTTCACCCAATTCATTCTTCAAGGGCCCAACATTGTTCTTAACTATCTTCTTTCTCTTCACATACCTAAAAAAGCTTTTGCTATCTTCCTTTATATTCCTGGCTAGCTTGCGTTCGTACCTCATTTTTTCTCCCCGTATTGTCTTTTTAGTTAAGTTCTGTTGTTCCTTAAAAACTTCCCAATCATCTGTCCTCCCACTCACCTTAGCTCTGTCATACTTCCTTTTTTTTAATGCTATGCAATCTCTGACTTCCTTTGTCAACCACTGTGGCCCCTTCCCCCCTTTGAATCCTTCCTTCTCTGGGGGATGAACTGATTTTGCACCTTGTGCATTATTCCCAAGAATACCTGCCATTGCTGTTCCACTGTCTTTTCTGCTAGGCTATCCGTCCAGTCAACTTTGGCCAGCTCCTCCCTCATGGCTCCATAATTTCCCCTGTTCATCTGCAACACTGACACCTCCGAGCTGCCCTTATCTTTCTCAAATTGCAGATAAAATCTTATCATATTGGGATCACTACCTCCTAATGGCTCCTTTACTGCGAGATCGCTTATCAAATCCTGTTCATTACATAACACTAAATCCAGAATGGTCTTTCTTGTCCCTGGTCGGCTCTCGTACAAGCTGTTCCAAGAATGCATCCTGTAGGCACTCTACAAACTCCCTATCCTGTGGTCCAGCACCAACCTGATTCTCCCAGTTCACCTGCATGTTGAAATCCCCCATAACTACTGCGACATTACCTTTGTCACATGCCAATGTTAACTCCCTATTCAACTTGTTTATTTAAAATGTCTTGGATCTCAGAGAAATTGAATTATATAAACTTAAGAAAGTCTGCAGATTCTGGAGATGCAAAGCAACACACACCAAATGCTGGAGGAAATACTGTCCCAAGGAAGGGTCTTGGCCCCAAATGTCATCTGTTTATTCCTTTCAATAGGTGCTGCCTGACCTGCTGAATTCCTCCCACATTTTGTGTGTCTGTTACTTTGAATCTTATCGGCTGTGATTTATCGGTAACAAGCATGATAATAAGGAAGCTCAAATATTTACTTAAGAAGTTGATAGTTCCCCTAATTGAGCAATAAACTAAGTAAAAAGCAGACTAAAACTGGCAGTTATTTGTGGGAAAAAATCACTTTAAAGAATATGTTGATGGCAAATCACTGACCTAGGTTTCTATTTGTGAACATATACAGGAAGCTGCATAAGAATCTTTAATGGTACTATTTAATATCTTACCCAAAGCTTTATACAGGTGATTCTGTTCCAAGTGTGAAATGTGTTATTATAAGAGCCATGATACTTTAGGTCTGAACCTTCATTCAAACATATGAAAAGAAGGACTGAAAAAGTCAGTCCATTCAGTGAGCCTTTCCCCAGCAATTGCATCCTGATAATCTATCTGGTTCCCCTGAGTCTAATCCCATAAATACTGCGCCTTTGCAGAATGTTAATTAGATCGTATGAAGCAATTTCAGAAAGACCTCTGGGAAATCCCTCTGCAAGACTCAATATTTAAACAGCTCCAGAACTCTTTGGTTGCGCAAAAAGCAACACAATTACAACATACGTCAAATTCAGGTTGAAAGGTGAGGCGGGTGAAGCCGATCCGGGAGCCTGTTGGCTGCAGGGCAACAACTGCTCCTGACCTTGGCGATATGACTCCTGCACGTCCCGCCCAACGGTCCTAGCAAGAGAAGGAGGTTGGTCAAAGGCAGGATTAGTGCACTGAACTCATTTTCTGCTCTCACCTTCAACTTTGATAAACTTCTAAAGATGTGTAGTGGAGAGTATATTGACTGGTTGCAGCACAGACCGGTATGGAAACTCCAATGCCCTTGAAGGGAAAACACTATAAATAGTAGTGGATACGGTCCAGTCCATTGTGAGTAAAGCCCTCCCTACCACTGAGCACATCTACATGGAGCAGCATCCATCATCAGGGGCCTCCACCAGGGCCTCCACCACATCATCAGGGGCCTCCACCACCCAGGTCACGCTTTCTTCTTGCTGCTGCCATCAGGAAGAAGGAACAGGAGCCTCAGGACCCTCACCACCAGGTTCAGGAACAGTCATTACCCCTCAACCATCAGGCTCTTACACCAAAGGAGATAACTTCACTCAGCTTCACTTGGTTCACACAACCTACAGTCTCACTTTCAAAGACCCTTAGAGTTGCAGAAAAGCACAGCACAGAAACAGGCCCTTTGGCCCATCTAGTCCATGCTGAACCATTTAAACTACCTAGGAAGCGCGCCACTCTTGCAGCCGCAAAGCTGCTGAGCGACTCTACCGCATCGAAATACTTGGTGTTGTCAGCGGAGATTTCTCACTGCACGAATCGGGCCTCAGCTTGTATGAACCAAGTGACGGCATTGTACTCCCAAAGCTCCAGCAGTTTCAAAACTGGCTGACATGTTCAATAACACTGGAACCGGCCCAGTGCATCAGGGTCACCAGTGTTATTTTTCACAAATAAAATGATGTGAGATGTTTTATGTTTAAGAAAAACGGTAACAACTCATTCATTGTACTTCAAACATTGAACACAAGGTGCGATTATAGAAACTTACATAATTACTTCATCACGTCAGACCAGCTTCTTGAAGTGGTTATGAATTATGGATGTTTCCACCAATTACATTACCCTACAGTACTCCAACCCAACCTCAGTGGAAAAGCTTGCTTGCACTTACCCTATACTGTATATATTCCTCATAATTTTGTATACCATGACAAATCGCCCCTCAATCTTCAATGTTCCAAGGGATAAAGTGCTAACCTATTCAATCTTTCCTTATAACTCAGGCCCTCCAGTCCTGGCAACATTCTTGTAAATTTTCTCTGTTCTCTCTCAATCTTATTTACATCTTCCCTGTAGGTAGGTGACCAAAACCGCACACAATACTCCAAATTGGGCCACATTAATGTCTTGTACCATTTCAACATAACATCCCAAATCCTGTACTTACTACTTTGATTTATGAAGGCCAATGTGCCAAAAGCTTCCTTTACTACTCTATCTGCCTGTGACTTCACTTTCAATGAATTATAGACCTGTATTCCCCGATCCCTTTGTTCCACAGGACTCCTCGGTGCCCTACCGTTCACTGTGTAAAACCTACCCTGGCTGGTCCTGACCAAGTGCAGCACTTCACTCTTGTCTGAATTAAATTCCATCTGCCATTTCTGCCCATTTTCCCAGCTGGTCCAGGTCCTGCTGCAAGCTCTGATAGTCATCCTTGTTATCCTCTACACCCCCAATTTTGGTGTTATCTGTAAATCTGCTGATCCAGTTAACCACATTACCATCCAGATCATTGATATAGATGGCAAACAACAACAGACCCAGCGTCAATCCCTGGCCTCCAGTCAGACAGGCAACCATTTACTACCACTCTCTGGCTTTTCCCGCAAAGCCAACGTCTAAATCAATTTACTGCCTCCTTTTCAATGCCAAGTGACTGAACCTTCTCAACCAATCTTCCATGCAGGATCTTGTGAAATGCCTTGCTAAAGTCCATGTGGAAAATATCCACTGCCTTGCCTTCATCCACTTTCAGAATCAGAATCAGGTTTATTATCACCAGCATGTAACATGAAATTTGTTAACTTAGCAGCAGCAGTTCAATGCAATGCATAATATAGCAGAGAGGGAGAAAAAAATAATAAATAAAATAAAACATAATAATAAACAAACAAGTAAATCAATTATGTATATTGAATAGATTATTACAATTGTGCAAAAACAGAAATACTGCATATTGAAATAAGTGAGGTAGTGTACAAAGCTTCAAAGTCCATTTAGGAATTGGATGGCAGAGGGAGAGAAGCTGTTCCTGAATCGCTGAGTGTGTGCCCTCAGGCTTCCGTACCTCCTACCTGATGGTAACGGTGAGAAAAGGGCATGCCTTGGGTGCTGGAGGTCTTTAATAATGGACGCTTCCTTTCTGAGACACCGCTCCCTAAAGACGTCCCGGGTATTTTGTAGGTAGTGCCCAAAATGGAACTTTCTCAAAGAACTCTATGATAGGTTTGACGTGACCTATTAAGCACAAAGCCATGCTGACAATCCCCAATCAGTCCCTGTCTATCCAAATACTCATATATTCCATCCCTTAGCATACCTTCCAATCACTTTCCCACTACTTACGTCAAGCTCACCGGCCTATAATTTCCTGGTGTATTTTCAGAGCCTTTCTTAAATACCGGAACAACATTAGCAATCCTTCAATTATCTGGTACCTCTCCTGTTGCTAAGAATAATTTAAATCTCTCTGTGGGGCCCCTGCAATTTCTGCACTTGACTCCCACAGGGTCTGGGGGTTCATCTATTCTAATTTGCCTCAAGACAGCAAAGACCTCCTTCTCTGTCACAAACAAGAGAAAATGTGCAGATGTTGGAAATCCAAGGAACACACACAAAATGTTAGAGGAACTCAGCAGGTCAGGCAGCATCTATGGAAAAGAGTACAGTCGATATTTTGGCCCGAAATGTTGTCTGCACTCTTTTCCATAGATGCTACCTGTCCTGCTGAGTTCCTCCAGCATTTTGTGTGTGTTACCTACTTCCCTGTAATCTGTATGGGGTTATTGAATTCAATGTTGCTTTGCCCCACTTCTATAGACTCTTTGTTCATCTCCTGAATAAATACAGATGCAAAAAATCCATTTAAGATCTCCCCCATCTCTTTTGGCCCCATGCATAGATTACCATTCTGATCTTCCAGAGGGCCAAATTTGTCCTTTTAATCGTTTTGCTCTTAACGTATCTGTAGAATCCCTTATCATTCTCCTTCACCTTGGCTGTTAGGGCAACCCCATGTCTTTTTTTTTGCATGATTGATTTCTTAAGTGTTCTCTTACCTTTCTTATACTCCATAAGTACACCATTTGTTCCTAAGTGCCTATATCTGCTATACACCTTTTTTTCATAACAATGGCCTCAATATGTCTTGAATAACAATGTTTCCTAACTTTGTTTTCTTTAACTTTTATTTTGACAGGCACTTACATGTTTTGTTCTCTCAAAACTTCACTTTTGAAAGCCTCCCACTTACCAAGTTTACTTTCATCTCCCATTCTCAATATTTATTATTTATTGATTATTATAATTTTTCTTCTTTTATATTTGCACAGTTTGTTGTCTTTTGGACACTGGTTGTCCACCCTGTTAGGTGAAGTCTTTAATTGATTATATTATGTTTATTGGATTTACTGAATATGCCCACAAGAAAATGAATTGTATGAGTTGTATGAAAATGAGTTGTATATGGTGACAAATATGTACTTTGATAATAAATTTACTTAGAACTTTGACCGATTTCAATCTTGCTCGATGCTTTAATTGGTGCAGAGTAATGGAGCTGACCATGAGTTTGTGTTCCACCATCAGACAGCAATGCAGTGTATACCCCCAGTGATGGCTGCCCTGGCTGTACCTGCATTCACAAAACTCTAGTTTGCTGAAAACTCCAGACAATTTCAAAAGCGCCAGATCATTTACTGGGCTCAAAAGTCAAAAGTCAAAAGGGAGAGTCACCTTAAAATTCACCTTCTGTCATGGGAGACTGTTGCTTAAATTAGGTCTTATCTAGATGCCAAGCAATGATCTAACCACCTAATTGTCCGCACATGAAGATAACAATGTATGTCCTGAAAATCATAATTTTGTATTTAGGTGTAACTGTTAAACTTGGTACACTTGTAACTTCAAAGACCGTATCCACTTCATTCATCATTGTAAGACTTCTTTGTCTTGTGTTCAATAGTGCAATTGAACAATATTTGCTTTGCCTAGTGCTTGCTTTTCCCTCGCATATGTTTGCACAGGGCTTTATGTGATCTCTTTGCTAATCTGTTTCTTCTAATGTGAATTGCATTGTGTAGAACTGTTTACGTTCGGATTTGCCTTTATTAAATGATGCAGTTTACTAAGCTACAGGCCAACTCACAAAAAAGTGTCTGGGTTACTGTAGGGATGGATTTGACTGCTGGTCTGTTACAGAGCTGCAGGTATTTTCTGTCTTGTAGGAACTCAGTTCGTGGGCATATTTCCAATTTGTGAATTGTTCAAATTACTAACCGTTCTCTGAAACTGCCATAACCTGGGGAGGACCTGTATAAACAAATTCTACCAGGTAAATGTGGCTTTCTGAACACAAAACAAATACATCTGTTGGGTGTATTTTTCTAGTGGTCTTATTAACATAGGAATCAATTGATGAAAGCAGTGACTCACTTGACTCACTTGAGACTCAATTCCAAAATGTCAAGTTTCCCTATTTTCCTTTCCAAAGTTCAGATGAATTGAATGTCATGCATAAGTAAATGTTAAATAATAATACAAGTCAGAAGTTGTGTCTTACTTCTTAACTCATTTGTAAATAATGGTCTTGATCTGTGGGGATACTAGTCTTAAAACTCCCCACATATCTTTCAGTGGCCTTCAAACTTCTTTGAAATCATATTTGCTTATGAGACAATGAATGTAGGTTTTCTATGTTGTAAACTCCTTTCTAATTTCATATGGCTATGATTTTGTCTTTGGGGAACTTATTAATAATTTACATTTTAAACTTACCCTGCTTGATCATAGGGTACTGAATTATAATAATGTTGGAAGTTGGAAGCTCTTTTAACATGCAACTACGAACAACAGGCAGTTGTGAAATGTTGAAGTGGAAGTTGGTAGGTTCTTGATTAGAAAGGTTAAGGTCAAAGGTTACGGGGAGAAGGCAGGAGAATGGGGTTGAGAGGGAAAATAAATCAGCCAGGATCGAATGGTGGAGCAGGCTTGATAGACAGAATGGCCTAATCCTACTCAAAAGCAAACATTCTCAGGGAATCTGTCCTGAGGCTGACATACCGATGCAATCATGAAGAAGACATGCCAGTGGCTATACCTCATTAGGAGCTTGAAGAGATTTGGTATGTCATCAAATTCTTTAGCAAATGTTTTTGATGTAGGGTGGAGAGCATTCTGACTGGTTGCATCACCGCCTGGCGTGGAGGCTCCAGGGGACGGGATGACAAAAGGCAGCTGAGGGTTGCAGACTCACCAGCTCATCATGGGCACAAGCACCACCCCCCCCCCCCCCCACCATCGAGGACACCTTCAAAAGTTGGTGATTCTGAATTCATTTGTAACCAAGTTTTGTGAAGATTATCAACTTCTTGGTCCCACATGGTAGGTGGTCCTGGCAGGTTAGGTTGCTCAGGATCCACACAGAGCCAGCAAGCTGGCTCAATGTTAAGAAGCAGAGGGTGATGGCTGAAGGTGGATTATTCAACTGGAGGTCAGTGACTAAATGAGATGCCATTGCTCAGTGCTGGGACCTCTGTTACTCACTTTTTTAGGCTAATGATCTGGATATGAATGCAATGGTACGATTAGCAAGTTTGTTGACAACACCAAATTTGGGGGTCTTATTCACAGTGAAGTAAGCTGCAATGAATTACAAAGAGATCCTGATCAGGGAGATGGGTTGAGGAACAGAAAGTGGATTTCAGGTCAGAAGGATCAGTGATGCATTTTGGACAGTCAAATCAGGGTAGGTTTTATATAGTGAACAGAAGGTTACTAACCGGTGTTGTGAAACAGGGAGAACTGTGAGTGTACGAGCACCTGGGTGGTGAAGAAGGCATTTAGCATGCTGGCCTTAGACAGCCAGGGTACTGAGCTTAGCAGAAGGGATATTCTGTTGCAGTTATACAAGTCATTGGTGAGGCTGCATTAGAGTCTTGTGTGCAGTTTTGGTCACCTAGTTACAGGAAGGACATTGTCAAACTGGAGAGGATGCAGAGGAGAGTTACAAAGATGCTGCCTAGACTAGTGGGCATGAATTATAGGGAGAGGTTGGCTATGCTAGATCTTTATTCCCTCATAAAAGTTTATAAGTTCATGAAGAGCATGGGTAAGGTGGACATTCCTAGTCTATCCCCCAGGGCTGGGGAGTCCAAACCCTGAGGGCACAGATATGAGATAAGAGAGCGACTGGAAAGAGATCTGAGAGGTTACCTCTTTACACAGAGATTACCCTGAATGAGCTGCCACTGGAAGTGGTCAAGGAGGGTACATCTGCAACCTTTACAAGGAATTTGGAGAGGCTTGGAGTGCTATGGGGTGAATGTGGGCATCTGGGACTAGGGGAGGAGCTGTGGCCATCATGGATAATTTGGGACAAAGGGCCCATTTTTGTGCTGTATTATTCGATGACTTTATCATTGTGATGTTAAAACAAAAATTGAAACAAAACATCTCACAAGAATACACTAAAATCAACAAGATAGTGTTATCATAAACGTATTACTACTTTCCTGACCCTTTCAAAGTTTTCTGATAAGGAAGTTCCTGTTAATTTTGCACCTGTCTTCACAACAATAACCTTGTTTATCATAGAGGGTGGTTGCAGTTGTGAGTTGCACCCTTTTCCAAGGTAGTCAGCAGCAATGAGTGAATTTCAAAGATTCCTGAAAGCTTTAAGCAGTAAAGAATAGCAGTGACATTGTGTAACTTACATGAGATGAAAAATCACCAAAGTGGTTGCAAGTGAAATGAAGGAATTGGTCATCAGTGCAACACACACAAGATGCTAGAGGAACTCAGCAGGCCAGGCAGCATCTATGGAAGAAAGTACATTTCAGGGCGAGACCAAGGCAGAAACATTGACTGTACTCTTCTTCATAGATTCTGCCTGGCCTGCTGAGTCCCTCCAGCAATATTGCGTGCGTTGCTTGGATTTCCGGCATCCACAGATTCTCTCTTGCTTGTGATTGGTCATTAGTGAATGAATTCAGCCAACAAATCTAAAATATAAGTTGAGGTAGCTGATGAAGTGGAGTCAAAACTGCAGCATCTTGGGGTAGAAACTTGGGGCATGGTGCTAAAAAGTGAATAGAGAAAACCAGAAACCAGTAGCTGCAGTTTATCTAATAATGATTCTGAACAATGATCTTTGCTTTAAGGCTGTTCTGTCTTTAAAGATTATGTCAAATGACTATGTTGTTTGGGTTACACTCATGTCGATTGAAAGCTCCAGCAAGGCAGTCTGTGTGGAGTTGTTTTCAATTACACAAATTCCGTTTGTGTGCACACTCTACAAGTGTTAGATATCAGGAATGTGCAGGAGATACTTATCTCACCATGTCGATGAGAATAGCACGGCAAGTAAACAGATTTCAAAAACAGCTAAGTTGTTACCTGTTAGTTGGGTGAATCTGGAACTCAAATTCATTGTAATGAGTTCTAGTTTCAAATTAAAGTACATATATGTCACCATATACAACCCTGAGATTCATTTTCTAGTGGACATTCACAGTAAATACAAGAAACACAATAGAAGCTCAGTTTGACCAGCTTCTCTCTCATGCTTCTGTAATTCCCCTTACTCCACTGCAATATTGATACATCTGATTTTAACTTCTCAAACTGCAGGGCGCATTTTGTCATTTTATGATCACTGCCTACTAGTGGTTTGTTCATCACCAAAATTGTGTGAGAAGAAGTGCATGGCCATATTTAGGGCGTTAATCACAAGTTGAAGCTGCCTTGCAATGCTTCCAGTTATGGATTTAGTGCAGCCATTAACTATCCTGTTAACGGAGGAAGGATGAGTCTTGCACACCATCTAAACTGAAAGGAAGGCATCGGTTCTTGATGGGAGGACGATTTACACCAATTACTGACCACAAAATTCTGATGGCCATTCTACATCCAAAGTCTGCTTTTCCCATGATTGAGGGCTATATTAATGCCTCAATTTGACCACAACATTGAATCTAGTGCTATCGTTCTCAATCTTTTACTGTTTCTGACCCACTTTGATTTACCCCTGTGGTCCCACACCCTCAATAGTCTAAAGTTTTGTTTTGGTCAACTGTATTAATTATTCTAATATTCAGACAGTATTTATGTTTAAACAGAATATAGCTATGTTAAATATAACATTACAGTTGTAAATGAAAAATAAAATTATTTCATAGCTCTGAATAGAATACTTAATATATAATGTATATAATATTCTTCCAACCAGCAACGAAAAAGCACTCAATCTTGTTACTTTGGATATTTAGTGAGATCCTTGTGACTGATACAAATTAGTAGGTTTTTGTGAGTCTGGTAGCAACTTGGTTAAAGATAATCGAAGATCACCTCTTTTTGCAACATCAAGATAGTTACGAGCTTTTGATAGCAGGTGAAGAGTTTGACTAAAACCACATACAACTAGATGAGAGGTGGGGCACCCAATTAAAGACAACTTTGCTTCTCCCAGGGTTGTGGAAACATTTTAAAATATCTTTAGTTACCCAGAAATCTTTGCTTGCTGTGTTTGAATTTTGCTTGAAATGTTATTTCACTCTGCAGCTCAATAAGACATTCTTGCAATGTGATGTCAACATCGTTCACATTCACCCCAAACAGACCCACCACCCAATATGGAATAGGCATCTCCAACCGGTCTCTCAACCAAAATATCATATCAGTGTGCTGTTGTTTCAAATGATGAAGATAATCAATCAGATCATCATCCTGCAATTCTTTTTTTAAGGGTGACCAGTGAAGGGAATTGCATAAGCTCACGACATCCAGTATTGCTGCTGAAAAGACTGAGTTGTCCAAGGAGCTCAGCAGATGGCCCTGAATGGTGATTTGTGCAAGGTCCAAGCAGCAGCAGAGATAATGACTGATGTACTGCACCACACACACACACACTCTTTTGCTACTTCAGATGCATCACATGTTCCCATTCATTTCATTCAGGGATCCAATTAAATTATATATATTCATTTATTTTTTTATTGACATAGTTTTGTAATATTTCACAGTAAACTTATCATGGCCCAATCAGAAACACCTGTGGCTCCCAGTTTATTGTTTTTTTTTACTCGTGTCCCCTATGAAATCCACATGGCCCACATTGACAACCACTGATCCAGTGTATTAAAACTAAATTATACCAGATTTGCTTTGCCGACCCTGGCATATCAAAAGCTACATTAAGCAAATGGGAAAAATCCCAGATTTCCTGAAAGAAACTTGCTGCTGCCATTTAACTGCATTGACATTGGACTCGTTAAAGAAATTTGGACATGGATCTCGTGCTAGGTTGGAACTGCACAGGGTGACTGACTCATTCATTTCAATGGAGGCAAACAGTTCGGAAGGAGATTGGCAAGTTTCAGGTAACTGACATTTCTTTGAATGAATTGGGATAACGTCACTATACTTAATTGTTCTTCAGAATTTTGATTTATATTAATTTTTGAAACCAATGTAATTTTATTGGGTAAATTTGTCAATAGTATGTTTTAAAAAAAAAAGTTTTTGTCTATAAATGTCAGAAATATTCAAAGATGTAAAATGCTGGTGGAACCCAGCAAGTCAGGGGGAATAAAAGGGGATGCAGGGGAATAAAAGTCGCTGTTTTGGGCTCCCTGTGTGCATTGAAAATTGGTTAACAATGTGAAAAGTGCAAAATTTTGGTACACAAGCTAGAAGTGCTAAGTATTTTTAAGAGATTGGGCAGCATTAATGTTCAAAGGGACCTGGGTATTTTTGCACAAAAGTCACTGAAAGCTAACCTGCTGGCAATTAAGAAGACAAATTGTAAGGTTGGCATGGTGGCTTTTACACAAAAAGATTTGAGTACAAGAATAAAAGATGTCTTACTACAATTATATGGGGCTCTTGTAAGACTACTGTAGAAATAATGTGTACAGTTTTGGTCACCTCACCTGAAAAAGAGAAGGTACAACAAAGATTCACTGGCCCATTTCTTGAGATGGTGGAGCTTTCAAGAAAGAGAGTGAATAGGCTAGCCTCTATTTTCAGAAGTCTAGAATGGGGTTCAGTAGACAATAGGTGCAGAAGTAGACCATTCGGCCCTTCGAGCCTGCACCGCCATTTTGAGATCATGGCTGATCAACTACTATCAATACCCGGTTCCTGCCTTGTCCCCATATCCCTTGATTCCCCTATCCATAAGATACCTATCTAGCTCCTTCTTGAAAGCATCCAGAGAATTAGCCTCCACTACCTTCCGAGGCAGTGCATTCCAGACCCCCACAGCTCTCTGGGAGAGGAAGTTTTTCCTTAACAATGAAGGGGTCTTCACGGACCCCTTGGTCTGGAAGAATGAGAGGTAACCTCACTGAAGCAGACAAAACATTTTAGAGAGCTCCACATGATAATTGAAGATTGTGGAACAAGGATCACTGTCTCAAAATAATGAGTATGTTGTTTAGGGCTGAAATGGGCTTCTAATTTTTGGAATTCCTAATGCCCAAGAACTGTGGAAGCTTGGTTCCTGAGTGCACTCAGAGTTTCTGGATATCGGAGGAGTCAATGGATATGAAAGGACAGGAAAGTGTGCCATGATTGTGTTTATTTATGAAGCAGGCTTGAAATGTCAATTAGCCTACTCCTGCTTTACCTCCTATGCTATTGTGTTCCAACAGATGATACCTCACCAACAGCAACCTCTTGTACTTCCTGCTACAATCAAACCATTCTGTTTACTTGATTTTTCAAATATGCTTCACTTTTCCTGAACAATTGTGGTGAGCAAACTGCAGTTGTCTAAAAGCCACAGTGTACTCATAATGAGCATCTTAGATTGTTAGAATCTGACAAAGAAGACTTGGCATTTAAGTTTCTTTTCTCTAATTAGACATTACAGCAAACCACCACTCCTTAGCAAATCACTGTTAAAAGAATGTCTATTGGCAGAGATGTAAAGTGGTTATTCAATGTACTCTTGGATTGCAAGTGTTTAATAAAATGGGATTATTTATTCTGCGATATCAGCTTGTTTTGATTGCACAGTTGACTGCAATATATCTATAAGCACTGTAATTAAAACACATCTCTGTTGTTCATATCAGCAAGCAGAAAATAAGATGTTAGAAAAATAAGCTATTTATGACATACCACTGTTACGAACCCCGTAACTGGGTTATTTACCAGCAAAGATAGAGGCATCCGTTGGAGTCTGATAATACTATTTTTAACAGTATTTATTAGTAAAAATACACAAAAATAATATCAATGCAAATATACAGATAATATACGTCATCAATACTAAACCTAAAAGAATGGGTATAATAATCATCAATAAGAAATAAGCTCTATCATTGTCTAGGGGATAATGAATTGTCCGAAGGAAATATAAAGTTTGTTTCAGTTCACACAGCCTCCAGTGTTTGTTTGTCGCTGTGTTGCAATTGTTGGAGAGAGAGAGAGAGATAGAAGAATGGGAACAGTTACCGCTATTGTTTTTGCCAACCTTCCTTTATGATTTCGATCCGTCGGTGTCTCGTTGTTGTGGCCGTTCAAGTATGACCTCTCCTTTAGCTAAACCATTCTTCCGTGATGAGCCTGCCACCCAGGCAAGGGAAGGATGCACACGAGCTCTCACCGGCTTTTGCTATAAAACGCTATCACTGGATTTCTAGCATTTCTGCTGGTGCGTCTGAGGGGTGTTCCCCAGACCCTCCTTTTATCCTCACTCACGGGGTCTCGGATGTCAATCAGGTTGGGATGATGCAATCCCTCAACCAGACCACTCTGGTTGTCCCCTGAGGGGTTTCAATGAATAGTACAGTACTCAATACACAATTCCTTCTCCAAGAGACAATAGCAGTAATCTCTCTCTTTGTCAAATAGGAGACATTCCACCTTGTGTATTCTGCATTGTCTCTCTCATCACTGAGATGCTGTGTATCTCTCTCATTTCCTGGGTCTCAGACCCAAAATAATAGCGATCTTGCGGTTCTCAAAAAGGGGGGGGGGGCGACTTTGCTCCCTTCGCTCTTAACACCCCCATCCTTCTAAGGATTAATACCACAGGTAAAAATTAACTAATACAGCGTCTTACAGAATTTCAGAATCTAACACAATACAAAAGAGTTTTTTTTTCACTACAGAGTAATACAGGTATACATTCAATTCAGCATCTAAACAGTTAGCGATTATATTGTCACTTCCTTTAATATCTTAATATCTTGTACCTTAATAAATTCCTGTAGCATCAGACTCCAATTCAATAACCACTCACTTTTTATTCCTTTTCTTCAGCAAAACAAGTTGTGATCTTAGCTTACGTATATGTTACAAAAGGTTAACCAATACATGTGTGATTATTCTGTAGTACATTACAAAAGTTTATGCAAATACTAATCTTTATTTTACTTTTAAATTTAACAGTCAATCTTCCATGGTGTTGTCTTTATTACTTACATGCTTTGTCGAAATCTCTTAAAACCAGATCCTGTTATTTAAAGTGGCATTTTTTTTTAACCTTCGCCTGTTTTCCACTTAACTCCCACGTGGTCAGCTTACTCACCAGTGTGGAATAGGCTTTCGCATACTCCTTTCATAAGAGTTATTTTATCAACAATGTTTTCCAAACTTAGCCCATCTTTTGAACTTCCACACAATTCTTTATTTTTAAGCAAGTCGTTAGTTTTATCTTCAGGACCCTTCATTCAATTAGTTTTCAGTTTAATATCTGCAAGCGATCCTTCTTTGTCCAAACAACATTTCAAATTCTGCCTCTTCACAGCACACCCTCGAATAACATTAGCGAGTGGGGCACCTTTACATTCCAAATCAAACTGTAATTGATTTGCAGGCACATTGGTAACAAGCCATTGTTCTTTCAGCCTGGTTACTGCTTCTGACACCAATCCAGACTTTAAATTTTCTTCATTCAATTTAGGAACTACACTTTTCCCTTTCCCTTCAATAATAATATCCACATCACCACCTTTTATCTCCTCACTAACTTTTAACACACCTTCTAACACAAACAACTGGGAATTCTCACTTCCCGCTAGTACCAAGGTTAACCCTTTCTTCACTGAACCAAGTCCATCTGACCCAAAAGGACTGCATTCCTTTTTAACTGAATCAGATATCTCAGACTTTTCCTGAGTTTCATTACTAGGTTCAGTACCACGTGCATCCACATCTTGAACACACTCAAACAGGACATCTGCCTCTTCCAGGCTTTCAATACCCGTCCCCTTTTCAAATTCTAAGTTCCCCTGATCCTCCCAGTTACTCTCTGGGCAACTCCCTTCCGGAGTAAACTCAACCCTGTGGGCTGAAACAACCTCACCTGCTAACCCAGCAGACTTCTTCAACGTAATGGCATCCTTTTCATCTAGGACTGCCCTTATTTCATTATCGGGAACACATTTAGAATTTTCAGCCAGACAGATCATCCATGTCCAACCCTGGACCTTCTAACAGCTTTATCTGTTTCTCATTTTTACTCCGTGTCTCTATAAATTTCCTCCTGGCTAAGGGTAGGTCTACCTCCTCTCCTTTACTCTCTTTCACCTCACTACTCTCCGTTTTACCACCTTCTAACCCCTCTTGGTACAGGGTCGGTAAAAACGTCTCAGCCAAATCCACACAGGACTCAGTTAAACTGGTCTCTTTCTCAGCTGTCTTTCTTGACATGCTGCGAGTGATCGCGCATGCGGGATAGATCTTGGAATCTAGGGGCGGGTCCTCAACAGTTACAGGCTGGCTCGTCAGCTTCATTGCTGACCAAACGTCACCACCAGCTAAATCGTTACCCAGAAGGACGTCCACGTCAGTTCTCGGAAATTCTGATCGCACCCCTATTTCAACTGGTCCAGATACCAGCTCACAATTTATAATGATCCTATGCAAAGGCACAGCTTCTGTCCCTTTTCCTATGTCTCTCAAAGCTACCTCTCCAGTCTCAGGACCAAAATTTAGTACCTTACTGAGAATCAATGACTGCTCAGCTCCAGTATCTCTCCAGATCCGCACTGGAACTGGTGTTTCTCCCTCTTTCACAGACACGGTCCCTTCTGAAATAAATTTCTCACGTCCCTCTCGTATTCTATCTACCTGGGGTTTTCTCATCAATTTGCTGATCGACTCAATACAGCCTGTAGGGACTGCTGCTTTCCCTTTTCCTGTCGCCTTCCTCGGAGCAAAGCACTTAGATGCAATATGACCCACCTTTCCACAATTAAAACAGGTCAAGCCAGGAACCCTCCTGCCATCTTGCCTTCCTTCCTCCTTATTTTTACCACTAGCTCCCGGCTGAATTTCTACCTCAGCCGGCGGGCTTTCTCTACCGTTCCTACG
Organism: Hemitrygon akajei; assembly: GCF_048418815.1. Classification (NCBI taxonomy): domain Eukaryota; kingdom Metazoa; phylum Chordata; class Chondrichthyes; order Myliobatiformes; family Dasyatidae; genus Hemitrygon; species Hemitrygon akajei. The sequence goes on from NC_133134.1 coordinate 43,763,596, forward strand.
GTCTTTCTGGTAACTCTTATTCGAGGAAAACTTTGTCTTGTGGGTTAGGGCATATTCATCTGTGAACCTGGCAAATTCGGATATGGACTTATTTGGCTTCTCGTTCAAATACATCCGGATATCATCCGAAACACAACCTTTAAATTCCTCAATCAGAATTAACTCCCTTAAATGCCGAAAATCCTCTTCCATCATTTCTGCTGCACACCAACGATCCAAGAGCACACCTTTCTCATAGGCAAACTCTGCATTCGTCTGACTCCACACTTTCTTTAAATTTCTGAACTTTTGTCTATATGCCTCAGGCACCAATTTGTAGGCCCGAAGAATGGCCTGCTTTACTTCCTCGTAATCCTCCTCCTCCACAGATAACGCCGCATATGCCCGTTGTGCCTTCCCTTTTAACACACTTTGTAACAACGCTACCCACTGATCTCTGGGCCACTTCTGATTCACTGCCACCTTTTCAAAATGCAAGAAATAACTATCAACATCCGTCTCCTCGAACGGAGGTACTAACCTAAACTCCCTACTAACATTAAACCTCTCCTCTCGGTCTGCCCCTTGGACCCTTCTCTCTTGCCTTAACTTCTCCATGTCCCGCTCATGTTGCCTCTGTTTCTCCTTCTCCTCATACTCCCTCTGCTTTTCAGCTGCTTCCAGCTGTTTTACCTTAATTTCATGCTCCTTCTCCTTTTCAGCTGCTTCCAGCTCTTTTAACCTAATTTCATGCTCCCTCTGCTTTTCAGCTGCTTCCAGCTGTTTTAACCTAATTTCATGTTCCAACCTTAATTTTTCCAACTCTCACTGAGCCGTCCCAATAGCTGGTACCTTTTCGGGGATCTGTTCCACTACCTCAGCTGAAAACACATTCTTCTCAATATAATGCTGAGTTACGGCCCTCCGCATCTCCCACTTTTTCATAGATGACCACATCTCTGCGAGATTTAGTCCTTTCGCAATATTTACCAAGTCCGACTTCGTGGCCTCCTCTAGCGCCTCCAGAGTCGGGTTTTTTATAAATTCGTCTACGTCCATCTTCGTCTGGTTTCCCATCTGGCTATCCACGCAACCGGATCCAAGTTTGGACTTAAAAGCCCGATTTACTGGCCCTCCAATTTGGTATCAAATCCCGAGACAAGGCCCCAAGTTGTTACGAACCCCGTAACTGGGTTACTTACCAGCAAAGATAGAGGCATCTGTTGGTGTCTGATGATACTATTTTTAACAGTATTTATTAGTAAAAATACACGAAAATAATATCAATGCAAATATACAGATAATATACGTCATCAATATTAAACCTAAAAGTGCGGGTATAATAATCATCAATAAGAAATATGCTCTATCGTTGTCTAGGGGATAATGAATTGTCCAAAGGAAATATAAAGTTTGTTTCAGTTCACATAGGCTCCAGTGTTTGTTTGTTGCTGTGTTGCAATTGTTGGAGAGAGATAGAGAGAGAGAGATAGAAGAATGGGAACAGTTACCGCTATTGTTTTTGCCAACCTTCCTTTATGATTTCGATCCATCGGTGTCTCGTTGTTGTGGCCGTTCAAGTATGACCTCTCCTTTAGCTAAACTGTTCTTCCGTGATGAGCCCGCCACCCAGGCAAGGGAAGGATGCACACGAGCTCTCACCGGCTTTCGCTATAAAACGCTGTCACTGGATTTCTAGCGTTTCTCCTGGTGCGTCTGAAGGGTGTTCCCCAGACCCTCCTTTTATCCTCACTCACGGGGTCTCGGATGTCAATCAGGTTGGGATGATGCAATCCCTCAACCAGACCACTCTGGTTGTCCCCTGAGGGGTTTCAATGAATAGTACAGTACTCAATACACAATTCCTTCTCCAAGAGACAATAGCAGTAATCTCTCTCTTTGTCAAATAGATAGATAGATAGATACTTTATTCATCCCCATGGGGAAATTCAACTTTTTTTCCAATGTCCCATACACTTGTTGTAGCAAAACTAATTACATACAATACTTAACTCAGTAAAAAATATGATATGCATCTAAATGCCGTAGCCTACTCAGCGCCCTTCGCTCAGCTACCGATGTTAAACTCTCCAGTACTTTGCCCACGACAGAGCCCGCCTTCCTTACCAGCTTATTAAGACGTGAGGCGTCCCTCTTCTTAATGCTTCCTCCCCAACACGCCACAACTGACCTATAGAACATCTTCAGCATCTCACTACAGACATTGAATGACGCCAACCTTCTAAGGAAGTACAGTCGACTCTGTGCCTTCCTGCACAAGGCATCTGTGTTGGCAGTCCAGTCTAGCTTCTCGTCTAACTGTACTCCCAGATACTTGTAGGTCTTAACCTGCTCCACACATTCTCCATTAATGATCACTGGCTCCATATGAGGCCTAGATCTCCTAAAGGAGACATTCCACTTTGTGTATTCTGCGTTGTCTCTCTCATCACTGAGATGATGTGTATCTCTCTCATTTCCTAGGTCTCAGACCCGAAATAATAGTGATCTTGCGATTCTCAGAAAGGGGGGGGGGTGACTTTGCTCCCTTCATTCGTAACAGCACTTTGGTTATTTAACTACTTGCAATTTTAAAATAATCTGATTAAAGTTTAGAGAGGTTGTTTTTAATACTTGTTTCCTTGCCATACTTCCATAATCATTTCCTACTCTTGCTCCAGAAGCAGAATTGACATTGTCAAACTTAAGAGACTGACTAGTGATCTTAATGACTCCCTTTAGATCACCCAGTAATCATCAGTATTGAAGGAAATCTGAGCCAAGTTATATCTTCATAACTGGTATTTGGTGTTAGTTAGCTAGAGCTTCATTGTCGTTGCTATGGACAATGAGATTGTAATGCTGCTCAATCTATTGTGCTGTCTCTAGTGTCTCCCAGCTGGGGCTGGTGCCTGGCTTGCCTTGGTGTTAATGGCGATCTCTGGCGGTATGTGTTCTGTGATACTGAGCTGAGAGCTATCAATACTCTTAATACATTTGATATTGATATTCAGAAGTTCTTGTCAGCTATATTGTAGAACGTTTGCCTGATTGGGAGAGTTTGAAGCCACTGCAACTCTGTGTGGTGCCGTTTTGAAATATGGATGCATAAGAAAAAAGGACTGGGCTATAAGATGACAGTGGCCATCAAAAGCAGTAGAAGCAAAGCTATGTATGACAATCACTCTTGATGTCATGGACTGGCGAATTCCTCACATGCCCTTCAGATCAAGCCTGCTTCTTAGAATGCTGGACCATATGTACTCATCGGCTTACAGACATCTAGTCTCTATAATCCCAATACATTTACTGGGGTAGGTGGTGAGCAATTAAACAGGTAGGGTGGGGTTTATTGTGTGTATATGTCCCTATCCATTATAGTGCAGAAGACAATGCGTGCAGTGATTTTTCAGTTAGATTTGCTGAATTAATGATCAATCTTGGGCTTTTGGTGGAGTCACCGCCTTGTAAAATCTAGTCTACAACCAATTCGACCCTGGAAGTGTGAAAATATAAAACAGAGACAGCTGAAAACATCTAAATTCTAATCAAATTTGATTAATTTCCTACTGAACATTATCTCAAACAAACAACCGAAGTATGATTGATGGTAGCTACAAGGTCTGCATATCAAACTCGTAATTCCAATCCGAATAGGAGAGAGTTAGATGAGCTCAAAGCTCATTTTCTTTAAATGATCATCGATCCTAGAAAAAGATCTGGCAACGTATTTAGAGATTCCTGAACAGTTTAGTTTGGAGCAAAGGACAGTCAGTTGTGATCAAGATCAGCCATCTTAATTGAAATATTTAGTGTAACAAATGCTTGCTCTTTAGTTGAGATTAGACATCGTAATTGATTAACAAACTCTTTGCAGTCTGTGCACTGAATCAGGTAGTGGCACAGATACGTATAATTGTCACCATGTGTAATGTATGTTCATTTGTGTGCCATTGAACTCTAGTAAATGACAGGACCATTTGGGAGAATACTTGTGTGGATAGATCACAGTTTAATTCAAAGCTATATTATTCCCATCGTGGGTTAGGGAATTAATAGTTTACTGGTCCTTGCCCCTCCCAGACAATTACATAGTTATGGGAGTGCCAGAAGCAGAAGTGTTTCTTGACATGCCAATGGGGCATCTCTCTTTTTCCGCCTCTCATTTTATACACTTGTATCTGATATTCATTCACTCATCCCTGTGGAATGAGGCTGTTAATTGTGGTAGAGAATAGCACTTTGACCTTGTGTGCTTGACATGTACATTGTTTATAGTTCCAAAGAAATTAAATCGTGCTTTGGTCTATTAGTACAGTGCTAATCGGCAATTATGTAGCCCTTTCTCAGCAACCATCTTTTTTTCACCTTGCTATACCCTACCCCAAAATTTAACTGGGTGCACGAAGGTATCATAAAGGCTGTGACGGACCTTTGTTTTCACCTTGATTGTGGTTTCCTATGAATTCATTCATGCAATGTGATGAACTTTGACTGTTCTCTCCTCCTCTGGATATGTTGGCCAGATTTTATCATTCACACAACTTGGAGGGGAGAAAGGGGCTTGGGACTCCGCAGCATATGTGCCCAAATTTTGACATCAACTTGTAACAAAAGCATTTATCCAGTTAATTTCACGTTGATGGTGAGTTTGCTCAGTTGCTGATGAGGCTTTTGATAATGGGGACACAATTAAATACCAAGGGGAGGTTGCAAGGTAAGGCACTCCTAACACTCATGGTCACTGACTGGCGGTTATAATGTAATGGTTATTACTTCTCACGAACCAGCCAAAATCTAAATTGGTTGTAATGCAATCTGGAGTCCAAATCATACATTAGTGTCATCTATTCCTTGGTAGGTGTCACAAAGACTTTGATGGAACCTGCCCTCACTCTGCTATACTTGGCAGCTTTCCACTTTGGTAGTTTTACTGTGTTGTAGCTGACTTGGAAGTGTTGACTAGTAGCCGGTGAGAACTGCAGCTGTGTGCTCTGATAAGTAGCAGGTCAGTGGACAATCAGAAATGGTTGAAACAAATTCCCTTGACATCATTTGCTTATGATCACTGAAATCCCCCACCACCCACACCAAATAGCCCCCTAGACCAGCCATGTAAAGTGCAGCCACAGATTAGAGGCTAGTATTTTCAGTTAGCCAGGTTAAATGCATCTGGTGTTTAATTTTGAAGTTTTTTGGGTCTGTTTACCCACTCTGCATTTCAGCCAGAGACAGCACAAACCAAGTTAATTTGTCTGAGCTTAATTATCATAAACTCTAAATTGGAACTACACTATCCTTGACATGGAAAAAATATGCTACTCAATTAAGTGTAATTATATAAATAGGCATGTTTTATTTGACTGCTTAAGCCCATTATGATTAACTGTTTCTGTTGAGTGGCCTCCTGAGTCCAGACCTCTTAGAGCTACTAATAATCATAATTTTTACACCATTATATCTCCTTGAAATGCAAGTTTTAGCATTTTATATGGTTATGGCAACTTGCCTGTTGTTAATTTAACTAGATAAGTTACATCAGTGATATTAAATAAGAGATTTGAATCAGATAGAACAGTTAAAGGCCTAAAGATGAAATTAATTATCATAGAGTTTTTAAAACTGTGATGAAGTACTTAATTGTTCTGTTCCATGGAGGAGTGATTTCAGGTTAGAATGGATAAAGTAGGCCTACTTGGCTTGAAGGAAAGAAGGTTTAGAGGAAATTTGATGGATGTGCGTGGGATCATGATGTGTTGACAGGGTAAATAGAGAAGGTTGATGCTGTTAGCAGATGGTTCATGGATTGGATGCAAATTTAAAGTGAGGGAAAAAATATAGAGTGCAAATGTGATGGAAGTATTTAGAGTATCATCTGCAATTTGCTGCCGGTGAGATTTTTGGAAAAAGGTTCTTCAACTAGAGATCGTAGCTTAAGGGTGAAATGCAAAGTGTTTAAAGGGAACATGAGGAGAAACATCTTCACTTAGAGGCTGATGAATGTGGAACATGCTGCCACCGCAAGTGGTGGATGGGATTTCTATTTCAACATTGAGAGAAGTTTGGATATGTACAATTATGGGAGGGGAATGGAGGGGCTATGGTCCGAGGGCAGGTTGATGGGACTAGGCAGTTTAAATGAGTCTGCAAGGACTAGATGGGCTGAAGGGCCTGTTTTTGTGCTGTAGTTTTCTAAGGCTATATGAATTTTAAAAGGGAAGTGAATGGGCATTTGAGAGTAATTGTCAGGCAGGGGAATGGGAAGGACTGAATCCCTCCAGGGGAAACTGGTGTTGATTCAATGGACTGCACGAAAGAGCTACGATTGTAAATACACCTACTTATATAACAGTTGAACTAAATGCATAATTGAACAATAAAATAAACTTGTTTGCACATAAAGTATAATTAAACTAAATATTAATTCCTGGTACATTTTCTTATAGCTCTTCTTGGTGAATGTAATGGAAAAGAAAAACTGGAGTCAACAATCCTCAAGTTGCGACAGGATCAGAAAGGTATGGCTGTATCATGAGACACAAGAGCACAAGAAAGTTGCTGGATCAGTAGGCCGTCAATCCTTCAAACATGCCCTGCCACTTACTATGGTCATGACGAATCTGTGCTGGCCTTGGCTACCTCTTCTGTGCCATTTCTGCTTATTGCTGTATCCCTCAATCTATTGAATATTGATCCATCTCCAGTTGTGGTTAATCAGAACCCACTACCCAACAAGGCAGATAATTCCACAGATTTACCATCCGCTGCAAGAAGAAATTTCTTTTTACCTTAGTTTTAAGTGAAGGGTCCCTTATCTTTGCTCACAACTCTCCCACTTACCACACCTGCAGTTGCATGAAAAAGTTGTGAACCTGGTTTTCTGCATTAATTCTGCAAATGTCACTCCACTCTTTAAAAAGGGAGGAAGGCGAGAGAAAGGAAATTATAGTCCAGTTAGCCTAACCTCAGTGGTTGGGAAAATGTTGGGGTTTATTATTAAGGATGAGGTTTTGGGGTACTTGGAGACTAATGATGAAAATTGCTCAAAGTCAGCATGGTGTCTGTAAAGGGAGATCTTGCCTGACAAATTCTTTGAGGAAGTTACAAGCAGGGTGGACAAAGAGGCAGTGGATGCCATTTACTTGGATTTTCAGAAGGCATTTGATAAAGTAGCATACATGAGGCTGCTTAACAAGATAAAATCCTATGGTGTTACAGGAAAGGTATTCCATCTGCCACTTCTTTGCCCGTTCTTCCAATTTGTCCATGTCCTGCTGCAATCGCTTTGCTTACTCAGCACTGCCTACCCCTCCACCAATCTTCATATTATCCGGAAACTTTGCCACAAAGCCATCAATTCCATTATCTATATCACTGACAAATAATGTGAAAAGTAGTGGTCAGAGGTTCACATACTTTTTTTTAAACATAGACTGTGATTGTTGAGCTGGTGTACTTGGTATTGACGAGCAGAAGTACAATTGTTTGTGTTTGTTATCAGTTTAGGCAGATTGTGTTTGTCTATTGTTGTGACAGATGAAGATCAGACCACATTTTGAGTAATTAATGCAGCAAACCAGTAATTGCAAAGGGTTCACACCTTTTCTTGCAACTGTATTTTCTGTTGGAGAAGCTGGAGATGAAACAAGTAGATAATTATCTTTTACTGTTACAAAACTGGTATTTGTTTATTATTGTCACATGTGAAAAGATGCAGTGAGAAACATGTCTTGCATACTGTTCATACAAATCATTACACAGTGGATTGGGTTAGAAAAAGATAAAGCAATAACAATGCATAATATAGTATAAAAGCTACTGAAAAAGTACAGTACAGGCAAGTGATAAAGCCCAGGATCGAAACAAGATTGTCAGGCCAAGAGTCCATCTTATTGTGTAAGATGTCCATTCAAGAGTCTTATAACAGTGAGGTAGAAGTTGTCCTTGAGCCGGATGGTTTTCAGGGTTTTACCTTCTGCCTGATGGGAGAGGGAGAAGAGAGAATGTCCAGGGTGGACGGTGTCATTAATTATGCTGGCTGCTTTATTGAGGTAGTGAGAATTGTAGACTGAGAGCATAGTGGAGAAGCTGGTGAGAAACTACTTTGACCAAAGCTCTTCAGGTGCAAATTTGGTGTGAGAAGGTCAAATTGGAATCTTTCTTTCTTGATGTTGGGAGACATGGTCACCTTAATCCTTTTGAGCTTCATTGTTCCATATGCACATCGATAGATCACAGGTAAAAGAAACATTGTCACAAAGGTTTATTGGTTTTTATGTTACGGAGAATGGATTCCTGAGCTATGTAGAATCTTGACTCACTGAACCTCAGGAAGGGATATAATGTGCGTTTATCTGTGTGATATTGTGCAGCAGGTAATTAGGAAGAAAAACAATCTATTGGCCATTATTCCAAAAAAGATTAGAGAACAAGAGTAAAGACATCTTGCTGCAATCATATGGTGACACAGTAATCTGTAGATGCAGGAATCTGGAGTGAAAAATGAACAAACAAACAAACTCGGTGGGTTGAGCAGCATCTGGGGAGGCAAAAGGATAACTGACGTTTCAGGTCAAGAGCCGGCATCAGTCAAACTATTTTGTATGTCACCAAATGTAACGTGTTCCACCATTCAGCTTTAGTTGCAACATGTTATCATTTTCAAGTTCTATTAAAAACTTGGTTCTGTTTTATTAATGCAGCTAGAAATGGATCACAAACATCACCATCTTTACTGTGTTAAAGCAGCATCTATGAATAACAAGATTTTAAGTACCTGCAAATTGTATTCATAAGAACTCCACTGAACCACCTGATGGTTATGGTGGTATATTATAATTACTTAATCAAAAATAATATTTAACAGTTAACGTAAAATGTTTAAATGCAATTTCCGTAGAGTGAAATTTTTTCCTGATCTTATGTTTGACATTATGCACTGATTTGGCTAAATTCAGACAAATCAATTTTGGAGACAGTGTGTCTATGTGCAGTTATAAGCTCTTACAAATTTTGTTGCATTGTCTCCTATGATAAGATTGACTATTGCAGAGTTATTTTTTCTAAAGCTGTGTTCCACTGTATATGTTGCATATACTGTAAATGCATCTGAAAAATTAACTAGTGTACTTATTTTCCTTAGAGTCTGTTTTAAAATTCTGCATGGTATGGAACACAAACTCTAAAAACTGCCATGAAGCTCAGCATGTCATCCAGATCCTCTTAAGAAATGAAACTCCTGAGCATCTTCTTCAGTACAATGGAATTAAGGCTGGTCTCGAGGCACTGATTCCCTATACTGGTAATTTGGCTATTATACCATTGATGTAATTTAGTTTGATTTCAGTGAGTCTCCTTGGGTGCAGCTGACATTGTTGTTCAGTATTACTAGATTGAAGAGTTAGTGCATAAAATGTGAGTGATTAATCCATTAATTTCATCCTTTCCCATCATGTGGCACTTCCTGTCATTGACATAGATTCCCATAAGGTATTAAACTTCATGCAAGTCATTTTAGCAAGGACTACGTGAGAGAGGTCAAGAGGAAGAGCATTTGGTATTTTTTGCTTATGATTGTTTTTACTTCTGATTTTTGTTATCATATGACTAATTTCATATCATTTTATTGTGCAATATGTTTTATCTCTGAGATACGTTGTTAACTGAAACGTTACCTAAGATAATGATTCAAAGCAGATTTATGGACTGTGCTTTAGCTACTGCCTAGCCCCAGAGCTGTAAAGAATTGTTAATGTTTCTTTCACTTTATGATGGTTTTGTTGTATGCAATTACCATGCTTGTCAATTTTTACTGCTCAGCACCAGAATACACATGTCTAAAAACTCGCAGTCAGAAAAGCTCAGAGTCACACTATAGTTATGACTTCCATTACTGACTCTCAAGTGATCTTGAAATGTTTGTTACTTTACATCAGTTTTGGGTAGATGATGATTAGCTTGAGCTGACTCTTCTTTCTTGAGTTGATTTGCCTTTTATTGAATGCTTACAGAGCGCCATTTGCAGAGAGTCAGCAGGATGTTGCAGGCTTCTATGTTTTTGGACTATATGTGGCAGAATATGAGACTGACTGGGAAAGCCAAGTACGTATACACCATATACAATTGTCAAGTGTGTCATGTTTGAACTTATCAGGGAGTTGCAGTAAATTGCAAATTCCATTGATACTGTTGCAATTTCAGTGTAAATGAGACCAAGGTGTGATAGTCCATATCATGTATATCCTCCAACTACCTTGAATTTCTCACAAAGGCTTCTTGCTTTATTACGACACCAAGACAACTAACCAAATCTACAGATGATTTCTGAACATTGGTCTTCAATTGCCCTGCAGTCTTTATTGCTTATGACGAAACTACTTGACTAACGTATCTCTAGTGTTGCCTAGCTGAAATGACACCTCTTGTTTTCTCTTATTTCCTCACTAATTGTAAGCGTAGCATTTTCAAGACTTCTTACTGCCATTCTATTACCTTTGCACACCCCTATAATTTGTACTTTCTCATCACACACTACAAGCTGTCAACAATCCTGTGTGGACATTGCATCCATTCTGTCCTCTAACTGCAGATAGATTTCAGAAATATTTGTATTACATTGTTTCAGCACTTAAGTTACAGAGAAAGGTTGAACAAGTTAGGTCTCTATTCATTGGAGCGTAGAAGGTTGAGGGGGGATTTGATCGAGGTATTTAAAATGTTGAGAGGGATAGATAGAGTTGACGTGAATAGACTGTTTCCATTGAGAGTAGGGGAGATTCAAACGAGAGGACATGATTTGAGAGTTAGGGGGCAAAAGTTTAAGGGAAACACGAGGGGGTATTTCTTTACTCAGAGAGTGATAGCTGTGTGGAATGAGCTTCCTGTAGAAGTAGTAGAGGCCAGTTCAGTTGTGTCATTTAAGGTAAAATTGGATAGGTATATGGACAGGAAAGGAGTGGAGGGTTATGGGCTGAGTGCGGGTAGGTGGGACTAGGTGAGATTAAGAGTTCGGCACGGACTAGGAGGGCCGGAATGGCCTGTTTCCGTGCTGTGATTGTTATACATTGCTTATTTAATTCCCTAGTGTTCTCCAGCCACAGCAACCAGTGCTTCTGAGTTCTACCACCAATTCTTGATGTTATTCCAGCTAAGCAATGCTGCCAGCATGTAACAGAGTGTGTAGTATGTTTACAACTGATAGTTTGAGAGTAAGCAACAATTGTCGAAAGTACAATATCTGAGGAAATTAGAACTGTTCATCAATTAAAGATAATCTTGTCATTGAGTTGCCACTTTGGTATTTTATCCCCCAGTGATACTGATCCACCAACTGAGGCAATGGAGATCACGCCATCATTTCCACTGGACGAAACAGCTAATGAGAGCAAAAAGGCTATTATACCAACAAACGTTTGTACCCAGAGGTACGAATCTGAAGAAGATGACGACAGTGATACTAACTTTATTGCATCGGACAAAGGAAGTTGCAACAAGCTAAAGCGTCTCCCACCCCGTGGGGAGTACTTCAAGGAGAATCTGGAGCCTCAAGAGCAAAGTGAGAGTGATTTGGAGGAAGATGAGAGTGCTGGTGATCAGATAGAAAAAATAACTGTAGTAAAAGTGAAACAAAAGCGACCTAATACCAGAAAGAAAACAAAATCTGCGAAAAGGAACTGATGCTCCATCAACTTCCAAAACGCTGCAATCTTTGTAGCACACTGTAAAGTTCCTTAATATTAACGGATTTGTATTTCGTTCCACCTGTGCATAACGTATGCATTTGGAGTTTTAATCCATATAATTTGTGAATTTCTTTCCTTCATATGAAAATAAGCATGTGATCTTTAAAAAGGACAATTCTAATTTTATATTTTCTGTGCCAGATATTTACAATAAAGTTTCCAGAATGTTAAGCACAGTTTTTTGTAATGATTATGATCATCACTGGGCAAAATGTTGGTTTTCATGTTACAAAGGCTTACTACATGGAGTATTATCACAGCTCAGTTTAACCTTAGTGATGGTAAAAAGGATAATTCAAAATTTTCTCCATATAACTACAATATAAATTGTTCATACGTTTTGTGCATTGGCATGCAAAATGTTAATTTTTCTAAAATAATGAAGATTCCGTTTGAATTCACTTAAATGTTATCAAAAATGTACCTTGCGAAGATTGAATCATCTTCTCCTGGACATTTTCTATCTTCAGCTTAGGAAAAGCTTTTCCATGGGCCACAGGGTGAGTAATCAAATTGGGGCAATTCAGTTTGAATAATCTTGACATTCTGCTAAAATGGAGTAATTAAAAGTTAATATCAAAAGCCAGTAGAATGTTAGTCTTGTTATTGAATAGTACCATTCCAAGAATTCATAAAGTTGGATTCAGGTTTTGCATTTCTGGCCTTTGTAATGGTTTTTAATTCCGATCATTTTGTTTTTGCAGGGCAGAGATTGAAATTGCAGTAAGTACTATTACGTATCCCGTAACGGGTTAAAAGAACCAGCAGAAATGGAACACGCTTGGAGTCTGGTTTTGCTATAAACAAAACCTATTTATTAATATCTGCATAATATAGTAATAAAACCAGATAAATCAAACAGGTTAGCTGAGTTTATGCATATGTAAGTGTGTAAATTTAAAACCCCAAACTTCTTCAAGCTTAGGTGCTAAATGGTACAGTCTTACGATGGTATAGGAATGAAGTCAGTTCAGTTCATGATATTGACTTGAGTAGAATTGAGGAGAGAGAGAGGTGATTTGTTTTCCAGGTAAGCCGATGCCATCGATTCTTCCACGTTGCCCTCCTAAGTCCTGTTAAAGTCACCAACTGACCACACAAAAGGGTACCGTCTTCACGCGGTAAAGCAAGGGTTAAACACACTGATAGCCTTCCACCAATCACCCCTTTTTCACACTGCGAGCAAAACCCACCCTTCGTGGGCACTCAAAGCTCATCCAGTGTCTATTTCTTCCGTGTTTCTGCTGTGTGTCTTTCATTGACCGAAACCATCTTGACCCTGTGCCTCTGTAAGAGGATCATCAGACCTTGCTTATCCTAAACAAACCGCCATTTGTATAAACAATTGCTGCTCACCATAGCAACCCAGCAACTCTGCAGTCAGTAGAGATACAAAAACACAAAAGTCAGTCTCAATTCTTTCAGTGTTTTAAAGTGACAGGCCACAGAAAAAAAATGAACCCTAGGGGTACATAACAGTACAGAGATGCAATCAGTTTGTGTCCAGGATAAGACCATATCGTTGTTCTGTGCTCACTATCTTGCATCTTGTTGGCTCCACTAATATGTGTAGATCCCAATTCCAGTATATGAGAAATTTAAAAAAAAATTATGTCCCTGATGAATGAGAAATGAAATATATTTTGCAGTTTTCTGTCACTCACTTGGGATTAGATGGTACACCAGTAACTTTCAGATGTGACCGTCGTGGTGAGTTCTGCCACAAGTTCATTGGAGCCTGAATAAATTGCATGCGTGCGTTTAAGCTGGCCTCCCCAGATAAGACCAAGATGTCCAAGATTTGGAGGGTCTGAAACATGATTCTTCAGAGAAGAATGTGATTCAATTATTTTTTCCCCCAAAGATTCCCATGGGCTTGTGACCAGGTCTTTACTCTTTCGTATACTGAAATGTATCCACAATCTCATGAAAGTGCCCAAGGACACGGCAGCTTCCAAGCCATCTGCATGGAAAGCCATGATTAAAATGCAGCAGGACTACCAAAAGCAAAGTGGGTGAGAAAGGAAGGAGACTTCATCTGGTTTCAAAATAACGAATCAGAATTGTCTTTAAAGCCATGAGCATCATAAACACCTTTCTGGACATTGTGCTAAAGCAGCTGAGACTCCCAAGCCATCACTTATATTAAGATTCAGACTACCTCATGCTGTAGCCTCATGACCTGACCAAATACGCTGCCATACGAAAGTGGTAACCAGGTGCTCCAAACAAATAAATGTTTGAAATTTGAAGCCCAAACAAATCTCCACATTTGGTTATCACACTAAACTTCGGTGAGGAAACCCTTAATTAATAGAAGCAATGCTCTTAACCAAAAACAGATGGCTGTTTCCCCATCTTTCTTCAATTAACACAGCTTAAAAATTATTGCAAGATATCACTGGAAGAGTGTCTGCCACATTCACAAGCAAGTATTCCTACGTATTAATTGTGTCTTAGTTCAAGTTTATAGAGCTCTTACTTATTAGGAAATTGTATTTGCAGAATGCTTTTGAGAGTGGGAGGCAGTGTGGTGCTGATGGTAAATCATGCTGCTTCCTCACAATTCCAGGGAACTGGCCTCAGTCTACCTCCAGTGCTGTTTGTGTGGAGCTTTCCTGTTCTCCCTCTGGTTGTTGAACTTACCCTGGCTGCTCTCGTTTCCTTCCACATCCCAAAGGTATGGAAGTAAGCTCGGGCATACAGGTTGATTAGTTAATTAGCCTCTCTAATTGCGCCTAATGTGTAGTTCAATGGTAGAATCTGAAGATATTGATATAGAGAGAACAGGATTGCTCAGTGAGCCAAATGACCTAACATTATGAATTATGGGTATGGAAAGACTTTAAGTGACCATTGTAATTTGAAAAAAAAATGTTTTATGTTGATGATTTTGCTCATCATTAAATCATGTTACTTAGTTTAAACTACTAAATAGATAATGTAACAAGCTCAGTTCATCCACAAACCCCTGCAGAAGATGTGAATATGGTTCTTGGTAGGGCTGACCAGAATTCCCTATCATTAAAGTAATCCTGTTTCACAGAGCAATACAGCCTGGATACAGGCCCTTCGGCCCAACAAGTCCTTGCTGACCACAGTGTCCACCCTTATAGTTCCAATTTCTCACTGGGCTATGTTCCACTGTGTAATTATCCAACTGCATCTTAAATACTGTTGTACCTGCCTCAGCCACTTGCTATGACACCTCACAACAGCAATCTGCTACTCTTGAGTCTATACCTTAGAAGATATTGGCTAGATGGGGAAGAAAAATGATTTTACTGTGCTACCAATGAACTGTCCATTCCCACAAGAGCTAAATGCCTCCAGCTTTAACATATCACCCTACATTACCAGTGGCCCGGTTCAACCCCCGCCACTGTGTGCAAGGAATCCACACATTTCCCCCAAGATGGCATTGGCCTCCATCAGTTACTTAATGATTAGATTTGTCACCTTCATACTTTTCTAAAATACTGTAAGCAATTTACATTTTTCATCTCCCGAGTTTCCCACTGGTAGGTGAGACTAGAACTAGGGAGCATAGCCTCAAGATTCGGGGGGGAGTAAATTTAGGACGGTGATGAGGGAGGACCTGCTTTTCCCAAATAGTGGTGAATCTGTGGAATTCTTTGCCCAATGAAGCAGTGGAGGCTACCTCAGTAAAAATATTTAAGACAAGGTTGGATAGATTTTTACATAGTCAGGGAATTAAGGGTTATGGGGAAAAGGCAGGTAGGTGGAGGTGAGTCCATGGCCAGATCAGCCGTGATCTTGTTGGATAGCGGAGCAGGCTCAACAGGTCAGATGGCCCACTCCTGCTCCTATTTCTTATGTTCTGGCCCTGAGTGTAGACAATGATGAGCTAAAAAGGAGAGAGCTGGAGCCTTAGATGTAATTCTAACTTCTCAAACCATAAAAGCTATAATGATGTTTGAGATTTTTAAATAATAATGCAACTGGAAGCCAGTTATAAAACTTAATACAGCTCTTTGCTTGCTTCAAAATTACATTGCAGTTCCTTGTTCCTCCTGTGGGTTGTGCACGGAGAGCCTTAATATGTTTTCATTTGTGGACAATCTCTCAGGATCAAACATTTGTGTATTCTGAAGTGGTTAGTAAGCCCAGTATGGGAACCACAGACTCTGACACCAATAATGACAATTGAGTAATTTGAAAGGTCGTCTGTGTCTTCTACTGCTTCATAGGGCCTTGGAGCACTCCCTTTGCATTGCCATTTCCATCGTGGGGAGCCAGTTTCTGTGCTGTAGCACTCTATGAAATTGTGGCACAGCTTTAATGTGCTTTAACTTCTGACCTCTGTAGTTTAAGCCTTGTCCAGCCTTCCTTTGGTGTTTATCCATTGTTGCAGGTCCCCGATCTATTGCTTCCGGGCCAGGTTCAGAGCTGGCTTTGCTAACATTTGAAGCCAGCCTCTGGAGCTGTGAGACAGTGGCATTACCAGCTGTACCTCTGTGCCACCCTGAGAAACGTGACCCTGAACCACTTCTGCAGCGCCGTCCTCCAACCTGGGATTCATTCTTTAAGCTTAACATTGGTAACCAAAGTATCTCATCCTTTTCAAGTTTCAGCCCACCCATCTATCTCCCTTACCACTGCAACTTTTGGAATATCCCTTCTTTAGTGAAGGTTGGAAGACTACTAGGAAAAGGGACTTGAGTAACATTGCAAGACCGGAGAAGAAGGGATTGTTCTCCTTAGAGAACAAAAAGCTTAATACTTGTTTTCAAATTATGTTGGCATTTAGAGATAAGGTGAAGCAGTGGCCACTAGCAGGAAAATTAATAACCAGAGGTTATACATCTAAATATCGTTGGCAAAAGAATCCTGATGAGAATGAGGATCTCTTTCTTATCCTCGTGAATTATTACCAACTGGAAATCACTGCCTTGAAAGTATTGTGTAAACCGATTCTGTAGTAGTTTTCAAAAGGAAAGTAGTGCAATCAAGAGGGTTGAATGTGATGTTCTCCTAAGGAGTTGTCTATTGGTGGGTCCTCAGGTGGCTGTGGAGTCCAATCTGGGATCCACCTCTCTGTGTAGTGTGGCCAAGAGTAAGTAGTGGCTGTGGTGTAGTGAATGAAAAATAGGAAGTATAAGAGAAAGAAGTTTTTTTTAAAAAATGAGAGAAAAGTTAAGTGAACTACATTATCAGTATTTCTTAAAAACAATTTATCACTTGAAGTGAGATGCCAGTGCTTAACAAATTCCAGATATGTAAACTAGAGATAAATGGGTGCCATGGTAGATGTTAGCAGGGTACTATTACAGCTCGGGGCATCGGAGTTGTGAGTTCAAACCCGGCATCCTCTGTAAGGAGTCTCTGCACATCTTCCCTGTGGAATGCATGGGTTTTCTCCAGGTACTCTGGTTTACTTCCAAAGTCCAAACACCTGCTGTGTACATTAGTTACTCGTTGTAAGTTGTCCTGTGATTAGATTACGGTTAAGTCGGGGTTGTCAGAGGTTGCTGGGCAGCACAGCCAGAAGGGTGTATTCTGTGCTGTGGTATCTCTAAATATATCAGATAAAGCACATTGCACAAACAAGTGAAAAATTTGGTCACTACAGGGATAAGATACAGAGCTGAGGCATTTCCTGGTCCATCACAATACTGGTGACAGCTTCAGGCATTAAGTAATTAAACTTTGCCTAATGCTTCGTGTAAATTGGTATATTTTTAAAGTAATAACAGACATTCAAGGAAAGGTTTGGGGACTTCTGGTGGCTGTAATGGAGTAGGTTGCACTAGCTACGTGCTCCAAAATTATTTGCTTAGTTTGCTGTTTAAACCTATCTCGGTGAGAGCACCATGAATAGAAAGCTGTCAAAAAAAGAGACTACTTTAGAGACTTTGACTGAAATGATTCAACAAATGTCAGAGAAACTCAAAAAATTGGATAAACTGGATGACTTGGAATCCAGGTTTGATTTGTTACAGAATTCCTTCGACCTGGTTAAATCTGAACTGAAAACGCTTAATCGGAAACTTGGAAATATACAGCAGACTGTGAATGACCATGAAATTCGTATTAAGCTACACGAAGAATCTCTGCCAGTGTTGCAGAAGGATATCGAAGGTTTCAAGAGAATTTCTAAGGAAGAACTTAAAAAATACGACGCGTTACTGAAGAATCTTACAGATTTGGAGACCAGGAACCGGAGGTGCAATATCAGAATTCTTGGACTTCCTGAAAAACTGGAGGTTAATCAACCTATTGATTTTTGTGCTCAAATGCTGAAAGATTTATTCCCTGATATATTATTGGAACTACCAAAATTTGAGGTCGTTCACCGAGTTACCCCGCCTAATTGGGATACTGCCAAACCTCGCTCTATTATCATTTGCTTTTATGACTATCAGATTAAAGAACAGATCCTTTGTGAATCAAGGAAGAAACGTATATTACAATTTCGTGATCAACAGTTTCGGATCGTTCAAGATTATCCACCGGAAGTTCTAAGAGCTAGACAGGCTTTTAAAGAGGTCATGTCTGATCTTTTTAAGCTTGGCTGTCGCCTTTCTCGCAGAGATCCGTGTAAACTCAAGGTTACTACTTCTGATAATAAGGTTTCTTGGTTTACGAAGCCTGAAGAAGCTAAGAATCTTTTACAAAGTCTCCATCCTTAAATTCAACTTTGAGTTGTTTTATGTTAAATATTTTAATTTCAGGTGTTCAATCAAGTAATTGACGTTTTGTTGATAACAAGGTTTCTTGGTTTTACGAAGTCTTAATCATTTGTTTGACTAGGTAACTGGCGCCTTGTTATCTTTCAAACTATGCAAAACATGCAGGCAGACTGCATCCATTTTCTCTTGATGTTTTTCGCAGCTCTTTTTAAACAATATGTTATATTCTCTCAGTGTTATGTAGGAAGTTATCTAAACCACTTCCCTTTTTAATTATCTTCTATTTGTTTCTTTACTCTTTTTTTGCACCCGCGAGTACATGTTGTTTTACTTATTGATTTTCCATATTTGATTTTCCTTATCTGTCTTTCCTTTTTTACCAAGACTAATACTTATATTTTCCCATGGTTTTTTTTAATCGTAATTAGCAAACTTATTTACTTTGATTTTTTATATATATATTTACAATTGTTTATTCAGCTCAGCTATACATATATATTTTCTGGAGCCACCGGAGTTTTGGGTTGGGAACGTTAGAATTAGTCTTCAGCCTCCCTTGGCTGATTTCTCTCTTTGGGGGGAGGGAGGGGGGAAATGGGTTCTTCTATAAAGCTGATTGGATGTTTTCACTGTTTTACTTATTCACTATCTACATGTCTGTGATTACCTTTTATACATTACTAAAGGATACTTGATGGATTCTTTTATTAATATACTCAGTTTTAATGTGAAAGGTCTAAATAACCCTGTTAAACGAAATAAGATTTTCTCTTATATCCGGAAACTTAAAACTCATATAATCTTTCTCCAAGAAACCTATATTCGTAAAGATGATATTTCATGTTCTTTCAAAGGATAGAAGGGTATACATTTTCACTCACCCTCTCAATCTAGATCGAGAGGCGTCTCTATCCTGTTTGATCAGAATTTATCCTTTATTCAACATAATGTAATTTCTGATACAAATGGGTGCTTTGTTATTGTTTCGGGTAGTCTTGGGAGTAAACTAATTGTATTTGCGAATGTATACGCTCCAAATACAGATGACTCCTTGTTCTTTGAACGTCTTTTCTCTTTTCTGCCTGATTTGAATCGGTATTCCTTAACGATGGGTGGAGATTTTAATTTTTGGCTTGACCCTATATTAGGCCGCTCTTCAAGTAAAACCCCTGTCACTAATAAATCAGTCTTACTTTTTAAATCTTTTTAATCTCAATGTGGTATTCTTGACGTGTGGCGTTTTTTACACCCCCAAGAAAAGGAATATTCATATTTCTCTCAGGTTCATCATATGTACTCTCGGATTGATTATTTTTTTATAGATAGAAACTTGCTTACACTGGTACGATCCTGTGATTATAAGGAGATTGCTTTGTCTGATCATGCACCTGTGCTTCTGGCTTTAAGATTACCTGTTTACTCTGTACCAAATAGAAGTTGGCTTTTTAACTTATCATTGTTATCTGATAAAAATTTTCTAAAGTTTTTGGAAAACCATATTACTTTTTTCTTTAAAGGAGATACTGCTGGTAATATAGTCTGGGATACTTTTAAAGCATATATTTGTGGAGAAATTATCTCTTACTCTACCTATATAAAGAAAAAAACTGACAAAGAAAGGTCTGACTTAGCAGCGATATTAAAAGATCTTGATCGAAAGTATGCCCTATCTCTAGATCCAAGTATATATAATAAGCGTATTGAAATCCAATCCAAGTATAATCTTCTGCTGACTTACCTAATTGGACGACAGTTGTTGAGGGATAAAACTCAATTTTACATTCACGGGGATAGAACTGGTAGTTTATTAGCCAATCACTTAAATTCTTTTACAGTTAATCGTCAAATCACAGAAATTTTTAAAGATAATGGAACTAAGACATCCGACCATTCTGAAATTAACAACGTATTTAAAGACTTTTACCTTAAGTTTGTATCAGTCTGACTCTTCTTCAGATGATACCTATATGAATGCTTTTTTTTGTAATATCAACATTCCTACATTGTCTGCTGATAGTCTAACACAGTTATATCAGCCTATTTCCAATGAAGAAGTGGCTGAGGCTATACGTGTTTTACATTCTGGTAAGACCCCAGGACCCGATGGCTTCCCTGGGGAGTTTTATAAAACTTTCACTATGTTACTTACACCTTATTTATCCTCTGTTTTATCAGAGTCCTTTAAATCAGGTAAACTCCCTCAATCTTTTTATGAAGCTTTTATTTCTCTTATTCTTAAAAAAAATTAAAATCCAGCTGAATGTTCTTCATACAGACCGATTTCTTTATTAAATGTTGATGCAAAAATTTTAGCCAAAATTTTAGCTCGAAGACTTGAAAATATTCTACCATCTATTATATCACATGACCAGACAGGATTTATTAAAAATTGTTACTCACATTTTAATATATGTCGGTTATTGAATGTGATATATTCACCAACCAAAAAAATATCAGAGTGTATATTATCCTTAGATGCAGAAAAAGCCTTTGATAGGATTGAGTGGAATTATCTTTTTAAGACCTTAGAAAAGTTTAATTTTGGGCCTAATTTTATTTGTTGGGTTAAATTAATCTACTTCTCTCCTACCGCTCAGGTTATTACTAACTCCCAAATTTCTAAGCCCTTTAAATTACAGCGGGGAACTAGACAAGGATGTCCTCTTAGTCCTTTACTTTTTGCTTTAGCTATAGAACCCTTAGCAATAGCACTTTGAGAAGCTAAGGACATTTCTGGTATACTAAGGGAAGGTATGTCTCATAAAATTTCATTATACGCTGATGATATTTTACTTTTTATCTCTAACACTGAAACTTCTTTACCTTTGGTTCTTTCTTTAATCTCCCAGTTTAGTTCTTTTTCAGGATATAAGCTGAACCTACATAAAAGTGAGCTATTTCCTTTAAATGACCTAATGTCATCAAATGCCAAATTTCCGTTCAAAGTTGTTACAAGTCAATTTACATATTTAGGTGTAGCAATTACTAAAAAGAAAACTTAAACCCCTTATTGAATTATGTGAAAAAGATGCTTTTTAAATGGTCCCCTCTTTCTTTATCCCTAATTGGCCGAATTAATTTGATTAAAATGAAGATTCTTCCTAAATTTTTATATCTTTTTCAGGCCTTCCCTATTTTTATTCCTAAAACGTACTTTGATTCTTTAGATTCAATTTTAACCTCTTATATTTGGAATAATAAACAAGCTCGTTTAAGTAAAGTTTACTTACAAAGAAATAAAGAGATGGGTGGACTAGCCCTACCCAATTTTAGGTTTTACTATTGGGCTGCCAATATAAGGAATATTACTTTCTGGTCCTATTTATCTTAAAGATTGCCCATCATGGGTCTCCTTAGAAGTTAATTCTGTCAAAAATTCCTCTATTGTCTCTCTTCTTAGATCATACTCTTCTTTTTCAGCAAATAAAACAACAGATAACATAATTGTTAAGCAAACTTTAAGGATCTGGTCTCAATTTAGAAAATTTTTTGGTTTAGCGAATTTTTCATTATCATCTCCCATTCTCCTTAATTTTTTTTTTATCCCTTCCATGACTGATAAAGTCTTTAAAGATTGGGATGAATTAGGTATTAAGTGTTTTGGGGACCTGTTTATCTCAGGATCTCTTGCTTCATTTGACCAATTGTCAAATAAATTTGCACTCCCAAAATCACATTTTTACAGATACCTTCAAATTAGGGATTTTCTACGTTTCCAATTAGCTACTTTTCCTATAGGTCCTGATAAAAATTTACTGGATGATCTTTTAAATTTAAAACCTTTTGTTAATGGTTCTATTACTGGTATCTATAACTTGTTGATTGATTCTAGACAAGACTTTTTAGATAAAATAAAAAAAGCTTGGGAGGATGACCTAAATTGTCAGATTTCTGATGATAGGTGGAATAAAATTCTTAAACGGGTTAATAAATCATCTTTCTGTGCTTGTCATTCTCTTCTACAATTTAAAGTGGTTCATAGAGCTTACATTTCTAAACAGAAGCTCTCCAGTTTTTACCCGAATGTTTCTCCACTTTGTAATAAATGCAACTCTGCTGATGCCTCTTTAATTCATATGTTTTGGTTCTGCCCTACAATTAAAAAGTTTTGGCGGTAAGTATTTCATAACTTCTCTCAACTTTTTAGGGTCCAATTTGACCCAAATCCCCTTACTGCCTTGTTTGGTATTATTGCAAATGAAGATATAACTTTAAATACTCCTAACCTACAGGTTTTAGTTTTTACCTCTCTTTTAGCAAGAAGAGCAATCTTGCTTAAATGGAAGGAGTCTACCCCTCCTACACATCTTCAATGGCTACGTGATATTATGTCTTATTTAAATTTAGAAAAGATCCGCTGCTCAGTCTTAAATTCAAAACAATCTTTTTATGATATTTGGGGACCTTTCCTAAATTACTTTTCCAATTTATAAAGTTTAACAGTGCACAGACTTTTATGTATATTTTTAATCTTCTCTTCTTAAGTGAATATGTTTTTTTTCTAATTATCCATTATCATCCATCAGCTTTTTTCTTTGGTAGTTGGTAGGGGGTTGACTTTTATTATATATAAAAAAAATTCTTTTATGATGTATGACCTATCTTTAAATTTTTGATTACAGAGTGGTATACCTTTATGTGTTATGCTATAACATTTTGATCAATTTTATTACAATATATGAATGTACACAAGGTATGTTGTGATGTATCTATGTGTTGCACTGTAAATCTTTTTTTTTCTTCTGAATAAAAATATTGTAAAAAGAAAGAAAGAAGGAATGGTTTTATGATTTTTAAGGAATATACATTCCCTTGAGAAATAAAAGCTCCACAGGGCATATAATTCCAATTGACTAGCTAATAACAGTTTAGGTGGCATGAGAGGTAGGAAAATACAATCAAAAGTGTAGAAGTAAGCCTGGGGGACGTGCAAGTATTAGAAACCTACAAAGATGATCGATGAAAATTGAAGAGCTGACAAAAAAATGAAAATGAAAATCTCTGAGTTTGAAAAAGAAGAATATAAGAAATAAACAATATGAGACAAGGGTATTTTTATGGGAATAAGGAAGTTACAGAGAAGTTAACAAATGCCAGTGATAGGTATTGCACAGGAAATAGAGAATCGGGATCGACAGGTTACTTTCGACCTGTGATTAATGGAATGCCTGAATGATCAGTGCTAGAACCGTAGTAATTTTCAATTACATAAGTGACTAAAGATTCTATGTTTGCCAACAAAACAACAATAAATGGCAAAGTCCACAGACCCCTTGGTTAATTATAGGGGTCCATGGCATAAAAAGGTTGGGAACCCCTGTTTTCGAGTCCTCTTAAGTAATGGAGGAAACAAATAGAGGAATAGACTGTCTTAAAGGCAATAAAGAACCAGGGTTCATACACATAGGACAAGATGTACCTAATAAAGTAGCCACTGAGTGTACTTAGACATGTTCTTGGCCTTCTACAGCTGTAGCCCATGCACTTTAAGCTTTAACATGTTTTGCATTCAGGGATGCTCTTCTGCACACCACTGTTGTAATGCATGAATTACTGCCAGCTTGAACCAGTCTGGTTATTCTCCTCTGACCTCTCTCATTAACAAGACATTTTTGCCCGTAGAAATGCTACTCCCTAGACTTTTTTGTTTGTTTTTAATGCCATTCTCTGTAAACCCCAGAGACTGTTGTGTGTGTGAGAATCTGAGGAGATCAGCAGGATCTGAGATACTCTATCCAGTCCACCTGGCACCAACACAATCATTCCACGGTCAAAGTCACTTAGATCACTTCTTTCCCATTCTGATGTTTGGTCTGAATAACAATTGAGCAGCTTGACTATATCTACATGCTTATATGCATTGTGTTGCTGCCACATGATTGGCAGATTAGATATTTGCATTAATGAGAATGTGTACAGTTGTACCTGATAAGTGGCCACGAAGTGTAGAATGCAGGTGATCGGTAGAACTAAGAATGGCTTGCCGTAGAAATTTTACACAGCTATTAAATTATTGGACATTGGCAAATGTGTTGCCTCAGAATAAAATGAATTTCACAAAGACTTTGAAAGAAGCATGGTTTCAACTTCGCCAATATCTGCACGAATGTTGACTTCATGTATAATCACAATACTATGAGGAGATATTTACTCTTTATAAATCAACACGAGATTTTGCAGAGGCTGGAAATCTTAAGCAACACACAAAAATGCAAGAGGAATGAAGCAATTCAGGCAGTGTCAATAGAGGAGAATAAATAGTCCGCTCAAGGCTGTACAGATCTGTTTAAAGTTCAAAGTAAATTTAATACCAAAGTATATATCGCCCTGAGATTCTGGTCGTGTTCGTATGAAGGCTGCTTTGCCTTGCTGAGTTCTTGCAGTTGTGTGTGTTGTTCATAAAGTGAAAAAGTGTGTGAAATGTTCTACAGAGCAACTGGACTAAGAATCGCAGCAAAATTTTAATATGAAGTGTCTGATAAATATTTTGTTTCAGGTCGGGTAAATGATTTGCATCCCACTTAATTTACAGTTGAATTTAATATACCATTGAATAGCAGAATGAACACTGACTAATCAAATGTGTCTTTAACACTGTAGATTCCTGTGATGCATGCAATACAGGTCCACAATCCCTTATCCGAAATCCTTGGGGCCAGTTGCATTTTGGAATCCAGAATTTTTACCTACAGACATTTTGCTGTGGATCCATGGCTACAAATACCTGTTCTAACCCTAGCCAAGCTAATGTGTCATTTATCTGGCATTTTGAAAATTGAAAATCTGAAGATGCCGTGAATCTAAAATGGGGACGAGGAGTAGCTTTTGATTGTATTACAATAATTTAAATAACCAACGTGTGTGTAGAAGAGTTGTTTTCTTTTCCAAGATAAGTCAAACAAGTTCCTTCAGGCAATAAATGAAGCGTATTCACACATAACACATACTTATATAAGTTTATTAAAACTTCAAAATATAATATATATGGTAAATTTAACATATTTATAAATAAAGTATACAATGGAACAAAGGAACCAAGAATACGTAAACACAGAGGACAGAATAAGCAAAAGAAAATATTTATCCTCCATGGTAACATGTCTTAATATAAGTAGGTGATAGATAATAAAACAGTATTTTTTCCATTATGGAAAATACAATACTGTACATTCAAATTTTAATTCAACAATTGTCTAACGACTGTATTCAGATAGCACTACTGATTTTCCTTTCAATAGGTGATAATGTAGTGTTCTTGAACTCTTTAAATTGTCCACAGTTGTTTGTTCATATGCCTGCTTTATACACAAAGTTAAGGTACCACAAAATTTTACAGCTGAGGGCCCAAGTTCCAGTTACTGAAAGTTTAGTATTACCCTTGCCTGATACTCAATATTTTGTTAATTCTTTTTGAAAGAAAAAGCATACAAGGGAATTGTAGACATATCCTGTAGCTTTTTGTCAATTGACAGTCATCTATTAAAAGTGTATTAGTTCACATTATTGAACTAACTTTTAACAATTTTGATGCAGTAAAATGGCATATTTGATTGTTTCGGGAGCAGTGATGCTACACTAGCATTGGACAAACATTGTAATGGTGTGCTGCCTTTTAAAAGTATCTGATGGTAGATCCACATTTTTTTAAAATTACGGCAACTGAGGTTTCCAATAGAACACTTGTTTGCATTTTCAAGCTTCATTGAAACACCATTGTATTTCCCTCACATACCTTGATCAAAGAAAGTTCTGAAAAAGGGTCTTTGACCTTGAGTGCTGGCTCTGTCTCCCTCTCCACAGATGATGCCTGATCTGCTGAGTATTTTCAGCATTTTCAGTTTTTACTTCATATTTCCAGAGTCTGGAGTTGGTATTTTTTTTGATTCTCAAACTTGTATGATGGTATCTCTAACTGAGAACTAATTTAATTCATTGAACAACTTATATTGATTAAATTACTCAATTAAGTCATTAAATTTATGTACATTTAGTTATTATGATTAATCTATTGAAAATTATTCCTATGTTCAGTTCACTATGATTTTCTAGAATTATATAATAAATCTAGAGTTACATAATCATATTCATTGAAATTACACTAGTGTATAGAGTTAACTACCACCTCAGTTTATTTATTTATTTAGAAATATAGCACAGGATAGAGCCTTCCAATCCATCGAGCTGCACAGCCCAGCAGCCCCCAACAACCCTGATCCTACCTAATCACAGGACAATTTGCAATGGCCAATTGACTTACCAGATTTGTCTTTGAACTGTGGGAGGAAATTGGAGTGTCGGGAGAAAACCCCTGCATTTCATGGGGAGGGCGTACGGACTCCTTACAGAGGACGCCAGGACTGATCCACGATGCCCTGAGCTCTAATAACGTTGTGCTAACCGCTACACTTCTGTGGTACAAGATAAAGACTGCAATGCAGTTGAAGAATTTTTAAAAAATAATATGGTAGTTAGTGTTCTTTGTGACAGAATTTAAGGATTGAAATATTAAATCCTTTAAGTAAAAAATGGCACATTAACCAGAACAAATCGTTAAACCAGTAAGATATTGGAAAATCTGGTTACCAAATTTTCCAAATGAATATATAAAAACTGCAGCTTCTGCATACTTTTGTTAACTTGCTTATTGTTTGAATAGAAACAATAGTTCATTTCTCACTGAAACTCTCAATGAGTGATTTCAACTTTTTTGGTATGCTTAATGGCAAAATTATTTTGGGATTTCATAATCATGTTCTTGGTTAAGGTTGTACATCTTGACAATATTTCTTCTCTCTGTGGCCTTGGTGGTATCTTGGGTACAGGATTTGCAGTAGAGTTATTCTCACTTGTGGAAGCTTCAAGGATGTTTCTTAAATCACTCCCTTTCTCATCAGAATAATTCAGATTTTTAGATGTGAATTGGTTCTTTTCAAGCAGTTCTGCCATGTCAACAGAGCTTTGAGAGCTGTTGAGACTGTCTGAACTGCTGTCTTCAGATAAATGTGACTTGTTTGAACTTACAGTGGACATGCTACCATCATCACTCAAATTTTCTAACTGATCTACATCATGAAAGTTTAACTCATTGTCAAATATGTTTTCATCAGTCAAGCAGTTAATAGACATTGATTTTTGCTGATAGTGTCTTCTGGTGACATCTTTGGTATTTGTAGTTGACAAATAATGGCTAGTATTGTCCGATTCTGCATTACTTGATTGAATACATGGATCTTTGTCAGGAAGACTGAGGTTTGGGGTAGATTTGTACATGGTTGCCTTGGTGAGGAACTGGAATTTTGAATGCGGGTTTTTGTACTGCTGAAGATAGACAGATGGGACATATCCAGACAGTCCATTATACCTGTTTATCAATAAAATCATGAAAGTTAGTCTTTAAGTTGCTTCACAGTTTTCAAAATGCACAGTGGTAAATTTAATGCTTTGTAAATTGTTGATACTAATTAGAGCACATTTAGAATTTCTCCCAGACTCCAAAAGTCCTGATGCCATTTCCTATTTAGCTATGCCTTGATATAATGAAGGTGTTTTTTAGACTCAATATTAACACTTGAAACAACAACTGTGGGAACTATATTTTATCACATTCATTGCTATGAAGCATTTTGAGATATCCTGAATGGGATGATGATAAACTTTTTAAAAAGCTCTTTTACTTTGTCACAAATTTCAATCAAAGATTTTGCTACATTTAGAAGCTACATAATTATTAATAACTTCAAATCAAGTACAAATCTTGCTGATTAGATGTAATTCACAATTTATCGCTGACACTATTGGTGAAGAATTAAGAAGAAATTAAGACAAACCTGGCAAGCCACCATCCATCAGTAGATTTCTTTAAGACTTCAACCATGGCTCCAACATGCATGGATAGTTCATCTTCATTCTTTGCTTCATAGCTTTCAATAGCGTAATACTGAGATCCATAATCTACAGAAACTGAAAAAGACCAAAATTATTTTTTCAAACATGTTGACATTGCTAAATAATTATTTGAAGTATAATAAGACATTGCCTTCTGCTTAATTAAGATCTACAAAAAATACAGGGATCTTAATTGGCTTTCATTTGTCAATTATAAAGGTAAAAGGAGAAAATAAGCACATCCTGACATTTTTAGATAGTTTTCTGGAATGCAATTGATATTGGGGTTTAATGGCTCAAAATGTGGGTCTTAATTCTGCATTTTCTTTCAGCCTGAATGTAGCACAGAATCAGACTCTGGAATTTAACAGTGTGATAGCTTTCATAGATGCCAAACAGTGCCAAATTAAGAAAAAGATAGAAGAGCTGTTTAAGGTTGAGGAGAAGAGATAAATTCTACAAGTTAATAAGTGTTCAATTACAAGCTGCCTACGTGCCTTAAATACTATCATAGTAACTTCATTATTACTTATTTATTATGACTGTTATTTTATTTTTTTCTATATTATGTATTGCATTGAACTGCTGCTGCTAAGTTAACAAATTTCACGACACATACTGGTGATAATAAACCTGATTCTGATTTTAATTAATATGCAAAATAATTTAAGTTTTCTAGTACACAAATTAGAAATTGTCAAGAGATTTGAATATTATACTGCAGAGATCGTATATAAATGATGTCCCTACAGTCCTTTGGTATTGATCTCATCTCTAATTGCGCCATGCTAATTTTTGTTAAATCTAGTTTCTGTGTTACATGGAGACCCATTTCAGAGAGTAAAGCAGCCTGCGTGGAGGGAAATGGATAGTCAACTGGGCAGCTGAAGAGTACAGACATGAAGTATCAGCCATCCATTGCTCTTTTAGATCCTGCCTGACTCACTCACTGTCTTTCTCTAGCATCTTCTGTTGCTTCTGGGTGACACTCCAGTACTCAAAGAGATGCCTAGACATATTGAACTTACCATCTATTTCACTCTCCAACGGCATAGACATGAGACTCCTGAGATAAGGAGCAGGAAACCAGGCTAACTGTTTCCGTTCATTTTCCACAAGCCACCAGCCTACAAAACAAATTTTGTGACATTTTAGATCAAGAAGTTTTCATGTGAATATCTACATCAAACATCTATTGCTGTGATCAAATAATGCAGACATAGGGGAGGGCGTGGAATTACATAGAAAATTCTGGAAATTCTCTCTACAGCTACAGATACATAGTAGTGTAGCAGTTAGTGCTTCGCTTTGTACCACTTGCAGTTACCGATTGGAGTTCAATTCCCGCCACTGTCTGTGAGGAGTTTGTATGTTCTCCCCATGACTGTGTGGGTTTCCTCCAAGTGCACCGGATGCTCCAGCTCCCTCCCGTATTCCAAAAAGACGTACGGTTAGGGTTAGTGAATTGTGGTGCTGGAAGTGTGGTGATACCAGCCAGCTGCCCGGCACAATCCTCACTGGTTTGATTTGACATAAACACCACATTTCACTGAATGTTTCAATGCACATGTGACAAATAAAGTTAACTTTATCTTGGATACTTGATCTGCAGAGTGAGGCAGAGTTAATGGTTCAGTTTCTGATGAGTGCTTATCAATATTAAATGCTTTTCCCCATATGTGCTGACTGACCTGATGAACATTTCTATTGTTTTCTGGTTTATTCCCATCAAACTTATGATCTGCTTTGGTGGTAATTATCACTTTCATTTTAACAAAATGAATTACAAAACATACTAGTTCTTGTTTTGTTGAAATGTTGAACAGCTACACCAATGGTTAGTAGGAACCACCCACTAAAAATCGTTTCGATTTTTTTTTTCTGGAAACTTCCATTTAATTACTGGAGTGAGCTATAGTGCCACATAACATTGTTTCTGCCACACCACACCTAATCAGGGCTGTTTTATATCATTAATATTTTCTAATGGACGTTTAAGAACCTTCTCCAAAATACGTTTCATTGAAACTGCAGAATTGGAACCTTCCAGTAGCAGAGCTGGTCGAGTCTCCTCATCCTTAACCAAAGCACTATGCATCACAATGGGTCGTCAAACTAAATCACAGACAGGAGAAAATCTGCAGATGCTGGAAATCCGAGCAACGCACCCAAAAATGCTAGGGGAACTCAATAGGCCAGACAGCATCTCTGGAAAAGAGTACAGTCGGCGTTTCGGGCTTAAACACTTCGGTAGTCCCACTGAGTTCCTCCAGCATTGTGTGTGTGTGTGTGTTCCTCAAACTAAATAATCGATTTCCTATCTGCTCCCGTGATGTGACGGCAAAGAGAAAGTCCGGGTTTGTTTCAAAAAAATATACCTGATGGGTTCTTGGTAATGACATCAACTACTTCGTCCTCCAACACCTTAAACGGATTGTTCCTGTTATCTTTTCCCTCATAAGTAGCAATGCACTTGTAACTCTCCGAGGCCATCGGCTGTGTGATGGTTTCGATACTTTTTGCGCGTGTGCGTTTCCATGTATTCTTTCTCCGTCCGATTGCAGATGGCATGATGATAACACTACAAAGACAAGGTTTGTATCAATACAACTGATCAACGGGAAATAATCTTTAGAGTTCTGATACAGGGGTAACCAGGTACAAATTCAAGTAACCCCTAATAACTTTTTGGATGGACTGATTTGTACTTCGTAAACTCACCTGTCCGAGGGGAAAGACGGCGCCAAGTCACTTTCGGTGGGGAGGAAGAATTGGATAACATCTTGATCCTCTGAGATTTTAACACTGGTTCGCAATAGCTCCGAGCAGTAATGTTCCAGTATGCCCATTCTGAGGACCGACTTACTTACTTGGGTGCGTCGTTTTTCCTTCCGGGAAACATCTGCAAGGTAGGCAAAATACTTCACATCCTGAACTTAGGTCATCAGTAAAGCACTTTTGGTGATAGTTACTGAACAAATTGACGAGTAGATTGTTTTAAAGTAACGCGAGGCATGTAAAGTTTATCTCAAGAATTAAGATTATTTCTTATAGTTTTATTAATATTTACCAAAACCAAGACACATAATTCTGTAGTTGAGTTTTGGGTTTTGATCTCAAGTTTACATTCATCTTACCTTGGAATTTTGGAATCATTCGATCTGACTTTTTAATGCGCCCTGCCTCCAACGGGAACTTCTTTACAACCGTTTTCTGTCATTCAGAAGAAGTAAAATAGATAAATATGCCAGCACCACAGAAGAGGGGTTGTTTAAAAGTTACCTAGTTTCGGAATACTTACATGGAGTTTCTTAAACTCGTCAAACGTTCTGTACACAATAACATCATTTCGATCCGACCACAGAACGGAGGCAAGGTAAGACTGGGAATGGAAAAAAAAAATTAAGTTTAATATAAATACTAACGTACAGCTGATAGAACTATTACAGAACACGGGGAATGAGGACAACATTTTAACCTGATACTCGAATAATACAGGACGGGACGTTATTTGCATCTATTTATAAATAGTTATAAAATAGATTACCTTTTGCTTTTTGTGTCGTATTAATCCAATGATTCGAACGTTGAGCGGAAATCTTTTGTACATTTTTGCTCCCAGTAGTCCGATGCTTCACCAGAGCTCTGAGTTTGTGACTCTGTTCTCTGAGTTTGTGACTCTGTTCTCTGAGTTTATGACTCTGTTCTCTGAGTTTGTGACTGTTGTCTGAGTATTTATAGGGATACCTGTTCCTCCCTCTTTCCCAGCCAGGTGACGTCGCGTCGCGGCAGTGTCAATGTTCAGACCACTCCCGTAGCGTAGTCACATTCTGGAGTTTCTGCCCGTTGTTGTCAGCTGGAAGGAAATTCTACAGTGACGGTAACTACTTCCGTGACCCGCAGTGGGAAATGGTTCGCATCGTAGAATTTCAGGTAGGCTGCAAAATGCTCGGGAAATAGTCCCGCAGAAAGGAAACCAAAATGAACCAATAAATAAATAATGGACCAGTGTGAGAAAATGAGCAGATGCTGGAAAATCCAACGACACCGACACACACACACACACACGCACACACACACACACACACACACACACACACACACACACACACACACACACACACAGACACACACACTCACTCACTCACTCACTCACTCACACACACACACACTCACTCACTCACTCACTCACTCACTCACACACACTCACACTCACTCACACTCACACTCACACTCACACTCACACACACACACTCACTCACACACACTCACACTCACACACTCACTCACACACACTCACACACACACACTCACTCACTCACACACACTCACACACACTCACACACACACACACACACACACACACACACACACACACACACACACACACACACACACACACACACACACACACACACACACACACATATATACATTTCAGGCTTGTGTTGCTGTGGACCAGGGTGAGTTGAAGTATTGAAACACTGGAATGGCAGATCTTGGCCCGGCTGTTCCTCCGCCACATGCCCTGACAAATGACCCTCTTCCCCCTGCGCGAAGAAGCGGCCTGGCGGTTTTCTGTTTTCTGCTCGGGTTGGAGGCCCACAACCCGGTGATTTCAGCACCTCATGTCGTTGCTTGTTAGTGACTCTTGGCAGTAACTAGCACAAGGCAGCCCTACCGGCTCTGTGGCCTTACCAGAGTGCAAGAAAAAACACTGCGTTCCCAGAGAATGTTCTCTTTTAACGGCAGATCTCCTAAGATGGTCGGAAAGCTATCCAGCTAATTAAGGGTTGGAAAGATTCTTCCAAACGCTGATTTCATGTAAACCATTTTAATCCTAAACTTCTAAGTTTGTTCTCACAATTCCATTCCAGGCAAAGGATCATGGATTGCACAAATTAATCCTCTTGGCATTTTAAATATATATAACATGCCTTATTGTACACTTCAAAGGCAGTAATTTCAACTTTATTAGTTAAAAAGAAACGGTACCAGTGCCTAAGAAGAGTTGTGTGAGCTGCCTGAATGTCTGTTGACCAATGGCACTTGTATCTACTGTGATGAAGTGCTTTTGAGAGGTTTATCATAGCTAAAATTAATTCCTGCCTAAGCAAGGACTTGGACCGATGGAATTTGCCTATTGCCACAATAGGTCTGGAGCAGGTGCAGTCTCACTGGTTCTCCACCTGGCCTTGGATCACTTGGACCATAGTAATCCCTATGCCAGGTTGCTGTTTATCGTTTACAGCTCAGCCTTCAGCACAATTATACCCTCGTGACTAATCAGTAAACTTAAAAATCTGGCCTTCTACACCTTCCTCTCCAACTGGATCCTTGACTTCCTCATCAGGAGACCACAGTCTGTGCAGATCAGAAATAACATCTCCTCCTGGCTGACAATCACACTGATGCACCTCAAGGATGCATGCTTAGCCCACTGCCCTACTCTCTACAACCATGACTGAAACACCATCTATAAATTTACTGACTGCACAACTATTGTTGGCAGATTTTCGGGTGGTGATGCATAAGTGTACAGGAGCGAGGTGGGACAGCTGATTGAGCAGTATCACAGCAACAACCGTGTGCTTAACATCAGTAAGGCCAAGAAATTTTTGTGGACTGTGGACTTAAAGAAGGGAAAGTCAAGGGAACACATACTAATCTTCATCAAGGGATCAAAAGTGGTAAGGGTGAGCATTTTCAAGTTCCTGGGTGTCAACATCTCTGAAGATCTATCCTGGGCCCAACATATTGATGCAATCACAAAAAAGCCACAACAGTGGCTATATTTCATGTTAGTTTGAGGAGGCTGGGTATGTCACTAAAGGCACTCACAAGTTTCAACAGATGTACTGTGGAGAGCATTCTAACTGGTTGCACCGCTATCTTGTATAGAGGGGGCAACGGCACAGGATCGGAAAAAGCTGTAGAATGTTGTAACTTCAGCCAGCTCCATCATGGGCCCTGGCCTCCCCAGCCTTGAGGACATTTTCAAAAGGCAATGCTTCAAAAGGTGGCATCCATCATTAAGGACACCCACCATCCAGGACATGCCCTGTTCTCATTGCTGCCAAGAAGGGGAATCAATAAAGAAGTCCAGGAGCCTGAAGACACACAGTCCATACTTCAGGAACAGTCTCTTCTGCTCCATCATCAGATTTCTGAATGGACAATGAATCCATGAACACTACCTCTGCATTTCTCCCTCTCTTTTTGCACTACCTGTTGAATTTAATTTTCATATATACATGTTTATTTATTGTTGTTTATGGTTATTATTATGTGTTGCAAAACAACAAATTTCATGACAAACAGTATGGCAGTGATATTAAACTGGATTCTGATTCTAACAATCTTCAATAATAATAATAATTGTAAGGAATAATGTAACTTCCCTTAGTCTATTGATTTTGTCACCTGGAGATTTGTGAATATGATTTATTGTTCCACTTGATTTCTTGATATGAAAATGTGAGAACAATGATACAGATTTTTCTTTAATAAGTAATATGAACAGGAGAGAATTCTCGTCTGAGCTGTCATTAGGTAGTCTGGGAAAAGATTTAAAGGTGTCATCTAAGGCATATTGAAGAAATGTAACCACCCCACTGACCCCTGAGACAGGTGATCACAAAAAGTGGCGACTGAGCATTCCAGATAGTAGTGAGAACCTGAAGGCCATACATCCTGAACCAAAAGGCCTCTGTGTTTGTGATGGACAGAGTGGACCACTGCACTAACTACCCAGCTTCCTGCTTTCATCAATCACCACCTTCCCATCTAAGGAAGTGCCCGCTGTTTTATTTTGACCTGCCTTTATTGAAGTAGAGACATTTAGATCAGTCATAACCATAAATAAGCAATGGGAATTTTCTGTTAATACTACACTCTAAGTTACAAATATAACCTTTGTCTCCTTAATCTACTACAGGAAATCAAGACTGTTATAATCTTGGTACGTGCTTTTTGACTGCATGCCTTCCAGATAGATCATTCCCTATGCAAATACATCGAGGAAGCACAAAAGGACAAAAAGAATGCAGAATATAGTATTACAGTTCCAGAGAAAGTGCGGTGCGTGTAGACAAATACAGTGCGTGAGCCGTGCTGAGATAGATCGAGAGATGTTCACAAAGGATCTATCCAAGAATCTTAACACAACAGAGTAGAAGCTGTCCTTGAGCCTGGTGGTAGATATTCTCAAGCTTTTGCCTCCTCTGCCCATTCGGGTGGGGGGGGGGGTGGAAACACGACAGAACGACCAATGTGGGAGGGTCCATGACATGTTGGCTGCTTTCCCAAGGCAGCTATGCACTTGGAATTATAGAAGGCCTTCCTTAAAGTGCTGTACCAAGAGTCTTAGTGGGAAATAGTTGGTGTAGCAGGTACTGTCTTAACATGGAGAGAAGATTGGTTGCTCAACAGGAAATAGATATCAAGTGTACAGGCCAGCCCTGGGTAATGAGCAGGTTGTGTTTGTACAGAAACAAATTGGTTGATTTTGTTCATAGCTCAATAATACATAAGATTAATTCCATATGGTAATCATACCTCTGCAATATTGCAATGAATAGAATCAAAATCAAATAAAACTAGTAAGAAAGAGCAGTTATTATAAAGCAGAGAGAGAGAGGAAACAATTTCTGCTGTTGAAAGGTATCGGACTACTAAATTTAATAATATTGTAGGTATTCAGTTGTATGTGGTCAGGCTCTTATACCCTAGGGAAAACCTGTAAAGGGATTTCAATCTGGTTGACAAGTGGTGTATCCCAATCTGGTTGGGGAGAAGAGACAATGTCCGGGGTTGGTGGAGCCCTTGCTTATTTTGGCTGCTTTACTGAGGCAGCGAGAAGTATAGACAAAGTCCATAGAAGGGAGGCTGGTTCCCGTCATGTGTCCGTGAATCGCCGCGGTTTCTTGTGGTCACTGGCAGAGCAGGGGCCACACCAAGCCATTCTGCATCCGGACAGAATAGTCTCTATGGTGCATTGATGAAAATTGGTAAGTGTCGAAGGGAACATGTTGAATTTCTTGAACTTCCTGAGGAATTAGAGGCATTGATGAGATCTCTTGACCATGACACCTATGTGGTTGGACTGGGACAGGCCTTTGATGATGGTCACACCTAGAAACTTGAAGCTTTCAACCTCAACACCGTCGATATAGGTTGGAATACGTGCACCCCTCTTCCCCACCCCACCTTCTGAAATCAACGATCAGCTCTTGTTGATATTGAGGGAAAGGCTGTTGCCGTGACACTATTTAACACGGATCCTGATCTCCTTCTTGTAGTCCAGCTCATTGTCATTTGACGCGGCCCATCAGCTGCAAATTTGTAGATAAAGTTAGAGCAGAATCTGGTTACACAGGGTGTGCAGGGAGGTCAGCAAGTCAAGCATTCAGTTGCAGAGGGAGGCATTAACTTCCAGGGTCCAGAGTTTGGAGACAAGTTTGCTTGCGGTACTATAGAAGGCCGAATTGTAGTCAATAAACAATAGACTGATGTAGATGTCTTTACTGGCCAGATGCTCCAGAGACTAATAGGACCAGGGAGATGGTGTCCACCGCAGGCCTGGCAGTGGGCACATTGCATTGGGTCAAGATCGTCTGGAAAACTGGAGTCAATGTGTGCCATGACTGGCCTCCATAGGCACTTCATGATATTGATGCTACTTCTTTGAAGGGCAGTATCACTGTCCTTTCAAGTCTTCAAGATAGAGTAAGTAGATATTTGAAGAGGAAGGATATTAAAGATTACTGCAGGTAGATGGGAATGGGGAATTTTCGTTGAAATCAAATCATCCATGACCCTATTAAAAAGAGCAAACTTGAGTAGCCAAAGAACCTACTTCTGCTCCTGTGTTCGTAATACACAAGTTTGCAAGAAGAATCCTTTCCTACCGTTGCTAAATTGAGGAAGTTTCAATCTGGTGCACACGTGTGTCTGTAGTAATAGCACAAGATGGCTTAAATGAAAAAAGTGAATTCATTATTTAACGTTGGAACAGCAGGTGGAGCTCTTCTGAGAATAGACTGGTTGGACTCCAGATTGTTGCTCTGGTCTGGTATTTGGTGAAGCAGCAACTTGCTTAGCCCAGCAAGTTTTAAATCTGGTGCCATCAAATTTGCAGAGCTGCCATCAGGGCACCAATTTAATTTGGCAAAATATTTCCATGTTAACAAAATTTGAGATACAAAATGAAAATTAACTCTTAAGTTATGTGAAAAAACTACAAAATGTACAGAATGAATAGGATTAGTTTACTAAGGTCACAGCAGCCACCCACATTAGAGATTTACGTTTGAAAGTGAAAGGATCATCTCTTTTATTACTACCTGCAACTGCCAGTTCACAGCAGGAGGCCACTTATGGTTTGTACAGAGTGAACCAGCAAGCCTTGGGGTGAGCCATTGTCAACATGGGGCAATTTCTGTGGTCTGGCACTGAGTTGCAACCTGCACTTTTGGAGATTGAAATTTTATTCTGCAACTAACCACTGTTGGTCCAGTCCAATGGTTCTTCATATTGGCAGTCAATTTTTTTGTCTTTGCACTGGACTGCTTCTGCAAAACAACAGATTTTATGTTGTATAAGATAGTGATAATAAACCCAATTCTGGTCCAGCTTCTGATTATTGTCAAGAACCGTTCTGTTTCCTCAGGAAAAGCAGATACGAAACAAAAGCAAATGATAATACTCTGCACATGTTGGAAATGTGAAATAATAGCCAAAAGTGCTGGAAATGTTCAGGCAGCACCTGTGGAAAAGGAAACAGAGTTACAACTTGGTGCCAAGAAAATACGTTTTTATTGACGACTTTTTCCAAGTCAATGAATGTATACAGAAGACAAAAAGAATAAATTATATAGAAATTCATACTACTGCCATCTTTATTATTGGTCAGTGAGCATATACTTAGCCTTATTTCACATGAGGATGATTTAATAAGGTCATATGAATAAAGCATCCAGAACAACACAAAACAACACACTACATCTCAAATTATGCCTCTCCAAAAATATAAATCCTTTTTGTGATACATTTGAAATCCGGGTGAATTTGTTCTGGTCAGAGCAATGGATTTTAGACAATAGACAATTGACAATAGGTGCAGAAGTAGACCATTCGGCCCTTCGAGCCTGCACCGCCATTTTGAGATCATGGCTGATCAATTACTATCAATACCCGGTTCCTGCCTTGTTGCCATATCCCTTGATTCCCCTATCCATAAGATACCTATCTAGCTCCTTCTTGAAAGCATCCAGAGAATTGGCCTCCACTACCTTCCGAGGCAGCGCATTCCAGACCCCCACAACTCTCTGGGAGAAGAAGTTTTTTCTTAACTCTGTCCTAAATGACCTACCCCTTATTCTCAAACCATGCCCTCTGGTACTGGACTCTCCCAGCATCTGGAACATATTTCCTGCCTCTATCTTGTCCAATCCCTTAATAATCTTATATGTTTCAATCAGATCCCCTCTCAATCTCCTTAATTCCAGTGTGTACAAGCCCAGTCTCTCTAACCTCTCTGCGTAAGACAATCCAGACATCCCAGGAATTAACCTCGTGAATCTACGCTGCACTTCCTCTACAGCCAGGATGTCCTTCCTTAACCCTGGAGACCAAAACTGTACACAATACTCCAGGTGTGGTCTCACCAGGGCTCTGTACAAATGCAAGAGAATTTCCTTGCTCTTGTACTCAATTCCCTTTGTAATAAAGGCCGACATTCCATTAGCCTGCTGCACTTGCTCATTCACCTTCAGTGACTGATGAACAAGGACTCCGAGATCTCTTTGTATTTCTCCCTTACCCAAATTTACACCGTTCAGATAATAATCTGCCTTCCTGTTCTTACTCCCAAAGTGGAAAATCTCACACTTACTCACATTAAACGCCATCTGCCAAGTATCTGCCCACTCACCCAGCCTATCCAAGTCATCCTGAATTCTCCTAACATCCTCATCACATGTCACACTGCCACCCAGCTTAGTATCATCAGCAAATTTGCTGATGTTATTTTCTATGCCTTCATCCAAATCGTTAATGTAAATGGTAAACAGCTGTGGTCCCAATACCGAGCCCTGTGGCACCCCACTAGTCACCACCTGCCATTCCGAGAAACACCCATTCACCGCTACCCTTTGCTTTCTATCTGCCAACCAGTTTTCTATCCATGTCAATGCCTTCCCCCCGATGCCCTGAGCTTTGATTTTACCCACCAATCTTCTGTGTGGGACCTTATCAAATGCCTTCTGAAAATCGAG
Organism: Hemitrygon akajei; assembly: GCF_048418815.1. Lineage (NCBI taxonomy): Eukaryota > Metazoa > Chordata > Chondrichthyes > Myliobatiformes > Dasyatidae > Hemitrygon > Hemitrygon akajei. Next base: position 43,803,130 of record NC_133134.1, read on the forward strand.
GTACACTACATCCACTGGATCTCCCCTGTCTAACTTCCTGGTTACATCCTCGAAAAACTCCAACAGATTTGTCAAGCATGATTTACCCTTGGTAAATCCATGCTGGCTCGGCCCAATCCTATCACTGCTATCTAGATATGCCACTATTTCATCCTTAATAATGGACTCTAGCATCTTCCCCACCACCGATGTCAGGCTGACAGGTCGATAGTTCTCTGTTTTCTCCCTCCCTCCTTTCTTAAAAAGTGGGATAACATTAGCCATTCTCCAATCCTCAGGAACTGATCCTGAATCTAAGGAACATTGGAAAATAATTAACAATGCATCCGCAATTTCCAGGGCCACCTCCTTTAGTACCCTAGGGTGCAGACCATCTGGACCTGGGGATTTGTCAGCCTTCAGTCCCATCAGTCTTCTCATTACCATTCCCTTCCTAATGTCAATCTGTTTCATTTCCTCTGTTACCCTATGTCCTTGGCCCATCATTACATCTGGGAGATTGCTTGTGTCTTCCTTAGTGAAAACAGATCTAAAGTACACATTAAATTCTTCTGCCATTTCTCTGTTTCCCATAACAATTTCACCCAATTCATTCTTCAAGGGCCCAACATTGTTCTTAACTATCTTCTTTCTCTTCACATACCTAAAAAAGCTTTTGCTATCTTCCTTTATATTCCTGGCTAGCTTGCGTTCGTACCTCATTTTTTCTCCCCGTATTGTCTTTTTAGTTAAGTTCTGTTGTTCCTTAAAAACTTCCCAATCATCTGTCCTCCCACTCACCTTAGCTCTGTCATACTTCCTTTTTTTTAATGCTATGCAATCTCTGACTTCCTTTGTCAACCACTGTGGCCCCTTCCCCCCTTTGAATCCTTCCTTCTCTGGGGGATGAACTGATTTTGCACCTTGTGCATTATTCCCAAGAATACCTGCCATTGCTGTTCCACTGTCTTTTCTGCTAGGCTATCCGTCCAGTCAACTTTGGCCAGCTCCTCCCTCATGGCTCCATAATTTCCCCTGTTCATCTGCAACACTGACACCTCCGAGCTGCCCTTATCTTTCTCAAATTGCAGATAAAATCTTATCATATTGGGATCACTACCTCCTAATGGCTCCTTTACTGCGAGATCGCTTATCAAATCCTGTTCATTACATAACACTAAATCCAGAATGGTCTTTCTTGTCCCTGGTCGGCTCTCGTACAAGCTGTTCCAAGAATGCATCCTGTAGGCACTCTACAAACTCCCTATCCTGTGGTCCAGCACCAACCTGATTCTCCCAGTTCACCTGCATGTTGAAATCCCCCATAACTACTGCGACATTACCTTTGTCACATGCCAATGTTAACTCCCTATTCAACTTGTTTATTTAAAATGTCTTGGATCTCAGAGAAATTGAATTATATAAACTTAAGAAAGTCTGCAGATTCTGGAGATGCAAAGCAACACACACCAAATGCTGGAGGAAATACTGTCCCAAGGAAGGGTCTTGGCCCCAAATGTCATCTGTTTATTCCTTTCAATAGGTGCTGCCTGACCTGCTGAATTCCTCCCACATTTTGTGTGTCTGTTACTTTGAATCTTATCGGCTGTGATTTATCGGTAACAAGCATGATAATAAGGAAGCTCAAATATTTACTTAAGAAGTTGATAGTTCCCCTAATTGAGCAATAAACTAAGTAAAAAGCAGACTAAAACTGGCAGTTATTTGTGGGAAAAAATCACTTTAAAGAATATGTTGATGGCAAATCACTGACCTAGGTTTCTATTTGTGAACATATACAGGAAGCTGCATAAGAATCTTTAATGGTACTATTTAATATCTTACCCAAAGCTTTATACAGGTGATTCTGTTCCAAGTGTGAAATGTGTTATTATAAGAGCCATGATACTTTAGGTCTGAACCTTCATTCAAACATATGAAAAGAAGGACTGAAAAAGTCAGTCCATTCAGTGAGCCTTTCCCCAGCAATTGCATCCTGATAATCTATCTGGTTCCCCTGAGTCTAATCCCATAAATACTGCGCCTTTGCAGAATGTTAATTAGATCGTATGAAGCAATTTCAGAAAGACCTCTGGGAAATCCCTCTGCAAGACTCAATATTTAAACAGCTCCAGAACTCTTTGGTTGCGCAAAAAGCAACACAATTACAACATACGTCAAATTCAGGTTGAAAGGTGAGGCGGGTGAAGCCGATCCGGGAGCCTGTTGGCTGCAGGGCAACAACTGCTCCTGACCTTGGCGATATGACTCCTGCACGTCCCGCCCAACGGTCCTAGCAAGAGAAGGAGGTTGGTCAAAGGCAGGATTAGTGCACTGAACTCATTTTCTGCTCTCACCTTCAACTTTGATAAACTTCTAAAGATGTGTAGTGGAGAGTATATTGACTGGTTGCAGCACAGACCGGTATGGAAACTCCAATGCCCTTGAAGGGAAAACACTATAAATAGTAGTGGATACGGTCCAGTCCATTGTGAGTAAAGCCCTCCCTACCACTGAGCACATCTACATGGAGCAGCATCCATCATCAGGGGCCTCCACCAGGGCCTCCACCACATCATCAGGGGCCTCCACCACCCAGGTCACGCTTTCTTCTTGCTGCTGCCATCAGGAAGAAGGAACAGGAGCCTCAGGACCCTCACCACCAGGTTCAGGAACAGTCATTACCCCTCAACCATCAGGCTCTTACACCAAAGGAGATAACTTCACTCAGCTTCACTTGGTTCACACAACCTACAGTCTCACTTTCAAAGACCCTTAGAGTTGCAGAAAAGCACAGCACAGAAACAGGCCCTTTGGCCCATCTAGTCCATGCTGAACCATTTAAACTACCTAGGAAGCGCGCCACTCTTGCAGCCGCAAAGCTGCTGAGCGACTCTACCGCATCGAAATACTTGGTGTTGTCAGCGGAGATTTCTCACTGCACGAATCGGGCCTCAGCTTGTATGAACCAAGTGACGGCATTGTACTCCCAAAGCTCCAGCAGTTTCAAAACTGGCTGACATGTTCAATAACACTGGAACCGGCCCAGTGCATCAGGGTCACCAGTGTTATTTTTCACAAATAAAATGATGTGAGATGTTTTATGTTTAAGAAAAACGGTAACAACTCATTCATTGTACTTCAAACATTGAACACAAGGTGCGATTATAGAAACTTACATAATTACTTCATCACGTCAGACCAGCTTCTTGAAGTGGTTATGAATTATGGATGTTTCCACCAATTACATTACCCTACAGTACTCCAACCCAACCTCAGTGGAAAAGCTTGCTTGCACTTACCCTATACTGTATATATTCCTCATAATTTTGTATACCATGACAAATCGCCCCTCAATCTTCAATGTTCCAAGGGATAAAGTGCTAACCTATTCAATCTTTCCTTATAACTCAGGCCCTCCAGTCCTGGCAACATTCTTGTAAATTTTCTCTGTTCTCTCTCAATCTTATTTACATCTTCCCTGTAGGTAGGTGACCAAAACCGCACACAATACTCCAAATTGGGCCACATTAATGTCTTGTACCATTTCAACATAACATCCCAAATCCTGTACTTACTACTTTGATTTATGAAGGCCAATGTGCCAAAAGCTTCCTTTACTACTCTATCTGCCTGTGACTTCACTTTCAATGAATTATAGACCTGTATTCCCCGATCCCTTTGTTCCACAGGACTCCTCGGTGCCCTACCGTTCACTGTGTAAAACCTACCCTGGCTGGTCCTGACCAAGTGCAGCACTTCACTCTTGTCTGAATTAAATTCCATCTGCCATTTCTGCCCATTTTCCCAGCTGGTCCAGGTCCTGCTGCAAGCTCTGATAGTCATCCTTGTTATCCTCTACACCCCCAATTTTGGTGTTATCTGTAAATCTGCTGATCCAGTTAACCACATTACCATCCAGATCATTGATATAGATGGCAAACAACAACAGACCCAGCGTCAATCCCTGGCCTCCAGTCAGACAGGCAACCATTTACTACCACTCTCTGGCTTTTCCCGCAAAGCCAACGTCTAAATCAATTTACTGCCTCCTTTTCAATGCCAAGTGACTGAACCTTCTCAACCAATCTTCCATGCAGGATCTTGTGAAATGCCTTGCTAAAGTCCATGTGGAAAATATCCACTGCCTTGCCTTCATCCACTTTCAGAATCAGAATCAGGTTTATTATCACCAGCATGTAACATGAAATTTGTTAACTTAGCAGCAGCAGTTCAATGCAATGCATAATATAGCAGAGAGGGAGAAAAAAATAATAAATAAAATAAAACATAATAATAAACAAACAAGTAAATCAATTATGTATATTGAATAGATTATTACAATTGTGCAAAAACAGAAATACTGCATATTGAAATAAGTGAGGTAGTGTACAAAGCTTCAAAGTCCATTTAGGAATTGGATGGCAGAGGGAGAGAAGCTGTTCCTGAATCGCTGAGTGTGTGCCCTCAGGCTTCCGTACCTCCTACCTGATGGTAACGGTGAGAAAAGGGCATGCCTTGGGTGCTGGAGGTCTTTAATAATGGACGCTTCCTTTCTGAGACACCGCTCCCTAAAGACGTCCCGGGTATTTTGTAGGTAGTGCCCAAAATGGAACTTTCTCAAAGAACTCTATGATAGGTTTGACGTGACCTATTAAGCACAAAGCCATGCTGACAATCCCCAATCAGTCCCTGTCTATCCAAATACTCATATATTCCATCCCTTAGCATACCTTCCAATCACTTTCCCACTACTTACGTCAAGCTCACCGGCCTATAATTTCCTGGTGTATTTTCAGAGCCTTTCTTAAATACCGGAACAACATTAGCAATCCTTCAATTATCTGGTACCTCTCCTGTTGCTAAGAATAATTTAAATCTCTCTGTGGGGCCCCTGCAATTTCTGCACTTGACTCCCACAGGGTCTGGGGGTTCATCTATTCTAATTTGCCTCAAGACAGCAAAGACCTCCTTCTCTGTCACAAACAAGAGAAAATGTGCAGATGTTGGAAATCCAAGGAACACACACAAAATGTTAGAGGAACTCAGCAGGTCAGGCAGCATCTATGGAAAAGAGTACAGTCGATATTTTGGCCCGAAATGTTGTCTGCACTCTTTTCCATAGATGCTACCTGTCCTGCTGAGTTCCTCCAGCATTTTGTGTGTGTTACCTACTTCCCTGTAATCTGTATGGGGTTATTGAATTCAATGTTGCTTTGCCCCACTTCTATAGACTCTTTGTTCATCTCCTGAATAAATACAGATGCAAAAAATCCATTTAAGATCTCCCCCATCTCTTTTGGCCCCATGCATAGATTACCATTCTGATCTTCCAGAGGGCCAAATTTGTCCTTTTAATCGTTTTGCTCTTAACGTATCTGTAGAATCCCTTATCATTCTCCTTCACCTTGGCTGTTAGGGCAACCCCATGTCTTTTTTTTTGCATGATTGATTTCTTAAGTGTTCTCTTACCTTTCTTATACTCCATAAGTACACCATTTGTTCCTAAGTGCCTATATCTGCTATACACCTTTTTTTCATAACAATGGCCTCAATATGTCTTGAATAACAATGTTTCCTAACTTTGTTTTCTTTAACTTTTATTTTGACAGGCACTTACATGTTTTGTTCTCTCAAAACTTCACTTTTGAAAGCCTCCCACTTACCAAGTTTACTTTCATCTCCCATTCTCAATATTTATTATTTATTGATTATTATAATTTTTCTTCTTTTATATTTGCACAGTTTGTTGTCTTTTGGACACTGGTTGTCCACCCTGTTAGGTGAAGTCTTTAATTGATTATATTATGTTTATTGGATTTACTGAATATGCCCACAAGAAAATGAATTGTATGAGTTGTATGAAAATGAGTTGTATATGGTGACAAATATGTACTTTGATAATAAATTTACTTAGAACTTTGACCGATTTCAATCTTGCTCGATGCTTTAATTGGTGCAGAGTAATGGAGCTGACCATGAGTTTGTGTTCCACCATCAGACAGCAATGCAGTGTATACCCCCAGTGATGGCTGCCCTGGCTGTACCTGCATTCACAAAACTCTAGTTTGCTGAAAACTCCAGACAATTTCAAAAGCGCCAGATCATTTACTGGGCTCAAAAGTCAAAAGTCAAAAGGGAGAGTCACCTTAAAATTCACCTTCTGTCATGGGAGACTGTTGCTTAAATTAGGTCTTATCTAGATGCCAAGCAATGATCTAACCACCTAATTGTCCGCACATGAAGATAGCAATGTATGTCCTGAAAATCATAATTTTGTATTTAGGTGTAACTGTTAAACTTGGTACACTTGTAACTTCAAAGACCGTATCCACTTCATTCATCATTGTAAGACTTCTTTGTCTTGTGTTCAATAGTGCAATTGAACAATATTTGCTTTGCCTAGTGCTTGCTTTTCCCTCGCATATGTTTGCACAGGGCTTTATGTGATCTCTTTGCTAATCTGTTTCTTCTAATGTGAATTGCATTGTGTAGAACTGTTTACGTTCGGATTTGCCTTTATTAAATGATGCAGTTTACTAAGCTACAGGCCAACTCACAAAAAAGTGTCTGGGTTACTGTAGGGATGGATTTGACTGCTGGTCTGTTACAGAGCTGCAGGTATTTTCTGTCTTGTAGGAACTCAGTTCGTGGGCATATTTCCAATTTGTGAATTGTTCAAATTACTAACCGTTCTCTGAAACTGCCATAACCTGGGGAGGACCTGTATAAACAAATTCTACCAGGTAAATGTGGCTTTCTGAACACAAAACAAATACATCTGTTGGGTGTATTTTTCTAGTGGTCTTATTAACATAGGAATCAATTGATGAAAGCAGTGACTCACTTGACTCACTTGAGACTCAATTCCAAAATGTCAAGTTTCCCTATTTTCCTTTCCAAAGTTCAGATGAATTGAATGTCATGCATAAGTAAATGTTAAATAATAATACAAGTCAGAAGTTGTGTCTTACTTCTTAACTCATTTGTAAATAATGGTCTTGATCTGTGGGGATACTAGTCTTAAAACTCCCCACATATCTTTCAGTGGCCTTCAAACTTCTTTGAAATCATATTTGCTTATGAGACAATGAATGTAGGTTTTCTATGTTGTAAACTCCTTTCTAATTTCATATGGCTATGATTTTGTCTTTGGGGAACTTATTAATAATTTACATTTTAAACTTACCCTGCTTGATCATAGGGTACTGAATTATAATAATGTTGGAAGTTGGAAGCTCTTTTAACATGCAACTACGAACAACAGGCAGTTGTGAAATGTTGAAGTGGAAGTTGGTAGGTTCTTGATTAGAAAGGTTAAGGTCAAAGGTTACGGGGAGAAGGCAGGAGAATGGGGTTGAGAGGGAAAATAAATCAGCCAGGATCGAATGGTGGAGCAGGCTTGATAGACAGAATGGCCTAATCCTACTCAAAAGCAAACATTCTCAGGGAATCTGTCCTGAGGCTGACATACCGATGCAATCATGAAGAAGACATGCCAGTGGCTATACCTCATTAGGAGCTTGAAGAGATTTGGTATGTCATCAAATTCTTTAGCAAATGTTTTTGATGTAGGGTGGAGAGCATTCTGACTGGTTGCATCACCGCCTGGCGTGGAGGCTCCAGGGGACGGGATGACAAAAGGCAGCTGAGGGTTGCAGACTCACCAGCTCATCATGGGCACAAGCACCACCCCCCCCCCCCCCCCCCACCATCGAGGACACCTTCAAAAGTTGGTGATTCTGAATTCATTTGTAACCAAGTTTTGTGAAGATTATCAACTTCTTGGTCCCACATGGTAGGTGGTCCTGGCAGGTTAGGTTGCTCAGGATCCACACAGAGCCAGCAAGCTGGCTCAATGTTAAGAAGCAGAGGGTGATGGCTGAAGGTGGATTATTCAACTGGAGGTCAGTGACTAAATGAGATGCCATTGCTCAGTGCTGGGACCTCTGTTACTCACTTTTTTAGGCTAATGATCTGGATATGAATGCAATGGTACGATTAGCAAGTTTGTTGACAACACCAAATTTGGGGGTCTTATTCACAGTGAAGTAAGCTGCAATGAATTACAAAGAGATCCTGATCAGGGAGATGGGTTGAGGAACAGAAAGTGGATTTCAGGTCAGAAGGATCAGTGATGCATTTTGGACAGTCAAATCAGGGTAGGTTTTATATAGTGAACAGAAGGTTACTAACCGGTGTTGTGAAACAGGGAGAACTGTGAGTGTACGAGCACCTGGGTGGTGAAGAAGGCATTTAGCATGCTGGCCTTAGACAGCCAGGGTACTGAGCTTAGCAGAAGGGATATTCTGTTGCAGTTATACAAGTCATTGGTGAGGCTGCATTAGAGTCTTGTGTGCAGTTTTGGTCACCTAGTTACAGGAAGGACATTGTCAAACTGGAGAGGATGCAGAGGAGAGTTACAAAGATGCTGCCTAGACTAGTGGGCATGAATTATAGGGAGAGGTTGGCTATGCTAGATCTTTATTCCCTCATAAAAGTTTATAAGTTCATGAAGAGCATGGGTAAGGTGGACATTCCTAGTCTATCCCCCAGGGCTGGGGAGTCCAAACCCTGAGGGCACAGATATGAGATAAGAGAGCGACTGGAAAGAGATCTGAGAGGTTACCTCTTTACACAGAGATTACCCTGAATGAGCTGCCACTGGAAGTGGTCAAGGAGGGTACATCTGCAACCTTTACAAGGAATTTGGAGAGGCTTGGAGTGCTATGGGGTGAATGTGGGCATCTGGGACTAGGGGAGGAGCTGTGGCCATCATGGATAATTTGGGACAAAGGGCCCATTTTTGTGCTGTATTATTCGATGACTTTATCATTGTGATGTTAAAACAAAAATTGAAACAAAACATCTCACAAGAATACACTAAAATCAACAAGATAGTGTTATCATAAACGTATTACTACTTTCCTGACCCTTTCAAAGTTTTCTGATAAGGAAGTTCCTGTTAATTTTGCACCTGTCTTCACAACAATAACCTTGTTTATCATAGAGGGTGGTTGCAGTTGTGAGTTGCACCCTTTTCCAAGGTAGTCAGCAGCAATGAGTGAATTTCAAAGATTCCTGAAAGCTTTAAGCAGTAAAGAATAGCAGTGACATTGTGTAACTTACATGAGATGAAAAATCACCAAAGTGGTTGCAAGTGAAATGAAGGAATTGGTCATCAGTGCAACACACACAAGATGCTAGAGGAACTCAGCAGGCCAGGCAGCATCTATGGAAGAAAGTACATTTCAGGGCGAGACCAAGGCAGAAACATTGACTGTACTCTTCTTCATAGATTCTGCCTGGCCTGCTGAGTCCCTCCAGCAATATTGCGTGCGTTGCTTGGATTTCCGGCATCCACAGATTCTCTCTTGCTTGTGATTGGTCATTAGTGAATGAATTCAGCCAACAAATCTAAAATATAAGTTGAGGTAGCTGATGAAGTGGAGTCAAAACTGCAGCATCTTGGGGTAGAAACTTGGGGCATGGTGCTAAAAAGTGAATAGAGAAAACCAGAAACCAGTAGCTGCAGTTTATCTAATAATGATTCTGAACAATGATCTTTGCTTTAAGGCTGTTCTGTCTTTAAAGATTATGTCAAATGACTATGTTGTTTGGGTTACACTCATGTCGATTGAAAGCTCCAGCAAGGCAGTCTGTGTGGAGTTGTTTTCAATTACACAAATTCCGTTTGTGTGCACACTCTACAAGTGTTAGATATCAGGAATGTGCAGGAGATACTTATCTCACCATGTCGATGAGAATAGCACGGCAAGTAAACAGATTTCAAAAACAGCTAAGTTGTTACCTGTTAGTTGGGTGAATCTGGAACTCAAATTCATTGTAATGAGTTCTAGTTTCAAATTAAAGTACATATATGTCACCATATACAACCCTGAGATTCATTTTCTAGTGGACATTCACAGTAAATACAAGAAACACAATAGAAGCTCAGTTTGACCAGCTTCTCTCTCATGCTTCTGTAATTCCCCTTACTCCACTGCAATATTGATACATCTGATTTTAACTTCTCAAACTGCAGGGCGCATTTTGTCATTTTATGATCACTGCCTACTAGTGGTTTGTTCATCACCAAAATTGTGTGAGAAGAAGTGCATGGCCATATTTAGGGCGTTAATCACAAGTTGAAGCTGCCTTGCAATGCTTCCAGTTATGGATTTAGTGCAGCCATTAACTATCCTGTTAACGGAGGAAGGATGAGTCTTGCACACCATCTAAACTGAAAGGAAGGCATCGGTTCTTGATGGGAGGACGATTTACACCAATTACTGACCACAAAATTCTGATGGCCATTCTACATCCAAAGTCTGCTTTTCCCATGATTGAGGGCTATATTAATGCCTCAATTTGACCACAACATTGAATCTAGTGCTATCGTTCTCAATCTTTTACTGTTTCTGACCCACTTTGATTTACCCCTGTGGTCCCACACCCTCAATAGTCTAAAGTTTTGTTTTGGTCAACTGTATTAATTATTCTAATATTCAGACAGTATTTATGTTTAAACAGAATATAGCTATGTTAAATATAACATTACAGTTGTAAATGAAAAATAAAATTATTTCATAGCTCTGAATAGAATACTTAATATATAATGTATATAATATTCTTCCAACCAGCAACGAAAAAGCACTCAATCTTGTTACTTTGGATATTTAGTGAGATCCTTGTGACTGATACAAATTAGTAGGTTTTTGTGAGTCTGGTAGCAACTTGGTTAAAGATAATCGAAGATCACCTCTTTTTGCAACATCAAGATAGTTACGAGCTTTTGATAGCAGGTGAAGAGTTTGACTAAAACCACATACAACTAGATGAGAGGTGGGGCACCCAATTAAAGACAACTTTGCTTCTCCCAGGGTTGTGGAAACATTTTAAAATATCTTTAGTTACCCAGAAATCTTTGCTTGCTGTGTTTGAATTTTGCTTGAAATGTTATTTCACTCTGCAGCTCAATAAGACATTCTTGCAATGTGATGTCAACATCGTTCACATTCACCCCAAACAGACCCACCACCCAATATGGAATAGGCATCTCCAACCGGTCTCTCAACCAAAATATCATATCAGTGTGCTGTTGTTTCAAATGATGAAGATAATCAATCAGATCATCATCCTGCAATTCTTTTTTTAAGGGTGACCAGTGAAGGGAATTGCATAAGCTCACGACATCCAGTATTGCTGCTGAAAAGACTGAGTTGTCCAAGGAGCTCAGCAGATGGCCCTGAATGGTGATTTGTGCAAGGTCCAAGCAGCAGCAGAGATAATGACTGATGTACTGCACCACACACACACACACTCTTTTGCTACTTCAGATGCATCACATGTTCCCATTCATTTCATTCAGGGATCCAATTAAATTATATATATTCATTTATTTTTTTATTGACATAGTTTTGTAATATTTCACAGTAAACTTATCATGGCCCAATCAGAAACACCTGTGGCTCCCAGTTTATTGTTTTTTTTTACTCGTGTCCCCTATGAAATCCACATGGCCCACATTGACAACCACTGATCCAGTGTATTAAAACTAAATTATACCAGATTTGCTTTGCCGACCCTGGCATATCAAAAGCTACATTAAGCAAATGGGAAAAATCCCAGATTTCCTGAAAGAAACTTGCTGCTGCCATTTAACTGCATTGACATTGGACTCGTTAAAGAAATTTGGACATGGATCTCGTGCTAGGTTGGAACTGCACAGGGTGACTGACTCATTCATTTCAATGGAGGCAAACAGTTCGGAAGGAGATTGGCAAGTTTCAGGTAACTGACATTTCTTTGAATGAATTGGGATAACGTCACTATACTTAATTGTTCTTCAGAATTTTGATTTATATTAATTTTTGAAACCAATGTAATTTTATTGGGTAAATTTGTCAATAGTATGTTTTAAAAAAAAAAGTTTTTGTCTATAAATGTCAGAAATATTCAAAGATGTAAAATGCTGGTGGAACCCAGCAAGTCAGGGGGAATAAAAGGGGATGCAGGGGAATAAAAGTCGCTGTTTTGGGCTCCCTGTGTGCATTGAAAATTGGTTAACAATGTGAAAAGTGCAAAATTTTGGTACACAAGCTAGAAGTGCTAAGTATTTTTAAGAGATTGGGCAGCATTAATGTTCAAAGGGACCTGGGTATTTTTGCACAAAAGTCACTGAAAGCTAACCTGCTGGCAATTAAGAAGACAAATTGTAAGGTTGGCATGGTGGCTTTTACACAAAAAGATTTGAGTACAAGAATAAAAGATGTCTTACTACAATTATATGGGGCTCTTGTAAGACTACTGTAGAAATAATGTGTACAGTTTTGGTCACCTCACCTGAAAAAGAGAAGGTACAACAAAGATTCACTGGCCCATTTCTTGAGATGGTGGAGCTTTCAAGAAAGAGAGTGAATAGGCTAGCCTCTATTTTCAGAAGTCTAGAATGGGGTTCAGTAGACAATAGGTGCAGAAGTAGACCATTCGGCCCTTCGAGCCTGCACCGCCATTTTGAGATCATGGCTGATCAACTACTATCAATACCCGGTTCCTGCCTTGTCCCCATATCCCTTGATTCCCCTATCCATAAGATACCTATCTAGCTCCTTCTTGAAAGCATCCAGAGAATTAGCCTCCACTACCTTCCGAGGCAGTGCATTCCAGACCCCCACAGCTCTCTGGGAGAGGAAGTTTTTCCTTAACAATGAAGGGGTCTTCACGGACCCCTTGGTCTGGAAGAATGAGAGGTAACCTCACTGAAGCAGACAAAACATTTTAGAGAGCTCCACATGATAATTGAAGATTGTGGAACAAGGATCACTGTCTCAAAATAATGAGTATGTTGTTTAGGGCTGAAATGGGCTTCTAATTTTTGGAATTCCTAATGCCCAAGAACTGTGGTCCTGAGTGCACTCAGAGTTTCTGGATATCGGAGGAGTCAATGGATATGAAAGGACAGGAAAGTGTGCCATGATTGTGTTTATTTATGAAGCAGGCTTGAAATGTCAATTAGCCTACTCCTGCTTTACCTCCTATGCTATTGTGTTCCAACAGATGATACCTCACCAACAGCAACCTCTTGTACTTCCTGCTACAATCAAACCATTCTGTTTACTTGATTTTTCAAATATGCTTCACTTTTCCTGAACAATTGTGGTGAGCAAAGTGCAGTTGTCTAAAAGCCACAGCGTACTCATAATGAGCATCTTAGGTTGTTAGAATCTGACAAAGAAGACTTGGCATTTAAGTTTCTTTTCTCTAATTAGACGTTACAGCAAACCACCACTCCTTAGCAAATCACTGTTAAAAGAATGTTTATTGGCAGAGATGTAAAGTGGTTATTCAATGTACTCTTGGATTGCAAGTGTTTAATAAAATGGGATTATTCATTCTGCGATAACAGCTTGTTTTGATTGCACAGTTGACTGCAATATATCTATAAGCACTGTAATTAAAACACATCTCTGTTGTTCATATCAGCAAGCAGGAAATAAGATGTTAGAAAAATAAGCTATTTATGACATACCACTGTTACGAACCCCGTAACTGGGTTATTTACCAGCAAAGATAGAGGCGTCCGTTGGAGTCTGATGATACTATTTTTAACAGTATTTATTAGTAAAAATACACGAAAATAATATCAATGCAAATATACAGATAATATACGTCATCAATACTAAACCTAAAAGAATGGGTATAATAATCATCAATAAGAAATAAGCTCTATCGTTGTCTAGGGGATAATGAATTGTCCAAAGGAAATATAAAGTTTGTTTCAGTTCACACAGGCTCCAGTGTTTGTTTGTCGCTGTGTTGCAATTGTTGGAGAGAGAGAGAGAGAGAGAGATAGAAGAATGGGAACAGTTACCGCTATTGTTTTTGCCAACCTTCCTTTATGATTTCGATCCGTCGGTGTCTCGTTGTTGTGGCCGTTCAAGTATGACCTCTCCTTTAGCTAAACCGTTCTTCCGTGATGAGCCTGCCACCCAGGCAAGGGAGGATGCACACGAGCTCTCACCGGCTTTCGCTATAAAACGCTGTCACTGGATTTCTAGCGTTTCTCCTGGTGCGTCTGAGGGGTGTTCCCCAGACCCTCCTTTTATCCTCACTCACGGGGTCTCGGATGTCAATCAGGTTGGGATGATGCAATCCCTCAACCAGACCACTCTGGTTGTCCCCTGAGGGGTTTCAATGAATAGTACAGTACTCAATACACAATTCCTTCTCCAAGAGACAATAGCAGTAATCTCTCTCTTTGTCAAATAGGAGACATTCCACCTTGTGTATTCTGCATTGTCTCTCTCATCACTGAGATGATGTGTATCTGTCTCATTTCCTGGGTCTCGGACCCGAAATAATAGCGATCTTATGGTTCTCAAAAAGTGGGGGGGGGGGGGCGACTTTGTTCCCTTCACTCTTAACACCCCCATCTTTCTAAGGATTAATACCACAGGTAAAAATTAACTAATACAGCGTCTTACAGAATTTCAGAATCTAACACAATACAAAGGAGGTTTTTTTTTCACTACAGAGTAATACAGTTATACATTCAATTCAGCATCTAAACAGTTAGCGATTACATTGTCACTTCCTTTAATATCTTAATATCTTGTACCTTAATAAATTCCTGTAGCATCAGACTCCAATTCAATAACCACTCACCTTTTATTCCTTTTCTTCAGCAAAACAAAACGAGTTGTGATCTTGGCTTAACGTATATGTTACAAAAGGTTAACCAATACATGTGTGATTATTCTGTAGTGCATTACAAAAGTTTATGCAAATACTAATCTTTATTTTACTTTTAAATTTAACAGTCAATCTTCCATGGTGTTGTCTTTATTACTTACATGCTTTGTCGAAATCCCTTAAAACCAGATCCTGTTATTTAAAGTGGCATTTTTTTTTTTAACCTTCGCCTGTTTTCCACTTAACTCCCACGTGGTCAGCTTACTCACCAGTGTGGAATAGGCTTTCGCATACTCCTTTCATAGGAGTTATTTTATCAACAATGTTTTCCAAACTTAGCCCATCTTTTGAACTTCCACACAATTCTTTATTTTTAAGCAAGTCATTAGTTTTATCTTCAGGACCCTTCATTCTATTAGTTTTCAGTTTAATATCTGCAAGCGATCCTTCTTTGTCCAAACAACATTTCAAATTCTGCCTCTTCACAGCACACCCTCGAATAACATTAGCGAGTGGGGTACCTTTACATTCCAAATCAACCTGTAATTGATTTGCAGGCACATTGGTAACAAGCCATTGTTCTTTCAGCCTGGTTACTGCTTCTGACACCAATCCAGACTTTAAATTTTCTTCATTCAATTTAGGAACTACACTTTTCCCTTTCCCTTCAATAATAATATCCACATCACCACCTTTTATCTCCTCACTAACTTTTAACACACCTTCTAACACAAACAACTGGGAATTCTCACTTCCCATTAGTACCAAGGTTAACCCTTTCTTCACTGAACCAAGTCCATCTGACCCAAAAGGACTGCATTCCTTTTCAACTAAATCAGATACCTCAGACTTTTCCTGAGTTTCATTACTAGGTTCAGTACCACGTGCATCCACATCTTGAACACACTCAACGGGACATCTGCCTCTTCCAGGCTTTCAATACCCATCCCCTTTTCAAATTCTAAGTTCCCCTGATCCTCCCAGTTACTCTCTGGGCAACTCCCTTCCGGAGTAAACTCAACCCTGTGGGCTGAAACAACCTCACCTGCTAACCCAGCAGACTCCTTCAAGGTAACGGCATCCTTTTCATCTAGGACTGCCTTTATTTCATTATCGGGAACACATTTAGAATTTTCAGCCAGACAGATCATCCATGTCCAACCCTGGACCTTCTAACAGCTTTATCTGTTTCTCATTTTTACTCCGTGTCTCTATAAATTTCCTCCTGGCTAAGGGTAGGTCTACCTCCTCTCCTTTACTCTCTTTCACCTCACTACTCTCCGTTTTACCACCCTCTAACCCCTCTTGGTACAGGGTCGGTAAAAATGTCTCAGCCAAATCCACACAGGACTCAGTTAAACTGGTCTCTTTCTCAGCTGTCTTTCTTGACATGCTGCGAGTGATCGCGCATGTGGGATAGATCTTGGAATCTAGGGGCGGGTCCTCAACACTTACAGGCTGGCTCGTCAGCTTCATTGCTGACCAAACGTCACCACCAGCTAAATCTTAACCCAGAAGGACGTCCACGTCAGTTCTTGGAAATTCTGATCGCACCCCTATTTCAACTGGTCCAGATACCAGCTCACAATTTATAATGATCCTATGCAAAGGCACAGCTTCTGTCCCTTTTCCTATGCCCCTCAAAGCTACCTCTCCAGTCTCAGGACCAAAATCTAGTACCTTACTGAGAATCAATGACTGCTCAGCTCCAGTATCTCTCCAGATCCGCACTGGAACTGGTGTTTCTCCCTTTTTCACAGACACGGTCCCTTCTGAAATAAATTTCTCATGCCCCTCTCGTATTCTATCTACCTGGGGCTTTCTTGTCGAGTTACTGATCAACACAATACACCCTGTAGGGACTGCTGCTTTCCCTTTTCCTGTCTCCTTCCTCGGAGCAAAGCACTTAGATGCAATATGACCCACCTTTCGACAATTAAAACAGGTCAAGCCAGGAACCCTCCTGCCATCTTGCCTTCCTTCCTCCTTATTTTTACCACTAGCTCCCGGCTGAATTTCTACCTCAGCCGGCGGGCTTTCTCTACCATTCCTACGGTCTTTCTGGTAACTCTTATTCGAGGAAAACTTTGTCTTGTGGGTTAGGGCATATTCATCTGCGAACCTGGCAAATTCGGATATGGACTTATTTGGCTTCTCGTTCAAATACATCCGGATATCATCCGAAACACAACCTTTAAATTCCTCAATCAGAATCAACTCCCTGAAACGCCGAAAATTCTCTTCCACCCTTTCTGCCGCACACCAGCGATCCAAGAGCACACCCTTCTCATAGGCAAACTCTGCATATGTCTGATTCCACACTTTCTTTAAATTTCTGAACTTTTGTCTATAGGCCTCAGGCACCAATTCGTAGGCCCGAAGAATGGCCTGCTTTACTTCCTCGTAATCCTCCTCCTCCACAGACAACACCACATATGCCCGTTGTGCCTTCCCTTTTAACACACTTTGTAACAACGCCACCCACTGATCTCTGGGCCACTTCTGATTCACTGCCACCTTTTCAAAATGCAAGAAGTAACTATCAACATCCGTCTCCTCGAACAGAGGTACTAACCTAAACTCCCTACTAACATTAAACCTCTCCTCTCAGTCCGCCCCTTGGACCCTTCTCTCTTGCCTTAACTTCTCCATGTCCTGCTCATGTTGACTCTGTTTCTCCTTCTCCTCATACTCCCTCTGCTTTTCAGCTCTTTCCTTCTCCTTTTCAGCTGCTTCCAGCTGTTTTACCTTAATTTCATGCTCCTTCTCCTTTTCAGCTGCTTCCAGCTCTTTTAACCTAATTTCATGCTCCCTCTGCTTTTCAGCTGCTTCCAGCTGTTTTAACCTAATTTCATGTTCCAACCTTAATTTTTCCAACTCTCACTGAGCCGTCCCAATAGCTGGTACCTTTTCGGGGATCTGTTCCACTACCTCAACCGAAAACACATTCTTCTCAATATAATGCTGAGTTACGGCCCTCCGCATCTCCCACTTTTTCATTGACGACCTCATCTCTGCGAGATTTAGTCCTTTCGCAATATTTACCAAGTCCGACTTTGTGGCAGCCTCTAGCGCCTCCAGAGTCGGGTTTTTTATAAATTCGTCTACGTCCATCTTTGCTGGTTTCCCATCTGGCTATCCACGCAACCAGATCCAAGTTTAGACTTAAAAGCCCGATTTACTGGCCCTCCAATTTGGTATCAAATCCCGAGACAAGGCCCCAAGTTGTTACGAACCCCGTAACTGGGTTACTTACCAGCAAAGATAGAGGCGTCTGTTGGAGTCTGATGATACTATTTTTAACAGTATTTATTAGTAAAAATACATGAAAATAATATCAATGCAAATATACAGATAATATACGTCATCAATATTGAACCTAAAAGTGCGGGTATAATAATCATCAATAAGAAATAAGCTCTTTTTTAAAAAAAAATATTTTTTTATTAGTTTTTCTATACATTTTACAAATTAAAAACCCCAAATCCCAATGAGGAACATTAATACAGTGCAAAATTAAGCATACAATGACAATATGCTACAAAGGAAGAGAATTTGACAAAAAAAGCACCTAAATTGAAGACAAGTAAACTTAGTATCTTCCCCAAGCCCCACAACACAAAAAAAAACAACTCCAGACCAACCACAACACAATATAGAGAGTATAAATCAGGACAATCAAACTCCCAGAGTGTAAATACACTTAGCAACAGAGGATAATAATGCCCACTACCAGAAAAAAAAGGGAGCTGAAAGCAAGGGACCGAAAAGGAAATAAAACCCTAGTCAAGAGGAAGGTTATGAAAGTACTCGATAAAAGGTCCCCAGACCTTATGGAACTTTAGATCCGAATTAAGAACTGAAAAATGAATTTTTTCGAGGTCCAAGCAGGCCATGATGTCGTTAAGCCATTGCGCATGAGTGGGCGGGGCAACATCTCTCCATCTAAGGAGGATCAAGCGTCTCGCCAGAAGAGAGGCAAAGGATAATATTCGGCATTTGGTCGGACTCAGACATAAATCTGTCTCGCTCCAGAAACCGAACAAAGCAATTAAGGGGTTTGGTTCTAGGTGCTGATTCAGAATACACGATAACGTAGTGAAGACATCTTTCCAAAATTTCTCCAAGCTAGGACAGAACCAGTACATATGGATGAGAGAGGCCACGCCCCTCTTGCATTTATCACAGAGCGGACTAATGTTAGGGTAGAATCGAGATAGTTTAGATTTAGACATATGGGCTCTATGAACAATCTTAAACTGTAAAAGGCAATGGCGAGCACAAAGAGAGGTTGAGTTAACCGATTTGAGAATGAGTCCCAGCTCTCATCGGATAAGGAGGTATTTAAATCCTGCTCCCAGGCCATTTTAATTTTATCCACAGGGGCCCGTCGTAAGGCTGCTAATTTATCTCGAATAATTGATATTAAACCTTTAGCTAGTGGATTAATGGAAAGAAATAAGTCCATAGCATTTTTCACAGGCATTTCAGGAAAGTTAGGAACTAAGTGTCTAATTTGGAGATATCTAAAAAAATGAGCATTGGGCAGATTGAACTTAACAGAGAGCTGCTGAAAAGAAGCGAAGCGATTATTAATGAAAAGATCTTCAAAATGTCTAATGCCCTTCCTATACCAAACATGGAATGCTGAATCGTACGTAGTAGGTAAAAAAAGGTGATTATGTGCGACAGGGCTGGAAATGGAAAAACCATGGAAACCATAGCATTTCCTAAACGGAGCCCATATACGCAAAGTGTGTCTAACAAGAGGATTAGCTATTAATCTGGACAGACTACTAGGCAGTGCAGAGCCAAGAAGTGCAGAGATAGATAATTCTTTAGTGGAGCTCAACTCCATTGCCACCCAATTAGGGCACTCGGGTTGGCCGTGGAAGAAAGACCAAAAGGTAGCACAGTGTATATTAGCTGCCCAATAATATAAACGAAAGTTAGGTAAAGCCATGCCACCCTCTTTTTTAGATTTTTGGAGATGGATTTTATTAATTCTAGAGCGCTTATTCTTCCACAGATATGACAAAATAATAGAGTCTAAGGAATCAAAAAAAGATTTAGGAATAAAAATTGGGATAGATTGAAATAAGTATAAAAATTTGGGGAGAACATACATTTTAACAACATTAATATGACCTACCAAAGACATAGATAGAGGTGACCATTGTACCAGACTCTGTTTTATAGTATATGAAAGATTGGCAAAGTTTTCACGAAAGAGATCTTTAAACTTCTTTGTGACTGTAATTCCAAGATAAGTAAATTGATTATGGACTACTTTAAAAGGGAGATCACGAAATGTTAGTTCTTGTGCTTCTTTATTAATTGGGAAAAGTTCACTCTTATGTAAATTAAGTTTATAGCCAGAGATCTGGCTAAACTGGTCAAGAAGTGAAAACATTAGAGGTAAGGATGTAGATGGATTTGAGAGAAAGAGTAATAAGTCATCAGCATAAAGAGAAACTTTATGCTCAACACCCCCTCTCCAAATCCCGGTCAATTCAGGACAATTTCGAAATGCTATCGCCAAAGGTTCTATAGCCAAATCAAAGAGAAAGGGACTTAAGAGGCATCCCTGATGGGTGCCACGTTTGAGATTAAATACCTGGGATTTCTGAAAATTAGTTAAAACAGAAGCAGTAGGACACAGGTACAGCAATTTGATCCAAGAGATGAAACTTTGACCGAGGTCAAATTTTTCTAAGACTGCAAAAAGGTAGTTCCACTCTATACGATCAAATGCTTTCTCCGCATCGAGGGAAATAACACATTCAGGAATCCCAGTTGGAGGTGAGTATAAGATATTGAATAAACACCGAATGTTAAAAAAAGGGAGACGGTTTTTAATAAAACCTGATTGGTCATCAGAGATAATGGAGGGAATAACGGTTTCTAATCTATGAGCCAAAACTTTAGCTAAGA
Organism: Hemitrygon akajei; assembly: GCF_048418815.1. Classification (NCBI taxonomy): domain Eukaryota; kingdom Metazoa; phylum Chordata; class Chondrichthyes; order Myliobatiformes; family Dasyatidae; genus Hemitrygon; species Hemitrygon akajei. The sequence goes on from NC_133134.1 coordinate 43,823,737, forward strand.
TCTTTACATTAACATTGAGCAAAGAAATCGGCCTATACAAGGAGCACTCTGTTGGGTCTTTGCCCTTTTTTAATAGAAGAATAATAGATGCCTCATTGAAAGAGGGTGGCAATTTGCCGTAATTAAACGAGTCAGATAATACTGAAAGTAACTGAGGAGAAAGAAGTGAGGAGAATGATTTATAAAATTCTACAGGGAACCCATCAGGTTCAGGAGATTTCCCTGAGGACAGTGCAGAAATTGCAAAAGATATTTCTTCTGATGATATAGGCGTGTTAAGTTTGGCTTTAAAATCAGATGAAAGTGAAGGAATATTCAGATTCTTTAAAAATTGATCAACAGAGATATTGTCATTCAAAGATTCAGAGGAATAAAGCCGAGAATAAAAATTTTTAAATGCGTCATTAATTTCTAAATGATCCGATGTAAGGTCTCCATTCTCCTTCCGGATCTTTGTAATATGTTGTTTGGCTTTGGAACGCCTCAGCTGATTGGCTAGAAATTTACCAGACTTATCCCCATGAATGTAAAAGTGACTCTTGCTTTCGAGAAGTTGGCGTTCGACAGGTTGAGTAGACAGAAGATTAAATTTAGTTTGGAGTTCAACGCGCTTCTTGTATAGTTCAGGGTTCTTAGTTTGAGCATATAGTTGATCCAATTCTTTAATCTGGTTAATGAGGTCTAATCGATCTGCACAGGATCTTCTGTTGAGATTTCTGTGTAAGAGATTATTTGACCCCTCAGATATGCTTTCATGGCATCCCAGACAATCTGGGATGGCACTTCAGGTGATGTATTAGTGTTAAAATAAAAGGTTATCTGATCCTTAATAAATTTTTAAAAATCATCATCCGATAATAAAGTTGAATCAAACCGCCAGTGTTTATTCCTCTGAGGGAGACCAGGAAAGTTCAGAGAGAGAGTAATTGGGGCATGGTCAGAAATCAGTATACTCTGATAGTCACAAGAGTGGGCAAATGGAATAAGTTGGTTATCGAGTAAGAAATAGTCAATTCTAGTGAAGGTATGGTGAACATGTGAGAAAAAAGAATAATCTCTCTCAGTAGGATGAAGGAAACGCCATATATCAGAGATACCAAAATTAGAGAGAAACGATTGGATAGCTAAGGCAGATTTAGTAGGTGATCTGGTAACAGAGGACGATCGATCCAGATTAGGATCTAACCAACAGTTGAAGTCACCACCCAGTATAAGAGAGTATGAGTTTAAGTCTCGTAGTGAGGAAAAAAAACGTTCAAAAAAGTTAACATCATCAAAGTTGGGGGCATACAGGTTTGCTAGTGCAACTTTAGTGTTATATAGTTTACCAGAAACAATAATAAAACGGCCATTTGTATCAGATATTTTATTATGGAGTTCAAAAGGAATATTTGAGTTAATAAGAATGGAGACTCCCCTAGCTTTAGCGGCAAAGGATGAATGAAAATGCTGACCCGCCCACTTTGACAGAAGCCGGGAGTTATCAAAACAACAAATATGAGTTTCTTGAAGGAAAGCAATGTCAGCTTTGAGTTGTTTAATATGTGAGAATACCTTCCTCCTTTTAACAGGGTGATTCAATCCCTTTACATTCCAGCTCACGAATTTAAGTGCACTAGCCATTATCAATTACTAATGCATAAAAGGCAGCAGGCATATAAAAAGTCAAGCAATACAATAGCAGTCTGGGAGCAGAAATGTAAACATAGATTCTTAAAATCAAAACATAAACATGTCCTGAGCAATAAAGAAAAACAATAAATACAGTGAGTGATGTTGGAACAGGAAAATCCACCCCCCCACACACAACCCAAAACTAGACAGCTACCAAAAAAAGCAGCTAGCTCTACCAAAAAAATTAACCCAAATACAACTTCCAGATCTGTGTCATTAACAGCAGTTCCGTATAAATACTATAGCAAATAGTAACTAGTTTATGCACTAGAAAACATAACTACAAATTGAAACATCTTCTGCAGAAATATAAGACTTAATACAGAGAAAATCGGAAGAAAACCAAAACTAACCTACCTGCGAAAAATTATAGAAGAATAAAGTAAGAGAAAGGGGGAAAAAAGGGGGAGGGAGGGGAAAATTATAAATTCAAGAAGAGTACTTATCAACCATTTACAGAGAGGAGAAAAAAAATCAGAGACTAAAAAAAGGGTGAAGGAAAAAATAAAGAAAGAAAGAAAAAATAAGATCAGCAATTAAACTGTGAACCAACAAACAGGGAGGCCTTCACTAAAGACTTCAAACCTGCAAAACAAGTTAGAGTCAGTTGTAGAACTCTATAGATAAAGTTAAACAAGAATAAAATAGATTACACAAGTACTATTTAAACGTCCATAGGGAAACATTAAGCACAGAATGGCTATTTAAAAAAGACACACCAAATCCAGGGAGAGATTGTCAACAGCCCTTAGAGTTTCAATGAATAATGTCTGAGCGATTCAAGTAAAGTCTGTCCAGAAAAAGTAATTTTACTACGAGAAGTACTTATCCACCATTTTAGGAGGTCCGATCGGGTTCTGAAGATGACTGGATAGCCGGAAGACTTGCCACAAATGCTTCAGCCCCCTTTACTGACTTAAACCACTTATATTTTCCAGTATTAAGCTTGATTCATAAATCGGCAGGAGTGCGAAGGGAGGGTTTAAAACCACGATCAAAAAGCACTTTCATTACGCCTTTAAACTCAGCGCGCATCTTTAAGGTCTGGGGTGCAAAATCTTCCACAAAGCGAATCATTGTATCCTGGAAAGTAAAAGAACCTCTGTGACGTGCCTCCATAATCAGATGATGTTTTACCTGGTATTGATGGAAGCACAAAATTACCGGTCGCGGGCTGGAGCCCAGAATTCCGGGGGGAACGTAGACCCTGTGTGCCCTTTCGAGCTCAGGCGGGTTCGGAAGCAAATCGTTCCCGAATATCTCACAGAGAAACTCGGCAAAAAACTTCACGGTTGATCCCTGTTCGGTGGCCTCTGGCAACCCAAGAATTCGGAGGTTACAGCGTCTGCTGCGATTTTCGAGATCCACCATTTTGGAAAGAAGTTTGTTAGATTTTTCCTCTAGGCTGGAACAGAGAGTCTCCAAGTATCGAACACGACTTTCTAAATCTTCAGAGGTCGAATCGATGCGAGATAAGTGTTCAGCATGTTCGTCCACTCTATCGTTGATCCGATCCAGTTTGGCTTCCAGCTGTTTCAAAGCGGTTCTAAATTCCTTTAAAATTTTGCCTGGGAGCTGTTCGAGCACAGCTAGAGTCTCAGCCGAGAGAGCCGGAGCTTCCTTTCTCCCGGATTTAGAACTCTTGCTAGACATTGTAAGTTAGATGTGTTCACAGGCAAGTAAAAGAAACCGAAAAAGTTCCTAACTAAGGTTTAAAAAATGGAGACATTTAGTGCAAAGATAGCGACAGTAACGGAACAAAAGTTCGGAGCAGCTAAGCAATCGCCATCTTACTGGAAGTCCAAGAAATAAGCTCTATCGTTGTCTAGGGGATAATGAATTGTCCGAAGGAAATATAAAGTTTGTTTCAGTTCACTCAGGCTCCAGTGTTTGTTTGTCGCTGTGTTGCAATTGTTGGAGAGAGATAGAGAGATAGAAGAATGGGAACAGTTACCGCTATTGTTTTTGCCAACCTTCCCTTATGATTTCGATCCGTCTGTGTCTCGTTGTTGTGGCCGTTCAAGTATGACCTCTCCTTTAGCTAAACCATTCTTCCGTGATGAGCCCGCCACCCCAGGCAAGGGAGGATGCACACGAGCTCTCACCGGCTTTTGCTATAAAACGCTGTCACTGGATTTCTAGCGTTTCTCCTGGTGCGTCTGAGGGGTGTTCCCCAGACCCTCCTTTTATCCTCACTCACGGGGTCTCGGATGTCAATCAGGTTGGGATGATGCAATCCGTCAACCAGACCACTCTGGTTGTCCCCTGAGGGGTTTCAATGAATAGTACAGTACTCAATACACAATTCCTTCTCCAAGAGACAATAGCAGTAATCTCTCTCTTTGTCAAATAGGAGACATTCCACCTTGTGTATTCTGCATTGTCTCTCTCATCACTGAGATGACGTGTGTCTCTCTCATTTCCTGGGTCTCAGACCCGAAATAATAGTGATCTTGCGATTCTCAAAAAGGAGGGGGGGCAACTTTGCTCCCTTCATTCGTAACAGCACTTTGGTTATTTAACTACTTGCAATTTTAAAATAATCTGATTAAAGTTTAGAGAGGTTGTTTTTAATACTTGTTTCCTTGCCATACTTCCATAATCATTTCCTACTCTTGTTCCAGAAGCAGAATTGACATACGAGCTGGTGCCAGAAGTGGGACAACATTTTGGGTGCTGAGAAGTTCAAAGAATGATTGGGCGATGATCCAGGGGAGGGGAGGATTCTGTTGGGAGTGGGTAGGGGGTGCTGATGTAAGGCCAAATTCAAATGGTTGAAGGTAGAGGCTGGAGGATTTGAGGGTTGAGAAGAGGAGGAGGAGAGGGGTGAAGGATCAGTGCCATGGGAAGCCCCTATGGAGGGGAAGTAATGGAGGGAACCTAGATCAATATGGTTGTCATTCTTGGGTTCGGGCTTGATCAGGGAGAAAGAAACTCTGAGTTTGCAAACGTTACACACAGCTGCATCTCAGGAAACAATACGTAGTACTTCAGTCAAAGTTGTGAAGGAGCATGACATCAATCTGTGCACATCTAATTGAAACCACTGGCAGAAGCGTGGCCCAGAGCCAGGCAAGCTCGATACCTTTCATGCACACTGTAAGGGGAGAATAAAATGACACCTGCGTGAACCCCTGCAGCATTTGGTGACCATGCGATCTCAGTCTTGGAAGCTGTCAACAAAACATCCTTTAAGAGGGTAAACCCTCGCAAGGCATCAGGCCCTGATGGTGCACTGAGAACCTGTGCCACCCAACTGGTGGGAATGTTCAAGGACATCTTCAATCTCTCACTGAAGAGATAGGTTCCCACCTTCTTCAAAATCATACCAGTGTCCAAGAAGAGCAGGGTGAGCTGCCTTTGTTGCACTCACGTACATTGTGATGAAGTGTTCTGAGAGGTTTGTGATGCCTAAGCTAGGATCTGGACCCACTGCAGTTTGCCTGTTGCCATAACTAGTCCACAGTGGATGCATTCCCAATGGCTTTTCACTCGGCTAAGGATCTCCTGGACAAGAGCAATACCTATGTCAGTATGTTGTTTATCAATTACAGCTTGGTATTCAACACAATAATACTCCCAATACTAATCAATAAACTCCAAAACCTGGGCCTCCATACCAATTTCTATAACTGGATCCTTGATTGCCTCATCGGGAGACCACAGTCAGTGCGGATCGGAAGTAACATCTCTTCACTGACAATCAACACTTGCGTACCTCAAGGGTCATGTTTAGCCCAACTTCCTCTACACCCATGACTGTGCGGCTAGGCACAGCTCAAATGCCATCTATAAATTTACCGATGATTCAACTATTGTTGGCAGAATTTCAGATGGTGACAAAGAGGTGTACAGGAATCAGCAGTTTGAGTGGTGTTGCAACAACAGCCTTGCGCTCAACATCAGTAAGTCCAAGGAATTGATTGTGGGCTTCAGGAAAGGGGAAGTCGAGGGAACACACACCAGTCCTCATTGAGGCATCAGCAGTGGAAGGGGTGAGCAGTTTCAAGTTCCTGAGTGTCAACGTCTCTGAAGACCTGTCCTGGGCCCAACATATTGATGCAAAGGCAAAGAAGGCACGACAGTGGCTATATTTCATTAGGAGTTTGAAGAGACTTGGTATGACACCAAAGACTCTCATACATTTCTACAGGTGTACTATGGAGAACATTCTAATTAGTTTCATCACCATCTGGTGTGGAGGGACCACTGCACAGCATCAGAAAAGCCTACAGTAATTTTAAACTCAGCTAGCTCCATCATGCGCAACAGCCTGTCCATCATCGAGCACAATCTTCAAAAGGTAATGCTTCAAAGAGGTGGAATCCATCGTTAAGGACCCGCATCATCTAGGATACACCTTCTCATTGTTACCATCAAAATGAAGGAAAAGAAGCCTGAAGACACATTCAACATTTCAGGAACAGCTTCTTCCCCTCTGCCATCAGATTTCTGAATGGACAATGAACCCGTGCACACCACCTCACTATGTTTTTCCCTCACTCTTTTAGTTGTACTTGCTTAATTTATTTTAAATATATAATTCTTATTGTAGTTTATAGCCTTTAAAAATTATTATTATGTACTGTAATGTACTGCTGCCGCAAAACAAAAAAATTAACGACATGTGCCAGTGTTATTCAACCTCAATCTGGTTCTGACAGGGTGCACACTGAGCCAGTGAAGGAAACAGATATACAGGATGGAAGGAAGTGTGGAGGAAGAAAAGAAGGAATGAAGGAAAGATGGAAAGGAGAGAAATTCAAAAGGAAACAGAAGGGAACAAAATAGCTAATACATAATTATAAAAGAAAAATGTGAATTTATATAAAATCTTTGGTGACCTTGGGACATCAAGTCATCACAAAGAAAATTTATTACCAAGGAAGTACTCCCTAATTGTCACCATTTTCTAAAACACAGAAAATGGTTAAACAATATAGTTGACTCAGGGATAAATCAACCGGAATTATTTGCATGCACAGTTTATTGTGAAAAGGGGACACATGAAAACTTCAGAAACTGATGACTGAAAAATTAACAGAATAATTAAATTGATAATTCTCTTATGTGCATTATCACACATGAATTAGTTTACATTTTTGCAGTCACACCCAGTGATAATACTTTGCTGATTCACCAGAACTGTAATTACAAAAACAGTAATATTTTACCACTTCAAGGATGTTTTCCACTTTTATGGTTTGCCATGAATGATTCACTAAATTCGGCACAATTAGATGTACATTTTGGAACATGTCATAACATATTTGCAATTACTTGATGAAACTGCTAGGAGGTTATTAATAGAGTAAACCAGTTTTTTCTCTATATTGCATTCCCTGCAGATTGCAATCAGTAATCCCCATAACATTCCATATAACAATTGCAATATAATTGCAATCTATATAACGAGTTAAGGAAAAACTTCTTCTCCCAGAGAGTTAAGGAAAAACTTCTTCTCCCAGAGAGTTGTGGGGGTCTGGAATGCACTACCTCGGAAGGCTGTGGAGGCCAATTCTCTGGATGCTTTCAAGAAGGAGCTAGATAGGTATCTTATGGATAGGGGAATCAAGGGATATGGGGACAAGGCAGGAACCGGGTATTGATAGTAGATTATCAGCCATGATCTCAGAATGGTGGTGCAGGCTCGAAGGGCTGAATGGTCTTCTTCTGCACCCATTGTCTATTGAGTTGTGTCCCTCCATTCCTACAAACGAGCTGTGTCCCTCCATCCCGACAAATGATCTCGGTCCCTCCATTCCCTACAAAAGGTGTGCGTCCCTCTATTCCTACAAGCGATCTGTCTCCATTGCCTACAAGTGATCAATGTCCCTCCATCCCCACAGATGATCAGAGTCCCTCCATTCCCACAGATGAGACAAGGTACTAATCATCTTAAAGATGGGTGCCAGAGCATCCCTTTGATGTTAAAGTAAGTAACAAGTTGGTGTAAGTGAAGGTTTTAGAGAACATGTTTTAGAGAACAATTTAACATTGGTGGTTAAATTTGCACTGTAGTTTGTTCCCATTCAAGATGCTTTCTAAAAAATGTCATACCATTAGTTATGCACTGAAGGTTTTTCACCAAGCTGGTTAGGAAGACTAAACAGTGACATAACTCAACACACCTAACACATTGAGTTAACAGGCAGAATGTATCAGAGGCTCTAAAACAGGCATTCCCGACCTTTCTTGTGCTGTGCACCAATACCATTAAGCAAAGGGACCATGGACCCCAGGTTGGGAACCCCTGCCTTAAAAGATGCCTGTCATTCAAATCTGAACTGCTAAACCTTTTGCTTTTTATCCAGCCAGAACCACATGACAGTTTGTGTTTGTAGCCAGTGGGGTTGTCGGGATATGCGTGATGCAGCTATAAAGAAGGCAAGACAGCAGCTATATTTCAAAAGGAGTTTGAGGAAATCTGGTTTATCAACTGAAACACTCAAAAACTTCTATAAATGTACCGTGGAGAGCATTCAGACTAGCTGCATCACCGTCTGGTGTGGGGGTGGAGAGGCTACAGTACAAGATTGAAGTAAGTTGCAGAAACTTGTAAATTTACTCAAGCTCCATCGTGGGTACTAGCCGCCAGTGTCCAAGATATCTTCAAGGAACGGTGCCTAGCAAGGTGGTGTCAATCATTAAGGGCCCCCATCTCTCAGGACATGCCCTCTTCTCACTGTTACCATCAGGTAGGAAGTACAGAAGCCTGAAGGCACACGCTCAGATTCAGGAACAGCTTCTTCCCCCCTGCCATCCGATTCCTAAATGCACATCAAACCCATGATCACTACCTTACTACTTTTTATTTCTGTTTTTTTTTGTACTACTTATTTTAACTTAACTATTTAATAGATATATATTTAATGAAATTCAGCCTTTTCTCTATATTTATTTATCATACATTTCTTTGTCCTGCTGCAGTAAAGTTATCAACTTTTATGACATAAACCATGATATTAAACCTGATTCTGATTCTGAAATTACAGTACTCTAGCCTCAGTGACTGCTTATTGCTGCAGACTCCCCTAAGCCAGACTTCAAGTTGTAATTACCACCTATTTTTAGCCCTCATTTGTGATTAACCATACAGAGCCTGCTGAACATAAAAGGAAAGGGTGGTTGTTTTTTTATATTGCTGCATCCAATATATTGAGCACAATCAGGAATGCATATACCTAAATGACATTCAAACCGCTTTCTTGTACGCAAAGTACTATTGCACAACAATATTTTGATGCCACATCACTCTCTGTATTAAATAAAAGAAACATTCTGATTTTCTTAGTCCACATATTTTTCTTTCAGTCCTGTCATCTAACTACAGAATCATTCCAGATATGAAAGAGGTTTCCACTTGCAGAACGGGCAATGGTTGGTGATATCAGGATTTGAGAGCTGTGGTTAATGTGTGAAGTTGAGATTCTGCTGCAATCTCCAAATTTGGGGTTTTGGGTATCCAAAAATGTAAATGGACGAAAGATAAATTTGAAGTGGCGATTGTGGATGTTTTGTCACAGTCATACCAAATGTCCACATGCCACTTGGAGTTGTTTGCTTGTCTACACTTTCTCCAGAACTATCTCCAGTCTACAATGCTACAAAGCAGAATTCCATATCACCAACAGCTTCACCTGGTCCCTTCACACTGATGTGGTGAAGAAAAAAGTGCTTCAGTATACATATTTTCTTAAGCAACTGAGAAGATTTAACTTGTCCATGAGAATTCTCTTGAACTTCTGCAGATGTACAATAGAAAGCATTCTGACAGATTCCAACTCAGTCTGGTATTCAAGACACCATGGAGGGATTGTCTACGGAGTCTCTGTGAGTGGAGGTTAGAAACAGGAAGTGGGCAATAAATATTACTGGGTGTTTTTTTTTTAATAGGCCGCCTAATAGTAACAGGGATTTTGAGGAGCAGATAGGGAAACAGATCCTGGGAAGGTGTAATAATAACAGTAGTCATGATGGGAGATTTTAATTTCCCAAATATCAATTGGCAACTCCCTAGAGCAAGGGGTTTAGATGGGGTGGAGTTTGTTAGGTGTGTTCAGGAATGTTCCTTGACACAATATGTAGATAATCCTACAAGAGGAGAGGCTTACTTGATTTGGTATTGGGAAATGAACCTGCTTAGGTGTCAGATCTCTCAGTGGGAGAGCATTTTGGAGATAGTGATCATAATTCTGTCTGCTTTACAATAGCATTGGAGAGAGACAGGAACAGACAAGTTAGAAAAGTGTTTAATTGGAGTAAGGGGAATTATGAGGCTATCAGGCAGGAAATTGGAGGCTTAAATTGGAAACAGATGTTCTCAGGGAAAAGTATGGAAGAAATGTGGCAAATATTCAGGGGATATTTGTGTAGAGCTCTGTATAGGTATGTTTCAAAGAGACAGGGTAGTTTATGGTAGGGTATAGGAACTGTGGGGTACAAAGGCTGTAATAAATCTAGTCAAGAAGAAAAGTTTACAAAAGGTTCTGAGAGCTAGGTAATTAGAGGTCTATAAGATAAGGCTAACAGAAAGGAACTTAAGGAAATTAGGAGAGCCAGAAGGGGCCATGAGAAGGCCTTGGTGGGCAGGATGAAGGAAAACCCCAATGCATTCTACAAGTATGTGAAGAGCAAGAGGATAAGACATGAAAGAATAGGACCTATCAAGTGTGACAGTGGGAAAGTGTGTACAGAACCAGAGGAAATAGCAGAGGTACTTAATGAATACTTTACTTCAGTATTCACTATGGAAAAGGATCTTGGTGACTGTAGTGATGACTTTCAGCGGACTGAAAAGCTTGAGCATGTAGATATTAAGAAAGAGGATGTGCTGGAGCATTTGGAATGCATCAAGTTGGATAAGTCACCGGGAATGGATGAGATGTACCCCAGGCTACTGTGGGAGGCAAGGGAAGAGATTGTTGAGCCTCTGGTGATGATCTTTGCATCATCAATGGGGACGGGAGAGGTTCCAGAGGATTGGAGGGTTGCAAATGTTGTTCCTTTATTCAACAAAGGGAGTAGAGATAGTCCAGGAAATTATAGACCAGTGAGTCTTACCTCAGTGGTTGGTAAGTTGATAGAGAAGATCCTGAGAGGCAGGATTTATGAACATTTGGAGAGGTATAATATGATTAGGAGTAGTCAGCATTGCTTTGTCAAGGGCAGGGCACGCCTTATGAGCCTGATTGAATTTTTTGAGGATGTGACTAAACACATTGATGAAGGAAGACTAGTAGATGTAGTGTATATTGTGGATTTCAGCAAGGCATTTGATAAGGTACCCCATGCAAAGCTTATTGAGAAAGTTAGGAGGCATGGGATCCATGGGGACATTGCTTTGTGGATCCAGAACTGGCTTGCCCACAGAAGGGATAGAGTGGTTGTGGATGCATCATATTCTGCATGGAGGTTGGTCACCAGTGGGGTGCCTCAGGGATCTGTTCTGGGACCCTTACTCTTCATGATTTTTATAAATGACCTGATGAGGAAGTGGAGGGATGGGTTAGCAAGTTTGCTGATGACACAAAGGTTGGAGGTGTTGTGGATAGTGTGGAGGGCTGTCAGAGATTACAGCGGGACATTGATAGGATGCATTTGTCACATGGTGTGAGCATAATCATCTGCAGCTTAATGTGAAGAAGACTAAGGAGCTGGTGGTGGACCTGAGGAGGGCTAAGGCACTGGTGACCCCTGTTTCCATCCAAGGGGTCAGTGTGGACATGGAGGATTATAAATACCTGGGGATATGAATTGACAATAAACTGGACTGGTCAAAGAACACTGAGGCTGTCTACAGGAAGGGTCAGAGCCGTCTCTACTTCCTGAGGAGAATGAGGTCCTTTAACATCTGCCGAACGATGCTGAGGATGTTCTACGAGGCTGTGGTGGCCAGTGCTATCATGTTTGCTGTTGTGTGCTGGGGCAGCAGGCTGAGGGTAGCAGACACCAACAGAATCAACAAACTCATTCGTAAGGCCAGTGATGTTGTGAGGGTGGAACTGGACTCTCTGACGGTGGTGTCTGAAAAGAGGATGCTGTCCAAATTGCATGCCATCTCGGACAATGTCTCCCATCCACTCCATAATGTACTGGTTAGGCACAGGAGTACATTCAGCCAGAGACTCATTCCGCCGAGATGCAACACTGAGCATCATAGGAAGTCATTCCTGCCTGTGGCCATCAAACTTTACAACTCCTCCCTTGGAGTGTCAGACACCCTGAGCCAATAGGCTGGTCCTGGACTTATTTCCACTTGCCCAATTTACTTATTATTATTTAATTATTTATGGTTTTATGTTGCTGTATTTCTACACTATTCTTGCTTGGTGCAACTGTAATGAAACCCAGTTTCCCTCGGGATCAATAAAGTATGTCTGTCTGTGCAAAACGGGCTGATAAGTGGCAGATGGAGCTCAACCCGGATAAGTGTGAAGTGGTTCATTTTGGTCAGACCCCACTTGGAGTACTGTGCTCAGTTCCGATTGCCTCACTACAGGAAGGATGTGGAAGCCATAGAAAGGGTGAAGAGGAAAATTAAAAGGATGTTGCCTGGATTGGGGAACATGTCTTATGAGAATAGGTTGAGTGAACTCGGCCTTTTCTCCTCGGAGAGATGGCGGATGAGAGGTGACCTGATAGAGGTGTACAAGATGAGAGGCATTGATCGTGTAGATAGTCAGAGGCTTTTTCCCAGGGTTGAAATGAGGACACAGAGGACACAGGTTTAAGGTGCTAGGGAGCAGGTACAGAGGAGATGTCAGGGGCAAGTTTTTTTACTCAGAGAGTGGTGAGTGCGTGGAATGGGCTGCTGGAAACAATGGTGGAGGCGGATATGATAGGGTCTTTTAAGAGACATTTAGATAGGTACATGGAGCTTAGTAAAATAGAGGTCTATAGGTAAGCCTAATAATTTCTAAGATAGGAACATGTTCAGCAAAAAATTTGTGGGCTGAAGGGCCTGTATTGTGCTGTAGGTTTTCTATGTTTCTAACTGCACAGAGCCACCTTGTAAAAAGTGGTGAACACTGCCCAGTCCAACAGTCCTTTCCATTTAGTTGGTTTGCATGGTCTGTTGCTTCAGGAAGCTTGACAGTATTATCAAGGATGCCTGAAATGCTGTCCATTCCACTTTCTATTTTCTTTCTTCTGATTAAAACTTGGATCAACCAGGTCAAAACAGCTTCTTCCCCACTGCTATTAGGCTTATGATTCAAGCTTATCTTTTAGATTCCTTTCCTGTGGTGCTGCCACATTCTAGGATTCATAATTTAACATCTCTTGGTTGTTCTTTTGTTTTGTTCTGTTCCTCTCACTTTCAGCTTGAACAACACTACTTTCCAAGGACATGGAAATGACTATGGTTACCATTGGTCGCATCAGATCCAACAGATCTCGACAATCGCAAGGGACTACAGGGTGTAGGATGTCTCGGTTCACTGTACTCACATTCAGAGTTGAGAATAAACCTCATTGAAATCTTAACCACGTTGTCATGTGCCCCGTGAGCCACTGTGGCTTGACGTAGAGTGTTGGGCTTCTGGGTTTCTCGACTAATTGTTTGAGCTATTAAGCACATGTGCTTTCAGTTTTATCAAGTTAATTATGACTGCCACATGTTTCCTGTCTTCTATGATCATTTAAAGGGGACTCTTGTTGTGCTCTGGAAAAGCAGTCCTACTGTATGTCTGGGAGTACGAGTTGCCTTGTGCTGTGACTTGGCCATGCCTCTGATGCTGTTGGTAATCCTATGTCCATCCTGTAGTTTCCATCTCTTCATGGGGAGTCTGCCGTCCTCCACCCCTCAGTACCAGTGCTTACCATGACTGAGGCTGCTGTCCACCTCATCTGGATTGAGTCAGTGCCAGTGACCACTGTGACAGAGAGAGTCTGCTGTTCCTCTGCTCTTGGTTCCAGTCCAGTGAGCATTCACCATGACACACATAGCTCTGTCCACAGCCTATAAAATTGCCACTGTTTTACATCTTCAATTTTTTCTTCTTTGGAAGACCTTCAGGGTCAAGGACGAGTTGCTTTAAGATCAGTGTTGTGACTGTTGAGGCCAATGGTGGACGCATAGACTTGACCTCAGATCCTTGGTATCTGTCTGGTCCCAACAAATAGACTCAGTTTTCAATGCCCTCTGAAATGTTCCTTCTGTATTTTGATGGACCACACCGTAAATGAGGATGAACTCTTGAGGTACAGGAGGGTCTTTGTGTAGATCTTTACTTTTGAGCATCACTTTTGGAGGACCTCAGCAAGTCAGGCAGCATCTATGGAGGGAAATAAACAGTTGATGCTTCAGGCTGAGACCCTTCACTGGGTCTGGAAGGAAACTGGAAGAAGCCAGAATAAGAAAGTGGAAGGAGGGGAAAGGGTTCAAGCTGGTCAGTGATAGACAAGAACAGGTAATGGGGAAGGTGGGTAGGTGGGGGAGAGGGGATGAGGTAAGAAGCTGGTAGGGGATAAGTAGAAGAGGTAATGGGCTGAAGGAGAAGAAATCTAATAGGACAGGACAATAGACCTTGGAAAGTGAAGGTGGAAGGAAACCTGAGAGAGATGAAGAGCAGGTAAGGAGAAGAGAAGTCATGAGGGTGCAACCAAAAAGGGGAATTTACAAAGGGAGAATATTAAGAAATAGTCAAGACAGTGGGGGCAATGGGACCAGACAACATCATAACTATAGTATTGAAGACCTGTGCTCCGGAACTAAATGCCCTTCCAGACAAATAGTTCCACCTACCAACAACATAGAAAGCTGCCCACAAAAAGGATAAATCCAATCTGGCTAATTATCAGCAAATCAGTCTAATCTCAAAGCTTAGCAGAGTGACGGGCATTGTCTTTGACAGTGTTATCAAGCAGCATTTCCCCCCCAATAACCTAATCATTGATGACTTACAGTTTTTGCAGATTCTCTCATGTTTGTGAACCTATTCATTGATGCCCAATTAAATCAATAATGCCAGCTTCAGGACCATTGCAAGAGATCATCAGGACATTGGCCTATACCAAACATCTTCTGTTACTTCACTACTGATATTCCTTCATCATATGGGAAGAATGTTTGCAGATAATTAGATACTGTTCGATTCTATTCACAACTCCTTACTATGCAAAGTAAGCAGTTTATATTTGAATGCAGCAAGACATAGACAACATCCAGTAATTGGAAAGTAGCATTCATGCCATAACAATGCCAGGGAATGATCATAACCCTCAAGACAAAGTCTAACAACGTACCCTTGACATTCATTACTGGCAACAAGTCTCCATCATTAATATCCTGGGAGTCATCAAGTTCCAGAAGATCAACTGAATCAGCCATGACTACACGAGCAACTCAGTTATTCTGAGCTGAGTGAGAGCACGAAACCTTTCACTACCTGAACCGCACACGCCGGGAATGAGATGGAATATATTGTATGTCGTTATAATATTTACCTGGAGGAGTGCAGCACCACCAACCTTCAAGAATCTGAACACCATGCTGGAGTAAGCAGATCACTTGTTTGGTACTTTATCAACCATTTCTAAACATTTACAGTCCTGTGCAAAAGTCTTAGGTGCATAGATATTGCTAGGGTGCCTGAGACTTCTGCACCGTACTGTATTTGCCAACGTGGAGCAGAGAGCAAGTTTGTAAATCTGGCAGGAGCAGAGGATGTTGGGAATGGTGAGGATGGAGTACCATGGGTGCAGAGTGGGACAGGTGGCAGAGAAGGAGTGCCAGGGGAGGGGGTGGTGTGGGTGCAGACAACCCAGCGCTGAGACACCAGGCAAGGTCTTTTGATTCCAAACAATTGGTTTATTGGCCATTACAGAATGTCTCAGGTGCTTTTCCCAACCATGATTCCCCTCTCCCTGCACCCTTCCCACTCTTCATCTGCAAAAGAGAACCATATCAAAATCAGGTTTATCATCACTCACATATGTCATGAAGTCTGTTTTTCTTGCAGCAGCAGTATAGTGCAATACATAAAATTACTACAGTACTGTGCAAAAGTCTTGGGCTGCGTATCTATATATACTGAATTTGCACAGTACTGCATTCCCTCCATCAACATACAGAGTGGCCACATTACGTACTGTCTACAAAAAGGCAATGCAGTTATTTGCCTAGGCTACACCACTAGCATCTCCGAGATTTGTGATTTCTACCACAAAGACTGCACATACATGGAGCACCACCAGTTCCAGGCTCCTTTCCAAGTCACACATCATTCCAACTGAAAAATGTATCACTGGCTCTTTGCAGTAAAGGTCCAAACCCCAGAACTTTCTATCCAGGAGCAACTTCACTGAAGGATATCTGTTCTTCAAAAGGGGACCTCAGCACCAACTTCCCAAGGGCATTTTAGATGGGCAATAACCGCTGACCTTGTCAACAACACTCAGATCCCAAAAGCGAATAAAACACATTTGTTTAGACCAGTTGTGCTTCCATCCCTGAGCCACAGGAAGTCAAAAAGCCATATGCCAACTGAAAAACAATATAGTCTTGGGAACAGGTGGCATCACTACTGGACTTCTGTATTCAATACGACAATGAAACAGCAAATCTGTTGTATGGTAGAGGAGTAGGTTTTTTTTAAAACTACAGTATTGTCATTGGGAACCCTACTAATCTTGGCAGCCCTCAGAATCGTATAGAGAGCTGTTTGCTGGAGTTGAGGGGGGTCATAGATATCTGATGGTCTGCAGTGGCTGTAAAAGCATGCTGTGCCCCAGTTTGGAAAAAAAAAGAAAAATCTGTGCCTGCTGCCCGGTGCCAAATTTGAATATTAAGAATTTTAAATTGAATATTATTGTATGCGTATCTATTACTTTGCTGTCTGGGCCTCAACCAGTTGGGTTCATTTATACCTGCCCAACAACTTCCTAGTGTTTAGATCTCAGGTAAGGAACTATGAAGCAATTTGAGTTTCAGTGTACCTCTCATTTCCTGAAGTTCAAGCTGGAACTGCTTGAAGCTGCTTTTTAACAAGACATTGGCTAAAATGCACACGATGTCCCATCAAGCTCAGCATAAAAGATTTATGCTTTCCAATTCATAGAGGTCTTCATAATAAGTATCTGATTATTTTTTCCTCCAAAAATACTTTATTTAGAAATATTACAAAATAATGTTATTTACATAGAAAAAACCATTCGTTAAATCTGAGTCCTTATACAATAAATAAAGTTATTTACAATAAATTACACGTTGACTGTGTTCCTATTCAAATTAAAAATATTTACAATAAACCATTCATTGACTCGCAAACTTTAGTCAAGGATTAAAGACTTATTTACAATAAAATAAAATTATTAATGATAAACATTCAGGCGTTGACTCTCATTCCTTTACCGAAGTTCCTTTACAGTCTATACACTTCCAGCCACTCCTGGGGCACTATGTTGACTCATCTATCCACACTGCTGATGAGGGGCATTCTCCTCCCCACCTGACCCCTCCCACTCCCACGGGTGATGAACCTTAAACTGTGGCCCTTCCCCAATGGGCCTTCACGGTGGCTGCACCAAGCCTGAGTGCATCCCTCAGCACGTATCTGATATTAATGTTTACCTGCTCTTACCTTATACAAAAATAAATCAGTTGAAACTCTTATGCAAGGCACTTAGTAAAATTACTTACATAGAAAGTGATGTCATAGTGAAATGCAGTGACCAGCACCTACACACCCATTATATGCAAATAACTCCGGGTAGCCCAAGGCCTCCTATGGATCTTCTGATAGCTATCTAAGCTCAGGGACTGCCAAAGGGCAAATAGTGAGAGGACCCAGATCCCAACTGGGGTTCTGTCATGGCAAAACCCTTACCTCAAAGGGTCAGTTCAGCCAGATAAGGTTTGAGAACATTTTGAAAGGCCTAATGAAAAGGAGGGAGGTACGGGAGTGTGAGGAGAGGATTAGAGGTGGTTCGTGTTTTCACCAGAAAAGATAGGAGACATTGTGCTAGTCAGTGTCATAAGATTACTAAGTTACAGCCTGAATGAGGCCAAGCCCCAATTTAAGGTGGAGATTATTAACTCATATGACGTGAAACAGCGTACGTGACAAAGCGTGGACAGAGTATAATCAACGATGAGCACCCGAGCCGTGGAGTACAGAACAAGAGACCAGTTGGATTCTGTTGTCGGTTACAATGGAAGCAAAATCCAAGGTGGGAGAGAAAAACAATGGTTTTAGTCTTCTCAGTTTCCTTTAATTAAAAAAAAAATTGATTCATCCATCCAAAGTGAATTAAAAACAAGCAGGCTGTAAATTTCAGCTGTGTTACTCATGATATATCAAAGTTCTTTAGATTATGAAATCTACCTCCTCATTTAGAGAGGGAGGGATGGCAAAACAAAGAAACCACAGTACGGTACTGTTGATTTAACGCAATTTGTGAAGTCACTATCAGAACATATCTGAATCATTTGATCAGGACTTTGACACTGCCCTTTCTACTCTTTCCAGAGAAATTTCATGAGATATCGTCAAAGCTCCTCTGCAAAAATAAAAGTGTGGGGAGTTAGAAGTGAACTTGTATATTGCCTTTGTAAATAACCGAGAGCTCAGGAAGGAAGGATAGAGGAAATTGACTCTGGCAGAATATATGGCAGGTACTTTTCCCGGTGCCTTTCATTGCATGTAGCAAAAAATACCCAACAAATTCCATAGCTAACATTACCAGGAATACTACATGAATAACTTCCTTAGGTTGTGCAGATAGGAACTGGTTTCCAAGGGGAAAAAGATTGTAAACACAAGATACTTTGCAGATGCTGGAAATCCAGAGTTAAAAACACAAAATGGAGAAAATTGGCAGGTCAGGCAGCATCTGTGAAAAGGATAAAAGAGTCAACATTTCAGATCCCCCTCCCTCTCCCTTCCAGTCCTGATGAAGGTTGTCAGCTCAAAATGTTACCTCTTTACACATTTCCATAGATGCAGCCTGACCTGCTGAGTTTCTTCAGCATTTTGAATGTGTTGGCACGTGGATAAGGCATTGGTCTAGTGATCTGAAGGTCACTGGTTCGAGCCTCAGCTGAGGCAGCGTGTTGTGCAAGGTACTTCACAACACATTGCTCTGCGACGACACCGGTGCCAAGCTGCATGGGTCCTAGTGCCCTACCATTGGACAACATGGGTGGCTTGGAGAGGGGCAATTGCCTGTCTCCCATACAACCCTGCCCAGGCCTGCACCCTGGAAACCTTCCAAAGCACAAATCCATGGTCTCACGGGACTAACAGATGCCTATTTTATTTGAATGTGTTAAAAAGAAAGACTGACAGCTATTTCACATTTTGTCAACAGAAGTTGTTGATATTGGATCCATTGTCCAATCCATTGTCCAATCAGTTTTGTGCTGATCTCATTTTGCACAGTTTATATGATCATCCTTTTTGAAATAGACACCATTGAGAAAGTGTCTGAATGTTAACTCATCTACAGTCAATCAAGAAACATAAATTGTAATTTTTTATATTTCTGAGAGAACAGAAATTGTGGTCATAGATTCTTAGAGTCATAGAGCACTACAGCACAGAAACAGGCCAATCAGTCCATCTAATCCATGCCGAACTATTTCTCCGACTAGTCCCATCGACCTACACCTAGACCATAGCCCTTCATACCCCTCCCATCATGTACCTGTCCAAATTTATTTTAAATGTTGAAATGATACCTGCGTGTACTACTTCCAGTGGCAGCTTGCCCTCACCACCACCTGAGTGAAGAAGTTCCCACTCATGTTCCCCTTAAACAGTTCACGTTTCGGCTTTAACCCATGATGCCTAGTTCTAGTTTCAGTCAACCTCACTGGAAAATGCCTACTTGCTTTTTTGCTAACTATAGCCCCCATAATTTTGTACACCTCTCTTAAGTCTTCCCTCATTCTCCTAGGCTTCAAGGGATAAACCCATTCAACCTTTCCCTACAACTCAGGTCCTCACGTCCCCACAACATCCTTGTAAATTTTCTCCGCACTGTTTCAATCTTATTGAGATCTTTCCTGTAGGTAGGTGACCAGAACTTTCCTGTAAGTAGATTATCACTTAAGGAAATGCATAGATCAATAAATCCAAAGTGTAGAATAGACATTAATCCAGAGACGTGGGTTTTATGCAAATGAGGCTAGAATAGAAAGGAGGAAGTTGATCTTGGCTGCACATCACCTTGGCGAATTGCACCTGGAACTCTCTTATCAATGTTTGTCATTGCAACTCAAGACAGAGATTAGGGGTCAGATTGCTTTGATCTGGAATTGCTACTCCCATATCTATAGTCATCAGCTTCAAGTGTGTAGAGCTTATTTTACTAACCCCACAACCATAGCTTTTATTGCCTTTTAACAATTTCAAAGAGTTTACAAACTGGAGCATAGAAAAACTCAGCACAGAAACAGGTTCTTCAGCCTGTATGACAGTCATTCGTCATGCTAATCTCATTTTCCTGCCCATGGCATGGTCTAGGTCTCTCTATTCCCTGCCTGCCAATGTGCCTGCCCCTTTGTTAATGATTAACATCTCAATGTCTTTTTCAAAATAGTATTCAGCTTTCTTAAAAAAGTAAGCTGAAATTTAAAAAAAAAACCGAATAGTGTTTTTGAGAAGGGACATGCTTGCAAGGAAAAGAAGATCGTGCATTTTGGCTAAAAATGTTGTCGAATATCTGGTGGTTTTGAAAGGGAGAAGGATTATGCCATATAAGCAAATACAGGGACAGAGGAAATGTTAGATGGGAAAGCACACAGGGAGTAAGAGGATGATCGTTTGATGCTCCAATTGTCATTGTGAATGAGTCACTGGGGACTGAAAGGCTATTTCTGCATAAAAATATGAATAGCTGCATAAGGCTATTCCTTCATCAGGGCAAGCAGCCATTCCCTTGGCAGCCTTCATACTCTGAAGAATAAAAATAACAGAAGGTAATTCAATACAATTTTGACTGCTGCAATGATATTGTACACTTCAGTATGTTGAATCTAACCATTGTTTCCACTGAAGAACATGCTTACAATGGGAGCACCCTCTACCTGAGAGAACACTTCTACTTCACGTAGGTGTTCTAAAATCTGAGAACAGAGATCCCAGGTACCCAAAATTAGTGTTCTGAGTGGACCTACTGATCTTGATTTATGCTGTTGGCCGTAAAGTTAATAAGATCTGCAAAACATCTAACTTCAATGAGTCAAGGACAGTGGGGAAAAAAAACAAACAAATGTCTTCGTTGTTGCAGCATGATGGAAGGAATAGAGGTCACTATTTTGCGAGTCTGACCTTGCAACCACCATTTGTCATAAGGTGGGGATTGGGAGCGGACCCAAATACAAGACACAGACACTGAAGTACTAGGAATAGGACTAGGTTTGTCAAGAAAGCAAGGGAAGTGGGGAAGAGTCAACACTGGACAAAATACAGGCCCTGGATGAGACTAGGATACAGGGCCTGGGCTAGGACTAGACTAGGAAAGCTGGGCCTGGACAAGGACTCCAAGCCAGAGACTGGACAGGGACCTGGAACCTGGGTCTTGACTCAGGCTCAGTCTCTGGATCTAGGCGAGGCCAAGACATGGCAAGGCAACAGTACTGGACGTGGGGGCAGGACACAGACATGAAGCTCAGACTTGGGCTTGGGAGACAGGAACGCGGAACACAGAGCCAGGACACCTCCTTGGGAGCAGGACATAGGGCTAGGACTCATACACAGAAAGCTGAACATAAGACAGTTCCCAACACTAGGTAGCAGCAAACAGCCAGACCTATCTAGCAAAGACAAGGACACAAAGAGACAGTTCCAAACAACAAAAGACAGTTCCTTATCTGGACACAGCAAGCTCCAGTCTTGGTCCAGCAGTAGAAATTGACAGCAAGAATAGGCAAGGCTCCAGGCAAAAGGTAGCAGGCAAGGCTTCAGCCAAGGGCTACAGAGGGAAGGGGAAGGGGAGGGAACAGTCCAGCCTCAGGGTAAAAGCAAAGTCAGCCTGGCTTACCCAACAGAGGCAAGGACAGGAAGGGACAGATCCAACCACAGGCTAACAGCAAAGACAGTCTGACTTACCCCACAGAAGCAAAGACAGGATACTGACAAGACAAACCAGCACCCACACACAACCCCAGGGCCACTTATATTCCCAGACCCAAGACGAGCATCAGGTGATTAAGCCCAACTGAAACAAGGGACAGCTGGAAGACCCAGCGTCTGGAGTCCATGGACTGGACCGTGAACTGGAATGCGGACTTCACGGACCGGACCATGACACCATTATGTGAACCGTTTTCTCAACTAATTCTTGTTGGATTAAAGTAATCAAAAGTGGACGTAACAAAGCCGCTGGAAGAGCTGCTTGTGTCTGAACTGAAGTAACCTGAGCCTAGCGCAAGCCTGAAACTGGCGATAACTGAACTGTTTAAGGGTGGTGAAGGTTAACCAAGGGGGTTGCTACCACCTGGATGGCATCAAGCTTCCGGAGTTTTGTTGAAGGCGTATTCATCCTAGCAATTGGGAAGTACTGTCCCCTCACCCTACTGAGGCCCATAGAAGTTGTTGACAAGGCTTTGAGGACTTGAGAGGTGGGACATTTGCTACAGGGTATCCATTCTCTGACTTTCTCTTAAAACCACAATGTTTCTGTGTGGATCTACAGGGAGCAGCTTCCAATAAATCATCACACCCATTGTAAAAGGTATAAGTTTATTTTGAATTAAAGGTCTCTTTGCTAATAAAGATTTCTTTATCTCATCATCAACATTTATCTTATTCCATAAATCAATCAAATGTTTTAGTATAGGAGATTCTTTCTTTTCCCGTATCCATTTAGATTCCCATTTATATATAAACTCTTCTGGTATATTTTCTCCTATTTTGCGGGTTAATCTTGAGCGTGAATATGGCGTGAACATTCAGCACAATAAGAAAGGTAAAGGAGTAGCCACTCCATTGCTCAAACTGCTGTCCCTAGACAGGGATCACACTCAGCAGTTAATAGTGTGCCAAATCGCGAGGAGGTCCGGAGGGAAACTAGGAACTTGTGATGGGCAGAGGACAGTCCGAGCTTCTACAAATGGTTGGACCAGCTTTGGAGTTAGTGATCAATGTTTTAACTGAAGCCACAGGAAAACCCAGATAAAGACCTGAAACCGAGGAAATTGACCCTGAAGATCAGAGAGAGAAAAGACACTAAGGATAATTTTATTTAGAGGTGATGTGAGATAAGCATCAAAAACAGATGCAAATAAAGGACGCTTCAAGTTGAAGATCCAAGAGCCAACAGAATAGCTATTTCTCACGGGTAACTGTTTCCAGTTCAACAGTCAGAAGAGTAAAGAAGTCCTTTCCAAAAGGAAATCTGGAAAATAAATCATTAAAGTTGGAAGTGAGCAAAGAAGTTTAATACAGAAGACAAATTGTTGGATAGAAACATTGTTCCGTACCACAGCTCCCGATGTCCAGCTGGGAATTGGATGCCAGATCTTCTCTACTCTGGTAGCATCCTGGTCATACATTCCTGGTTCTGGCAGTTGTACTACAGGGGATCAATCATCTTATGATACAGATTTAATGCAATCAATATGAGAATGGACAAATAACATTGTGTACATTTATTATTTTAAATGTACTGTCTGAAAAAGTGGCAGGAGCAGATTTTGCAACAAACTACTACTTTTGAAATAAATATTCCAAAACAGCATGCCATCATACCTAGAAGTTGAGTCACCTTGTGTTTATTTCCTCACCTTGCCCCATAGCTTCAATTCATGAGGCAGAAAATCATAGCACGAATAATCACTTCATTGGCCAAGAGGAATTGACAGGTTAATAGTAGAGCACAGTTATAAAGCATAGAATTATAATTCAGAAGAAGATAGTTCAGCCCAATTAGTTCTTATGCCTAAGAACACTTTGAAACCAATCCAAAGGAATTAAAGTTTCATATGATAAATGTTTTCAGGAACTATTTATATTTCTAGAAATTTCTTGGGAAGTGAGCATTTTTGAAGAGATTAATCAGAATGAATAGATGGTATTGTTTCTCTGGAATGAAGCAAACATTGTGATCATTTCAACAATGGACAATGATGCAGATTTTGCAAAAGTTGTTTTGTCGCCTGTTAACCTCTTCTCCTGATACTTTCTAAAGAGGGAAAGGAAAATTGGGAAAATGGATAACTGGGACATAGTGATCAGCTAAAGTCAAGGGATTTCTTTTACATAGTTTCCTTCCTGTTACGTTTCTGCTCTTTGACTCCAGTCTTTTCTCCTGGCTTCTCCTCCTTTCTTCTTCTGTTGCCCGAATACTTTCAAGCCTTTTCTTCCCTTTGTCCTTTCTTATCTATGGACGGGTAACCATTCATTGAGGGGAGAGCAGCCATCATTATGGTCTAAATTTTACATGGCTACGTTCAATACTCTCCATTCATTTGTGTTCATTCCATCCTCTTGTTCCTATCACGCCTCCTCTTTTCTCCATTTACATAAACCTAGACAATCAGTCTCCTGTTTGATAACATTATACTGCTTGTAACCATTTTCTCCTCCCTGCTGTACTAATACTCCTGCACCTTCTATCCAGTCCCGATGACAAGGTTAGTGGTGCTAACTTTTTGCCACTGCAAAAAAAAAGGATCGAGGTCATGGCAGAAGTTTAGTTGGGAGTGAATTGAAAGGAGGGGATTGACTGGATGGGGTACAGAGAGAAGGGCTAATTGGAGACCAGGGGGTAAACCAACGTGTGTGGCCTGAAGGGATAAGATCAAGAGGAGAGGTGATGGCCGATGGGAGGGAGGAGTACTAGAATGAATGGAACATGCTTATTGCACAGTGAGATAATGACAGAGATGGTGGGGAGTGAGGGGGATATCATGGGGTATCTGGAGATAGGATCTTGGGTTGGAAAACATTCCACCAGTTTCGAAGAAATGTTCATGTGTGTGTTGGAAAGATGATTGTTGTTGGTTCAAGATATGATAGGGGTGTAAGGCAGTCAGGGGCATAATCAGGCTCTAGATATTTTTTATTATAATTCAGAAGAAGATAGTTCAGCCCAATTAGATTTTCTGTTCCATCTCTCCCATGAATCCACCAAAGTGTAGATGCTGACCACTGAAACAGATGAGAACGGGCACATGGAAGCCTGCTTCTGTATTAGTTTAAGGGTCTGACATTATTTGAGCAGTTGCTGGGGAGTTCAAGTGTGTCCATCTTTGTTGCAAATTGCCCCCAATGCACCCCATCTTTCTGCCAATGCCCAAAGACAATGCAGATTATATCGCTAATCAAATCTCTCTCTTCACCAACCTCATTCACATGTGAATTTGAAATGAGCATTGTGTGCCACTTGTCATCAAGGCACAAACCTTCTGACCATTCTGGGCACAGAGGAAGCAAGCTGAGAGTTGATTACCAGCAGAATCAGGTGTTTAAAAATATTCCATAATGTAGCACTGAGAAGAAATACTTCAAAATACTGTATTGTTCAACATTAAAAAAGATCTTTCCTTTCCTTTTCCTCACTTTGTTATTTCCAGTTATCAATCCTCTCCCCTTTTCTCTGACCAGTTATTCTTTCAGTTTCTCTCTCTGACAAAATAAGGAACAAATGGGTATAAAGGGGAATGCACCTTTCTTTTCCAAACCAGTCCTCAATTTGATCTGATTGTAATGACCTCAGACTGCCTTTACTCAAAATACCTTGATATCATTGAAAGAGTTCTGTTGACCTCAGATTTATGATTAACAATTGACTCACATTAGTTTCTATTTATGGAATTCAGTTCTGGGAATGCTTCCTGTCTTCACTTCTTGGTTCTGGCTTTATACAATAGCACATAGTCCAGCAGCCTCTAATTAGTTTATTTTCCTCCACTTACCAGTTTTCATTACTTCTCTCAATACCTTAGCTGGAATGATTGCTTAACCTTCTAAATTCCAAAAAGCAAAGCATCATAATTCAACCTTTGTACTCATGAGGTCACTTTGAAAGCATCACACTGCAATGAAGATGTGTGGCAGTTTATTGTCATTCCTCAGTATACACGTGCAAAGGAAAACAAAATAATTGTTCTGGATCCAATGCAGCATAAAAAACACAATAAGTACAAATATAAAAGCAATCCTATAACACACAATGTATAAGTAACTGTTGAGTGTGGCCGTATATACATAAGATTAGATTATATACATAGATTGATTCTATATCCATAAATGGCGCTTGGTGCAGGAATATCTGTACATATTGTGACTACGACAGGAAATAGTAAAGTAACAACAGACACAAAGTGCTGGAGGAACTCAGCAGGCCAGGCAGCATCTATGGAAAAAAGTACAGTCGTCATTTCGGCCCGAAACGTCAACTGTACTTTTTTCCATAGATGCTGCCTGTCCTGCTGAGTTCCTTTAGCATTTTGCGTGTGTTGCTCAGATTTCCAGCATCTGCAGATTTTCTGTTGTTTGTAATAAAGGAACTAAGTAACTCTTGGCAAGAGGAACTCTTCAAGTTAGCAGCAGGGCATATGAAAATACAACAGGACAGTGACTGTGTCAAGGTAGGTATAAGGTGTCTCCAAGATCCCGATATTTCCTTCCTAAGCCTAGTGTCTAGAGCTGCTGATAGTGCACAGAATATCCAACAAAGTTTTGTTTACCTGCAGTGTAACAAAAGCACCATGTATGCTAATTCACTGAGATAAGGACTAGCATTCCAATAATACTTCTGAATAGTTTCTTTATATGACCAGGATGACTTCATGATCTGCAGCATTTGCATGATCCTTTGGGTGTGCCTCTGTTTTTATTAGGTCATACTGATTTCCAGTTACACTCTTCTGTGTAGGGATGGGGAATAATGCTGAATTCACTGGTAATCCCAAATCCCAGAATTGAATGTAAAAGAGAAATTGGATACATGAACACAATTTTTAAGGGGAAATTATATTCATGCAAGAAGAAATATATTCTTATTAACAATTGGTGATTACTCCCATTGTAACACATGCAAAATTTAGCACTATGTTAGAAGATTAGAAACCTTTCGAATGTTGAAAAGTCCAGGTAGAGTGAATGTGGAGAGGATGTTTCATATGGTCTGGGAGTCCAGGACAAGAGGGCACAGCCTCAGAATAAAGGGAATTCCACAGAGATGCTGAGGAATTCTTTAGCCTGAGTGTAGTGAATCTATGGAATTCATTGCCATAGCTGGTTGTGGAGTGCAGGTTATTGGGTGTACTTAAGGCAGAGGTTGATCGGTTCTTGATTAGTCAGGGCGTAAAAGGTTACAGGGAGAAGGCAGGAGATTGGGGCTGAGAGGGAAATGGATCAGCCATGGTGAAGTGGTGGAGCAGACTCAATGGGTCGAATGGTCTAATTCTATTCCTATGTCTTATGGTTTTACAATTTGTCTGTAGGGCCCCTCTTCTGGGTGTCATACAGATGAAATTCTAGGTCACCAATCTCCATTAGACACTTTTCCAAATGCCCTTCGGAAGTCCGTAACATCCGTGAAAATTCACTGTTCTTTAACTAAATCAAGCTTCCTGTAATTTATTGGTTTACATAAGATTTAATAACATGCATTTAAATTCAAACCAGGAAAGTGTGTAAGGTAAGCTGCAATTAAAAGCAAAATACCTCAGCGCAAATGTTTTGCCACAAATTTTTAAGGAGTTGACAATGCTTCTGATCACTCTCTGTTCACTCATCTAGTCAATTAAAGACTATTTCTTCAGCCTTTTGGTTGGTGTCCTGCAGTGGAAAGATTCTGAGGATTAAGGATTTGAACCACTTACCACAGGGTATCCAGCTTCTGTACAGTCTCTGTAGTCATTGTCTTTGTATGCCTAATACAGCAAAGCTTCTGATCATGACTGTGCCCCTTTTAACGCCAGGATGGTGATGGTGGGAGGTGTAATGACATAATATCATTTAATCGCAAGGGAGGGCGGATAGACTCTCTCTTATCGTTGGAGGTCTCTGCCTTCTACTTACAAAATGCAAACATTACCAGCAACTTACCAGCAAAGCTTGAAAGTTGCCCACATCTTCTTCCAGGAAGACCCCAAATGTTTCAAGGGATGAATAGACAACCATCAACAATCATTGCTGTAAATTATAGCCATGTATGTAATTTTGTGCCAGTTTTAATCAGATGGTCTGTGCTTCCTATGGATTTCTTGACTCTGTTTTTATGTGAGCCTAGCTAGATATGGGTGGAATAGGATTAGAGTCTGAAAATGATAATAAGCAACAATGATCTAAGTCTTGTATTTTATCCCTCTTCACCAGACCATCTGAGTCTATGAGACTCTACTTCGGGCATAATGTTGAAGGATAAGTCATTGATAAAGCAGCTGAGGATTGTTGAACAGAGGAGCTACTAAGGTTGAAATAACTGGTGAAGAATTTAATATCTAATAAAACTCCTCAATACTTTGCTTGATCAAATTCCTCCTTAACGTTGCTTATAACCTTCTCCTAACCTCTAGAATTGTGTCCATGATAAGACTAAGGCTGTTATGAACTGAACTAAAGTGATTGTTGCTGATCATGTTGAGGGAAAATAAATCTTGCTTGACAGTACTATAGCACTTTGATGATGTTGAGAGTAGACTGATGGGGCAGTATATGGGCGGATTGCATTTTATTGTCCTTACAGAGGTCAGGCCTGGCCATTTTCCAAGTTTAATAATAAACATATGGATTGAGAATAAGAAAAAGCCGCTTTCCCCCTCAGAGCTGTTCCACCGTTTATGAAAGCGAATTTCAAACACACAGGGCAGAAATGAGGGGATTAGACTATGAGGAGAGATTGAGTCGCCTGGGATTGTACTCGCTGGAATTCAGAAGAATGAGAGGAGATCCTATAGAAACATATAAAATTATATAAGGGATAGATAAGATGGAGGCAGGAAAGTTGTTTCCACTGGTAGATGAAACTAGAACTAGGAGATGTAGCCTCGAGATTTGGGGGTGTATATTTGGGATGGAGATGAGGAGGAACAGCTTTTCCCAGAGGGTGGTGAATCTGTGGAATTCTCTGCCCAATGAAGCAGTGGAGGCTACCTCAGTAGATATATTTAAGACAAGGTTGGATAGATTTTTGCACAGCAGGGGAATTAAGGGTTATGGGGAAAAGGCAGGTAGGCAGAGATGAGTCCATGGCCAGATCAGCCAAGATCTGATTGAATGGCGGAGCAGGCCCAACAGACCAGATGGCCCACTCCTGTTCCTATTTCTTATTTTATGTTCTTATGACACTGTGAGGGAAAAAAGATAATTCGCCTCTGTTTAAAATGACAACTTCTTGTTTTCAACAGTAACCTTTAATTCTAGGTTCTCCCACCTTCTCTCCAAATCTGCTCTGTCAAGATTTTTCAATATTTTATTTTTAAAAAAAAAGCCCCTCAAGGTTGGATTGTCTAACTGTTATTTTTTTGGTAAGACAACACACTCATTTCAAATACCTATCTAGTGAAAATTTGCTGAAATGCTTTCAAAGCATTAATATTACTTTTAACCCATGTAACATCTCTAGTGTGAAGCCAAGACTTTGTTCCAATAATGACTGCAATGGTCACTTCTATGTATACTATCATGAATGATAGATTTCACTGTATGGCTTGATATTTCCATGTACATGTGACAAATAAAGCTAATCTTTACTATCTAGATTCACAAAAATGAAGTCAAATAGTCCTAACCCAACTTTTGGAACTCTTGGCCAGCTCCTGTGATACGACTTAGCCACTTTTTGTGATAGATATTGAAGTTCCCGCCCCAAATACTTCAGTGCCCTGACTAATCTCAGTTGCTTTTCCAGGAATATTTACAGGAAGTACTGATCTATCAGGTGGAGTTCAGGTGCTGGCTGATGGAATGCCCCACCTTTGTCTAACACCTCAAACCATCTGTCATTCCTCCAGAATGTACATCATTGCATGACAAGAGCTGTCATGTTGGTGATAGTGGCTGTTCCAAGGGTAGGAAGATGTCTGTGGGTTCTCTCTGAATTCTGTGCGTTTGATTACCACACAGCATTCTGTTTGCTGTAATCCACAGAGATTCTTTTGAAATAAACTCGGCTATTTAGTCTGTAAATAAACCTTTGTCCATTTTCTGTTTGATTTGCTCTACTGTAACACTCAATAACTGTGTAATCCAATGGTTAAACAGATGTTGCAATCACTGGGAAATTACACTGTATTAAGCTTTCTGAGAATTGAAGGAACCTGCAGCTTCAAAAGCCCCACAATCAAAACAGACAACATGCAAAACAGCACTAAACATTGTGCAATACATCATAAACCCTTGGGAAGGCATATGCATAATTTACGTTAGTGTATGTTTATGTTAACTTATGTTTGTCATTTTTGTAAAGTACTGCATCATTGTGCTGCAAAACTCGTGACATTTATACTATGGGTATATACACCTATGGACAATAACCTTTAAAAACCCTAAACTTGAACTTGAGCTCCTCTGAAGTGGATCACTGGATTTAAAATCACCCCAGGAATATGGGGAGAAACCAAAGCACCCAGAGGAGTCTCACGAGGCCACGGGGAGAACATATGAACTCCTTACAGATAGCGATGAGAATTGAACCCCGATCTTCCTTTCATGGCACTGTAGAGTGTTACGCTATCCGCGCAAGATCCAACAATGACTGCAGACTAGATCACAGATGGCGCTAACTAAGGTCCCACTACCCCGATGACCCCTTTGCCTTTACAAGTATCTCCGGTGACATTGGAAACACCTGAAAAACAAGTTAATTTAATAAAGATTTAAAAATCAAATTTTTAAAATAATTTGTACTTAAAACACATGAACTAGCTGTTATTTAATTAAAAAAACAAAATACTTGTTGAAATAGAAAACAAATAATAATAAAAAAAATACCCAAGCTTACCTTACCAATAAAGATCTACTACTCAGTTCAGATGGAGAGACCTTTCAGGGAGTGGCTTCTACAGCTGGAGTAGAATCAGGGGCCCTAATAAAAAGTTTATCAGCCCTGCCGATAGATGTTAAATACAAGGTAGAGTGAGGTCAGGAAATGGTTATCACAGGAGAGCCCAACTGTAAATGTATGGATGGAAATTACAATGGACATTTACAAAATGGAGAAGATAACAGCATCTGTTAATCATAAACTGGAACAATTTGGTTCATACTGGGAAAAATAGTTTAAATACATAATGCCTCATAGGCCTGATTTTATTCTCACAAATCAATGAATCTGTTGTAAAAAAAAAGATTACTCCCTACTTGTACATAGTTCTTTCCTTTAGCTTGTTTTTTCTTTCCACTCTTTTCTATAAGTGTATACCACAGATAAATACTTTGTGGAGATTTGTGATATATATGATTATATGATATATATGTACAATGTCTGAAATACATCTTATGGAAATGTTTGTTTGATGATGAACTTCAATAGAAAAAAAATTATTTAAAAAAATTGTCCATTAGCATTCCACATTTCAGAACAGTTAACTGAATTTCAGAACAGGCATCAATACCTACTGTCGCAAAATGCTGGTGGAACGCAACAGGCCAGGCAGCATCTATAGGAAGAAGCACTGTCGACATTTTGGGCTGAGACCCTTCGTCAGGACACTTTGTGCTCGTGTTTACGTTTTTAGCATCTGCAGATTTCCTCGTGTTTGCGTTTTTCAATACCTACTGTTAACATTACCTTACACAGTAATGTTATATTCAAATCAACACAGGTATAACATATCCCTAAATATTTCTATGCATTGACTACACCTTAAGAGGTCCTGAGTTTATGAACAATCCAATGGAAATGTAAGTTTTTATATTTCAAATTAAAGATGGCATTTAAATATTCAAGTCTCTAATGATTGCTTCTTTCTCTACAATGAACGTAGAACAGTACAGCACAGGACAGGCCATTCGGCCCACAATGTTGTGCCAAACCAGTTAAAAAGCAAATGAAAAACACTCAAACACTAATCCCTCCTACCTACACCATGTCCATATCCCTCCATCTTTCTTACGTCCACGTGCCTATCCAAACAGCTCTTAAAAGCCTCTAATGTATTTGCTTCTACCACCATATCAGGCAGTGCATTCCTTGCATCCACGACTCTCTGAATAACAAACATTCCTGATGAACCTACCCCCGTCACCTTCAATGCATGCCCTGTGGCATTTGAGCATAAGTAACACCTGTTCCACCCTTGAGATTTGTTTGGGAAATAAACTCATCAGAAATGATCATTTCCTTCTGGGAAGAGAGAGAGAAACCTCTGAGTGGATCACCTAGAACTCTTCTCAATAAAATTCACATAGTTTTGTTACGCATGTATGAACAGAAACAGCTAGAAGGAAGAGATGATCGTGACTCACAAGGAGCACCTATAATTTAAAGTTGATTAAAAGATTAAGGATTAACTCAAGCCAACATTTCCTACTTCTCATTGGAAAAACAGATGAGGGCTGGTGTTATAGGACTGGAAGGTTGCCAATACTGCATTCTGTTTAAAAGAAAAAAAAAGAATCAATTCATTAACCATTGCTTAGTCAGAACAAGTCTTATGGGAACTTTTAGAAGCAATAATCAGAGAAAATTAAGTTGTTATTTGGTAACATCATCATCATCATCATCATCAGGTGCCGTGCTCAGTTTGAGCTTTGACTGCCATGGTCCACACACTCCTGTTTCAGGTCAAGTGGATCAATTCATTGGTATTCATTTCCAGTTCTCTGGCTGCTGTCTCCATCATCATTTGTCTTTGCCTTCCTCTTGCTTTCTTCCCTTCAATCTTTCCCACAATTACCGAGCATTCTAACTCCCCTTTCCCAATCACATGTCCAATGAAGTTCCATTGCCGTTTCATGATCTCATACATTATTTCTCTTTTTGTGCTTGCTCTGTTCATGACATCCTCGTTAGATATTCATTTCATCCATGATATTCTTTGCATCCTCCTCAAAAACCACATCTCCGCTGCTTCAATTTGTTTCCTCACGTTACTTGATACTGTTCAACATTCTGAACCATATAACATAACTGGATAAATGTAACATTTTGTTACTCTGAGATGGATTGTCATGCCTAGTTTAGTGTTGGTCAGTATACTTTTCATTCTCGTAAAGGTGTCTTTTGCCATCCTATTATTCTTTTGATGTCCATCTCGCACCTGCCATCTGACGATACCCAGCTTCCTAAGTAGCAAAAGTTCTGTACTTGTTTTATGTCTTCCCCATTTATTCTCAGCCTGCAGATAGGATACTCCTTCTTTTTGGATATCACCATACATTCTGTCTTTTTGCGATTGATAGATAGACCCATTTTTGCACTTTCTTCAACAACTATATCAATTAAGTTTTGTAGTTCTTCCTCCGTACTTGCAATTAACACAGTGTCATCCGCATATCTGAAATGATTGATGTTTTCACCACCAAAATGATGTGTTTTCTCCCCTGATTTGTTTAATGTGTACAGTGAAATAATATTACAAAAAAAAAAGAGACACCTTGGGAATCTTGGGAATCAAAGTTGGCGGCGAAAACATCAATAATTTCAGATATTTGGTAACACATGACTAATAGATGAGTAACATAGAACTCTACAGCACAGAAAGAGGCCTTCAGTCCTACTAATCCATGGAGTCTTCCTGAGCTAGTTGCTGCATTTGGCCCATATTTCTTAAACCTTTCCAAAGGTTCAAAAGTTCATTTTATTATCAATGTACGTATGTAGAATATAACTCTGAAACTTGTCTTCTCCAGATAGTCACAGAATACAGAAAAGCATATAACAGGGGTCGGCAACCTTTTTGCCTCTGTGGGCCAGATCGTGTATTAATGAGCGGATGGTGGGCCAGATGAATGCCATAAAAAAAACTTGAAATATGGGAATTACCCATTTAAATACATCTGGTTATGTATTGCCTCAAATAAATGAATAATTCATGCTAGAAAATCATTTGTGCTTAAGGTTGCCTACCCCTGCCATATAAGTAGTGGAAAGAAAGACATAATCTTGTAAAAGAAATCCTATCCATGTCCATGTAAAAATATCTTAAAAGCATTGTAATTGTGATTGTAAGTGCCCCCACTACTTTCTCTGACAACTCCTTCCATTTCAGAAACAGGTTTAATATCACCGGCATATGACATGAAGTTTGTTGTCTTTGTGGCAGCAGTACAATACATGGAAAAAACCTGTGAATTAGAGTAAATATGTCTTAAATAGTTAAATTAAATAAGTAAGGTAAAAATAGAAATAAAAGAAGTAATGAGGTAGTGTTCATGGGTAAAATGTCCATTAAAAAATTGGATGGCAGAGGGGAAGAAGCTGTTTTGAATCATTGAGTGAGTGTCTCCAGGCTTCTGTATCTCCTTCCTGATGGTAGCAATGAGAAGAGGGCTTGCCCTGGGTGATAGGAGTCCTTAACGATGGATGCTGCCTTTTTGAGGCATTGCTCCTTGAATATGTCCTGGATAATATGGAGGCTAGTGCCCCTGATGGGGATGACTAAGTTTACAACTCTCTGCAGCTTACGTTGATCCTATCCAGCAGCAACCCCCCCACCCCCACAGCAATGCGGCCCGGACAGGTGCTCTCCACAGTACACGTGTAGAAGGGTAGAATGATAATTAGTGCCTCCACCACTTTCTCTGACAGCTCATTCTTTATACCCACTACCCTCTGTGTGAAAACTTGCCTCTCAGGTCCACTTTAAAGCATTCCACTCTCAACTTGAATGTATGCCCTCTAGTTTTAGACTTCCCTACTCTGTGTAGAAGAATGTGACAATCCATGTTATTTATACCCCTGACGATTTTATAGAAGACTTTCCTCAGCTTCCTTCACTCCCATTCTATCCCACTTCTGTCGATACCACACGCCCTGCAGGCCCAGCATCCCTGTGAAACTTTTCTGCTCTCTCTCCAACTAAGTAACATCCTTCCTATAGTACAAACAAGAGAAAATCTGCAGAGGCTGGAGAATCCGAACAACACACACAAAACTCTGGAGGAACTCAGCAGGCCAGGCAGCATCTACAGAAAAGAGTACAGTCAACGTTTCGGGCCAAAACCCTTCGGCGGGAAACCATTTGGCAGGACTTCAGAGTCGATGTTTTGGGAAGTTTAAATCTTCCACTGCAAAGTGTCTTCCAGGGATGCCTACCCTGAAGAAGTGTAATTCCTCCCTTCAACGGGAGTTAAGTGAAATTCTCTCTCACTGCACCCCCACGGCCAGAGCCGCTCACAAATATCTTAAACAGTTATAACATAATGTTCCAACTTTTGCATTCTGTGCCCTGTCCAACACAGTCAAGTGTGCCATGTGCTTTTTTTAAAATCAAATTGTCTTACCGATGTTTCAGGACATGAATACATTTCAGGATATTATTATTCTTTTACCAAAGTTTCCCTTTACCAATCTTTACCAAATCTCTGAACCCTAGCTTCCATGGTAAGTACAGATGAGAATTGCTAACTTAAAACCTCATCTATATCCTGTAGCTCCACATACAGACTATCACAATCTTTATCATCGTGCTCTTATTATACTCATAAAAGGGTTCTCCTTTACCTTACAGTGCTGCTAGAAATTTTGTGAACCCTGTAGAATTTTCTCTGTTTCTGCATAAATATGACCTAAAATGTGATCAGATCTTCACAAAGGTCCCAAAACTAGACAAAGAGAACCCAATTAAATAAATAACATAAAACAGTATTATACTTGTTCATATATTTATGAGAAAAATGATCCAATATTACATGTATTTGTTGGAAAAAGTATGTGAACCTTTGCTTCCAGTAACTGGTGTGACTTTCTTGTACAGGTAGTCCCAGAGTTACGAACGTCTGACTTATGAATGGCCTGCCATAAAGCCTATTATATTGAAAATTCGAGTTAAATACAAATGTGCATAATAACAAATGCATGCACTACGTTGTGATGTACCTGTTTCAACTTACGTACAAATCCGACTTAAAGATGGACTTGGGAACGGAACTCGTTTGTAACCCGGGTACTGCCTGTACAGCGATAATTTCCACCAAGTGTTTCTGGTAACTGTTGATAAGTCCTCTCTCCCCTTTCAACTTTCTGCTTTTTTATCTCTACAGTTCTTTTATGCTTATCTCCTCCCCCTCCCCCCTTTATCTTTCCTCTGATTGGTTTTTCACCTGGTACCTCTAGGCCCTAACTCCTCCCCTATCTCTATTGCTGGGCTTTGACCCTCTCTTCCCCCCCATCCCTGATGAAGGGTCTCAGCCCGAAATGTTGGCTACTCTTTTCTCACAGATGCTGCCTGACCTGCTGAGTTCTTCCAGCATTGTGTACGTATTCTTTGATCCACAGCATCTGCAGTTGTATTTTTGTGTTTTGATAAGTCCCACACATTGGCTTGGAGTAATTTTAGGCCATTCCTTCTTACAAAACTGCTTCAACTCTGGGATGTTGGTGGGCTTCCTTACATGAACTGCTTGCTTCAGGTCCTTCCACAACATTTCTATAGGATTAAGGTGAGGACTTTTGACTCAGCCATTCCAAAACAGAAATTTTCTTCTTTTTAAACCATTCTGTCGTTAATTTTCTCTTGTCTTTCGGATCATTGGCCTGTTGCATTATCCAACTTCTATTAAGTTTCAGGTGACTGACTGCTACCTTGACATTCTCCTGTAAAATGTCCTGATACAATTTTGAGTTTATTGCTCTCTCAAAGATTGCAAGTTGTTCAGGCTCCGAGGCAACAAAGCAGCCCCAAAACATGATGCTCCTTCCACCATGTGTAGTACCCTTTTGCTGCAAACATAGAAACTTGCATTTCTGCCAAAAAGTTCAAGTTTTGTCTCACCTCTCCACAGAACATTGTCCCAGAAGTGTTGTAGAACATCTGAGTGGTATTTTGCAAAGTTGAGATGTGCAGCATTTTTTTTTAGAGCAGTGGTTTCCTCCGTGGTGGCCTTCCATAAACACCATTCTTGTTCAGTGTTTTTCTTATAGTGGACACATAAACAGAGACTTTAGCAAGTTCTAGAGATTCCTTCTTGTCTTCATGGTTCCCTTTTCACCTCCTTCAGCATTGCACATTGTGCTCTTGGTGTGATCTTTGCAGGATGTCCTCTTCTAGGGAGAGTAGCAACAGTACTGAGTTTCCTCCATTTGTTGACACTCTCTTACTGTGGACTGATGAACACTCAGCTCTTTAGAAATGCTTATTTAGCCTTTTCCATCTTCACACATCTCTACAATTCTTCTTCTAAGGTATCTCTGAAAGTTGTTTTGTACACCTAAACAGATCTTTCTTGAGAAGGGCAGACTCTGTCAGTAACCTGACTTTGTGTGTCTTTTTTATAGGACAGGGCACCTTTACCCACACCTCCAATCTCATCTCATTGATTGGAACACCTGACTCCAAATAGCTTTTGTAGAAGGCATTACCCCAGAGGTTCACATACTTTTTTCTACGAATACATGTAATAGTGGATCATTCTTCTCAATAAATAAATGAACAAATATAATGCTTTGTGTGTTATTTATTTAATTGGGTTCTCTTTATCTACTTTTAGAACTTATGTGAAGATCTGGTCACATGTTAGGTCATATTTATTTAGAAATAGGGAAAATTCTACAGGGTTCACAAGCTCTCTAGCACTACTGTATATGCCTTGAATTCTAATATTCCCTTTCTGCTTTCCTGATTTCCTTCTTGAATGCACTTTGACACCCCTTTATACTACTCAAGGTATTCAGTTGATCCAAGCTACATAAATTTTTTTCCTGACCAGAGCCTCAACGTCTCTCATTAGCCAGGAACTTTAAATTAAAGTGAAAACTTTATTGACCAATTTAACTTAATTCAAGAAAAAGAAAACAGAAATGCTTCATGTTGATCATTTGATGTTGCGCCGCTTTTTTTCCAAGAAAGGATCAAATTGAACCTAATGTAATTCTAGGGGCTGGAACGTGAAATATCTAAATTTGAGATAGAAAAGGGAAAGGAGACAGGAGAGGGGGCATCAGAACAAAACAGGCAGGTACATGGATAGGAAGTTTTTAGAGGAATCTGCATCAAACACAGGCAAATCAGTTTGGTTGAGCTGAAGGACCAGCTTCCACACTAAATTATGGTGTTATGGCTCTACATGGAATAAAGTTCAGACCAAATATATTTCCATTTAAAGAGAAGGGGTTTTGCCCCAAATATAGACCCAAGTATTCTGCAGGAGAAGATAAATGCCTTTTTCACTGATAACAGAGCTTGATATTGTAAAAGTTCTAAACTGGGTGGAGGAGACAAGCTAAACAGCTGCTTGAACACTTATGGGAGGGTGGTATCAAGAAAAACACAAAGATGTAGTCAATTTGTAAATAATTCACATAAAAGGAAAGAGGAAGTAAAAAGAAAATTGTGGAATCTATTATAGACAAAATTCTGATCAGTATGTGTAAACAGAATAAGTGAATTATTCCAGTGTGCAACACAAATCTATTGACTGTTCTCACCTACTTGTTCCCCATCTATCAGCAGAGATGTAACTGCATTCCCTGCTCCTATTCTGCACATTGCCACAACAAGTTGATTCCTGGAGCCGGTCTATAATTAGTAACACTGGCACAGCGAAGGGTGCTTATCCAAAAATAGAAAACGTTGCACTCAAAAATCTTTGCACCTTGTTAAGACATGCCCGCAGGACTTGTCAAAAGACCTTGAAGAAAATGTTCGAGTCTCTTAACATTGAATTGAAGAGAAACAGCCAAAGACACTTAGTCAGAACTGGGAAACAGAACTGGTGTCTTCTGAACAACAGCAGCTTGAATTCATTGTTGAGTCTGGGAGGCTGCAGTGAGCTCAAATGGAAGATGACGTACTGTTTGTCAGGCTTAGGTTATGCTTTGTTGCAGGGGGCCACAGACAGATCCACTCAGAGTCCACTTTATTAGGTGTAGGCGTGCCACAGGAGTGGAACCTGGCGTGGTCTTCTGCTGTTGTAGCTCATCCACTTCAAAGAGATGTGTGTTCAGAGACGCTGTTCCGCACACCATTGTTGTAACGTGTGGTTATTTGACCTGCTGTCACTTTCCTCAATCTGGGCTTTCTCCTCTGACCTCTCTCACTGAGAAGGCACTTTCACCCACAGGGCTACTGTTCCCTGCTTGTTTTTGTTTATCACACCATTCTTTGTCATTTCTAGAGGCTGTTGTGCATGAAAATTCCAGGAGGTCAGCAGTTTCCGAGATAACCTGTCTGGCACCAACAATCATATCACGGTCAAAGTCACTTGGATCACATTTCTTTCCTGTTCTGACATTTGGTTTGAACAACAACTGAACCTCTTGACCATGTCCACATGCTTTTATGTATTGAGTTGCTGCCACTTGACTGATGATTAGATATTTGCTTTAACCAGCTGGTTAAAACCAGTGTGTCAAATAAGATGGTCACTGAGTGTATATCACAGTGGGAGTAGGAAGATGAATTAAAGAAGTAGACAGCAAGACGCTCGGTGTCAATTCTGAAAGCTGAACGCTCTTCAGCACACCACGTGTGATTATTCGAGTTACTGTCACCTTCTTGTCAACTTCAACTACCTGACCATTTTCTTCTGATCCACCTCATTAACAAGACATTTTCTCCTGTACAACTGCCATACACAGGATTTTTTGTTTGTCTTTTGTACCTTTCTCTGTAAACTGTAGAGATTGTAGTGCATGAAAACTCCTGGAAATGAGTA
Source organism: Hemitrygon akajei (assembly GCF_048418815.1). Taxonomy (NCBI): domain Eukaryota; kingdom Metazoa; phylum Chordata; class Chondrichthyes; order Myliobatiformes; family Dasyatidae; genus Hemitrygon; species Hemitrygon akajei. The sequence goes on from NC_133134.1 coordinate 43,863,129, forward strand.
GTTTCCAAGATACTCAGGCCACCCCATCTAGCACCAACAATAATTCCATGGTCAAAATCACTTAGATCACATATCTTCCTCATTCTGATGTTTGATCTGAACAACAGCAGGATCTCTTGAGCAGGTCTGCATGCTTTTGTGCATTGAGTTCATGTCGATGAGATACTCTATTTACATTAACAAGCCGGTGTAATGAAATACCTAATAACATGGCCACTGAGTGTTGGGATAAAATCTTAGACATTACTGAGTAACATTCTCTCTTTTGTTTGCACTCATTGGATTCTTATGACTGGAAGTTGTGCACCAATAAAAGGCAATAGATGATATATTCAAAACAAAATATCTTCATCTCTGTGGATGGAGGACATAGAATGCCAATTGTGAGATTAAGGGAGCTGGGTCAGGAAAGCAGCAGGTACCAGATGGAGACAAGCTCCCTGGAGGGACTTAAGGTGGCAGCGGAGAGCAGTTAGGAGAGGAAATGATGTCAGGGATGCTGGGTGAGCAAACCTGCATGTGTGTGTGTCCAGTTTCAGGTAACATAGCAGGAGCCATTACCTGGAGGGGAGATTTAAAAGGCAGGGTCTGTTGGGACTTTTCTGTCAGTTTCATGCAGGACGAGCCTAAGGGAGTCACAGCTGCAAGTTGTTTGTTCTAAATTGATAGGGCAATTATGCAATTGGCAAGGGCAAATAAAAAGAAGTTAGGTTTTCTGCAGAGCAACCATCATGTGAGTTGGCAGAGGCCGGGGCCGGGGCCGGGGCCGGGGCCAGGGCCAGGGCCAGGGCCAGGGCCAGTGATGTGCTCCTCTTCTGGGATGTGGCTAGTCAGGGTCCCTGATGACTTCTTCACCTGCAAGAAGTGCATCTGGCTGCAGCTTCTTTCGGGCTGTATCAGGGAACTGGAGGTGAAGCTGGTTGACTTGTGTCTCATTTGGGTGAAAGCAGGAATAATTGATAAGAGTTACAGAGGTTTCATCTCACTGAATGGAGGAAGCAGAACAAGTTTTTCAAACCTGGGCTGCTCATATACTAAGACCCTGCTGGTGTGATTAGCTTTTAGATTGATTTCTTAATGCAACATACAAAAATGTCTCTTTATATAAAGCAAATTCTTGCCTAAGCTGCCTCCATTACCATCATGAGAAACAATAACTGCAGGTAACTTAAGGTGACTTTTTTTTTCAGATGTTTAACAGTGATGTGACTGGATTTTACTCTGAAGCCTAGCAGAAGTAATGCTCTAACACTTTGAAATCTAGTACACGTCTGTGGAGACAGTCCAGGTGAAAACTTCAAATGTAAAGGATGATGGATGAACAGCAGGTTGTTTTGCTGTTAACTTGTGTTGCCCCTTTCATTTTCAGAAAATTAAAAAAACACCTACAGCAAGGTCATCTGTAGTAGAGGAAATATCATATTTTCTCCATCTATCAACACCTGAAATTGCATTCCCAGCTGCTGATTAAAACTATAACAAGTTTCCAGTTTGAATTCCATTGAATAATGCCAGCTTAGCAAATGAAAGAGGCTCTTTCTGGTACTGAAAGGCGCAGTGCCAGCAAGCTCAACATTCACGCTGGTCTCATGTCCACAGGTAACTTTCAGCGGCGATGTGTTGGATAAGAAGCAACACGCACAAATTGCTTGAGGAGCACAGCAGGTCAGGCAGAATCTCTGGAAATGAGTAGATAGTCGACATTTTGGGCTGAGACCCTTCTTCAGGACTCCAGCATCTGCCTACTTTCTCATGTTTGTGTTGTATAAGAGGAGGGTCAACACTTGATTTTTAAATACACATGGGCCAACAAATGCTCCCATCTTCCTCTTAAACGTGAAAGATGCAGTAACATGCTGGGGTGGATGCCACTCACCAGGACCTGATATATTTTGGGCCCCTTTGTGAAATTTAAAGTGGTTTGGTTTCCCTTGTCTTTGGAGATTCCTTACCCGAATGATTTACTGTGTTGGAGGTAGCCATGCTGAAGCTTACTACCTGATTGTCATTCAAGGACAGCTTTCAGAATTCAGTCTTTGGTGCTAGAGATGGACTGTCTGAGGTCTTTCTGTTGAGAAGTCCAGTATCCAGTTGCAGAGGAAGGTGTTGAAACCTATTGACAACAGTTTCCTCTCCAGTTTCTGGGGTATAATGGTGTTAAATACCACACTGAAGTCTATAAACAGCAGTCTGGTATACCAGAAACCTATTGAATGGTTAAAGGCCTTGATGGAGTGGATGTGGAGAGCATATTTCCTATAGTGGGAGAGTCTAAGACCAGAGGACACAGCCTCAGAATAGAGGGGCATCCTATTTAATGGAGATGAGGAGGAATTTCTTTCACCAGAGAGTGGTGAATCACTGGAATTTGTTTGCCACAGGCAGCTATGGAGGCCAAGTCTTTATGTATGTTTAAGGCAGAGTTTGATAAAATCTTGATTGGTCAGGGCATGAAGGGATATGGGGAGAAAGCAGGAAATTGGGGCTGAGGGGAAGATTGGATCAGCCATAACAAAATGGTGGATCAGATTCAATGGGCCAAATAGCCTAGACCAGCTCCTATACATTACAGTCTAATACCAGAACTGAAAATCTCAATGTCTGCCAATGAAAATCACCATGTGACAATTTTATGTGAAATGCTATAAGTTGGATTGTTAGCAATAAAAATATACCAATGGACGTTGAGGTTCTTAGACTTGGCATGATATAGCATGCATCTTTCGAAGTTCAGTAGGTTTTGTCAGTCCCTCCAAGCTCCAGTCCAGCAAATTTGGCCTTGCATGAAGTCAAAAGATAATGTCAGTCTTATCTGGTCTAGTATCCTATCAGAGATCATACATATATTGTACGCATTTCTACAAAATGTCAAAGAAAGGCCAGTATCTATAGAACCAATCCCCTCCAAGGCGGTTAATGAGAGAGGTATGTTGATAGGTTATAGAAGGGGTGGGAGGAAGCTTGTGTAGATACAGGCATAATTAAATTTTCAGTATAATCAATTCTAAGGCATAAATGATCAGAACAAGAAAAAAATGGAAATAAAATGTGACCCTCAGGTTTGGCCGGCGGCGTTAGTCTGGGGAAGACGGTCTCTGGCCCCGCCAACCGTGTGAAATCCAAGGTGCAAAACTTCTTGTTTGTGTGGATGCTGTGTGACCTGTTCCCCCATTACAAATTAGTACCACAAAATAACAGAAAGTACGCCATATGCAATTAAACGATTTAGCTCTTTAATTCTTAATTCAGCTAAAGGGTTGGTAAAGAAAAACAAAAAGAAAAGGGCCAATTTTAATGAAACAGTCTAATATGCACAGTTTCCCTTCCGTTCTCTCTTCATCTCTCACTGAACAAAAGACCCTTGTTCTCGGGCACACAACAAAAAAACCCACTCCCTTCATTGGACGGTACACATTCCAAAGCACTTGTTATTTCTAGCCATATCCCAAATACTGCTGCTACAGAAAAACTGTTACATTAGCAGTGAAACCTTTCCCAGGGCGTTACAAAAAAATCAAATAGCTGGTTAAATATGAAAACATTGCAAACTATTTCTTATTCCCTTAGCATTCACACACAACAACTTTCAATCAGGAATCATTGGTGAGCAACTAGGACAGTGAGACAAAACGTAAGTGTCATGGTTAGAATAAGAATGCGTACACAACACTGGAAGAACTCAGCAGGTCAGGCAGCATCCGTGAGAAAAGAGTAGCCAACGTTTCGGGCCAAGACCCTTCATCAGGAATGGGGGGGGAGAGAGGGCCGAAGCCCAGTAATAGAGATAGGGGATGGGGTAGGGCCTAGAGGCGCCAGGTGGAAAACCAATCAGAGGAAAGATAAAGGGGGGAGGGGGAGGGGATAAGCATAAAAGAACTGTAGAGATAAAGAAGCAGAAAGTTGAAAGGGGAGAGAGGCAGAGAGGGACCTGGGATAGGGGAAGGGGGAGGGGGAGGGAATTACCGGAAATTGGAGAATTCAATGTTCATACCACCAGGCTAGAGGCTACCCAGACGGTAGATGAGGTGTTGCTCCTCCAACCTGAGTTTGGCCTCATCATGGCAGTAGAGGAGGCCATTTATGGACATATCTAGAATAAACCAGTTCACTTCAGGTCAGGATTGAATCCAGGATTATGGACCAAGAGCTCAGTATCGCTATAGACAATGCTTTTAATACTGGTGTCAATAGGAAAGCTCTAATCCTGAAATGGAGGAGCATATTAAACTTTTTAACTCTTATATTAGTCCTTAAATACACACATTATTCTTCCAAAAACTATTGTTGACCCTGCCTCGTTTTTTACATTGCAACCCTACTTTACTCAGCGTTTCGTATAGATGCATTAACATAGCACATTAACATTGCATTGCCAGTTGTTGGAAGAGAATAAAGAGTTTCAATAGAATGAAACTGAAGATTTCAGCATTATGCATTCAAAAGTTCCCTTTCTTTTCTCCAAGAATGAATAATGACCACCTTCAGGTAGACTTGTATCATTTCAGAATCTGTTATGGTCTATGAAATTCTCCTCTTGGAAAGGTTGGATTAGAAATTATGATGAAATAACTCATTCCAAGAATTCACAAGGCCAAAGGAGGATATAGGCCAGGCACAGGATAAATGGGTCAACAGTAGGTTTTCTGAGCAAGGAAATATAAAGGGAACTTTGAAAGGAAGGAGAAATGTCTTTGGGGGAGTAACAACATTGTGTTGTTAGCTAGGCTGGTGAGCAGGAGGAAAGATTGTGGACACATAAATGCACAGCTTTCTAACCTGGACACATTTATACATCTTCAAATTGTAAACTTTGCAACAAAAAAAGCTTCAACTTTAGCAACACACACAGAATACTGGTGGAACGTAGCAGGCCAGGCAGCCTCCCCTCCTGTCTTCTCCTATCATTTCAGATTTCCCCCTCCCCCTCCCACTTTCAAATCTCGTACCATCTTTTTCTTCAGTTAGTCCTGATGAAGGGTCTCGGCCCAAAACGTCGACTATACTTCTTCCTATAGATGCTGCCTGGCCTGCTGTGTTCCACCAGCATTTTGTGTGTGTTGTTTGAATCTCCAGCATCTGCAGATTTCCTTGTGTTTGTGTTCAACTTTAGCAAGTTTACATCTGATCCATTGACATTGCAAATTTATGAAAGATGTTATTGAAGTATCAACAAATATTAAATTTTTGTGTGTGATATTGTCCGGTATTTGGGGATACACAGTTTACTAGCTTCCCTCGCTCCACAGAATGCTCTCAATTCAAAAATAAATAAGCCCCAGGAGAGAAATGCGAATTGTCATTTCCACAACTTGTTAAATTCAGACAGTTCCCACTGAATGAATCACCTGTAAGAACCCAGCGAATCACACTGCAGCGTATTTCAGATTGATCAGATAATTTCCCATTTTAACCATCTACCTTTTAAAAAAAAATTTGCAAAGGTATTTGTAAACGTTTCCTTATTCCTTTCAGTGAATGAACTTTCACGTTCTCCAAAGTGGAGCAAGAAGAGCAGAATCTTTCCAAAGAGAAGCCTAAATAAGTTCTGTCATTTTGACTGCTGTGCCAGGCATTTCTTATTCCAGAAAGAAACATTCCATCTGTGTGTGTGGTGTGTGTGCTGCAGGGACTTAATCACACCTACAGCAAGCAAACATACATTTTGACCACAGATTATGTTGGAGAGCATCTGCACCTTGGTGAAGATGCGAACAGGTATGGGTTGAATATTGGTCAGAGCTACACAAAGCAGAACGCAGCAGTTCTATCTGGAAACTCAAAGCATGAGCCAATGTTCTCTCTACATCGGACAATATTGAACAACAGAAGGTCGACCCACCTCTGCTATTTTTGCTTGCTGACTGATTCTGTCTGGCTATAGATCTGACTCTGCTGATGTTTATTGTTCTGTTGCATTGCAGAAGCTGTAGAGTGGTACAGAAGGTTTTGAACAACTTAAGGTGATATTAAGTATTTACAGACATTGTTGCAACTGAATGCACAAGAGAGAACTTTGCAGGATTAGGAGAATAAAATGAAAGAAGAGAAGGATAAGGCAGTGGGAGGGATTCATTGAACAGGTCTCTTATTGGCTAGTCAATATGTTCGGGTATTAGGTAAGATGTCAATTACCACTAACTTATTTTCCCATTCAACAAACCATTTTACCTTCTCAAGTCAAGTCACTTTTATTGTCATTTCGACCATAACTGCTGGTACAGTACATAGTAAAAATGAGACAATGTTTTTCATGACCATGGTGTTACATGACACAGTACAAAAACTAGACTGAACTACGTAAAAAAAAACAGAGAAAGCTATGCTAGACTACAGACCTACACAAGACTGCGTAAAGTGCACAAAAACAGTGCAGGCATTACAATAAATAATAAACAATAGGACAAGGTGTCAGTCCAGGCTCTGGGTATTGAGGAGTCTGATAGCTTGGGAGAAGAAACTGTTACATAGTCTGGTCGTGAGAGCCCGAATGCTTTGGAGCCTTTTCCCAGATGGCAGGAGGGAGAAGAGATTGTATGAGGGGTGCATGGGGTCCTTCATAATGCTGTTTCCTTTGTGGATGCAGTGTATAGTGTAAATGTCCGTGATGGCGGGAAGAGAGACCCTGATGATCTTCTCAGCTGACCTCACTATCCAATGCAGTATCTTGCGATCTGAGATGGTGCAATTTCCGAACCAGGCAGTGATGCAGCTGCTCAGGATGCTCTCAATACAACCCCTGTAGAATGTGATGAAGATGGGGGGGGGGGGGGTGGGAGATGGACTTTCCTCAGCCTTAGCAGAAAGTAGAGACTCTGCTGGGCTTTCTTTGATATGGAGCTGGCGTTGAGGGACCAGGTGAGATTCTCCGTCAGGGTCTCCATCACACTGTCATTTTGACCACAATGCTAAAAATAAACGATCCCCAGAAAAGTTTCTATCCCTGTTCATAAATACAATCATAGCATCCTGCATAAACAAAAGCAACCTAATTATTTTCATGCAATTAATTTTTTTTTGAGTGCCCTTATGTTCTGTAGATTTACTCCAGTGGGTGAAGTGTGTGATGCACTTTTTCATAATCTGTAGTTTGTAGAACAGGAGAGGGAATGGGTTAAAGGAAAAGAGGGAAGGAAGGAAGGTCATGTGTGAGACTTCTGGTATCTGCAATGAAAGCATCTCCACTGGCCAGTTATTCATTGAATGGCCAGTGCTGTCTCCTTCATATAGCTTTGTCTGCATCTTCTTTCAGGAGCTCTCCTGCCACATTGTTAGAAGGGGGAAGAAAGGGCATGTTTGTGCGTGTGACTATCTGTCTGTGCAAAGTGTTATGTCTGTGTGTGTTAATACAATACGTGCCTATATGCCAGTATATGCTGGATATGTAGGATTTGTGTTGCTGAAACCTATCTATACATAACAAAATGGTTAGGACAAAATTATCCGTTGTGAATGCTGACCTTCTGTTTTAATAAAGAATTACAAAGATTCAAACCCTTGAAGAAAGTTTTCCTCATATTTTTCCTCAACTAGATTTCTGATTCTAGGTTCCTCACCCAGTGGAATCATTTTCCCCACATCCAGCATTGAGCCCCTGTGAAATTACAGACTTTCAATTATTCTAAATTCTACAGAGTAGATGCCTAGTCAATTAAATGTCTCCTTGTATGCAAATGAGTCATCCCTGGAAATGGTCCAATTATTTTTTTACATTCTCTCTGCTTTTCTGCTTTTGTTCCAGATTCCTGCATCTGCAGTCTCCCACTTCCACGGTGATTTTCCCTCACATCCCTAACTGTACCGAGAATTGTATATTTTGCTAAAGTGAGCTTACAAAATGTCTAGCCATTGGCACAGAGCATGAGGTGAGATCATCCAAAATTCTTAGTGAGAATGAGTCACCTCTATGGCTGAAGTGGGGCCATTTTAACTGGAACCACCCAGTCAAACCCTTCAGTCTATTCTGGCATACAGTTTTGATCATGGCTGACAGGCATTTTAGCTCTATTTAACTCTAACTCACTTTAGATCCATGCTACCTAAAATATCTCTGTCAATATTGACTTCTTCCAATTGACTAAGGCTTGAGTGCTTCTTAAAGGAGTGGAATTCAAATTTCCACTTGCACTTGTGCGAAGATATGCTTCCTGACGTCACCCTAAACTGTCTGACTTTAATTTCAAACTTATTATCCATTCTGGACTCTCCCACTAAAAAAGTACTTTTTTCTCTACTTATCCTATGAACTACAATCGTTTGTAATTTAGCATTTTACAAACACAAGAGATTCTGCAGATGCTGGAAATCCAGAGCAACTGAATGAGGCTTTCCTTTTCAGGACATCAGAGAAGTCCTCCTCCTTCAAAGAATGGCACTTCCCTTCCTCCGCCATTGATGCTGCCTTCATCCACATCTCCTCTATTTCCCAGATGTCTGCACTTACATCTTCCCGCAGCCTTAACAGGGGTAGAGTTCCTCTGGACCTCAACTACCATCCCATAAGCCTCTGTATCCAACACACCATTCTCATCAACTTCTGTCATCTTCAACAGGATCCTACCACAAAACACATCTTTACTTCCCCCTCACTCTCTGCTTTCCGTGGGGATTGATGCATCGGTGATTCTCTTGTCCTTTCATCCCTCCACACTAATCTCCCTCCTGGCACATAGAACATAGAATAGTACAGCACAGTACTGGCCCTTCGGCCCACAATGTTGTGCCAACCCTCAAACCCTGCCTCCCATATAACCCCCCATCTTAAATTCCTCCATATACCTGTCTAGTAGTCTCTTAAATATCCCTGCAAGCAACAGAAATGCTACACCTGCCCATTCTCCTCCTTTCCTTGTTGCACCTCTTTCTTCCCTTTCTCCTATTGTCTACTCTACTCTCCTAAAAAGTTCCTCCTTCAGTTCTTTATCTTTCCCAACCACTTGTCTTCACCTATCACCTTCTAGCTATCCTCCTCCCCCTCCTCACATCTATTTATTCTGGCATCTTTGTCCTTCCTTTCCAGACCTGAACAAGGGCCTGAGCCCAAAATGTTGACAGTTTATTCATTTCAATAGATGCTGCCTGATCTGCTAAGTTCCTCCAGTATTTTGTGTGTGTTGCATTAAACATTTTATAATTCATTCTTAAACTTCTATACTGATATCTTTGTTGAGAAATTAGATTGGATCCTTTGCTTTTTCACTAAAACATTGTTGGTTTAGCACAAGTGCTAATTTGGATTTCAGCATCTGCAGTCTCTTGTGTCTAACAATTTGGATGCTCCTCAAGAAATTGTGGAGGTGTTTTCTATCCATTAAAAAACCCATTACTTGGATCTGCACTGTTCCCCAGGAGATCAGCTGAAAGACATCACAGCTGCTGCTGTTTTGCAGTGCCGAGAAGGTTATCAGTAATTAGAGGAAGCTGGACAGCTCCACCAGATGTTAAGGCTACAACAGACAGGAGATGTCTTGGAGTGGAGGAGAGAGAGGTCCTAGATTTACAGAAGTATCAGTGAGATATAAGTCAGTAGGGGCCTCAGTCCACCAAATATAGAAAAACTTTAGGATAGATAGTCTGCAAGGCCAGATGGAATATAGCCCAGGTATCTACTGGAAGCAAGTGAAGAGATTGCTGTACCTTTGGCGATGATCTTAGTATCCTCGCTGGCCACTAGTACCAAAATATTGGAGGGTGGCAACTACCAGACTTTGTTCGAGAAAGGTAACAGAGATAAACTTTGGAATTGCAGATCAGCGAGCCTTACATTAGTGGAGGGAAAAAGATTGAAGGGAATTCTTGGAAGCAGAATTTAATACCATTTTGAAAGAGCATAGTCTGATAAGGGAAGGTCAGCATAGCCTTGTGGCAAACACAGCATGGTTGGTCACACTTCACGAGCCTCATTGAGGTAGTGACAAAACAATTAATGAAGGTAGGGCAATCGATGTGGTGTTCATGGACATGTTCATGGACATGTTCATGGCATTCAACAGGTTTCCCATTCAGAAAGTCAGGAAGCATGGGATCCAGGGAAATTTGGCTGTGTGGATTGGGAATCAGAAGGCAGAAGGTAGAGGTAGATGAAGTGTATTCTGCCTGGTGGTTGGTGAGCAGTGGCGCTCTGTGAGAATCTGTCCTGGCACTCCTGCTCTTTGTGATTTTTTTTAGAAATTACTTGGATGAGAAAGTGGAAGGATGAGTTAGTAAGTTTGCAGATGACACGAATGTTGGTGGTGGTGTAGATAGTAGAGAAGGTTGTCGTAGGTTACAAGTGCATCATCTCTGCAGGCTTTTGGAGATGACCCTCCTTTTGATCAGAGAAACCACCCAAGTGGAAACTACCTTGTGTGCCAGTCATTGAGTCACACAGTGTGGAGACAGGCCTTTTGGCCCACCATGCCCAGCACTTGACCCGTAGTCATTTGTACCTAAGCACTTATAGAAATACTTCTTAAATATTGTCAGAAACTCTACCACTCTCTCCTTGTAGACAGATGTTATTCAGAATCTGCCGGGTACTGTAGTAATATCTTAATGAAACTGTGCTGACATTAACTGGGCTAGATGTTTGTGGAGATGCCTGGTAAACAGAAGCAAGTTTGTCCCCATGTTCCCAGGAATTGAGCAGATTTTTTTTTATCTTAGTGTACTTTAAGATTTTGAGCTGTGTGACAGAGAGAGAGAGAGAGAGAGAGAGAGAGAGAGAGAGAGTGTTTGTGCGCAAGAGAGAAAGGGTGAGAGAATATGTGAATAAGACAAAGTGAATTAGAGACAAGGGAGAAAAGGGGAGGGAGAGAAATAGAGATCTGATCGATGGTTCTGATTATCCTCAGAGCTGGAACATTCACAAGGCTGAGACATTGAGTCTGAATTTTGACCAAAGTTTGAGAAGTATTGCATGAAGCTGTATATTTAATCCTCTTGGGTTTGGCCTGATTCAACAGGAGGGAACAGGTAATGGGAAGAGTATGAAGTTTTTACTTCCTCCTCTAAAGCGTACCCCATTGTGAAAGTCTAATTCTATCAAGCTTACTGTCTGTCACAGCCAAGATATTGCAATGGAGTAACCAGATTATAACTAGAGGAATTGTTTCATAATTTGGGATGTGATTCAAAATCATGATTTAACATCTTAAAAATGATATCAATGGCAATCAGGAATACTGGACTGAAAGGGGAAGAAAGCTGAAATACTGCTGCTGAGGCCAAGTGGGGACAGGCTGTGCAAAAAAAAAAGTGATAAATCTTTAGGGGGACTAAGAAGAATGGGAAAGACTAATTTGATTCCAAGAAGTTAAGTTTGCTGTAGACTTCTACCTTAACTGCTAGTGATTCACCACAGAATAAAGGCTTTTGCGCACTTTGTCATTTACTCAAACTCTGTTGTCAGGACTTGTCCACAGCCGATGGTAACTCCATTCATTGAAGTGTAAAGGGCAGGAGTGACACCAGAGTATTGTTTAACCAAGCTTTGTTGTGCTTGCTACATCCCTTTGAACTGATCTACAGTGAGCATTTTCGGAGGAGAGCTGCACAAATCACCTAGATCTACATCAGCTAGATCACCTCTATAGTGAACAAGCAATGTGCAATGTAATGAAGATGTGTATTATTTGGAAGTAAAGTGTAGCTTCATTGCATTAAATCCTTTTGCTTCACCAAGCACATGATCTCACCATATTATTGTGCAACTCTGCTGTGATTTGTTTTTACAGAGTTTGATGATGAGCCTGTTTATCCCTCACTGGAATGTCAGGAGTGGTTGGAGGAATTGGAAGGGTTTCTGGGGGGAGAGGGAGAGGAGAAGGACAAGTATAATGAGGGCTGTTGTGCATTATTGTGCCTGGCATACCACCTGTCCATTCAGAGACTTGTACAGTGAGGGCTGAGCAAATATGGTTAGAGGCAGAGGGAGAGACACTAAGTACTAGTGACTTGCAGGTTTGGCATGAGGGAATCTGAGGTGTGAAGGCCTGTGATCAATAAACTCACAGGATCCGAATGAGGACCATGATGGGGATGCTTTCATGACGAGCCTGATGTGGAAACCCAGTGAGATGGTCGACAAATGAACAGGGCTACTGGGCTGAATGCAAGAGATGATAAGCAACATGGAGGAATCTGTCTCCATGCTCCCATGGCAGGGAGTGGACAAGGCTGGGGTTTTGTGGAGCCAGGAGAACATGGACTCCATTCTGGGGGCAACGTAGGCTCATCTGCAAGTGCTCAGTGACAACGCAGCACTGGCCCAGGTGACTGCTGCTGAGGAGGAATAGGAAGAGGCCAAACTTCTTTCAAAACCTCCTTCTGACCCAACCAGAAGTCTGGTCCCTGCCACACCGAAACAACTTGATACTCCTTAGCAAAAACAATCGGCTACCAGAAACAACATAACACCCTTATTGAGCTTAATATCTGTCATGGGGAAAGAAATCGTTTGAAGCTCTTATTAAAGACATTATAGTGTATATACTCAGATATTTAAACCTAATCTGTGGAAAGATACACATTTGAGGTTTGAGGCTTAAATTAAACCACAGACCACTTGTTGATGGAGTGGAATAATTAGGGATCATTCATCTATGCCAAATACTCACAATGTAATAATTGTGTATTACTGGAAGAATAACACATGTGGAAGAATAACACATTGTTTAAACTTCAATGACAGAAATCTAATGAAACTTCAGCCTTCAGATATCAAAACTATGTATTGTGCATGGACAGGTTGGAGGTTACATGCAAGCTCAATTATGCCAGGTATTGTGCAGAGCCAAGGAATGAATGGCAACATCTTTAATTATTGTCTGAAATGGCTTTTGAAGCATTTTAATCTAACATAATTGCAGAATGGATATTCGAAGGAAAAAAATTCACTTGTACAAACAATCCTCACCCCGGCAATGTACAAAGATCCAAAAACCACCAAGAGAACAAGATTTAGAACTGCACCACAGAAAAAGATCAGCATTTCCCTAATGTCCACTCCTGGGTTGGTTTTGATTGCTTCAAGGAATTAGAGAAAATTTCCCATGTTTTTCCTCCCCATTGTTTCTTAGGTATTCTTCAAGAGGTTATACAAAGCACCTAGTTATAATGCTTCAGGAATCCTGTGTGGAGCAAGCCTGTTCAACCAGCCCATTTCTGCTGCATATTTTACATGCTAAACAAGTGATTCAGAATGTTGCAAACCTCTGCATTACACAGTAATGGAATTTTCTTCCAAAGTAAGTTGCTTTAGTTTATTGATGTAATTCATTAGCTGGTGACGGAACAAACCTGAGATACAGCAAGTCTTTTGGCTCTAATAACTATTGGAAATCAAGTGTGGTGGGGATCACAAGCCAGCAAGTGTCTAATAAGATTTTCATCTTCCTTGGCTCCATCATGCCTCCATATATTCCTTCCTTACTTCTTGGATTTAAAATTGATAACTTCTGGTCTCACAATAGTCTAGGTTGGCATTTCATCAAAGTACTCAAGGAGTATTGCGTGTGAGAGGTGAAAATCTTTGAATGGTATTTTAAACCATGTCCCTCCAATAAACATAGACAATCCCAAAGCACAATTTGAAGCGAGGAATTACCCTGGATGTCCTGTCTAATGGATATCTCTCAACGAATGCCATTAAAGTAAATTAATGAGTTGGTTCATGTGGCTATTGTGTACGAATTGGCTGCTGCATCACCTACATTATTTCAACAATGATGCACTTGAGAAGTACAGTACATTCCCACATTATGGAAAGGTTGTGTTCCTGGGAGAACACTCCTGTTACGATTGTCTGTCTCATAACCCTTGATTTTAAAAAAAGGCAGATTCTTTCTTTCACAGTTTATGTATATTTGGGCACTTTTTCTTTCTCAAATTCTTTAAGAATGAACTTTTATTCCAAACTCATAGTTTGGGTAGTGATTTGTGAATTCAAAAAGGGTGAGTTACCATTACCCAAACTACTGAAATGTGGAGGCATGCTGTCCTTCGGTTGCAAAGAGATTTTGGAAATGCTGGAAGGTGCTTTAGAAATACCGTACTAGAATAAAATTTTGAAACATTGTCGCACCATGAGCATAAGAACAAAATAGCAATGAAACAGGCTACTTCAGGCATCTCCAGCCTCTGGAAGGTGTAATCACTTACAGGGAGGGGGCAATGAAAATCAGGAGGTGACTAGATCTTCAGAAATGACGATGGTGCCAGAGCCAAAGAACAAAAATTGTCATGGGGGTTTCTTTCTCAGTTATAGAGTAATATAATAATACAATGTGCAAAGAGACCCTTCAGCCCATTGGGGCCATGCTGACTGAGATGCCCATCTAAGCTAGTCCCGTTTGCCTGCATTTGGCCTATATCTTGCACGTGCATCCTTGCATCTATCCACGTGTCCATTAAATGTTGGTAACATACCTGCAACAACCACTTCCTCTGGCAACTCATTCCATTTACAGACCACCCTCTGGGGGAAAATTTTGCCCCTTGGTTTCTTATAAAATCTCTCCCCTCTTACCCTATACCCTCTAGTGTTTGATTCCCCAGCCCCGGGGAAAAAGCTGTGTGCATTTGCTCTATCTGTGCCTTCATGATTTTATGCATTTCTGTAACATCATACCTCTTCTCACCGATGCTCCAGTGGATAAAGTCGTAGCCTGCTCAGCCTGTCCCATAGCTCTGTCCCTTGAGCTCTGGTAACAATTTTGTGATTTTCTTTCTGTGGTCTTTCTTGCTTAAATTGCTGTCTATTCTTGGTTAGATTTGAGCTCTTTAGAACCAGATGATGTAACAGAGTGTGCAAGCATCTACAGGTTGGAGACAATCAACATGTCCAAGAAGCAGAGGCAAAATATTGCATAAAGCACCAACCCTCTCAAAGACCTGCACCCGCTCAGTTCATTTGCAGGACATATAGAGCAGCACAACTTGTCATAAACGACATTGCTAGCAAGACCAATGACATAATACAAATTTCATTGCTTACTTAGACAGAAGTGGCTCCAAAAAAGAAGCTACTATTAAATTTGTACCCACTATTAGACTGTAGCCATAAGCCGTTCCCTTCATTTTCCCCCAGACAATTTATCAATTATTTTTAATTTGGTATTGTTGGTTTCTACTGTTTCTTACCCAGTATCAAAAGCCTTTAATTACATTTCTCCTTATCAGCCTCTATTGGAGGAAGGGTTCAGCTCAGCTGGTACCTTGTCATTACTGAATTCTCTCATACATGTGCTAACTAGTCAGTCCGTAACTTTGAGATACTGAGTGCTGGTCGTAGACTTCCTAGCCAGGAAACTATCATCCACATCTCTAACCTGTTAAGATTCTTCAATTTTCAATGAGACTAACTCTCATTTTTATAAATTCAGAAAAGTGTAATCTGCTTAACATTTCCTTAAAGGACAATCTTCCCCATACCCAGCCTCTGCCATTTCAATAATTAATCTGGTTGAACTCTTTCTGTCACATGTATATTTTCAGTGTAGGAAGTCTAGACCTTTGCACAATGTTCCAGGGGTGATCTGACCAAGCCCCTAATCACAATTAGGAATCTTTATTCTAGAACTAGGATTGGAATTGGGTTATTAATGTCACATGTACTGAGATACAGTGAAAAGCTTGTCTTGCATACTGCTCATGCAGATCTGTCCACTACACAGTGCATCAATGAAGTACAAGGTAGAACAATGACAGAACGCAGACTGAAAGGCAGTGGAGGCAAACAATCAGGTATAAAGCCATAATGAGATAGACTATGAGGCCGAGAGTTCATCTTACTGTACTGTACTCAGGAGCCATTCAATAGTTTTTTAATAATATAGCAGAAGCTGTCCTTGAGCCTGGTGTTACGTGCTTTCAGGCTCTTGGCAGGAGAAGAGAGTGTCTGGGGTGGGCAGGGTCTTTAATTATCCTGGTTGATTTACTGAGGCAGAAAGAAGTATCGATGAGCCCATGGAAGGGAGCTTGGTTTCCATGATGTACCGAGCTGATCGACAACTCTTTTGCAGTTTTTTTTGCAATCACGGGAAGAGCAATTGGCCTACCAGGCTGCGATGCATCCAGATAAGATGCTTTTTATAGTGCATTGATTAAAAGTTGGTAAGGGCTGACGGGGACATGCCAAATTTCTTTAGCTTCCTGAGGACATAGAGACGTTGGTGACCTTTCCTGGCTACTCTGGCATTCATTGTGGGTTGAAGGGCCTATTCTTGTTCTTTCAAAATCCTCACTCAATAAAAGCAAATGTACTGTTTTCCTTCCTAATCACACAGAGAGTGGTGAATCTGTGAATCTGTGGAATTCTCTGCCACAGGAAACAGTTGAGGCCGGTTCATTGGCTCTATTTAAGAGGAAGTTAGATATGGCCCTTGTGGCTAAAGGGATCAGGAGGTATGGAGAGAAAGCAAGTACAAGGTTCTGAGTTGGATGACCAGCCATGATCATACTGAATGGCGGTGCAGGCTCGAAGGACCGAATGGCCTACTCCTGCACCTAGTTTCTATGTTTCTATGAATGCTAAACCTACAAGTTAAATTTCAGTGATTTATATGTAAGGATGTCAACACCTTTTAATCCCTCATTGATAATAAAATGTGTGGTATTTCTACTTTCTTCCCCTTAGTCTCACATTTTTCCAGATTACATTCAATCTGTCATCTTCACGTCCATTCACCAATTCATGAACAAACAAGCCTACATATTTTATTTATAGGAGTAATTAGTCAGAGTAAATAAGGAGTACAATAAGCCAGATGGCCTGGGGAGATGCTTTGCATATTTTGTACATAACTTGTCTAAAATTCAATAAACGGCATGAAACATAACCTGAGGTAAAATCCGTTCTAACTGCCAATCTGAGCCCTTTGTTCGGAATAGTGACAATTTAATTTTAAATTTACTCACAATTATTTGCCACCACAGATAAGACGCTTATATCTAATTTTAATTAAAATTAGCAAGTAGGTCAGCAGATGGATTTAGCAATTAACATGCCAAAGCCATAACTATCAAGTACAGAGGTGGATAAAGCTCAAGGGTAGGATGTCCAACCCTGGTTCCAAAACAGGGTTTTGCGCTCCTGTAAAATATTTCCAACTCTTTCAATTTGATTTGGTTGAATTGTGCATGGGGTGGGGGAGACTCAAGTGAAAACCTCCCTGTGCAAGGATTGTCTGCTTGGATCTGAGGTTGGGTCATTGATCAGCCTCTGAGATCATTCTGAGTTGGCATCTGGGACCAGAGTTAACCACATGAAGAGTGAGGCCATGCTTGTCGGCAAATGACCAGACCCGTCTGTTCGGTGTCCCCCTTCACCGTCGGGCCTCACTACCTGAAGGTGCTGGGGATCTGGTTCGGAGCAGGCAAGGTGTGCAACAAGAATTGGCTGGAGTGGATGGAGGAGGTAAAGCAGAAATTGGATGGTGGGGAAGGCCATCCAATTGGTAACTGGGAAGAACATGGTCATCTGGTGTGAGAGGCCCTCAGAGCTGCTTCAAATGGCACAAATGCAGCCCATCCCCAGAGCAAGAAGGCTGTGAGTGAACGGCTGATTTTTCGGAGTGAAGGGAGTTTTTACTACTCGGGTTAAAGAGAAGTGAGACTGCGCAGGCGTGTGACATCAGCCAGTAGAGTGCGAAAGGTTTAAAAAGAAGACCGCTGTATCCAGCGGGCAGCGGAGTGTGAGGCCGCAAAGTGCCTCAACGGGCTTAGGCAGTAACGGGACGAGGCGAGGTAGGAAGTATGTGTGTGAGGTCAGTTTTCTGTGCTCAGTGTCAGACGTGGGGTGTCCTGGAGTCTCCCAGCCTCCCAGATGGCCATATCTGCACCAGGTCTGTCGAGCTGCAGCTCCTGAGGGACCGAGTTAGGGAACTGGAGATGCAACTCAATGACCTTTGCGTAGTCAGGGAGAGCGAGGAGGTGATAGAGAGGAGTTACAGGCAGGTGGTCACACCAGGGCCACGGGAGACAGACAAGTGGGTCACAGTCAGGAGGGGGAAGGGGAAGAGTCAGGTACTAGAGAGTACCCCTGTGGCTGTACCACTTCACAATAAGTACTCCTGTTTGAGTACTGTTGGGGGGGACAGCCTACCTGGGGGGAGTGGCAGTGGCCGTGCCTCTAGCACAGAGTCTGGCCCTGTGGCTCAGAAGGGTAGGGAAGGGAAGAGGAAGACAGTAGTGATAGGGGACTCTATAGTAGGGGGTCAGACAGGCAATTCTGTGGACGCAGGAAAGAAACTTGGATGGTAGTTTGCCTCCCAGGTGCCAGGATCCGGGATGTTTCAGATCGCGTCCAAGAAGGAGAACAGCCAGAGGTCGTGGTACATATTGGTACCAATGACATAGGTAGGAAAAGGGAAGAGGTCCTGAAAAAAGACTACAGGGAGTTAGGAAGGAAGTTGAGAAGCAGGACCGCCAAGGTAGTAATCTCTGGATTACTGTGCCTGTGCCACACGACAGTGAGTATAGGAATAGAATGAGGTGGAGGATAAATGTGTGGCTGAGAGATTGGAGCAGGGGGCAGGGATTCAGATTTCTGGATCATTGGGACCTCTTCTGGGGCAGGTGTGACCTGTATAAAAAGGACGGGTTGCACTTGAATCCCAGGGGGATCAATATCCTGGTGGAGAGGTTTGCTAAGGTTACTGGGGAGAGTTTAACTAGAATTGTTGGGGGGTGGGAATCAGACTGAGGAGACTGGGCAAGAGGAGGTTAGCTCACAAATAGAGAAAGCTTGTAGACAGTGTGAGAGGGAGGATAGGCAGGTGATAGAGAAGGGACCCGCTCAGACTGAAGACTTGAGATGTGTCTATTTTAATGCAAGGAGTGTTGTAAACAAAGCGGATGAGTTTAGAACGTGGATCAGTACTTGGAGATATGATGTGGTGCCCATTACAGATTGGATGGCTCAGGGACAGGATTGGTTACTTCAAGTGGCGGGTTTCAGAAAGGACAGGGAGGGAGGCAAAAGAGATGGAGGCGTGGAGATAGTGTCACGGCTGCAGAAAAGTTGACGCCATGGAGGGATTGTCTACGGAGTATCTGTGGTTGGAGGTTAGGAAAAGAAGGGGTCAATAACTTAACTAGGTGTTTTTTATCGGCCGCTCAATAGTTACAGCAATATCGAGGAGCAGATAGGGTAACAGATCCTGGAAAGGTGTAATAATAACAGAGTTGTTGTGATGGGAGATTTTAATTTCCCAAATATTGATTGGCATCTCTCTAGAGCAAGGGGTTTAGATGGGGTGGAGTTTGTTAGGTGTGCTCAGGAAGGTTTCTTGACACATTATGCAGATAAGCCTACAAGAGGAGAGACTGTACTTGATTTGGTATTGGGAAATGAACCTGGGCAAGGGGTCAGATCTCTCAGTGGGAGAGTATTTTGGAGACAGTGATCATAATTCTATTTCCTTTACAATAGCATTGAAGAGAGATAGGAACAGACAAGTTAGAAAAGCGTTTAATTGGAGTAAGGGGAATTATGAGGCTATCAGGCAGGAAAT
Organism: Hemitrygon akajei; assembly: GCF_048418815.1. Taxonomy (NCBI): domain Eukaryota; kingdom Metazoa; phylum Chordata; class Chondrichthyes; order Myliobatiformes; family Dasyatidae; genus Hemitrygon; species Hemitrygon akajei. The sequence continues at coordinate 43,882,619 of NC_133134.1, forward strand.
TGGAGGCTTATATTGAAAACATGTTCTCAGGGAAAAGTACAGAAGAAATGTGGCAAATATTCAGAGGATATCTGTGTAGAGTTCTGTATAGGTACGTTCCAATGAGACAGGGAAGTTATGGTAGGGTCTTGGCCCGAAACGTCGACAGTGCTTCTCCTATAGATGCTGCCTGGCCTGCTGTGTTCCACCAGCATTTTGTGTGTAAAGTTAGAAAAGTGTTTAATTGGAGTAAGGGGAATTACGAGGCTATCAGGCAGGAAACTGGAATCTTAAATTGGGTACAGATGTTCTCAGGGAAAAGTACGGAAGAAATGTGGCAAGGGTTTAGGGGATATTTGTGTGGGGTTCTGCATATGAGAAAGGGAAGTTATGGTAGGGTACAGGAACCGTGGTGTACAAAGGCTGTAATAAATCTAGTCAAGAAGAAAAGAAAAGCTTACAAAAGGTTCAGAGAGCTAGGTAATGTTAGAGATCTGGAAGATTATAAGGCTACTAGGAAGGAGCTTAAGAGGGAAATTAGGAGAGCCAGAATCACTTGCAGCAGACTGAAAAGCTTGAGCATGTAAATATTAAGAAAGAGGATGTGCTGGAGCTTTTGAAAAGCATCAAGTTAGATAAGTCACTAGGACCAGATGAGATGTACCCCAGGCTACTGTGGGAGGCGAGGGAGGAGATTGCTGAGCTTCTGGCGATGAACTTTGCATCATCAATGGGGACGGGAGAGGTTCCGGAGGATTGGAGGGTTGCAGATGTTGTTCCTTTATTCAAGAAAGGAAGTAGAGGTAGCCCAGGAAATTCTCGACCAGTGAGTCTTACCTCAGTGGTTGGTAAGTTGATGGAGAAAATCCTGAGGGGCAGGAATTATAAATATTTGGAGAGGTATAATATGATTAGGAGTAGTCAGCATGACTTTGTCAAGGGAAAATTGTGTCTTACGAGCCTGATTGAATTTTTTGAGGATGTGGCTGAACACATTGATGTAGGTAGAGCAGTAGATGTAGTGTATATGGATTTCAGCAAGGCATTTGATATGGTACCCCATGCAAGGCTTATTGAGAAAGTAAGGAGGCATGGGATCCAAGGGGATATTGCTTTGTGGATCCAGAACTGGCTTGCCCACAGATGGAAAAGAGTGGTTGTAGATGGGTCATATTCTGCATGGAGGTTGGTCACCAGTGCTGTGCCTCAGGAACTGTTCTGGGACCCTTACTCTTCGTGATTTTTATAAATGACCTGATGAGGAAGTGGAGGGATGGGTTAGTAAGTTTGCTGATGACACAAAAGTTGGAGGTGTTGTGATAGTGTGGAGGGCTGTCAGAGGTTACAGCAGGACATTGATAGTATGAAAAACTGGGCTGAGAAGTGGTAAATGGAGTTCAACCCAGATAAGTGTTCATTTTGGTAGGTCAAATATGATGACAGAATATAGTATTAATGGTAAGACTCTTGGCAGTGTGGAGGATCAGAGGGATCTTGGGGGTCAGAGTCCATAGGACGCTCAAAGCAGCTGCACAGGTTGACTCTGTGGTTAAGAAGGTGTACGGCGTATTGGCCTTCATCAATCATGGAACTGAATTTAGGAGCCGAGGGGTAATGTTGCAGCTATATAGGACCCTGGTCAGACACCACTTGAAGTACTGTGCTCAGTTCTGGTCACCTCACTACAGGAAGGATGTGGAAACCAAGAAAGGGTGCAGAGGAGATTTACAAGGATGTTGCCTGGATTGCGGAGCATGCCTTATGAGAATAGGTTGAGTGAACTCGGCCTTTACTCCTTGGAGTGACAGAGGATGAGAGGAAACCTGATAGAGGTGTACAAGATGATGAGAGGCATTGATTGTGTGGATAGTCAGAGGCTGTTTCCCAGGGCTGAAATGGTTGCCACAAGAGGACACAGGTTTAAGGTGCTGGGGAGTAGATACAGAGGAGATGTCAGGGGTATGTTTTTTACTCAGACAGTGGTGAGTGCATGGAATGGGCTGCTGTCAACTGTGGTGGAGGCAGATACGATATGATCTTTTAAGAGGGCTTTTAGATAGGTACATGGAGCTTAGTAAAATAGAGGGCTATAGGTGAGCCAAGTAATTTCTAGGGTAGGGACATGTTCAGGACAACTTTGTGGGCCTAAGAGGCTGTATTGTGCTGTAGGTTTTCTATGTTTCTATGTTCCTATCCCCACTCCTCCAGCCTGGAAATTACCCGAGCTGTGTTCAGGTTCATCCTGGGATCAAATATGGAATGGGTCAGATGGATCACAATGCACAAACTCCTGGACAACAGGACCAAAACGTACCCGATGTCGCCCTCACCCTGATGACCACCTTTATGCATGGCTGCATCAGGAACTTAAGTACGAGGGGTGATTGATAAGTTTGTGGCCTAAGGTAGAAGGAGTCAATTTTAGAAAACCTAGCACATTTATTTTTCCTACATTTACACACTTAGTCCAGCGGTCGTGGAACATACGGATCCCTTCTTCGTAGAAGTCGGCGTCCTAGACCTCCAGAAGTGGTCCACAGCATGGGGTGACTGATAAGTTTGTGGCCTAAGGGAGAAGGAGAGAGTTATTAACTTCAAACTTTCTGTATTTTCACTCAAAGAGTTGAACTGCATGTGCATGTAACGAGAGCTGTATAACTCACCTCCTTCTACCCTAGGCCACAAACTTATCAATCACTCCTGCTGTGGACCACTTCTACAAAGAAGGGATCCGCATGCTCCTCGACCACAGGACTAAGTGTGTACATGTAGAAGGGGACTATGTTGAAAAATAAATGTGCTAGGTTTTCTAAAATTGACTCCGTCTACCTTAGGCCATGAACTTATCAATCACCCCTCGTACATGGGCACCAAGTACCACTACATCTTGGTTCTATCTGTCCCCAGTGCTGCGGAGGATGGGGCTGACCGCATTGTCAAGCAACAGAATCAGAATCAGAATTAGGTTTATTATCACTGGCATGTGCCATGAACTGCCCAGTCAGCTGGTCGTTGGTGCATTACCTGTCCCCTTAGTTGAGAAGTTCTCGTAGAATGACACCTTTGACTGCAAGTCCATCAGGCAGTGGTCCGCACCTGATCCTCTGTAGACACTTGATCACAGTTTTGGGCTCCTCATCTAAGAAAAGATGTGCTGGCATTTGAGAGGGTTCAGAGGAGGTTCACAAGGATGATTCCAGGAATGAAAGGGTTATCATACGAGGAACGTTTCATGGCTCTGCCTGTGTACTCACTGGAGTTTAGAAGGATGAGGGGGGATCTCCTTGAAACCTTTCAAAATGTTAGATGTTAAATGGTAGATGTGGAAAGGATGTTTCCAATGGTGGGGGAGTCTAGGACAAGAGGGCACAGCCTCAGGATCGAGGGATGTTTATTTAAAACAGATGTGGAGAAATTTCTTTAACCAGAAGGTAGTGAATTTGTGGAATTTGTTATCACAGGCTGCTGTGAAGGCCAGGTCATTGGGTGTATTTAAGGCAGAGCTTGATAGGTAATTGATTGGACATGGCAAAAAAGGTTACAGGGAGAAGGTCAGGGAATGGGGCTGAGGAGGGAAAAGAAGGATCAGCCATGATTGAGTGCCAGAGCAGACTTGATGGGCCAAATGGCCTAATTCAGTCCCTATGTCTTATGGTCTTAGTGGTTCCCCGAGCTGACTGTCCAGACTGTCTGACAGAATTCCTCATTACCAGACCGCAGCAACAGACATCAAGACCTTCCCTGTTTGGTGGTGAGAGGGGCGCTCCCAGTCAGATCCTTCCTGCATAGCCAGAGCATTACTCCCTCTGTGTGCTGCCTTTGGAGAAGAAATGGCAGCTCTCTTTTTTGCTGCCTGTGGGTTTGTGAGAAGGCTGTGGAGAAACACAACTGAGAAAATCTGCAGATGCTGGAAATCCGAGTAGCACACATAAAATGCTGGAGGAACTCAGCAGGCCAGGCAGCATCTATGGAAAACAGTAAACAGTCGACGTTTTTGGTCGAGACCCTTCATCAGGACTGGAGAAAGATGACTTCATCCTGAGTAGCTGTTTGACAGAGGGCTGTATAATCTCCTGGCTGTTCCGGGGTCACATGTAGAGACAAACATCAAGAGCTGTTGGCAGATCATCAGCTTGGTGAAAGACACCCAGTGGTCTGCCCAAAACATGTTGGTCTGCTGGCACATTGAGACGTCCGTAGAGGAGCGATGTCAACTGGCACATTTCAGGTTGCAGGAGTACGTGCTGAAGGACACACTGAAACTCGGTGCATCCACTGCATGGGTTCAGTGGGGAAGGACAACAGAGTAGGATCCTTGTGCAGCTGGAGGGAGAGGGTGAGGGAGCCACTCAATCTTTGCAGTAGTATACCACCCTGGGGGAGGGGGGGGTCACATGAGTGGCAACATTGGTGTGTAGGAATGCAAACGAACAGCACTGAAAGCATTGATTATGAATATACAAATAAAAAGCTATTGTATGGTTTATTCTTGTATTGTTTTATTATGAATAAAGTTTAGTTTGATAAGACTCTAAATCCTCAAATTTACTTCAGCTGTTAAATTTCATGCAACCATTGGTTATAAATATTATATAGTAAGTGAGAAGTTTTAATAAGAATCAGTTTTACTATGACTGACACATATCGTGAAATTTATTGTTTGTGGCAGCAGAAAGACATTAAAAATACTATAAATTACATTAGAAAGTAAATAAATTCTGCCGAAGGTAAACACAAGAGGTTCTGTCGATGCTGGAAATCTAGAGCAACACACCATCTACTGTATGAAAATGAATAAACAGTTAATGTTCAGCCCAAGGCTTCATTGGCGCTGGAAAGGAAGGGGGCAGACACCTGAGTAAAAAGGTGAGGGGAGGGGAAGGAGGACAAACTAGAAGGTGATAGGTGAAGCCAGAAGGGTGGGAATGTTAAAGGGCTGGAGAAGAAAGAGCCTGATTAGGAGAGGAGAGTGGACCATGGGAGAAAGGGGAGAAGGAAGGGCACTAGGGGGAGGTGAGTGGCAGGTGAGGAGTCGAGGTAAAAGGCCAGGGTGGGGAATAGAAGAAGAGAGAAGGGGAAGGGGAAAGAAAAGACAAGAAGGAGAAATTGGTGTCCGTGACATCAGGTTAAAGTTACCTAAATGGAGTACAGGCTGTGGCTCCTCTACCCTGAGAGGCAGAAGAAGAGACAAATAGTGAGGTGGTGATCACGGGTTCGTGGACTATCCAGAAATCTAATGCAGAGTGGAAGAAGCTGTTCTTAAAACATTGACTCCGTGGCTTCGGGCTTCTGTGTCCCCTCCTCAGTGGCAATTGTGAGGAAAAGGCAGGTCCCAGATGGTGAGGGTTCTTAATGGAGGATGTCACCTTCCTGAGGCACTGCATTTTGAAGGGAGGCTTGTGCCTGTGATGGACCTGACTGAGTTTACACACCTCTTCAGCCTCTTTCAATCCAGTGCATTCAACCCTACAGACCAGGTGATGATTCTACCAGTCAGAATTCTCTTCATTGTTTATCTGTGGAAACTTGCTAGAGTCTATGGTGACACACTAAATCATCAATTCCGAATGAAGTAAAGCTCTCTCTTATTGCCTTCTTTCTTTATATGGTCCCTCTACATATTGATTAAGAAAGAAAACTTCCCTGAACACATTTGATAAACTCTAACCCAACCAATCCCAAATTATGCATGGGAATCTCAGTCCAACATGTGGAAAGTTAAGATCACTTATTATCATAACCTTAATATTTCTGGAAGCGGTTTGCTATCACTCTACAAATTTGTTCCGCTAAATCCTGCTGACAACTGGGAGGTTTATAATATAGTCTCGTTAACATGATCACCCCTTTCTTATTCCTCAGTTGCATTTATATTTCCTCAATATAGGCGAGCCCTCCAATATGTCATCTCTGTACACTAACAAGACATTTTCCCTGATGAGTAATGCTACCCCTTTTATACCTTGCTCTCTACTATTTCCAAAACATTGGAACTCCAGAACATTGAGCTGTCAGTCCTGCCCTTCCTGCAAATACGTCTCATCGTACTCATCCATGCTCTAAGCTCATCTGCTTTATCTAGAATACGCCTTGCATCGAAATAGATGCAACTCAGAATATTAACCCCATCGTGCTCATCAACTTTCCTACCTTTGCTCGGAGAGGAGAAGAAACCCTCCCTAATTCTGAAATCACTTCTTCTCTCCAACCTGCTGCTGACTTTTCACCTGTTTTTTAAATCTGGGAGTTGAAAATAAACATCCTCGCTTGAATGTTTTTGCTCCAATTTCTGTCAGTAAGGCAGGGTTAAGCTGAAGTTGAAAAAGTGATCACATCCACAAGTTGATAAAATTGAGCTGAAATGGGGTCAACCAAATACCTTGATTTTTAACATGCTTCAGTCGTAACGGCTTTATTAGCTTTACCTTTCTACTCTTTTAATTTATTTTATTTTCCTTGACTATCCTTAATTTTGTTAATCCATTTTCCATACTAGGCTATGCATGTAGCTATTACAGAGATGCAATCTATCTGACTGTTTTAACATCATTGTGCAACCTACTATCAGTCAGCAGCCAGGCATCACCATAGCAACAGCCAAGCTGTTCCCATCATTTTCTATTTTAACCCTCAAATGCTGCTCATGGTTGCTCTATGGCATTATGGAAAGAGAAAACAATTGTGAAAAATGCCATTTTCTATGCAACTTCTTCCCGATGAGGAAAGAATATTGGATTTAGTAACAGGCTTAAGACATAAAGGCCACCACCATTACCTCACGTTTGCTAAATAACCAAGGGTATGATGACACTGTATTCCATCTGTAATGCACGAAGGTGAATAATGACAGCTTTGTGAGAAATGACATTCCAGGAACTGAACCAAATGTCAAAACAAAACAGATTTATCTTAATTACTTCTGCTGCCATGATGGGGAAATATGACTTAACAAATTGTGATGCAGCAACATTGGGTAATGATGTCCATTCATTTCTGGGAACTTGGTTCAGATTCAAACTCTTATAGCTGAAGTTCTTTCTGCTGTGTCTAGGTGGAAAGACCATCACTTTCAGTTGCCTTCTACAGCTTGGAAAGAATAATAAGAAACAGAAACAGGAATAGACTGAAAACACAAACAGGAGAAAATCTGCAGATGCTGGAAATCGAAGCAACACATACAAAATGCTGGAGAAACTCAGGCAGGCAGCAGCTATGGGAAAGAGTACAGTCAGCGTTTGAGGCCGAGAACCTTCGGCAGGACATTTTCCATAGATGCTGCTTGGCCCGCTGAGTTCCTCCAGCATTTTGTGTGTGTTGACAGGAATAGACTGGTTGGCCCTTGAGCCTGTGATGTCATGGTCATTCCAGGTCCCTCAAGTCCAATTTCCTGTCCTCTTCCCATAACCTTCAATTGCCTCACATTAAAAAATCTATCTCACTATTTAATATAGTCAACAATATCGGCCCTACTGCTTTCGGAGGCAAGAGAATCCAACTATTCGCACCCTTTGAGAGAAGAAATGCTTTATAATCTGCTTAAATGGTTTTCATTGATATACTGTATTTTTGTTCCACCATGAATGCTCGCTAGAAAATGAAATCTACGGTAGTATAAGGTGAAATATCCTTATATTGATAATAAATTTACTCTGAACTTAAATTGATGCTCCCTTATTTTGACAGCAAGGTCTCATTTGAACTCATCTGAGAATAAACAGAGTCCCAGTATTTATCTTGTCATTTACCCAGTATTAATCCCTAAATAATTCATTAGTCTCAATAAATTTGTCCCTGATTCTTGAAACCATAGACACAAACTATTAATGTTTTCCTTATATTCCCTCCATGCTCAATATCACCCTAGTGAACCTCATCTGATAACATAACCCCTTCCACTGATAATATATCTTAAATGAAGACACTGGAATTGTTCACAGTAGTTAGATGTAGTCTCACCAGTGCCTTGCACAATGTACTAAAACTTGCCAACTCTTGAAACGAAGCCAGCATTCCAGTCGCCACTCCGATGAGCTGTTGAAACTTTATGCTAGTTTCAATGCACACTCAGTGCCTGCGTAAGACCACAAGACATAGGAGCTGAAATAAATCATTCAGCCTATCAAGTCCGCTCTGCCATTCTACCATGGCTGATTGATTACCCCTGAAACCCCCTGGTGTCCTTGGCTGCATAAATCTCGGGCGACAACCTCCAGCCCCATCAAACTTGTGAGACTGAGGTGCTCTCCCACTCCAAACCCCTGTTTGTGTGGATGCTGTGTAATTTGCTGCTCTGTTACAGATTAGTGCCATGACATAACGAACAGTACACTGTATATGATTAAAAGATTGTATTTATGTGATGCACCATCAATAACTCACTCTGAGACGTAAAAGCGAGGTATCGGCTTTTATTGACTGGAAGAAGGAACGAGCTGTGAGTGACCACCATACTACATCCTGGAGACTGAGAGACCAGGCTCAGACCTCCATCACCTTTATACAGGGGTCTGTGGGAGGAGCCACAGGAGCAGTCATCAGGGGGTGTGTCCAGACAGGTATATGTAGTTCACCACATTATGAATCTTAATTTGCTAAAGGGTTAGTAAAGAAAAGAACAAAAAAAAGGGCCCATTTTAATGAAACAGTCAAATGTGCACAAGTTTTAGCTCAAAGTTTCTCCATAGTCACTGATCCTTAATTGATCTCAACCCTGGCTTCGTCGAATCACGGTCCCGCTCCATGTCAAATCCTACAACCTCTTCTGTCCTGTGTCTTTCCTCTTCACCTCTCCTCGAACCAATGTCCCAAACCCAACCTTAGTGTCGCTCACCAGAGAAACCTCCCCTTAATCCAACTATCCTAATTGGATGGCACACATTTCCTCATCTCTCTTCTAAATGGATGTCCCTCTATTCTGAGGTTGTGCCCTTCAGTCCGAGAATAACGTGCTATAGGAAACATCCATTCCACATCTACTCAGTCTAAGCCTTTCAATATTTGATAGGTTTCAATGAGATCCTCCCTCATTCTTCTAAACTCCAGTGAGTACAGGCCCAAGGCCATCAAACGCTCCTCATATGTTAACCCTTTCATTCCTGGGATCAATCTCATGAGCTTCTCTGGACTCTCTCCAATGCCAACACGTCTTTTCTGAGATAAGGGGCCCAAAACTGCTGACAATACTCCAAGTGTGGTCTGACCAGTGCCTTACAAAGCCTCAGCATTACATCCTTGTTTTTATATTCCAGTCCTCTCAAAATGAATGCTAACATTGTATTTGCCTTTCTTATCACCAACTCAAGTTGCAAGTTAACTTTCAGGGAATCCTGTACAAGGTCTCCCAAGTCCCCTTGCCACTCTTGAGTTTTGAATTTTCATTAGGTAACAGTTTATATAACCATATAACAATTACAGCACGGAAACGGGCCATCTCGGCCCTTCCAGTCCATGCTGAATGCTTACTCTCACCTAGTCCCACCGACCTGCACTCAGCCCATAACCCTCCATTCCTTTCCTGTCCATATACCTATCCAATTTTACTTTAAATGACAATATCAAACCTGCCTCTACCAAAGCACATAATCATCCACTTCTTGGCACTATATTTCATCTGTGAATTATTTGCCCATTCTCCCAATCTGTCTAAGTCCCTCTGAAGATTTCCTGTTTCCTCAACATGACCTGCCCCTCTACCTACCTTCATATCGTCCACAATTCTGGCCACAAACCCATCGATTCCACCATCCAAATCATTGACATGTAATGTGAAAGTAGTGGTCTCAGTACCGAACCCTGTGGAACACCACTAGTTACTGGCAGCCAACCAGAAAAGGCTCCTGTTATACTCACTCCCTTTGCCTCCCATCAGTCAGTCAATCTTCTTTCCATGCTAGTATCTTCCCGTAATACCATGGGCTTTTATCTTGTAAAGCAGCCTCAGTTGCGGTACCTTGTCAAAAGCCTTCTGTAAATCCTAGCAAATCTACTGACTCTCCTTTTCATTCCTGTCTGTTATTTTCCCAAATTCCAACAGATTGTCAGGGAAGATTTCCCTTTAAGGAAACCATACTGACTTTGGTCTATTTCTTCATGTGCCTTCAAGTTCCCCCAAACCTCCTCCTTAATAATGGACTCCAACATTTCCCCCACCACTGATGGCAGACTAACTGGGCTAACATTTCTTTTTCTCTGCCTCCCCGCATTCTTAAAGAGTGGAGTGACATTTACAAATTTTGATCCCTCCGGAACCATTCCAGAAATTAGTGATTCTTGGAAGACCATTGTTAATGCCTGCATAATCTATTCTGCTACCTCTTTCAGAAACCTGGAGTGTAGTCCACCTCGTCCGGGAGACTTATATATCTTCAGACCTTTCAGCTTCCCAAGCACCTTCTGCCCCCTGACACTCTATAATTTCTGGCATACTGCTAGTGTCTTCTACTTGATACAAAATACTTATTAAATTCATCCACCATTTTTTGTCCCCCATTACTACCTCTCCAGCATTATTTTCCAGTGGTTTGATCTCCACTCTCGTCTCTCTTTTACTTTTTATATACCTGAAAAAAACCTTTGGTTTTTCTATTTTATATTCTTGGCTAGCTTACCTTCATATTTCATCTTTTCTCTGCTTATGGTTTTTTTAGTTGCCTTCTGTCGGTTTTTAGAAGTTTCCCAATTCCCTAACATCCCCTTATTCTTTTGCTATATTGTATACTCTCTCTTTTGCTTTCTTTAACTTCCCTCATCAGCCACAGTTGTGCCGTCCTCTCGTTTGGAATATTTTTTCATCTTTGGAATGTATCTTTCCTGCGCCTTCAGAATTGCTCCCAGAAACTCCAGCCATTGCTGTTCCACTGTCATCACTGCTAGTGTTCCCTTCCAAATAACTTGGGCCAGAACCTCTACACCTGTACATCTGCTCATTAACACAAATATCTAATCAGCTAATCATGGGGCAGCAACTCAATGCATAAGAGCATGCATCCATGGTGATGAGATACAGTTGTTTTTCAGACCAAATATGAGAATGGGAAGAAATGTGATCTAAGTCTCTTTGACAATGGAATAATTGTTAGTGCCAGACAGGGTGGTTGGTTTGAGTATCTCAGAAACTGCTGTTCTCCTGAGATTTTCACACAATAGTCTCTAGAATTTGCAGAGAATAGTACAAAAAACAAAACCTCCAGTGAGCGGCAGCTCTGTGGGTGAAATTAACTTGTTAATGAGAGAGCTCGGAGGAGGATGGCCAGACTGATTCAAGCTGACAGGAAGGCGACGGTAACTCAAATAACCACACATTACAAGAGGCATGTCAAAACAGCATCTCTGAACACAAAACACATTGAACCTTGAAGAGAAGGGCCACAGCAGCAGAAGGAATTGAACAGACACTTAGTGACCACTTTATTAGCTATAGTAGGTAACTCACAAAGTGATCATTGAGTGCATATGTGTTCTATTCTTACCTCCACTATAGTTGATCCTAACAATTTTCTCTGAATAAACAATAGGCTCTGCAGCCTAGTGTGATCAGCTTTTTGCCTCCCATTCTTTTTTGAATGAGGCTTTCATGATGGTGGCTTTCTGACTTCTGGTCTGTTTGCAGGTTCTACCAATTCGTGGAAGACTATAAGATTTTAGGATCCTAATAAGGCATCTGCATTCAGTAAGCGGTGCGGCACACAGCAGCAGTGGCCTTTCGGATCTGGCGCTACTTTAATTTAGTTTTCTTAATTAAATTTAGTTTTTTAAATTTAATTTTAAGGCACAATTAGGGTTCAGGGCAATGGATAACAGAGCGACTACCTACCATCACCAGTTACTGCTACAATACAGAGATCGCCCGAAAACAAACCTTCATGAAAATCTGCTGGTTAGATTGCGCGACCTCGGCTTGCTGAGGGAATCGGGCCTGCAGTCCTCCGAGTCGCCTGATGCCGGTGGCCAGAGATGGGGAAGTCGTAGGCAGTATGTCTGGAAGCCAGGCGGGCGGGCAGGAGTCCATGCCAGGAAAAAAGCAAGTCCTAGCCGGCCGGCTCTCCCGTCCATTCTGCTTTCCAATGGACATTAAATTGACTACATCTGTGGCAACGAAATACTCGGCGGGAGTACAGAAATGGACAGAATCCCAGGCACCGCCATTCAGCTATTTATTTATGTAACAGATTTTCCCCCAAGCTATCAGACTACCAACCTATTGTGCTGCTGTGCCTATTGTCTTGTTTATTATTTATTGTAATGCCTGCACTGTTCTGTGTACTTTATGCAGTCCTGGGTAGGTCTGTAGTCTAGTGTAGTTTTTGTGTTGGTTTATGTAGTTCAGTGTAGTTTTTGTATTATTCATGTAGCACCATGGTCCTGAAAAACTTTGTCTCATTTTTACTGTGTACTGTACCAACAGTTATGGTCGAAACAACAATAAAAAGCAACTTGACTTGACTTGGATGGTGGGTTGGAGATATGTCTCTACCAAAGGAGGTGTAAGGTGCTCCTTCTCTCTGCTGGCCTGCAGGTGAAGCCATATCTCACCACTGACTCCAGGCTGACAGTCTCTGTTGAGTATTGATCATGGCTGGGGCCACCTGTCTTTTAAAGACACTGCCCAGAATAAAGCAATGGAAAATGACTTCTGCAGAAAATTTGCCGAACAATCATGGTCAAGACCACGATCGCCACGTCATACAACACGGCACATAACTATAATCATGATGATGAGAATATGTAAATAATGAGGACCAGGGAACCTATCAGTCTTTAGCTCTGTCAGTTAGCCCGATATTGAGTCTCTAGTGATGGTGCTGAATTTCTCCCCTGTACTTTTGAGTATTAAGGAAATGTTTATTGGGTGTTCTATTGTAAAGTGTGATGAAAAATATCTGTTTAACTCATCTGACATTTCCTTGCACCTATTTCTCATTTTCTCGTATTCACTTTGTCCTGTCTCTTCTGTTTTATATATTAAATATGTGCATATTATCAATCTACAAGATGATATAAGATGATGAGAGGCATGGATTGTGTGGATAGTCAGAGGCTTTTTCCCAGGGCTGATGTGGCTAGCACGAGAGGGCACAGTTTTAAGGTGCTTGGAAGCAGGTATAAAAGGAGATATTAGGGGTAAGTTTTTTACACCGAGAGTGGTGAGTGCGTGGAATGGGCTGCCAGCGACAGTGGTGGAGGCGGATACAATAAGGTCTTTTAAGAGACTCCTGGACAGGTACACGGAGCTTAGAAAAATAGAGGGCTATGGGTGACGCTAGGTAATTTCTAAGGTAAGGACATGTTCGGCACAGCTTTGTGGGCTGAAGGGCCTGTATTGTGTTGAAAGTGTTCTATGTTTCTATGTTTTTATGTTTCTACATCACGTGCCTCCAAACTGGTCCACAGCAGTAAAGAAGTGCCTTGATTTTGACATTTTCATCTTTGTGTGTCAAATTATTCCTTGGCCCCTCATCACTCTGTCCGTTATCTCTTCTTGCTCCTTAACTGTGACAAACATTTCTTATTCTGGCCTGTTCCTCATCCCCAAATGCATTCAACTTCTGCCAAAGATAGCATGCCTTCAGCTGCTAGGGCCTTAAGCTCTGGAACTCCCTCCTTAAGCATTTCCACCTCACGACCTATTTCTTTTCTTCTCTAAGGTTTTGAACAAACATTTGGTCTTTGCCCAATAACCCATTAAGTGGTCGGGAATCCGTTTCTGTTTGATAACATTCCTGTGAAGTATTTTACTATATTAAAGGCACTTTAATTATATATTGAACTTCTTGTTATTAAAGAATGTCAATTATGTTTCTACTCTACCGTTTGCTATTTAAAATTAAGATCATTGTCCACCTAAAGTTCATCCATCTGAAAAATTGGCATTATATTCTAAATATTAGAGGATGACTTAATGAATATGGTAAGTTTCAAACCGAATATTATTGCTCACCAGGGTTAAATACTTTCAAAAGAAGTCAATGCAAACAAGAATAAAGCATCCTAAGAGAATTTAATGAACCAAGTGACATTTGTTAACCTATTAGATGATGAACCGTGAATATAATAAACTATAGTAACCTTCCTAATCATAGGAAATACAGATTTCTTAAAACCAATTTGAACATAATATTGTTTTAAATAAAGTCCTATCTCTACTTATGAGTTTCATTGCTTTTTTCTGCCACTTGAATAATAATGATTGGTTGTCTTTCAAAATTCCATTGAACATGATGTTAATGGATATCTTGATACGTCATTTCATAATTTTGTTTTAATAAATTATTTTTTTAAATGAAATCCTAAAGGCAGATCGCATTTGAGACAAGAATGTTGCAAAACTTGTTTCCAATGTGTATTTGATATGTTTGCTCTCAGCACAAAGCCTAAACCTAACATAACCTGGAGTTTGCTTCATATACCATAGTTATTATCGCAAAATATTATTTCAACAAATTTATAGTAAACAGAAGGTTGCAGAATAAAACAATAAAGTATAATCACGAGGGCTAGGTTGCTTATTCCTGCTCCTGCTTTTATTCTTTAAAAATTCTGTTTACTATTGCTTTCGAAGACATATTTTCACGAAGTATGCTGATGATGTTAAATCTGATTCTGATTGTAACTAAACATATTCTTTACAAATATATATGATTTTACTACAATTAACAAAATCTGGACAGTAAAGACTCCTACACTAGACTAGTTTTATTGACTATAGCTCTGCGTTCAATAGTTTAATTCCAAGCAAACCAATCTCCAAACTCCTGGACCTGGGACTTTACACTTAGGGAACGAGACAGGGCAAGTGACTGAAGTTTGAATCCATTAGTTTCAAGATAATTATGGAGAAGATTAAGACTGGTCCTCAGGTTAAGATTCTAAATTGGAGTAAGACCAATTTTGATGGCATCAGAAGAGATATGGCAAATGTGGATTGTGATAGGCTGTTTTTTGGCATTGATATGCTTGGTTAATGTGGATAAATGTGAGGTTATCCACTTTGGTGGCAAGAACAGGAGGGCAGATTACTATCCAAATGGAGCCAAGTTAGGAGAAGGGGAAGTACAACAAGATCTAGGTGTTCTCGTACATCAGTAAATGAAAGCATGCATGAAGGTACAGCAGGCAGTGAAGAAAGCTAATGGCATGCTGGCCTTTATAACAAGAGGAATTGAGTATAGGAGTAAAGAGGTCCTTCTGCAGCTGTACAGGGCCCTGTTGAGACCCCACTTGGAGTATTGTGTTCAGTTTTCGTCTCCAAATTTTAGAAAGGACATTCTTGCTATTGAGGGAGTGCAGTGTGGGTTCACAAGGTTAATTCCTGGAATGGCGGGACTGTCATATGTTGAAAGATTGGAGCGACTGGGCTTGTATACACTGGAATTTAGAAAGATGAGTGGGGATCTGATTGAAACAAGTAAGATCATTAAGGGATTGGACACGCTAGAGGCAGGAAGCATATTCCCACTGATGGGTGAGTCCAGAACTAGAGGCCACAGTTTAAGAATAAGGGGTAGGCCATTTAGAACAGGGATGCGGAAAAACTTTTTCACCCAGAGAGTGGTGGATATGTGGAACGCTCTGCCCCAGAAGGCAGTGGAGGCCAAGTCTCTGGATGCATTCAAGAGAGAGTTAGATAGAGCTCTTATAGATAGCGGGGTCAAGGGATATGGGGAGAGGGCAGGAACGGGGTACTGATTGGGTATGATCAACCATGATCACAGTGAATGGCGGTGCTGGCTAGAAGGGCCGAATGGCCTACTCCTGCACCTACTGTCTATTGCAAGTGGAAGGCTTTCAAAAGCGAAATATTGAGAGTGCAGAACCTGCATGCTTCTGTTAGAATAAATGGCAAGGCGAATAGGTTTAGGGAACCTTGCTTATCGAGGGATATTGATGTTCCAGTAAAGAAAAATAAGGAGCCACATATCAGGTATAGGAAGTTGGCATCAGATGAGGTACTTGAGGAGTATAAGAAATGCAAGCGAACACTTAAGACTGAAATCAGGGGGCTTAAAAGAGGACATGAGATTTCTCTGGCAGGTAAGGTTAAAGAGAATCCCAACGCTTTCTATAGGTAGGATAGCAATGGACAAAATTGGCTTTCTTGATGATCAGAATGGTCATCTATGCATGGAGCAGAATGATATCTGCAGTTACTCAAGAGGTTTATCATGAAAGATGAAATATTTAAGGGGAAATGAAATATTTAAGGGGAACCTCTTCACTCATATGACAGAGTGTGGAACTGCAACGAGCTGCCAGCAGAAGTGGTAGATGCTGGTTCAATTGTAACATTTAAGTGAAGTTTGGATAGGACCATGGATGAAAGGAATTTGGAGGGATATGGTCCAGGTACAGGTAGGTGGGCTAGGCAGAAGATCAGGCTGCATGGACTAGATATGATGAGGAACCTGTTTCTGTATTGTAGTACTCTATAACAATGACCAACTTGCATCAGATTTCATGAACCCATCCTTATTTCTTTCTTTGCCCTATTTATTTATTTTGTCATTTATAGTAATTTTATATTTTTGTACTGTACTGCTGCTACTAAACAAAAAGGAAATAAAAGGTATCAAACCAAAAGCTCATGCGTACAAAGTTACCAAGAGTAATGGGAAACTATAAGATTGGGAAAACTTTCAAAAGCAATGAAGAACCACTGGTGGTTGTCTCTCGGGGTCCGAGGAAGACTAAATATTGTGCAGTCATCTGTGGATACGCATGTGGCTTAGGAGGCCAAAGGCCGAGGCACACGTGCGGTTGCAGGTTGGACATGGAGTGGTGGTTGTTGGAACAGGTGCATACATAGTTTTGTGGTGTCAGTCTTGTGCTGCTGCAAGGCACTGATTTCGGTCATCCTCAGTCAGATGCAGCTTTTCTGGTCAGGCGCAGGTGCAGACTCCTCAAGTTGCCGAGGCTGGAGGTCTGACCATTTGATGTACGATTTCAAATTGTCTTTGAATCTTTTTTGGAGCGGCCCTGATTGTGACTGCCATGCTCAAGCTCATTGTAGAGCAGCTGCCTGGGGATTCTTGTTTCACCCATGCGGATTACATGGCCAGTCCAGCGTAGCTGGGCCTGGAGGATCCTTGCCTCAATGCTTGTGCTGTTGGCTCTGTCAAGGACTTCCTGGTTGGTGATTCGGACCTGCCATCAAATCCTCATGATCGACCGCAGAGAGTGCATGTGAAACTGCTCCAGCTGTTTGATGTGCCTGCAGTACAGGGTCCAAGTTTCACAGCCGTACAGGAGAGAGGTGAGGACCACAGCCTTGTGCACCTTGAGCCTGGTTGAAAGCTGAATGTCCTTGTGCTCCAGAACTTCGACACGGAGTTTCCCGAGTGCCTGGCTGGCTCTCTGGATCCTTGCTATGATCTCTTTGTCAAGGGATCCGTCACTGGAGATGGTGCTTCCTAGATACTTGAAGCTCTCCACATTCTTCAGGACAGTGTCGTCAATGATGATGCGTGGATGAGGAGGGTGACAGTTTGGTGCAGGTTGTAGGAGAACCTCTGTCTTACCGAGGCTGATTGTCAGGCTGAACAGCTTTGAGGCTGCGAAGAACTTGTCAACAATTGTCTGCAGGTGGTTCTCCTGGTGGGCCATGAGGGCACAGTCATCAGCAAACAGGGCTTCAGTGATGAGCCTCCTCAGTGTTTTGGTCTTTGCAGCAAGGCGTCTCAGGTCAAACATTGATCCGTCTAGGCGATATCTTATGTAAATACCCAGGTCTAGGTCCTTAACAGCATGCTTCAGCATTTGGGTGAAGAGGAGGTTGAAGAGCACTGGTGCTAGAACGTACCCTTGCTTCATGCCATTTGAGGCGTTGGAAGTCTCAGATGGGGAACCATCTGAGAGCACTTCTCCTGTCATGCCATCGTGGAGCAGGCGGATGAGTGTAGTGAATTTCTGCGGGCAACCAAGCTTTCTAAGTATGATCCACAGCGCGTTTCTGTTAACTGTGTCAAAGGCCTTCGTCAGGCCAATGAAGACAGAGTATAATGTCATGTTCTGTTCCAGGCACTTCTCCAGTATCTGTCTCACTGTGTTGACAGTGCTGCGTTCTGGACGAAAGCAGCATTGCGACTCGGGAAGGTTCTCTACTGACACTGTTGGAATCAGTCGGTTGAGGATGATGTGGGCGAGACCCACTAAGCAAGCAATAAAGAAAGGGAAGATGGATTATGAAAATAAACTAGCACAAGATATAAAAACAGATAGTAAAAGTTTTTATAATTATATAAATCAGAAAAGGGTGGTTAAAGTGAATGTAGGTCCCTTGAGGGACGAGAAGGGAGAATTGATATTGGGTAATGAGGAAATGGTCAATGCTTTGAATGACTATTTTGTGTCAGTCTTCATGATGGAGGATGTCTAACAAGCTGAAGAGAGTTGTTATAGATGCAATGGGAGGAAAGGACCTTGATACAATAGCTATCACTAAAGAGGTAGTGCTGAGCAAACTTGTGGGCCTGAAAATAGACAAGTGTCATAAGTCGGGTGTTGAATCAGGACCCAACTGCAGGACACAGACACTGGAGTCCCAGAAACAGGACAGTACTGGATGCAGTCTAGGCAGGGGAAGCAGAACCAGGACAAGGGACTGGGAACAAAGAGCCTGGGGTGGACTCCGAGCCCGAGACTGGACAAGGACCCAGAACCTGGGCCTTGCCTCGGGCTCAGACCCCCCAAACCCAGTCGAGGATGTGACGAGGCTTGACTAGGGACTTGGGGTCTCGAGGCCTGAGGCTGGAGGCTGCAGGCTTGGGTCGAGGCCTGAGGCTGGAGGCTGCAGGCTTGGGTCTCGAGGCCTGAGGCTGGAGGCTGCAGGCTTGGGTCTCGAGGCCTGAGGCTGGAGGCTGCAGGCTTGGGTCTCGAGGCCTGAGGCTGGAGCTAGGGGCAGACTAGGAACTGTACATCAACATGGAGCCAGGACTTATCGTCCATCAAGCTGGGACTCATCTACAACTCCACACCAAGGTGGGGCAGGACTATCAGTCAGGTAACAGCAGAACAGCCTGACTACCTGACAGAGGCAAAGACAAGACAGATTCCCCCCCACATGGCAACAGCAGAACAGCCTGACTTACCCCACAGGGGCAAGGACAGGAAGAAACAAACAACAAGGAACAACAGACAGTTCCACCTCTGCATCAGGATAGCTCCAAGTAGCCATTACAGCCAGCAGCCTTGGCTGGCTACAGAAGCAACCAGATCCCTACCTAGCTCAGAGTGGCTGACAGCCACCCAGCTGGCCCAGGAAACAGCTGAATCCATACCACAATGTCCACTCTGACTACTACCAGCAAGGCTCCCAGAAGCCATGGTTCTCCAACACAGCCCCAAGGATGGCAAGCGTCTGTTCTAGCCTTCTACCAGCCATGAGTATCTTGACCAGAACCCCAACCCAACCCTACTCAATACCAGGGCCACTTATATTCCCAGTTCCAATATGAGCCTTAGGTGTTTCTAGTTCAGTCCAATCGCAGCAAGGGACCACCAGAAAACCCGGAGTCTGCAGACTGGACCGCGGATTTCAGACTGAACCACCACAATAAGCCTCCTGGTCCTGATGGAATGCATCCCAGGGTACTGAAAGAAATGGCAGAAGTTACAGTAGAGGCTTTGGTGATAATTTACCAAAATTCTGTAGATTCTGGGCAGGCCCCAGCGGATTGGAAGACAGCAAATATCACACTACTGTTCAAAAAAGGATATAAACAAAAGGCAGGTAATTATAGGCCAGTTAGTTTAACATCTGTAGTTGGAAAACACTTGAAGCTACCATTGAAGAAGAAATAATGAGGCATCTGGAAAGAAATGGATCCATCAGGCAGATGCAGCATGGATTCAGCAAAGGCAGGTCCTGCTAGACAAACTTACTGGAGTTCTTGGAGGATATAACAAGCGCAGTGGATAGAGGGGAACAAATGGATGTTAATTACTTGAATTTCCAGAAAGCAATCGATAAGGTGCTATATAAAATACTTATCCATAAGATAAGGATGCATAGAGTTGGGGGTGATGTATTAACATGGATAGAAATCAGAGAGTTGGGATACATGGGTGTTACAATGGTTGGGGATCAGTGGTGGGCGGTGAACCACAGGGGTCGGTGTTGGGCCCACAACTGTTCCCGATGCCCATGAACGATCTGGAAGAGGGGACCGAGTGTAGGGTATCTACGTTTGCTGATGACACCAAATTGAGTGGGAAAGCAAATTGTGCAGAAGTTATGGTGAATACAGCCCTTCATTAGCCCAACAAATTAGAGTAAAATGTAATTTCTGGATGTAACAATTTCATAAATGCTAAGAAGTCAGTTAGAAATATGCTGGATGAGATTTTTATTAGAACATAGAAAGTACGGGTACAGGCTCTACAGCTTCCATTACTGTGCCAAACTAATTAAGTAAAGGCCTAACTAAACTAATCCTTTCTGTTTACACAATGTCCATATCCCACCCCCCCCCCCCCACCATTCTCCATATATTCATCTGCCTATCTAAGAGCTTCTTATAAATCTCTTTCATATTTGCTGTACTACCACCCCTGGCAGCACATTTTCATCTTGTTTGATAATATAACTTGTCGAATATTGAAGTAACTATTCGTTATACACCATTGATATTGAAGTAAGAAAATGCTGGAAAAACTCTGCAGGGCAGGTGGCATCTGTGGAAAGAGAAACAGTTAATGTCCCAGGTCCAGAATCTTTATCAGAAATAGGAAAGAACGAAACTAGCTAGTCAAGGTAGTGTCTAGCATTTGGATTTGCTTTTGTTTTTGAAATATACCTACCTTTATTTACAAATCAAAACAGAAAGTGCAAGGACTCCTCAGCAAGCCAGGCAGCATCTATAGACTGAGAAGCAGAGTTAATGTCTCTGATGATGCTCTTCACTTTTTTGAGTGAAATCCATGGAAATAAACATAGTCAATGTAAAAACCTGACGTATGACTAGTCTGACATTGCCCATTTTGGAAATTATTCCATTATTACTGACAGCATTAAGATCTCTGTCTGCTGCGGTACAACCCAAGGGAAGGAACTGTGAATCCGAAGGAGTGCACAAGTCACCCTAATATTACGTGAGTATAGAGGGTAGTATTATTAAACTGGAAGCAGGAAAGACAATCCCTCGCCAGCAGCAGTGTAGTATTAGAAATTTAATAAGTTGTAGCTCCATTACAGAGCAAATTAGATCATTAATATGTATGGGGAAGGTGCCTTGTTGGAGAAGTCCACTATCTTTAAAAACTTATAAATACATTGTAGTTTTAATGTAACAAAATGTTAAAAATCATTCACAAGAGTATTAATAAAGAAAAGTTGACACTAACCTACTGTTTGAAATGCTAAAGTTACAAAGTTCCATTCTTGGTGCAACGATGATCGCAGGAGAGAGCATGGAATTAAAGTTGGAGGAACATAAACATCTCTTGGATGTAGAAGGATGGAAAAGCCTACGTACACTCAGTGGCCACTTTATTAGGTATGCCTATACACCTGCTCGTTAAGGCAAATAGTACCTCAGAAACTGCTGATCTAGAATTTTACACATATGGCAGTCTCTAGAGCTTACAGAGAATGATGCGAGAAACAAAACATCCGGTGAGCAGCAGTTCCGTGGGTGAAAATGCCTTGTTAATGAGGGAGGTCGGAGGAGAATGGCCAGACTAGTTCAAGCTGACAGGAAGGTGACAGTAACTCAAGACACCATGCGTTACCTCAGCGGCGTGCGGAAGAGCATCTCGGAAAGCACAACACGTTGAAACTTCAAGTAGATGGCGTTCGGCAACAGAAGACCACAATAGGTTCCAAACCAATTCCTAACAAAGTTGCCATTGAGTGTACATATTTTCAATGACTATTGGCTATTTTCAATGTATTGAAATTACATTATATATTCAATGTATTTAATAATTATAATTTATTTATAATCTATTTATAATTATCTTTCAATGTATTTTCAATAATAGCCAATAAATTGAATTACATTCAATACATTCAATAAATCTATTGGCTTTCAATTGACTAATTGAAAGATGAGAATGTTTGAAAAAATGTTGCTTTTAACTGAAAGATGTGAGTAAAGGACAAGGGGCCTAAATGACCTTTGTTCCTGTTGTATAATATTGGTGACTTTGTTTAGTCATTTTAGTACTGTGGCAAGTGTCAACAATTTATATAACCATATAACAATTACAGCATTTACAATTACAGAACAAAAGACTGCAACATTTTTCTTGGCAAAATGTTGAATATCTTCATCATTTTGCCAAGAAAAAAGTTGTTGGAGACCTGGTGTTAATTTGCACAGATAGAAGACTTAATGGACCTTTTTTGAAAAGAGATGATGATTGCAGATTTGAACTAGAGTCCAGCTCAGGAAGCCTTGGTAATTTAGTACAATAGATTGGTGAGGACATTTTGAAAACACATTAGATTCAAAGTCAATGAACCGTTTAATAAAGATGCTGAATCATGTAATTAATGCCATTTAACAGTTTTGAGATGTTTAGGGATGAAGTCAGCCTGAAGAGATTCCTTCTGTTAATTGTTCATTCTTTAATGAATATTTCTCCACTTAGATTTGGCAAGAAAGATTCTGGCCTGCCTTGAGAGAATTAGACTGAGAAAACTACTCCGACATATGGGTTTGAAGTCCAAACATTTATGTAGTCTTAAGCACCTTACAAAGTGTCCTTTAAAGAATTCATACAGTCAACATTAATTTGCCTTTAATTAGGTGTGAGGTTACTTTAACGTTGTATAATTCTTCCAAGTAAACTCTGTGTTAAATGTTGCTTCCTGTGAGTACACACACAAATGCTTCAGTGTGAAATGGAGAGAGTACTGCATTGTCAGAATACGATCAGTCTGAAAAAAATTTAAGACAAGATTATGATTGCCTATTGAGAAGAAAGCTCCAAGAAACATAATTGGATAAGATGTAAATATTTTCCATTGGTTTGATAGAAATTCAGATCTGATGCAATTGTTTTAAATTCACTGACGAAAGCCACTCCTGTGGTGACTTGTCAGCCCACTTTGTCACGGAAATTAACCCATGCTCTCCTGTCAACCTTCAATCTACCAGGCCCTGGGGCTGAAATTTTCTTATGATTGGAACTGATTATCTGTGTTTTAAGGTTGTCTTTTAACCTCTCCCAACCTTGAAGCAATGCGTCTTTTTCAACGACCCTCCTAGTCCATCAAGGTCTTTCTCCCTATGTTCACGTTCCCTGTTTCCATCAAGTATAACTAATCCACCTGGAGTTCTTCTCCTCTAGCCCACTCCCCCACCTGGTTCCATCTTCCCACTGTATTTAGATTTTTTTGCCTTCCCTGCTTCCACCTATCATCCGCTAACCTCAGTCTCTTAACTCCCTCTCTCTTTCCCTCCCTACCTCACTTGGTTATATCCACCATCTACCAGAATTTTACTATGTCAACCATTCCCTCTCACGGTTTTATAGCGGCTCTCTTATCCATACACACTATCCTGACACCGGGTCACATTCTGAAATGTCGACCATCCCTTTGCCTTCAATGATGCTGCTTGACCAGTGGAATTTGTCTGGCTACAGTTTTTCAAGCACTCATCCAAACCCTGTTTAAATGTGATGAAGTTTTCTGCCTCTAATACCCTTTGAGGCAATTAATTCCAGACCTCTGTCGCTCATTGTGTGAAAAGTATATTTCCTATTCCTCCGCTAATCCTCTACTAATGAACTTAAATCAATACCCTGTTGACTTTGACCCTTCTGAAATAAGCCCTTCTGAACTTATCCAGGCCCTTTGTAATTTTACACAGTTCAGTACGTGTCCCCTCAAGATCCTTGGTTGCAAATAAAATCCAACCCTACTTTATTCAATGATTCCTCAGAGCAAATCCCTCTGTAAACCTCCGCACCCTCAGAGCAAATCCCTCTGTAAACCTCCACACCCTCAGAGCAAATCCCTCTGTAAACCTCTGCACCCTCGGAGCAAATCCCTCTGTAAACCTCCGCACCCTCACCAGTGTAGTCACATCTTTTCTTATGTGCTTTGCATTGGCGACCTTGAATTTGTTATACAACTTAAAAAAAACTTGTCAAGGAAGAACTTGGAATGAAAATTCTATAGTGCAGTGCCTTATCTCGGCATCATGTTACTGACATTTTGATTTGAAGTTTGATAATAATCACTTTGTTTCTGTCCATAAAGTTAACCTCTGTTCCTTATGTGGGCTGTGCTTGCATGTCTGAAATGTTTCAAAATCAGTCCCTTCACATAGCATTATTCCCCATGCAACACTCCCTTTCGAAGCATAAACAGAAATTCAGATGATGTTGCCCTTGGAATCAACAAGGTATTGATTTAAGTTAGTTAGTAAAGTGTTAGAGGGGGTCTTTACTAGGGCACATATTTTTATCATAGAGATCTGGGTTGGGACCCCATTGAGTCTTATTCTTACTATCCATCTTTCACCAATCCTCCATCCAGCCCTACCCACCATCTAACCAGCTGTTCATCACTATTCATCTGATAAGTCAACTGCCTGGCCTACCAAAGTACTAACTCTCCAGCCAGACCACTGCTCCCCACCCCAGCCTCCCTCCCTCCCCCTCCCCATGCTACAACTGGCCTCAAGTCTTCTGATTATCCATACATTTTGGCCTCACCTGCCCCAATCCTCTATCACCATCTACCTTCTCTGCTAATACTCCCGTGCATCTGGTGATCCCAGGACATCTCAAGGCAGGGACTTATTACTTGGACAGAGATTGGAATTGACCTCAGTCATGCGTTTTCTGCAAGAGGCACTGTGAAACTGAGCAACAAAGGGTAAAAGGACATATGCACATCTCTGAAAACTCAGCAGGTTGCAAATTGATGATGTGCCAGTGACAATCCCTTAACTTAAGTCTCCAGTTTGGCTTACTGAAGGGATTACTCCTTGCTCCACTGGAAGATAAAAACAAAAGCCATCTATTTCACATTATGCCTCCACTTTCTGCCAGCAAGGCAGAGATCAGTGTTGTGTTTATTGATGACTCGACCACCTAATATCACCCAGAGGTCCCTGGTCTAATTTCCTGATGAGAGACAATTGCATGAGAAATTTGCCACAAGATGAGCTAATGCAATAATGCCTTTGAAAATTAGGAATAACGACTAATGCCAAAGGCACTTATATCTATTTGATATTTAATATCATTGATCTCCAATTATTCAGTCTTGAAACATAAAACCAACAAAAAACTTAATTATATATGAACATGCACCTTCAAATATTTACTCTAAAATAGTTTCATAAAGATTACACAAGAAACTACAGTAATTATAGATTAATTATCACAATATTATTGCAAGCTACAAAACTTCAGTTTTTCAAAAACGTTCTTCAAATATATTTGCCTTTTAGTTGTAATGGAAACTAGATATAGGACTGAATGACTCATTGATTGATATTCACAAATCATTAAGTCGCATTTGGCTTGAGTTGGCTTCATGAGGTCAGAGCCCGCAGGGGTGAGGCGGCTGGGGCCGAGGGTGGGCGTGTGTGGCTGCAGAGGCAGCAAAATTGAACTTCAGAGTTCAGCAGTGGTGCCTCCAGAAATATTCCAGCTAGAGCCAGCAACATAATTACAGGATGGGGTTATACTTTTTCATTTAATCATGAAGTATTTATTTGTGATCTTTGACGTGCACCTAAAAACAACAAAGATTAAAAGTTAAAAATCTATATAGCCTTGTTACATCTAGGTATGGTACAGCATAGGAACAAGCCCTTCAGCCCACGTTGTTGTGCCAAACTAATTAAATTAGTAATTAAATGTCCACTAAACTAATCCCTTCTGCCTTGTTTCTTTCTCTCAGCATTATCAAGTTCATTATTGCCATATGCACATGATATAAATACCATGAAAGGTAGTTTTCCACAGCAGCACAATACATTACAAACATAAATTAACATCAACTTTAATGAATATAAATGATAAATAATTTACATGTGATCTGCTATTTAAAATTTGAGTTCATCAACATCTCTCTGGTTCGTTTCATTCATTAGCACAGCTGCTGTGACACACATCCAAGAAGATTTTAGCAGAGTTTTATACTTAGGTACTTGGCATACTACAATCAACCTTGCTTTGAATCACTTATTAGACTGACTTTCAGATCGTTATATGGTCACTGATATTGAATTCAAAGGGTGACTTAGTCCTGGAGTTCTGCTCTCTGGAATTTTGATGGTTAAATGTTAATTTGATTAAAGATGTGTAGATGGAGAAAAATCATTTCCATTGAGTATTTAGCTCTATGGAAAGGTAGGAGATGTTGGATTTATTCTCTTGGGGGCAGAAATATTTAAGGATTTGATAGAGGTGTTCACCACGAAGACTGGTTTTGGGGAAACTGTTTCCAGTTACAGAAGTGCCAGTTATTTTCCTCACCTGCCTATCAGGTCACTCTGATGCCCCCCTTCCCTTTCTCCCATGGTCTACTCTCCTCTCCTATCAGATTCCTTCTTCTTCAGCCCTTTACCTTTTCCACCTATCACCTTCCAGCTTTTCACTTCATTACCCCTCCCCACACCTTCCCCCTCACCTGGCTTCCCCTATCCCCTTCTAGCTTCCCCTCCCCTACCTGCTTATTCTAGTTTCTTTCCCCTTCTTTTCCAGTCCAGATGAAAGGTATTGGCCCGAAACTTTTACTCTTTATTTCTTTCCATAGATGCTGTCAGACTTGCTAAGTTCCTCCAATACCTTGTGTGTGTTACTCCAGAGGTAAGACTTCGGGCAGATCAGCAGTGAATGGCCAGGAAAACAGAACAATCGCCATACTGACTCCTGTTCCTATTCTCCCCTGTTTATTTGATTGCAGTAAACTGATGTCATCTCAGTAAAGCAAATCTGAATTCTAGAAGGTGACTTTATAGTAACATGTGCATATTTTGAGTATGTAGTTTCCCATAACTACTGATTCCCTACAGTATGACTAGAATGAATTTTAAAGCTTCAGACAATCTTTTGGGCAATAACTTACAATTATTGTCACTAAACTCAATTTTAAAGAGCATCTGACATCCACATGTTCTCTTATCTTCCATCTCCCCCTCACATTCGCCTATCACCAGTCCCCATGCTGGATAGAAGAGAGAATGGGCTGAAATTCAAAGACTATTTTGATTTTTAATTCTGTAAAATATTGGTTACCTTCTAACCTCACCATGGAAACGACCTGTTTGCATTGAAGACCAACATTTAAACTGCAGATTATTATGTTTTCACCATTTCAAGTGATCCTACAGCTATCCTGACAGCACATGTACTAATCCTCGTGGCACCTGCGTTCCGGATTTGTTGCCAAGGATTTTCTTTTTGGCATGTTGCTATTCCTCTTTGCTTTGACATTTTGGTTGCCTTAAAGAAGCTCTTCATGAACAACCTTCCTGATCATGCAGTTCTTGCTGATCAAAGTTCTTCCAGAGTGCTGTTAGGATTGGGGATCCAAGATGTAAGCATACGGGAAGACCAAGTAAAGCCAGTATCTGTCCGAACAGGATGGGGTGAGACTTTGGGAGCCACTGTACTAATAGGATATGTTATTCCCATCTGCCTGCTTTCTTTCTAAATGAAAGGTTTTGGGAATTGCTTTGTGTGTTGGTGCAGGACATTGCAGCAACAGGTGTGCTGATAATTGAGGATGTAACTATTTCAAATGAGGACTGTTTCAACCAAGTGCTTTTATTTTGTTTTTTGTTGTTGTCTCCCATTCCTTATATGTCAAAGTGTCTTTGGAGTAGTCAGAGAGTCACGACTGCACTATGGTCTGCTCTTGTTGTCACAGCTCTTCCCTGGCTGGCCCACCTTCCCTCAGTGACGGCCTAGGATGTCAGCGACAGGAGATTCCCTCTCCAAGTATCAGCAATGCTGATGGGAACCATCCTGATTCTTACTTGTTAGAGACTGAGTTCCTCCTGCAAAACGCTGTCTTGGAAATCTGAGCCAGATATTTTGTGACAGGATCAAAAATAGATTTAAATTATGAAGTATAAATTTAAACATCATGTTAATCAGCTTCCAATTACTTTCCAATACTATGCTGTCCATTTCTGACCTAGAGGTCTGCAGGACCTTCAGATCCAGCTGCAGCTTGGTTCCTGACTTTAAATTTTGCAACCAACTCTGCACTTCCATTGTCTTTCATTGATTCTATTATGGTTACTATTCTATTATGGATTTATTGAGTATGTCCACAAGAAAATGAACCTCAGGGTTGTTGAGCCACTATTGACCCTAAATTACACAGAAATCAGCAGACTCATGAATATTGTAGCATTCAAACTGATTCTGTTTCACTCTTAGACTCCAGCCTCACGCTGGGGCAGCACGATAGCTTAGTGGTTAGCACAATACTTCACGGTACCAGTGACCTGAGTTCAATTCCTGCTACTGCCTGTAAGAAGTTTGTATGTTCTCCTCGTTCCTCATATCAGAAAGGGGTGCTCAGCTCCCACCATCTAATGTCACCCAAGTCTCCAGGGCCTCCTCGACAGCCAGAAATTCTCGGTTCCCAGCATCATAATCGCACTCCACACGAGTTAAGTAGCAGGAAAGAAAAGCACATGGGTGCAGCCCATTATCTACAGAACAGCGCAGGGAGTGTGCAGCTCCGGTGCTGACACCTGATTCATCAACGTTGATGATGAATGGACCGGACTTTAGCTCTGAGAATGCAGGGTCTGCTTCACTTGTCCATAGGAATCCTGCGGAGGTCCTCTTGGTGAATGCATTTATGGAATTGAAGTTTCTGATGAAGGGATGATAAACACTTGCAAACCCCATGAAGCACTTCACCTGTCTGACCGTAGATAGTTTGGGCCACACTGTAACTGCCTGAACTTTCCATGGGTCCATTTGAACACTGCAAGGGGAGAGGATGTGGCCCAAGAAGGAAATCTGCTCTTTGTGGAACTCACACTTCTCCAGCTTGACATAAAGTTTGGTCTTCAGGAACCATCTGAGAACTTTCCAGACACGCTGGATGTGTTCCTTGTGAGAAAGGGCCATCCAAAAACACATAATCAAACTGACACCACACGTCACTGACCAGGGCTTGAAAAACAGCAGGGGCGTTGGCCACAGCAAATGGCATCACGAGGTGCTCAAAGTGGCCAATGGAGCTGTTGAGTGATGTCTTCCGTTCCTCCCCTTCTTGGGTGTGAACCAGGTTGTAAACACAGCGCAGATCTTAGAAAATATAGTTACTCCTTGGAGATGTTCAAATGCAGAGGCAACAGGGGAAGAGGGTAGCGCTTCTTCACCGTGATGTTGTTGAAGGGCCAATAATTAATGCAGGGACAGACCTTGCCGTCTTCCTTGCTCACAAAAAATAAGCTCGCCCCCTGCTGGTGAAGTAGATGGACAGATAAATTCCGAGGCCAATGCCACCTCGATGTATTCTTCCATAACCACTGTTTCAAGATGAGAAAGAGAAAAGAGATGTCCCCATGGAGGACTAGAACCTGGCAGGAGGTCATTGGCACAGTCGTACAGCTAGTGTAGAGGCAGGAAGGTGGCCTTCTTCTTATTGAAGGCCTCAAGAAGTTCAGCATATTCAGTTGGAACAGCAGAGAGGGACCACACTAGCAGTGGGAGGGGACATGCTGACAGGGGCTTGGGTTGGACCCAGTCCCCACTTCTGGAACGCCTTCTGGGGGCCAAACGATCTGTAGGTTGTATCTAGAGAGCCAGGAAAGGCCAAGCACCAGCGGCAGTTCAGGCAAATCAACAAGATAAAAGGAGAGCTGTTGCCCATGATTGCCCTCTAGCACGTTGGAGGGGTACTGTGGAAAGGTGGATCTTGTTGGTGCCCAGAGGCTGACCATGCACAGCACTGATATTAATATTCTCTCTCAGTTGAGCCTGAGAGATATCTATCAGGCTGCCGGCTGCCTAGGAGTCCATCAGTGCCAGAATTCTCATGGGATCCCCTTGACAAGGAAGCAGGGAGAGTGACACAATTAGGGAAGATACTTGTAGAAAAATCGACCCTTCTTGCTGCTGAGTCTCCGCTTTTTCTGCGTGCTTGGGACATGATGCCAGGAAGTGTCTACAGAGCCACAGTAGAGGTGGCAACCTATTTTTTTGCACTGATCATGAACCTCCTGAGATAGGCACAGCCCCCCCCCCACCTGCACGAGCCCCACAATGGACTGCGTACTGGGTGATGAGAGAAGAGGTGGTAGACAAGGTGATGATCCGATGAATAGGCTCCTCAGGACATTCTCCCTCTGTGCCACTCATCTGCCTAGTTGTCAGTTCAAATGGACAGATTGATCAAGTCATCCAGGCTGTCCTGTTCATCGCACACTGTGATCTCATTCGGACCCCTGTGCTCAGCCCACACTGGAACTAATGACGAGAGATCTCTCGTTCCATCCCATCCCAACCACTTCACTGTATAGTCCCTCACTGGCGCTTGTCATAGACTCCGCCTTGACACAGGTCCAGGAGTGGGTGAGCAACCTCCTGACTCCATACTGGAAGATCAAACACTCTGTTGGACATGACTTCAAATTGCTGGGAAGAATGGGTTGCAGGAGAAGCTCTTTCTCATAGGGTGCTGAACAGGCTGAGCGGGGCTCTGTCTAAGAACTTCATCACGTAAGACAACGCCATTAAACTGACCTGGCTGAGCTTGGAAAGTGAGCTCACGCTGGATAATACGACCACTGGAGTATCTGCCTGGTGGAGGGAAGCTCAGTTCAGTTCCAGAAGCAGCCAAGGGAATTGTGGCATTGGTGGCTGAGGCTGATGAGACAGCAGTAGGGAAGAATGGGGGCCGTGCTGGGGCTGACTGATAGGGAGCTGCTGAACAGCGACAGTGAGACCAGTAATGGCTGGCAACTGATTCTGGCTGGTTCCTTAAGACTGTTATAGCCAGGGTGGGTCTCAACCAGCCTCTGACAACCAAGTCCAGCTCCTGGCCTTCACGTGTGGCTTAGCTACTGTGGTAAACTACGTATACCTGTCTGGACACACCCCTCTGCTGACTGCTCCTGTGGCTCCTCCCACAGACCCCTGTATAAAGGTGATTGGGGCACTGCTCCTCTCTCAGCCTTCGAGATGTCATGCTCCTTTTTGCTGTTAATAAAAGCCTATCATTCACTTCCAGTCTTCGAGAGTTATTGATGGTGCATCAGCTACTAAACTCAGAAGAACTGTTTCTACTGACAAGAGAAGGGCAAAGGCAGGCTACAGGCGCCTTGAGAACAGTCGCTTCAGGCACATGGGCTCATCAGTCATGATTGGCAACTCTTTTAGGAGAAGGAAACCTCTCCTGCCTTCTGCCTACACCCACTCACGGGGAAGGCTTCATGAGTAAACCCCGAGGAAAAATCCTAAGCTGGAGTCCCTAAGGCTGTCCTGCCTTGAACTCAATGCTGACCGGCAACTCCTGCATCGCTGATGGTGCCAACTTGTATCGATCTTTGCCGTTCTTTTGGATTCATCAGCTGCATGGAGAGGGGGTGCCTGCTGGAAAGGAACCAGCTTGCTCTCCATATTGTACTGGCCTGGCTTCAGTACTGACAGTACGATATGGAGAGTATCTTCACTCAACTTCAACAGCAAGGGTGCATCCATGGGCAACGGAGGGCCATACTTAGATTCCAGCTGTCTGATTGGTCAAGTCTTGCTGACACAAGTTCAGTGATGGCCCAAGTGCCGAGGGAGAGACGCAGAGCTGTAATGAACAGTCCACTGAGTTTTAATAAGATATGTACAGTGAAAGGAAAAATAATAAATACTAGGACTACACGGCCGCTAAATAATGTTGTCACTGCAGCAATTTATACTAAATTAATACCACACCTTTACAGTGTTTATCAGAATCATTAATATTTCCTGAAAAGTTGACTCAAGTGAGCAGGAAGTGATGCTGTCACCAGACTTTGGTCAAGACTTGACAAGACTTGACAAGATTGAAAGGAAAACGAGGGAGTTGAATACAATTAACAGGAAATCCAAATTGGCTGGAATATCACATGAGTGATTGTCGACTTCTTCCAGCTGGTACCAGCAGCGAGAGTGCCTGGATTCCGCAGAGTTGTCCATGGGTGTGACAACAGGAAAATGCTGGGGAAGCCTAGGAGATTCATCTATGGACAGAGGAGAAAATATCAGAATTGACCAGTGATTGAAAAATAGAACAATTGCAGTTGATGGAATTCTTAACCCGAAATAGAAGGTGCTGGAATGCTAGGTAGTATCTGCAGGTAGGTAGAGCCTTTGATGAAATACATCAGTATATCACCAAAGACACGAGCAAACTTCTGCAGATGTGGCGTGGAGAGCATTTTGACCGGTTGCCGCACGGTCTGGTGTGGAGGGACCAGTGCACAGGATTAGAAAAAACCGCAGAGTGTTGAAGAGCTAGCCGACTCCATCATGGGCACAGGCTTCCCCACCATCGGGGACACCGTCAAGAGGTGATGCCTCAAGAAGGTGGTATCCGTCACAAAGAACCCTCGCCATCCGGGACATATGCCCTCGCCTCATGGAGGAAGTACAGCAGTCTGAAGACACACACTCAGCATTGTTGGAACAGCTTCTTGCCCTCCACAGTCAGATTTCTAAAAGGACCATGAACACTACCGTACTTTTTGCACTGCTTACTTTGTTATATTTCTTGTTGTTTTGTAACTCCCAAAAGAGAAACACGGGAGCCGGGAAAACGTGCCTAGTTAGTTTTCCTTCAGTGAGGTGCTCACATACGACATGGTGGCATAATGACGCACACCATTCACGTGCTCCTTACATAGCCTGTAATCAATTAAGCTTAATCAAACAATATAATTACAATATTGCTCAGATATCAGTGAAATATTAAATACACAACACTCCTCCCTGCTTAGCTATAAACTCCAATTCATTATGGAATGCACCTCAACTCAAATATGTAATGCATGTAATGCTAGAGCTGTTGGGGATGATTTAAACTAACTTGGCAGGAGGATGGGAACTAAAGTGATAGAGCTGAGGATGGGGCAGTTGGTTTACAAACAGAACCAGTGTGTAGTGAGACAGCCGATAATAGGGCCAACTTGCAGTCAGTGGGATGAGCTTCAATGTGAAAGAAAGGGACAAAATTGAAAAGGTTGATGAGTGAAGTTGTTAGATTTGAATGCACGCAGTGTACAGAAAAAAGGTAAATGAACCTGTAGCATAGTTAGAGATTGGCAGGTATGATGTCGTAGGCATCACTGAGTCATTGTTGAAAGAAAATTATAGCTGGGAGTGTCCTGTTCTGTAAATTTTTCAGTTATTTCCTTTTCCAAGGGTAAACAGGACAGTCCATCAGCATTTCCATGATTAGTTGTTCTCTTGAATTCAACCTTCTAATTGTGCCCTCCAAGAAACTGAGCCCATCTTTGCATTCATGCTGCTGCTGTTAGTGAAACACAGTTTTGTGGACTGAAGATGGACACTAGTGGTTGATGATCTGTAATGAGGGTAAACTTTCACCCATACAACTACTGGTTCAAACATTTTGCACTCCAAACCAAACTCAAGGCCTCTCTGTCAATCTGTGCATAACTTTTCTCTACGGTGGTATGGGAACATGATGCAAAAGCTGTGGGCCATTCGCTTCCATCACTCATTACATGTGACATGACTGCACCTGTACCATAAGGTGGAGCTACAGGCAAGCTTCACTTAATTAGGTTAGAGTTCAATCGGGGGTTGCTGGGCCACAAGGGCCTATTCCGCGCCCTATCACAATAAACAAGCAAACAAATAAATAAATAGCTGGATGAATTAATTAATGTATAAATAAATAGATCAATATAGGGTGAAAGATAAAATATTTAAGAGGAACATGAGGAGGATCTTCTTCACTCAGAGGGTGGTGGGAACGTTGAACAAGCAACCAGTGGAAGTGGTGGATGGGGGTTAAATATCAACATTTAGGAGATACTTGGATAAATACATGGATGGGAGGGGTCTGGGTGCAGGTCGATGGGACTATGCAGATTTATGGTTTGGCATGGACTAGATGGGCTGAAGGGCCTGTTTCTCTGCTGTAGTGTTCTATGACATATAATTGTCTGTCTAGATATTTGCATGAACGAGCAGGTTGTACTTAATATAAGTGGCCGCTGAGTGTGCTTTGTTTTGGTTTTCACACTACCAGAGAGACTTTGTTTGTTCATTCCACTCTAATTCTCTCTCTACAACTTAAAAACATGACCTGAAATGTAACGTCCCGAGTTGCTGCCTGCCATGGCTTTTCTGTCTATATACCCCACTGTCAGTACCTTGACAGCAGTTTACCAAACCTCCACACTGATTCTGCCATTAACCTGATTCTTGAGTGGGACATCTGACTTCCAATTGGCATTCTCCCTTTCTTCCCCTCTTCTATTATCTGTTTACCTTTGGAAATACGTAATCACATTCACGTAACCAGATGAAGCAGTTTTACATAATGAGACAGCATGTGTACTATGACGCAGAATGTGTCACTCAACTCACCATGTTCCTGCCTTTGATTTCCTACACTATGGGAAAATTTACAGTAAGGATGAATAAACTGTAAAGCAAACACTTTACACTGTATCAGTACATGTGACAATCACATAGAACAGTTACCAATTACCTGCCAGCACCTCAGAGAATCTTGCGGTCACAGACAGAAGATGCAAATTCCACATAGCCAGCACCCAAGTTCCGGGTATCTGCTGTGAGGCAGCAATCTTACAGCTGCCCTGTCGTGCCGCATCCCTTTGTCAGTCTTGTGACTGTCTGTGTCCTCTTCAGTCCAGTCTTCTCCTCCCCCATTTTACTTTCCACATCACAATTCCTCATCTTTTTTCTCCAGTCCTGCTGAAGGCTCTGGCCAGAAAGGTTGACTGTACTCTTTTCTATAGATGCTTCCTAGCCTGCTGAGTTCCCCCAGCATTTTGTGTGTGTGGCCTGGATTTCCAGCATCTGCAGACTTTCTCATGTTTGAGCTGATAGGCCACTCTCTCTCATTTGCAATGCTCCCTTTATCGCCTTCCTTTGTGAGCACGCTTCTCTCCTCCTGATCCCCACCCACCCCTTCATTGCTCCTGAATCCTCCCGCGTTCCTGTTGATGTCAGAGGCTTGACATTTTTAGATAAACATACGCTTTCTCTCTGATCCTTTCCTGGCTTTTCTGAGACAGATCATTGACATCATTAAAGTCCCAAGCCCAACCGTCCTATACTAATCTCCTACCTTGATCTTCCAGCCATCATGTCCACTCGAGGCTAATAGTATCAATTTTCCTCTGAGGCAATTTATCTGTTCCAGCTCTGCAATGAATCCACCTGCATTCAGTCATCTCTGCCTAGCTTGCAAAAATTCCATTGGCTTATAAACAAGATCTTTGCTATCCAGTAGCTTACCATGGAAGGCTGACCTTGAAGGAAATCTGGAAGAGATATGATGGAAAAACCACATTTCATTCTTGTCTTATTTAAAATCGTCAACCTTGGTTGCCAGACATATGTTAACATTCCCAATGAGCTTGCCTTTCCGAGTCACGGGGGAGTTTCTCATAACTGGTGATTGCAGTCCATCATGGATTGAAGATTGCCTGACTAGCAGGAGGTAAAGAGTGGGGAAAAAGGAGGCTCTTCTGATTGTCTGCTGGTGACTAGTAACGTTCCGCAGGAGATAATGTTGGGACTGCTTCTTTTCACGTTATATGTCAATGATTTTTGGTGGTGAAATTAGTGGCTCTGTGGCCGAGTTTGCAGGCGATACAAGGATAGTTGGAGGAGCAGGTGGTGCTGAGGAAGCAGGGAGTCTGCAGAAGGACTTGGACCGATTGGGAGAATGGGAGAATCATTTTCAATATCACCGGCATATGTCGTGAAATCTGTTGTTATGCGGCAGCAGTACATTGCAATACATAATAATAAAAACTGTAAACTACTCTAAGAAGTATATAGAAAGTTAAATTAATTAAGTAGTGCAAAAAGAAAAAAAAATTGTGGGGTAGTGATCATGGGTTCAATGTCCATTCAGAATTCTGATGGCAGAGGGGAAGAAGCCGTTCCCGAATTGCCAAGTGTGTGCCTTCAGGCTCCTGTACTTCCACCCTGATGGAAGCAGTGAGAAGAGGATATGATGATGGTGGTGGTGATCATTAATGATGCATGCCACTTTTTGCGGTATCGCTCCTTGAAGAAGCCCTGGACACTACGGAGGACGGTGCCCATGATGGGACTGACTGAGCTCAGAACTCTCTACATCTTATTCCGATCCTGAGCAATGTCTCTCCCCCCTCCCCATACCAGACAGGGTTAGAATGCTCTCCCTAGAAAACCTGTAGACATTGCAAGTGTCATTGGTGACATACCAAATCCTCTCAACTCCTAATGAAATATAGCGGCTGTTGTGCCTTCTTTGTAACTGTATCAATATGTCGAGCCCAAGATGTATCCTCAGAGATGTTGACACCCAGGAACAGTTGAAACTGTTCACCCTTTCCACTTCTGATCTCTTGATGAAGATTGCTATGCATTCCCTCATCTTACCCTTCCTGGTTCATAATCAATTCCTTGGTCTTACAGACATTGAGTGCAAAGTTGCTACGACACCACTCAACCAGCTGATCTATCTCACTCATCTCGTACGCCCTCTCGTCACCACCTGAAATTTTGCCAACGATAGCTGTGTCATCAGCACATTTATAGGTGGCATTTGAGCTGTGCCTGGCCACACAGTCACGGGTGTAGAGAGGGTAGAGCATTGGGCTGTGCACACATCCCTGAGGTGCGTAAATGTTGATTATCTGCGAGATGGAGATGTTATTTCCGATCCACACAGAATGTGGTCTTCAGGTGAGGAAGCTGAGGATCTAGTTGCAGAGGGAGATACAGAGGCCCAGGTTTTGGAACTTGTTGATCAGAACTGTAGGAATGATTGTGTTAAACACTGAGCTATAGTCAATAAACAGCAGCTTAACATAGGTATTAATATTGTCCACATGATCCAGGGCTGTGTGAGGAGACTATGAGATCACATCTGCTGTAGACCTATTGCGGTGATAGGCAAATTGCAGAGGGTCCAGGTCCTTGCTTAGGCAGGAGCTGATTCTAGCCATGACCAGCCTCTCAAAACACTTCGCTACCATAGATGTGAATGTTACTGGACGATAGTCGTTAAGGCAGCTCCCCCTGCTCTTCTTGGGCACTGGTATGATTGTTGCCCTTTTGAAGCAGGTAGGAACTTCAAAATGTAGCAATGAGAGATTGAAAATGTCTGTGAACACACTCACCAGCTGGTTGATACTGGTTTTCAGAGTCCTGCTGGGTATACCACTGGGGCCTGGTGTCTTGCGAGGGTTCACCCTTTGAAAGATGTTCTGGCGTTGGCCTCCAAGACAAGAGATCACAGGGTCACCAAGTCACAGGGATCCTCCAAGCTGGAGTTTTATTCTCCCTTTCAAAGTCTGCCTAAAAGGTGTTGAGCTCATCTGGGACTGAAACATCACCTCTATTCATGATGTTAGGTTTCACTTTGTAGAAAGTAATGGCCTGCAAATCTTGCTAAAGTTGACATGCATCCGATTCCATCTCTAACCTGAATCAGAATTGTTCTTTTGCTTTTGAAATAGCTCTCCTTAAGTCAAAACTGGTCTTCTTGGACAGTTCTAGATCACCAGACTTGAATACGACTGATCTAGCCCTCAGCAGACTACGAATCTCTTGGTTCATCCATGACTTCTCATCTTTGAAGTGACAGGCCAAATAGAGTATAGGAAAGTGTATGTTCATTCACTTTGACAGATGGAATAAAGACGTAGACAATTTTCTAAATGGGGAGAATATTCAGAAATCAGAGGTGCAAAGGGACTTGGGAATCCTTATGCAGGATTTCCTCTCAGTTAACTTGCAGGTTGATCTGGTGGTAAGAAAGGCAAAGGCATTGTTAGCAGTCATTTTGAGAGGAATAGAATATAAAAGCTGGAAGTATCTTTTCTTTGGTAGGGAGGAGGGACCTACCCTACAAAGAGAAGATGAGGCTTCATAAGGCATTGGTCAGATCGTACGGAGTACTGTGAGCAATTCTGTGTAACATAAGTATTCGTCTTGTCCAGGTGATCCAAGGCTGTGGGAAGCTTGCTTTCTAAATAACAGCTGCCACTTGTAAGATTCCAGCTAACTTTTTTTTAACTTCTGGTCATAAATGAAAGTCATTCTTCTGTTCTTAAAATGTAAATGGAAAACATTTAATCAGCTTGTATTGAAAAACAGCTTTGCAAACAAGCTCTGTATTTGGAAGGCACTCTGTCTATGCTAGCTCACCACATCTGCTTTATTATTGCTCAAGGTGGAGTATAAGACAATTGGTTGTTTAATATGGGTTGTTTAAAGCAGACAAGCTGACTCTTAAGTTGCTTAGTTCAAAGAAGCTTGCAGAACAGATGGATAATATCATTTAGCATATAATAACGAATGTGTTTATACTTGAGGTTTTTTGTGCTCAAGGGAAGTTATCTTTACAGCATTAATTATGAACTTGAAACATTAAGCTGTAATTAATGTCTCATAAAAATGCTTTTAGATTGGTTGCATTAAAAGCATACCCAAGGAAATATCATGTGCTTGTGATGTTACCCAAGTGACAGAAAATCAGTTCAGGCTTGTTAGGAATGGGGTAAAGAACATCAGGAAGAAACCATGAAAGAAACAAGGGTGTGAATGAGGATCCATTCCTCCAGCTTTGGTTTCTGTGATGGAGGATTTGTTTGTCTGCATCTTGGCATGACTTATTAGTTTATAGGAATATATCTGTGTTTTGTAAATCTTTGTCTTTGTGTTAAGAAGTGCTTTGTGCTTTATCGTTTGTGTTTGAGAAATCCTTTAGGATTTGTGCTTGTCAGTACCTCCAGTTGAACTGTCTTTTTGTGTGTTTCTCCCTAGCCGTCAGTCTGTGGTTTTGTACTGCCATGTGCTCTTTTGTTTTCATGCCCCACGTGCTCCTGTCCCCGCTCCTGCTCTACTCCTGCCCCTGTATTACTGAGTATTCTGCCTCTCACCTGATTCTCATCATTACCTGTTTTGCTGCCACTTCTGTCTCATTGTGCTCCACCTATCATCTGCCTCTCTGTTTATTGTTCAGTGTATTTCAGTCCTGTGTTTTCGCCTGTTTGTTGCCAGATTGTGCCAGTGAATTTTCCTGAGCCTTTCCAGCATTTGTATCTTACTCTGTCCACCTGAATATCGACTCTGCCTGTTTCCTGATTCTGGGTTTTGGATTTCTCTGGATGTTTTGATCTCTGCCTGAACTCTAACACCGACTTTGCACCTCGGGATTTGTTACTCAATTAATATCACTGTGTGCACAGTACTGGGTCTGCGATTGGATCCCTGCTCCAGTGCCCTGACAGTACTTCAGAAATCCTTTATGTTTAGGAAATGATTTGTGTTTTAGAAATGATTTGTAATTTGGGTATGTTTTATATGTTTCAGAATTCAAGATAATGATTCAATGATTCAAGATGAGATAGAAATAAATCCTCTATGAGAACAGGGGAATGTTTTAAGATAGAAATCCCTATGAGTTTTAAATGTGCTTTAAGAATGTGTGGATTTAAACATGTATCTCTATAAGTAAATAAACTGTATTTTAAATTGCTTTGTTAGCTGAAAGTATCTTCTCACCACTGAGTGTTGGCAGTTAAACTCATCATGTAGAACCAACAGAGAAATAAACTAGTTTTTGAAGATTGGGTAGTCACAGTATAATCTCACTTTAGTGAGAGTGCGCATGGCTATTTATATATGACAGGGCTTGAAAGACTTCATTTGAGTTTTGAACTTCATGGTCAGAAAACCCAATGCCATCAGGCAGGGCGAGAGCAGGAGAATTGAGTTGAGAGGGATGATAAATCAACCATGGTGTAATGGTGGAGCAGACTCGATGGGCCAAATGGCCTAATTTGGCTCCTGTGTCTTATGGTCTTCTGTCATCTGGGCTCCTCTTATTCCCCTTAACCTCCCCCTTCAGAGAAAATCTCCACCCAACATTTAGCATCATCCTCTTGACCTTGCCATATCACGTGACCTCATCAGTCAAATTACTTGATCGAATTGGTGCAGTCACATGACCATTGTTGTTGCGTGAATGAAATCGCCGGAGAGAATTACTGGTAGATACAAAGCAGCTTCTGTATTCGACGAAACAAGGTACAGCAGGCATCATGTGGAGACACTTTCGGTGAAAAGGTCTGTTGGCCCAACGTGGGGCTCGATATTTATTTGCTATACAGAAAGGACAATTCCATATTTACAAAGCCTAGGCAATGCTTTCTTTTGAAACTACATGCAAACTTCACACCTCCTGGTTCACATCCATCCCACAGACGCCAGCATTGTCTGTGGACTGGGATTCACAGCTTTAGGAATGCATCGTTCCACATTAAATCCACAATACATTTTCAAGGAACAGAAGACTGGTAGCCAAAGCCATTTGCCAAATAAAAATGACCTTAACCCAAAAACCACTCTAACAACCATGTTGCTCCAAGCCACTTAACTCTAGATAGGGCCCATTTATTGGCCCTCAAATGAATGACATGGATGTGTGCCAGCAACATGTTTACCCACTCACCAGTAGGACTGCCTGGTCATTCTGGAACCATCTGCCCTATTCATTCACAAGAAGGTCCTGATGAAGGGTCTTTGCCCGAGATGTTGACTGTTTATTCTCTCCGTTGCTGCGGCTTGACTTGCTGAGTTCCTCTGGCATTTTATGTGTGTTGCTCAGAGTGCAATCATAGCTGTAATTTGCCACTTATCCCTAATTACCCTTGAGAGGTGATGGTGCGTGATCAGTTGTTTTCAGGACTTACAGGTGAAGGAGCAGCAACATATTTCCAATTCGGACTGGCGAGAGTCATGGCGAGGAAACTGCAGGTGGTGTTTCCACTTGCCTATTGCCATTTTCCTTCTTGTGGCAGAGGTCAGAGGTTAGGGAGGTGGACAAGTGCCTGCAGCCATGGTGACTCAGTGCACCTCTAACCTCTACCCTTTTGCCTCCATTTCCTCCTACACAGCATCCTGAAAACTACCTGCTTTAGCAAAAATCTAAAATCTTTGATGGCCTAAAAATCTCACTGTTTCCAACCTCCATCCATGCTAACCTCTCAGCTCCTGACTAGAAAGTGCAGGCCCCACCCTTTGTCAATCTCTAATCACCTACCAACCCCCCCCCCCCCCCAATGTACCTCTCTCCTACGCGGTTCCCTCAACACACTCTGGGCCAGTGCAGTGATGAGAAAGGCTGAACTGAGCTCCAGACCCTAAGACACACAAAATGCTGGAGGAACTCAGCAGGCCAGGCAGCAACGATGGAAAAAGAGTGAACTGCTGACGTTTCGGCCTGAGACTTTTCATCAGGAGTCTAGGCCTCGGCTGCTGATAAGAGGCAGGCTCATGACCAAAGCAGCCATTGCACGCCCCATCCAATCACCTTAGGCCAGCCGAAATAATTCAAAGCCAGTATAAGGTCATTATCATCTCCCTGGCCATTCAGAAGCAGCTGCCAGCAACTGGCCATGGTGGGAAGTCTGCAATCACCAGAGGGGGTAGGGGACACCTTCTCAGTTACCAGCCATTGCTGATCAGCAGGGGCAGGGGGAATGTTGGCTGCAGAACATCCTCCCTGACATTGCATCAAACTGGACTCCTTCCCTTTTTAAACAGCATGAAAGCAGGACACACATTTAAACCAATAAAATAAGTTTGCCTTAATATTAGGAATGACAACTTTGCTGAAAGGTAAATGAACTCATGGAATGGATAGTAAACTGAAAATCTAGGAAATGCTCTGCAGGTCAGGTAGCATCTGTGGAGAGATGGTTCCCAGGCCCGAGGAGTGTTTCCTGTATATTTGTGTTTAAATTTCAAGTTTCTACCTCCAGTAG
Source organism: Hemitrygon akajei (assembly GCF_048418815.1). Taxonomy (NCBI): domain Eukaryota; kingdom Metazoa; phylum Chordata; class Chondrichthyes; order Myliobatiformes; family Dasyatidae; genus Hemitrygon; species Hemitrygon akajei. Next base: position 43,924,555 of record NC_133134.1, read on the forward strand.
TATTTTGCCTGATCAGAAAACAATTGAAAGAAAATAACAAGCAGCAGTAATGGTGTGAGTGTTTTATATCTCAGAGTGGATAAACTAAGATGGGTTAATAAGCCTTCCTTGTCCAAAGCTAGCTTAAGAGAAGCAAATCAAGTGACCTTGTCTGATTTTGCGAACAAGTGCGCCCTCTTGTGGTTCTGAACAAGATAGCAGAGAAATATTTTATCTCGGCCGTTCGACATTGTTCTGATTGAAATCAACGAAACAACTTGAGTAATTAATTCACTAAGAACAATTGAATAAATATGATAATACTTTTGCCCAGGAAGTAATAACTGTCTTCTTTTCATGAGGCAAATTTATTTATATTAATAACTTGGTTGTGTGCATACATCTACTGATGCCTCTGGACACATCTTCAGTGATGTTCCTGGAGTCATCGGGTGTTTCAGGTCTTTCAACATCACACACCCTTCTCCAGGTGACCCAGCTGGGGCTGATCAGACCTCAGCTTGTGTCCAGGTGGCTAGCTACACATGACTCCATGGCTCCCCTCTCTTGAGCCACAGCCATCTTGAGACCCTCTCTGCCACATCGGTGGTACTGCGGATTGCTCTCCTCTTCCTCTCTCTCCCTTGATGCCCAAATTGCTGTAGGCTCTGGCTAAGGAACGGGCTGCAAATCCCCTACAACCAACTTCCACTGGGAGACACCTCGCTCTCCATCCAGCCTGCTGGCAGTTGCTGACCAGTCCTGCGTACTTAGATAGCTTCCTTTCAAAGGCCACTTCCAAGTGATCTTCCCGTCGGACTGTCAGCTCCAGCATCACCACCTGCTTCGTAGACTCAGACACAAGGACAATGTCTGGTTGCAGGGTGGTGGCTGCGATATGGTCAGGGAACTTCAGCTGCCTTCCGAGGTCCACCAACAGCTGCCAGTCCCTTGCAGAGGTCAGGATACCTGCTGATGTTCTTTTGGCTGGTATTGGCTGCTCCCCAGCTCTTACAAAGGCAATGGTCTGCTTGGAGGGTCGGGACCGCTTTGCCCACTCCACTCTGCGCTGATGGCTTCAGCGATGGTCTTCAGGACCTGATCATGCCTCCATCGGTACTGTCCCTCACCAAGTGCCCTTGAGCAGCTGCTGAGGATTTCTTGCTTGGAACACAGTGGGCACGCTGATGACTCTGCTTTGCCCCATGTGTGCAGGTTTGATGGGCTTGGAAGCACATCGTACACTACCTGGATGAGAAATTGGATGTGGTGTGGTTCGGCTTTCCAAAGCTCAGCCCAGGTCACTTTCCTCTCCACCGCATTCTCCCATCTTGTCCAAGCTCCCTGTTGCTTCATTCCCACCGCCATGCAGATTCTCCTCTCCTCCACTGCTGCTCTCACCTCCGCCTGAACTAGATAGCACCTTTCCTTCCGTTCGATGGTGTCCATTTGGGGAGTTGGAAAGGATCCTAGCCCAGCTCGGCCCCGTGTGACCACTCCCAGCAGCCTCCTGTGATGCAGCCTTTCCTCTGCTTCCTGAACAGCTTCCTCTGCCCTCCACTTCCTGCCAGTCCTCAGTTGGATCCCTGCTCTAGCCACCTTCAGATCACTCCCGGTCCCTGTACTGTATCACTTCTCTGGCTCTTGTTACCTTGAATTCCTCCTCCAGGGACCTGAAGGACAATTGCAGTTTGTTCTGGTTGGCATCTTCGTCAAACTGCTTCCACAGAGAAGTCATGGTAGTTGCGGGACATTTGACTTCACTGTGGAAGCAGTTTGACGAAGATGTAACTTCTCATTTTCATCCAGGTCACTTATATACATCACAAAATGGCAGAGGTCGTAGCACAGATCCCTGCGGAACAGACCTCCGGTTCGAATAGGTCCCTTCAACCACTACTCTCTGTCTTCTACGCGCAAGCCAGTTCTGGATTCAAACAGCCAATTCATGCATCTTAACTTTCTGAATTAGCCTTCCATGAGGGTCTTAGTCAGATTCCGAATCAGGTTTATTATCACCGGCCTATGTCATGAGATTTGAATTGAATTGACTTTATTACTTACATCCTTCATATACATGAGGAGTAAAAATCTTTACATTCTGTCTCCATCTAAATGTGCAATGCGCAATTTATAGTAATTTATAATAAATAGTATGCACAACAGGATAGAGAATATAACATAGAAGTACAGTTGTGTTAGCATGAGTTAATCAGCCTGATGGCCTGGTGGAAGAAGCTGTCCCGGAGCCTGTTGGTTCTGGCTTTTATGCTGCGGTACCGTTTCCTGGATGTTAGCAGCTGAAGCAGTTTGTGGTTGGGGTGACTCAGGTCCCCAATGATCCTTTGGGCCCTTTTTACACACCTGTCTTTGTAAATGTCCTGAATAGTGGGCTGTCCGCACCACTCTCTGCAGAGTCCTGTGATTGAGGGAGGTACGGTTCCCATATCAGGCAGTGATAGCAACACCAGCTCCATAGCAAAGAAAGCCCAGCAGCGTCTCTACTTTTTGCGAAGGCTGAGGAAAATCCATCTCCCACCCCCCATCCTCATCACATTCTACAGGGGTTGTATTGAGAGCATCCTGAGCAGCTGCATCACTGCCTGGTTTGGAAATTGCACCATCTCGGATCACAAGACCCTGCAGCGGATAGTGAGGTCAGCTGAGAAAATCATTGGGGTCTCTCTTCCCACCATCACGGACATTTACACTGCACGCTGCATCCGCAGAGGAAACAGCATTATGAAGGGCCCCATGCACCCCTCATACAATCTCTTCTCCCTCCTGCCGTCTGGAAAAAGGCTCCGAAGCATTTGAGCTCTTATGACCAGACTATATAACAGTTTCTTCCCCCAAGCTATCAGACTCCTCAATACCCAGAGCCTGGACTGACATCTTGTCCTACTGTCCTGTTTATTATTTATTGTAATGCCTGCACTGTTTTTGTGCACTTTATGCAGTCCTGTGTAGGTCTGTAGACTACTGTAGCTTTCTCTGTGTTTTTTTATTACGTAGTTCAGTCTAGTTTTTTGTACTGTGTCATGTAAACCATGGTCCTGAAAAACGTTGTCTCATTTTTACTATGCACTGTACCAGCATTTATGATCGAAATATGACTTGACTTGACTTGACTTGACTTGATGCAGCCAGTCAGGATGTTCTCAATTGTGCCCCTGCAGAAAGTTCTTAGAATTTGGGGGCCCATACCAAACTTCTTCAACTGTCTGAGGTGAAAGAGGTGCTGTTGTGCCTTTTTCACCCCACAGCCGGTACATACAGACCATGTGAGATCCTCAGTGATGTTTATGCCAAGGAACCGGAAGCTGTTCACCCTCTCAACCCCAGATCCACTGATGTCAATAGGGGTTAGCCTGTCTCCATTCCTCCTGTAATCCACAACCAGCTCCTTTGATTTTGTGAAACTGAGGAAGAAGTTGTTTTCTTGACACCACTGTGTCAGGGTAATGACCTCTTCTCTGTAGGCTGCCTCATTATTATTTGAGTTTAGGCCAATCAGTGTAGTGTCATCAGCAAATTTAATTAGCAGATTGGAGCTGTGGGTGATGACATGGTCATGGCTATACAGAGAGTTAAGGAGGGGACTTAGTACACAGCCAAGAGGGGCACCTGTATTGAGGGTCAGAGGGGCAGAGATGAGGGAGCCCACTCTTACCATCTGCGAACAATCTGATAGGAAGTCCAGGATCCAGCTGCCCAAGGCAGGGTGAGGGCGGAGGTCTCTGAGCTTCTTGTCGAGCCTGGATGGAATTATGGTGTTGAATGCTGAACTGTAGTCTAAGAACAGCATTCTCACATAAGCATTCCTCTTCTCCAGATGTGTAAGGATGGTATGTAGAGCTCTGGCTATTGTGTTGTCTGTCAATCGGTTGTATCGGTCGGTGAATTGTAGGGGGTCCAGTGTGGGTGACAGCAAGCTGCAGATGTAATCCTTGACCAACCTCTCAAAGCATTTGCTTATTATTGAGGCGAGTGTGACAGGACGCCAGTCGTTCAGACATGTTAGCTTAGTTTTTTTAGGTACTGGGACAATGGTGGATGTTTTGAAGCAGAGGAGGCAGCAGTACAATGCAATACACAATAATACAGAAAAAATAAAAAAGTAAATCGATTACAGTAACATATATGTATATTAAATAGTTAAATTAAATTGGAGCAAAAACAGAAATAATAAAAAGTGAGGTAGTGTTCACGGGTTCAATGTCCATTTAGGAATCGTACGGCAGAGGGGAAGAAGCTCTTCCTGAATTGTTGAGTGTGCGCCTTCAGGCTTCTGTACCTCCTTCCTGATGACAGCAATGAGAAGAGGGCATGTCCTGGGTGGTGAGGGTCCTTGATGATGGACATCTCCTTTCTGAGGTATCACCCCTTGAAGGTGTCTTGGATACTATGGAGGCTAGTGCCCGTGATGGAGCTGACTAATTTTACAGATTTCTGTAGCTCCCCCATTCCATACCAGACAGTGATGCAGACTGCCAGAATGCCTCCAAGAATACATCTGTCGAAGTTTTCAAGTGTCAAATGTCTAACTAAAATGTATGTAGACAACATCCACTGCCCTAGCCTCATCAATCTCTCTTATCATCTTGTCAAGAAACCCAATCGAGTCTATAAGAAACGACCTGCCCTGCTCTAAGCCATGCTGTCTCTCCCTGTTTCACCCAGGGCTTTCCAAATGTCACAAGCCCTATACCTAAGGATTTTCTCCAGCAACCTACAACTGACGTGAGAGTCACTGGTCTATAGTTCCCAGGATTTTCCTTTGTTCCCTTCTTAATTAGAGGTACAACGTTAGCGATTCGCCATTCCTCTAGGACCTTCCCTCCACTGGAGGAATGTTCTTGATGTGCTGCCTCAGGAAGGTAATGCCCATCATCACACATCCCCACCATCCTGTCCGTGCCGTCTTCTCACAGTGACCCTCGGGCAGTGTACAGAAACCTGAGGTCACACAACACCAAGCTCTACTGTAGGAATGGATGCTTCAACCATTTGGTTCTGAACCAACATGCACAATCCCAATCATTACAGTATAGTGACATGATGACCACCCCAATCACTTCGTACTAACGGGGACTTGGTGTTGTTTCTGTTCTAATCATGTTTATGTTGTAAAAATGAAGTACAATGTTTGGTTAATTAATGTTTGTTTTTGTGAATATTGCTTATAGAATGCTATGTGGCTGTGATGCTACAAATAATGCACGTGTGTGTGTGTGTGTGTGTGTGTGTGTGTGTGTGTGTGTGTGTATATATGCGTGTGTGTGCATGCGTTTGTATATACAGTACACATACACAAGTTTGTCAGATGCACAACGTGTGCAAATAGGTTATTGCGCTCTGTACATAATAAGTTTGGCTGTGTTTCAGAAGTATTCTCTAGAATGACTTTATACTCTCTGTTTGAAGTCGTTATTGAAAGTAAATGGAAATATACCATTTTTTCTCTGTCAGACATTCTGAAATGTGTGAGGAGATGGAGGGGAATCTGTCTGCCATGATGAATGGTCCGGTGAGGAGCGCCCTCTAGGGGCAGCGCTCCCATTGATAAATCGCGAGGCGCCCGCCGCTCCCGGCATGCCGCGCGGGTGTTAATGGCGGCCCCACAGCGACCGGGTGGCGTTAACCCGCTGGCCGGCTTCCCCTTCCCGACCGGGACCGGGACCGGCAGCGATGACATCGGGAGAAGCGGGACCCAGGGCGGCGCAGAGCGGCCCAAAAAACCGTGCCGGGCTTGCGTGGACTTCAAGACGTGGATCCGGGAGCAGAAGAAGCTGGCGGTGTCTGCGGGGAAGGAAGTGGTGAGGAAGGATGGGAGGGCAGAGCGGTCGTCGAGGGGGCAGGGAGGCTCCGAGGGCCGCACCTGTACGAAGCGGATAAGGGTCATGACCAGCCTGACGTTAATTGACACTTATACTTTCAATGTCATTGATCACAGAGCTCGCAAACAGGCCATTCGGCCCAAGCGGTCCATGCTGACCAAGATGTCCAACCTATTCCCATATTTGGTTAACCACTTAATCCCTCCTATCCATCTGTCTAGTTGCCTTTTAAATGCTGTTAACGACCCAGTCTAGACCACCCTCTGGGTGGAAAAAGTTGTCTGTCAAATTCCTATTAAGTCTCCACCAGCTGGCCTTAAACCTATGCCTTCTAGTTCTTGATTCCCCAGCCCTGGGAAGACTGTGCACATTCACCCTATCTGTGCCCTTCATAGTTGTGTATACCTCCCTAAAAGCTGATTTATACTTGTGCGATGCTACCAAGCAGACCAATCACAGTTGTTGCAGTCTGCGTCGCTGCGATGCGTGAGTTACTTTTCTGGGGAGGTGCACGTCACCCTACGGCGTAGATATGACGCACAGGTATAAATCAACCTTAAGAATACTCATCATGCTCCTATGTTCCAACAAGTGTGAACCTCTCTCCACGATCAGTTGCTTGACTCCAAGTCAACATCTGCGTAAATCTTTGCACTCTTTCCAGCCTAATGGCATTTTCCTTGGCCAAAACAACACACTATTCCAAATGCTGCATCACCAGTGTCTCGTAGACTGCAACACAACATCCCAGAATCTTTACTCAGTGCCCTGACTGATGAAGGCCAGTGTTTCAAAATCCTACTTTGCCATCCTGTCTACCGGAAGTGTCACATCAGTGATGTTTGTACCTTTTTGAAAATGTCATGAACGAGAAAATACCCGGTTTATAGTTTTGTTTCCTGCACTTTAGCCTTTCTAATGCTCTAAATTGTTTTGGCACACACCACTGGCTGTCACCTCATCCAGCAACAGCCAGAGTGTGTGTAGTAGTGGAGGACCAAGTGTCTGGAAAGCATCTTGTAGTTACAGGGATTCTTCAGGGGCCATGGAGAATAATTATAGTTTCGAAACAGGCCCTTCATCCATTGACATTAACCCCATTTAACTCCCCCTCTTTTTCCCCTCAGTTCTCTCCTTCCCTCCCCCCCACCCCCACCTTGAGAATCATTCACCTTGAGAACTTGCAGTGGGCCATTAACCTGCCGATCTACGCAACTTGTGGGAGAATAGCCCAGTCACGGAAAGAATATGGAAACTTCGCATGGGGAGTGCCAGTGGTTAGGTTTGATCCTTTTTTGCTGGAGTTCTACTAAGAGTTGCTCTGTGTCAGTGACTGACTTGGACCTGTTAATCATACTTTGGCTGGATACAAAGACAGATCCAGGGGGAAGTTCTTCTTTTCTTCTCCTCTCTGTGTTGGGAGGTCAAAGTGTAGTGACTCCTGGTGCAATCTTGTTTTGAGTTGTGAGCTCAAACACCTCTCCAACATCTGACCTACAGTTCACAGTATCACTTCACTGCATTGCTGAGGAATTCCTGCAGCTCAGTGCACTTGTGTCTACTTTGCTGAAGTGCTTTGAGAGGTTGGTCATGGCCAGAATCAACTTCTGCCTGAGCAAAGACCTGCAATTTGCCCATTGCCACAATAGGTGTACAGCAGATGGAATCTCACTGTCTCTCCACTCAGCCTTGGATCACCTGGACAATAGTAATACCTACATCAGGCTGCTGTTTATTGACTACAGCTCAGTGTTCAACACAATCATACCCTCAGTTTTAATCAATAAGCTTCCAAAACCTGGGCTTCTGTGCTTCCCTCTGCAATTGGATCCTTGACATCCTCACCACGAGACCACAGTCAGTGCAGATCAGAAATAAACTCTCCTCGCTGACAATCAACACTGGCTCATCTCAAGGATGTGTGCTTAGCACACTGCTCTACTCTCTCTACACCTAAAGACTGTGTGGCTGGGCACAGCTCAAATGCCCTCTATGAATTTGCCGATGACACTACTATCGTTGGCAGAAATTCAGATGGTGATGAGGTGTACAGGAACGAGATAGTCAGCTGGTTCATTGGTTATGCAACAACAAACTGGCACTCAACATCCGGAAGACCAAGGAATTGAATGTGGACTTCAGGAAGGGGAAGTTGATGGGGTACACACCAGTCCTCATCGAGGAATCAGCAGTGGAAAGGGTGAGCAGTTACATGTTCTTGGTTCTCAACATCTCTGAAGTTTTATCCTGTGCTCAACATATAAAACACAATTGCAAAGAAGGCAAGACCGTGGCATATTCCATTAGGAATTTGAGGAGACTGGGTATGTCACCAGAGACTTGCAAATTTCTACAGATGTACCATGGAGAGCATTCTAACTAGTTGCATCAGCGTCTGATATGGGGGTGGGGGGGGGGGGGGCTGTGTTTCCACTGCACAGGATCAGGAAACCCTGCAGAAAGTTGTAAACTCAGCCAGCTCCATCATGTGTGCTAGCCTCTGAGGCATCAAGGTCACCTTCAAAAGGCGATAGCTCAGAAAATGTCGCCCCTGCCACCCAGAATATGCCCTCTTTTTGATGCCATCAAGGAGGGAATACAGAAGCTTGAAGACGGAGAACAGCTTTTTTTTACCGCTGTCAGATTTCTGAATGGCCAATAACCCCATGAGCACTACGTCACTATTTTTTCCCTCTTTTTGCACTAATCTAATTTAATTTTTTATATATTTTATTATAATTATAGTTTTTTACAAATTATTATGTATTGCATTGTATTGCTGTACAAAACAACAAATTTCATGATGTAGGCCAATGATATTAAACCTGATTCTGACATGAGGTATCATTTTAGGTATGGATGTGTTTTAATTTATCGAGTACAGCAGGCTGACAGCAGATTCTTGGACAATATTTTAAACTCTGCTTGAAATCTAACTTGATGTTAAGACATTCATTGACCTCGGCTGAAATGTGACATCAAAACTGGGTTTGTATAAAAACTAATGATATATCCAATGTGGAATTTGACAGTGTTTTCTAGACTTGGGTTGGGAGGTAGGAAGGAACATCTTACAAAGTGGTTGAAGCAAATAGCAGAGATACATTAAAGGAAAGACTGAATAAGGGGATATGTTGGTAAGTTTGTAGGGGGAAGTGCCAGCTGTGTTGTGGGTGCTCAGCAGTATGCATACATCCACTGCTGGCTGTGATGACTTTGTTTCGGTACGTGTCTAGAGTACTGATTATTTTTGTATTATGATGTTGTCACTGCGCTGTTTCTGTAGCACCACATTCCCCATTAGACTAATAACAGCCCGGAAGCCCTAGTGTCAAAGACGGATCGACCCAATGCAATAAGCGCAAGGTACCACGAATTCAATAAAACCATAAAACAAGCAATACTTTGTCAAACTTCACTTTTTATTCTTAGCATGCTATGGGGGAAGTTACAGACTGATCTCCCAAAGAGACAGTCCAGCCACTGTCCCCCCCGAACACAATTCCACACAATTTATTACATTGGTCATTACAGGAAATATTATAATTACGTGAGTTAATACAGTTTTAGAATAGTTTCAATCACGTGCTAAGATACAATTAGATGTAAAATCATTATTGGTTAGTTATAATTATTTCTGCCAAGACTAGCCTAGATGCAACTTAACTTCCTCATATTGGCACCTCCCCCTGACACTTCCCCCTTCTCTCGAATGTTATGTCCCATATTTATTTATGCCTTAAGATGCCCCTTCAATCATACCATACCCATATTTAGTTATGTTTAGCGCTTTTAGAGAACAATGCCTAATGCGTCACCTGTTGCCAGGTAGAGTTTCTTTCTGACTGCTCAGTAACATAAGGTACCTATAAGACAATTGATCATAAGCTAATCATACCCCTTAATCCATTCCCCCTATTCTACCTAAGTTTACCTTTCCCTTCATCACTAGAAGATTCAAAATGTTGCACCGAGGAATCAACGCAATTGTCATCTTTCTTCCAGTGCAAAATAATAGTTTCAGTGCAGCTTAGTTTGTGAGTTGGAGATGTCTATAAGAAATCCTACTTGTATTGTAAACAGAGCAGCTTGATAGAAACATAGAAACTAGGTGCAGGAGCAGGCCATTCGGCCCTTCAAGCCTGCACCGCCATTCAGTATGATCATGGCTGATCATCCAACTCAGAACCCTGTACCTGCTTTCTCTCCTTACCCCCGATCCCTTTAGCCACAAGGGCCATATCTAACTTCCTCTTAAATATAGCCAATGAACCAGCCTCAACTGTTTCCTGTGGCAGAGAATTCCACAGATTCACCACTCTCTGTGTGAAGAACTTTTTCCTCATCTCAGTCCTAAAAGGCTTCCCCTTTATCCTTAAACTGTGACCCCTCGTTCTGGACTTCCCCAACATCGGAAACAATCTTCCTGCATCTAGCCTGTCCAATCCCTTTAGAATTTTATACGTTTCAATAAGATCCCCCCTCAATCTTCTAAATTCCAGTGAGTATAAGCCTAGTCGATCCAGTCTTTCTTCATATGAAAGTCCTGCCATCCCAGGAATCAATCTGGTGAACCTTCTCTATACTCCCTCTATGGCAAGAATGTCTTTCCTCAGATTAGGGGACCAAAACTGCACAGAATATTCTAGGTGCGGTCTCACCAAGGCCTTGTACAACTGCAGTAGAACCTTCCTGCTCCTGTACTCAAATCCTTTTGCTTTGAATGCCAACATACCATTTGCCTTTTTCACCACCTGCTGTACCTGCATGCCCACCTTCAATGACTGGTGTACAATGACACCCAGGTCTCGTTGCACCTCCCCTTTTCCTAATCGGCCACCATTCAGATAATAATCTGTTTTCCTGTTCTTGCAACCAAAGTGGATAACCTCACATTTATCCACATTAAATTGCATCTGCCATGAATTTGCCCACTCACCTAACCTATCCAGGTCACCCAGCATCCTCCTCACAGCTAACACCGCCGCCCAGCTTCGTGTCATCCACAAACTTGGAGATGCTGCATTTAATTCCCTCGTCTAAATCATTAATATATATTATAAACAACTGGGGTCCCAGCACTGAGCCTTGCAGTACCCCACTAGTCACTGCCTGCCATTCTGAAAAGGTCCCGTTTACTCCCACTCTTTGCTTCCTGTCTGCCAACCAATTCTCTATCCACATCAATACCATACCCCCAATACCGTGTGCTTTAAGTTTGCTCACTAATCTCCTGTGTGGGACCTTGTCAAAAGCCTTTTGAAAATCTAAATATACCACATCCACTGGCTCTCCCCTAACCACTCTACTAGTTACATCTTCAAAAAATTCTATAAGGTTCGTCAGACATGATTTTCCTTTCACAAATCCATGCTGACTTTGTCCGATGATTTCACCTCTTTCCAAATGTGCTGTTATTACATCTTTGATAACCGACTCTAGCATTTTCCCTACCACCAATGTCAGACTAACCTGTCTATAATTCCCCAGTTTCGCTCTCCCTCCTTTTTTAAAAAGTGGGGTTACATTAGCCATCCTCCAATCCTCAGGAACTAATCCAGAATCTAAGGAGGTTTGAAACATTATCACTAATGCATCCACTATTTCTTGGGCTACTTCCTTAAGCACTCTGGGATGCAGACCATCTGCCCCTGGGGATTTATCTGCCTTTAATCCCTTCAATTTACCTAACACCACTTCCCTACTAACATGAATTTCCCTCAGTTCCTCCATCTCACTAGACCCTTGGTCCCTTACTATTTCCGGAAGATTATTTATGTCCTCCTTAGTGATGACAGAACCAAAGTAGTTATTCAATTGGTCTGCCATGTCTTTGTTCCCTATGATCAATTCACCTGTTTCTGACTGTAAAGGACCTACATTTGTCTTGACCAATCTTTTTCTTTTCACATATCTATAAAAGCTTTTACAGTCAGTTTTTATGTTCCCTGCCAGCTTTCTCTCATAATCTTTTTTCCCTTTCCTAATTAAGCCCTTTGTCCTCCTCTGCTGGTCTCTGAATTTCTCCCAGTCCTCAGGTGTGCCGCTTTTTTTTTTGCTAATTTATATGTTTCTTCTTTGGACTTGATACTATCCCTAATTTCCCTTGTCAGCCACGGGTGCACTACCTTCCCTGGTTTATTCTTTTGACAAACCGGGATGAACAATTGTTGTAGTTCGTCCATGCGATCTTTAAATGCTTGCCATTGCATATCCACCGTCAACCCTTTAAGTATCATTTGCCAATCTATCTTAGCTAATTCACATCTCATACCTTCAAAGTTACCCTTCTTTAAGTTCAGAACCTTTGTTTCTGAATTAACTATGTCACTCTCCATCTTAATGAAGAATTCCACCGTATTATGGTCACCCTTACCCAAGGGGCCTTGCACGACAAGATTGCTAACTAACCCTTCCTCATTGCTCAATACCCAATCTAGAATGGCCTGCTCTCTAGTTGGTTCCTCGACATGTTGGTTCAGAAAACCATCCCGCATACATGCCAAGAAATCCTCTTCCTCAGCACCCTTACCAATTTGGTTCACCCAATCTGTATGTAGATTGAAGTCACCCATTATAACTACTGTTCCTTTATTGCACGCATTTCTAATTTCCTGTTTAATGCCATCCCCAATCTCACTACTACTGTTAGGTGGCCTGTACACAACTCCCACTAGCGTTTTCTGCCCCTTAGTGTTATGCAGGTCTACCCATATCGATTCCACATCCTCCAGGCTAATGTCCTTCCTTTCTATTGCATTAATCTCCTCTCTAACCAGCAATGCTACCCCACCTCCTTTTCTTTCCTGTCTATCCCTCCTGAATATTGAATATCCCTGGATGTTGAGCTCCCATCCTTGGTCACCCTGGAGCCATGTCTCTGTGATCCCAACTATATCATATTCATTAATAACTAACTGCACATGCAATTCATCCACCTTGTTACGAATGCTCCTCACATTGACACACAAAGCCTTCGGACTTATTTTTACAACACTCTTAGCCCTTATACAATTATGTTGAAAAGTGGTGCTTTTTGCTTTTTGCCCTGGATTTGCCTACCTGCCGCTTTTACTTTTCACCTTACTACTTTTTGCTTCTACCCTCATTTTACACCCCTCTGTCTCTCTGCACTTGTTCCCATCCCCCTGCCACATTAGTTTAAATCTTCCTGAACAGCAGTAGCAAACGCTTCCCCCTTCCCCTAGGACATTGGTTCCAGTCCAGCCCAGATGCAGACCGTTCTGTTTATACCGGTCCCACCTCCCCCAGAACTGGTTCCAATGCCCCAGAAATTTGAATCCCTCCCCCTTGCACCATTTTTCAAGCCACGTATTCATCTGAAATATCCTCCTATTTCTACTCTGACTAGCACGTGGCACTGGTAGTAATCCAGAGATTATTACCTTTGTGGTCCTACTTTTCAGCTTATCTCCTAACTTCCTAAATTCACCTTGTAGGACCTCATCCCGTTTTTTACCTATATCGTTGGTACCTATGTGCACCACGACCACTGGCTGTTCACCCTCCCGTTCCAGAATGTCCTGCAGCTGCTCAGAGACATCCTTGACCCTTACATCAGGGAGGCAACATACCATCCTGGAGTCTCGTTTGCGGCCGCAGAAACGCCTATCTATTCCCCTTACAATCGAATCCCCTATCACTATAGCTCTCCCACTCCTTTTCCTTCCCTCCTGTGCCGCAGAGCCACCCATGGTGCAATGAACTCGGCTGCTGCTGCCTTCCCCTGATGAGACATCTCCCCCAACAGTATCCAAAACAGTATATCGTATATCGTTTAGAAGGGAGATGACCTCGGGGGACTCCTGCCTACTGCTACGCTGTCTAGTGGCCACCCCTTCCCTTTCTGCCTGTGTAGCCTTTACCTGCGGTGTGGCCAACTCACTAAATGTGCTATTCACGACTTTCTCAGCATTGCGGATGCTCCAGTATGAATCCAGTCGCAGCGCCAGATGCTCAATGCGGTCTGCCAGAAGCTGCAGCTGGACACACTTCCTGCACACGTAGTCGTCAGGGACACTGGAAGTATCCCTGATTTCCCACATGCTGCAGGATGAACAAACCACGGGGCCGATCTCAGCTGCCATGACTTACCCAATACTTGCCTCAACTTTTGAAACTTTCTCCTTTGAAAGGAACTTACCCGGCCTTACCTCACTTGGAGTGATCTTTTTTTTATATCAACAAGACACTCACAGTTGGGTTTTTTTTTGCTACCTTCCCTTCCTGACTCTTTAAGTAACTGCATGATGTAGCTTGCAAGATTGCTATGTTGTCAAGATGTGATGCAGAGTTAATTGAATACTCCAAATCAAAATGAGAATTTTTATTAATTTAAGACACTGGGTGATGTGGGGAAATGCTATCGAATTAACCTATATATAGATCAGCAGTAATGCTTTTGATAAGTAGAACAGACTCAAAGCTAAATGATCGTGATAAATGAAAAGTGATGCATTTGGCTGGTCAGGTAAAGGTAGGGTCTGAAGGAGTGTTGATGAACAGAGGGACCTTGGAGTACAGGTCCAGTGAAAACCTGAAAGTGGCAACACAGGGAGATAGGGTGGTGAAGACTATATGAGGTGCTTACCTTCACTGATCAAGATATAGAATGCAAGAGCAGAGACATCATGTTACAAATCTCTAATTGGTCATTTACGCCACACCTGGAATATTGGATGCCTTTCCAGTTGCCACTGTCTAGGAATGCTGTAATTTACCAGAATGTTGCCAGGATTAGAGTGTATCAGTTATGGGAAGAGATTGGTTGGCTGGGTCCTAGATATGAGGAGCTGAAGGGTGACCTGGTAGAGATGTGCAAAATTATGAAAGGGATTGATAATCTTTCCCCACATGGTGAGGATATCTAAAATGAGGGTATAGGTGAGAGGGTATCTGGGGGGGGGGGAAGTTGGGGGAGTTTCTTCATGCATTGCATTGTTGGAAGTTGGAATTCACTGAGGAAGTTGAGGAGCACAATACTTAAGAAAGCATTTAGACAAACACTGGAGCAGATGCATATAGAAAAAGATCTAGTTTAGATAATGCAGTGGTAGGTATGGACATGTGTGGGCTGAAGGTCCTGTTTCTCTGCTGTACAACTCTGATTTATTGCTCATCCGAAATCCAATTAATGACTTTGGGAGTTGATTCCTTTGTGTAAGTGGTTGCAAACTTGGGCTGTTCTATACTGGGGGGTGGGGTATATGATTCAAATTTGATTAACATATGCCATTAAAGCAGATACCTCATATTTTGAACTGGTTTTGCCATTCAGCCCAGGGTTAGGTATGGCCATCACTAACTCTATTGGATGGTAAAGTGGGCTTAAAAGGCTGTACACCTTAGATCTGTTCTTAGATTGTCATTGAGCAATGCAGCACAGATACAAACCCTCCAGCCCCTTGAGTCCCTGCCAGTACATTGCCCACTCAGCTAGTCCCAATTTCTTGTGTTCAACCCATGTCCCTCAAGTCCTGCCCCTGTATCTACCTATCCAAGTGCTTCTTAAATGATACTGTTGTACCTGGCACAACCACTTTGTTCCATATACTCTTCGCGTTTTTTAAATGGGACTTAATCTGAATTGCCCTCTAGTCTGCTTCATTTGCGTCACTTGAGAAGTTATTTTTGCTCTCTTAATTTGACCTGATTTGGATGGAATCCTGGAAAATGTGAATGAAGTAACATTTTCTACTTTCAAAGTAAAGTTTAGCTCTAGTATGGTAGGATTTCTCTTCAGTCAATTACTGCAGAATTTTTTGTTGAGCACTGCTTTAGAATTGATCTTGTATACTTTATATTTTCGTATTTCATCTGCAGGATGTTTCAGAGGATCTGGATAAAGAGCGTCCCGTCGAATGTCCTTTAGATCGTGAAGAGCTAGGGAGGAACACTTGGTCTTTTCTTCATACAATGGCTGCTTATTATCCAGACAAGCCCACCACCAGCCAACAGGAGGACATGAATCAGTTTATTACTTTGTTTTCAAAGTTCTTTCCCTGTGAGGACTGTGCAAAAGATTTGAGAGACAGGTCAGTGTGATGTGTTTTCTTTTGCTTTTGCTGTTTGCTTTAGACTGCCATCATAGAGTTTTTAAAAAAGTGCTACATCTACTAAGAACGTATTAAGTGGCTACCCCAATTAGCCGGTTTCATGGGAATAGTTAAAGAGATATTTAAAAGACAGAAGCTACCATTTAACTGAGTAACAAATTATGTATTTGAATGTAATACAGAACAAATTAGAATGCTATCAATAATACTGCAGTATTATAAAACCGTATATTCCAAATATTTATCAATAGAGGATGTAATCCAGTGTACATTGCTATGTTTTTTAGATTGAAATAAATGAGCAAAATTGGCACAGGCACCTGGTGCAGATAATGGGCTGCCTGCATAGCCTTCCTGCATGAAGTAGTGTCGTAATCCACAATAAATTTCCTGGCATCTTGTGTAGTCACCAGCTCAAGTTCAGATTTGTCATCTTCATCACTTTCCACCTTTTTGTTTTAAAAAAAACACATCAAAAATCACTGCTTTTTGAATCGATATTCGTCAGACCAAGTGGATAACATAATCACGTGCAACTGACACTATTTTAAAAACTTATTTCCAAGCATGGTGTGCTGATGCTGGTTAGAAACTGTTTGGCAACAGTCTCCTGTCTTAACTAAGCAGCAAAATGTCCCAAGTAAAAGGCTGCCGCTATTAACCAGTGGCCCAATTAATATACTGTATGTATATGATATCCTGAACCATTTTAAGATGAAGTTCAATTGAGTAAATAGTGATTCAGACTTTCAACTAATTAAGTGAAAAGAAAATTTTGCACACCCCCTTCTTTCTCTCCCTGAAGACCATGGGCTCCTTGTTCAAATATACTTCTTTTGCTGTTGTCTTACACAATAATTGTGTGATTATTTGTACAAGTGCAACAAGCTCTTCCAATGGAGGTAATAGTGGCTGAACCAGTTCCTGACCTTTCCTAAAGATGTCACAGTAACAAGTCTCTAGCTAACAATTAAAAGTAGGAATCCTGGCTACTTCCTCCTCTCAGAGATGCAGAGATAGACTGGGCTGCTACTCCATTTTGGCACTTATAATGTCTTCAGCCCACAACTGTTCTGGTCCAATTAATTAGTTGTTCACTGTATAATATTGCTAAATGTATGAAGTGTTTGTTGTATAAAACTAAGTTAAAAAAAATGCTGGAAATACTCAGCAGCCCAGGCTGAATCTATGGAGGACAAGTTTGCATTTTACATCAAAAATGGAAAATTTAGAGATTGCAGCTATGCAAAGAAAAGGGAAAGATGAACAAAAAAGGAGGGTCTGAGAGGATAGGATGTAGTTATGATTTATTGAATTGTTGAATCTGTATCTTCAGCTGCTATCTGCAGAAGCTGAGAAGTGGTTGTGGTGTGATTGAATGCTGTTGTAGAAAGACAAAGTTGCTCTCCTTCAACCAGTTTCGTGGGACTGGTATGGAAAGCCAAGATCAGAATGAGAGCAAAATGGAGAATTGAAATGTTCATTTATGCATGCTTGGGTCATGTCTGTAGAGCTGAGTGAGAGGCATCCAAGACCTGATCTCCAATCGTCGGTGTATGTGTAGTTGGAAGAGAAGTGTGAGTGCAAAATGCAATATTCAAGGGATTAGCTGTCTTAACAGGAAGGTGCCTTTGGAGCTTTGAAAGGTGGAATTTTCTCATGATCTGTAAGGGAAAATAGAAAATCAGGACACGGTTTTTGAGGTGATGCTCATCCCAAGGCACTAACAACCCAAGGGAAATGGCAAGACATAAGATAACAAACATATTTCTTTCTAGTGAAATCTTTGGAAAACTTTGATTATACTGCACCAAATGCTAATCTTTTTATCTTTGTTCCACTGTTACAGACTGAAGGTAATTCCGCCAGACACTAGCAACAGGTATAAGCTTTCTCAGTGGATGTGCCTTCTCCACAATGATATCAGCAAACGGATAGGAAAACCAGAGTTTGATTGCTCCAAGGTGGATGAGCGATGGAAAGATGGTTGGAAGGATGGTTCATGTGATTGATTTTTTTATTTAAAATCTCACGTTTGACTTGGACTTGTGTGTGTTTTTTTTCTTGCTCTTGACAAAATGATGTTACTTGGTTTTGGTAATATCAAAATCACGATGTATGGTACCTTAATATTTTCTCCTCCCACTTGTACATTCTTGACCCTCAATTCTCAATTTGAGGTCGGTAATTTCTCAGCATCTTCATCCAGTTCTAATTGTTAGGGTTCTAATTTCACACTCTCTCTGTCCTCCAGAGGGTGCAGTTGAGTCAGGATGATAATTTGTATGAAGACCTTCGCTTGTTCCTGGCTGGATCTAGCTGTAATAGACAATTGAAGAAAGCTTATTTTCTACAATCTGTAAGGATAACTTGTTTTGGAAAATGGAATGTTCAAGTTTTCCATCTCTCTTTTCATTGGATTTGCACAAAATTTAACATTTTGCTGGATTTCAATTATTTTTTTCAATTGGTTGCCACACAGAAGCAAGTGGTATCTTGAAACATTTAGTGCTATTTCAATAGCAAACGAAGAACACTGACTCTGCTATTTGGAGAATCACATTTTCATTTGCTTGTGAACTAATAAACCAGTTTTTATAATGGTTAACATTCATTGTGATTTTAGAAGAATTATGTAAGGTTTGGGATGAATCAGTGAATCCGTGAAACTGCTAGGGCAAGAAAATTGATTCTGGTCCTATCGTACTAGTTGTCCACTGGACTTGTACTAAAGTAGCTGAGTTTTTAACGATATCTGCCATTTTGACTAATACATTAATACAATAGCAGTCACTCCTTGTTCTAAGTGGTTTGTTGGAATTATTGTTGGCATGGCAAGTAAAAAAAGTCACTGTTTCAAAGCAGTTTTGTCAGATTTAAACGTATGCACATTACAAATTATGTACCATCTTTGTCACAGCTCACACTGCCCACCCTCCCCCAGTCAATGATTTAGAATACTCATGGACTGGAAAGTCAAATTTTAGATCAGTTGTAAGGCTTTATGAATAATTGTGACAATAGATGCATACATGTCTAACATGCATCTTGTGGAACTGTGGCAGGCTTTTGTCTATCATTATTTAATGAACTTTCAGATAAATAAATATTTGAGCTTTCAGAAATGGGAATGAAAGATTAACAACACTACTGAAATGAAGAAAGAAAAGACTGAAATTATGAAATAGTTTTATTTGCACTGAATTTGTATAAATAAAACTGTGTAGATTACATATCAATTCATATTCTATATTAGGGTGTTAATAACCATGGTGTCCATCAGCAGGTATTCCTTATTTAAATAGGCACTTTTTGCTTTTTCCCCCCAAGCTATTGTCTGGTGCCTCTTACTGCTCCAAGCCATCAATTATTGGAAGCAATAAAGAGGGATTGTCATCCCATTAATAGTCTTGCCTGTCAATGGCAACCAGAGAAAGGTATGGAAGTGGGAAAGGGAATAAAATGAAATATCAGGCCTATGCTGATACTTGAAACACATTAAATAATATATTTTCAGTTTTAGCTGGTAAGACATTAATTTATGTATTCTTTGGGTGGTTAAAATTTTTACCATGATGTGTTTACTTGCCCTGAATCCAAGTGCAGGAGTATACCAAATTTTCGGCTGTGTTGGATCCTGACATTTTTGAACCAAGGCTCTTAGGAAGTCAAGAATAAGGCACAAAACCTGGTGCTTATGATCATTTATTCAGTGTTACAGGAATGAAACGAGGAGAAAAAAAATGAAAGTGGGAGAGGGAATGAGACCCTGGTGGCAAAGGAGAGGAGAAAGGGGAAAAAGAACATTTGGTAAAGGAAAAAAAGTGGTTTGATCCTCTTATACCTGATTACTTGATAACACACATTCCATTCAAATACCATTGCTCAAATTAACCAATAAGATAGTGCCCATTCATGTAATATTAAATCCTCCACGGAAACAAAGTTGTCACAAAAGCAACTGCAACCACTAGAGAAAATACTGCAACATTACACGTACATGGGTAATTATATAAAAATACAAACAAGCATAAGAAAGTTAAGCTACAAGGAAAATGACAATTATAGAGCCGTAACTGCTGTAATACAATTCTTGCCACTCCAAATTGGTGAAATGTAAATGAGCCATTTGGTAGTGTATATCTTCATTGTGGACTTGCAGTCTCAATATTGCCGTAGGTTGGGTGGGTCCTATTCAATATCATACTCTCCTGCCTGTAATCACTATGACATTCTGAAATCATGTTCACATGAGTTTCTGCAGAGCAACACACACAAAGTGACTCAAGCAGGTCAGGCAGCATCTATGGAGAGGAATAAACATTTGATATTTCAGCAGTGCGGAATCAGGACCTTCATTCGAGACCCTTTCCAGTCCTGATGACGGGACAACTGTTTATTCTCCTGAGTAGATGCTGCCTGACCTGCTAAGTTCCTCCAGCATTTTGTGTGTTGCTCCAAAAGCATTTTGTTCAAATTGTGTTCTAAAAATTAGGGTTAAAACTTTTTGGCTGAGAGAATCTTATTCCCCATCATGTTTTGTATTAGATCTGATAAACAATTTTCACTCTAATAAAGTTAACATATAAAAATGGAGTTCTTTGAATATATTCTGGAAGTAATGATTTGTGGCTTTACTGTGTTTATGTTCTATTGCCTACATCCCTTGATACCCATGTTGACAAAAATCTATCATTCACAGATTTAATCTTAATTATTGCCCGTGTCAATTTCCATGTGCAAAGTTCCAAATTTCTACTCTGCTTGTTTCTTCACTTTGTTTCTGAATGAGCTGGCTGCAGCTTTGACGTAATACTCTTTTCTAGTACAGGTACAACCACCCCAACCCAAGGGCTTCCCAAATTTCATAAATACTACTAAACTATCAGGCCTGGAATTATTAATCATATCCTCCCTAAACTTACTAAGTTTCAGGAAATACAGCCACTGGTTTTGCTGGTTTGTCCAATGATTTTTGTTACGTTGAACTTCCTGCAAGGTCAATATATCTGCAAATTGAGTAAAGTTTGGAGGGATCTAGTGTTCTCGTGCATGTATCAGGAAGAGTTAGCAAGCAACTGAGTGTTAAAATGATAAATGGTATATTTCACTTTATTGCAAAGGGCGTGGAGTTTCGAAAAAGGGAGGTTTTGTTACAATTCTACGGAATGTTGGTGAAGTCATGCCTAGATTAGGAATTCATTGTGGATTTCAGGAAGGGGAAGTCAGGAGAACATACACCATCACTCATTCAGGAGTTCGTGTGAAAAGAGTGGGCAGCTTTAAGTTTCTGGGGGTGAACATCTCGAGGCGAATCTGTCCTAGGCTCAAAACATTGATACAATCAAGAATATGGTATACCAGTGACAATATTTCATTAGGAGATTTGGTATGTTACCAAAGAGTTATTGAGTCATAAACTCATAGAGGAATGCAGCACAGAAACAGGCCCATTGGCCCATCTAGTCTGCTGAACCATCATGCTTAGTCCCATTGACCTGAGCTTTGGCCATAGCCCTCCATACCCCTCCCATCATTGTATCTATCCAAATTTCTCTTAAATGTTGAAATCAAACTCACGTCCACCACT
Source organism: Hemitrygon akajei (assembly GCF_048418815.1). Lineage (NCBI taxonomy): Eukaryota > Metazoa > Chordata > Chondrichthyes > Myliobatiformes > Dasyatidae > Hemitrygon > Hemitrygon akajei. The sequence continues at coordinate 43,946,040 of NC_133134.1, forward strand.
TCAAATGGCAATTTGATCCACACTCTGAGTGAAGGAGTTCCCCCTAAATATTTCACCATTCACACTTTACCTCTGACCTTTAGACCTCAGTGGAAAAAACCCAGCTTGCGTTTTCCCAATCTACAGCCTTCATAATTGTGTATGTCTCTATCAAATCTCTCCTCATTTTCCTACGCTCCAGGAAATAGTCCTAATCTTTTTAACCTTTCCCTATAACTGAGGTCCTCAAGTCCCAGCAACATCCTTGTAAATTTCCTATGCTCTCTTTCAATCTTATTGATATTGACTAGAATTGTACACAGTACTCCATATTAAGCCCCATCAATGTCTTATACAACTTCAACATATTCCCAGATGCCTCCATTCTACCACCTTCTTCAGTGCCTTACTGTTCATTGTGAAGTCCTACCCTGGTTTGGCCTCCCAAAGTTTAAACTTTAAATGCCTCAGTTTACCGTTATCCTGGGCCCAGCACGCAAGTGCAATTCCAAAGAAAGCATGGCAGCGCCTTTACTTCATTAGAAGTTTGCGAAGATTTGGCATTTCACCTAATGCCTTGACAAACTTCTTTAGATATCTGGTGGAGAGTATATTGACTGGTTGCATCACAGCCTGGTAATGGAAACACCAATGCCCTTGAATGGAAAATTCCACAAAAAATAGTGGATATGGCCCAATGCATCATGGGTAAATCCCTCTCCTCCACTGAGCACATTTACCCGGAGTGCTAGCGCAGGAAAACACTGTCCATCATCAAGGATCCCCACCACCAGCTTATGCTCGCTTCTCACTATTACCAACAGGAAGAAGGTGCAGGAGCCTACTTCAAGTTTTGATAGCCTTCTTGCTATCCATTATGCCCCTTCTTGGTGTCACCTGCAAATTCGGTGATTCGGGTTACCATATCACACCGACTTGACGACAAACAACAATGAACAGAGCACTGATCACTGCGGCAGACCGCCAATCAGAGTCAACCACCTACTGTCACACTCTGGTTTCTCTCGCCAAGCCAATTTACTACCTCATCCTGAATGCCAAGTGACTGAATCTTCTGGACCAGCCTCCCGTGTGAGACTTTGTCAAAGGTCTTGCTAAAGTCCATGTTATAAACATCCACTGCCTTTCCTGCTAACCTCAAAAAAACTCTGGAAGGTTAGTTAGACACGACCTACCACATAGCCATGTTGACTATCTAATTAGGCCCTGTCTATCCAAATACTTGTATATCCAGTCCCATAGAATACTTTCCAATAGTTGACTCATAACTGACATCAGGCTCGCTGACCTGTAGTTTCCCAGCTTATTCTTAGTTTTTCTTAAACAAGGATGTTTTAAATATGTGCCTCTGTGAGGGCCCCTGCAATTTCTGCACTAGCATCCCACAAGGTCCAGGAAGAAACTGTCAGGCCCTGAGGATTTAGCCTCCTTAATTTGGCTCAGGACAACAGGCATCTCCTCCGTAATCGGTATGTGGTCCATATTGTCTTTGCTGTTTTGTTTCACTTCTATAGACTTAGTATGTAGGAGACTCCTGAGAAAATACAGATGCAAAAAAAATATCCATTTAAGATCTCCCTCATCTCTTGACTCCATGCATAGACTGATCTTCCAGATTTCCAATTTTGTCCCTTGCTATCCTTTTCCTCTTAAGATATTTGTAGAAGCCCTTTAGATTCTTCACCTTGTATGCTAGAATACCCTTATGCCTTCTTTTAGTGCTCTTGGTTTCCCTCAAGTGTTCTCTCACATTTCTCAAGCACCTCATTTGTTCTTTTCTGGCAATACCCACTATGCTCTTCCTTCTTCTTAACCAGGGCTTCAGTATCTCTCAAAAACCAACCTTAAACCTATTAGCCATGCCTATTTTTCTGACAGGAACATACAAACTCTGTTCTCTCAATATTTCATTTTTGAAAGCCTCCCACTTACCAAGCATCCCTTTGCCATGAAATAACCTATCCCAATCCACACCTGCCAGATCCTTCCTAATACCATCAAAATGACCTTTCTCCAGTTTAGAATCTCATCTCAAGGACCAGACCTATCCATCTCCATTATTATTTTGAAACTAATGACATTATGAACACTAGATCTAAAGTGTACCCTTACACACATTTCTATCACCTGCTCTGTTTTGTTCCCTAATAGGAGATCCAGTATTACACTCTGTCTAGTTGGGACCTCTATATATTAAGGAAACTTTCCTGAACACATCAGGCAAATTCTATCCCAGCTATCCCTTTAACAGTATGGGAGTCCCAGTCAATATGTGGAAAGTTTAAAATCACCTACTATCAAAACCTTATTTTTCTTGCAACTGTCTGCTATTCCCGGCAAATTTGCTCCTATAAATCCTGCTGACCATTGGATGGTCTATAATAAATCACATTAATGTGGTCATACTTCTCTAATTCCTCATTGCCGCAGTAGACAAACTCTCTACTCTGTCCCATCTGAGCACTGTCATGACATATTCTGCAACTAGTGCCACCTCTCCATCTTTAATCCCTCCCTCTCTATAATGTCAACAATGGAACCCTGGAACAATGAGCTGCTGGTCCTGCCCCTTCTGCAGACAAGTATCACCAGTGGCTACAATGTCATAATTCCATGTGCTGATCCATGCTCTAACCTCATCTCCACAATGCATTCAAATAAATAGAACTCAGAACATTATTCCCATGATGATCAATCTTTCGATTCCTGTCTTTGCATGTAGGCTTAACATCACCTTTCCCCACACCCACTTCACTATCTTCCCTGGCACTGATTCCCAGGATGCCAGGCTAGTTGTGATATTTTCACCAGAGGGAGAAACTGAAAAAAAATGGAACATAGTACTATGATAAGGAGCTTTGGAATTCTCTGCCCCTGAGACATGTGGACAACAGATCATTAGAAATATTTAAAGATTGAGTTCTTGATGGTAATGGGGATTGGGCACAGAGGAGGAACCTAGAATAAATCAGCCATGATCACACTGAAGGGCCAAATACCTTCCTAGTGAGTGACATCTAGAGATGTCCTCAGTAACATTGGTTTGGTAGAACCATGCTTTTCTAGTTACCTTCTACTGTTGCCTTCTATGGAGACTACCTACGTGGAACACAATCTTCCAGTTCAATGTGTCCATGTCTGAGCTGGCCTTTGTTCACTTACTGGTTCAGGACTATGACAACTTCGCGAGAAGTCACTACACCGGACAGTTCACACTGCCATTCACTGGCTTACGGCTAGGTACTGTGCTAGGACCCTACCCCTTTAAAACTGGGAGGAGTGGAGGGAAGATTAGGTTTTTTCATTATTTCTTGTATCTATCCACAATGTTCTAATCATCTGTATTAAATGGATCCCTTGGTTTTGAGAACTCTTCACTATTCAGAAAAGACTGCCTGTTCAGCATCGAAAGAGCTCAGCACAGCATTTGTTATTATCTTCAGAGTTAGCTACAATCTTAATTTTACTTCCTGTTTCCTACAGAGTGCTGATAAAACAGTATTGATGGGGATGTAGGCGCAATGATATCAAAACAAAATTGCTTGAGTAACACAGCAGCTTTTGTTTTGACTTTCTGAATCACAATACGCTCTCAGTTATATTTTCCCTTGCATCAACTATGAAGTAGCAGGAATACTGAAGCCTCAAAGACATTTAACATTGGTGAAACAAGTAAGAGCGTCAAAACTGAGGTCTGCCTGCAAGGAAGCACGGATCAGATTACAGAAAACCTATATTTGAAATGGATTAGACATATTACATTCATACATTTTGCACTTGAATTATTAAAATATTATATCTGCACTGTGTTTCAAGCAGATATTCATGTGGCTCTAACCATTAGATTTAATGCTGGAATGTGCTTTGTCTTCTTTCTTTCTTTTTAAATCTTTTTATTAATTTTTTAAACAAACATAAATGAAACATGAATACAAAGTGTTTGAGAGTACATAATTAATATTTTAAGTAGACATTCTAATATATATAATAATCAATATATATAGCCTCCCAAACTCATGGTATTTATGAACAAAAGAGACAAAAAGAAAAAAAAAGAAACCCCCCAAAAAAGAGAAAAAAACCACTAACCAACATGGGCCATTGCATAATGTTAAATACATACAGTAGTGCCAATAACTCCGAACCTCCATCCAAATAATTAAGGATAATCAAAGTGAGGTTTAGGAAAAGACAATTTAACTCATATGAAAATGTTGGCTTTGTCTTCTTATAAGGCTTTAAATTTGTCTCAGGGTATTGGAATAATAAAGAAGTCTAACATTGTCTGTTCCTAGTTTCACTTAAAGGAGTGTTAGGCTATCTTGAACAATGTGGTAAAGTCCACGTGATGATGGTATCTTCATGTAGGCTGTTTCATGATCTTGATCCAATAATGGTATGAGGAGGCATGTGGGAGTGAGATAGATCAGTTGGTTGAGTGATGTTGCAACAACAACCTTGCATTCAACATCAGTGTTTTGTAATTCCAGAAGTTAATATGACATGGCGGTGTAATGACATCTGTGACTCATGTACTTTCACATATAACCCGTAATGAATTATGTCACCAAAGAATGCTTAATCAAACAATATATGTATTTATGATATTACTCAAATATTTCGGAAATATTAAATACTCCACAGTCAGCAAATCCAAGGAATGGATTGTGGACCAGGAAGAGGAGGTCAGGAGAACACACACCAATTCTCATTGAGGGATCTGCAGTGGTGAGGTTGCTGGGTACCAATATCTCAGAGGATCTATCCTAGGTTCCACACATTGGTGCAATCACAAAGAAGGAACACCAGTGGCTATATTTCATTAGGAGTCTTGGTATATCACCAAAGATTCTAGCATATTTCTACAGATGTATTGTGTAAAGCATTCTGACTGGTTACATCACAGCCTGGTATGGAGCCTCCAATGTGCAGGATTGAAAGAGGCTGAAGAGGCTTGTAGCCTGAGCCAGCTCCATCACAGGGACAACCCTCCCCATCAGTGGGGACATCTTCAAGGGGTGGTGCTTCCTAGAGGAACCTCACCATCCGGGACATACCTTCTTCTCATTACTACAATCATGGAGGAGGCACAGGAGCCTGAAGAACCTCAGGAACAGGTTCTTCCCCTCTATCATCAGATTTCTGAATGGTCCATGAACAGTACTTAAGTATTCCACTATTTAATTATTGTAATTTATTTTTTTTTTTGTCTTGCACAGTACTGCTGCTACAAAACAACAAATTTCATGACATATCTCAGTGACAATAATTCTGATTCTGATTCTATCCATGCTGGATTAAACATTGAGCTAGCAACTTAACCTCGTAGAAAATAGACAAATGCAAAAGAAACAGCAAAAAAAAATAGCTGCCCGATGAACCACAAGGCGCAGAGTGGGAAAAAAGTTTATTCTGAAGTCAGCAGTATACATAAGCCTATGAATTTCCTATGTAAGGATTTGGCATCCTCTCTTTCTTTTGAGAAAGGTGAGAGAGAGCTTCTATAGCCAACATTAGAACTCATTCCTTTCAAATATCTAACCATCATTTGTGTGTAGTAGATAAAACTTTTTCTTTCATATGTTAACTCTAACTGCTGAAACCATTTCTTTCGTATAGGAAGTGGAAGTTACTCACAGCATCGCAATGATAAAGAAGCAGGGGGTGAATCTATGCAGGTTCAATCTTCATTCAGCACATTGTTCATTCATGAAATAAGACCAATGCAATATTTTTCCTACAGACCCATTTCCATTCCACAAATGGGCATGAGGAAATATGCTCCAAGGTTACACATATTACTTAAACAATTATATTGTTGAAGCTCCAAATGCTTTAAATAGGATCTTTGATATCAGCCATTAAGTTTTAGATTTTGAACACATCAAAATTTTTCTCATCTGAGTGCCACCTTTATATATATTCTACTGGCTTTCAAAGTTTGTATATGCTTATATAAAGACCTCCTCACTTCCACATTATACTGTGCCTCGGTAATATAACTTCAAAGCATCTTGAGGCATCCAGCTCTATCTTACCAATTTTACTTGTCCCACTTCTGGTGCTGGGTGAGTGGAGTGGAGTGGAGTGGAGATCTCCTCATCGTCAGATCAGATGCTGGGTGAGTGGAGTGGAGTGGAGATCTCCTCATCGTCAGATCTGATGCTGGGTGAGTGGAGTGGAGTGGAGGTCTCCTCATTGTCAGATCAGATGCTGGGTAAGTGGAGTGGAGTGGAGATCTCCTCATCGTCGGACCAGATGCTGGGTGAGTGGAGTGGAGTGGAGATCTCCTCATCGTCAGATCAGATGCTGGGTGAGTAGAGATCTTCTCATTGTCAGATCAGAGATACCCTCCGAGCCTATAGTTCCTGAACTATCCAGCCATCCATTTCCTTGGCAGCATCTGAACCACAAGTGGTGATTTTTTTTTTGAAATATATTTTTTATTAAATTTTTAAAAGAATTGCATAGAATGAATAAAATAATAGAATAATGAAGAATAATATCAGCCCTCCCCCCTCCCCTTAACCCTTCCCCCCCTTAAGATCCCTATCTAAAAAAAAGAAAAAAAAAGAGAAAGAAAGAAAGAAAGAAGAAAGAAAGATTGCCTGGATATTGAAAGGTCCCCACATGCTCCATGGAGTTCAAAATAGCTTTAGTATATATCTTTATTTATTTTTTTCCCCAAATAGCTAATAATTTTATCTTCGAAGGACCTATATATTTAATCCTATCTTTTGTAAATAAGGGTGTCAAATTTTCAAAACTATACCATATTCATTTCTTAAATTATAAGTAATTTTTTCAAATGGAATGCAGCTAAATATTTCATTATTCCAACGGTCCATAGTTAAGTATGAATCTGATTTCCAAGTAACTGCAATAGCTTTTTTGGCTACTGCCAATGCAACTTCTATAAATTTTTTCTGATATTTATTCAATTTAGGTTTCGGTATTATCCCTTCAATATCACCTAATAAAAATAATATTGGGTTATGTGGAAGTTGTATTCCAATAATTTGTTCCAGTAAAAGTCTTAAATTTATCCAAGAACAAGTGGTGATATTTGATCACAGGCTGAGTTTCAGACCACACAACTGTGTCATCTATGCTCATTCAGCATTGTCTGATTTTGCTTCCCCCTCTCTCAGGTGATAGATCCAAACTTTCTGTGAATTTCTGATTGCCTTTCTTGGTCTAAAACCATCAATCATTAAACCAGAAATCTGCTTTCTGTACCCATATCGGTTTTGAAATTTTCATTATCCTTTATAATTCCCTCCATAATAACACCCTTCCATGTTTCCCTCAAAGAGAACAAGATGTTTTTTATGGGTTGGTGTAGGTAGTTGTTCTGAGATTGGCAAAAGGATGGTAGGGCAGGATAAAACAGGTTGAGAGACCAGAAGGCAATCCAGAGATCCCAAACCTTTGTAAGACCAAGAAAGTTATATAAATGCAAGCACTGTAAGTAAAATATTATTGAAAATGACAAAATAATTTTATGGTTAATAATAACACTGTCCTCTGGACATTTTCTTTGCCAAGAGTTATTTAGCTTTTGCTCTTAACTGCAACTTCAGCCTGCATCATCCTCTCTAACTCTGAAAGCAACTCGCCTTGCACTCATTCAAAGGAGCTTATTCCCATCTGGGCTCCATGGTAGTGCAGTGGTTAGCACCACACTATTACAGCTCGGGGCGTCAGAGTTCAGAGTTCAACTCCAACGTCATCTGTAAGGAATCTTTACATTCTCCCCATGGAATGTGTGAGTTTCCTCTGAGTGCTCCTGCTTCCTCCAACAGTCCTAAGTCATACCAGTTAATTGATCATTGTAAATTGTCCCATGATGTCTGGGTAGCACAGCTCAGAAGGGCCTATTCCCAGTTGTATCTCAAAATCTATCTAATCACACTTTCCTGCAGCTTTCTAAACATTGCTGAAGTTGGTTTACCATGAGTTAAATGCACGGTTCCTGCAGATTTGGCTACGTCAGGCCCCACTCACAATGTGAGTGGCATTGAGTCTAGAGAAATTTTCCCCTCGGGAAGTGGGACTTGCTTAAGCCATCTTCCTCTTAGAGTGCTGTGGGCCAGGACTGTTCCCTCACAGTAGCCTCCAGCTAAGTGACCATTTCCCCCTCTGTAGGACTAGTCCTGGCTCAGAGGTCATTTTGCCTATTATAGGAGCAGCCCTGGCTTGGCAGGCATTTCCCCTGTGGGAACAGGCCTGGGCTCGAGGGACCATTTTCCTGCTGGCGAGCACCATCTCATCAGGACCAAGTTCATTTGCTGAAAGAAAATACAATAATTTTTATCAGTACAGGAAATCTTTAACATATTATTATTTCCCAGGGCTGCCTCTGTGTAAGAAATTGGAGTGTACACATCGTTTCTCCAAAAGTACACAACTGACGCACTCTGGTGAGAAAGTTGATCGCAATGACTTTGTCCTCTTGAGGCCACATGTGTGAAAGACCTTCTTTGTCTACAGTCAATATCAAAGGAAGAATGTGGATGATGTGGCAGATCTGGTTGACCTTCTATTTTGAAGGACTGATTTAGTACTTCTTGAGATACAACATGGAATAGGCCCTTTTAGCCCCGCTGCCCAGCAATCCCCTGACTTAATCCTAGCCTAGTCACGGGACGATTTACAACAACTAATTAACCTACCAATCAGCACATCTTTGGATTGTGGGAGAAAGCTGGAGCACCTGGAGAAACCCACACAGTCACGGGGTAGGGGGGGGGTGGAATCATACAAACCCCTTACAGGATGCGACGGGATATGATCCGGGGTTGCCTGTACTGTAAAGCGTTGTGCCAACCACTACTCTACCGTGCTGCCCCAGATACTTCTATTTAAGACAAAAGTTGGGCTGATGTCATTTCTGTTCAGATTTGTGAGGGAGGTTTGTTCATTGAGATGTTGGACTCTATTGATTTCCATCCTGGAAGGTAGCACTGTGGATTTCGGTTTAATAAGAAAGGCAGCTTGTCATAATTCCTGTTGGGTGTGGTTGGTGGGTGTTTAATTCTCTTTGCTTGACAGGATATTGATACTTCTGCTCTGCAGCACATGGGGTTTCTGATTGTGCAATGGAAAATGGACGATGTTTACAGACTGATGTTCAGTGAAGTTTCTTAATTTTCCTTTGCGATTGTGATTTATAAAATTGCCCTTTAATATGGATGATGAGAGAGTCCTATCTTATTCCTTATTTCAAAGTTTACAGATTACCATAGATTGTTGGAAGATGTTAATGGAATGAGCAGGTGCATGGGTTAGGAATGGAAAGAGAATAGACAAGAAATAGAAGAAAATGAAGGGGGATTCCTTCAGATCCCTGAACAGTGCTGGATAGAAAGAGGAGTTCAGTGATTCCCTCAGATCCCTGAACGGTGCTGGATAGAAACGGGAGTTCAGTGATTCCCTCAGATCCCTGAATGGTGCTGGATAGAAAGAGGAGTTCAGTGATTCCCTCAGATCCCTGAACGGTGCTGGATAGAAAGAGGAGTTCAGTGATGGCCTAAATGCAGAGAGAGAGACACAGGCATGGAATGAACAGTTCAGTTTTGTTAAGAACTGCACAGAACAAAGACAAAGAATAAATTCTAGGTCAAAGGGCCGCTAACTAAGAACTCTCAAACTAACTAAAAACAAACACCATCACTGTGACTCATATGTAGTAACCTAGATCTAAGTTAATACCACTCCTTTGGCAGTGTTTATCCAAACTACTGGTCGACTTTCCTGGAACGTGTGTAACCCCCTGGGTCGCCTCAGGGTCGCTCAGCTCGTACTCGTCTAGGGGGTGCAGCCTTCGGCCCCGCCAAACTGGGTAATCAGCTCGTGTGGATGCTGTGTGATGTCCCTGCCTCGCCCAAAAACAGACAGTACACCATATGTGATTAAATGAGTACAATTTATAAAGGTTACTATAACTAAGTGATTAATAATGATACAGTATATATGAAGGAAAAACAATAAAGAAAAGGCGCCAAACTTATCAAAGTCCAAACCACTTTGTGCACAACCGTTGGAGCTCAATTACTGAAGTCTTCTGGCCACCATTTGATCCCCTCCGAACTCCTCGACTCACAGCTTAGGACCACCCGAAGTGGTCAACCAAACACATCTAGCTTTATCTCCTCTCCTCGGAGTACCTCCTGGCCTTGGAACCCCGCTTAGGGTCCGTTCCTCGCCCAGCTTACAGCATCACGTCCTCTCTCTCTCAACCCCTTGCGCCGATCTCCCCAAAAGCCCGCCAACAATAGCTTACAGACTCAGAAGAAAGAACAACATTAATCCCAATTGGTTTACAAAGGAATACAATTCTCGTTATCAGTAAATTTTAACCCAAACAAGCTTCCAGCACTCTCTCGCAACAAAGAAGCATTCCTGCTTCTAACAAAACAAAGAAGCCATTTTGATTACATACACAGTAACAAAGAAAAAAGAAGAAACCCCCTTTACACGTGGACTAAGGTAAACAGGAAAGGCTGTTGTTTCTATGTTTCGATCAAGACTTGACAAGACTTGAAACAATAGGAACAGGGTTAAATACAATTACAAAGGAATTCTAATTGGCTGGAATGTGTGTGATTGCCATTTTCTCTCAGATGCCTGTTTGCAACTGTGCCCACGCTCTGCGGCAGTGTCTGCGGTTGTGACAGGGCCCCACCTTCAAGGTGCCAGAGGCCTGCAGTCGCTGGACATCCTGGATGAGAGACTTGTCCAGGATGTGTCAAGCCAGAACCACGATCATTCCTCTAGGCCATACCCCACCCAATCAACAAAGTACTGGACACTACCTCACACCCAGAGAGGTGGCCGGATGCACTGCTCAGAATAGACCAGGGACCCATCCATCAAGTAGGGAAGAGGGGGAGGGGACTCACTGGAGCAACTGGTGGAAGTCATCGGTTTCAGCTGGGAAATTTGGAACACTGGGTGAATTTTCAAGGATGATGGTAGATGCAGTCTGTAGGAGGCTTTGATGATAGCTTTCTCCACTACAAATGGTCCCACATAGCATGGGCCCAACTTGCAGCTCTCTACTCTCAATGGAAGACGTCTGTTTCACCAACCAGACCTTCTCCCCCTGGCTTGTGAGGCCTCGCCTGTCAGCAGGGCTGATCAGCCTGCTGGCCATATTGTTTCTGGGTGTACAGCAGAGAAGTCCTGGCCATCATCCCATGTGCTTGTAACATTGGACCAACTGTCCAGCAGCAGTGACTCCCATGTCAATATCTTGGTCAGGGAAGAATGGTGGCTGGAATCCCTTTTGGCAGTCAAAGGGGCACGTGCCAGTGGTCGACGACTGGCAGTTATTGTGGGCAATCTTTGCCCTAGCCAGTTGGAAGTCCAGTTGTGGGGTTAGAGGAGGCAAGGAGGTGCAGAGTAGTTTGTAATTCCTGATTCACTCTCTCAGTCTGGCTTTTAGACTGGGAGGTGGAAACCTGATGAGAGGCTGGTTGTGGCTCCCAAAAGAGAACAGAAAGTCTTCCAGAAACGGTACATGAATTGTGGTCCTCGATCACACTCTATGTCCTGAGAGAAGCTGTGCAGATGAACACACGCTGAACCATGAGGGTGGCAGTTTTATGAGCTGACGGAAGACTGGGAAGAGCAATGAAGTTGGCAGTTTTACAGAACTAGTCCACAACTTTCAGAACATCTTCCCATCTGACAGAGGCAGAGCAGTGAGGAAAACCATCGGCAGGTGGGACCAGGGATGGTGAGGTACAGGCAGTGGGTTGAACAGACCAGCAGGGTCTTGTGCTGGGCACAAGCAGGACAGACAGAGACAAAGTCAAGGACATCTTGGGACATAGATGGTCACCAAAATAATCTCTTTATAAATTACAGGGTCTGTTGGATTCATGGATGGCCAACAAGACAAGAAGAGTGACCCACTCAACACTCTGGAGCACATAGAGTCAGGAACAAACGGTTGGGGGGTCCCCCACATGGGCCTAGATCCAACTGTTGGGCAGCTTTCTCCTCTGCTCCTATTCCCAAAATCACTGGAAAAGATATGCATGTATGGGTAAGGATAGGCTCTGGATTGGCATTGTCCTCAGAGATGTCAAATTGGCACAGAGAGCACTGCTTTAGCTCTGAGAATGCTTGGTCTGCTTCTCTTGTCCATTCGAATCCTTCAGGGGTCTTCTTGGTAAGTGCATTTACGGCGACCGCGATGGAACTGAAGTTTTGATGAAGCAGCGACAAAAGTTTGCAGACCCCTTGAAACACCTCAGCTGCTTGATCGTAGATGGTTTGGGCCACTCTGTGACTGCCTGAAGTTTACATGGGTCCATTTGAATACTGGAAGTGGCCCAAGAACAATACCTGTTCTTTGAGGAACTCACACTTCCCTGGCTTGACATAACTGCTGCTCTCTAAGAACCATTCGAGAGCCTTGAATTGGTTGTCAATTCAAATGGCCAGATTTATCAGGCCATCCAGGTTGTCCTGTTGCACTGCAATCTCATTCCGGATCCCTGTGCTCAGCTCACGCTGGAAAGCAGTCATGAAAGATCTCTCGTTCCATCCCATCTCAACTGCAAGAGTGCGGAATTTCACTGAGCTTTGATTAGAACTATCAAAACAAAGGGAAATAAGAACTACAAGGCTGGGCCGCTAACTAAAAACTCTCAAACTAACCAAAAACTAACACCATCACTGCAACTTGAAAAGAGTAACCAAGAACTAAATTATTACCACTCCTTTAACAGTGTCTATCTAAATCACTGATCTTCATTCCCGGAACAGGGACTACGCCAATCAGGGAGAACTGGCAAGACTGAAACAAAAGGAAGAGTTAAATGCAATTACAAAGAATCCCTGATTGGCTGAAATACATACATCCTCCAGTGTTCTTCCTTCAGCTGGCCACCTGCAAGAGCGCCCACACTCTGCGGCAGTGTCCACACTCTGCGGCAGTGTCCACACTCTGCGGCAGTGCCCACACTCTGCGGCAGTGCCCACACTCTGCGGCAGTGTCCACACTCTGCGGCAGTGCCCACACTCTGCGGCAGTGTCCACAGTTGTAACAATAGATACTTATGACAAGTGAGCAGGTATGGGAGACGTTTGTTTTAATTGTCTGAAGTATCAGACAAGAGCTGGGCATGGACCACAAGTGGAGCATTTTGTACTATATTGACTCACAGGAAGGATGTGGTGCCACTAAACAGGTGCAGGACAGATTTACAAAACTGCTGTCAACATTGTAAAAAACAGTTAAGTTGCAAGATTGGCTAGGCTGAGGTTATTTTCTGTGAGGCAGAGGAAACTGAAGGGAAATTTCACTGAAAGATGGAAAACTGTCATACGTGTCTTATACTGTTTGTTTAAAAGAATGTAAGAGGCACATGTGTTCAATGTTTTTAAAAAGTAGTTGAACTCCAGCAGGGGATTGAGCTGGATTGCTCGCAGTCTGAATGGATCTCTTCAAAATGTTTGAGAATTCCATTTACTGTTTGTAACGTGCATCTATATTTTGAGAGTGGATCCTGGAGACATTGGATTGGGAGTCTTAACTTTTCACATGGATCTGTGTGCTGCCTACTTCATTGTAGGAGGAATTTGATGCGTGCTTTTTTTCTTATCTTTAGCAAGTTGTTTTCATTATTGCAGAAGTGTGAGGGTGGTGTCCAATTCTTATGACAATAACATTAAAATAATCGTTGTCCTTTTGTTCGCCAGCTAAAGATGATGCTCTATTATCAATACATGATGAAAAGCCTTTTTGGAAATCTACATTTATCAGTAACTTGTAAATATTTATCTTCTTTGACAGATCAGCTATTGTGAGAAAATCAAGTCAAAAATTTTGTTTGTTTTTCCATCAGGCATTAATGAGTTGCCTCCAACAGTGAAGATACGAACAATTATGTTCTTTAGCACACCATGAGAGTCTTATTCAGGGAATAAAACAGAGTCATCTGAACCAAGCTGTATTTTCTGAGCATGGGATAAAGGAACTGATCATTAAGGTAGATAGAAATAAACCAAAATGTTTGGACATTATCATGCACGTGTAAGTAAGGTTTGTATTATCTTCCAGATGTACAAGCACAGTTGCTGATTAAAAAAAAACATTTCTACAGTTACAGAAAAATAAACATGCAAGAGAGAGAAATGGAGTTAATATTTCAGATTTCAGAACTATAACAATGAGAAAGCAAGCATGCTTTCTGTACAGAAAGAGGGGAAGTAATGAGAATAGAAGTGTCACGTACCCCGTGACCGGGTTAAAGAACCAGCAGAAATGGAAAACATATTGGAGTCTGGTATTGCTATAAACTAATAATGTTTATTAGTAACTACGCAATACAGTATTATAAATGCAGATATATCAAACAGGTTAGCGATGATGTATATATACATAAGTGCGGAAATACGAAAACCAGGCTTCTTCAAGTCTAGGGGTAAATGAATCCAGTCTTACAATGATATGTAAGAAATGTCAGTTCAATGCATGAGGTTGCTGTTGTTGGTAAGAGAGAGAGATTAGTAATCCAAAGGCACATGTTGTGAGAAGGCAATTATGTCGATATTCCAAAAGAACAATAGCTGTAGGTTTTATCTCCGAAGTTGTTCCACTCCACACATGAAGTATCACCGACAGTGATCTTCAACGAATATTCTTTCAACACAAGTGGTACCACACCCAAATTCAGCTCCGGGTCATCCCAAAGTGGTGGCAACAGGATACTCAAACAGAATCCAGGTATCACCAACAGTAGCTTTTCACTGAGGTACCATCTTCAAGTGGTAAAACTACCAACCCAGGCCAGGATTATCACACACAGGTAGATTCCACAAGGTTACTCCAAACAAACAACTGTGATAGCCACTTATCCAGTTCCAGGACATACAAAATAACTCCTACAGTGATTTGCCACAAGGGTGCCTTTCTTCAGTGAACTACCACACCCAGACAGGGGTAACACACAAGTGGTTATCACAAAGGCTTCCCCTCACCAGAGAACCCACTCCTGTGGATTAACTATGTGACAATCACACCCTCGTATTCGAATGGAACTCAAACTCACCCTTACAGGCTACAGAGGAGAGAGTCCAAACAGTGACCTCTTTGTCATTAGGGTTTCTTCTGTTTCAAACCTTCCTCTCCCCTCTTCTCTTCCTTTAAAGTCACCGACTGTGACCATAACGAAGGTGACCGTTCTTCTGTGGTAGAGTTATCAACCCAGGCCAGGGTTGGACACACAAATAACTCCCCACCGGTCACACCTTTTCTGCACTGCAAGAGCCACTGATCGATTTCCCTGAATCGATCTTCCACAAACCCACCTTCCTGTGGGCACAACAATCTCGTCCAGTGCCCAAAACCGTGTGAGTGGGTCCAGCTGCTGACCTGGTATTTATTTCAGCATGCTGGACACCAGCTGCCCGTCAACCCGCTCCACCCTCCTCTCTCTGTAAGGCTTTTTTACAAGCAGGCAAGTGTCCTTGTAGAAATGTAAACAAACTGCCGAGAAACCATAGCCCAATCTTCTGAGCATTCTACCCCTCTCTCTCTCTGTAACAACAGCTCAAACAGTGTCCAAAAGCCAGTCTCATTCTCCCGACATTTTAAAACGATTGTCCACAGAAAATATGAACTCTAGGGGTACATAACAGAAGGAACACTTGTGATTGTGTGAAGACCAAGGTTGTTTAGATACTACTGTTGCTTTTGGTGCTGGACAATAAATAGCAGGAAGTGCAGAGGAAGAGAGGATCGTAGTGCATTCTATCACATCTCTGAATGGAGAGGGCAGATGATTAAGACAATGAAGTAGGTGCATGCAACACACACAAAATACTGGAAGAACTCAGCAGGTCAAGCAGTATCTATGGAAATGAAACAACAGTTGACATTTCAGGCCAAGACTCTTCTTCAGGACAGATCTATCAAATTCCCCTTCTTACATGGCATTAAAAGCAATTATCTCCCATGGGCAACTTTGATCTCCACTCTATCACAGTGAGAGAATGAGAAACATCATTATGCAATGTTCTTACAGGGTCACATGCACTTATTGAAAGCAGACTTAGGAATGAATTTGATAAAAAAAGATTAATTTTTATGGGGAAAGAGTAAAGAGTGATTTTAGCTAAATTGACTCATCAAAAAGATTCAAAGTGCACTGTGATACCATGAGGATGTTTAATAGTAATTGATGGTCACAAGAACCAGATGACATTGAGAAGTTTGTTTTAAATATGGTAAGGCATTAAGAGCTAGTAGGCTTTTACTTGATGTTATTACCTTCAGGATGTGTTATTTTTCAGTTCTTCAATGGAAACTGTTTTAAAATTGTTTCAATCTTGTGAAACTTTCTGTGCTTGTTTGCACAAATCTTGCGTACAGCAACTCTTAACTGTGAAACAAAACACTTATTGGTCCCATGATCAAGAAAGGAAGTTCTTTGTGTAATGGCATTGAACATTAAGAAAAACAGTGTTTCATATTTAATAATTTTTTATAATTAAATTCGTGAGGTAGAGTTAATGAAGTGTAATCTTCAAAGCATAGTTACCATAACTCTAAGTTCAAGCCTTAATTATGCTGACAAAGGACAACTGTCTCCCACAAACGTCTGTGCATTCTATGATCAGAAACATAATCCTGTGTACAGCAGATGAATATCAGGATGAGCTGTCATTTTGACTTCTGCCAGTTACATTCTCCTGGGTTCCCTTCCTGTGCCTGCCTTTTCAGCTCATTAAAAGGCTTGATTGATCAAGCTTGCTTGCTTGATCATGTGCTTGCTTGATCATGGGCTCCATCTGGATCATAATGGACTTCCTTCTTTTGAAGCAAACATTTTTTGACTGCTGGAGTTCAAGTAAGGGAGCTGACAATCAATGAAAATCCCAGAAAGGCATCACATATTTCTCCTTATGCCATTTCTCCAGGGCTTCTGCCACGATTATAGCGGGAGGTCCAGTGGCACAAGCAGGAAGCTGGGTGTACCAGATGATTTACATTAGAGAAGGAAGCATGGAAAGACACAATGCAAAGATGACCTCTGTTCCCTGTGGTAACCTACCGGTATCTGCCTACGATGGAGGGCTGATAATGCAAAGTAGTGCAAAGTGCAACACCAATGCCATCGCTCAAGTTGGGGAAGGCCTGGGTTGTGATTCAACACAATTTGTGAAATGGAAACTTCATAATGCTGTGCAATTTCTGGGGGGAGAAAAGATGATCTCCACTCTCTGGGCATATTGCTCTGGCCAGAATATTCAACTTCACTGAGAGTAAAATATACAAAACCTGAAAGTTCAATCAGCTTTCAGAATGCAGGATTTTAATTGCCTTTGGTGTTGCTTTACGAGATCAGTGTAGCATGGACAATAAAACTTGCATTTAAGTAGCACCGGTCAGATTCTCAGGAACTTAGAACACTGAAACATGGATTACATTGGGTCAAAGGTGGACTTTATTTTAATCTTATTTCCCTGATCTTTCTCTGGCTCTTCAAATGCTCATCCAGGTAATCCTCAGAAATGAAGGCGATTTCCACCATCATGCCAGTTAGAGTTTCAGATTCTTAGCATTTATTGAATGATTATTATTTTTTTGGCTTCCTTGCAATCTTTCAACCTAATTAAATGTTTTCTTGTAATTACTATACCAACTCTTTCTGCTTTTCCCCTTAATTTTATGGACATCAGTTTAATCTTCCCTTCATCTCCTTTATCCAAAAGAAAACAATGCCGCTCTATGAACTCTGATCCCTGAACTGAGATTCTTGAATCTGGCAACAAGATATACCACCTCTCTATTCTGTCTGCTTCTACCCTGCATTAGGATACCAGAAATGCACATTTAACTTTTTCCTGTTTCTGTGTTTCCTTGTGATCTAGAATGATTTGCTCCCACTTCATTTGAATTGAACTGAATTGACTTTATTACTTACATCCTTCATATACACGAGGAGTAAAAATCTTTACATTACGTCTCCATCTAAATGTGCAATGTGCAATTATAGTAATTTATAATAAATATTATGTACAACGGGATAGTCAATATAACAGAAATACAGTTGCATCAGCATGAACTAAGCAGCCTGATGGCCTGGTGGAAGAAGCTGTCCCGGAGCCTGTTGGCCCTGGCTTTTATGCTGCAGTACTGTTTCCCGGATGGTAGCAGCTGGAACAGTTTGTGGTTGGGGTGACTCGGGTCTCCAATGATCCTTGGGGCCCTTTTTACACACCTGTCTTTGTAAATGTCCTGAATGATGGGAAGTTCACATCTACAGATGCGCTGGGCTGTCTGCCCCACTCTCTGCAGAGTCCTGCGATTAAGGGAGTTACAGTTCCCATAGCAGGCAGTGATGCAGCCAGTCAGGATGCTCTCAATCGTGCCCCTATAGAAAGTTCTTAGAATCTGGGGAGCCATACCAAACCTCTTTAGCCATCTAAGGTGAAAGAGGCACTGTTGTGCTGGTATATACAGACCATGTGAGATCCTCAGTGATGTTTATGCGGAGGAACTTGAAGCTTTTAACTCCAGATCCATTGATGTCAATAGCCTGACTCCATTCCTCCTGTAATCCACAACCAGTTCTTTTGCAGCGTTGAGGGAGAGGTTGTTTTCTTGACATTACTGTGTCAAGGTGATGACTTCCTCTCTGCAGGCTGCCTCATTATTATTCTGAAAGTTCTAAGGTGATTTACTGTCATCTGCCACAGAGAAGACTGGGGGTGAAGATCCAAGAGACGCAGATACCGCCGTGTGGAGCAATAAACAAGATGCTGGAGGAACTCAGTGGGTAATTTGTCATCAATGGAGGGAATTGGACATTTGGCATCTTGTGTAGAGACCCTTCAGATGGACTGAAAGGTAGAGGGGAGATAGCCAGGGTAAAAGAAAAAAAGTGCTAGGTAGGGGTGGAGCAAGAGATAGCAAAGGATAGGTGGATCCAGGTTAGGAGAGATGATAGGCAGATGTCAAAGGGAAGTTCATTGAAAGTAATATATACAAAACAAAAGCTGAATTTAAGATAACCATTTTAATTGCCTTTGGTGCTGCTTTCTGAGATCAGTGATACACACTATACCTTTCCCTCTATGTTAAAACATATGTTAACTATGTTAAAACTAAAGTCCAGGTGAAAGGCCTTAACCTGAAATGCTGACTGTTCATTTCCCTCCACAGATACTGCTTGACCAAGCTCCTGCTTATAGGACAGGAGATTCCTAGAGTTTGTGAAGTGGTGACCCTCTTCTGCTGTCTATGCTGTGCAAGTGTCTTCTCCCAACACATGGACTCTAGGTTCTCAGTTGTATCTCTCTGAATGGTTATCAGCCAGAATGTTCAATTGTTTTCAAGGAGGCGTTGAGCACGTCCTTGAACCTTGCCCTTTGTCCACCTGGGAATCTCTTGCCTGACAGAGCTCGTGCTCATTTCAAAGGCCTGGTCTTGGGCATGAGGACAAAGTGGAGTGCCCAGTGGAGCCAACTGGGTATGAAATTAGGGTATTAGTGCTGGGGATGTTGAGCTGGGATGGTTTGCTTCCTTTCAAGTGGGTTCGGAGGATTTGTTGGAGATGGTGTTGATTTGAGATGCCTGCAGTTATGATCCAAGTCGAAGAAGCACCCAGGAGGGCTTAGATCACTGTTTCCTGTCACACCAAGAATATTGTGCTGGATTTGAGGTCTTATGTTTACCCTCGTTTTCCTTGGTCAGCCAAGGACTGCACTGGTGCATCGAAGGACACAGTAAATCGCTCTTTAAAGGATGGCTCCCAAAATATTGAAAACAGCCTGTACAAAATGGGTAGGAACTCATCAGTTCAGGCAGCAGCAATGGAAAGGAATGAAGAGCTGATGTTTCAGGATGAGACCCTTCATCTGGACTCGAATTGAAGGAGAAAGAAGCCAGAATAAGAAGGTGGGGGAAGGGGAAAGAGTACAAGGTGAAAGGTGATGGTTGATACCAGGTGAAGGGAAAGGTTGGGTGTATGAAGTTGATACCAGGTGAAGGGAAAGGTGGGGGGGGGGATGAAGTTGATACCAGGTGAAGGGAAAGGTGGGGGGGGGGATGAAGTTGATACCAGGTGAAGGGAAAGGTGGGGAGGGAGACGAAGTTGATACCAGGTGAAGGGAAAGGTGTGGGAGGATGAAGTTGATACCAGGTGAAGGGAAAGGTGGGGGGGGATGAAGTTGATACCAGGTGAAGGGAAAGGTGGGGGGGGATGAAGTTGATACCAGGTGAAGGGAAAGGTGGGGGGGGATGAAGTTGATACCAGGTGAAGGGAAAGGTGGGGGGGGATGAAGTTGATACCAGGTGAAGGGAAAGGTGGGGGGGGATGAAGTTGATACCAGGTGAAGGGAAAGGTAGGGGGAGGATGAAGTTGATACCAGGTGAAGGGAAAGGTGGGAAGGGGGATGAAGTTGATACCAGGTGAAGGGAAAGGTGGGGGGGGGGGAACGAAGTTGATACCAGGGGAAGAGAAAGGTAGGGGGGGATGAAGTTGATACCAGGTGAAGGGAAAGGTGGGGGGGGGGGATGAAGCTGATACCAGGTGAAGGGAAAGGTAGGGGGGGATGAAGTTGATACCAGGTGAAGGGAAAGGTAGGGAGGGATGAAGTTGATACCAGGTGAAGGGAAAGGTAGGGGGGGATGAAGTTGATACCAGGTGAAGGGAAAGGTGGGGGGAGGATGAAGTTGATACCAGGTGAAGGGAAAGGTAGGGGGGGATGAAGTTGATACCAGGTGAAGGGAAAGGTGGGGGGAGGATGAAGTTGATACCAGGTGAAGGGAAAGGTAGGGAGGGATGAAGTTGATACCAGGTGAAGGGAAAGGTAGGGAGGGATGAAGTTGATACCAGGTGAAGGGAAAGGTGGGGGGGGGGGATGAAGCTGATACCAGGTGAAGGGAAAGGTGGGGGGAGGATGAAGTTGATACCAGGTGAAGGGAAAGGTAGGGAGGGATGAAGTTGATACCAGGTGAAGGGAAAGGTGGGGGGGGATGAAGTTGATACCAGGTGAAGGGAAAGGTAGGGAGGGATGAAGTTGATACCAGGTGAAGGGAAAGGTGGGGGGGGATGAAGTTGATACCAGGTGAAGGGAAAGGTGGGGGGAGGATGAAGTTGATACCAGGTGAAGGGAAAGGTGGGGGGGGATGAAGTTGATACCAGGTGAAGGGAAAGGTAGGGAGGGATGAAGTTGATACCAGGTGAAGGGAAAGGTGGGGGGAGGATGAAGTTGATACCAGGTGAAGGGAAAGGTAGGGGGGGATGAAGTTGATACCAGGTGAAGGGAAAGGTTGGGTGTATGAAGTTGATACCAGGTGAAGGGAAAGGTGGGGGGGGGGATGAAGTTGATACCAGGTGAAGGGAAAGGTGGGGGGGGGGGGAAGAAGTTGATACCAGGTGAAGGGAAAGGTGGGGGGGGATGAAGTTGATACCAGGTGAAGGGAAAGGTAGGGAGGGATGAAGTTGATACCAGGTGAAGGGAAAGGTGGGGGGAGGATGAAGTTGATACCAGGTGAAGGGAAAGGTAGGGGGGGATGAAGTTGATACCAGGTGAAGGGAAAGGTGGGGAGGGAGACGAAGTTGATACCAGGTGAAGGGAAAGGTGTGGGAGGATGAAGTTGATACCAGGTGAAGGGAAAGGTGGGGGGGGATGAAGTTGATACCAGGTGAAGGGAAAGGTGGGGGGGGATGAAGTTGATACCAGGTGAAGGGAAAGGTGGGGGGGGATGAAGTTGATACCAGGTGAAGGGAAAGGTGGGGAGGGAGACGAAGTTGATACCAGGTGAAGGGAAAGGTGTGGGAGGATGAAGTTGATACCAGGTGAAGGGAAAGGTGGGGGGGGGGGGATGAAGCTGATACCAGGTGAAGGGAAAGGTAGGGGGGGATGAAGTTGATACCAGGTGAAGGGAAAGGTAGGGGGGGATGAAGTTGATACCAGGTGAAGGGAAAGGTGGGGGGGGGGGGATGAAGCTGATACCAGGTGAAGGGAAAGGTAGGGGGGGATGAAGTTGATACCAGGTGAAGGGAAAGGTAGGGAGGGATGAAGTTGATACCAGGTGAAGGGAAAGGTAGGGGGGGATGAAGTTGATACCAGGTGAAGGGAAAGGTGGGGGGAGGATGAAGTTGATACCAGGTGAAGGGAAAGGTAGGGGGGGATGAAGTTGATACCAGGTGAAGGGAAAGGTGGGGGGAGGATGAAGTTGATACCAGGTGAAGGGAAAGGTAGGGAGGGATGAAGTTGATACCAGGTGAAGGGAAAGGTAGGGAGGGATGAAGTTGATACCAGGTGAAGGGAAAGGTAGGGGGGGATGAAGTTGATACCAGGTGAAGGGAAAGGTGGGGGGAGGATGAAGTTGATACCAGGTGAAGGGAAAGGTAGGGGGGGATGAAGTTGATACCAGGTGAAGGGAAAGGTGGGGGGAGGATGAAGTTGATACCAGGTGAAGGGAAAGGTGGGGGGGGGGGATGAAGTTGATACCAGGTGAAGGGAAAGGTGGGGGGAGGATGAAGTTGATACCAGGTGAAGGGAAAGGTAGGGAGGGATGAAGTTGATACCAGGTGAAGGGAAAGGTAGGGGGGGATGAAGTTGATACCAGGTGAAGGGAAAGGTGGGGGGAGGATGAAGTTGATACCAGGTGAAGAGAAAGGTAGGGGGGGGATGAAGTTGATACCAGGTGAAGGGAAAGGTGCGGGGGGGATGAAGTTGATACCAGGTGAAGGGAAAGGTAGGGAGGGATGAAGTTGATACCAGGTGAAGGGAAAGGTAGGGGGGGATGAAGTTGATACCAGGTGAAGGGAAAGGTAGGGGGGGATGAAGTTGATACCAGGTGAAGGGAAAAGTGGGGGGGGGGATGAAGTTGATACCAGGTGAAGGGAAAGGTGGGGGGAGGATGAAGTTGATACCAGGTGAAGAGAAAGGTAGGGGGGGATGAAGTTGATACCAGGTGAAGGGAAAGGTGGGGGGGGATGAAGTTGATACCAGGTGAAGGGAAAGGTGGGGGGGGATGAAGTTGATACCAGGTGAAGGGAAAGGTAGGGAGGGATGAAGTTGATACCAGGTGAAGGGAAAGGTGGGGGGGGATGAAGTTGATACCAGGTGAAGGGAAAGGTAGGGGGGGATGAAGTTGATACCAGGTGAAGGGAAAGGTGGGGGGGGATGAAGTTGATAGCAGGTGAAGGGAAAGGTAGGGGGGGATGAAGTTGATACCAGGTGAAGGGAAAGGTGGGGGGGGATGAAGTTGATACCAGGTGAAGGGAAAGGTAGGGGGGGATGAAGTTGATACCAGGTGAAGGGAAAGGTAGGGGGGGATGAAGTTGATACCAGGTGAAGGGAAAGGTGGGGGGGGATGAAGTTGATACCAGGTGAAGGGAAAGGTGGGGGGGGATGAAGTTGATACCAGGTGAAGGGAAAGGTGGGGGAGGATGAAGTTGATACCAGGTGAAGGGAAAGGTGGGGGGGGATGAAGTTGATACCAGGTGAAGGGAAAGGTGGGGGGGGATGAAGTTGATACCAGGTGAAGGGAAAGGTGGGGGGGGGATGAAGTTGATACCAGGTGAAGGGAAAGGTAGGGAGGGATGAAGTTGATACCAGGTGAAGGGAAAGGTGGGGAGGAAGACGAAGTTGATACCAGGTGAAGGGAAAGGTAGGGGGATGAATATGCATAAAGACTTTTCCTCCACAGTTCCCTGAGGCTAAGAATTCCACAGATTCACCTCTCTCTGGCTAAAGAAATATCTCCTCATCTCTGTTCTAAAAGGACACCACTCTATTCTGACACTGTACACTCTGGTCTTAGACTCTCCCACCATCGTCTCCACATCAAGCTGTCAGAAATATAACCAGCAGTAGGCATTCAACCCTCAATGGCTGTACTGCTGTTCAGTATCATCATGGTTAATCTTTTACTGCAGAACCTTTTTCCTGAACTATATCCTCTTCATTAATACCTAAACATTTATCAATATTTGTTTTGAAGATACTTGGAAACTGAGCCTTCCCCACTGAAGTATTGAGCAGATCTGCTTTCTATAGTTTTTATTTGATTCATTATTGTTTTCCTCTCCTCCTCTATCAAGGTGTATTTTTTAGACCTTTAGTCAGTCCTGCCTTTCAATCGAAACAGGCCACTGTGTCTGCTATGGCCATCAATCACCCATGTACACTAATCCCGTTTTAATCTCACCACATTCTCAGCAACTCCTCCCCTCCTGTTAATTCTACACCTACACACACCAGGCAATTTACAGTGGTCAGTTAACCTATCAACCCACATAGGATGTGGGAGAAAACTGGAGAACTCAGGGGAAATCCTGGTGGTCTGACGGAAATTTTGGAAACTCCACCCAGCACTGCAGCCTTGTGAGTTTAACTATCCCCCCCATCAATAATAAAAAAACAATTTGTCTTTCAACCACTGATCCGCTTTCATCGTCTCTCTCGTTGCTGCTCTTAATTTGCACTTTTAAAATAACTCCATACTTTCTATTTTCAACTAGATCCTCTTAACCAAAATATTGGTATAAACCTTTGTTGTTTTGTCTCATGGTAGTATCTATGCACTTTGGTTATCCTGTCGAACAGTGACAGCAAGCCTGATAAGTGGCACTCATTTAGCAGTCACTGTAGCTCCCCTTTATAAAGAGTGTGCCTTGTCCTGCAAAATAACTTCATTCTTGCCGCGCAGTAACGCCGCCCCGTACTCCGGTGTGATTGACAGCCAGCGCTGTGCTCGTTTTACTTCCGCCTGTACAGGGGGACGCCGCACGGGGGCGCGCTCTTGCGCAACCGCAGGGAAGTGCTCGTTCCCGCCGCCCGGCTCCTGTACTTGAGGCGGAGGCTGAGCGAGAGACAGACAGACAGGCTCAAGATGGAAGGAGGTGCGTACGGCGCTGGAAAGGCTGGGGCTGCTCTTGATCCCATCGCTTTCCTCAAGCAGCCCCAAACCATTCTCCGCATCCTCAGCTGGGTAAGGCAGCGGTACTGCGTTTATTTATTTTAAAATTGGAAATAAAAGGCTCTAAGTCTTTATAAATTGTGAAATGATGTTTGGAGACATATCCTACCTGGAAGATTTCTCAGAATCCAGGTGCTGTCGTGTTACTGATGCAAGGAAGATAGACAGAGCCCTGGGATGCGTTTCTATTCTCCCATTTTCTGTAAATACCCGTGGTGTTCAAACAACAAATTATCAAAGCAGAGGTTTATTTTTTTACCATAATTGATATTTTTTTATATAAAAGATGGGAGCAGTACGAGCATCATTGCTCCGACGTTTATTAATTGTTCAGCATCTGGGATCCTTATTTTTGGCGTTGTTTGTAAATAGCATTTATGGGCCAAGGTGTCCCAAGTGCAGGTAGCACGGAACTTAACTGGTATTATTTTAATTTTCCTTATGGTGCAGAAATGGCTTTTTCCCTTCCCAACCCTCCCCTGTGAAATGGTGGGGAAACCCATTTTCACTTGTGTCTTTCTACAAAACCAAGACCAGTATCGGTTGTGTCATCTGAACAGGGTCGCTTTTGTACGTCGGTTTTGCCAGAGTGATCAGATGCTAAATGCTGTTACAGTATTCCGAGGACGTTTACTAGCAAAACCTGAATTCATCTCCTCAGCCATTCTTCAAATTAGAGTGATCTTGGAAACATGCGAAATTCCTCGTCAGCGCTGTACAAAGTTGCCTCAAGTAATCGAGATTCCATGGAACGGGTTATAAGCTTACCTTTCAAATCAAGTTAAGGCTTTGTAAAAAGTTTCAATATAACTAATCAGAGGTTAAGTAGTCTTCAGCCTCTGGCGCCTTTATTTTACAATTGGATGCTTGGATGGATTCTACAATATCTGTAGGAAACATTGACGTCAGTTAGACATTAAATTACTTTCCAGGCCTTGATAACAATATAACAAGCTTTCATCGCGATTCATTTAATAGTTGTTAACAAAGATTTAATATGTATTGTAAATTTACTTAATGGTAATTTATTGCGTTTTGTCAAGGTTTGGGTGCGTTAATCGGAAGTACTTTTTGTACACAATTGTATTTGGAACGTACAAATGCAATTTTGTCGCAAAGAGGAATGAACAGGAAGTTTTAATTTTATTGTTATAATTTGTAGCATTGGTTCGGGGTTTCACGTTGAGCCCAGCACTCCTGCTTTTCGGCTGCACTCCAGGCATCGTGTATCCGATGTGCTCTTGTTACGTGACGTGGGGTTATAATGTCTGATTCCAATACTAATTGGATGTCATTTGGGCTCATCTAATGCGTGCCTTGTGCATGAACTAGATTGTTAGCGAAACAATAGCTAGCACGTCATGTATGCGCTCTGTCTCGCCTGGGTAAAATAAAAAGGGTGCGGGGGTAGAAATCACTTGATAGTCCCCCCCAGCAACGTAGATACAGTTCACTTTGTCATTCCCTTTTATGACTGACATTAATTTGCGAGTCTTATCCAAAAATAAACATTGTGCTTGTGTATTAGTGAAAGTTATGCACCTGATTGTAGAGTAGGTTCGATTCAAAAGGAATGTGCGTTGTGAACTGAATGATAAAGTAATTCACTGAACATATTGCTTCAGGATTCTGCTCCGTTGGTCAGCTCTACTAATAGAACAAATATTACCACACTTACTGGTCGTGGGTCGAATGAATTTCATTGACAATTCGGTTGCATAGTATTGGGGATTTTGCGCCCCTTTAGCATTAAGCGCGAGGGGTAGCGAAACTGAAATTAGTTTTTTCGTTATCAGCCCGCTCGCTGTTTGTTTCCCCCCAGTTTGTATGCATGAATTAAATTTTACACAGGAGCGTAGGTCTTGTTGTGAAACGCCGCGTGAACGTTGTGTAACAATTGATGGATTTGCTTGACTTTGTCCATCAGTCACACCATAAGACTGGTGTGCAGGACAATCTGGAAATCAATTTGAATCCATTAAAAATGCGCTTGCTGACTAATGCTGTCTGCTTTTGAATGGGATCCAGAATAGGGAATAATGCCATTTACTATTTTGCTCAGCGAGTGCATTTTATTGGCAAGATCTGGAAGATGATGTCATCAGAGCGTATTTGCTAAATTTGGTCCTCTAGCGGCCTTCTGCTATAATATCCAGGTATGGGGATGAAGGGAGGCGCAGATTAAGCACTTAAAACAGCTCCCTTGCCCACTACACAGTTTAGTGTGATTTTAATATTCATAATTCTTTGAATTATTAAAGTAAAGCCCATAATTTGGTACCCTAAGTGGTTGTGCTGGTCACAGACTGGTGGACAATGAATCAGATGTGGACTTGTACAAAGTAACAGAAAGACCAACCCGGCGCTTTGCTTTAACCTGTAAAACAGCCTTTCGCAACCATTTGGCCCTGGAGGAACCCTTGAAATAAGTTTCAGGTCTCGGGGAACCCCTGATTTAAAAAATTATTGTATCTACAGCTCATGGTAATTTAGTGTGATCAGTAAATTATAAAGATTATAATCCAAAACTAATTGTCAATGCTCTTTTGAGTAGAGAATGAATTTTTAGCCGACCTTTCTGGGGGTGGGGAGGGGGTAGATAAGCTTAGCTTACCTTTCTTGAAATTAATCTCTTTTCCCTTTCAAAAAATTTTTTAAAATTCATTAGGCAAACATAATAAATTTCTGTTAAATAACTGACTTAAGCCAAAATTGGATTTAATTTTTTTAAAGATAGACTCAGTAGATTTAATTTAAATAAAGGTTGTAAATTGATTTTAATGCTACTTGAACATGAAAATTTATTAACAATTTTATAACTGAAGTTTAATACACAATTTTATACAAGACTTTGATAAAAGATTTTCTTACTCAATGACATGATCAGATTCGAATACAGACCTAGCATGTGAAATCTGTGCTTGTTTTTTTTTGCTGCACAAATACTCAATTCTGGGTTGAACTTGAGATAAGCACACATGGATTTCACCTTCAACTGAAATGAGACAATTTCTACCCTTGTTCTTGATGCTTGTTAAACAAGAAAAAAGCTTGCTCACACATGTAAGAAGTTGAAAACTACAGCAAGATGTTCATTGCTCTCCGATGAATGGTAGGATACTCTTTCACAGAAATCCAGAGCTCATCCAGGGGTAAGTCAGTAAATTTCATCTTGAGTGCATCATCAGAGTGCAGCTCAGAGTTCTTCCTCTTCTCTCGAAGTCAGAATATTCAGAGAAAAGGGTCCTTTAACCAGCCATACACTTGTGTTGAAAGGGAGGATAAATACTGTTCAATTTTGTTCAGCAGTTCTTCCAGCTGGTTTTCAATAAGACTTGAGGCTTTCTGGTGTCCTTCCTCACTCTCAAGGTAATTCAGGAGGGAGAGGCTGATGTCATAGCCCAAGTTGAGCGAGTCCATTCAATGCTTGGAAAACACATTTCGCGCTCCTCATCAGCCTACTGTCCTCCCCTCCGTGCAATACAGTGCTCTCCAATTATCAACGGTCTCCCCTAACCTGCATCAAAAACAGGGAATGGACTCAATCAAATAAATAGGGCAGTACTGTGCACTGGGCTGAGAGACCTCTAACAAAATTGCTCACTACCCACCACTGCAAAGTTCAAAAAATCATGTTAATTTTTTAATCCCTGTCTCTTTCATGAACCCTGATTAAGAACCCTTCTGTGAACTATTGGCCTTGGAATCAAACTGTTACTTATATTGGACACAGTAACAAAGTAAATTATATGTAGTTTGGAAATAAAATTTCTGTTTGAATATTTCTTGAAGTTTTTTAACAAAGAATAAATACACGGGTGTAGCATTTTTGTGGAAATTCTCATATGCATTTCCTTTAAAACAGATCATAAAAGGTCCAGAAATTCTCATTTTCACAATTCTCTTCCAGAAATTTCCTGTTCTTCTAAAGAAAACTGAAGCTACTTGGTAGAAAGTGCTAAATTTCCCTTTTTATTAACTCTGCAGGTTACTCATTAGAAACTGATAGGCAGCATTGTCATTTGTAAAGTAACAATCTGGTATTACTTGGCAACATGAGTGAATCTGCAGATGCTGGAAATAAATAAAAAACACAAAATGCTGGCAGAACTCAGCAGGCCAGACAGCATCTATGGGAGGAGGTAGTGACGACGTTTCGACCTAATCTGGTATTAATTTGTGACTGAGCCTGTTAATATTTTACTTCCACTCAAATCATTACCCAGGCAGTCAGTGATGATGAACTTCGGAACAATGGCACTGTTATTTTGTGAAGTTTTAAGAAACATCTTATTGACAATATGTAATCTGTCTGATTTAAAGTGATAGTTAGCAGACCAAAACAAGAGGGAACTGCTTCATCCTTTTCCATTAGCAGCTTTGATGTTGGTATTTGGGAGGTGTTGCCTTCAGCAGCCTCAGGTCTTTTATTGTGTGAATAGGTTTTTATTTTGAAGCTGCTGATGAAACCTGGCTGCTTACTGAAACTGTACTGTGAACTGTCCCTCTCTTGTCCTCATGACTGGCGAGGTCACTGTGAGGGGCCTTCACTAGAACACTTTAAGATCCACAGTGGGGTCAAATAGATTTGCTCTGTCTTGGGCTGTCTTGTTCAACTTTATCGGTTTGAGGGTGAATGTCTTTACTCGAGGCTGCTTCATGTTGCTGACGCTGCACCAGGGAATAGGCCCCAAGTTAAATGGACAGATATCCTTTGTGCCTTTAGAGAGTCCATACTGACCATCAGGAAGCTGGATGTTATCACTGGACACGAGGAAATCTGCAGATACTGGAAATTCAAGCAACACACACAAAATGCTGGTGGAACGCAGCAGGCCAGGCAGCATCTATAGGAAGAAGTACAGTTGATGTTTTAGGCCAAGACCCTTCGTCAGGATGCAGGATGCTGACCAACCATTATTGGCAGTTGATGACATCCTTCAACATATTCAGTGCAAAAGCTGCTTCTTGTGTAGAAGCTAAGAAAGTGTGAACAATGGAGCACAACATGATGTAGATCTACCAAATCTGTCACCTAACTAACCCCTCGAAAGCAGCAAGACCTGGGTTGTAGGTACATGGAGAGAAGGCTTCACAGTTTGCACTCTACCAACACCAGGTCTTTCCTAAGGATCTCCTGATAGGACAAATACATTAGTGTCCAGTGTGTTCTGACTCTGTCAGTCACACATTCATTACCAAGCTAATGGTCTGCTGGATGGATGGATGGTGAGCCTATTCCTGAGGACATTATCTTCAGTCAGCTGTCCAACTGCATCACTATCTGCTGAATGTTCATACTTCTGTTCCATGGACCAATAAGTGAGGCATTGACATAGAGAGGTTGTGTGATAGCCAGCACCACTGGAGCCTGACATCTCAGGAGAGCTTTGGGAACGAAAAGAGATGGAAAGCTGAGCTGGCTGAGAGCGTCAAAGCAAACAGGAGGTCGGCATATTGTATTGTCACAGCTTGTTGCCTTCAGTGAGTCTGAACAGACTGTAAGACTGGGATAACGGCAGTTGATCCGCACGTAGCTGATCCCAAATTGTAAACCATCTAAAAGAGAGAAGGCTGCCTCCACTTTGAAGATGCAATCACATCTGTACCCTGGAAACCGACTGCATTCATTGAGACATGAGTATTATAGTAGATTGCATTACTTTTGTCCTGTTAATACTATCATTTGCTTTACTTAATAGTACATATTACTTTCCAGTTTCAGTACTACTAGGTGTGAATGTTCTAAGGAAGATTGGCTGTTATCAGGTCATCCTCTTCCCTATATTTATTTATTGTAGAGTTAGGACATTGGGAAGGGGATCATATGGGAATGTTATAGATGCAGAACATGGAGCTATACAACACAAACAAGCCCCTCACCCACGACATCTGTGCCGACCTCAATGCTAAATTAAACTAAATTTCAATGTTTATTTCTCTACCTAAACTTCAGGCATATACAGCCTTCAAAAACTAACTGTAGCCAAAGCCTCTTAGAACTTGATTCACCCAGCTTTTGTTTGGATACATTTGTATAGGTTATGTTTCAGACCCAGTGTTACATAGTTCTTGACTTGGGACACATGGTAAGGAACTCTCGTTTTCTGAATTGGTCCAATCGTGAAGGCGGATGATTGAGTATAAAGGGAGTATGTTCTGCTGTCAGGTGCCCATGAAGAAACTTCGGTTTTAAGACTACACATCAATTGTTACGTAATTTGTGTTCTTTGTGGTAATGTCTTGTCAAGCTTTACTGGAACATCCCCATGGTTCTATGGACATTTATTTTACTGGCCTTTTGAGAAAAATATAGGGCCTTTAAAGTAATAAAGAGCTCCCTTCACTCAAATTGTGTATCTTTTGAAATTGAAATCTTGAAATTGGAGAATTTCCATATAAAATGGATATGTCAGTGGGTGTTTGGATTAGAATAACTTCCACTGAAAGTCCCTCAGGGGAAAATCTATGATTGACATTACCTCATCACTTAAATGTCCTTTGGCTAATAATTTATTTTGT
The DNA here is from genome assembly GCF_048418815.1 of Hemitrygon akajei. Taxonomy (NCBI): domain Eukaryota; kingdom Metazoa; phylum Chordata; class Chondrichthyes; order Myliobatiformes; family Dasyatidae; genus Hemitrygon; species Hemitrygon akajei. The sequence continues at coordinate 43,977,523 of NC_133134.1, forward strand.
TTTCTTAAGGGGAATTTAACAGACCAGTTCCAGTTATCGTGGTTAACTGTTATTCTGGGAAACCATTTAACTGAGTCTCAGAAAATGTTGATTGTGGAATGGAGTTGCAGGGGAATTTACAAAAGTTTTTTTTTGTGTGGTTTTTACAGGAGATTATGTGATTAGATGGAGAGTCTGTGTTTAAGTGGATTATGGAACAGATATGGTGGGCCTGATAGAATTGGAATTGATTTTCCTGTGCTCTTTTCACTTACTTGTGTTTGTATATAAATTAATTGTTACATGATAATTGAAATCCATTCTTGATAAGGTGGTTTTATTACCTCAGACATACAAATGCATTGTACAGCTAATTAAATAGAACAGCTTTGTTAGGCTGAAATGGCCTCTATGTTGTCACAAAGTAGAGAAAACATGAAAGTAATGACTATTTTAATAAGAGGCATGGTAGCCAATTTTTCCATGGTACCGTGAATGTGACTAATCTGTTTCTGTTGATATTAATAATTGTGGCTGGATAATGGAGATGATGTGCCTGCTTTTAATTTCATGGGATCATTTACATCCATGTAGGCTTCAAATTAACATCATGCCTAAAATAATCAACACTTAATACCTGTACAGTTCATGGCAATTTCCTTGGTTCTTTATAAAATTTATCAAACCTGATTCAGTAATTATTAATTAGGAGCTCTTTATTGTTTAATGGCTTGAGTTAAGAGAAACTTAACTCAAGCACTTTTTCATTATTTTTTTTGAAAGTAGCTTGTATAGAAAGGGCAACATTTTTTTCCTTAAAAAAGAGACAAAGAATGGAAACGTGGAGGAATTTCTTAATTCAGAGAGTGGTGAATCTGTGGAATCCTTTGCCACAGGCAGCTAAGGAGGCCAAGTCATTGGGTACAGGTATATCTAAAGCAGAGGGTGATAGATTCTTGATTAGTTAGGGCATGAAGGGATGTGGGGAGAAGGCAGGAGATTGACGCTGAGGGGAAAAATGGATCAGGTTTGATGAAATGGCAGAATGGCCTAATTCTGCTCCTATTCTGCATGGTCTTGCGGTCTAAAGAAAGCACCTGAAGTATCAGCTCTGTTTCTCTTTCTGCAGATGTTGCCTGATCTGCTGAGTGTTTCCAGCATTCTGTGTTTGTTTTACAGATTTTCAGCATCTGCATTTTTTATTTATTTTCAACAAAGAATGCCTAGCACATGAAATGCCATCTATGTAAGATCATTCTGATAAGCTGAGTATAAAAGAGAATGAAAAATGATTGGAAGCATACTTTTAGAAAGGATGTTATTTTTATCCAATTAAATTGTAACAAATATAAAATCTGTCTACCCTGGTTCATTTTGGGCCCTACTCCCCCATAACTGAATTTTCTGTTTTTCCCAAATGATTCAGTATGAACACCAAGAAGACCTGCTCTCTAAGTCTTTAACTTTGTTTAGATAGCTGAGGAAAAGTCTTTAAGTAATTCAGCAAAACTGTCAAATATTGATAGAACTATGAACAATAAATTGTTTTATGAGCAACTTGCACTCCTGTAACACATTTAAAGTATTAAAACGTCTCAAGCTTCCTCACGAAAGGGTTACCAGACAAAAGTAAACTGATAATTCATGCAAGGGAATAATAAAGCAGATAAACAAAAGTTAGACTTTAAGGATCTGCTTAAATGAGGAGAGGGAGAGGATCGCCTTACTGAGGTCTCGGGCAAAGTTCTGAGGCTTAGAACCTTTTGCACCATAGTTGGGGTAAACTGAAAATTAATGATAGCAAGCAGCCAGAACTGGAGCAATGTACTGTAGGTTAACTGAAGCTACTTAAGCCTTTAATTCAGTTTTTGCTCTAGCTTGCAAAGTAAATGCATCTTGGCATTCTACCCGATTATTTGAATGTTTTTGTTCTGTTGCCATTTATCCAGGTCCTGTTTTTAAAGTAGCTGATATTTTGATTGCTAAATTAAAAAAAAATCAGATAATTTGTAGAAAGTGAGGTGGAAGAACAGAAGCTGACACAGAGCATGCTAGAACTGCTCAGGTTGGGTAGTGCTGATGCAGGGTTTCGACTGTTCCTTTCCTCCCACGGGTGCTGCTTGACCTGCTGAGCTCCTGCAGCAGATCGTTGATGCTCGCCCGTGGAAGAAGGTTCTGTAAGGCAGTGTTTTTGTGGGCAGCAACAGATGCAGGAGCAGAAAGGAATTTTGATGATGTCTGGATTTAAAGAGCAGCAAGAGCTTTGCCAGTTTCACGTTGTACCCTGCTGAAAGGACTAACATGCCCATGTTGCAATCACACCTTAAATGGAAAGTACTTGAAGGGAAAATATGTCTCGCTCATATCCCTGGAGAATGTTGACACAACTTTGTTGAGGACTCCTACTGCAGACTTCATAGCAATTCCAAAGAGGGATGAGAATTGCACTGGTATTTGTGAAGAAGCAAAGAACAAATTAAATGGAAGAGTAAAGCTGATGTAGAGCTGTCGCACTGGAGTGTCAATTTGCATTTCGTTATTTTCCTTGTGTCTCAGCTGAGTGGTTGTAAATGAGCAGAAAGGTTCATTTTACAGAGATAAGTCAGGTTAACCAGTGGAACTGGTTTCATGTATCTAAATGTAGGCATTTGAATTCAGTGAAAAGATGATTTAACATTAAGTATGGTAGTTTATAAAGCCAGTCCCACAAATTTAATACATTGAGGCCTTTTAAGTTAGAAAGAAAAAAAATGTGCCACAATGAGTATTACGTTTTATTTCTTTTTAACACCTTAAATATTAAATAAATTTTATCTTGAACAACTCGATGTATCACGGATCCATTCAACAAAAATTGCTGGAAATATTCATATGTGGTAAGAGAAATAAAGGCAATGTTAGTTCTGTTTCTCTTCCCACAGAAACGACCATACCTGCTGAGTATTAACAGTATTTTATGTTTTTATTTCTGATTTCCCGTATCTATAGTTTTGGTTTTCAGGGATTTGATGAAGGGAGGCCAATATGGCACTCTCTCTATTGCCAAGAGGCAAACTTTGTGTTACCCAAGAGTTGATCAGTGCTGGAAATCACCAGCAGGTCAGGCAACAGCTATAGAGAGGAGCAGAATTACCTTGTCAAGAGGACCTTTCATCATTTTGGTTGGCACTCTGAAAGTTGAACTCTGATTTTCTCTCACAAGTTGCTGCCCAAGGTTTTCTGTACTTTTCCTGCACCATTTTCTGTGTTTCTCAACACAGTTCCAACATTTTCTGCATCTGTTTCACACTTGGACAAGCAGCCATGGTTTTTGCTGCTTAATGGAGCCACAAAATCTTGCTGCGTTTAAACAAGCCTTGTGCATTTAAAGCAATTTTTCCTCCGTGAAACATCATGACAGTGCAGAAGACAACTTTATGTCCAGGTGCAATGAAATGGCGTTTTGCCAGGATAAGGATGTACTAAGTTAGGACAGAGTCTGCTGAACTTACATGACATAAAAATTATGAATGGGTGCAGAAGCCACGCATTAGCTTTAACAGAGTAATGCATCAACCCTTCTCTGATTCCTGTTGATATTGGCACCAACACCAGTGCTAAAATCAGTATTCCGCCCGGACTGTAGTCCTATTCTAGAATCATTGACACAGATAGTCAGCTGTATTTTGTTTCCATGCATCCTAAAGCCCAGAGATATTTTAAGCGTTGCTCCTGAGCTTTTGCTCTATTGAACAGCTGTGTTTTCAGGATGCAATCTTGTGCTTTCACATTGGACATTCAGTTTAAGGAAAATCCCAAAAGCCAGGAATATTTGGCTTGGATGCACCGGAAAATTGCCAGTCATTTAGAATGCCTTTTTGAGACTGAGGCAGCACAAGCTTATTGACTCTGATCTGCACAATGCCTGGAGAAACATGCAATCTCTCACTTGAAGGTTTTAAAGACAAAGATTAGTTTCAATTGTCACCTGTATATTGAAACATAGTTAAGTATGTTGTTTGCATCAATAACTAACACAGTCTGGGGTGGCGCTGGGAGCAGCCTGCAAGTGTCGACGTGCTTCTGGCACCAACATGGCATGACCACAGCTCACTAACCCTAACCAGTACGCCACTGGAACGGAACACCCGAGGGAAACCCAGTACAGTCCCAGGGAGAACGTACGAAGTCTATATAAACAGTGGTGGGAATTTATTTATTTAGAGATGCAGTGTGTAACAGGCCCTTCCGGCCCAACGAGCCGAACTGCCCAGGCTAATAACAGGACGATTTACGAGGACCCGGTACATCATTAGACTGTAGGAGGAAACCAGAGGAAACTGACATACTCACAGGGAGAATACACAAACTCCATACAGACAACGCCAGCATTGAACCCTTTACTCCGAAACTCCCTGAGTTGTAATAGCATCGTGCTAACTGCTTGGCTCCCATGGCGACCTAACTTTATTTTTTTTGCATCAGCATCCACCAGAGTACAAGGATTGTGCTGGGGGCCGCCCGCAAGCTTTGCCAGGCTTCTGGTGCACTGCTCTCCAGCACTAAATGTGTGGCCTTGGAGCGTAGCGGGACGCAGGAGCACTCAGGTGAAACCCACACAATGACGGGAAGAATGCAAAAGCAACCTCCAAATCGAACCCCGCTCAGTGATCACTGGTGCGGTAATTTGATTACTCTAACCGCTACTCTACCACGCTGCCCGTTTTGTTTAAAGCTCTGTAATGGTTTTCCCCTGTCGCTATTGTGCAGCCTCAACTGATTCAGCTGAACAGTTGCCATTTGCTTCCAGAAGTTTGGTGGAGGGGGGTTGGGGTAAAAAGTCAGGGCACTAATAAGGAAAGTTGTCCTGTTTTACATATTTTAATCTAGAGCACACTCTTGATTTGGATTAATTATAATTTCTGGGCTTGTAAATCACATCTTTCATGTTATTTCATCCTTATTTTTCCCATGCAGTTGATATTTCATCCCTATCTCCTTAAAGGTAACCATGGAAACCAAAATCTGATATTACTCCCTGGAGATATTCTGGGAACTTCTATTGAACCTGCTCGGTGGATATTAGTTTTCAAAATTGAATGATAGAGTAAATGCTATCCGATCAAGTACCTTGCAATCATTCTATTTCCACGTAAACACACACCTTGAACTTGAATTGTAAATATGATTTTGATGCTTGTTTCTTATAAATCAACGATTAACTTGATCTGTAATGCACAAATGTATTAGGGGTAAATTTTCAAGTAGGTAAGGAAAAATAAAACTCCTCTTGAATTTGATTTAGTGAAGTACACAGGCTGATTTTTTTTTATTGAGCTTAGAGAATGGTCCTTTGCAACAATGTTCCCTCTAGTTTTTTTTAACATCTGTGCAGTCCAACTATTGGACAGAGCAAGACATTTTTACATGGCCTGAAAACAGCACAGCACTTTTTAAATATAATATGCATACTATGAATATTTAGACTGAAGACTGAAAAATCAAAAACTTTTGATTTCATTATACCAAATTAATAGATAAAATATGGTTTAAAAAAATCTTTTGTCTTATAAACTTTTAAACTTGGTGTTGGCATTCAGTAAGCCAGTGGTTTAGTACCAATGAGCTACTGACTTTCAATCTGTGTTTTATTGTTGCAATTTGTAATAGGGTTGTAATTTGAAACACTGACAATATAAATATGTTAAAGCTGTAAAATATTTTAAAGTAAATGTACACTTAGATAATGTATGGATTATATTAACAAATTACAGTGTATTTAACAAATATTAGCATAGATTTCAACATTGTATTAGCATAATGTTAACATTGTATAAAAGAGAATTCTAGCTGTGCGGCAACAAAGGCTCTGTGCGTGGGAGCATTTCAGTCACTGTGTGTCCGTGCACCCTCGCAGTTTGGAGGGCATAGAGCTTGGCAATGATGTGAACATGTTGACTGACGAGAAGCCTTGGGTCATGAGGTCAAACACATGAGACTGTATTACAATTTCAATAGAATAGAACTTTAACAATTTTTGGGACCATTCATTTGATTTCTGTTTACTCCAGATGCTCTGGTTTCCTCCTACATTCCAAAGAATATATATGACGTTGAGATTCATTTTCTTGTGGGCATACTCAGCGAATCTATAGAACAGTAACTATAACAGAATTAACGAAAGACCTCCCAGCTAGGGCATTCAACCAGAGTGCAAAAGACAACAAACTGTGCAAATGCAAATATAAATAAACAGCAATAAATAACAAGAATGAAATGACGAGTCCTTGAAAGTGAGCCCATTGGTTATGGGAACATTTCAGTGGTGGGGCAAGTGAAGTTATCCCCTTTGTTCAAGAGCCTGATGCCTGAGGGGTAGTTAGTAACTGTTCTTGAACCTGGTGATGCAAGTCCTGAGACACTTGTACCTTCATTCTGAAGGCAGCAGTAAATGTTAGTAAGTTGTGGGCATGCTGTGTTGGTGCTGGGAACATGGCCACATTTGCAGGCTGCCCCCAGCACATCTTGGACTGTCGTCATTGTTGACACAAACATCGCTTTTCATTGTATATTTAGATGTACATATAACAATTTTTTTATTTTTTAAGTCTCTGTTTCGCTCTCTCTCGTACAGTCGATGTTTCAGGCCGAAACCCTTCAGCAGGACCTGGCCTGCTGAGTTCCTCCAGCATTTTACGTGTGTTGCTCAGATTTCCAGCATCTGCAGATTTTTTTTCTTTATGAAGCTATTTTTTTTTTTACTGTCTGAGTGTTGAGAATGATCACTCTGTGCTTTTCTATTAATGAACCCCATTGCTGTAGCTGTGAATGTCTGGTCTTTGACCATGTGCTTTTGCTGTTTCTGCATCTCTGTGGCTGCAATGGTTTGTTTTTGCTGCCTGCATACTTTCATATTCTCACATTGTCTTTACGTTGACCCGTAGCCAGAAACATTCACAAGAACCTAAATTTGATCACTTTAGGATGGGGCTATCCTCATTGTGAATGACTGTTGTACGTGAGGAGTCTATGGACTGGTTGATCACACCAACACAGCACCCAGTGAATCTATCAATCTGCACTCTGATTATATCCAGATGTTTTTGACCATCTGCCATATTACTTTGAACACATTTGACCTCTGTTCCTCCTTGTCCTGGGGCTCAAATTTTTCTTTTGGAAACTTTTAATTCAACAGTAAAGAACGTATTGAATGCATATTAGAAATTGATTGCTCTGTAGCAAGTAGGAATGAAAGTTTGAAGGTGAATTGTATTTTTATAATTGAGCTCCTTTGCTCCATTAGATTTAGAGTTGAATGATATGAGATTCAAATGCACTTTACAGTCTATAAATTTTTATAACTGGTGGCATGATAGCAGAGCAATTAATGCAATACTTTATAGTACCAGTAACCTGGGTTCAATTCCTGTTACTGTCTGTAAGAAGTTCTCCTCGTGACCATGGGGGTTTCCTTTGCGTGCTCTAGTTTCCTTCCACGTAAGTTAGTAGGTTAATTAGTCATATGGATGTAATTGGGTTGGAAAGGCCTGTTACCCTGCTGTATATTTAAATAAATGTGGTAGAATTAAGTGTGTAGTCCTCATTTTAAGCAATCTGAAAAGTTTTTATTCAATTTGTATCTGTTGGGCTCTTAATAAAGGAATACTAAACACAAGATTGTGCAGATGCTGGAAATCCAGAGCAACACACACAATGCTGGAGGAACTCAGCATGTCAGGCAACGTTTATGGATGGGAATAAACAGTCGATGTTTTGGGCTGAGATGCGTCATCAGGACTGCTGGGGGGAGGGGCGGGTGGAGAGAGAAGCCAGAGTAAGATGGTAGGAGGAGGGGAAGGATTGTATGAGAGGGAAATCGGAGGTTCACGAGCCCTGACTAACTGGAGGATCAGAGGTAGAGAAGGTCAGTAACTTTAAATTCCTGGGTGTCACCAACTCAGAGGACCACCATATAAATGTAATTACCGGTACAAGGAAAGCATGACAGTGTCTCTATTTCCTTAGGAGTCTGTGGAGATTCGGCACGTCATCAAAAACTTGACAAACTTCTGAGATGTGTGGTGGAAAGTGTACTCACTGCATTATGGCCTGGTATGGGAACACCAGCGCCTTTGAGTTGAAAATCCTACAGAAGGTAGTGGATTTAGCCCAGTACATCACAGGTAAAGCCCTTTCAGCCGTTGAGCACATCTACGTGAAACGTTGCTGTAGAAAAGCAGCATCCATCGGCAAAGATCCCCACCACCCAGGCCATGCTCTTTTCTCACTGCTGCCATTGTGTAGAAGGAACAGGAGCCTCGGGCCTCGCACCACCAGGTTCAAGAACGTTACTACTCCCAATCATCAGGCTCCAGAACTACACTAATTCTGTTTTTGGTGTTCCCACAACCAATAATTTCACTTTTAAGGACTCTATCTTGTTAGTTATTTATATTGGCATTTGCACGGTTTGATCATTGATCCTGTTGCCGGCACTGTCCTTTAGATTCGCTGAGTATGCATGCAGGAGAAAGGATCTCGGCAATTTGCTGAGTATGCATGCAGGAGAAAGGATCTCGGCATTGTGTGTGCTGACGTGTACTCTGATAATAAATTTTACCGAACTTTGAACCCAGTGGGTAATTGGCAATGCCAGGTGAGGGAGGGAGGATGAAGTGAGAAGCTGGGCAGTGATTGGTGAAAAGGGTAAAGGATGAAGGGGGAAGCTGATAGCAGAAGAGAATGGATTTTTATCCTTTCGAACCCTGGTGGAGAATTGAAGTGTTAGTCAAATCAGTGTCATTTGGCAAGGCATAAAATTCCTCATTGCCTTCCCCATTTCAGAATTCATCATTCACTTATAATATATGACCTTTCTTCCTAGATGCAGTAGTTAGAGTCATTCAGTGAAAGCAATTGAACCAGTTAAACAAGTTGGCAAAGCTAGGAATCTTCGATATTTTTTTAAGGTGCCAAACTCCTATTTTGTGAAAATAAGTCTTTTAAAGAAAGACTACACAAATTATACAGCGCTCTTGTGGTTTGAGGACATCTCAAAGCTCTCCATTGTCAATGATGTATCTTTGAAGCAAAGTCATTATTGTAAAGGGCATAATCTTCATGATTTTTAGTAGTATTAGTAAATTATCAGTCCAGTAAAGATGAGAATGAGATATTTGGCTGTTCAGGCAAATAGAGAAAAAAGTAATTTTAAATTTTAATTATCACCAGCTTAATTAATATTCAGGAGATGGACAACTTGGTGGAGGTAAAAATAATTATAGCACAAATGAAAATGATCCCAGGTAATTTTAAATGTCCTGAAGTCATCTACTGAATTGTTTTGAGCACTAAAACTTCTTGGACACCTTCATGTAAAAACTATTTACATTATTACCAGCCTAGCCCTGAAGTAGGTGATAAAATAATGGCCACAACCACAGTTTGGGTCATGATTAAAAATGGAGTCCTGTTGCAATTTCATTCCAGTTTTTTATACTTCAAGTCAAGTTTATTGCTATTTAACTATATACATGTACATCGTCAAATGCGACAATATTTTTCCAACCCAGGGCAGAGCACTCTATTACATACAACACAGAATAACTTAGGAAATTAATGATAAGGTCTACAGGTGGATTACACACAAGTAAACAAAGTAAAGTGCATAAATTAAATTATATCAGGTACAGAACAGATTAACTAGTGATACTTTGTATGCGATGCAGCAGGGAGTTCAGAAGCTTAATGGCCTAAAGGAAGGAGCTGTTTCCCATCCTGATCATTCTTGTTTTAATGCATCAGGGTCTCCTGCCTGATGGTAGGAAGTCAGAGGGTGCTGGATGGGTGGGTGGGATCCTTAATAATATTAAGGGCCCTGTGTACGCAGCGCTCCTGATAAATGGTGGCAGGAAGACCCTTATTATCCTCTCAGCCTTTCTCACCGTCCTTTGTAGTGATGTCCGGTCCAATGTACGGTTGCTCCCATACTGGATGGAGATGCACCTTGTCAGGACGCTGTCAATGGTGCTTCTGTAAAATCCAGTTAAAATGCTGGGGTGGGCTGAGCATTGCTTGCCTCAATCTCATTAGGAAGTGGAGGTGCTGGTGTGCCGCCTTGTTCAGGGAGGTGGTATTAAGGGACCAGGTGAGGTCATCCGTGACGTGAACTCCCAGGAACTTGGTGCACTTAACGCTCTCTACAGAGGAGCCGTGTTCTTGCAGAGGGGGATGGTTTGTCCGCACCTTCCTGAAGTTCACAATGATTTCCTTGCTCTTCTCCACATCAGACTTTGGTTGTTCTTTCTTACCACTTCCTCTCTGCTCCGACTTGCCATCGTTGTTGATCAGGCCAGCCACTGTTCTGTCATCTGCAGACTTGATGACACGGTTTGAGCTGAATCCTGTGACACAGTCATGCGTCAGCAGTGGGCTGATCACATGACCCTGGGGAGCACCAGTGCTCAGTGCAATGGGGATATCTGAAATTGAATACATTATCTTTTAGCTTTAACAACATGTTATTCTGAAAGATTAATAGAATTGAGGAGAGTAAAACGAATTGAACCTATGGGCAAATCAAACCTTTTGGCCTTTAAGACTTAACAGGTTTTTCTACATTGTTTCATTTGAGGTTATTGTTCATGTGTTTTCTTTTTAAAGCACATTTTAAATTGTAAGTAGTCTTTTATAGATAAAGTTCATTTTGGGAGCTATTCATAAATGCCCTCATATGTGCTGCAACTGATTTGCAAGTAGTGACAAGGTATCTATTGTCACTGTACCCTTGGAGTGATATACAAGAGCATAACAGGAACCGGCCTCCAGGCTCTTCAATTCATGATTTAAATGCCCTGCCCTTGACCTCTACTCTTCAGATGATGGCATAGCCTTCAATTCCCAACCTTTCAAAAATTATCTGCATCTTATTAAATTGCCCCTGGGGAGCTGGCTTCCACAACACTCTGGGTAGAGGATTCCAAAGATTCGCCATAAGAGAAGAAATTCCTACACACCATGGTTTAAAAGGCCTGCTCATGCATCTTGTAAATATGTTCTATTCTTTAAGATTCTTTTATTGGGGGAACATTAGAGTCTTATAAATGCCAATGAGATCACCTTTGCTTCTGCTAAATTGAGAAGGTCTAAATATTTTAAGCCAATCCTGATAGGACAATCTTCTCACCCCATGGATTACCCGTAAATCTCTCCTGAAATGCATCCAATCCATTCTTAAAGGGGGAACAAAATAATATTCTAAACAAATTTACCATCTATTGTACTTTTTAAGATAGTTCATTCACAAACCATGCATGCCATTGCTAAAGATAATTGGCCAAGCAAAAGTGGTCAGCATTTGGCTTCCTCTGGACATCGAGGCTGCTAGCTACCATTATGGTTCTCTGGATCTTTAGGTGAAAGAAATGATATATTGCAGAATCTATCCAAAAATGGCAGCCTGGGCAAGAAGTTTGGATGTTGCAAAGATAGGTCATGTAGGCAATATCTGATTTTTACATAAGGATGCTGGTGATGTGAACACTTGCACTGAGACGCCATCTGCACCCGATAGGAGTACAAGGGGCCTGTGTCCAGAGTAGAAAAAAAGATTACACGGGTGGACGGCTCTTAAATTCTGCGCCAGAGAACTTGGATGAAGACTCTCGTTATGGAAGTTTACTGAAGGGTAGGCTCAGTGAAATGCCCTTTTGAATTGGGAAGCACATGCTCAACGTCAGGAAACATGGAGTCTATGACTAGCCTCAAGATTGTCCTGTCAGGATCAGCACAGAGGTCTCGCTGTCCAGCGTGGAAGTGCACACTGGTGGGTTCAACTCCGATGCAGCATTAGATGGGCGATGTTGCAGAGCAAGCAGTAGGAGCCCAGTGGAAGCTCAATTTCGGGAATGCAGTTTAGACTGGCCCCAGTGTGGTCGTGGGTTGTACAGCTTGGAGCAGTCCTGCAGTTTTCCCTTCCATGGAATATCAGGGTGGCCAGGATGCAGTCCTGAGGGAATGGGCAGTGGTCACATGGTGAACAAAGGCGATCTCCTTTATCGTTCATTCCCCACCACCTCCGCTCCACTGGGCCTTCATAATTTGTCAGCTGGTCAGTCACCTCAGCTGCCTCTTCTTTATAAAAACGTAGAACTTGGAGACAGGCACATTTTCCCATGTGCCTGTTCCAGTAACAGCAACTAGCTCAGTGTTACTAATGTAAAAATATCCAACAATACACTTTTATAGAGGTACAAACCCCTATTGGAGCAGCCATCTTTGTTGGGCAGTCCCCAGGATAGAGCATGGTTTGCTCCCACTCTAGTTTTCGGAGGTCTGAGGCTTTGAGCACCCCTACCCTACAACCTCCAACTCCTCTTTCCCACCACCCCCATCTCTATCCTCTTGTATTCTTCATTGAATAAGTAGACAATAGTGTGAAGTTCTGTATCTGAATGTGTACGATTTCGTGTGCATAGCGCTGAGAATGGTTATAGAGTGTAATAGGCTGCACAGGTTCCTATTAGTTTAAAGATTACCCCACCACTCCTGTGAAGATTGTCATAGTTGAGGTCACTGTTGTATCAAGGGAGATTTTTGTCACTGGCCTGGATTTGGTTCTGTTGAAGACCAATTGAAAATGATCATGGCTTAGTAGCAGCATGAAGCAAGCGTACAGTGGAGTGACATATACGAAGGATGTATGCAGCTGGCAGAGCCACAGAATAAAACTTTGTGCCAGGATGTTGAACATTGATTCTCACAGTTCACTGTTTATTATCACATGCCAGATTGAGACTCTGGGAGTAGAATCACCTTAGTACCTCTCACAGTTGACATGTGGCAGCTTCACAGTGATATTCCTGTAGTCAAAAACAACCTGAACTGTGAGGCAGCTAGTATTTCTTACAAAAATGCCTCGTCCCTGTCAAAGTCGTTGGTCTTTAGGAAGTGTATGAATTGTAGTCTGCTTAATTGTAGTGTGGCCACAATGTTCCTGAAACAACATTAAAATACAAGATTAGAGGATCTCTTCACTGACTTGTAGACATCTCAAAATATTCCTTGCTGAGGTTCAGATAAGGGGTTTATTTGTTGAACACACTGGAGTGTGGCGGCCTCCTGCCAACAATCTTCCTTTTCCCTCTCCCTCCCCATGCCCTTTGCTTATTCCCATGTTATCTTCCGTTCTGTTGCAAGGAGAAAGCCACCTTGTGCACCTGCGTCTGGTATCAACAGGTTTTAGCAGATGCCTTGAAGCACTTCAGCATATGATACATCAGCTCTGCAAAGTGCGAGTCTTTTATAGAACTGGAACAAAGACATAAACCTCTACTTGCAAGTAGTTAATTTCCCCTTCAAATAGCACTGTTGGGAAGGAAGGGAAGGGAAGCTGCGTTCCCATACTCCTCACTGGACCACACTTGCTTTTGTGGTATCTTAAAAAGAAATGGGCCCCATGAGCTAACTTCTCTCTCAATAAATCTAATGCATGTGAACTTGTTCTTTTGTGCTCATTAGGAAGTGAAGAAATTTTCTAGAAGTGTCTTGTGACTGATACAGTTCTAAATAGGATTCGATTGATTACCTGAGTGGTATTTAACACACTTGAGAACATCCCAGTTTTCTTTTGGCCATCTTTAAACAAGTTATTTTAAATGCCACTGATACTGTGACTCACAACAGTTACAATTTCAAATGCCATTTCTTTTATACGCACAAGTTTATGACTCAACAGTCCCTATAGTCTCCAGTGATTTAACTTTGTAGCTCTTGCTATACTTAATTCATTTTAGCAATAACAATTAAAAGTTTCATACAATTTTAAGGCACTGAATGTTTAGTTCAGTAGTTCAACACGTCCATGAAATGGCTGTAGGAACCAAATTTTAGAAACAATATATTATACGTAGAACATTCAGCACAGTACACAGTATTCCCTTTGGCCACAGTGTTGTGATTACCTCCATTTTTCTGTCGTCCATGTGCCTATCTCAGAGTTTCTTAACTGTCCCAAATATATCTGCCTTTCCCACCACCCCAGTAGGATGTTCCGAGCACCCACCACTATCTGTATGGGGTGTGGAAATACCTTTGTCACTCCACCCCCCTATACATTCCTTCAATCACCTTAAATGTATGCCCCTTGGTACTAGTGTTTCTGCTTTTGGAAAAAGTCTGGCTTTCCACTCGATCTGTGGCTCTTATCATCTTGTACACCTCTATCAAGTCGACTCTTTCTCCTTCACCCCAAAGAGAAAAGCCCTAGCTTGCTCAACCTATTCTCAGAAGATGTGCTGTCTAATCCAAGCAGCATCTTTTAGTACTATATCATGTATCCAGCACCTTTATCATGGGCAAATTTTACCCTAGAATTGATTTGACTTTTGTAGTGGGCAGTGGAATCAGTTCTTATTTTTAGTGGAAGTGTCATTTTGAGGCAGGGTTCTGTTCCATCCCATAATAACTCTTCTGGTTTTGTGAAGCCAAATGGGTTCAATGTAGGAATAACATGGTGTAGGGGCTGATAGTTGGCCTGGAGTCAGTGGACCAAGAGCCTGGTTCTGTGTGATGTCTTCATGGTTAAGACATGGCAGGACAAGCTCAGGCTGTAGCATTCTTGCCACTCGCTGGGATACCTGTGGGTGTCTCACAGACACAGCCAATTGTGTGTATGAAGTGTGTATTAAAATAATACATGTCAAACACAGCTGTAGACACCAAGCTAAAAAACTATTTGGGTAGGTGACCAAAAATATGGAATAGTTGGGACGGGTGGGGAGGTGGTATTGGCACCAGAAGGGATAGCATTTAAGTTGTCATTTTTCATTTCATTTTCAATCTTTATTGATTTTTTTCAACAAAAAAAGATACAAATCAGAGGAGAGGTTATAGCAAACACGTAATACAAAAACGTAGAAACAACAAAAGAATATATACTGTCAAAGTCAAATAAATATAATAAGCTATTGTATATAAACAAGAAACCACAGCTTGGCAAATCATAGAGAAAAAAAGGACTGGAAATTGTCTTGTACTGTCTAGTAATATCCATTTTAACTTGTTCTTTAAACCATCAACTCTGGATAAGGCTTTTTTAATACAGAAAACTAAGGGAAGAAAAACTTTTTTAGATTTATTTTCAGAGGATTGTTTAATGTCTTTTTCGCAGTTAGTGGATAAATATGATATATTCAGTGCACATTTTTTTTTAGATACTTACAAGTTAGGAATTTTTTTACGTGATTTTTTTTTTACCGAATTATCCATTGGCTCATTCACCAAATTTGATTTATGCTATTTTTCAGCTTAAACCACTTCAAAAACGAATAATAGCTATTATATATAAACAGTTAATGTATACACGTATGATGCCTAATGATAAGGTTAAACGTACTTGGGAAATGGAACTTCAACATTCAATTTCAGATGCTCAATGGAGTAAAATTTATTATCTAGTTAATAATTCATCTATCTGTGCATGCCACTCCCTAATTCAGTTTAAGATAGTGCACAGGGCCCATATGTCAAAAGATAAACTAGCGCATATTTTATCTAATATAAGCCCCACCTGTGACAGATGCAATGCTGAGGTGGCTGCTCTAACTCAGATGTTTTGGTCCTGCGTAAAGTTAAATAATTTTTGGAGGGATGTGTTTAGAATATTATCAGAAGTTATAGGTGTGGATTTACAACCCAATTCACTTACGGCAATCTTTGGGATTACTCCAGAGGAAACAGGAGTTCCTGCTTCCGCTCAACATGTGATAGCCTTTTCAACTTTACTGGCTAGGAGAGCTATCTTGTTACACTGGAAAGATTCTAATCCACCTACTATTTTTAACTGGCTCTCCTCCATTATGTCCTGTTTAAGTTTTGAGAAAATTAGAAGCCGAACGTTTGACGCATCTTTTAATTTTGAGCAAGTCTGGTGACCTTTTTATTCAATATTTTCATAATGATTTAATTTTTTTCTTATTTTTTTTAAGAAATAATTTTTTTCCTCTTTTTTTTCTTTTTGATCCTCATTCGCGAAGGTTCAGAGATGACTAGAAGGATTTTTTTTTTAAATTTTATCCTCAAATGGACTGCCCAATCTTTCCTTCTCTTGTTTTAGGTTAGTTTAGTGGGGTTTTTTTCTCCTTAGCATTCAAATTTTAAGCAATTAAATCAAAGGGTGATGTGGATGCTGGAAGTGAAGCACTGCAGATATAGGACAGGAGGGTGAGGAGGAGTGGAGGGCTTGGAAACAAGGAGGTAACTTTAACATTAGGAGCACTAGGTAATGTGGTCAGCGAGCAGGAGAAATTGAGTCGAACATCCACGTGGTACTGTATCGTGCATGTAGCAGAGAACCAAGAGGAATGGGTACAGGTAAGGATATGAGAAATAATTTTGATCTTCATAAAGAAGCACGTGATGTTTTGGCAGTGCTGTCATTATGACATTTGGGCTGGAGGCCCTTTCTCTGCACTTTGATATATCTCTTACGTATTCAGAGATGCAGCATGAAACAGGCCCTTCCAGCTCAGGGAGCCACACCGCCCAGCAGCCCACCGATTTAACCACAGCCCAACCACAGGACAACTTACAATCAACAATTAGCTTAGCAACTGGTATATCTTTGAACTGTGGGAGGAAACTGGAGCATCTGGAGGAAAACCATGTACGCATAAGAATGTACAGACTTCTTACAGAGGACGCCAGAATTGAAGTCCGAATTCCAGAATTGAACTCTGACCCCTTGAGCTGTAATAGCGTTATGCTAACCATTATGCTACTGATGCATCCATGGTATATATACTTAAATTTCCTGTAACCATCCTTGAAGAATAGTCCTGGCCAGTATTTATCTCCCATTTATAAACCACGTTAGGTGTTCTTTTTTCCATTTTAAAAAAAAAATAAAATAAAATCTGATGTTGTTATGCATAATTTAACTGTTGTCACTCAGTGCATTAGGACGTGTCCACGCAAGTGTTTTGTTGGCGTGAAAGAGCTTTGGGATGTCTGAGGCTGGAATTTGTGTGCTGGAACTCTTCATTTTTGATCGTATGTTAAGTAACTGGGCTAAAACTGACAAAATACCAATAAATAATTACAGGATGTGTTAAGGATGGAGGAGTGTTCAGTACTGGATCGTGCAGAATCACTTTTCAGAAGAGCCACAGGAGAGAGCTCCTTTACCGTTTCAAAAGTCCAGATTCTAAATAATATCCTGCTATCTCCCAGTTTTGTTTACTAAATAGTAACTTAGCTAGAATTCTATAAATGTTATTGTTTTCACAGAATCATATAAACTGGGATGTAGAAGGAGACATCAAATGGGGTTATTTAGGTTAAATTCGCGTTGCAGTTCTATCTGAGCATACATTCTGCAAGGGATGCGTTCTCAGGATTGAGAGCACTCTCAGAACCAGTGCCAAAAGGGGTGAGTCTTGCGTATTTGACAGTGGTTCTGTGATGGGAACCCCCTGGTGTGAGTCCCCTGTTACGCCAAGAATGAACTCACTGCCTTAAGTGCAGCTGTGCAGGCAACTAGCTACAAATCCGGCAATGAGTCGGCCACGGCTCGGTGCGGTGAGTTGCCCGTGAGGGCTGGGCGGGCGGAGGCTGCCGTTCGGTGCTGAGGTGTGGGGTTCAGAGTGGCACGCCGGCCCCACAGTGAGTGTGGCGGTTTGCTGCTGCAGACTGGCACCCCTGCTCCATGCTCTCTGTCATCGCCTGGCACAGATCTAATGGGCGCTTCTCTTCCCCAGCCCAGAGACTTCTCCTAGGTAAGCAGTTCAACAGTGGCCTCTGGCCGTTGCCCTTGCGCAGCTAAGTGAAGAAGCGCTATCTGCCATCTTCCATCACACCCAACCGATGGTGGAGGGAGGTTGCAGGTCCACACATGGTGTATGAAGTGCTGCCAGTCCACAGCAAAGGCCAAGGTGCACCCCTGAGCCCCACATCTTGCCAAACATGGGGGTAGGGCTGGCTTGGATGGCTGTTAATGAGTTGGCCCGTTTCCATGCCGTGTGACTCTGACTATGTCTGCACCTGTCAGTTAGGCCGCAGGCAGCCTCTCCACCCTGAGTGGTGAGTGATGTGTTGATCTGAGATTGCTGGAGGAAGACGAGGGCTCCCAGTGTGCTGCCTGACTGAATATCTGTTTTTCTTTTAAGTATCAGTGGGTAGTTTCCTGTGAAAGTTTGGGCTGGAGGACGACAAACAGTATAATGAATCAGGGCTCTGTGGGGCAGCTCTAAGCAGGGGACCAGTATTTGACTGAAATTGTGGCGAAGGTTTCTGCCTCCACAACCTTCTCACTCAGCCAGTTCCACTCTTCGGGCGAGGGAAAATAGTCCGTTTTTCAAAATCTATATCCATTAGTTAGTAGTCCCTCCATTAAAGCAGTGCTCCCAACCTGGGGTCCATAGCATTTAAAACAAAGTTAGGAACCCCTGCATTTATGGACTTGGCTTCTTCCTGTCTCAGTCCCTCATAATTTTTCACATCTCCATCCTCTCCCTCACCCTCCAGGTCTCCATCCAATCCTAGTTATACCAAGCTCTCAGCCTCAGGAATGTCCTCAAACTTTCTTCACACAGTCTAATGATGCTTTCACATCTCCCCTATCACCAGAATTCAGTGGCTGAGCTAATACTCTAAGTAGTTTCACAATCACTTCTCTACCTTTTGAGTTCAATGCCTTGGCCAACCCCTTAACCATCTTGTGCTGTTAACCTAATTTCAGAGCTGATGTTTCAAAATGTCAAAATCCCCAGCAACATAAGATTCTGATTTTTCCAGATTAGGATTATTATTTTTGTTTAAATGGACATTGAAGGACACTGGACAAATGGGATTATTGTGGCAGAAAGGGTAGTATAGACACGATGGACCACAGGGCCTCTTTCTGCAATGCATAACTCTGATTCCAGCCTACCTTTACACAGTAATTCCTTTTAAAAAGATGTGACACCTTGGTAAGAAATATTTTTATTGAATCAGGTGACTTTAAATGGAAACATTAACTCACTAGGGCCCCAATTCCCATGATCCTTTTACACTCACTGGGGCCCAAAGGAGCACGGGACAGTGTCTCAATATCATGGATACCAAATCAATAGGACTTCTAAGCCATCGGTTAGTGGCATTTGGGAAATGCTGCCACATAATGTTAAAACTGCCTGCTTATTTGCACAGCTGTATATTAGTGTCATTGTTAGTGTCCTAATTTTTTTGTTAATACAATGCACATACACTTTTCTCATCAGTGCATCTTTGCAGAATTCGAGGTGCAAATAATGCAGTAACTTTGGGAGGTTAAAAAGTAATTACTGTTTTGTTCTGGAAGTAGGTCTGTAGATGTTAGAATTAACTGATCAGTGGTATTTCCAACATTATAATAATGTTGATTAGAGGGAGTTCTCTTGTGAAGGGGAATAATGACACTGAAGCTGAGCCTTAGGGCTGTAATTACTCTCAATCATTACTTCTGGCTGTGCCCATATTACAATAATGTTGCACATAGTATTGGACAGATACCCAAATGGTAAGAATTTGGTCACAAGAGAAAGCTATATATGGCCTATTTGTTTGTTTGTTATGTGCCATGTCTTTTCATGACCTTTTAGCAGTGTATAAATGATGGTGGGGCTGGAAGGAAGGGCTGTGGATTTATGGTAGGAAAAACAAAGTACAAACATTTGAATTCAATCAAATCTTAATTTATTTGAGGATTTTGGTGCTTATGATCTAATACTTTGATGTTTAGCAGTCTACAAGAAACTCACAAGTCAGAAACTTGAAACTCCTAGTCAGAGACATAACAGATTCTGCAGATGCTGGAAATCTTGAGCAACGCACAAAATGCTGGAGGAACTCAGCAAGTCAGGCAGCATCTATGGAGGGAAATGAGAAGTTGTGTTGGGCCGGATCTTGGCCTGAAATATCAGCTGTTTATTTCTCTCCATAGATAACCTGCTGAGTCCCTCTGGCATTTTGTGTGTGAAACTCCAAGTCCCCATTTTGGTGCTGGAACTTTGGAAAACCACATTGAAAGTTTATCAGCATCACTCTTGTATTGTTTGTGCATGATAGTAAGTCTCAGACACTCCCTTAAATGCATTTTATTCATGAAGCAACTTCCAAAGTGAGAGGGTGTCCTTGCAGTTGCTTCCACTTCAAAGATGCTGTGTAGAAGTTTGATTCCAAATCCTGTGACAGCAAATATTCACATAAAGCAATCCTTAAATTGTTAACTAGACAATTCATTGTTCACAAATTGAAATTAACATGGCATACATGGTACATTCCCCATTTGGTTCAGAGTATTGACTACTGTCATTCCTAATCTGGCCCTAACTGGTTATGATTCTCCACGGGACTGTTGAATAGTAGTATTCGTGCTCTGCAGGTAACTGGTAAGTACATTTGCACATTGGATAAACAAACTCCTCGGTGGTCATTCTGAAATGGTACTTGTTCCTCTGATTTGAGATGCCCTGATCCATTGTGCCCTGTATAATCCAGTGTGTGGTGAGTGTCAAGTTATCATTGTCTCCCACCATGTTTGGAGTTGGCCATTGTGAACTTGATCTGTATTTTGCCTCCATTTCTTAACCGTGACACCTCAGCCATGGAATTTGCATTCCTGCCCTTACCTACTTTCAGTTGACCATTTATTTTTCTCTACGTTTCTGATGTTGCAGTATTATTGTTGGTAGTAGCTTCTGTTCCTCACGTAAGCCTCTGCAAACAATAGATTGTTCTTGGGTTGGGGCACTGTGAAAGGCTTAAGATACTGTAACAAGAGTTTGAATGTGATGAGCAACACAGACAAAATGCTGGAGGAACTCAGCAGGCCAGCCAGCATCTATGGGGGGAAAAAAAGTACAGTTGAAGTTTTGGGCTGAAACCCTTCGGCAGGACTCAAATGTGATGATTTAGTTAACCTCAGCAGTTCCTTGACCATTTCAACAATGTTCACTGCCCTTGCATTACACTGTGGAAAGTGACATTATATGGATGATCAAGTTTGAGAAGGTCACTAAGCTGTTTATTGTGAATAATGACACTTCATTGGTGATCAATATCTCGGGGATGCCTCATCGGACAAACTGAGTCATTTGTTACTTAAAGATATTGATTACTGATTTCCACCCCCCCCCCCCCCCCCCAAAAGTCTGTCTTTCAGAAGGTTGAAAAATGGTCAGTCTATCACCAAATACAGTTTCTCATCCAGGTCTAACAGATATTTCCCAGGGCAGTCTGAGAGGATGATATTTTTCTTCGGTACCTTTTGAGAGATCAGTAGCTGTTGTGTTTTTGTATCCAGTTTCTGATCTCCTTTCTCATCCCTGGCTGGTGGATGTTGTATCTCATGCTGCAAACACAAAACTCCCAGAAGAACGGAGTTTTTGAAGCTTGGTTTAAAAATTACCCTTTGACTGTAAGGATGGTAATTCACAGGATACCGCAAGTGTCTGGTTCCTCTCTCATGTGAGATTATGTTCCAGAACAGGTTCAACCTTCTGCTGTGCCTTTCCACTCTGCCAGAATCACTTACTTCAGGAAATGCATAATTCTGTTTGGCTGCCTCAATCTCCTACTTCGAAGTTCAAAGTAAAATCTTCTATCAGAGCACATACATATCACCATACGCAACCCTGAGATTCTTCTTTTTTCTGTGGACATACTTAGCAAATCTATAGAACAGTAACTGTAAACCTCAGGAACTGGAAACTGGAAACAAGCTGTGCAAATGCAGTTAAAAATAACAAGTATGAAATAACAATATAATCATCTGTAAATGAACCTCTAAACGAGTATAGTTATCACCTTTTGTTCAAGAGCCTGATGGTTGAGGGGTAGTAACTGTTCTTGAACCTGGTGGTGAGAGTCCTGAGGCATTTGTACCTTCTATCTGATGGCAGCAGCGACACGAGAGCGGCCGGGGTGGTGAGGATCTTTCGATGCTGCTTTTCTATGGCAATGTGATGTGCTCAATGTTTGGGGGGAGGAATTGGGGTGGGGGGGGTGGATTTACCTGTGGTGTACTGGGCCGAATCCACTACCTTTTGTAGGATTTTCTGCTCAAAAGCCACGGTGTTCCTATACCAGGCTGTAATGCTGCCAATCAGCACACTTTCCACCACAGACGTATAGAAGATGGCCAAGGCTTTTGATCACATGTTGAATCTCTGCAGATTCCTGAGGAAGTAGAAGTGCTGTCATGCTTTCTTCATAATTTTATGTTTATGATGGGTCCAGGACAGGTCCTCTGAGATGGTGACACCCAGGAATTTAAAGTTACTGACCCTCTCCACCTCTGATCCTCCGATGATTACTGGCTCATGCACCTCTGGTTTCCCTGTCTTGAAGTCTACAATCAGTTCCTTGGTCTTAATGACATAGAACCTGTATTTGGCCGTAGGTTTTCAATGTTTCTTCGGCCCACAAATTTGTGCCAAACATGTCCTTGCCTTAGAAGTTACCTAGGGTTGCCCATAGCCCTCTATTTTTCTGAGCTCCATATACCTGTCCAAGAGGCTCGTAAAAGACTCTATCATATCCGCCTCCACCACTGTTGCCAGCAGCCCATTCCACGCACTCACCACTCTGCATTTTTTTTTAAATAAAGCAGCTTACCCCTGACATCTCCTCTGTACCTACTTCCAAGCACCTTAAAACTGTGCCCTCTCGTGCTAGCCATTTCAGCCCTGGGAAAAAGCCTCTGACTATCCACACGATCAATGTCTCTCATCATCTTGTACACCTCTATCGGGTCACCTCTCATCCTCCGTTGCTCCAAGGAGTAAAGGCCGAGTTCACTCAACCTGTTTTCATAAGGCATGCTCTCCAATCCAGGAAACATCCTTGTAAATCTCTTCTGCACCCTTACTATGGTTTCCACATCCTTCCTGTAGTGAGGCGACCAGAACTGAGCACAGTACTCCAAGTGGGGTCTGACCAGGGTCCTATATAGCTGCAACATTACCTCTCGGCTCCTAAACTCAATCCCACGATTGATGAAGGCCAATACGCCGTACGCCTTCTTAACCACAGTGTCAACCTGCGCAGCTGCTTTGAGCGTTCTATGGACTCAGACCCCAATATCCCTCTGATCCTCCACGCTGCCAAGAGTCTTACCATTAATACTATATTCTGTCATCATATTTGACCTACCAAAATGAACCACCATATTGAGTGAGAGGTTGCTATTATTACTCCACTCAGCTAAGTTTTCAATCTCTCTGTGTGCTGATTCATCACTCCCTTTGATACAGCCCACAACAGTGGTGTCGTCAACAAAATTGTATATGGTGTTGGAGCTGTACTTGGCCACGCAGTCATAGTGTAAAACGAGTAGAGCAGTATCTGGAATAGCCCTTGTCATTTGATAGTCTTTATCACTGTGGCATTAATTGCATCCTAATATCAGCTCACTGCATGTTTTTGTTGGGGTAGTCCAAATCATTATATTACCTGCCTACATCCTTACAGGCATTCTCTCCAATAGTGCTCGTAGCCTACAGTTACATCACTGGTAGCCTGGACTGGGATGACATCTTTCCCAGCTGATGGGTCAAAACATCATTCCATCAGTGAATCTTTCCACAACATTTTTACGGAACTTGGCACTCTCGGTTGCAGTTTGCTGGGAATTCGGATATCCACCCTGCTCAGAACACGAGCAGTACTTATGGACATCCTTTTCCAATAACACCAAACTGCGGCATCCGTAATAAAGTGCCTTTCCTCAACACGATTTTCACCACTGGCTTAAGCACACAAACTACTTAATCAATCCTAAAGCAGCGTTTACACACAGCATCCAAAATCCCGGACGAAGACCCCCACAAATGTGACCCTCTCGTTGGGGCTGGTATACAAACTCGGCTCGTTGGCTAACTCTGCTAAGAGCCATGTGACTCAGCGGTGAGAAGGCCACTTTCATAAACAACATGTCCAGTGTCGGTATGATTTAGGGTTCAACCAAACAAGAACATGATATTCCGATTAAAGAAACCTTGAATGACAGGTTGAATTAATTTCAGAATGAAATTCTGCTTATGAAGTACTATATGCCAAAATACACAAAAACAAAAAATGCTAGAACTACTAAGCATTGGGCATGCAGTATCTGTGGAAAGGGAAACGATTACTACTTCAGATCTAGGACCGTTCATCAGTACAGGAAGAGAGAAAATCAGGCTAGTTTTCAGAAGCAGAGAAAGTGAGGGAAGAATGGGTTGAACAAAGGGTATACTTCTGAAAGGGTAAGACCATGTGGCTACTAGGAACAGATAGAACAGCAGTAGGCAACACTTTTTTTTTTGTTTTCATAACAAAACTCATTCTGGACACAGTTCATTGTTTTTTAAAAACTCTACAGAAATTTGGTCGTCTACAGATCGCAGATACTGCTCTTTATAACTTCATTAAGACTTCTTAAATCTAGACATGTAGGTTTACGTGAGGTTGTCAATAGATTTCTCAACTCCTACCTAACCTAATTGACATCTGGGGTTCTTCATGATCCCTAGTATCACTTTTACTGTGCCTGTCCCTCCAACTCAGTTTTAAACTTATTGAGAGTTGCTGGAACATACCTTGGAGAGTGTACATCTGCTTGCTTCCTTTCATCAAGGGCTAAATACTATTTAGATTCCAATTCTTTTTATAAATAAAACAAACATCTGCATGTTCAACTGGAAGTTGTGCAGTTGAAGGGATCCACTGTGTTGAAGCAGACTTCATGATCCTGTCAGCCACACTGCTTTGCCAATTCCAAGAGTAGATTATTTTGTCACATTGAAACCTACACCTGTCTGGTTGCCTGATATTCACTATCTTCCAAGAGCATCTGTTGGTATGCTTCAGTGTAGCCATGATATATACAGTATTGATTATGCAGTACTTTTTGGCTTTGCCTCCACTGCGTTGAAATAAATGGTTTGCTTTATAAGGACATTACATTTTTCTCCAGAGTCAAGTTGAAATATTTCTGGTTGCTTTTACACCGATATCTTAGTGTAGAAATATTTAGTAGCTGCTTTTTTTGGACAACAGGCACGATGTTCTCAACTGTATGTGAATCTGGCCCTGGCCCATTCGTCCCAATCATCCATTGACTTGCACTTCATCACACACCACAGTCCAAGTCACACACTTATTTTTCCATAAGTGTTGTGTTTTATTTACAGCCACTTGTCTTGCTGTCAATCACATTTGCAATAATCTCCCATCTCATTGGTACTTTGTGACCACTTCCACACATTTCACTAAACATGCATCTATTTGAAGTCCATGTGGATTTTCTAGTCAGTAGTGCATAAATTGATACACTTTTTTTCAGGGTTAATACAGTCACAGATCATAGTTGCCCCTCCAACCTCTGAAAAAGGGGTTCCCAACCTGGGGTTCACAGATCCCTTGTGTAATGGTATTGGTCCATGGCATAAAGGCTGGGAGCCTTTGCTCTAAAATACAGGAAATGGTTGGTAATTTAATCCGTCAACACAGGTATTTTATTGTTTGAACGCATTCCAGACAGCAGGCATCTTAGTAATTTTGTCCCCAAACCCTGTTACCACATTTATCTGTCATCAGTCACATGAAACATGCCTTTAGCAGAAGCTTTGACCAAGGACTGAACTTGTTGTGACACATTACAGTAAAAGATGAGAAGTCTCAGTCATGTGTTGGGAATACCCTGTAAATTTGAATGAATCAGCATAGAAACAGGACTCATTTTAATGTGCCCCTTAACTCCAACTTTTCTGCTTATGGACAAGGGGTGTTTTGTCAGATGTATAGGTAAATCAACATAGATCTAATCTTTAAGAAATTCTTTTAATTCTCCTGTTTACCATATAAAACAAAGTTGTGTCAACTATTGTTAAGTTGATAAGTTTCAAGTATTTTCATATTTTTGAGTTAGATTTGACTCAGTTCACGAGTGATTTTTAAAATGTTACTGAAAACAAAGCATATTCTAATCTACAAATGAGCACTACTTTCTGAGAAATCATGGAAGGGAAACAAATTGCTTAATATGTGTTTTGTGCTTCCTCTGTCTGTAGCATTCAGACACCAGAAAAATAAAATCGGCATGTGGAGGACCACGTGGCCTGCTGTATGCCATAGGCAAGGCTTTGAGTTTCATTATTGGCATGAGTCATGCCTGATTCTGCAACCTTACGATTCTCAAACCTGATTTATAGTTGACTTTCAAAATAAACCTTATTTCTCCCCACCTCCCATCCTACTAATGTGATCTGTCCTTTAAAACCTTGTGAGAGGTAGTGGTTTATATTGTTAACTCCTCAACTTTTGGAATAAGCAGGCATTGTTCCAAAGCAACTTGGGCACAAGTGCTTCAACATTAAATATTTGTGTTCTAGTTGGGAATTGGTCTCCAAATAAAATCAAACATCTTTCTCTCTCCAGTAACTGCATCATGTTGTGTTCTTTTTGTCTTGTAGATTGAAAAATTGATCTAGTGTTTATTAGAAAATGTGACACTGGCTAACCCGGTATATTCAGATCTAAAATAAGCAACCCAAGCTCTGCTTAATCTCAAGATTGCATTACTTAAAACATGTTTCAAAGAGTGCTTTGATGCAGTTTTGGTGTTTATTTTGAACTTCTGCGACAATAACGAGGCCTGGATCAGATGCCTCTAATCAATATCTACCACTTCAGAACCTGCAGGCCATCACCTAGGATGCAGATGGTGAACAAAGACATTGTAGTTTGTAAATTTCCCAGGGTTTAGTCAACGTGAAACTACAAGGGTCTAGGCTTGTTAAGGTCAGTAGGAAGAATTCCTGGAAGTTTGGTCATGAGGCATTCTAGATGCATCTCATCTGACCACAAGCTACATGCCAATTTTATTAGATCACTTCCTTTAACTCTGCTTTGCAATCTGTTTTGGGTGAACAACTCAAAGCTAGAAAGCTTAAGAGATTTGAACAGGATAGGATGAGAAAGCTCAGTGCTTTGGAAGCAACTCACAGCATACGCTGCTGATCTCTGCTCAGAACCAACATTGCCTGTGTCAGACTCAATAAAGAGGGGTTTTCATAAAATGATATACACTGAAGCTTGGGAGAAGGTCTTTCCGAGTTCCCTGCTCCTCTAAACACAATTCTTCATTGAGAATTCAGTTTGGCTAGGATAAATTGAAGTGGCATAAGTGCATTTTATAGATCCTTATTATCAAAATTTGTATCATGAAGTATTTAGGGGTTCTAGGACTTCCTTGCTGGTGACCTTTTTTGATTAGAATTGTTAGTGTTGTTGATGCGCAAAGCTTTAACTCTTCACATTCTCACGTCTTCATTTATTTTTCTACAGGTTTTCTCCATTGTTGTATTTGCTTCTATTGTGAATGAAGGCTACGTCAATAACGGCAGCAATCAACTTTACTGTGTCTACAATAAAAATGACAGCGCCTGCAACTATGGCATTGCAATTGGGATCATGGCCTTCTTCATATGCATCCTGTGCTTCATCCTGGATTTCTACTTCCCACAGATGAGTAGTGTAAAGGACAGGAAACATATTGTAATGGGAGATCTGGGACTTTCAGGTAGATATACTTAGTGTCGCAAAGGAGATGGACTTCTACTTCTAAATGTAAAGTTATAAGCAATTCCTTATGTTCAGTTACATTTCTCAAAGAAAGTTTTGTTATTTTGCAGTTATTGATTGTCCACAGACAGTGAAAGTGGAAGACTTTCGCCAAAATAACCAAGATTTAAAATATTCACAATTGATTACAAACCTTGTTTATAAAAATCTCATCTGAGAAAGGGGTACTGGATTTTGGGTTTAGAGATGTAGAATTTCCCCTCAGTGGCTTGTGTCACATGGATGTTCTGATCAAAAAGAAGCTGACCTGTTTTCATTTTTATTACTCGTGTAGCACATGGAGTGGTTAATTTCAACAGCTTTTAGTCCAAATCTCATCATGTCAAGTCAGGAAATGGAATTCAATAAATCTAATATCTTTTAGGTTGTCATCAAAACTCATTTCCAAATTGTCATAACAATCCTACTCATTCACTGGGATTCTTAGGCAAAAGACGTACATCATTGTCACTTGGTTTGGAATATATTTAGCCCAAATCTGGTAACAGTGAGTGACAATCAATGTGTACTAAAGCAACCTAGTAACTGTTATGAATATACTCAGGGACAGTCTCTGCAGCCCCTTTGGGTGGAGAATTGCAAAGATTCACCATCCTCTGGAAGAAGAAATGTCTTCTCATTTTTGTCATGAATGGTCTTACTTCAGACCAAACCCTGGGCACACCAGCGTGTGGAAACACCATTCCTTTATCTTTACCTTGTGAAACCCTGGAAGAATTTGTGCTGATATGACTCCCTATCATTTTCCTAAATGCAAAAGAACTTGAGTCCCATTTTAATTGATTTCTCTTTAAATGACAGATATCCCATTTGGACTAAATCTGATGAATCCTCACTGCAGTCCTTCTGTTTATCCTTGGGCAAGGAGGCCAAATGTGTTCACAATAGTTCAGATGTATTCTCATCAGGACCCTACATAGTTCACCTTGATTTGTTTTCATCCTTTCCATGATTATACTAAATCTAATGGAATTATGATCACCATTATAAAATTACTCTGGACTGGTACCCCATGCTGAATTTCAGAATCCACATATTCCGTGTTACTGAATTCACTATTATGATTTTTTTTTTAAATGAAAGAATTCCTGGAGATATTTTGAGAATTTTGTGTCTTCTATACCTTTCACAATATTTCTATTCGTGAATAAAAGGGTATCCAATATCTACTGGTCTTTGGCTTTTCCATTAGGACAGATTTGCATATTGTATATTTACACTTCTGCTGCCTTCTGACTTTTTGTGTAGGTCGTTGTTGCATAATCACTGGTGTGATTGCTCCTTTTCTCTCTACCGCTTCTGTTGATCCTCATTTTCATAAAAAATTTCAAGTATACCCCATTTCCTTTTAGATCTGCTCTCTGTATCAGTTCAAAAGTCATGAATGTTCTCTTCAAAGTCCAGTGAGCTTTAGAAATGGCTGTAATATTATGTTTCAGTTATTCTCATTTATTACAATCACTGTTGAACCAATGAAGTAATTTTGAATTGAGATTACTATTCGCCTTGGGAAACAAAGCAGCCAGCTTGTGTATATCAATAATACAGATACATTAATGGATATTACTAGATCTCCCTTGATGTTAATTCAGAGACAAATGTTGGCCAAGATACCTGGGATATTTCCCTAGTTTGTTTCAAAATACAACCAAAGTATCTTTTACGTGCACTTGAAGATAAAATGGGGTTTTAAAGGTTAATGTATCTTTAATAAATAATAAAGGTCTATAGGATTTAACGAAGCAAACACAGATTCTTTCCTGTTTGGAAGAGCAAAGTTAAAGAAACTGTCAATGTAATACAGCCACCTACAAACTAGAGCAGGATTCTGAAGAGTTGTTATCTAGGATGGGCTGCCAGGGTAAATGGTGGAGACTGATGTAGACATTGTTAACATGAACATAGAAGAGTACAGCACAGGAACAGGCCCACTAGTGCATAGTGTTGGTCCAAATTAGTAATTTAATACCCAATTTAATCAATCCCTTCAGCTTTCACAATGCTTATTTCCTTTCATTCTCTTGTATCTCCATGTGCCGTTCTAAGAGCCCCTTGAACCCCTCTATTGTATTTGCCTCCACCACCCTATGCAACACATTCCAGGTACCTGCCACACAGGAAAAATTCTTACCCACAATTCTCCTTTGAACTCCACCCCCCCCCCCCCCCCCCCCCAGATTAAATGTGGCTCCTCTGGTATTAGACATTTCAAGCCTGGGAGGAAGATCCTGACTGCCTACTCTATCAATGCCTCTCAATCTTATGAACCTTCATCAGATCTCCCCTCACCTTCTGCTGCTGCAGAGAAAACAACCCAGGTCTGGCCAATCTCTCCTTGTAGCACAAGCCCTCTAATCCAGGCAGCATTTTGGTAAACCTCTTCTGCACCTTCTCCAAAGCCTTGACATCCTTTGTATAATGGGGCAACCAGAGATTAAAGTAGTTGTCTAGATGTAGTATATCTAGAATTTTATAAAGCTGCTACTGTTACGTACCACGTAACTGGGTCA
This sequence comes from Hemitrygon akajei, assembly GCF_048418815.1. Lineage (NCBI taxonomy): Eukaryota > Metazoa > Chordata > Chondrichthyes > Myliobatiformes > Dasyatidae > Hemitrygon > Hemitrygon akajei. Next base: position 44,007,639 of record NC_133134.1, read on the forward strand.
CTTACCAGCAAAGATAGAGAGGTCCGTTGAAGTCTGATGGTACTATTTTTAAAAGTCTTTATTTATAAAGGGGCACAAAAATAAGGTTAATACAAACATTCAGATAATATACGTCGTCAATACTCAATCTAAAAGCGCAGGTATAGTAATAATCATCAATAAGAAATAGCTCTATCGTTTGTCTAGGGGGTAATATATTGTCCGTTGGAAATATAAAAGTCACTCAGTTCCTGCAGGCTTCAGCCTTTGGGGACCGCTGGGTTTTCACTTGTTGGAGGAGAGAGAGAGAGATTTGTGAGAAAAGAAACTTGCCCGGGTCTTTTGATGAGGCCAATCCGTTGAGTCGGGGGAGTTGGTTCCCCGTTGTTAGTTCAGGAAAATCGTTTCTGTGGTACCCACCACCGGCTCCCAGGCAAGGGAACCGAACGCACGTGGCTTCCTTCAAATGGCTGCCCGCTATTACGGGATTGCTAGCGTGTCTTCTGCTGCGTCCGAGGGGCCGTCTCTACAGCCCCTCTTTTATCTTGACTCGCAGGGTAGTAGATGTCAGTCAGGTTGGGGGTGATGCAATCTCTCTCTCAACCTGCCCACTTTGCCCGAGGGCTTGCACGTAGCCCAGTCCCCAATCCACAAATGTGTCTCCAAGAGACAATGGCCAATGTCGCGTTATTTTGCATCGCCGGGGAACGAGGCGTCCGGCACGTCCCTCTCCCATTTCCTGGGTCCACTGACCCACCCCCCCTTAGTGCTCTTGCGATTCTCACAAAGGAGGGGGCTGCGGGCATAACACTTGCGATTCTCACAAAGGAGGGGGCTGCGGTCGTTACACTACATAACTCATTTCCTTGACTAATAAAGGCGAGCATGCCGCATGCCTTCTTTATCACCCCATCAGCCTTTGTAGCCACTTTATGGACCTGGGGCCCCAAGATCTGTGAACACATCAACACTACTAAGTCTTGTCATTATCAGTGTACTGTCCCTTTACAATTGATCTTTCAAAATGCAGTACTTCACATTCCTTATGCCGTTTCTCTGTCTGTATCTCCAGCTGATCTATATCTCATTGCCTCTTTTGTCAGTCTTCTACACAAACCACAATGCCATTATTTGTATTGTGTGCAGATCTACTAACCTATTTAAGTTACAAGTAGCAGAGGTCTTGGTACAGATCCCTGCCCAACAGCACTGGTCACAGACTTCCAGCCAGAGTAAATGCCATCAACCACTATCCTTGGTCTTCATCGAGCAAGCCAATTCTGAATCCAAATGGCCAATTCACTGTCCATCCCATGCATCTTAATCTTCTGGGTGTATCTCCCATGAGTGAGCTGAGTAAATGCCTTACTAAAATCCACGTAGAGAACATCCACAGCTCTACTTCCATCAATCATCTTAATCACCTGCCAAAAAGACTCCATCATTATTAAGATATGACTTGCTCCATGCAGAGCCATGCTAATTGTCTCCAAGAGGCCATGGTTTTCCACATATTTGTAAATCATATCCCTAAGAATCTTTTGTAATAACATCCCTACCTCAGATGTGACATTGGTCTATAGTTTCCTGAATTATCCTTGTTTTTCTTGGATATTGGAACAGAATTAGCTGTTTGCCAGTGCTCCATGCTAGATATGACATAAAGATGTTGGTCAGGTCCCAGTAATCTTTCTCTTGTCTCTCTCTTGTCTCTCTCAGTAAGCTGGGATATATCACGTCAAACCCGAAGGACTTACTACTTTGAGGCACACAACACCACTACTTTATCTTGAAATGCCCTAGCAAGTTAAAATGCTTCACACTAATCACCAAATCCTTTTCATCTTCCTCCTTGGTAAATACTGATGCAAAGTACTCATTTATAACCTCACTCACATTTTTTACTTCCAAACATATGTTCCCTGCTTTATCCTTGAGTTGCCCTACCAGGGCCTAGTTATTCTCCTGGTCTTGATATGCAAGAGCATACTTTGGGATTTTTTAAAATCCTACTTGCTAAGGACTTCTCATGGCTCCTCCTGGCTCACCTAATTCCTTGTTTTTTTTTGTTGCTGTTTTATAATTCTGAAGAGCTTTGTTTGATCTTGGCTTCCTAAACCTTCCTTTACTACTTGACTAAATTCACCACCTCTTGACATCCAAGGTTCTCTTACCTTGCCATCCTTGTCCTTTCTTACTGGAACATACCTAACCTCCTACTCTGTACAATTGATATTTAACCACTCTCAACATGACAGATGTGGAGTTGCCCCAGAGCAGCTGTTCCCAATTAACTCACCCTAGTTCCTGACTAATACTCATATAATTTGTCCTACTCCAATTTAATTCTCCTGCAAGAATATACTTATCCTTTTCTTGGCGATCTTAAAACAAAGTTCTAATCACTGTTCCCTTACTGTTCTCCCATGAAAGGTCAGTTACCTGGCTAGGCTCATTACTCAGCTGGCCAGCTCCAGTTTAGCCCTGCTCTTGTTGGGCAATATACATATTGATTTAAGAAACCCTCTTGGATGCACCTAATAAGTTCTGCCACATCTAAACTACTTGCACTAAGGAGATCCCAGTTTATATTAGGGAAGTTGAAGTCACCCCCAACAAAAGCCTTGTTGTGTTTAGACCTTTCCCTAACTTGCCTGCATATTTGTTCCTCAGTGTCCCAGTGGCTATTGGGGGTTCTGTAATACATTACAGAACTTCCCTAATATAAACTGGGATCTCCTTAGTGCAAGAGGTTTAGATGTGGCAGAGTTTATTAGGTGCATCTGAGAGGGTTTCTTAATATGTATATTGCCCAACAAGAGCAGGGCTAAACTGGAGTTGGCATTGGGTAATGATTCAATCTTTTGTAATTTTGAGTTTTACCCATATAGACTTGGTGGATGAGTCCTCCATTTTGGCCCTCTGAGTGCAGCTATGATGTTCCTGATTAATAGTTGAACTGCCCCCTTCCACCCACCTCCTCTAAAACATTGAAATCCTGGAATATTAAGCACCCATTCCTGTTTCCATCTCAACCAGGGCACAAACAGACTAAATCAAACATTTAGCAAGATGCAAGCAGAACACATTGAATGGTAAAACTAAGCCGAAGATATTGACTGTTAAGTAAAATTTAGTAGTGCTACATTTTGGATTTCAGATTTGTATTAATCACATGTACATTGAAACATACAGTGAAATGTGTCACTTGTATTAACAACCAACATCTGCTGGAGCAGCCTGCAAGTGTGCTGCACATTCTGACACCAACAAAGCATGCCCACAGTGCTCGGCAGAACCGAACATACCAAGCACCAACAGCAGAACGAGCCGCATTCCTCCCTCCCACACACATACAGTCCTCTAAGTCCAGGGCAGGCAGTCCTCTTTTGCCTCCAGTGGGCTGAAGGACTCCCTGACACAGGGCCTCGACTTCTCCAGTGGACTCGCAAAGACTCACAATCTTTGACCTGCGCCGTGGCCAAGCAATGAGTTGTGCTGAAATCAAAAATAAAAAAGATTTTGTATTTGACCTGAGCTACGACTTTAAGCTGATTGAGGCACAATCAATCTGATAGGCACCTGACCTCTTTGCTTCTCCAGATTGCTGCTCAAATTCTTCACTTCCATTTCAGTAGTTATATAATATATTGCAGCTATTATTCTACAAATCTAATGTTAAAGTGCACCCTCACAATACTTGTTCTGTTAGTTGAAGGCCTCTGGTGGTGGAGGGTGGGCATTTCAGCAATCAAATTTAAATTGACCATCTGGACAATGAGGGGAATCTGGAAGTACTGTAGATTATATTGAAAAGTTGTCTTAAAACCTGACTAGTCCAGGGCATGATCGCAGCCTGAATGTTGGGGTGTCCACTGTGTAGGGTGCTGAGAATTAACAATGAATGGAAGCTTTCTGTTGTAGCAAGTAGTCATGGTAGTGTAGTGGTTAGCAAAACACTTTACAGGTGACCCAGGTTCAGTTCCCACCACTGCCTGGAAGGGGTTTTTACATTCTCACTGAGAAAACTGCCTGGGGTTCCTCCCGGTGCTCCAGTTTCTTCCCACAGTCCAAAGATGTTCGATTTGGTAGGTTAATTGGTCCTTGTTCTGTGATTAGGCCTTGATCAAATCGAGAGGATTACTGGGTGGTGTGGCTCGAAGGGCTTATTCTGTGCTGTACCTACTAAGTAAATAAGTTACAATGTTACAAAGGAAGTTTACCGCATTCCTATCAGGACCACATAAGTAAGTCTTTAGACTGCTTGGGTCAGACCCTCATTCAATGAGATCACAGCTGATTCCCTTCCCTTAGTGAGGGAATTACTTTAACAAAGTTGATGCACCATCAATAACTCTCGGAGACGGGAGGTGAACGATAGGCTTTTATTAGCAGCAAAAGGGAGCACGGCATCTCGGAGACTGAGGAAGGAGCAGTGCCCCAATCGCCTTTATACAGGGGTCTGTGGGAGGAACCACAGGAGCAGTCAGCAGAGGGGCATGTCCAGACAGGTATACATAGTTTACCACAAAAGTGTCGCGATGTCAAGAGAGATCAGCAATGATCTTACTGAATGTGAGAGCAGGCCCATGAGATAAAATGATCTCCTGCTTGTCATTCTTACATTCATGATTTTAATATCTCTCACTTCCTCCTGTATCATTGTTGTCTATCCACTTCAGCCAAAAGCTTATACAACTAGGCTTCTGTAAACATCAGCATTTTTCAATACTGTTCTTTCTATGCGAACATACATTTTGAAGGTATCGTATAATTTCATGACTGAGAAGGTAGAACTGTTCAGGACAGAAAATATCCAACTGCTTAAGTGTTATTAATTCTCATTTTCTTTCATTTTAATGTGAGACCAATGAATGTATAATGATTATTTTGCAGTTTAATTTTTATGATCTACAACACTACTAAATAACAATATAATCAAGGTATCCAAGGAACTACAAGATTCTACAGAATTTATTCCAGTAAATAAAAAAGGGTTATTTTTATTTTTGTGTTTCAAAAGTTCTGCTCCAAGTCTTGGTGAGTTGGCACAAGGTTTCCAATTGATTATAGATGTGGGCCGGATCTGTGTCACCGTGAGTCAATGTCTGCATGTTGGGGGTGGGGGGGGGGGGGGGAGATAACTCTGACGCCAATAGAATCATGATTAAGTACGGTATCATACACATTTGCTTTTACACTTTTTTATAAAAATATTGCTTGTCACAGTCTCAAGTTTAGAGAGCGTGATCAAGCTTAAAAGATGAAAAGCTTTCTTGCATAAATTCCACATTTTTAAAAAAAAATGACACTAACATACAAAAATATCATGCTGCCATGTGTAAAAGGTGCCAGTCAGACGTGTTCGAGCTCAGTCCATTTACTTTACTCCGCCCTCCCTCTGCCTGTAGTCCCCATTATCCAGCCTCGGACAGTCTCCATATTCTAGACTGTACTTAGCAATACACCCAGCATCTTTTTTTTTGCTTTTTCTGGTCTCGTTTGCTATTTTCTAGAGAATTCCACATTCTATGGTAAGTTAGTATTAGGCATCATAAAGAAATTGTGGGTCCAGGCTCCTTTAATTCTATCTTTGGTTCGATTTGGAATTGATATTACCGGTCATAGTTTTAAATTTCCCACTTAATGGGAATAATAATTCAGTAGGATACCCTTTTCCATATTGTATTTGCAATTAAATTATTAGCAAAATATTATGCATTCATTTAAGTTCCCCAGATAAGGAGGCAATGCTGTTGATGTTGCAGAGGTTGCTAACTGGATTAGTGGGAGTATTTGTTCTTGCAGCTCAAGATTGAAGGTATAGGTGATCAGATGTTTGCACTAGGATCAGAGTCTGACCATGTGGTTCAGAAAGGATGTATATTTGATTTTAATTGCTGGTGCACTAGCTCATTATAACTACTTGTCAGTACAAGTGGCTCAACCTTCTGCATTTCAACCAGAATTCCATTGCACTATCGAAGTATGGCTGCACATGCAATTAGGAATGGCCTTCATGACCAGACTGGGTGCTGATATGCTTAGAAAGGGCTTAAGTGTGAAAGGTACTGAAAGGTTGTCATAAGGTTGCACAGAAATACATACAAGGCAGGTATCAATGCACAAAGAGAAATTTCTGGAAGAGATGCAATTCTGAAAGAGGCTGGATGGGCTGTGGTCTATAGTCATTTCTTAAATGCTCAAATCCAATTCATCTGTCAGTAATTTTAATGTCCTAAAGGCTTTGGCTTATACTTACAACCACCAATTATTCAGAGGAGTCACACTGTCTTATTTTATTTCATTGTCTTTTAGGTTAGATTGTTTAATAGTTATGCCTAATATTTGAAAGGTTTTAGCCCAAAATGTTGACTCTCTATTCCTTTCCATAGATTTTGCCTCACCTGTTGAGTTCCTCCAGCGTTTTGTGAGTTTTATTCTGGATTTCCAGCACCTACAGAATCTCTTGCGTTTATTTAAAGGGAAATTTTAGTTAATTAGCTTTGACACAGAAATAACAAATTCATTTTGAGACGTGGGACAGTCATTTACTATAAACCATGACAAATGTGTATAATTGAAGGATGTTATTTAGAACATCAATAAACTGAACCAAAAGCAGTTCATAAATCATTTGAATACTAGAGGAGAAATGTGAAATTGTGTATGATTTTATTAAGTGTTAACACGAGATTCTGTGGATTCTGGAAATCTTGAACAACAAAGACAAAATCCCCTCCGGCATTTTTCTGTGTGCTGATAATATTTCAAAATGGCTTTTGCAATGTCTAATTGTTTTATATAGGGATAGTGCTATAAATTAATTGCAATTAATGTCTTTTAATGGAAATGCAAATTAATCTTAAAATGTTGATCATGTATGTTTTTAAAAATTTGGTCTGGAATTTCCCGATTACTAGTATACCATCCACACTTGCCACTGACCTTTGTATTGTCTGCATGTGGCTTCTGTGCGTCCCCCTACTTTAAGAATTTCTGCCCTGAAGCCTCTTCAGCAGAACTCTGCTGACGTCATTGCCAACATGTAGCAGGGCCCTACAGAAAAAGCTCCACCCACATAATATTGTCAACGAAGAAATGCCCCTTGAATTAGGTAGCAAACTGTCTGAAATATTTTTTGTCTCCCTATTTTTCAGAAATGTTAACAATTATTTAAATCAGTTAAACATTAAACCGTATTTGTTTAAAACTTATAAGCAATTAAAAATGAACCTGATTGAATTATTAGCATTGTTATGCTTTAAAATGTGATTTTAAAAAATTCTGGATTTGAATTTCAGATATTATACAATCACACTCATCGTGCACTGAAAATAAACTTGCAAATGATTCAGACTTCATTTGCACAGGATTTGCAGAATCAACAGCTGTATTTTTAGAAAGCTATTTTGTGAAGTAATAGTCTGTGTCCTGTCAGGTTCTTGCTTGATGTGGATACCACACATTTATTGCAGGGAGCAGGAATCTGCTTCTTGGCCATTTTCCCAATGTTCCCATGTGTTGCTAGGGTGTGAAACTGAAATCAGAAGATAAGGAAATGTTTTTGAGGTTAGATGGAGCAGAGTTGGATGAGGACAATGTACAGCATAAGAGTCAATGTGGACTAATGCCGAGAGGCTTTTACTGTGCTGTACACAATTTGTAATGATGTATCTTCAATATAAATGGAGTACTTTGAAAGAAAATTGTTCCAACAAAGGAAATCAATTCTTATGGTTTCCATGTTATAAAATACAAATCCTGTCACGTTCTACAATATGCTTCTGTAACCTCAAAATACATCCAAGGTGCTGTGCTTAAGACTACGGGTTTGGCAGATGTAATTTTGAACTAATAAAGGGGGTTTCTATAATTAGTATTTAATATTCATTTGTGTAGATCTTGTTACAAATGGTCGCTCAAGCAAGTACTATGGGGTAGAGTGGACGCAGTTGGCAAATACACTAATGATAAAAGACAATGAGATGAGCTTTATTGGTCAGATATATAAAAGTCAGCATTTACAATGAAATGTGTTGTTTTCATCAATAACCTGCACAGAGGATGTGCTGAGGCAGTCTGCAAGCACGGCCTCGTCTTTGGCACCAGCTTGGCATGCTCCCAACTCGCTAAACCTAATCTGTACATTTTTGGAATGTGGGAGGGAATTGGAGTACCCTAGTGGAAATGCACGCGGTCACAGGGAGAACAGACAAACTCCTTACAGACAGCGGCAGGAATTCAGATCACTGGTGTTGTAAAATGTTACACTAATGGCTAAGGTACTGTGCCACCAAATGAGCCAAGAGGAGTACCACAAACTCAAAGTAGGGTTTGCAATGAGTGGAGGCCAAACATTCCACAGTGGGACTATAACAAAGACCTGTGCATTACACAATAGACAAGATTTGTTCATGTTAACTGTTCTACCTTATAGTTTCAAGATTTTCACTTCCTTTTATGCAAACTGTCATTTAATGTGCTTCCTTAATTTGGAACCAAACAAGCATGAAGTGAAAAGTTTCCATTCTAGTATCTCTGTATAATGGTCACTATCATTTAAAAATCAAAACTGGTTTAACTAGTATCAGAGCTAGTACAATTAACAGCAGCTTTATTCACAATGTCAGTAAGGTTGATTATATTTGGGAAGTGCTGCAAAAATGTGTCCCTTAGCATCAAAAAAGAGAGGTTTATTTGGCTATTAGCAGTGGAAAGGGGGCAGAGAAGACAGTAAATTAGTTTCATAAATACAAGAGATTCTGCAGGTGCTGAAAATCCAGAGCAACACGCACACATGCGCGCACACCCCCCCCCCCCCCCACCAAGTGAATAAACAGTGGACGTTTCGGGCCGAGACCCTTCTTCAGGACAGGAAAGGAAGGGGGAAGATGCTGGAATAAGGTGGGGGGAGAGGATGGACGACAAGCTAGAAGGTGATAGGTGAAGCCAGGTGTATGGGGAAAGGGGGGGTGAAGTAAGAAGCTCAGAGGTGATGAGTGGAAGAGGCAAAGGTATGGACAATAAGGAATCTGATAGGAAAGGGCAATACTTTGGGTGGAAGGGGGAGGGGCAATGGGTGGTGATGGGCAAGTGAGGAGAAGAGGTAAGAGGATGGAGTGGGGAATTGAAGAGAAGGAAATGGGAGGGGATTTATTTTGTTTGGGAAATTTATGTTCATGCTATCAGTTTGGAGCCTACCTAGATGGAATATGAGGTGTTGTTCCTCCACACTGAGAGTGACTTCATCGTGTCAGAAGAGGAAGCCATAGCCCAACATGTCAGGACGGGAAAGGGAATAGGAACTAAAATGGTTGGCCATTGAGAAATTCCACTTTTTGCGTTTGGAACGGAGACCATATTGGGAGCACTGGATCTGGGAGATGATCCCCAACAGGTTCACAGGTGAAGTGTTTAGGGCCTTGAAAGGAGATGAATGGGCAGGTGTGGCACTTCTGCCCCTTGTGGGGTTAAGTGTCAGGAAGGAGATTAGTGGTGAGGAAGGAATGGACAAAGGAATTGCGGAGGGAGCAATCCCTGTGGATGGGGGGGGCGATGCTAAGGATGTGTTGGGTGGTAGACTCCTGTTAAAGAGAGCGGAAGTTGCAGAGACTGATGTGTTGGATGCGGAGGCTCATTGGTGGTAGGTGAGGACAAGTGGAACTCCATCCCTGTTAAGGCAGTGAGAAGATGGGTTGAGTGAGGATGTCCAGGAAATGGAGGAGGTGTGGGAGAGGATACCATCAAAGATGGAGGAAGGGAAAACCAGCTCTTTGAAGGAGGAGGACGTCTGATGTCCTGGAAAGGACAACGTCATTCCAGGAACAGGTGCGGCGGAGTCAAAGGAATGGGGAAAAAGGAATGGCTTTTTACAGGAGAGAAGGTGTAGTCAAGATAACCATGCAAATTGGTAGGGTTATAAAAGATCTCAGTGAACATCTTCTCTCTGGAGAGGGAGAGGAAGATCAATCAAAAATGGAACAAGTGAATTTCAGGGCAGGGTGGAATTTGATTCAAAGTTGATGAAATTGATGAGCTCTCCATGGGTCCATGAAGTTTCACCAATTTAGTCGTCAACGTATTACTGAAAGAGCTACATTGCCAAAAGAGGCAGTTATCCCTGCAAGTGGCAAAGTGCTGTATCTGCCCCATTCACCCCCACTCAGGGCCCCAAACATTCCTTACAAGTGAGGCAATACTTCACATGTGTATCTGCTGGGGTCTTCCACTGTATCCAGTCCAGATGCGGCTTCCTTTAAATTAGTGAGACCCAGTGTGGACTGGGTCCACTTTGTCAGGCACCTCTGTTCCATCTGCAAAAAGCAGGATTTCCTGGCGACCAGCCATTTTAATTCCTATCCCAATTCCCAATCTGGCATGATGGTCTGTGGCCTCCTCCTCTGCCACCATGAGGCCACTCTCAAGCTGGAGGAACAACACCTCAGGAGCGAGAGAGGAGGTTACTCACAGGTCCTTGAATGAGATTTAAAAAGGAGCATTCTCAGGCTTTCTGGTGGGCCAATCAAATGATGATTCATTGGCAGGGGCAAATAAAAAATAAGGCAGGGACAAGTGGAGCAGCTATTGGAGTGGACCAGTGTTAGACTGGAGAGGCCTTGGCGAGAACAGGCGTATCTAGTAAGCTTATTCTTCAATCTTGATCTGTTAGTACATAGAGCAGTGAGAATGGCTTCAGGGGCTATGTTGTGTTCTTTGTGTGAGATGTGGGAATTCTGGGAGACCACCAGCCTCCCGGATAACCATATCTGCAATAGGATAACTGAGCTGTAGCTTCTTGGAGAATGTGTTAAGGAACTGGAGCTGCAGCTCGATGACCTTTGGCTCTCACGTGAAACTTTGAGGAAATGATGGAGAGGGACTGAGGGGAGGTAGTCATAGTTACCTCTAAGATGTGGAAGGCAGATATCTGGGTGACTGTCAGGAGAGGACAAGGAAGTGGTCAACCAGTACAAAGTGCACCTGTGACCATTCCCCTCAATAATAAGTATACTGTTGGGTGGGGTGGGGAGCTGCAGCGACTTGGTCTCTGGCATGGAGTCTGGCACTTGTAGCTTAGGTGGGAAGAGGGGAGAAGAGGACTGCACTAGTGATAGAGGATTCCTTGGTTAGAGAGGTGATAACTTCACTTGCCCCGTTGTTGAAATGATCCCACAGCCTATGGACTTGCTTTCAAGGACTCTTCATCTCATGTTGTTGATATTTATTAATTATTATTTATTTTTATATTTGCACAGTTTGTTGTTTTTGCACACTGGTTGAACACCCAAGTTGGTGAGGTCTTTCATTGATTCTATTATGGATTTATTAATTTCACAAGAAAATGAATCTCAGAGTTGTATATGGTGACATATATGTACTTTGATAATAAATTTACTTAGAACTTTGGTGCCCCTCCTCCTTCCCTTTCTCCCATGGTTCACTTCCTCTCCTGTCAGATTCCCTCTCTGTTATTCCACTATGTTGACTTCAAAAGAACTTGCACAAAGATACTTCTCATTCTTTAAAATGAGAGAGAAAAGATAGAAAGTGGAACTGAGATGCAAGTCTTTCAGAGAGTCAGGGCATGTGATACGAGGAAGTCTCAGAGGAAATGGTGGACGTCGATATGTTTTTAAAAAAAAAAACCCAAAACATTTGGACAGGTACAAAAAGAGGAAAGCCTTAGAGGAAAATTCCCAAATGCAGGGGAATGGGACTAGCTCAAATAGGTACTCTAGCAACACACGCAAATAGGTACAAGTACAAATTTCAAATGGGTACTTTGATCGGCATGGACGAATTGGGCCAAATATCCTGTTTGTGTGCTTGTATTCCTCTAACGATTCTTTTAATAAAATGTAAATTCATGGATATGAGTGTAGAACAAAATTTAATTGTGTAAAGCATCCTAATATTGTTATTGAATTTGATTATAATGGAAATTCATGTGTATATATTGCATGTGGATTCTGAGTGCTGATAAACAGCAAGAGGAATCTAGACATTATCTGCTGATGGAAAAATCATAATGATCAAAAGCTGCTTACTGTGGAACATCAGAGACGGGAAGAGACTCCACTTCCTCTCTTCTGCTCTCAGCCCATTTTCTCCCACCAGAACATTAATAGGATACGCTATGTTTTGACCTTCCAGGTAGTCTCCATGCCTTTCACCACCTTCACTAAGAAGTCACCCCAGGATAATCCCCTCTTCAGGCCGGGATGGCCCAGTGAATGACTAGGCCCAGTCAGGTTATCAGTCTTTCTAATTTGTGTCAGAGCTGGCAGCTCTCCTAAGGGGTCTAAGCTTAGATTTTCCCTTTCTGCAGATGCCGCCTGCCGGGATGGGGTAATGCCAGGGGTAGTGGTAGAGGCTGATACATCAGGGATGTTTAAGAGATTAGTTAGGCACACAATGAAAGAAATCTGGAGGGCTCTGTGGGTGGGGAAGTGATAGATTGATCTTGGAGTAGGCTAAAAGGCTGGCACATCATTTGTGTTGTTCTATGTCCCATGCTCTGTATTTCCAGCAGTGGCTGTGTACTGCATCCTACAGTTCCATCAATAGTGTTTTTTCTTCTGTTCTCATTCATGTCCCTCTGTTTACACCACCTCCAGATATATCAGTTACAATTAACAAGGTGGACACATGCTCTCAGCTGTCACCAATGCCATCTGTGACAATAGGTTTCTCCTGGTTTTACCTTTTAACATAGAGATTCCCTTTGCTCACACATAGAAACAGGTTCTGTCATCTAATCAACTAACTGATCCAACCTCAATGCCAATTTCACGCTCTCTCCCTGTATCACTGGACTCTTGTGCAGTTTAAATGTTTTCCGTCCCTGCCTTGAATATGCTTAATCACTCTGCTTTCACGGATCTTTGGTTAGCTAATTCTAAAAATTCACAATCCTCTGAAAGTAAAACTTTCTCTTTAGCTCTATCTTAAATAGGTGATCCCTTATTTGAAGTTGTACCCCCATCTCCTCCCAGTTGAAGACACTCCCTCTGGGTTAAACATCCTCTCAGCAACCATTCTGTTAACCCCTCCTAAAATCTTTGTTTCACTGGTTGAATAATAGCCTTCAACCCAGGAATGAACTTCAACCTTCTTTGCATTTAGGATATTTCCTTCAGCTGGTGAATATTTAATATTTTGGAGAACTAGTCATTGGATTCATTCAGATAGGGACTGATAGATTTCTGGTAATTAATGGGATCTAGAGGCAAGGGGGATAGTGCTTGAAAATGGCACTGGGGTAAACATCTGTCTCTGCTAATGTGCTGCCTTGCCCTCGAATCTATTCTCCCAGTCCACTTCAGACAAATCTATCCTTGTACCATTGTAATAGCCTTTATTAAAAATTAGGCTACTGGTTTCAGAACCAAATTTCTTGCCCTCAAAGTAGATTTGAAATTCTACCTCTTGGGTAATCCTTCACGATGGCCTCATTTATTAATTCTACCTTTTTGAAATCTGATGTAGTGCAATGAGCCTGCTCCCTGACAGAAGCCATGAGGAACCAAAGAAATCATCCAGAATGCACTCCATGGAATCCTTAAGGATACCCTTGCCAACTCTATTTGTCCAATCTGTATAATTAAAATCTCCCATAATTAATGCACTTACTTAAAATCCTTTATACTCTACAATATTAGCTGTACTAAAGGACAGAGCCAGTGATATATTATTTCTTACCTCCAGCCAAATTGTTTCTACATCCTGATCACTGAGCTAATATCATTTATTAGAACTCCTAACTTTTCCTTTTTTTTTCTTCCCAAGTAAGAAATGCTCCCAAATATTCACTTCCCAGCATTGCCCACCTTGCAAGCACACCTCTGAATTGCTATCATTAACAGACCCATTTACTTTTAATTGTGCAATCGCTTGATCTGTCAGTTCTGAATAAGGGTCTTGGCCCATAACGTCGACTGTTCATTCATTTCCTTAGATGCTCCCTGACTTTCCTCCAGCATTTTGTGTTGCAATCAGTTCATCGATCTTGTTCTGAATGCTGCTCACATTTTGATGGAAAAAGCCTTTAATTTTACTCATCACTTTAGTTAGTCTGACTCTATTTGCTCGCATACTCTTCCACTTAAAACATACAGTATGTTTTCCATCCTTTTTCTTATCTTTTTCTAATTTTGAAATGTTAACCATGTTGCTCTCCATAGATGGTGCCTGACCTGCTGAGTATTTCCCACCTTATTATAGACAGAGTATAACCAGACATTGATAATGTTGACTAACTGAAAGAAGTACTGATGAAGGAATCAGTTTAAATTGGGGAGCAAGCTGATTTAGATGGAATGGGCATTGGTAATTATGGTTAATGACAAACATGACAATGTTGATGTTATAAAACGATTCAAAGCTGGTAATCAATAGATGTTTATTAACAGTAGAAGAATGCTTGATAAGCTCTCTCAACCTACTCTTAGCTTTTTGTTTTGTTATAAATCTGTTTACACCAATGGCATTTGGTAGGGAAGAGTCAATGCTAAAAGGTTCTCACCAGCAACAATCAGTAACTAAGATTTTATTCCTTTTAGAATTGCTCGTTAAGACAAAACAGCACCACTATAATGGAAAGTTTAAAGTTTTACATGAGCTTTATGTAGGGCAGTGCCTCTGTTCTTTGTGGCTGGATTGGCGAAAAGGGGTTGGACTCGCTAATAGTGGGGAAGAAAGCTGTGGACTGCAGTACTAGGTCAGTGGACTGGCCAGGAGGGCAGGAAAATGACAAATCCTGTTCAATCTGGAGCGGTACAAGGTATTCCATTTGTGAAGGGAAAATGGGGTTGTGTGATAAATGATAAGATACCATGAACTGCAGAGGATGATAGGGATTTTGCAGTACTTGTTTGCAGATCCCTGAAGAGAGCAGGAAAGGTAGATAGTGGCCAAAGTGGTATATGGGATCATTATTGTTACTGGATGAGACATAGTAAATTAAATCTGGGGAATTATATTAGAACTGTATAAAATTCTAAGCTGGGTACGAGTATAGTTCTGGTTATTGCATTAAGGGGAGGATGTGATAGCACTACAGAGATTTTAAAAATTTCAAAGATGTGATCAGTGGGTAGTTCAGAGGAAAAGGAAGAGTCAGTTATCGTGCATGTATCTGAGAGGTCTGGGTGGCGAGTAGGAATGTCTACTTCCTGTAGTATCTAGAGGCACATAATTTAAAATAATTTGAAAGGTTAGAGTGCAGTTGAGAAGAAAAAGGAAATAATCTATCCAAACAGCTATATTGTATGGTTTGGAAGTGGTTACCTGAAAGGGAGTTGGAGCACAAATTCTCAGCACTCTTAAAAGGTTTTCTGGATGATATTCTGTAACTTTCAAGGCAAAGGGCCAGGAGCTTAGTGTGTGCTTTATATTCAGAGCACCCTTTCTTTGGACTGCCACAAGTGTAAGTTGATCAGTGGCAAACAAGAGGAAATCTGCAGATGCTGGACATTCAAGCAACACACACAAAATGCTGGAGGAGCTCAGCAGGCCAGGCAGCATCAATGGAAAAGGGTGCAGTATGTTCCTGCTGAAGGGTTTTGGCCGGAGATGTCAACTGTACTCTTTTCCTAAATGCTGCCTGGCCTGCTGAGTTCCTCCAGCATTTTGTGTGTGTTGCTTGAATGTCCAGCATCTGCAGATTTCCTCTTGTTTGCTGCTGATCAACTGTATGATCAGTGGTGATTTTTTTTATTTCTGTACTGTAACTTTGTATCATTCTATAATTAGCTGCAGATAGGATAAACTTTGTTTTAGGGGCTTTGCTTTACATTTTTATCAAGTTTTATGTTCCCAGCTTCATTGGTGATTATTCAATTGTAATCCATGGTTGACAATAATAATGTGCACATACTCCATTCTATCAAAGGCATTCCTTCCCCTTTATGCAATTTAAAACATTTCCACTTTTCCAGTTCCAGTCATATTAACCTGAAATATTAACATTTTTCCTGTCACCACAGATGGTGTCTTACCTGCCGAACATCTCTAGGAGTTTCTGTTTTTGTTCTGTGTTTCCTGCATTCACAGTTTCTGCTTTTCACCTTCTAACCTGGCCCATTTTGAATCTGTTTCAGGACTGTGGACGTTCTTGTGGTTTGTAAGCTTCTGCTTTTTGGCAAATCAGTGGCAACAAACCTCATCAGCCGACCTTCCGTTGAACCAAGGTGCCGATGCTGCGCGGGCTGCCATTGCATTTTCCTTCTTTTCTATATTGTCCTGGGTAAGTATTTGTTAGAATTTAAAACACTGTGACCATCCTTGATCACAAGCTGTTATTGAGGCCCTTGCATCCAATAATCCAGGCAGTGTGAAAGCGGATAAATGCCAGCCCAATGAAAAATCAAATTTCTTATTGTCCCATTTCTTTCAGCTATTATTCAAGCTGTCCAATTGTAGAAAGTTATGAGAATGATTTGGCCTAAGCTTTGTGCTTCTGATGTAGATGCAAGAATGCTGCTAGATCGAACTGTGGCCTGGCTGACACTGTCAGTGAAAGAGCCATTTGAGAGATATAATCTAATTAAAAACCTGTATCAGATCTGAAGTTCTGTAGTAGAGTACAAATGTTCCCTGTACTCTAATAAATTATGATAAATTCTGTCACTTTTTTTCAGGGGTACTTGTCTCTCTTGGCCTTCAACAAATTTAAAAATATAGGATTTATTGAAGATGTCCAAAGACTGGTCCTTCAGTCTTCACCATCTTCACCAATATAAACCAGCCCTTGTGCCTGTTAACAAACTGACTGTATCCCTATCACAATATCTTTTTAATATCATTAACAGAATACATTAAATTATTGATAAGATTTTATTTCATTGTGCTCTGAGACTAAATAATTAACATCTTATTGCGTAGTAGTTTACCTAACCAAGATACACTAAGATTAATCATGTTATTGAAAGCTGTTTTGCAATAACCTCCTGTGTTCACAAGTCACAAAGTTAACCATGTTAGCCTTTCACAAAACTGTTTGGAATTCGGACATTATTTCTGAGACAATCATAGCTAATAGATTCTTTTCAGCTCACTTTCATAATTTAATTAAAATAATTCCCACAAAACTGAAATCAGAGCAGAAATAATTGCCAACAATCTTGAATGCAAATAAATCATACAAAATCCAGATTCCAATGCTAAGTACTAAAATACGAAATATTGCCACGATGCTCAAAATTCTGGAGGAGAGCTGAGCAGGTCAGGCAGCATCTATGGAAATGAATGTTTCGGGCTGAGACCTTTCTTTGTTTCAATCTTTCAATGTTTCGAGCTGAGACCTTTCTTTGGGACTCATTATTAAACAGTATTAGTTGGGACTCATTATTAAACAATATTAGCACTATTGTTTTCACTTTATGTACCCTGTAATTGAAAATATAGTGTAGTTTAGTCAGGAATGAGATGCAAAAACTTCCCCATGTGACAAAAAAAAATTCACCTGTATTTTGTTAGCAGTATACACCTTTTTATGAATTTAGTCACTGTATGTAATAACCTGTTTATAATAATTTACGACACTTCTTTTCTGCCATACAAAAATCCTGACTCTTTACACGTAACAAATCCCAAGCTGTATATTCAGTACAGCTTTAGTTCCATTATGTGAAATTAATGTGGAGCCTATTGCACTGACAGAATAATAAATGAAAGAACTTTAAAGTAGTAGTTTTCACAAATGTGTAAAACATTGGTAATACATAAGTTTAAAGTGAATTTAACTAATATTAAATCTTGGGAAGTGGATGGTGAAAGTAAAAAGACAGGTTATAAGATTTGCTATGAAATTATACAAATCTCATTTGGATTACAGTGAGAGAAATGTATTTGAACATCAGTTTCAGAAATCATTGCCCAACATATGGTTGAATACCTAAACAAGTCTTAATGTAGTGATTTCTGAGCACTTGTGTGTTTAATCTGAGAACATGGAATACTGCATTGTAAAGAGACTTGACTAATCTCCACTAAATTAACTGCATTTCTGTTATATTTTTCCTGTATGTGCCTAATTATCATATACTAACAAACATAATTATATTTTTCCTTTAATGAATCTCATTAAAGGCTGGTCTAACCTTTAAGGCATGGCAGAGATACCATTTGGGAGCTGACTCATCACTCTTCTCCCACGATCACTTGGACGCTGGCCATCCACCATTCAGTACTGGAATAGAGAACACAGAAACCTTCCAGAGCCCACCATTTGCTGAAAACCTGGGTACAACCTCCAAGGGATACCAAATGCCATCGTATTAGAGACCAAAGGTCCTACTTGTCACTTAGAAATACAGTTTCCCTTTTGTTGGCCTAGATAGATTTCTAATCCAGCCTATCAGAGATCAGATCTATTTATTGCCTTTTGTGTATCCTCTTGGCCCCTCCACACTGTTTGAACTACGTCTTGTCAATTCCCACCAAGAGTCCTGATCTACTGCGTGAACTTGCGAACAGTTTGCATTTTGCAACCGTTTTTCACAAACGATCAAGTCAAATTGTTGAAGGAACTTGTAAAGCTGCATTGGGGACTTGATATTTAACTAATTAAACTGAAGCCTATGTGGGCCAATGGAAAAGGGATATTGTAATACAGATCTTATCTGTGGTGCAATGTGGTTCACTGGTTGGTTAGCTGCAAGAGTACTAAAGTGCTGTCCGAGATCATTAGGCTTTTCATGTGCTAAACTGATGTTGGGTAACCTTTCTTTGGCTAATAGTGTAGTGTACTCACTATATTAGAGGTATTGTCATTCTTGTATTAATATGTAGAATATACTTTGGAAACAGCCTCTTCCAACAATAAAGCACCTATTTAGTGTTTTAGGAACTCTCTCCTTGTTTAGGCTATCTGTGAACTCATGATTCACTATTCCACATGATGTGCTAGGTTTTCTAGTAAGTGTATAAAGCTTTAACTTGTCAATGCTCAGAGCTAAGTGGGGATGTGAATTTTGTCTGTATTCCTGCTGTCTGAATTAACTGTATAGTTGCAAAATGTAAAAGATCATAGAGCAACTTAGAAACAAGTCAGCTGAACTTTTGAATAGGTACCATGCAAATATTTTAAAATACTGTTTTATACATGTGATTGCAGATGTATATGATTGAATAGAATATTACTCAAATAGTATTGATTGTGACTTTAGTACAGCCTGACTGTTTCTATATAACCTAAGGTTTTGTGTGTGTGTGTTTTTGTATGGTAATCTCATTCTTATAGTAGGTCTGTGAATGGAATTGTACATGAAATTAGATCATAAGTAACCCAAAGGGGAAAGTCACCACACAAAACAGAAGGGAGTCTCTTAAACCTCTGTAAACCAGGAACACCTAATCTGTTCCTTGAGCCTTCAGGTCCATGCCATCAAAGTATGCTGGAACTCTTTTGACTATGGATAAGAGAATGTAATTAAACAATGTTAAAACAGTTTGAAGCATCCTATATCCTTTTGTGATGTATGTACGTACTGCCAGTTGGGTAAGTGTATCCTTAATATTTGAACTTTAACCTTTTTCACCAGCATACAACCTTTGTAACAATTTAACGAAACGATGCCAGGACAACAAAGTGCAATTTTGTATTTTTATTTTGTAGGGAATCAATTAAATGTCACAAATGCAAGACTCAAACGAAATTACTTAAAATATCAGCAATGGTGCAAGTTTTGAATTTAATTTTCTAATCACAGATGTGCCAAGCATTTTATAAAGACTAAATAAATATGTGGGCTGGTGAAGTGGAAATATTTTCCAGTTTGATCATTTGGGAATTTATCTTGAAGGGAAATGGCCTGGAAAGGAAATGGGATCTAATAATCAGACATAACTAATAATTCACTTGTATTTGAATTCACCACTTCCTAGGATTGTATCTGACAGTGTGTTTATTTAAACTGACCACATATTCAGAGAAAGTGTCTTGTTACTAAACCAATTCTGCGATTTCCTACTTTCTATTTAAGTAATTCCTCCACTTGAACACAATGTAATGTTAACATTACAAGATTTAATACAGATTCTAAATAAGAGGAAAGTTAAATGACCTGCCTGCAAGTGCTTACAATTATTTTCTTAGTAAAATTAATTTAACAGGGCTAAATTAGCTGATATTAACTCCATACTGACACATACTGCTGATATTTTGTTTTGTAGAGAAACAAACAGTGCCTTTTTTTAAAGTTTAACAAAACCAAACATCACAATAATCCTTTTGACTATGTGAATGATATATGGGGAGTAGGGGGAGTGAGGGATGCTGAATCTGTAGGTTAAGAAAAATCATATTAATGATAGAGTATTGCAAATGTGGCTTGCATAAATTTGCCCGAGTAACTGTTAACGCTTGTATATAGCAGTTAAAAACCCTTGTTTGTAAGAGAGATGACCTAAGCAGCACCCTCTTCAATGGCCTGCAATCTAAATCCTTAAAGGCAATAAAATGCAGAAATATAAAAAGGTACCAATTAAATTCATAGCCACCCAGAAGAATATTATTCAGCCCAAAGTATTTGTGTCAGGTTTCTCAAGAACTATCCAATTAGTCCATCTACTTGTCTTTCCCCACCAACCTACAAATATTTATCCTCTTCCCTTTTTAGGAGCTAGTATTGAATTTGAATGAATCGAAATTAACATTACTAGTTGCATATGCTTTCCCCCCCTTTTCGCATACTTAGTTTACCTCTGCCTCCTCTCTTAACAATTCATAAGCCACTTAAAACAATTTTCCCACATTTATTTACACAGTTTTGAACACGTCTTTCAAATATCGTCTCTGGCCTCTCTAAAAGGGAAAAATCTTGTGTGTGTCTCTCTTCACCTATATAAAGTCACTCATTGTTGGTGCTGTTCTGGTGAATATCCTCTACACTCTATCAAAAACATTCATAATCATTCTACAGTGCAATGGCTGGAACTCAGAACAATATTTCTAGTAGGGTTCACGCAACCTTTTGGGAGGCTTGCATATTTTTTTATTGTAGGACTTAATTTAGCCAAGATCTCACTGAACCCATGTTTTGCAATATGTCCTGCAACTTTTTTTTTAAAAAACTTGTATACGCTTACTGCCACTCGATAATCACCCCATCCAATCTCATCAATGTTCCTACAGCTCTTTTAAAATTGCAGCATTTAATTCTTATTGACGCACTCTTCTAATGAAAATCACTCGTACTTCTATATGGTACAGTTCATTTTCCAAGTATTTGCTCACTTAACCCATTC
Organism: Hemitrygon akajei; assembly: GCF_048418815.1. Classification (NCBI taxonomy): domain Eukaryota; kingdom Metazoa; phylum Chordata; class Chondrichthyes; order Myliobatiformes; family Dasyatidae; genus Hemitrygon; species Hemitrygon akajei. The sequence goes on from NC_133134.1 coordinate 44,028,870, forward strand.
TGTATTCCTGGAATGTGATACTACTCACTATTTACTCAATTTCATAGTTTTTTTTGAAAACTTTGAAATTATCTTCCCTATACTTTATGTCCAGGTCACTGAAATATATTAAGGAACAATGTCCAAAATGTATACAGTATCATTAATTCCTTTCTTGAAAGGCTCTTTTCTTTCTGTCACTTAGCCAATTTTTTTAAATCTACCCCCCCCCTTAATCACATGGGCTTTAATTTTGTTGACATGCCATGTGATCTGTCAAATGTATTTTTTGATGCTGGTCTTTCCATTTTGAGAACTGGGTACAAGCTATCCTGAACAGTTAGGACTCCCTCGTTGAGAGAGGATCTTTAATCTAATGTAAAAAGTAGTTAAACTTGGAGAAGTTCAAATAAATCCTTTACCAGTAGCAGGTGTGGCTTTCTATTTGGCCTTTAGCTGGCAATGTCATTTAATCAGGCCCCAAGATTGGTGATGTGGAGCAAAGATGGAGACTTTAGAGCTTGGGATAAATGTTGAGGCTTGTCGATGTAGTTCTCATTTCTGTCAAGATATGTGGCATCGTCAGGACTTGAAGCCTTTTGATAGCAATTTTAATTTCAAGATACTTGGTCAGGAAACCATCTAGTACTTTGTACCATTGATGCAATTTCTATTGGGCATTAAGTGAGCTTGAATAACTGTTTACAAACACATTGATAACAGTTTTAAATAAGTAGAAGCCTTTCCCATGTTGCCCAATTTATTCCTGAACTTGAGGATAAGAGCCAATCAAGATAGACTTGCAATCTTCCCAAAGGAAACAGCCTTGCCTCCACTTGATCTCCAGTAATCAGTTTCTTATGCTATATGCTTTTACTTAACAATACCTTTGCTTCAAACCTCAGTCTAGGTGTACAATTTCACACGTTTATTGTCCTCCATGCAGCTATGTTTTAGTGTTGTTTATCCCCTTAACTGTGTACTTTCTCAAATCCATTATTAGTTGTCATTACTTGTATGTCCAGGTTATGAGGTTATGGATTCAAGTCCCAGCTCTCAACAATGTAGATGAATCTTCCAGTGCAGACTGAGGGAGCGCTCCACTGTTGGTGGCTTATTATATTCTGTGAGATGTTAAACTAAGACTTAATCTGCTCTCCTGGGAATTTACAAACTTCCTTGGGCTTGCTTTGAGGAACATTTGCCTTAAACTTATTGTGGGAGCATGCTGTGTGGATGCCACTTTCTACATTGTAATAGTGACTATATTTAAAAACTACTTATTGGCTCTAAAATGCTCTGGAACATTGTAATATTCAATTTTAACATTGAAATCATGCCTCCTTATGACAAGTGCTTTCCTGCTGGGAGGAAAACCTTTACAGATTTTGATGTTACGAATTGAATTTGTGGCATTTACCAAGCCACAATATATTGTCATGAGTTGTTTCTGCATATAAACAATAGCAGTTTTCATTGCTAGTACTGCCAAATTAAAAAAATATATAACACTCCAGCATTTATACCATTTATTGATGAACAGCTTGTATGAAATTAATTGGGATAATCAAGCTTTATGTGAAATGAGCATTCACTAAAGTGCATTTGAATTTAGTGTTCAAAACCTAAGGAAAATAGTCTCCAATTGTATTAGAAGAAATTACTCAAACTGTGATAATTGAGGTGAAGTAAGGGGGTGGGGAACTGATAGTTAACAGATCAACTACAATATTTATTGTTTTAAAACTGTTCGTAACAATTTGCCAGGTTTTGTTTCAAGCAAAGCAGAGGACTACCAATTTTCGTGAGGTTTTATTCTTATTGAGTTGATTAGTGGTCATAATTGTGCTAGTTTACATTGCTTAATTTTATCACCTCAGGTAAATATCTGCTATAGTTACTGTTTATTTAGAAGTAGCAGATTGGCACTGTCAATGTCCATGGATATGCTGAAACTATGGCATTTGGTTTTCTAATCATCTTATGAACTTAAAAACACAACGCAGATTTACGGTACTTGACAGCTTTAATGAGGGTTCAGAAAAATCAGAAGTAGCCAGGCAGCGACTACCCAACCTTTTATCAAAAATGCAGATCAAACAGGTTAGCCTGACTGAGCGATAACATTATTTTCCTGGATTAAACTTGATCACTTGCAGTGGCTGTTATGGACACACTCCAATTTAAACATGAACTTTTCAGGAAAATGGTAAATTACATATTTTAAAAAAACATTTAGTCAGAAGATTAGACTAGTGATTTCAAACTACCTTAAAGGTCTCAGATTAAACAAGTGTGGTATGAAATAAGTGTGCATATGGTCCAATTTAGTGGTTTATGCTCCCTACATCAAAGGTACCTAAAATATCCATGTTGCCATATTGGCTAAGTTGATGCCAAGAAACTGAACCCGCTGCCAGACCAGATATTGTGCTCCTTTCTTGCATCAGACATGTATTAACACTCCTGCTGCATGATAATGTTCTAGTCCAAGTGATTATAGTGACAGAAAATTTGCAAACAGCATTGAGTTAACTGAGTAGAACTACCATCATCTCTGCATAGTCTAGGCAAGGCTACTGATAGCTCAGCGCAGAAACTGAAGGACATGATGGCACATGTAAATAACAGCATAGCTCTCAAGCTGTAATTGCTTGGAACTTTAGCATTTTAAAATAAACTCTTTGGAAAATTCTGATCATTTGGTATGGTGAAACTTGCTTTGCTCCAGATATGGCATTAAAAAGCAGCAAGAAGTTGTTTTCTTGGACCTGGGTCTGATAGAGGACAATTAGTGGCTCACACTTAAAGTGAATCACAAAGTTTGATTTGGCTCCTCTATCTCAATTAAATCTCATTCATTAAATTTCAGGTCCTTGTTTTTAAATCCCACCAATAGCATCACCCTGTCTCTGCAACTTTCTCCCGCATGATTCTGAATGCATCACAATGATCCGCTCCACAGAGTGTTCCCTGTCTTGAAAGGGCTGTAACTGATGAAGGTTCTGTACCTTGTTTTTAAATTTCTTTCTGTGGTTTACTGAAGTGCCAAAGAAAAATGCCAATGCGCCATAGGCATTTTTAAATGAACAGTTTCGTGGAAATGATTGTAAATGAATTCAAGCAAATTCTTTAAGGTACTGAGTTAAACTGATACCAAGTAAAAAGTCATTAAGATCTGTGATAACCCACTGCTTTATCATAACACAGCAATTTGTTTTCCTTCATGAATTCTCAATTGTATATTGGTTATAGTTGCTTTTCTTGGGGACTTGAAATGTTTTTGTGTGATGATATCGGAATTATCTTTTTTATTTCTCAGGTATTACAGGCCATTAACTAAACGTTAACATATCAATACATTACTGTCCATATGTGGATAAGTGGACACTGCATTAACTTTTGTTATATCCCATACAATTCCGTTATGAACAAATGTGCAAAACGCTGGAGGAACGCGCAGGCCAGGGAGCATCTATGGAAATGAATAAACAGTTGATGTTTCAGGCTGAGGCCCTTCTTTATGCCTTGGCCTGAAGTGTCAACTGTTCATTTCCACAGATGCTGCCCGACCTGTCGAGTTTGCCCAGCATTTTATGCTTGTTTGCTTTGGATTTACAGCATCTGCAGACTTCCTCGTGTTTATAACAGTCCTTTAGTCATAAAATAACTTTGCACCTTGAATCTTTATTTTACATTAGATAAATCTCAAATGTTATGCTTTGCCTAAATTTAATGAGTTATGGTTAATGAAGTAAACTGAAGTTACAATCTAGCAAAGATCTAATAGCACAATCTTTGAAAGATTACAATCTGTATTCTAACATAAAATGTTAATTTTAAAAGCTATTGAATTGGGATCTTTTTGTTTACATACACAATCAAATAGTCATTTCATTGAAGAGAAAAGCATATTCAAGAAAGATAAACCAAAAGGTTCCAGTGTGGCAAAATGGTGCACATTGTAATACTCCCTCTTCACCAAGGTTCATGGTTAAAAAGTACAGTACAGTTACTGTGGTGCTTATGTTGTGTTAAAATAGTGTCCACAATCAGTGACGTATGGAAAATATAAACAATTAAGTGAACTACTGTATTTACATCTTGGTTTATTTGTTCTTAAAGAACAATGCTCTGTTGTTGTAATCAGTAATCTTGTGCCTGTGTACAATAAATTCTCAATAAAGATGTGTCAGTGCACATATAGATGGGGGACGTCATTTATTGCACAAATAATTATTTTCTGACTTGAGGTTATCAAGTATAATATCTGCTTTGGAATACAATTATAATTATGTTGCATCTCATCAGGGTAGTTCAAAATAAGCAGATTTCTTCAGGCTAGTCCTAAATAATCTGATTTCTGTGGTTTTAACTATTTATACCTTAATGGGATTCATCACAGGGCACTGATGATGTAAAATTTAGAACTTAAGATCAAAATTCATGAACTCTTTAGTATGTACCATCTTCCACATTTGCTATCTATCTGAAATCTACAGCATATCGTTTGCTTTTTAGTTCTTTAAATGGTGACTACTTTGTTTAATATTTTAAGTATTCATTATATCTGCTCATTCTCTTTTGCCTATTATCTCTTCAATGACTAACACCTCATTTTGAGATGATCACTATAGACCAACAGTTCAAATTTGGAGTGGAATGGGAAAACATTGGTGACTGAATACAGGTGTTCCACAAAGCACTTACACAGTCTCTGATGAAGAGAAGATAACTTTTTGGATGCCAAGTGTGTGTGGGAAACTGTTGTAAGAAGCGGCTGATGTAAAACTTGTCCTCCTTCCTTCCCACCATGCTGGGACTTGGTCTTTCTAGGTGAAGCAGTGACTCACTTGTGCTGCTTCCAATCTCGTGCACTGCGTTTGGCATCCACAAGTCATCTGTAAGAATGGTCCAGGAAGTCATAAAGGGAATGGTTTTTGGGAAATACTGAAAGAGGAAGAGAGGGGAAGATAAGTTTAGTGGTGTAACCTCTCTGAGGGTGACAAATTATAAAAAGAATGGTCTGGTGGAGTGAATTTTGAGGACCAAAGAACTCTATCCTGGAGGAAGGAGTGAGAGCAGAGGCCTGGGAACTGTTCAAGGACTTTGCTAACAATGGAAGAGGTGAGGCCATAGTTCAGGAAGAAAGCAGACATTTCAAAGGCACTTGTACAGGAAGTCTCATCTTTGGAGCAAATATGACGGGTAGGATGAAGAGTAGTTGAGATAGCTGTGGGAGTCAGTAGGCTAGCTACTAACATCCATTACAAACCTATCTCCTGAGATGGAGACAGAGATTGAGAAAATGAAGAGTCAGAGATTAACTATGTGAGAGCAAGGGCAGGGTTGGAGATCGGTAGCAAAACCAGTAAAAGTTGTTGTGATCTGCATAAATACAGGAGGAGCACCAACGTAGTCATTGATGTACCAGAAGAAGAATTAATGAAATGGTCCTGGGTATGATTGAAACGAGGGCTGTTCCACATACCCCACAAAAAGATGGACATTGATGGGGTCCAAGCAAGTGCCCATTCCTACACCTTTGATTTGGAGAAAATGAGTGGTGTTAAGAGAGAAACGTAACAGCAAGTCAAACCAGGCAAACTCTACAGCAGTCACCCAATCACAGTTATTGTGTTTTGGAGAACATGCCATAATAAGATTCAGTTACTAATTTCATAATTAACATTCTAATAAGGTTAAGATTTGCAAAATCATAAAAACATCAAAAATAGTTGTCAATAAGTAACAGGTGGCATGGTAGCACAACACTATTACATCGCTAGCAAGCCAGGTTCAATTCTGACGCTGTCTTAAGTTTGTATGTTCTCCCTTGGACCATGTGGGTTTCCTTCAGGTTCTCTGGTTTCCTCCCGCCACACTCCAAAGATTAGAGGTCAGTAGGTTAATTGGTCACGTGGGTATAATTGGGCAGCATGGACTCAATTGGGCCAGAATGGTCTGCTACTGTATTCCTAAACAAATAAAATATATATGCATATAATTTATCTTAAGTTTTAATCCACACTTTTGTTTGATCAACCTATTAGCTGACCAGAACAGTTCAATAGTTATATTCTATCACAACATCATTTGGACTTTCCTTTTGTAATTGTACAATTTTTTTTAAAAAAAAAAACCTTTGTGTCCATATGAAGAAGAAGTAAGTGAGAAGATTAAAGGCTTGTAGCCTTTTCTCTGGTACAAGTTTTGTTCTGTATGTTCCAGGTCAAAGCATAGTTTATTATTCTCAGTTTCTTTAATGTTGGATATTTAAAGGTTAACTTATTTTATAGATGTAACTAGCAAACCTAACCTTTTAGCTGTTGGAGCTAATACCAGAATGCAAATCAATTTGATTAATATAGAAGTTCTCTCAAATACTTACTAAATATATGTTAAGCACACCTCATCAATAAACGCCACAGTTTGGGAAATGTTGGTCCAGATCACTGTCTGACAGGAACATTATGCTGTTCATGGAATTTGGATGGGATGCATTTCAAATTTATTTGTACGTACTACATCAGAGATTCCCAAACTACAGCTCGAGCAGCAGTTCTTGCCACTTGCCAGTCCAAAGCTTCATGTGCCTTTATTTGGCAATCTTCTACGGATTATAGAAAATGTGAATTGGGGAAAGAATCTTGACAAATGGGGGTAGGGAGCAAAGGAATATTTTGAGAGATCAGTACAGGTGGCATCAAGCAGATGGTGGGGTTAAGACTAGGTGGGAGCAGGCACATGTTAAGTAGGGATGAGGTTTAAGGAGCTGGAAGATGATGAAATGGGTTTCTAAGGATATTTATAGTAAAGGATGGGACTGGAGGCGATCACCAATCAGTAACAATGGAAAGTTAAAAGAGACACTTCCCTAGAGCAGGGGTTCCCAACCTGGGGTCCACAGACCCCTCAGTTAATGGCAGAAGTCTATGGCATATAAAAAGGCTGGGAATCCCTGCCTTAGAAGATGATAGATGCTTTGGATCTCTCAACTGTGGCCTGAGTAGGAATGGAACCTTTAAATACCACAGAAGTGGATTTTCACCACATTAAGACTTGCTTCTAAGTTGTCATTGGTTTTGTATATGCATAGAATATTGCACTTACGATATTGAATACATCATTTAACATCTTTAGGCATCTAACATTAAAGTTGGCAGCCTCCCTGCACTGAAACACTGAGGACACAAGGACCAGAAACAATTTTGACCCTTTGGTCTTCTGTTCTAATCTCAAAAAAGGAGGCTCAAAGCACAAAGGTTTGAATATGACTGCACTTTCTATTTTGCATACAAATGCTTTCTTTTACTCCAAGCATCTGGGCAAAAATAAAAATTAATAATGTCTAAACAACAAATGATGATTGCCAACATATTGCCTTTGGGATGTAAAGATATGTTTTATATAATCATCTTTCTGTTTAAATTAAAAGAACCATGGTTATTTCTAATCTTCTCCAGTAAAACAATGGAGATACAATGAATATAGATTTATATAGTACTGTGATTTAATCTGCATTAATGCTGGATCATTCAACATTCTCTTCTGTACTCATTGGGAATGAGTAATTTTAAAATCAGTATGATGCTGATGGAATATTTTCTAAACAATACAGCAAAGATGAACAAAATAATAAATTGTGGAATATACTGTACTTTGTTGCCAGCATTATGTAATATCTATATTTTCAATATTTTAGAGCTTTTTTAAAGTAATGATGCATGCCAGACAAATGAGATTTTCACACAACATGCCTACAAAATACAGATCCAGTTTCTAGCTGACATAACAATCTTGTCAAAAATATTACACTCTGCTGTTTTCATTAAGTGTGATCCAACATCTAAAAATAGCACTGGTGAATAATGCAATACAACTATTATGAATCATTTCAGAGACACGCAATATTTGGAAGACAATAAAATTGCTTTATTATTATACTCGTGGTCAGAAACAGAGCAACAACGAAGATTCTGGTGAATTAATTTCTGAAGATTGGTACAGTGCATTGTCCAGCTCCAGGCAAACTGCTGTCAGTTGTGAATGCTGTGCATTTCTGAGAAATAACCGACTCCTGCAAATAATCCAGGCCTCAACCTTAATGTGAGCTGCTTGTGACTTGAATCTCATTCTAACACAGTGAATTTTATCTGTCTTTCTGACAGGCCAGAGAAGCTGACAATTATTGATTCCCTCCAGTATATCTGTGAAATAGCAGGGTTGTATGGAAAGCTAATAGCTTTGAGTCCATTTTTAAAGATTACAGGTTTTTAAAAAAAACACAGCTGTATTCAGGTTCTCAAAATGATGGAATAAGTTTTGTACAAAATATCCACAGAGCACAGATGCTATTTTAATAACTTTCACGTTTGAAATAATTTTATTATTTGACTTGGGCAGCAGAAATTTACAGCTCTGTCCCAAACAGCATTGTGGCTCTATCCACACCTTAGATTGCAGCCGTTCAAGATAGCAACCACCTTCTCGAGGATAACTGGGAGTGGGCAATTAAATACTCAGCATGTGACTCTCACTTGAAAGAATGCATAAAAATTGTAAAATTATTTTGGGAGATGCTTCCTACAATTGTGGGCAAGTGGCATACTACTGACCAGGAATGGGAGCTGTATGGTACAGGAGGCGGGTTGGTGCGTGAGCTAGATGAAATGGAACAATTGTCCCTGTTAACCTATATTTTTAATTAGTGAATCGGTTTAATAGTCTACAGTGTCACTTTGTGCAACGGGGAACTTTATAGGAAGTCATCTTCCCTGTGATTCAGCCCTTTGCTGGATGGTCGCCATGGTATAACCAGACTGTGGTGTGGATGTCATCACCTCAATGTACAAAACACACGGAGTCGGGACCATTTACTGGATATTCCTGTATTTAATAACACCCAGTCCAATATTTATAGCACTGTGTCTGGAAGGGGGTGGGGGCAGAACATGGGTACAACTGTAAGGACTGAGTAGGAAATCGGTAAAAGACCATAAGACATAGGAGCAGAATTAGGCCATTCAGCCCATTGAGTCTGCTCTGCCATTCTATCATGGCTGATCCCGGATCCCACTCAACTTCATACACCTGCCTTCTTGCTATATCCTTTGATGCCTTGACCGATCAGGAAACTATCAACTTCTGCCTTAAATAAACGCATGGGCATTCTTCAGATTCACTACCCTCTGGCTAAAAAATTCCTCCTTCCATCTGTTCTAAAAGTTTACCCCTTAATTTTGAGGTTGGGCCCTTTAGTTCTGGATACCTCTGCCATAGGAAACATCCTCTCCACATCCACCCTATCTAGTCCTTTGAACATTCAGTAGGTTTCAATGAGATCACCCCACATTCTTTTTAATTCCATTGAGTACAGGCCCAAAGCTGCCAAATGCTCCTCTTATATTAACCCCTTCTTTCCTGGAATCATCCTCGTGAACCTCCTCTGGACTCTCTCCAATGACAATACATCTTTTCTGAGATAACGGGCTGAAAACTCTTGTCAATACTCCAAGTGTGGCCTGACAGGTGTCTTATAAAGGCTCAGTGTTATCTCCTTGCTTTTATATTCTATTCCCCTTGAAATAAATGCCAACATTGCATTTGCCTTCTTTATCACAGACTCAACCTGTGAATTAATCTTCAGGTCCCTCTGCACCTCCAATGTTAGAATCTTCTATTTAGAAAATAGTCCGCACTATTGTTCCTTTTATCAAAATGTATTATCATATATTTTCCAACACCCTATTCCATCTGCCACTGTTTTGCCCATTCTTCCAACTTGTCCAAGTCCTGCTGCAATCACATTCATTCCTCAGCAATACTTACTCCTCCACCTATCGTCATATCATCCACAAATTTTGCCACAGAGCCATCATTCCATTATCCAAATCATTGACAATGTGAAAAGTAGCAGTCCCAATACCGACCCTTAAGGAACACCACTAGTCACCGCCAACCAACCAGAAAAGGCCCCCTTTATTCCCACTCACTGCCTCCTGCCTGTCAGCTATTCCACTATCCATGCCACTATCTTTCCTGTAACGCCATAGGATATTATCTTGTTATGCAGCCTCATGTGTGCTACCTTATTAAATGCCTTCTGAAAATCCAAGTAAATGACATCTACTGCCTCTCCTTTGTCCAGCCTGCTCGTAACAACAGATTCGTCTGGCAAGCTTTCCCTTTACTGAAACCATGCTAACTTTGAGTAATTTTATCATTAGTCTCCAACATCATCCCATAACTTCATCCTTAATAATAGACTGACAATTTCCCAACCACTGAGGTTAGGCTAACTAGCCTATAATTTCTTTTTTTCCCCTTTCCTCCCTTTTTAAAGAGTGAAGTGACATGTGCAAATTTTCCAGTCCTCCAGGACCATGCCAGAATCAAGTGATTCTTGAAAGATCATGACCAGTGCATCCATTATCTCTTCAGCAACCTCTCTCATGACTCTGGGATATAGACTATCTGGTCCAGGTGACTTATTCACCTTAAGACCTTTCAGTTTGCCTGGCACTTTTTTCCTTTGTAATAGCAATGGCACACACTTCTGCTCCCTGACATTCACTAACCTCTGGCACATTTCTAGTGTCTTCCACAATGAAGACTGGTGCAAAGTACCCATTAAGTTCATCTGCTATTTCTTTGACCCCCATTACTACCTCACCAGCATAATTTTCCATTGGTCCAATATTATCTCTTGACTCCCTTTTATTATTTATGTAACTGAAAAACCTTTTGGCATCCGGCTTTATATTATTAGCTAGTTTGCCCTCATAATTTCTCTTTTCCCTTCTTATAGCTTTTTAGTTGCCTTTTGTTGGATTTTAAAGCATCCCAATCATCCAAATTCCCACTCAATTTTGCTATCTTGTATGCCCTTTCCTTGGCTTTTATGCAGTCCTTAACTTCCCTTGTCAGCCACAGTTGCCTACACCTACCATTTGAGAATTGCTTCTGTGGGACATATCCATCCTTGTGAACTATCGCCAAAACTTTCAGCCATCTCTGCTCTGCCGTCATCCCCGCCAGTATCCTCCTCCAATCCACCTGGGCAAGCTCTTCACTCATAGAAAATAGAAATTTACAGCGCAATACAGGCCCTTCGGCCCACTATGTTGTGCTGACCATGTATCCTACTCTAGAGACTGCCTAGAGTTTCCCTAGAGCATAGCCCTCTATTTTTCTAAGCTCCATGTACCTATCTAAGAGGCTCTTAAAAGACCCTATTGTATCTGCTTCCACCAGTGCCACTGGCAGTGCATTCCACACACCCCTCTGTGTGGGGAAAAACCTACCCTGACATCCCCTTGGTACCTATTTCCAAGCACCTTAAAACTATGCCCCCTCGTGTTAGTTATTTCAAATCCCTCATGCCTCTGTAATTCCCTTTATTCAAATTGCAGTATGAATTCAATAATATGATCACTGCCTCCAAAGGGTTCCTTTACATTAAGCACACTAATAAGATCTGGGTTATTACACAACGCTCAATCGAAGATAGTCTTTCCCCGACTAGGCTCAACCACAAGCTGGTCTAAAAATCTATCTCATAGACATTCAACAAGTTGCCTCTCTTGCATTCCGACACCAACCTGATTTTCCCAATTCCCTTGCATATTGAAGTCCCCCATTACAATTGTGTCATTACCTTATTACATGCCTTTCCCGCTCCCTTTGCAAACTCAAACCCACATCTTGGCTACTATTTGGAGGCCTATCTATGATTACCATTATGGCCTTTTTTGCCCTTGCTGTTTTTTAACTCCACCCACAAAATTCAACATTCTCTGACCCTATGTCACCTCTTTCTAAAGGTGTAATTCCATCTCTTATCAACGGAGCCACACCACCACCTATGCCTTCCTGTATATCCTTTGATGTTAACTCCCAACTATGGCCTTCTTTCAGCCACGACTCAGTGATGCCCACAACATCATACCAATCGATATCTAATGGCGCCATGAGTTTGTGCACCTTATTCCAAATGCTACGTGCATGTTAATACAGCACTTTCAGTCCTGCATTCTTCACCCTTTTGAATTTTGCCTCTGTGGTACAATTTAACTTTTTACAGTGTCTGCATTTGTACTCAATTGTTGGTTTGTCCTTCCTTACATTCATGTTACACCCATCATCTACTTGTAAACCTACTGGCTCAACCTCAGCTCTGTCATACTGGCTCCCATCCCCCTGCCATATTAATTTAAACTGCTCCCAGCAGCTTTAGTAAACCTGCCCACAAGAGTACTGGTATGATGAGTATCAATGGAAGAGAGAAAATCTCCACAAAAACTATCCACCAGAACAGAATTATGAAAAACACTGTGTCTTTTAGAATTACTGTTATGTCAAGAGGATCATCGATTAAAATCATCAGCTGTGCAGTGATGATTGTGAAAGATCAAGTGAGCAATGATCAGGGGAGCTGATCTAATTGCAGGATTATATAATGCCTCCGTGGTGTAAGGGTCACTGATATCACTGACCGCTTGCAGACATTATGCGGGAAGGTGAGCAGACAGAAGTCGTAGGTAGAAACTGCACTGAGGACCTGCAGCTGGAGTTCGAATAGCGAAAAAGCAAGAACTCAATGGCAGTAGTCTTCAAACAACAACACACAAAATGCTGGTGGAACACAGCAGGCCAGGCAACATCTACAGGGAGAAGCGCTGTCGACATTTCGGGCCGAGACCCTTCGCCAGGACGGGTCTCGTCTGGAAACGTCGACAGCGCTTCTCCCTATAGACACTGCCTGGCCTGCTGTGTTCCACCAGCATTTTGTGTGTGGTGTTGTTTGAATTTCCAGCATCTGCAGATTTCCTCGTGGCAGTAGTCTTCAAACTGCTTTTAGTGCCATATACAGTACCAGTGAGGACAGGAATAGGAGCAATGTGTGTCTGCGTCAAGTTGGGTAAATGGGATAAGTACAGTATATGTTGGTATTAGATGGTTGCCCTGGATACAATGGGCTGTATGATGTTATTACAACTTCGCTTTCATAGCTTGATGTAATTATTTTTTTAAACTAAGCACGGTATTTTTATAGACCATGACTGAAATCACAGTGGAAGAAATTCTGAACTTCAGTGTGTGTGTGTGTGTGTGTGTGTGTATATCTATATATATAGTATATTATAATACTAGAACAGACAGTGAAAGTGACATGTACCACAAGGCATTCTGGGATATATGGCCCGAAACTACCAAATATAGAAGGTCACATTGAGGCTGATGAGACAGAGTTAATGGTTCAAAAATTCAAAGTAAATTTATTATCCAAGTACATACTTACCATCATATACAGCCCTGAGATACATTTTCTTGCAGGCATACTCAACAAATCCATAACAGAATCAATGTAAGACCACACCAACTCGAGCGTTCAACCAGCGTGCAAAAGACAACAAACTACAAATACAAAAAGAAAGAAAGAAAGAATGACTAAATAAATAAACAAACAAACAATAAATATCAAGAACATGAGATGAAGAGTTCTTGAAAATTAGTTCATGGTGCTACGTACCCATAACAGTTTAAATGAACCAGTAGCAACAGACCATGCCTGGAGTCTGGTTTTGATGTTAAAATCACTATCTTTATTAGTATTTACTTAATATAGCAACTTAAACAAGAATAATCAAAAGTTAACGGTGTTATGAGTATACGTTTGTGTAAATATAACTCCCAAAATATTGAGCTCGAGGGGGGGAACCAGGCTTCAAATCTTGAGATGGTAAGGTATGAAAGTTCAGTTCATCCACAGATTAAATGATGTGAGAGAGATATTTGTAATCCAAGGTGAATGTCGAGAGAAGGCATTTATGTTGCATTCCACAGGTTACACGGTGGTAAAACAGGATAACAATCGCCGTAGGTTTTATCCATCGTCATTCCAAATCCACTTACGAATTATCACCAATAGTAGCTTATCACAGGGGTACTGTCTTTAAAGGGAACTACCACCCAGGCGGGGGTTAACACATAGGTAGATTCCACAAGGTTGTCCCAATCACACAACATGGTAGCCACTTATCGACGTGCTGGGTCGATGCTCAACCCACCCTCGTGGGCACTCGAAAGTTCCAACCAGTGACCCCTTAGTCACTGGCTTCCTTCCATTGTCCGACTCCAACTGCAACTGACTGTGTGTGAGTGAGTGTCCTTGCTTAAATCAAAACAAGCTGCAGAGTCAAGTAGTTCCACCCTCTCTCTCTCTTAGTAAGAATTAAACAGGAGCCGAGAATCCAGCGGCCGACGTCTTAAAATGACAGTCTACGGCAAGAGAAACCTAGGGGTTCATCACAATGGGTTGTGGAACATTTCAGTGATGGGTGTGTGGTTACCCCTTTGGTTCAAGAACCTGATGGTTGAGAGGTAATAACTGTTCCTGAACTCAGTGGTGTGAATCTTCAGGTTCTTGTAACTTCTTGATGGCAGCAGTGAGAAGAGAGCATGACCTGGGTGGTGGGGGTACCTGGTGATGGATACAGCTTTCCTATGACAATGCTCCATGTACTGTTTGTAGGATTTTCCATTCAAGGGCATTGGTGTTTCCATACCAGGCTGTGTTGCAGCCAGTCAATATACTCTCCACCACACATCTACAGAAGCCAGCCAGTGGTGTAGTGGCATCTGCACCAGATTTTGAGGCAAGTGGTCCGGGGTTCGAATCCAGCTGGCTCCTTGCACTCTTTCCATCCGTTCAGGGTTGAGTGTTGAGCTAGCAACATGGCTTCATAAAAAACAGGCAAAATGCTGAAGAAATGGCAAGGTTGCTGCCCTGTGCACCATGAAGCACGGAGAGGGAAAACAAAAACACATCTGTAGAAGTTTGTCAAAGTTTTAGATGTCATGCTGAATCTTTGCAAACTCCTAAGGAAGTAGAGGCACTGCCGTGCTTTCTTCGTAATTGCACTTGTGTACTGAGCCCAGGACAGGTCCTCCGAAATGTTAACACTGAGGAATTTAAAGTTTCTATCCCTCTCCACCTCTGATCCTCCAACATTGACCTCTGGTTTCCTTCTCTTGAAGTCAATAATCCTTGGTCTTGCTGACATCAAATAAGAGGTTGCTGCTGTGGCACCACTCAGCCAAATTTTCAATCTCCTTCCTATATGCTCATTTGTCACCACCTTTGATTTGGCCTACAAAACTGGTGTCGTCACCAAACTTGAATATGTCATTGGAGCTGTGCCTAGCCACATGGTCATAGTGCAAAGTGAGTAGATCAAGGGCTAAGCACACAATCTTGTGGTGCACCTGTGCTGATGAAGATTGTGGAGGAGATAGTGCTCCTAATCTGAACTGACTGGAGTCTGTAAATGAGGAAATCAAGGATCAAATTGCACAAGGTAGTATTGAGGCCAAGGTCTTGGAGCTTATTGATTAGTTCTGAAGGGACGATGGTATTGAATGCTGAGCAGTAGTCGATACAGATCATCTTGATACATGCATCTTTGCTGTCCAGATGTTTCAAGGTTGAGTGAAGAGTCAATGAGATGGCAGCTGCTGTGGACCTGTTGTGGTGGAAGGCAAATTGGAGCAGATCAAAGTTGCTTTTCAGGCAGGAGTTGATATGATTCATCACCAACCTCTCAAAACACTTAATCACTGTGGATGTAAGTGCTACTGGACAATAGTCATTGAGGTAGATTACCAATGTTCTTCTTAGACTCTGGTATAAGTGAAGGCACTTGAAACAGGTGGGCACCACAGAATGATGATGCAAGAGGTTAAAGATCTCAGTGAATGCTCCAACCAGTTGATCAGCGCAGATCTTTATTACGGTAATCCACATCTACATCTGGAAAGATACATCAGATTTCGGAGGCAGGAAGTACTGTCAGGATAAGGGAATAATGGATGGATTACTGTTAACAGATATGAAGTGAGAATAGCTATTAAAGAAAGCAGTCTGAATGGACCAGGCTTTAGCAGACAATATGTTTTAGAATTAAGGTATCTGACCCTTTGGTAAACATAGATACGTCAAAATTCTCAAACCTGCGCTCAAAACCTTGGGAAATTTCCAGCACCATCAAAAATACTCAGTCATATCTGATGAACTATTAGAAATAGCTACACCTTTTCATTGTATCCAAAATGTATGAAGCATTAAGGTGCTTTGATTCTCAGAAAGCTTCTCAAACCTAATCTTTCATGCAGACGTATCTAAACTGAATAAAGTCACATTAGAGAACTGCTGCAATATCCAATTGGCTCTTTATCTTCAACAACCATACCAATGGAGACTTCTGCGGTTCATGAGGAGAAATCCTTCCTGATAAAAAAGTATAATGTCTTCTCACGACAAATCCAGTCTACAAAATATTTTGACAGCTAGTTAAGCTTTGCCCTGACATGAAGGGGAATGAACTGCTACAAAAATATTTTTAAGTACAGTGTACTATCCCTGTTGCAATCCCCATCATTATTTGCACCTGTGTTAGGCATTGGTCTGAATCATGGCAGGTGTTCCCTAAAGGATGATCAACAATAGTCCTGAGATTTGTGTTCCAGATCTTGCCGTGCTTCTAGACCAGCTGCTCCAGTATGGCTACAACCCTGGCATCTACCCGGCGATGTGGAAAATTGTCCATGTATGTCCTGTACACAAGAGACAGGACAAGTCCAACCCAGCCAATCACCGCTCTATCAGCCTACTCTCAATCATCAGCAAAGTAATGGAAGGGGTCATCAACAGTAGGTCATGCAGCATCTACTCAGCAATAACCTGCTTACGGATGCCCAGTTTGGGTTCCGTCAAGGCCACTCAGCTCCTGACCTCATCACCTCCTTGGTCCAAACATGGACCAAAGAGCTAAGTACCAGAGGTGAGGTGAGAGTGATAGCCCTCGACATCAAGGCAGTATATTGTTACAAACCCCATAACTGGGTCACTTACCAGCAAAGATAGAGAGGTCCGTTGAAGTCTGATGGTACTATTTTCCACAGTATTTATTGGTAAAAATACACAAAAATAATATCAATGCAAACATACAGATAATATATGTTGTCAATACTAACTCTAAAAGTGCGGGTATAATAATAATCAATAAGAAATAAGCTCTATCGTTGTCTAGGGGATAATGTATTGTCCGATGGAAATATAAAAAGTCATTTAGTTCATGCAGGCTGCAGCCTTTGGTTGGAGTCAAGAGAGGGATTTTTGAAACTTGCCAGCTTTTCCTTTTTATGATGTCGATCCTTCGAAATTTCGTTGGTGTCCACTCCTTTAGCTAAGCCGTTCTTCCATGGTACGGCCGCCAATCCCAGGCAAGGGAAAGGACGCACGCGGGCCCCACCGGCTGTCGCTCTTAAACGCTGTCACGGGATTTCTAGCGTTTCTCCTGGTGCGTCTAAAGGGGTTGTTCCCCAGACTCTCTTTTATCCTTACTCACGGGGTCTCAGATGTCAATCAGGTTGGGATGATGCAATCCCTCAACCAGCCCACTCTGGTCATTCCCTGAGGGCTTCAATGAATAGCACAGTACTCAATACACAATTCCGTCTCCAAGAGACAATGGCCGTTTTCTGTGGCTTTGTCTTGCGGAGGGGCCAGGACATTCCAAAACCTTGAGGATTCTCTCTCATTTCCTGGGTCCCAGACCCGAATTAATAGCGATCTTGCGATTCTCAAGAAGGAGGGGGCTACTTTGTACCCTTCGGCCCCTCAGAGTTGTGGCACATTCGTAACAATATTACCATTGACAGGAAACTGAACTGGTCTAGCCATATAAATACTGTGGCTACCAGAGCAGGTCAACGGCTAGGAATCCTGTGGCATATAACTCACCTCCTGACTCCCCAAAGCCTGTCCACCGTCTACAAGGCTCAGGTCAGGAGTGTAATGGAATACTCGCCACTCGCCTGGATGAGTGCAGCTCCATCAACACTCAAGAAGCTTGACACCATCCAGCACAAGGCAGCCCACTCGATTGGTATCCCTTCCACAAGTATACGATCCCTCCAGTGTCGATGAACAGTTGCAGCAGTGTGTACTTTCTACAAGATGCACTGCAACAACACACCAAAGTTCCTAAGGCAGCACCTTCCAGACCCACGACCACTACTATCTAGAAATCGAGAACAGCAGATACCTGGGAACACCACCACTTGGAAATCTCTCTCCAAGTCACTCACCATCCTGACTTGGAAACATATCACTGTTCCTTCATTGTCACTGGGTCAAAATCATGGAATTCCCTCCCTAACAGCACTGTGGGTGTTCCTACACCTCAGCGACTGCAGCAGTTCAAGAAGGCAGCTCATCACCACCTTCTCAAGGGCAACTGGGGCCGGGCAATAAGTGCTGACTTAGCTGGCAACATCCACGCCCCATAAATGAATTTAGAAAAAAGCAACTTGGACTTCAGCCTACCTTTGAACTCTGCCCATGACTGATCATAAACAGACACCTAAAATGAGCTGGAGTCAGAGAGAGACTCCCTGATGAATTCCATACCCTGCCCGCAGTTTTGTGCCAGGATATAGAAGACAAATGCATTCATTTGACAGCTGGAGAGTTGCCCACAGCTTACCCACTGCCAAGTGCCTGCTTGCCTCAGGCATGGGGCCAGCTTGGATGAATTCTGCATCCCATCATATTGTGTGACCCTGGGTAGTGAGTCAGGGCAACAGGCCAGGTCTGGGCAATCTGGCTGTCAATACAGTTCCACCTCTGTAAGGAAGCTCAGCAAGTCATTAAGTAAGAAGATGGAAGCTGATTGTTAAAGATTACTGCCTACCTCTCGTGTGCTTGCTCCTAGGGAATAATCGAGCACCATTCACTTGTCATTGTCTGTGGCTTAAGTACAGAAGCCACTTGAGTAGTTCAGAATATATTTTGTTGTGCTATTATATTGCATTTGACGACGGGCTGTTACTGTCAAATACAATTTCAAACACATACGTCATGTGCACTTCATAAATACTATAAATTTTGACAGAAAGCATTGATTAGATGAAGACAATAAAGTAAATAATGCAGATGCGGAAAAAGCCATGTACAGCCACAGATTACTCGTGGCCAGAAATAATAGAATTTTCAGAAAATAACACTTTTTCACCGCGGAGAATCTTCTTGACATATTCATCTGGAACCCAACTATTTTTGCCCAAGTTACCAGTGTATCTATTTCTCCGCAGAATCCTCAGTCTCCTGTCTAAGCTGTTAGCTTCCAGATCTTGATTTGCTCCCCCCACCAAGTACAGCACACAATGGATCAGATCTGTATTGACTACCAGTCCTAAATCCACTGCCCATCCTGAACTCATCCTCCAAATGGAGTACCTAGTGACATATTTTCAATTCTGACATTAACAGTCATGAGCTAGCTACCAAAAGGTTCACTGGCGTGCTGCTGTTTTGCCCATCGAGCACAAACGTCAAGGTATACTAGGAATTCTAGGTATCTAAGTTGTTAAATTGCTTATCTACTGAACACTCCAAGATGAACAGAGGTGCCCTACAGACATGGCCATGAATGGAAATTACAAAAAGCTATTGCCTTCAAATCCTGCGAGCAAATCTACTTCCAAGTTATGAATTTCATCCTTCTCCTCTGCAAGTTGCCAATGCAACTTTGCTGCCACGTCTGACCTTTAGGTAAGTTCCAAATGGCATAACTGCATTACCATAAAGGCTACTTATTTCCGCAATTTGTTTTCTGTGCCCTTGATTCAGCTCATCGGCTGCTGAGCCCCTCATTCATGCCTTTGCTACAATTATTCCAAGAAATCCTGAGCCATTTCCCCATATTCCACCCTCCATAAATTTAAGGTCTTCCAAAATTACAGGCTATGTCCTAATTCTCACCCTATCCAAACCATGCACTACTTCCTTGCTCACGGATCTGCAGAGGATCTTGGTTAAATAAAGTTGAATCCTCACAGCTCTATCTTCAAACGTGCCACGTGTCTCTTTGGTCAAGCTGCTTCCTATGATCTGCTCAAGCAACACACGCAAAATGCTGGTGGAACACAGCAGGCCAGGCAGCATCTATAGGAAGAAGTACAGTACAGAAGATTGTTTGTGGATTTTGAAGTTGGTCAATTCTTCTTCGATTTGTGCCAGTCACTCTTTAATTCAATTTAAAATTGTACATCGTTACTATCTGACAAAGGAGAGACTGTCTAAAATGTTTCCTAATGTTGATAGTATAGAAGATTGGTTGCGGATTTTGAAGTTTGTCAATTCTTCTTTGATTTGTGCCAGTCACTCTTTAATTCAATTTAAAATTGTACATCGTTACTATCTGACAAAGGAGAGACTGTCTAAAGTGTTTCCTAATGTTGATAGTCAGTGTGACAGATGTAAAACCAAGACAGCCACATTGACACACATTTTGGTCGTGTTCTGTATTGAAACATTTTTGGAAGTCTATTTTCTCTACAATTTCTAAAGCTTTAAAAATTAATTTACAACCTAATAAATTGACAGTTTTATTTAGTATGATTCCTCAATATATTCATGGTATTTCTCCATCAGACCGACATGTAATTGCATTCGTTGCATGTGGTGAACTACATATACCTGTCTGGGCTGCTCCTGTGGCTCCTCCCACAGACCCCTGCTGACTACTCCTGTGGCTCCTCCCACAGACCCCTGTATAAAGGCGACTGAGGCCTGTTGCCCAGCCTCATTCCCCAGGATGTAGTGTTGTTCATTCTTCCAGTCAATAAAAGCCGATACCTCGCTTCCTACGTCTCAGAGTGAGTTATTGATGGTGCATCATTACATTATTGGCCAGAAGGGCTATTTTGTTGAAATGGAAAGATGTTTCTGCTCCTACTTTGATACAATGGTTTTCTCAGGTGATATGTCTTAGTTTGGAGAAAATCAGAAGTCGAAGTTTTGATCCTTGACCCGATTTTGAGAAAAGGTGGTGTTCATCTGATTTGAGTTAATTAATATTGTTTCCTTCCATTTTTTCTTTACGTGGATTTGAGTTGGTGGATTGATTTTTTTTGGAAGCTCGTGTGATGTATAGCTCCGGGGTTGTGCTCCCAATGGTTTTTTTTTTTGTTTTTGGTTTTTTTTCAGTCAGTAGGGGTTTTTTCCAGTAGTAGGGGTTCTTTTTTTCTCTCTCTTTTTCTTTCAAAAAAATTCTTAACACTGTTTTCTTCTTATTATTGATATATTGCTTAGCTTTGTTAATCCGTTATTTGCTAATTTAATTCTTTATTGTACATAATGACATATTGACTTAATGTATCTTTTTTTGTTAATCTTCAATAATAATTAATAAAAAAGATTTTAAAATGGAAAAGGAATAAGTACAGTCGACGTTTCGGACCGAGATCCTTCGTCAGGACTAACTGGAAGACGTTCTGTTAATGGATTCCTGAAACAAACAGAATTTGGTAACACTCCTTTGAAGCACCTTGATGTGTAAACTATTTGACTTTGTCAGTGTGGCTGGAGATCATTAGGTTTATGTGGAAATTACAGGTCCACACACAAACTACAGGTACACATTCCAGCAAGAATGGATCTAATTTTTGAGATCTATATTTTGGGATGTAATTTTTGATGGTATTGACACCAAAAAGCCAGCTTCACAACTTCTTTCCTCACCCGGCTCAACTCTACTCTGCATCTCTAGGCAAAGCAGCCTGGCAATGCGAGAACAGGACAGAGTGTGAAGATTTAAATTTAGCATAAATATAATTGCAGAAAAGTGGTGGAAGAATATATTAATGACATGCAAAGTAACTCCACTGTTAATGCACAGATTTGTAAAACAAGTCACTGTTCAGTGAGGACAAATCATTTACCTACTTTACCAACTAAATAGTAAGAAAATGTGGCCTGTGCAATCTGAAGTCATTTTGATTGTGTCAGGGAGACCACTTCAGCTCTTGGAACAATGGCTTTACCTACATCAACAAACTGGCTTCAATTCATAAGAAGTTAATGAATGGCCATTGTCACAGAGTCGTGAATTTTTCTAGTTAACTGCCGCTTTATTCCAAGGCAATTACAAACCATTATTTTAACAAAAAGGCTGCTGAGAAGAATGGAAGCTAGGTACCTTTAAATATAATTAGTAACGGCTTGCTACATCCACAAATTGACATCCAAGATTTTGTTTGTAATTAATGCATTTTCCCCTCTCTTTTGTGTGTTCTCTAAAGAATCTGCATCCACCTGGCTGGTCCCAATAATAATGAACTAACAACTCTTCTATCATTATTTTTCTCTAAGTATTTATTGATCACTCTCTAGTTTAATAATTTACTTATCAATCCATTCCATTCCATATATCTCTTTTTCTATAATCCAGTCAATTCTAAATCAGCTTTCGCCTTGTTTCTTACATCTAGCTTTTAAGTTCCTTGGAATACACATCACTGAGGACCTCACTTGGACTGTACATGCTGTGCGGCGAAAAAAACACAACAGCGTCTTTCACCTCAGATAGTTGAAGAAGCTCGGCATGAGTCCTCAAATCCTAAGAACTTTCTACAGGGGCACAACTGGCTGCATCACTGCCTGGTACGGGAACTGTACTTCCCTCAATCGCAGGACTCTGCAGAGAGTGGTGAGGAAAGCCCAGTGCATCTGTGGATGTGAACTTCCCACTACTCAGGACATTTACAGGGGTAGTTGGGCAGCCATCGATCCCGGGGATCATGGGTTTGTGCCTCTGGTGGACTGTGTCCTCTTCAGGACACAAGCCTGGGTGGGAAGATTTGAAGAACCGGCTATTGTCCAAGCAGCGGGTTCCCCCTCTCCATGTCACTGAGGTTGTCCGAGGGAAGGGCAAGTGCCGATGCAGCTTGGCACCAGTGTCGTCGCAGAGGTTGCCAGAGTGAAGTTGTGAACAACATCAAACTGCCTTAGGGACCCTCGCTCTGGATTTCTTCCTCGGGTTTACTCCCAAAGCCTTTCCCGTGGGTGGGTATGGTCACAAGACAGTGGAGATTTAAAATCAGAGTTTTCCTTCTCCAAGGAGGGCTGCCATCCAAGGCTGACAAGCCCCACCTGCCTGAAGCAACTGATTTTGAGGCGCCAGTGGTCCACCTTTGCCCCTTCTCTTGTCAGTAGAACCAGTTCCACCAGGCCTAGTAGCTAAGCTATGAAGGCCAAGAGTTGGACTTGGATGTCAGAGGATGTCAGCAATACACACCATATGGAGCACTTTATAGGTAGTGGGAGCTTAGCCCCACTACCACCCCCGGCTATGACAATCTTAGGAACCCAGGTGCGTAAAAAGGGCCCAAAAGATCATTGGGGACCCGAGTCACCCCAACAACAAACTGTTCCAGCTGCTACCATCCAGGAAGCGGTATCACAGCTTAAACGCCAGGACCAACAGGCTCCGGGACAGCTTCTTCCACCAGGCCATCAGACTGATTAATTCACGCTGACACAATCGTATTTCTAAGCTATATTGACTGTTCTGTTGTAAATCTTACTGTACACACTATCTATTACAAATTACTATAACTTGCACACTGCACATTCAGAGACGTAACGTAAAGATTTTTACTCCTCATGTATGTGAAGGATTTAAGAAATAAAGTCAATTCAATTCTTCTTTGATATCTGCTTCCTTGCAGAATTGAATACAATACTTCAGGTGGGGTCTAACTAGAGTTTTATAAAGCTGGAACATAACTTCCTAACTTTTGATCTCTATTCCTTGACTAATAAAGCATGCTAAATGCCTTCTTTACCACCCCATAAATTCTGGCTACACAGGTTGCAAATACTTCTTGCGAATTAAAGATTTAAATGTGCCAGCAAGATAATGAAAACAAGCATGCAAATCACTGTATGGGTTAATGTGATATATTTAGAAAAAGGGAAAAAAAAGGCACGGAACTGAAAATACAGAAGTTAAGTCAGAATGTGCACCAAGTATTAGTCAGACCATATTTGAGTACCCTGAAAATTTCTTCCTTCTTTAGATAAAAGGGTAAAGTGTGGAAGGTTCAAACGTTATTCCCTCTTATTAGGAAATTATAAATTTCTGGGTGTAATTTCCCAGAAAAGGAATTAGGCACGCTGTTAAAGGTCTTAAGATGCTGAAAAGATTTTAAGATATTTTCAATTGCACGGGAGACCAAAACAATATAATTCACTAATGAGCCCCGTATGGAATTCAGCCGAATCATGCTCATCTAGTGACAGATTAGAATTCAGTATTCATTACAACATGAATTAGTTCAAGTATATGTACATGAGGGAAAGATAAATGAATGTCTAAGGGGAAAAAAAACCCTAGGGTTTATTGATGAATCAGAATTGGTTTCAATTCAATCATAATTATTGTCACATGCACTGGAGTACAGTGAAAAACTTGCGCTGTATACTATTCACACAGACAAATCATTACACAGTGCATTGAAGGAGAACAAGGTACAACAATAATAATGTTAAATAACTTGTAACAGCTACAGAGGTGCAGGTAGACAATAAGGTTCAAGCTCATAATGAGGTAGATTGTGAGATCAACGGTCCATCTTAGTCAATAAATGATTGTCTGATGAGTCCTGTTGAAGAGTCTCGGCCTGAAACGGTGACCGCTTATTCCCCTCCATAATTGCTGAGTTCCTCCAGCATTTCGTGTGTGTTATAAAAATCCTGATGTAGGTTCTTTACTCCCCAGATGCTCCAGAGATGAGTGCAGAGCCAAGGAGGCAGGGAGGTGCTGTCCATCGTACATCTGTTTTGGCAGAAGTAGAACTGCAGTGGTTGAGGTTGTCTGGAAAGCTGGAGCATGCCATGATGGTAGATGTCAGAGCCACTGGGCAGTAGTTATTAGGGTACACTATCATGTTTTCCTAGGATTTGGATGATGGTGGTCTTTAAAGCAGTTGGGAAACACAGATTGAAGCAGAGAGAAGTTAAAAATGTCTACAAATACCTGCACCATCTGATCTGCACAGAATCTAAGGAACAGCCAGGATCACCATCCGGGCCAGATGTTTTCTGGGTTCACTCACCAGAAATCTGATCTTAGGTTTGCAATGCTGACTGTGGCTTCAGGTGCGCTGGAGGCTATCACATTGGGTGGTGACATGCCAATTTCCTTCTGTTCAAAACATCCATAAATTGCATTATGCTCATCAGAAGAGACGTGCTGTTGTTCATGGTGGAATTTGATTAGATTACATCTATAGCACATAACAACGTCTGCAAGAGAATTGTTCCTAAGCTTCAGAATTCAAATTATTATGAAAATATCTAAATAAGATCACTAAGAAGAATATCAGAAGTATACTTTCTGTTCTCAACAGATGAAAAATATTGATAAAAGATACTGATACCGATGAAAGGCACTGCATGCAGTTCAGGTCTCCTTACTTGAGGAAGGATATACTGGCTTTGGAGGTGGTGCAGAGGAGGTTCACCAGGTTGATTCCAGAGATGAAGAGTTTAGTCTATGAGGAGAGACTACTCCTGCTCCTGTTCCTTATGTTCTTATGTAAAAGCAAGGATATGGAGTTGAAGCTTTATAATGCATTGATCAGACTAACTTTGGAATATTGTAAGCAGTTTGGGGACATATCTAAAGAGAGACCATTGGAGAGGATACAAAGGAGGTTTATGAAAATGATCCCTAGAATAAAAGAGTATGAGGAAAGTTTGGCGGCTCTTGGCCTACACTTGCTGTTATTTAGAAGCATGGGGTGGGGTGGGGTGGGGAAATTCCATTAAAATCTACCAAATATTGAAAGGCCTGGATAGAGTGAAACTGGAGCGGATGTTTGCAGTAGTGGGACAAACAGAGGACACAGCCTCAGAAAGAAAGTACATCGTTTTCAAACAGAAACGATGATGAATTTCTTTAGCCAGTGGGTGGCGAATCTGTGGAATTCATTGCAGCAGAAGGCAGTGGAAGCTAAATTATTGGGTAAATTTAAAGCAGAAAGTGACAGGTTCTTGATTAGTAAGAATGTGAAAGGTTATGGGGTGAAGGCAGGAGAATGGGTTCAGATGGAACATGAAATCAACCACAAGTGATTGACTTACATATGTGAGCCACAGTGAAATTTAACGCTTCTTGTTTTTCCCTGTGATTATTAATCTTAGGAAATTAGATGAATCTGGGGCCGCTGATAGTGGGTGGGTTTTTAGTCAAGAGCCTGTCTGATCATAGACTTGCAATTAGTGCCTATAAAAAGTATTCACCCCCATTGAATCACAGTGTTTTAATTTGGCTTTTTTGACACTGTTCAACAGAAAAAGACTCTTTCATATCAAAAGTGAAAACAGATCTCTACAAAGTGATCTGAATTAATTACAAATATAAAACACAAAATAATTAATTGCATAAATATTCACCCCCGCCCTTTAATATGACACCATTAGTTAAATGGAGATCTGATTTTGGAGATCTGTGCACAGTCAAGTTGTTTCAATTGATTACAGTAAAAATACACCTGTATCTGGAAGGTCCAACTGCTGGTGAGGTAGTATCCTGGCAAAAACTACATCAAGAAGACAAAAGGACACTCCAAACAACTCTGCGAAAAGGTTATTGAAAAGCACAAGTCAGGAGATGGATACGAGTCACTGAATATCCTTTGGAGTACAGTTAAGTCAATCATCAAGAAATGTAAAACTGCCTAAAGTAGGTTTTCAAAGCTTGCAGAGAGATTTAGGCCAGTTAGAAGAGTGGGCTGAACGATGGCAGATGGAGTTTAATGCTGATATGTGAGGTGCTACATTTTGGTAGTAATAATCCAAATAGGACATACATGGTAAATGGTAGGGTGTTGAAGAATGCAGTAGAACAGAGTGATCTAGGAATAATGGTGCTTAGTTCCCTGAAGATGGAATCTCATGTGGATAGGGTGGTGAAAAAAGCTTTTGGTATGCTGGCCTTTATAAATCAGAGCATTGAGTATAGGAGTTGGGATGTAATATTAAAGTTGTACAAGGCATTGGTAAGGCCGAATTTGGAGTATTGTGTACTGTTCTGGTCACCAAATTATAGGAAAGATGTCAACAAAATAGAGAGAGTACAGAGGAGATTTACTAGAATGTTACCTGGGTTTCAGCACCTAAGTTACAGGGAAAGGTTGAACAAGTTAGGTCTTTATTCTATGGAGCGTAGAAGGTTAAGGGGGGACTTGATAGAGGTATTTAAAATTATGAGGGGGATAGATAGAGTTGACGTGGATAGGCTTTTTCCATTGAGAGTAGGGGAGATTCAAACAAGAGGACGTAAGTTGAGAGTTAGGGGGCAAAAGTTTAGGGGTAACACGAGGGGGAATTTCATTACTCAGAGAGTGGTAGCTGTGTGGAATGAGCTTCCAGTAGAAGTGATAGAGGCAGGTTTGGTATTGTCATTTAAAGTAAAATTGGATAGGTATATGGACAGGAAAGGAATGGAGGGTTATGGGCTGAGAGTGGGTCAGTGGGACTAGGTGAGAGTAAGCGTTCGGCATGGACTAGAAGGGCCGAGATGGCCTGTTTCCGTGCTGTAATTGTTATTTGGTTATATGGTTTTATATGGTTAAAGCAGACCGTCCTCAAAAACTGAGTGACCGTGCAAGAAGGGGACTAGTGAGGGAGGCCACCAAGAGACCTATGACAACTCTGGAGGAGTTACAAGCTTCAGTGGCTGAGATGGAAAAGACTGTGCATACAATAATTGTTGCCCTTTGTTGCCCAGGTGCATCACCAGTCGCAGTTTTATGGGAATGTGGCAAAGAGAAAGTCAGTGTTGAAAAAAACTCACATGAAATCTTGGCAAGAGTTTGCTGAAGGCATGTGAGAGACTCTGAAGTCAGCTGGAAGAAGGTTCTATGGTCTGATGAAACCAAAATTGAGCTTTTTGGCCATCAGACTAAATGCTACGTTTGGCATAAGCCATACGCCACACATCATCAAAAACACAAGGTGGTGGCAAGGTGGGAATGCTTCCCTGCAGTAGGCTCTGGAAAGCTTGTGAAGATAGAGGGTAAAATGAATTCAGCAAAATACAGGGAAATCCTGGAGGAAAACCTGATGCAGTCTGCAAGAGAACTTCAACTTCAGAGAAGATTTTTTTCCAGCAAGAAAATGAAACCATGCATTAAGCCAAATCTACATACGAATGGCTTAAAAACAACAAAGTTAATGTCCTGGAGTGGCCAAGTCAGAGTCCAGACTTCAATCCAATTGAGAATTTGTGTCTGGACTTGAAAAAGGCTGTTCACTCATGATCCCCATGCAATCTGACAGAGCTTGAGCAGTTTTGTAGAGAAGAATGGGGAAAAATTGCAGCGTCCAGATGTGCAAAGCTGATAGAGACCTATCCACACAGACTCAAGGCTGTAATTGCTGCCAAAGGTGCATCTACTAAATGCTGACTTGAAGGGGGTGAATACTTTTGCAATCGGTTATTTTGCGTTTTATATTTGTAATTAATCTACATCACTTTGTAAAGATCTGTTTTCACCTTGACACAAAAGAGACTTTTTCTGTTGATCAGTGTCAAAAAGAGCCAAATTAAATCCATGTGATTCAATGTTGTAAAACAATAAAACATGAAAACTTCCAAGGGGTGGGGGAGGGGTGAATACTTTTTATAGACACTCTAAGTAATTCAAAGGAAGTATTATACATACATTGTAAATATAGCATTGTCCTTTGACAATTAGCATATAAAATGTCATGTAATGTTGGGTCGAGCAGGCTTCTTTCTCTGACAAGGTCTCTATATTATGGTGACCGTGTCTCATTTTGTTGAATAAAGAGACTACTTCATATCTACAGCTGCGTCTCTATGGTGACTTTGTCCATGCAACAACAGGAAATCTTTGTTATGAAGTGTCTGAAACATATCACGGTTGAACAAGATGCTATGGTTACAAGGCTAAGTGTCAAATGTCAAGTGAAGTTTATTGTCATTTAACTACATTCATGTATATAACCATATAACGTATATAGAAATGTGAGATATACCAGGGTCTAAAGCACAGAAGTACACATAACACACAAAGACTTATGAAGTTAAGGATAAAATCTACAGATGAATCACACATAAATAACAAACTAAAGTGCATTAATATTGAATATTGTAAAGTACAGAACAGATTAACCAGTGACACTTTGAATACGATGCGGCTGGGTGTTCAGAAGCCTAATGGCCTGGTGGAAGAAACTGTTTCTCATCCTGACTGTTCTTGTTTTTATGCTTTGTAGTCTCCTACCTGATTGTAGAAAGTGAAAGAGGATGGTGGATGGATGGGTGAGATCCTTAACAATACTAAGGATCCTGCGAACACAGTGCTCCTGATAAATGTCCCTGATGGATGGTAGGGAGACCCTATGGTCCTCTCAGCTGCTTTCACAGTCCTTTGTAGGGGCTTCAGGTCTGATGTCTAACTGCTCCTATAACAGATGGAGATGCAACTTGTCAGGATGCTCTCAATGGTGCTCCTGTAAAACACAGTTAAGATGGGGGTGGGAAGCCTTGCTTGCCTCAGTCTTCTTAAGAAGTGGAGCCACTGCTGTGCCTTCTTGTTCAGAGAAGTGATATTATGGAACCATTTGAGGTCATCCCAGAAACTTGGTGCACTTCTCTCTATGGGAGAGCCATGTATTCCCAGAGGTGGATGGCTTGTCTGCACCTTTATGAAGTCCACAATGACTTCCATTGTCTTCTCCATGTTCAGGCTTAGGTTGTTCTTCTCACATCAATCCACCAGCTGCTTCCTCTCTATACTCCGTCTCATCGTCGATCTTGATAAGGCCAACCACGGTTGTGTCATCTGCAAACTTGATGAGACGGTTTGAGCTGGATGCTGCGACACAGACATGTTTCAGCAGTGTGAACAGCAGCGGGCTGAGCACACGGCCGCGGGGAGCGTCAGTGCTCCGCGTAATGGGACGAGAGATGCAGCAGCCCACGCAGACTGACCCAGTATCCAATTGCAGAAGTGTCTGGTTCACTTTGAGTCAGCAGTCACAGGCAGTTCATGCCAATTTTATGAAAATTGTGCCAGCAGTCGAAAACAGTTACAGTCTATTTGGGACTTATTTACTTAATTCGAAATTCCCTAATTTAGAAAACACAAGTCAAGCCACTCCACTTGTAACATTGCATTGCCTGTTAATTTGGCAATACCTTCATTTGTGAACACCCTTTTCTCTGATGCATCTCTATAGTACCCTGCTATACTCTCACTGCTTCACATGATGAAAATTAAGCCAGACATCCCTTAAATAGTATACTGAACTAAAGCAACACCTCATATTAATCTTGACATAGCATCTATGGGTAAGTTTATATTGCTTTAATAATTAACATTTAAGAAAATGTATAAAGCAATGTTCATTTAAAATCATGAGTTACTTTTGGAATCAAAAACATGTTTCATTATTGAGTCATCATGAATGACAGACCCCGTAAAAATAATCCAAAATAATTTTTGCATGTAGTCATAACAGCCCGCATTTTAAAAGAAGATAAACATTATCCTCTTCTTGGTGTTTCATTGTAAGTGGAACAAAAAACAATCTATTAATAATGCTGGTATGTCTGTAGTCATAAATATAATTAAAATATCAGTATCTGATACGTACTGTATGATTAAAATAAAATGTATCATATGAATGTCCTAGCTTTGGGTTGTCAGTCTGGTCCCCTTTGCAAAGATGTTATTTGCCACTGGGTCTGATGGAAAGGATGGAAGAAGATTAAACCTGCAGGGTAGACTGACCTACTTCTGTGAGGTCCACTCAGAGGCCACTCTATTAGATACACCCGTACACCCGCTCATTATCCAAACAGCCAATCATATGGCAGCACCTCAATGCATTAAAGCATGCAGACATGTTCAAAAGTTTCAGTTGTTGTTAGACCAAACATCAGAAAGGGGAAGAAATGTGATCTAAGTGACCATAGAGTGATTGTTGGTGCCAGTCAGGGTGATTTGAGTATCTCAGAAACTACTGATTTCCTGGGGTTTTCAGGCACAACGATCTACAGAATGGTGCGAGGAACAAAAATACATCCAGTGAGCTGCAGTTCTGTGGGCAAAAACAAGTAGTTAATGAGAGAGTTCAGGGAAGAATGGCCAGACTAGTTCAAGCTGAGAGGAAGGCGGATGATGTGGGGTGGGGGGGGGGTGGAATTTCATTGAAACCTAGCGAATATTGGAAGGTCTGGATGGAGTGAATGTGGAGAGGATGTTTCCTATAGTGGGGGAGGCTAGGGCCAGAGGTCACAGCCTCAGAACTGAGGGATGTCCATTTAGAATGGAGGTACGGAAAAATTTCTTTTGTGAAAGGGTGGTGAATCTGTGAAATTCTTTGCCGCATATGTCTGTGCAGGCACTTCATTGGGTATAGTTGGTGATTGATAAGTTCTTGATAAATCAGGACATCAAAGGTCACGAGGAGAAGACAGGAGAATGTGGCCTGAAAGGCATATTAAATCATCCATGATGGAATGACAGAGCAGACTCTTTGGCCTAATTCTGCTTATGTTCCTATTATAATCAAAGATCTGACCATTGTGGAGGTAGCCAGCTGTCATACCAAGAACGAGGCAGGATGCAGGAATACCCCTGGAAGGGGAGATCTTCCAGAGAGTTAGCCAGGTGGATTACACCAGTCTTTAGTAATCCTATCTGTAAATAGACACTGAATCATAGACTCAGGAAGTAACAGATGCACGTCATTAATGATATGGAAACACCAGCAGTTCTATTCCAGGAGGTCAAACTTAAAGTAAAAGATAAATCTCCTTTGAAAGATAATATACCACCTCAAAAACTAATCTAAGAAGAACAAATTCAGGGGAGATTTCTGAATAGAAGATTTGGAATTAAGAATTTGATTTATTGTCATAGGATGTGAGACACAGTGAAAATCTCATCTTGCATACTGTTCATACAGATCAATTCATTACACAGCGCATTGAAGTAGAACAAGGTAAATCAATAACAATATAGAATAAAGTGTAACAAATACAGGGGAAGTGCAGTGCAGGTTCTCAATGCGGTTTTTGAAACTACATGGTTAAGAGACTGTGGGAGTTGTTAAAAAATTATAGCAGAGTATTTTCTGGATAGATAGCATAAGTTTGGTGAGTAGAATATTAACAACATTTAAAAAATACAACTAGAGACACAACAGATTCTACAGATGCTGCAAATCCTGAGCAACGCACACAAAATGCCAGTGGAATTCAGCAGGCCAGGCAGCATTTATGGAGAGGAATAAACAGTCGCCATTTTGCGCTGAGACCCTTCGTCGGGACTAGAAGGGAAGGGGAACAGCGTACTAAGGTGGTGTGGGGGTGAGGCAGGACAGGAATCCAAGCAGGTATGAGATAGGTGTCTCCATGTGAGGGGGGAGGTGGGATTGAAATAAATGGTGCGAGCAGCTGGGAGCTGATTGATGGAAGTGGCTGAAGAGGGAATCTAACAGGGGAGAACAGTAGACCATGGAATAAAACGAGGGAAGCGAAGAACCATAGGGAAGTGATGGACAGGTCATGAGGGTGGGGGAGGGGTGAAGAGAATGGGTGGGAAGACCACTAAAATGAGGGAAAACAAAAAGGTGGGGGTGGGGAGACCAGAGTGAAACAGTTACCAAAAGTTGGAGAAACTGATGCTCATGCCATCTGGTTTGATGCAACCTGGGAACAACCTTGGTCAAGATTCTTCATTCTGCCTGCTGCAAAAGCTAGGATCTCCTAATAGGTACCTATTTCAATTTGACTTCCCATTCCCACACCAGCATGTCCGCTAATAGCCTCTTCTGCTGCCACAATGAGGCCAAATGCAGATTGGAGGAGCAACACTTCACAGTCTCCACCTGATGGCATGAACATCAATGTCTCTATCTTCTGGTAACCACAACCTTCTTCCTCCCCCACCCCCCGCCTTTGCTTTTCCTCATTCTGATAGCCCTCTAACCCCCTTCTCTTCCACTCCCTCATGCTCATTGCCTGTCCATCACCTCACGTTGCTTCCCTCACCTTCTTCCGTTCATTTTATGGTCCACTGTCCTCTCCTATCAGATTCTTTCTTCTTCAGGCCTTTACCTCAGCCCTATTCCCTCCCAGATTTTGCACATCATTCCCTTTCAACCCTCTCCTCTACCCACCCACTGTCCTCCTGATGCACCATCAATAACTCTCGGAGACGTGAGGCGAGAGATAGGCTTTTATTAGCTGGAAGAAAGCTCTGTCAGCAGCAAGAAACCATCACACAACATCCTGGAGACTGAGGGAGGAGCAGTGCCTCCAATCGCCTTTATACAGGGGTCTGTGGGAGGAGCCACGGGAGCAGTCAGCAGGGAGCATGTCCAGACAAGTATATGTAGTTCAGCACACCTCCTTACCTGGACTCACCCATTACCTGTCCCCAACCCTCTCCTTCTTATTCTGGCATCTGCTGCCCTTCTTTTTCAGTCCAGCCTGAAAGGTCAACAGTTTTCCCCCACCTTCATTTTCAGCTTTCTGTCCCCTTCCTTCCTAGTCCTGATGAGGGGTCTCAGCCAGAAACATCAGCTGTTTATTTCCTTCCATAGAAGCTGCCTGACTCGCTGAGTTCCTCCAGCATTTTGAGTGTTCCTTAAAAAAATACACCACCGCCCCTTAATGGCAGATGCTGGTACTGCAGCTGATTAACAATACTATTTGGAGTCTGCAGCGATATTTTCATGACTATTATAAGATCATTACCAAAAAATAAATGAGAAATAAAGTGATAAACTGAGAGTCCAACTTGGAAAAGAGTGTTCTCAAGGATCCTCTTGAATGCAAAACCATACTTGAAATAGCTGAATAAAAAAATCCAAAGATGCACTTTCTTATGCACTAGGGCCAAATTGAACAATCTGGATAAAGCTCACAGTTGTGCACCGCTGATTTATGGTCTCTGGATTATGGGAGGAGGACAAGTAATATATTTTTTTTTAAGTTCTGAGAAGACTTCTTAAGCTGTCCCTTAGGATCAAGGATGATGTTTTTTTTCCCCCAGGCTCCTTTTGAGAAGTGGAATATCCCTGCATGTGAACTTTTTAACATGGAATAGCTACCAGCTGGTCTTGACAAACGAGTTCTTGGTCCAACAGCAAGAAGGACCCAAAGTTCTGTTGATCAGACGTTAGCAGAAACATGCCCAGAGCAAACAATGATGCGGACAAACAGAGGAATGTGATTTTGTTTGCATGCCCTTTTCCTTGAACCTTGCCCCTGCAATGCACAGACCTGATCTCCTCCTCCCTACCTCTATGTCCTTTACACTAGCTACCTAACTTTCAACTCCTATATTTCTGTTCATCGCCTCCCTTATTCCAATGGTCTAATTTCCAGATGCTTCGTTTTCTTGTTACACGCCCCCAGTTTGCATTTCCAGCCTCATTCCAGTGTAACCTGGCGTGACATATTTTGTTAAAGTTTGGGTCTTAAACATCAGGCAAAAGGAATAGGCAGATTTAGACAAGCATCTGTATCAGATATTTTCATTCTTGTAATCTCCTTATTTCTACTTTTTAATCTCATTATAGGGCTCTGGTAGATTAAGGTATTACTTACGCACTATCACTAATATCTTATTTTTAAATTCTAGGTGCATACATTACACAATGCATTTGACATGCGTTTATGCCAGTGATTCACTAATTGGCTTCTCCCTTCCACTTGCCAAAAACTAAAGCTCTCATACTCATTTCCTATCTCACATATTCTATACTACTCAGGCCTTTAGTTAAAGAGACCCTGAATTCTGGAATATGTCCTTATATCTTTCTGCCTTTTTTCCACCTAAAAGGCTCTCATTAAAATCTGTGTCCTTGACCAAGATTTTGACGATCTGCCTCAACATCTCCTTCCACAGCTGGATTCTGGAACATTCTACTAGGTTCACATATAGAGAGGCCACAGGAGCTCTACAGATATTGCTTAACTCTGTTTGTAAATTGCTTTGTTTGCAAGTTGGAACATGTCAATAATTTCTTTGCCTGGTGGCATTTATCCAACTTCATTGTCTGATATTGCTGACATGCTCTCAGCACGTAACTTCATCGACCTGTTCTCAAAAAGCCAGCTCTAATGAAACTGTCCACAATGCTTGGGATCATTATTCTGACTTCAGTGTCTGGAGTCAAATGTCTGATATCATTGGTAGCAGCCACTGACCCATCATCAGTGCATGAAGTCAAAGAATCATAGAGCACTACAGCACAGTAACAGGCCCTTTGGCCCATCTAGACTCTGCAGCCTGGTTTTCTGCTTAGTCCCATTGATCTGTACCTGCAGCATAGTCCATCCCGCCTTTCTCATCTATGTACCTGTCCAAATTTATCTTAAATATCACAACTGAACCCACAACCACCACTTCTGCCGGCAGCTCATTCCACACTCACACCAACCTCTGAGTGAAATAGTTACTCCTCAGATTTTCCTTAAATATTTCACCTTTCACCCTGATCTCTGGTTCACATCTCACTCGACCTGAGAGGAAAAAGCCTGCATGCATTCACCCTACCTATACCCCTCATAATCTTTGTATTCCTCTAACAAAACAAATATCCTGGGTTCATTTCCTCAAGACCTGGCTGCAACCAAGTAAATTTTCTCTGCGCTCATTCAAGCTTATTGATATCTTCCCTGTAGACAGGTGACCAGAACGGCAAACAATACTCTAAATTGGGCCTCACCAACATCTTGTATAGCTTCAACAGAACATCCCAACTCCTGTACTCAAGGCCCTGATTTATGAAGGCCAATGTGCCAAATTTTCTCTTTACGAACCTCTCTATCTGTGATCCCACTTTCAAAGAATTGTAGATCTGTATTCCTGAGTCCGTTTGCTCTACTGCACACCTTAGTGCCCTACCATTCACTGTGTAACCCTGGTTTGTCCTTCCAAAGTGCAATACCTCACACTTGTCCATATAAAATTCCATTTGCCATTTTTCAGCCTATTTTTCCAGCTGGTCCAAATCACTTAACAAACTATGACAGCCTTTGTCACTCCAATAATGGTGTTATCTACAAATTGACTGATCTTCAAACTCCAAATGGAATATAGCCCATAGTATGCCTTCTTCATAATTGCATTCAGAGGTTGGGCCCAGAATAGATCTTTCAAGATGCTGACACTCAGGAATTTGAAGCTGCTTAACTTTCCACTGCTGATCCCTCAATAAGTACTGTTGTGTACTCTCCCAATTTCCCCTTCCTGAAGTCCAGAATCAATTTCTTGGTCTTACTGACCCTGATTATTGCAACACCATTCAACCAGCCGATAGATCTCACTACTGTGTGCCTTCTCATCACCATCTGAGATTCTGTCAACAACAGTTGCGTCATCGGCAAATTTATAGGTGGTGATTGAGCTGTGCCTAGCCATACAGTCATGAGTGTGTACAGAAGTGTATACATGAGTGTATACATGCTAAGATGGAGCGCGATATTAATACGCAGCAGCCTCTCCGGACTCTGGATTAGGGATTGCCAAACGTTATGTGGATTTTCTGGTGTGGTCTGTTTTGTTATGTGTTTTTGTGATATCATTCTGGAGGAACGTTGTCTCATTTTTTAACTGCATTGCATTTGTGGTTTTTAAATGACAATAAACTGAATCTGAATCTGAATAGAGCAGAGGATTGTGCTTTGGTTGTTTGTCAATGAGGAGGAGATGTTATTTCTGATCTGCATGGACTGTGGTCTCCAGATGAGGAAGTCAAAGATTCAGTTGCAGGGAGAAGTACAGACATCCAGGATTTGAAACCTGTTGATTAGTACTAAGGAGATGATGGTGTTGAACTCAGAGCTGTAATCAATAAACAGCAGCCTGATGTAGGTATCGCTATTGTCCAAGTGGGCAGCCAGTGAGATTGCATCAGCTAACTGCAGTGTGTAGAGGTCCTTGCTTAGGCAGGAGTTAATCCTAACGATGACCACACTCTCATTCACAGGAGATGTGACTGCTTCTGGGCAATCGTCATTGAGGCAGCTCACTCTGATTTTCTTGGGTACTGGTCTGATCAATGCCCTTCTGAAGCAGGTGGGGGTCCTCCAATTTCAGCAGTGAGAGATTGAAGGTGTCCTTGAGCACCCCAGCCAGTTGGCTGCAAAATATTTTCCATGCACTGCCAGGTACACCATCGCGGCCTGACACCTTACGAGGGTTTACCCTCTTTAAAGATATTGCTTATATCAAACGTTGGGGCAGATATCATGGAGTTGCCTAATGCTGCAGAGATTCACACAGGAATAGTTTAACTCTCTTTTTCAAAGCCTGCATGAAAAGCATCCAGCTCATCAGGGACTGAAGCATCATGGATGCTTATGATGTTAGGTTTTGCCTTGTAGGGAGTAATGGCTGCAACTTCTGCCATAGCTGACATACATCCGATTTCATCTCTAACTTCACAGGGAATTGCTTTTTTACTCTTAAGATAGCCTTCCAAAGGTCATATATGGGCTCCTTGTAGAGTTCTGGATCATCATTATTTAGCACCACAGATCCAGCCTGAGCAGATTGCAAACTTTCCGGTTCATCTATGGCTTCTGGTTTGTGAATGCCCAGGACACTCTCAAAGGCTCACATGCATCCACACAGGTCTCGATGAAGTCAGTGACAACTGTGACATATTCATTCAGACCCAAAGATGAATCCCCGTATGTTCACCGATTCAAAGGAGTCCCATAAGCATTCCTCCACATTCCTTGACCATACATATGAGGTACTCATCTCTACTGCTGAGGTCCTCAGTCTCTCGCTGTACGCCGGGAGTAGAAGGTGATTGGACTTGCCAAAGTGTGGGTGTGGCAAGCGTTCTAGATGGTGGTGTAACAGTGATCAAGTGTGTTGGCTCCTTTGGTTCTACAGGTGATATGTTGGTGGAAGTTCGTCAGAGACTTCTTCAAGCTGGCCTGGTTGAAGACTCCGCAATGATTCGGAAGGCATCAGAGTGTCTGCTGATCATGGTACTCAGCTCCTCCAGTGTGAGCCTGGCAATAGCCTGGGCTGGAAAGTACACTGCAAACAGGATGATGGCGGAAAACTCCCTCACCAGGTAGAATGGATGACACTTGACTGCTTGATACAGTGACAGGCAGGCAAGATGGCACTGGTGAACCATGGTGATGTGTTGTTGGCTTCTTACAAAATTTATAAATATGCCTCTTTTGAACTACTTTTTGAACTATAGCATGTGATCTCCCTTTAAGTAATGTACTTTAAAACTGTCTTAATGAACTAGTGACTTCACAATCTTCTGAAGGATTTGGCAGATGAAGATACATCACCATGGCTGAAAGAGAAGAAGGAGGGGAGGACTCCAAGCCAGACTAAATCAAAGGGGCAGGAAACTTCCTTTACCCAGCATCTTGTTAGCAAATGTACTGTCGCTGGAGAACAAGATTGAGGACCGAAGAGCAAGATTACTGTATCATAGGAAATGAGGAACTGCTGCGTTCTCTGTTTCGTGGCTGTTGGCAGAGTTAGCTAACGAACCAAGTTGGTATTGGAACCCCAGTGAGGGTTGCATAAACAAACAAAGAATGTTCAATCAACAACATATTTACAATATTACTCTAATATTAAATATATATAACACTCCGCCCTGCTTAGCTATAAACTCAAATTCAATATAGATTCAATTCAAATTCAAAACTATCTACAGTACACAGTATACTGTATAATACACTACTGTGCTACATACAGACATCCACAGTTTAGTAAATTTTAAATTGTCCCATTCTGGCCAAAAGATTTAATCACTACGGTAGATTTTTTACTCTTATGGATGGGATAACACGTTTCCTGACAAGGGGGGGTCACTCTGCTTGGCAGGTGAGACTTGTGGCTGTGAAACAATCTCAGGTTCTGGGGGATTCTCCATGGTGGTTGTAGGAGTTGACTCTGAGACTACAGGAAGTGGTTCTGACAGCTCTAGATACTTTTCTTCTTTTTTTCTCTCTGGGTCTACTTCAATCCTTGCTTTTCTCCCGGCCCTGGCTCCTTTCTCCCTCTATCCCATTCTTTTTCTTTTTTATGTTGCTTCTTTCTTTCACACTTTTCTCTTTCCCGCTCACATCTTTCTCTCTATCCCTTCTCTCCTTTTCAACCTACTCTTTATTTTCTCCCCTTCCTTTTTCTTCTTCTAGCTTCTTGTGTCTTTGAATTTGCTAATTTCTCGGGAGATTAGGTTTTGTTTACCCATTTCCATGGCATTTTTTTCTGTGTTGTTTTTACGTAGTTCAGTCTAGTTTTTGTACTGTTTCATGTAGCACCATGGTCCCGAAAAACGTTGCCTCGTTTTTACTGTATACTGTATCAACAGTTATGGTCAAAATGACAATAATAAGTGACTTGACTTGACTTGACACTTTGTCATCCTCCTTTTTCCTTTTCTTTTTCTTCTTTCTAGGATGTGTATCTTGATCTTGTGAAGGATCATTTAATTCATTGCAGTTTTTTTCTTAATAAGCCTTCTATAGCTCCTTTTATGATCTGATCTCTCCCCTTGGTTTTCTCATCCACATCATTTGATGAATCCTCGGTTTTCCTGTCTCCATTGACTCTTTTACACTCGACCACTACGATTAGGAATGCCTGCTGTTCCATGCCTAGACCCCACTTTAGGAAATCTGATCACTTGGCTGTCCTCCTCCTACCTGCATACAGGCAGAGACATCATGAGCAAAGCCCTCCCTACCACTGAACACATCTACTCGATGAGGTATTGCAGGAAAGCATCATCTATCATGAAGGACCCCCACCATCCAGGCCATGTTCTCTTCTCTTTGCTGCCACCAGGAAGAAGGTACAGGAGCCTTAGAACCCACACCACTAGATTCAGGGACAGTTATTACCCCTCAGCCATCGGGTTCTTGAACCTGAGGGGATAACTTCACTCATCCTCACTCACCCCATCATTGAAGAGTTCCCACAAGCTGTGCACTCACTTTCAAGAATTCTCCATCTCATCTTCTCATTATTTATTGCTTACTTATTTAATTAATATTATTTTTTCCTCTTTTGTATTTGCACAGTTTTTGCCTTTTGCACATTGT
Source organism: Hemitrygon akajei (assembly GCF_048418815.1). Classification (NCBI taxonomy): domain Eukaryota; kingdom Metazoa; phylum Chordata; class Chondrichthyes; order Myliobatiformes; family Dasyatidae; genus Hemitrygon; species Hemitrygon akajei. Next base: position 44,068,850 of record NC_133134.1, read on the forward strand.
CCGTTGTGTTGGGTGTGGGTCTTTCCTTGATTTGATTGTATTTCTTGTATTTACTGTGTAATGCCTGCGAGAAAATCGGTTGTTTATGTTGACACACTGTTTATGGACTTTGATAATAAATTTACTTGGAACTTTGATGTTGCAGGTCAGGGGAGCAGGACTGGGACAGAACCACCACGCCTGTGCACCACATAAGGCAAATGCCTCTGCCTCTGCCTTTACCTGACACCACTGTCCAGTCCATGGAAGGTGAAGTCCTTGAGCTGAAGCACTGTCTCCAGAGAGCTGGGGGGAGGGGTGAGCAAATTACACAGCAGTTCATGATGTCCCTCTGGCACTGCACTCTTGCTCTAAGTTCTTTAATCTCATTTTCCAGACTATACTTTAGCCACAAAGATGGTTAGGAGTGGGGGCCTCAGGCCCTGCCTTTCAATTTTACCTGCAGCCCAGGTTCTGAATCATCTATACAAAATGCTCTGAACATCCATATAGAGTTGTACACCTTTATCAATATCCTGGTCACCTTTAGCTGCAAAGTCTACAATTATTTTCCTATCTGTCAAAAAGATAACAATATATCCAAGTATTCATTTCACACCAAATCCTACTCACACATGTCCCCCCATCCTATATTGCTTCATATTATTCCAGAACAAACACATCTATGCACTTGAATCTTTAAGAAAGATTTAATCCACTCTTTAAGAAAGGAGGAAGGCAGCAGAAAGGAAATAATAGACCAGTTAGCCTGACCTCAGTGGTTGGGAAGATGTTGGAGTCAATTGTTAACAATGAGGCGATGGAGTTCTTGGTGACACAGGGCAAGATAGTACAAAGTCAGTATGGTTTCCTTCAAGGAAAACCCTGCCTGACGAACCTGTTGGAATTCTTTGAGGCGATTACATATCAGATAGATAATGGGGATGTAGTGGATGTTGTATATTTGGATTTTCAGAAGGCCTTTGAGAAGGTGCCACACATGAGGCTGCTTACCAAGTTAAGAGCCCGTGGTATTACAGGAAAGTTACTAACATGGTTAGAGCATTGGCTGATTGGTAGGAGGTAGCGAGTGGGAATAAAAGGATCCTTTTCTGGTTGGCTGCCAGTAACTATTGGTGTTCAGCAGGGGTCGGTGTTGGGACCACTGTTTTTTATGCTGTATATAAATGATTTAGATGATGGAATAGATGGCTTTGTTGCCAGGTTTGCAGATGATACAAAGATTGGTGGAGGGGCAGGTAGTGTTGAGGAAACAGGTAGGATGCAGAAGGATTTAGACAGATTAGAAGAATGGGCAAGAAAGTGGCAAATGAAGTATAATGTTGGGAAATGCATGGTCATGCACTTTGGCAGTATAAATGAATGTGCGGACTAATTTCTAAATGGGGAGAAAATGCAAAAATCTGAGATGCAAAGGGACTTGGGAGTCCTTGTGCAGAACATCCTGAAGGTTAACTTGCAGGTCGAGTCAGTGGTGAGGAAGGCAAATGCCATGTTAGCATTCATTTCAAGAGGTCTAGAATACAAGAGCAAGGAGGTGATGCTGAGGCTTTGAAACACACTGGTGAGGCCTCACCTTGAGTATTGTGAACAGCTTTGGGCTGCTCATCTTAGAAAAGATGTGCATGCATTGGAGAGGGTCCAGAGGAGGTTCACAAGGATGATTCCAGGAATGAAAGGGTTATCATATGAGGAACGTTTGATAGCTCTGGGTTTATACTTGCTGGAATTCAGAAGGATGAGAGGGGGATCTCATTGAAACGTTTTGAATGTTGAAAGATCCAGACAGAGTAGATGTGGAAAGGATGTTTGGCATGGTGCGGGAGTTTAGGACAAGAGGGCACAGCTTCAGGATAGAGGGGGGTGCCCTTTCAAAACAGAGATGCAGAGAAACTTCTTTAGCCAGAGGGTGGTGAATTTGTGGAATTTTACCACAGGCAGCTGTGGAGGCCAGGTCATTGGGTGTGTTTAAGGCAGAGAGTGATAGGTGGACATAGCATCAAAGGTTACTGGGAGAAGGCTGGGAACTGGGTTGAGGAAGAGAAAAAAAATTATCAGCCATGATTGAATTGCGGAGCAGACTCAATGGGCCAGGTGGCCTAATTCTGCTCCTATATCTTATGGTCTTATAAATCTTGTCATCATTTTACCCTCAAGTATCATTCAACTTCTCCAAATCCTCTTCTTGTGAATGCTCTCACCCCATCCCCTCAACAGAATCTTATAATCTGTCTCTGCACTCAATTAGTATCACCCTGCCCACTTCTTCCGCCACCTGATTCCATCAGCCCATCATCCCCTCATCTACCAGACTCTATCCCAGCCCCAATCCTCCTCATACTGCTATATCTATTATCTTTCCTCTTCCCTCAGGCCCGATGCAGAGCCTTGACACAAAAGATGGTTTTCAAGTTTATTCCACCCCCGAGTCAGTTTTGTAAAGCAGCAATATGAATGCTTTGCTATATTGGGATCTCTTTGATGGATAGGAAAATAAAGCAGAGACTTTATTTTCCTTAGTATTTTTATTTTAGTATTATGATGTGTGAAACAGGACACAGATAGTCTCTGCTTTAATATTTTGAAAATTATTACATATAATATCCTGTACTTTACTATTAGTTAATTCTGCACACTGCTAAGTGTTTTTAAATGTTGCTGCTCTAACAAAAGAATCTCCCGCTCGGGATAAATAGTTATTACTACTACTATTATTATTACTGTTGTGATTCACAGCATCAAATAAACGTGAAGGTCAGAAAGTGAGAAATTGCTTATTGTGAGCTGGGTGCAAGTTTTAAGAGGTGAAAGATATTTATACAAAGTGTGTATGAACGTAGGAAAGGTCGGCCATAGTCGAATTTATTGTCATAAATACGCACAGGTGCATCGAAAAAGTTGCAGAAGCATCACATGCACATGGCATCAGGCACGACATTCACAAGAAAAACATAAATAACGGTGCAGAAGGGAAAGAATAGATTTTGCTGATTTGTGCGACACGTTATGGCTGTTAACATGCAATATGTCTGGGTTGATGGTCATTGCTCCCGGCAATTGGGATCCTGTTCTACTTTTGCTCCGTCCCACATGCCGCATCCATCAATCCCGGCTCCCAACTCCCGAGCAACAAACCGCGTGCCAGCCACGTCACGGGTGGCGCGACGTCAGTTCCTGCGTGTGCCGGTGGAGGTGACGTCAGTGGCCGGGTGAGGGTGAGCCGGTAGACAGGCCTCTCGAGAGAGCGGGGTGCAGTGAGAATGGCTTCCAACAGTCAGGCTGCTTCGAAGGACAGAGTGAGTGATCGTGCCGCCCCCGCCCTGGCAGGGCCCGGGGCCGGGGCCGGGGCCGACAGGAGCTGTGTCCTCTGCTGCCAGGAGCTGGAGATTTACGCCGTGGGCAAGTGCGATCACCCGGTCTGTTACCGCTGCTCCACCAAGATGAGGGCCCTGTGTGGGCAGAAGTACTGCGCCGTCTGCCGCTTGGAGCTCGACAAGGTAATGGGGATCGGAGGGAGGGAGCGTAGCCTCGCGGAGGGAAGCGGGGGGAGTTTAACCACCTCCGGCCCCCAACCTCCACCGGCTCAGCAGCGGGGCAGAACCCGGCGAGCCCACAAAGGGCCTCAGTGGTGGGTGTGCGCATGCACCCCAGACCCTGGTGTCGGGCCCGCCTGGGCGGGTGAATAAACGAATCTAGGGGACAGTCTACTGAAAGTCTTTTGTTTTTATATTGTTGGGTACAGTACTAAGTTGTGTGTCTTTCACGTCTCCCGCACCGTGATCAATGCGTTGTCCTACACCGAGGTCACTCCCTTTTTATGCTGTCACTTGGCGGCTTCCCGAATATGGGAAGTGGAGGTGCAAATTTCAAACATGTCAAAGTTCTCTGGTACTCAGGATGACCAAGGCTATGTCGATCTGGCATTATTTGGTTATTAATGGTAGTCTTTGGATTCTGACCTCGTTTATGTTCTCTGAAGCTTGTCTCCTTGTGACCCGCAACTTTTTGAAATAAACTTGCGTTGTTGTAACGTGTCCAAGCGCAGTGTCATATTAACCAGTATTGCAACATGCCCAAGTGCATAGTCAAATGTTTGCAGTTCTTAGGCACTTCGTTGATTCTATTGTTATCGAACTTATTAAGTATCTCCCGCAAGAAAACGAATCTTAGGGTTGTGTATGGTGACGTACATGTACTTTGACAATAAGTTTTACTTTTAAACTTTTAAGATTGACAGATTTTGGGTTTTTCCAAAGAGATTTGCGTTTTCCCAGCTAGAGTAACAGGTATTGAAAACCAGAAGGTGGGCTCTTAAAGCAACACACACAAACTGCTAGTGGAATGCAGCAGGCCAGGCAGCATCTATAGGGAGAAGGACGAAGGGTCTCGGCCCAAAACGTCGACAGTGCTTCTCCCTATAGATGCTGCCTGGCCTGCTGTGTTCCACCAGTATTTTGTGTGTGTTGCTTGAATTTCCAGCATCTGCAGATTTCCTCGGGTAGGCTCTTAAAATTGAGTTTTGCATTACAAGTTTAAATCAGCTAATCATATAGAAGGGCAACGTATTGCAAAGGTGTGTTTATTTGTAAATTTCATTTTTGATGCTGTGAACTTCTGCTATATTTTGCACCTGTACCCATTTGGACTGATGCAGACATCATAGCAGTGCTCAAAGTTCACACTATGTAGTTTTTAATGGGATAGAAACATAGAAAACCTACAGCACAATACAGGCTCTTCGGCCCACGAAGTTGTGCCGAACATGTCCATACCTCAGAAATTACTAGGCTTACCTATAGCCCTCTATTTTTCTAAGCCCCATGTGCCTATCCAAAAGCCTCTTAAAATACCCTATCGTATCTGCCTCCACCACCGTTGCTGGCAGCCCATTCCACGCACTTACCACTCTGTGAGTAAAAAACTTACCCCTGACATCTCATTATTATTATTATATTCTATTCCCCTTGAAATAAATACCAACATTGCATTTGGCTGCTTTACCACAGACTCAACCTGTAAATTGAACCTGGGAGTTTTTCAAAAGGATTCCTAAGTCCCTCTGCCCCTCTGATGTTTGAACCTTCTCCTTATTTAGATAATATTCTGCACTTTACCAAAAGGCATTTTCATACATTTCCCACACTATCTGCTATTTTGTTGTCCTTTCTTCCAATTTGTCTTAAGTCCTACTGCAGTAGCATTGCTTCCTCAGCATTATCTACCCCTCCACCAAACTTCATATCATCTGCAAACTTTGCCACAAAGCCATCAATTCCATTATCCAAACCATTGACAAACAATGTGAAAAGTAGCGGTCCTAATACTCACCCGTGAAGAACGCCACTGGCAGCCAACCAGAAAAGGTTCGTTTTATTTCCACTCGCTCCCTCCTGCCTGTCAGCTATTCCTTTCTCCTGCCAGTATCTTTCCTGTATTGGCATAGGATTTTATCTTGTTAAGCAGCTTCGTGTGGTACCTTATCAAATGCCTTCTAAGAATCTAAGTAAATGACATCCACCGCCTCTCCTTCATCCACCCTCCTTGCTACTTCCTTGAAGAACAATAACAGGTTGGTTAGACAAGATTTCCCTTGACAGAAACCAGAACTGTCTTTGACTTATTTTATCATTAGTCTTCAAGTACCCCACAACGTCATTCTTAAGAATAGACTCCAACACCTTCTCAACCACTGAGACTAGGTTAACTGGCCTATAATTTCCTTTATTTTGCCTTCCTCCCTTCTTAAAGAGCTGAGTGACATTTGCAACCTTCCTGTCCTCCAGGACCATGCCAAAATCAAGTGATTCTTGAAGGATCATTACCAATACATCTATTATCTCTTCAATAACCTTTCTTAGGACTCTGGAATGTAATCCATCTGGTCCAGGCGACTTATCCACCTTAAGACTTTTGAGTATTCCTCACACTTTTTCCTTTGTAATACAATGGCACTTATTCCTGCTCCCTAACACTCACCGACCTCTGGCACTTAGCTCGTGTCTTCCACAATGAAGACTGACGCAAAGTACCCATTAAGTCACCTGCTATTTCTTTGTCCACCATTACTACCTCAACAACATCATTTTCCGGTAGTCCAGTATCAACTCTCACCACCTTTTAACTCTTTATATAACTGAAAAGACTTTTAGTATACTGCTTTATATTATTGGCTAGTTTGTCCTCATAATTCATCTTTTCCCTTCTTATAGATTTTTGAGTTGCTTTTTTTTTTGGATTTTAAAAGCTTCCCAATCATTCAACTTCCCCCTCACTCTTGTTTCCTTATATGCCCTTCCTTTGTGTTTTATGCTGTTCATAACTTCCCTGTCAGCATGGTTGCCTACCCCTGCCATCCCTGCTAGTATCCTCCTCCAATCCACCTGGATAAACTCCTCTCTCGTGCCTCTGTAATATATGGTTGTGCTTTTTTACAGCTTGAAACATCCAAATAGCAGTTTATCTGCTGACTTAAAGCTACCTCTTATTCTACACTGGAAGATTGAGTGGAATAGCCAAGGAGTTATAAAATCGTGTAGCATGAAAATGAGCCATTCAGCCCAATGTGTCCATGCAGACTAGTGGGCATTAAATCCATCTCCCAGCACCTGGTTCACAACCTTCTTTGCCTAAGTGATTCAAGTGCTCATCTAGACACCTTAAATGCTGTCAGTGACCACCCCTCCCCCACAGTTTATCATCTTCAAGCAGTAGTTTTGAGTGTAGTGAAGATCTTCCTCATATCCCTTCTAAATTTCTTTCCCCTTTGCCCTAAAGCTATATTCTCTAATTTTATTTGCCTCTGAAATAGGAGGTTTCCTGTAGTCTACCATATTTATATTGCTCATATTTACGTAGCTTAGTCATGTCACCTTTAAGTAACTACTCCATTGTAAACAGTCCAGGTTTCTTCAGTTTTTCTGAACTGTTCTATCCTGGGCAACATCCTGTGGATTATCCTCTGCATCTTCTCCAATGCTACCTCATCCTTTTGATAGCATGGATATCAGAACTGCATGCCATACTTCAGCTGAGGTCTGACCAGTGTAGTTTCCCTTTTTGATTCCCTGTCAAATGAAAGTCAGTATTCCATATGCCTTTCTAACCTATGTTCTGTACATATTTTGCTATTTTTTCAAGGAACTATTGATATTTACTCCAAGGCCTCTATTCCTTGATACTTTCCAAGAATTTGCTATTCATTCAGTACTCCTAAATACATCACTTTGCATTTGCCTGGATTAAACTCAATCTGCCATTTTCTGGCCCATTTTGCCAATAAGCTGATATCTCTTTGCAGCCTAAGATGACCTTCCACTCTGACAGCAACTCTGCTGATCTTTGTGTCATCTGTAAACTTGTTGATGGTGCCTACCACCTTTCCCTGCTCCCTTTTTTTGAAAAGGGGGATCAATTTGCTGTTCTCCAGTAATTCCACATTTGTGTTCAGTGAAGATGTATAAATCTCAGCTGGATTCCCAGCTCTTCTAACTTCTTACTCTTGTAGCAGCCTGGTATAAATTGCATCCAATCCTGGGGATTTATCTGGGTATTAAGCCTGCTAAAGCATTTTTTTTAAGTAGTGCTTAGGATCTTGCCTTAACCTTCTGGCTCCATGCAGAGATTGAACATATTGTTCCTAATGGGTCCTATTTTTGCACTAGGTATTCTTTTACCCTTAACATAATCATAGGACACCTTCACATTTACTTTAATCCTGTCTGCTGATTTTTTTAACCTGTATTTGCCTTCCTAATTTTTTAAGAACCTCCCTATACTTTTGTGCTCTGGGCTGCTCTGTCATTCATTCCCTCTATCTCTCATGTTTGCTTTTTCTTTCTCCATCCCTTGCTATCTCTCAACATCCAATGTTCCATGCACTTGTTACCCCATGGCTATTACTATTACAGGAACACATTGGCCTTGAACTCTTGCTGTTTCTTCTTTCATTGTTTCCCATTATGCAGTTACAGAAGTATCTGCAAGTAGATGTTCTTTACCAGTGTATGAATTTCAGTTCTGTATTGAATTTGAAATTTTTAGTTGGCAGGTACAAAATGTAAAAGCTACTGTTACTTTTCTATGAGAGAGTGACCTCCCAGTTAATTCTAGAAAGCATTTAGATTTTAATTTGGAAATATTTGCCATGGTATTTTTTTAGAATGCAGAATAATGTGGAATGGTGGATTTGTGGCCTAAACTCTATTCTGACCATGCAAGGTTTAGGGTTAGGGGTTTGTAAATCTAAAGTAAGCACCATATGCCTGGCAAAATGAGACAAATCATGGATCCTGGGGTTGTAATCTCCTTAATCTTTTTTTTCAGGTGGGTTTGAAAGATGTCTCATAAATTTATTTCAAAGCCTAGAATAACTGATAGTCATGTACTGTATCATTTTTGCTTAAAGTCTAGCATTTATTTCTTGATGTATGATGTCCAAAACTAAGCATTTTTCTAGATAATTGTAATTTTTGGCATGAGCCTCTCCAGTACTACTTTCCTAGATTCCATATGGTAAGCCACAGAAGTTCTGAAATTTCGTTTAAAACAAAATACAGCAGTATCCAGAAATATTACGGAGATTAGTACTATTTTGCTTCAGCTTTAATTGGGCTCTGTGTTTGGGTACAAACATAACTAGAGTTTCAAAGTTTATTGACACCAAACAAGGATATTCATGATCACCCATGCAGCAAAATGAGCAATCCCGACATAGGCTGTGAAACTACTTGATGTTTGATGTTCTTTTGGAAATGGATTGAACATAATATATCTGGATACTTCTGAACCAATTTACTGTAACAGTGCTGAGTAGAGATGAGCTCATTTTAAAAAAATTCTGCAAACCTGGCCATTGTATTTATATTTATAGTAAAAATACTAATATCAATCATGTCCTTTGCAGGTTGTATTTGTGAATAAAATTTCTCCATTTTCAACAATAGTAACTCATCAATTCCACCATGAAAAGAAATATGGTATTTATATTGCTGATGGGAAGATTCATACCCAGTTCAGGTACTTCAATTTTCTCTTTTTTTAAAATAGTGACTCTCCAGCAGTTTCTAATGTTGAATCTATTAAGGTCTTTGTTAATATTTTTCATGGCATTTTTAAGTGGAACATGCCAATTTTTGTTAATTCAATTCAGACTCTTTCTCCTAGCATATTGGATCACATGGAGGAGAAAATGAGCAGCATATTACCATAAATATTTTTAATTTAATAAATTAAGTACTTGCAACTTGCCTTTATCAGTTGCTCATTTGGGTATTTTACATTCAATATTTTCTGTTTTATTCATTTATTTCTAATAGGAAACTCCTGCAGCATGACTGCTCAGTATGTCTTGAGTCAAGACCCTTCAATACTTTTGAAGAACTAGAACATCACATGAGGAAGCAACATGAGATGTTCAGTTGTAAACTGTGCGTAAGACACCTCCAGGTGAGTTATTTGATCGGAAGTTTGAGATACTGGGTACCTGCCAGCCTTTTTTTAAAAATTGCTTTTGTGCGTTTTTATTTTTAATATTTATGCCTCAGATGTAGAATTTTCTGCCAAACAAATATCTGTCCATCCTGATTGGCCTTAAATTATGGTGATGTGCTGGCTTGAATTATTACAGTTTTTGCTGAAGATAAACTTGATGCTTAAACAGGTGAAGGTGAATAAATGGTCAAATTGGGATTGTGCAGTTGTAATGTTTCCATGGAACTGCTGCCTTTGACCTTCTAAGTGCCAGAGAATGCTGGTTTGTAAGCTATTGTCAAATAAAACTTGTTTTAATTGTATCCTGTGGAAGACTCACCGCTCACAGTTCACCACTCATTGAAAAATTAGAATATTCTCTGCCAGTTACGTATACTGCTTTCTCATGGATTGTTTGGGGTTTCTTGGGATGTTCAAAAGTGTTTAAGTAGCCATTTCATCTCGTGTTTATTTAACAAGTCACAAGTATTCACAATTGTGTTTGGCAGGATCATAGTAATTGTAGAATTGATTAACTGGGTGCCATACTTTTAGATACACCTGGTGCTGTTTGTGGCATTGCTGTGGTTGAACACGTTTTCCTCACAGTGAAGCTCAAACTTCTGTTCTTCACAAGAACTTGTAACATTTCACTCTCTGTGCATGATGGTTCTGAAGTTCAAAGGTACAATTTAATGTCAGAGAGATGTATACACTATACATCCTGAGATGCTTTTTCTTCACAACCACCCACAAAAACAGAGGAGTGCCCCAAAGAATGAACGATATTTAAATGTTAAAACCCCAAAACTCTCCCACTGCCCAGCTCCTTCCTCCCTTGTGTAAGTGGCATCAAGTAACAATTCCCCGAACCCCCTCCCCCACCACCACACCAGCAAGAAAGAAAACAGCCATCTGCACCGCCACTGAGCACTCAAGCATGAGCAAAGCAATAGCAAAGACACAAACTTGCAGTTACCCCAAAGACTTGGCGTTTCACTTGGTATTCGACATACCACAGGTTCTCTCTCTCCCTAATAAGGGAGAAAGGGGTGTCTCCATTTTTCCAGCGAGCGGGAAGACATAACAAATAACTCACTGGTTTACGATGTTAAAAGTCCATTATGCCGCTTTTTTGAGCTCTGTGCCTGAAGATCGCAAAGATCCCAGGTCTCCAGGGACACAGCAGATATTCTGACACCCCTGACAACACGCAGGTCTCCTGTTGTGACACGACTCTCAATCTGCTCATCTCCAGCGCCCCCAAGGTCCTAGGCTTCTGAATTTGAGCTGGACCCCAAGAGCGGGTCCCATTCCTGCAAAGAACCGAAGTCAGCATGTAACTCCGGGTCAGGGTCTTCAAAAGAACCCTGAAAGGGAAAAATAAAGATACTAAAGATGGAAATAGAGCTGTTTCCGAAGATGCAAGCAAAGGAGTCGCCATTAGGCACCATTAATCCTCCTAAGCTCTACCTTCTATTGTAGATAAGTTGACTGTTGGATTACATTTGTTCAGCCTGATCTTGCTCTCTGTACAAGTCAATAGCTACTTTTGTTGAAGGGTGAACAAATGAAGGGTCTCATCCTGAAATGTGGACTTTTTATTCCTTTCTATAGATGTTGCCTGACCTGAGTTTCTGTAGCATTTTGTGTAAGCTGCTTTCGTCAATCTTCTGATGGCATATGAAATTCCCATAAGTATATTCTGTGTCCTTGTTATACTACTCATTGATTTAGCACTTTAGAGAGGGCAATGATTTACTTATTTGTGACTTGAAACTGTGGAACTTAGAGATGCTAAAGGCTACTCTTTTCTGCTGAAGCATTAAGATTCCAATGAGCCTTGAAAGGGTAAATGTGGAGATTTTGTTTCGTGTGGTTAGGGTGTCCAGAACCAGGGATTACAGTCTCAATGTTGAAGATTAACCATTCAGGACAGATGTGAGAAGAAATTTCTTCATCTAAAGGCTAATACATTTTTGGAATTCTCTAAGAGCACTGTGGAGGCTCAGTTGCTACGTATATGCAAATTGGCAATGGATCGAATAGGATGTTAAGTGAGTATAAGAAAGTGGCACAAGGTGTTTTTTTTGGGAGAGAAACATGGTCTTGATTGCCAATACAAGCATAACAGATAAAATGGTCTATTTCTCTTTTTTTTGGTTGTTTCTTGGGTTTCTTCTGTCTGTTACACAAGACACAAAAGGGAAATGGGTCTGACAAGTTCAAGAAATTGGCCAGGAGATGCATTTCTGTTACTTTCAATTTTGACACATAACCCCCAACTTGTGGTTGACTGTCCCAGCTATGTCCAATGCTAAGTGGTCAGTCTGATTCTATTCTTGTGATTTTTTAAATATATATTTTGATGGTTTACTACATGAGTAGTAATCTTTGGGTTGAGAGTCAGTTAAGTATGAGAGTTTGGATTTACATTGGCCAATTGGATAAATGATGGCACATTTTCATCCCTGAACTATAGAAAGCCAGATGGACTTCATGGACTCTGAGTAGTTTGTTTTAATGAATATTTAGTTAAATTGCTGAATTTAATTTCCCCTTGTGAAATTAATCAACTGAGTCTGATGGATAAAATCAATATTGCCAAACGATGAGTTATTTTGCAGTTGACCCATTTTTTGTAAATTTTATCCTTAAATTTTTATTTTCAGCGTTGAAAGCTTCTTAGTTATCAGGTATGGTTTAGTATCATGTTGTGGCGACCCAATTACTAGCACACTCGAACCGGCTGACAGTTAGCCAGCGTGCAGGCGCAAAGGCTAGGTCCGGAACAAAGGGAGAAAGCCTGAGGCGGTGTCAGTACGTGCCTCTCGAGGCATCCGGTGGGGGAGGGAAAGTTTAAAGCAAGACTGTGAAGTGGGAATAAACTTTATCTTTGACTGCAGTTTACCGACTCCGTGTCGTTATTTTAGCGCTGCGTGTAGCACACCGCTACAATTGGAGACCCTTACGGTCCAAACGTTTTTGGACTGGAGATGAACGACGCCGCATCTGTTCATGCGGTTTCCTTGAAACTGCCAAGCTTCTGGATGCTACAACCTCACCTATGGTTTCAGCAAGCAGAAGCCCAATTCCACGTTCGGCAGATAACCTCAGAGGACACCCGTTACTACTACGTGGTGAGCTCCCTCGACCAGGACACAGCGGCCCAGGTCGCGGAGTTCGTACAGTCTCCCCCGGCGGACGGCAAGTACACGGAATTCAAAGCCCTGCTCATAAGGACTTTCGGGCTCTCCCGCCGCGAGCGAGCTGCCCGTTTACTGCACCTGGATGGCTTGGGAGACAGGCCTCCATCAGCTTTAATAAATGAGATGTTGTCTCTGGCCGACGGACACACACCCTGCCTCATGTTTGAGCAGGCATTCCTGGAGCAGCTGCCCGAGGACATACGCCTGCTGCTGTCCGACGCGGATTTCAGCGACCCCCGGAAGGTGGCAGCCTGGGCGGACTTGCTGTGGAATGCCAAGAAGGGGAGTGGGGCGTCCATCTCACTGATCACCCGGCCACGCTCCCAGCAGCAAACCAGTCCAGGCCCGGCCGCAGAGCCCGCTAAACCCAGAGGCCAGGGTGTGGAGCCCAACGGGTAATGGTGTTTCTACCACCAGCGGTGGGGCGCAGAAGCCCGCCGTTGTCGCCCGCCCTGCCAGTTCCCGGGAAACGCCAGGGCCAGCCGTTGCTGATGGCTACGGCGGCTGGCCATCGGGATAGCCTCCTGTATGTGTGGGACAGCAGGTCGGGACGCCGGTTTTTGGTCGACACCGGTGCCGAGATCAGCGTCTTACCTCCGACGAGTTACGACACCCGCAGCAGGGCGCCGGGTCCCCCCCTGCGGGCCGCGAACGGCAGCACAATAAGGACCTATGGCACCCGTGCAGTGCAGCTACGGTTCGGCTCCAGCCAGTTCACGTGGGACTTCACACTGGCCGCCGTAGTCCAACCGCTTCTGGGTGCGGATTTCTTGCGGGCTCACAGCCTACTGGTCGACCTGCCCAGGAAGAGACTGGTTCACGCTGAGACTTTTCAGAAGTTCTTCCTGGGTGCAGCCCAGTTGCCAGCCCCTCACCTCGGCTCCATCACGCTGTCCGACAACGACTTCACCAGGGTCCTGGCGGATTTCTCATCGGTTCTGGCATCGCAGTTCGCGGCAGCCATGCCCTGACACGGCGTACAGCACCACATCCTGACCCAGGGACCACCCCTCCACGCCCGTGCTCGGCGGCTTCCCCCGGACAAGCTCCGACTGGCGAAGGAGGAGTTCAAGAGGATGGAGGAATTCGGGATCATCCGGCGGTCCGACAGCCCATGGGCCTCCCCCCTGCACATGGTGCCCAAAGCGACAGGGGGCTGGAGACCGTGCGGCGACTACCGCAGGCTGAACGAGGCTACAACACCGGACCGCTACCTTGTGCCGCACATTCAGGACTTTGCAGCAAACCTGCACGGCGCACGGATCTTCTCCAAGGTAGACCTTGTCTGGGGATACCATCAAATCCCGATGCATCCGGACGACGTCCCCAAAATGGCTCTCATCACCCCGTTCGGCCTGAAGAATGCCGCACAGACGTTCCAGCGGTTAATGGACGCGGTGGGATGCGACCTGGACTTTGCATTCAATTATTTGGACGACATCCTCATAGCCAGCAGCAGTCGTCAGGAGCATCTGTCCCACCTCCGACAACTCTATGCCCGGCTGAGTGACTACGGTCTAACAATCAACCTGACCAAATGCCAGTTCGGGCTCGACATCATTGACTTCCTGGGCCACAGGATTACCACAGACGGGGCAACCCCTCTGCCCTCTAAGGTAGATGCGGTCCGCCATTTCCCCCAACCCACCACGATCAAAGGCCTTCAGGAATTCGTAGGTATGGTCAATTTCTACCACCGCTTCCTCCCTTCAGCTGCCCGGATCATGCGCCCCCGTTCGCCTTGCTGTCCGGTCCAGGCAAGGATATTACCTGGGACGAGGAGTCTGCCGCCGCTTTCATTCAAACGAAGGATGCCTTGGCGAACGCCGCGATGGTAGTGCACCCCAAAATGGACGTCCCTACCGCCCTCACAGTGGACGCAGCTAATACGGCAGTCGGTGGGGTACTGGAGCAGCTCATCGCGGGCCGCTGGCAACCCCTGGCATTTTTCAGCAAACACCTGCGGCCACCCGAGCTCAAATACAGTGCTTTCGACCGGGAACTGTTGGCGCTATACCTGGCAATCCGGCATTTCAGGTACTTCTTAGAAGGTAGGCCCTTCACCGCGTTCACGGACCACAAACCACTTACCTTTACATTCACAGAGGTGTCTGATCCCTGGTCGTCCCGCCAGCAGCGCCATCTGTCCTACATCTCTGAATACACGACGGACGTCCGGCACGTCTCGGGTAAGGACAATGTTGTGGCGGATGCGCTCTCTCACCCTAACATTCACGCCCTTTCCCAAGGGGTAGACTTTGAGGCGCTGGCAGAGGCACAGCAGGCAGATGAGGAGATCCCAAGTTACAGGACCGTAGGCCCAGGTGAGAGGACCCTACTCTGTGACGTCGCCACCGGCCAGCCCCGTCCCGTCGTCCCGCCACCTTGGCGGCGACGTGTTTTCGACTCTATTCATAACTTGGCGCATCCCTCCATCCGCACTACCGTCCGGATGGTCTCCAGCAGGTTTGTTTGGCACGGACTCCGCAAGCAGGTCCGTGAATGGGCCAGAATGTGCATGCACTGCCAGACGGCCAAGGTGCAGCGACACACCAAGGCCCCGCTGCAGCAGTTCCACCCCACCCACCAGCGTTTCGACCACATTCATGTGGATATCGTGGGCCCCCTGCCAGTGTCGTGTGGAGCGCGGCACCTCCTGACTATCATGGACCGGTTCACAAGATGGCCAGAGGCGGTCCTGCTCACGGGCACCACCTATGAATCTTGCGCCCGGGCACTGATCGCCACCTGGGTGTCCCGCTTTGGTGTACCGGCCCACATTACCTCCAACAGAGGCACCCAGTTCACCTCCAGCCTGTGGTCAGCGATGGCCAGCCTGTTGGGGACTCAGCTGCACCACACCACTGCCTACCACCCACAGTCGAACGGACTGGTGGAGCGTTTCCACCGTCACCTGAAGTCGGCTCTCATGGCCCGCCTGCGAGGAGCTAACTGGGCGGACGAGCTTCCCTGGGTCCTACTCGGCATCCACACGGTGCCCAAAGACGATCTGCACGCTTCGTCGGCCGAGTTGGTGTACGACGCACCCTGGTCGTTCCCAGGGAGTTCATACCAGCCCCAAGGGGGCGAGAGGAAGAACCCGCAGCAGTCCTGGGCAGACTACGCGAGAGGCTCGGTGCCCTGGCCCCCATACCCACTTCGCAGCATGGACAGCACCCGACCTGCGTACCCAAAGACCTGCAGAACTGTAAGTTTATGTTTGTACGACGGGGCGGGCATCGGCCACCGCTGCAACAGCCCTACGAGGGGCCGTTTACGGTGATCAGAAACGACAGGTCCACGTTCGTGCTGGACGTTGGGGGGAGAGAGGAGGTTTTCATGGTGGACCGACTCAAACCGGCCCATGTGGACTTGGCGCAACCGGTCGAGTTTCTGGCACCGCGGCGCAGAGGCCGACCTCCCAAACAGGGTCCGGCCCAGACTGTGGACATTGTGGGGTGTATCGCCGGTTCTGGGGGGGGGGGTTATGTGGCGACCCAATTACTACCACACTCGAACCGGCTGACAATTAGCCAGCGTGCAGGCACAAAGGCTAGGTCCGGAACAAAGGGAGAAAGCCTGAGGCGGTGTCAGTACGTGCCTCTCGAGGCATCCGGCGGGGGAGGGAGAGTTTAAAGCAAGACTGTGAAGTGGGAATAAACTTTATCTTTGACTGCAGTTTACCGACTCCGTGTCGTTATTTTAGCGCTGCGTGTAGCACACCGCTACAATGTGATCAATTCAACTTTTTAACTATATTTCTTTTGTTATCTAGTTTCACATTGGAAATGTAAGAAGTGTTTGAAATCTTGAAATGGAAATCAGTTTCAAGGCTTTTATGTTCAGTCTTCAGAAGAATTTAACTGATTAACAATGCTGAAATATTACCAAAACTATATATTACTGTTTTAACTAATCTGCTTTTGATCAAAGTTACAAACACCTTTTTAAGATTTAACATGGATGTACGTGGTCTTATTATAAAATTGTTTACAATTAAATGTTATTTATTCAGTGTTTTGTTTTAGTTGTTTTTAACTTGAGTTGTACAGGGCCTTGCAACTATATACAATTTATTAATGTACAATAACTAATCATTTAACAAAAATTAAATGTTAATTACTTAGTAAATTAGAAGACAAAAATTACATGGTATTTTTAAGAGATCTTCAGTAAGAAGTTAATTTCTGATTAGTATTGTTTTATGCATCTATCATATTAGTTTGCAAAGTGAAACTGATGCCTTTCCGTGAAATTGCTACTAGGTAAAATGAATTATTTCATTTTAATTAAATGCCTTTCAGATTTTCAGCTATGAACGAAAATGGTATAACCGGAAAGACCTTGCCCGTCATCGAATACATGGTGACCCAGATGATACTTCACATCGTGGCCATCCTTTGTGCAAATTCTGTGATGATCGTTATCTAGATAATGATGAATTACTTAAACATTTGAGGCGGGATCACTATTTCTGCCATTTCTGTGACTCTGATGGTGCTCAGGAATATTATAGGTAAGTTGGATAAAACTGTGGGCAAACTACAAAATGAACTTTTAGAGACAAATTTACTGATGCACAGTTTAACGTGGTTTATCCCAACAGAAACTTGATCTTTTCATTAATTATACAGGGTAGTTATTTGCAACATAATAATGACTTTTATTATAATATATCTTTTATAGACTAAAAGAATGAGCAATAAGAGGTAGAAATAGCATGTAGATTGCAGTTACTGTAGAGGACCTGTAAGGAAAGAATCGTTTACGCAGAATGTGATCATGCTCAATGTTGATACTGGGTGTGAGATCAGGGGGTGGGGGAAGAGTCTTTGTTTTCAATCTAATGATGTTGAAGTCTGTGTGTTTAATGTCATACAATATGAACTGGAGTTTTGGTTTGTTTTCTTCAGCTGCAGAATTCTCAACATCCCACTTGAACAGAAACCTACTGAATTTAACCATCTCTTTCCTGAAAGTGCCCACTTAATTCAAATGGACCTAGATGTTGAATGTTTTGGGGTTATCACTGTTGAACTCTATCATGTCCTTGTTTTCCAGAGGGGTTCTGTTGTTGACCATCAACAGTAAAACCTTAGTTAATTGTTTTTGTTGTTTCTTCAATTAATCTCCAAGAATGTATACAATTAAAAGCAGTGTGCTAAATAAGCAATTTTCTGTTCTGTTATGCCCTTATTGGTCTATATTATTTCATGAACAATCCCAAAAAAATTTGCATTTAATTTTCTTGCAGTGATTATGATTATCTTCGTGATCATTTTCGGGAGAAGCACTATCTGTGTGAAGAAGGACGTTGTAATACTGAGCAGTTTACTCATGCTTTTCGTTCTGAAATTGATTACAAAGCACATAAAGCTGCTTCCCACAGCAAAAACAGAGCAGAGGCCAGACAAAATAGACAGATTGACCTGCAGTTCAATTATGCTCCGCGACATCAAAGGCGAAATGAAGGTAACAGTGTGCGGTAGTTGACCAGTACAATTGCAAATTGTGGTTCAATTATGATTTTCCTCATAATTTCAAGTTACCATTAAGAAAGGAGCTGAAGAATCCCAAAAATACACATACTTGTAATCTGTTGGAGTAAACAGATGCCATCTGAGCATTATTTCTCTGCTGAATCTGGATTTGCCATGGGAGCATCTTTTCTGATCACAAAATTCTCCCTTTTATTTCTGTATCCATCAATATCTCTGTATTTCCACAAGTGACAATAGAATCATAGAATTGCACAGCATAGAAACATGCCTTTTGGCCCTAATTATAACATGCTGACTAAGATGCCTATCCATACTAATCCCATATCCTCTTAACTTTTCCTATCCGTAGATTTGTCGAAATATCTTTTGAATGTTGTAATTGTACCTGCCCCTACCACTTCCTCTGGCAGCTTGTTTCACATACCCATCACCTTCTGTCTGTGGGGGTGGGTGGGAGGAGTGGTTAGAAACTCCTCTCCTTGTATCTCAAACTCTCCAGTCCAGACAATATTCCTATGAGTCTTTTATGCACTGCCTCAAGCTTAATAGCGCCCATGACCAGAACTGCAAACAATCCTCCATCTGCAGCCTAACCAACAAGTTGTACAACAGTAACATGATGTCCCAACTTCTTCATTCCTCAGCCATTGAAAGCAAACTTCACTAATTTACTAACTGACCTATGTCCTACAAATATTCTAACTTTTTGGGCCAATTTACCATCTGGGGTTTATCAGAGGCCTTGCTAAAGTCCGTGGAGACAGCATCCACCACCCTACCTTTGTCAATCTTCTTTTGTAAATTAAAAACTCAATCTGATTTGATCTGCCATGAACAAAGCTACATTAAGTATTGCTAATTTGCCTTTATATATGCAACCAAATCTTCTCAGAACCCCTTCCAGTAACTTTCCAGTACTGATAAATGGCCCATTGGGGCCTGTAATTCCCTGGCTTTTTTTTAAAAAAAGCTTCCCTTCAGTCTTCTGGTATCTCACTGCTGGCTTAGGGCAAGCTTCTCCTTTGCTTCGCATCACCACCTCAAAAATTTTGCTTCAGGGTATCACTTTCCTTGAACTTGCTAGGTTCCATGAACTTTTCTAGACAACACAATTGAAGTATTCATTTAGATCCTGCACATCTTTATTTATTGAGAAAGATCGTGGAATGGGCCCTTCAGATCCTTCGAGTTGCGCAGCCCAGCAACCCCCCCCCCCCCCATTTAATCCTAGTCGAATCATGGGACACTTTACAGTAACCAATTAGCCTACCAACTGGTATGTCTTTGGACTGTGGGAGGAAACTGGAGCACCTGGAGGAAACCTAAGCATTCAGGGGGAGAACATACAAACTCCTTACAGACAGCAGGAATTGAACCCGGGTCACTTGTGTTGTGCCACCACACATTGCTACACTGATTCCTCAAAGGACCTACTGTCTTGTAATTACCCAGTTGCTCTAAATACAATTGTAGAATTGGATAGGATTCTCCTTTACTCTTATCCGCCAAGTAATCCCGTGTTCTCTTTGTCCTAACTTATATCCCTTGCATTCCTCAAGGGTCTTGTTTGCCTTGCGTATGCTTCCTTTTTCTTGACCAAAGCCTTAATATCACCCTTATTGTGATTCCCTAATCCTGCAAGCCTTGTCCTTCACTCTAACAAGAACATGCTGGCCCTGAAGTATCTCATTTTCAAAAGCTTCCCATTTGCCCGACATTCTTATACCTTTAATAGCCTGTCACAATCAATTTTTGCTAGTTCTTTTTCTAATGCCATCAAATTTAATCTTGCTTCAATTTAGGGCTTTAACTTTTGAACTAACCCTATCTTCTAAGCCTATCATGAAACCAATAGAATTATGGCACTAGTCCCAAAGTACTTTGCCCTTTCCTCACACTATCAGTAGCCACTCAGTTAGCCTCTTTTCCTAAGGTGAAGTTGATAAAGGCTTTTCTTTAACAGAGCCATCTACATACTGTTTCAGAAAACTTTCCTGTACACTTAACAAGTTCAGCTTCATCTAATCCCTTAGCATGGTCAGTCCCAGTGATTATTAGGGAAGTTGAAATTGCCATCTCTTAAGGCCCTGTGATTCTGTGATTTCCTTGCATGTTGCTGCTTGAATTCCTGCTATTAGGGAGACTTGTACAATCCCTTCAAAGTTATCACCCATTTTATTATTTCTAAGTTCTACCCATATAGATTTGCTAAATGTTACCCAATCCTGCTTCTCTTCCCCCAGAATATTCTCACTAAGTACTGCTTATTGAATCTGAAAACTACCCACAAATTATTAAACACTGATTTAATCCTTGTTTTCAAATGCTAACCTCATTTCTGCTTGTAATATCAAAACTGGTTTTATGAAATCTTTCAAAATGCACTTGGGGGCCCTTTCTGAATTTCTGTTTAATAAGTTAATTTTATTACAAGTCTCACTTGTTTTCTTTTCATTCCTAGTTATCTAAGTGAATCTGCATTACCTCTTTCCTTGCCTGTTGATCTTCAATAATGGTAGTGCCCAAAAGTACTAAGTACTCCATTTGCAGATTAAACAATATCTTGTGTAGACTCATCATTTACCTCATTTTTATATTAAATGCCACTTTATTGGAGCTAAACTGCATGTAACTTTTTGTTTCGACCATATGCAAGTTGGATTCAAGAATTCAGTGTTGCCTTTTTGAGTGGATTATGTTTACATATCATTTTAAATGTAAATTACATTGTGCTTCACAGGTGTTTTCTAAACTGTTGCTCTTTCTGGCTATCCATTGCCTAATGTGTGTGCTCCAGTGTGGGTCCAGAAATTGCTCCACATTTTTTTAAATTGAAATGCTTTCTATTTTTGCATAGAAACAATAGTTTGTGATTAATTAAGAATATACAGTATCTGGAGTTCCAATTTGTTACATTTGCATTAGCCTCTCCAGACCTAACTAAATTACAGTCATCTTGTGAAATTTCTGGAGTTGCACTGTAGTTATCTCGATAGTTTATTGTTGGTAATTTAAACCATAAGGGTTTTTCTGATTTGATTTATATTCTTTGATCTTAGATTATTTAAAGGGTACATTGAAACATTTGGCTTACTCATGCATGTAGTTAGTTTGTCTAAAAGTACTCCATCTGTTGATTAAATAGTATCTTGTGTAGACTCATCATTTACCTCATTTTTACATTAAATTTCACTTTAGGGTTTTAGAAATGGGATCATATTTTTCTTTTACTACTTATTATTATTTTTATTCATTGGAATGATTTTTGTATTTCATTTTGATGTAATGGATGTATTCATCCACTACTGCTAAAAATGTAATTGATTAAAGAAGTCCCTTGAATTTGATGCTGATAAACAGGTTAAAAATTAGGCATATTGCCTGAATCATCCTGGATTCAGCTTGATAGCAGTGACGCAATTACCTATGCTAATATATGCCAGATGCCGATAGCCAGCAGGGCTGAAAATTCTCATCTCAGCACAGTCAAAGCCATTTTAAATATCTGGGAATAAGATGTTCATTAATTTGAACAACTTAAATATAAATGTTTGCAATTTTAAAAAATGCTTTAAAAGCACATGTAATTTAAAACATTGGCTTTACTGTCTTCATAGATAGATAGATACTTTATTCATCCCCATGGGGAAATTCAACATTTTTTCCAATGTCCCATACACTTATTGTATCAAAAACTAATTACATACAATACTTAACTCAGTATAAATATGATATGCATCTAAAATCACCCTCTCAAAAAAAGCATTAATAAATAGCTTTTAAAAAGTTCTTAAATAGTTTACTAAAATACATTGAATGGTAACTTAAGCTCAGTCATAACCCCGGCACTTTAACATATCTTTCCCCTGGCGGTTGAATTGTAAAGCCGAATGGCATTGGGGAGTAATGATCTCTTCATCCTGTCTGAGGATGAAACTTCATAACATCGACAGTTCCATTCAGTGTTTAAGTTAGGGTCGAAATAGGATGTTAGATACAAAGGCACCTGATCTGGCCTATCTTGGTTCACTGCATGGAACCACAGAAGCATGGAAGTCTAAAACCGTGCCACATCTGGTAGAAAGCTGGCAGTTCACTTTAGTTTTGAGCTATTGTCAATCTGCATTTCTAGCAATTTTCCCAGTGATTTTTACACGGATAGCTGATACCCAAGGCAAAAGATGATCAACTCTAATAATGGACTTTTAACTATTTATGTAAACACAAGGTCACTTTTTGTGCTCAGGAAATAGAATGATGGTTTTTGAAATAATAAATATTTTTTGTCCTTGTTTTGGTCGATGCTCATTCACAGCTAATGTTACTACTTGCTGTAGGTATTTTAGGTGGAGAGGATTATGAAGAAGTGGATCGATTTAATAGAAGAGGCCAGAATAGAGGACAAAACCGACGAGGCAGGTGGAAATATAACAGGTAATGTGTTGTGTGATTAACAAGGTGTTGTAATTTCAAATCTTGTTCCTTCTGAAGATCTTTGTAACCATATTGGGATCTGCTTGGTATTGTTCTGTGTACCTTCACAATCTTGTAGATCACTGTTTATTTTTCCTTCTGTGCTTCATTATTGAAGTTCTGAGTCAAAAAACAAAACTTGCAGATTCCATAAATATGAACTTAAATGGCTGCAATACTTGGTAGCAAGACTCCTTTGGCATCCTCCTCCTGATAAAAGGCCTTTTGTGTTAGCACACTGTCTCATCATGATTTACGTAGAAGACCCCTTGGCAAAACCCTCAGTCCTAAATTGGCACCTGTTACATTTGTCATTGTCCAACTGAGTAATTTTAAACATGGTGTTCTCTTTGTTATAACAAGTACAAATGACTGCTGGGCTGACTGCTGCTTAATTCACTCTCATTTTTATCAGCTTCAAAACAGCATTGACAACTGAAATGCTACTGCAAAAAAAAAATCTTGTTGGCCTTGCAAACAAATTCTTGTTCAGTCAGTCTGGGGACTCCTCACTCCCAGAGCCTCAATGCCTGGATTACACTTAAATCCACCATAATTTGTACTTGTGTGAAGGCTTTTGGATCAACTACCAGTGACCAGCAGGGATTGGTTTTGAGAATGTTCAGATTTAGGAACCAGTTACCCAAACTGCAACATAGTATTGGATTGAATTCTCTCCAGAAAACCAAAAAAAAAGGTATGTTTTTAAGAACAGATGGTGGCTGGAGAAAACACCAGAAATCCAGCATCTGCCTGATAACCATTGCATGGTTTCATTCAGAGGGCTGTGAATTTTGGAATTCTTCACCTATGAGTAGATGTTGGAAACGATGTGGGAGTGGGGGAGTCTAGGACAAGAGGGCACTGCCTCAGTATAGAGGGGCATCCATTTTGGAAAAAAAAGAGATGTGGACAGATTTCTTAAGTCAGAGGGTGGTGAATTTGTGGAATTTATTACCACAGGCAGCTGTGGAGGCCAGGGCATTGAATGTATTCAACAGAGCTTGACAGGTTCTTGATTGAACACGGCATCAAAGATTATGGGGAGAAGGCTAGGGAATGGGGCTGAGGAGGAGAAAAAGGATCAGTCATGATTGAATGGCAGAGCAGACTCAATGGCCAAAATAGCCTAATTCTGCTTCTTTGTCTTGTGGTCTGAGAGGGTTGTGGAAGCTCTGTAGCAGATTGATAGATAGTTGGATACTAAGTGAACCCAGGGATATTTAGTTAATGCAGTAAAAAGTTGGTATCAAACAAAATCTTATTAAATGCTACATCTATTACTACTTCAGTTTCTGGTTTTCTGTAACTATGCTATTCATTTACCTAAATTTTTCTCCTTTTATTTCACTTTCAGTGACATTTTTTCTCTCTCCAATCAAAATACCTGTGCTGCCCTAGACCAGCACTAGAATCCTAATGACTAGGCAGAAGGGTTTTGCTGGGCCTGCACTCTGTTTTTGCTGCATATGTTGAGAGTATAAATTATTGGTGTGATTATTGGGATAGCCCTGTGTTTGAATACCCATTTGGTAGCATCTGCCACCACTTGTACAACCAAAAAACTCATTATGGCCAGCACATCCTAATTAAACATTAGGGAGAGTAACGCCTAGCTCTGCCTTTGTTTTTGTTTTGAAATATTCTTTGTTAATTAGAAATTATTTATTTTCTACATCGTCCTCATCAATGTACATTTATTGGGGCATGAGTTCAATCTTCCAAGGGCCAAGCATCAGCAATTTTTTTTTTCTGAAGGATGAATACTCTGAGGTGCACATTGCTAAGACATTGGTGGGGGTGGGTTCTACTGATATTGAAAATACAGTGGTAGAAAATCTATTTGAGGTTTTATTTCTACTTATGAAGATTACAAACTGGAGGTTCTAAAATTGACAAAATGGGACAAAACAGTATATCAGCATTGGAAAAATTGAAGAATGGCAAGAGTGATAAATAAAATGGGAGGCAGTTGATTTGAATAAAACATCTAATAAAGGAACTGGATGTTATAATGCCAGTTTCTGTTTAGTTCTCCATTGACTTGATTTGTAACTAATTAACCCTTGGTTTTCCAGGGAGGAAGAAGATCGTGAGGTTGCTGCAGCTGTTCGAGCATCTATAGCAGCACGAAGGCAAGAGGAAAAGAAGCAAGCTGCTTCAAAGGAAGCAACTGATAATGGCAAAAATAATCATGGTGAAAAGGATGACGCATGTAATGCTAAGAGTGTAGTTAAGTCAACTAGTGAGACTACAGGTTTGTTTCAGCTCCCTGTTTACTTGTCAATTACGTATACTTCTGGTTTTCAGTAGGTGGTGTAATTGACAGGCCTTGTGCTATCTGAATATCTTCTAGATGAATATAGCAGGAACTGAGATCTTAGTCAGAATGAACAAATAGATACTCACAGGGATTTCAAACTAATCAGTATGGTATTGGGTAAGATGAAGGGGTAAATGAATAGTTATGGTTCTAAAACCAATGAAGGATAAAAGCAGACATGCACAAATAATGAATTAATCAAAGTAATGTTTAAAAGATGTATTTCAACTATGAAAAGGAATAAACAATACAATCTTTCTTTAAAAAAAAACAGGGCTACAAATACTCAACAGGTCAAGTGACCAAAAAAGCTATAGAAACAGTTAACATTTTCAAGTTTATAACTTTTCTTCGTAACTTATGGTGTCATCAAGATAAACAGTCATCATCCTGAAATGTCACAATCTCCCATGCCACAGTTGATACCTCGCCTGAGTGTTCACAACATTTTCTACTTTTGTTGCAGAACATCAGGGTGTGTGGGAGTATAAGGTACTAATTCAAAGTTGGAAATCAGCTTTATTTGTAACATGTACATCAAAACATACAGTGAAATGTGTCTTTTGCATTAGCAACCAACACCGAGGATTTGCTAGTGGCTCAAGTGTTGCTATGCTTCCATTGCCAACATAGCATGCCCACAATTTACTCATCTATACACCTTTAGAATGTGAAAGGCAACTGGAGCACCTGGAAGAAACCCATGCAGTCACAAGGAGAACATACAAGCTCCTTGTAGGCAATGGCAGGAATGAACTCTAATTGCTGATGTTGTATAGTATTATGCTAATCACTATGCTACCAAGCGCCCTAACCTAGTCTTAAGCAAGGTGCGTCCCAGGCAGTATATTGAATTAGATTAACTGGTGTTATTGTGGCTAAGTGGCCTAATATTCTCATCTTCCATGACATTAATATAAATTGAAGGGTTTTTCTTTGATTGCCATATACTTAGGTGCAAGTTTTGAGTAGTTTAACAGTCTATATCTTACTGTGAATGTATTGGGTCAATATTGAACTGTTTGCTCCCATGTGCTCCAACATAACTGATTAGAACCACAACAAAGGTAATGTAACTGGTAGTATTGTGGAAGAAAGGGTGCTGCCTTTCTGATGTATACCATGCCTGCTTTGCAGAATATTATAAGGTTCGTTCTAAACTTGCAGTAAAGAAATTCAGCAATTTAAGTAATCTAAATATCCTTGGAATAGATAATAAATGACCTGTGAAACTGCCTAAATTTTAAGGTAACACACTTAATTAAGCCCAAGTCATTCATAAGTATATTATTCAAAACAAAGATTGTGGTACAGTTGTGAAGCCATGAATAATTTTTAATTTGCCCTTGTTTAAAGGTATTAAAGAGTCTGCTAAAGGTCTGTCAAAGCAAGAGAATTTCCAAGTGACTGCTCCACCCAATCCAAGGTATATAAGTCAACCTGCTCAAAATTCTCTTCTAGTCATGTTGTGTAATTAAAATTATTTCTATGTAATTCCATATGTTCTTCAGTAATATTCAAATGCTTGTTTTAATGGTACCATTTGTTTCACATTTAAAATGAAAAGGTAGGGTGAAGGAAAGAAATATGAAGTGTTTTGTTGGGCAGCATTGGAATATGGCATAATCCTGGGTGGGGGGGGGTGGTGAATACATTTTTATTTAATAGATTAGAGAAAGGGTGTTGGGGCATAATCACAATGTTTAAGAGAACTGGCTGTGTTGTACAAATCAGTCCTTTTTATTCCTCATAAATACAAGATTTTTTAAACTAGTAGGATTAATTGGCATTTTATCTTTTGGCAGTTCTAATCATGTGATTCCTGTCCGCCTAAATGAAGAAGAGTTTCCTAGTTTGTCTGTTTCAACACGCACTAGTAGCACAGGTCTTACTCCAACTTACACATCTGCAGCTAAGAAAAATGCTACTTTTCAGGAAGAGGACTTTCCTGCTCTTGTGTCAAAAATTAAACAGCAAAAACCCACAGTATCAGCAACTGCGTGGACTAATGCTTCTAGTAAAAGTGTTTTGAAAACAGTGCATTCCAGCAGCAACAATTCTAATCAAGCTGTTAAGAAATCTTCAACGACTCTCAGTACCAAAACAAAAAATAAAACTGCTTTAAAATCTGATGGGGAGGATGAGGAAGATGGTACTGGCTTGACAGCCCAGGAGTTCAGAAGTGCACCCACAATGTTAGATATTTCTTCTCTATTAACTCATTCAACACAGACTGTCTCTAAAGTTGGTAAAAAGAAAAAGATTGGGGGAGAAAAACAAAATTCATCACCAGCTCCAATTACTGAACCAAATGTAGCTAATGTTCAAAAGGAGAATGTTCCAGAAACTAAACAGAAGACCTTACCAGTCACCCATGTATTGAATGGTCACACTGACAAACTATGTACTGTAAATGCAAGCACATGCACAATAAAGGAGCCACCAGGGTTTAAGAAGTCTGAAGATAGTTTAAGTTCTTTACCTGAAGAAGATTTTCCAGTGCTGGGAAACCCAGTTTTACCGAAGAATCCACCTCCAGGTAACTATTTTAGAAGTGACCATGCTATAGTAGGTTAAAATATTTTGTCCACTAAGTATGTTTATGTAAGTGCAAGACTGCAAATTCTGAAATCAGGAGCAACACACAAAAAGCTGGAAGAGCTCAGTTGGCCATGGTGGTAAATGATCAGTCGACATTTCGGGGAGTAGTGTAGGTGAAAGGCCTCACCCAAAATGTCAAGTTGTCATTTACTTCCATAGATGTTACCTGTCCCACCAGTTCGACCAGCTTCTTGTGTGTTGCAAGCAAATTTTGCATTGGAATTGAAAACATCTTTGATTCTGGGTATGGAAAGTCACTTATTTAATTTAAGCAAATCAGAGGTGGTAAAAAGTCTAGCATTTTTGAACTTGCTCTTTCATTTATCAGTATCATCAGTCACTGCCAAGATTGGGAAGCATTTCTGGAGATTTATTAGATACATGGCTTTAGGATCTATGGTCTAGGAACTAGAACATTATTCTACTTCATTCATAACTATAAAGTATCTTGCTGTAGGGTTTCTATGCAGATAAATCTAGCAAATTATTTCGAATCTGACATTGCAAAGCTTTGGCTTGGGATGACTTGTTTGGATAAGAACTGTTCTTTATATGAACACCTTAAACAATTGTCCTTAAGTTTTTTTTATCATTATTGTCATAGTTTTACAAATTCCGAAATGCATTCTTGTGAGTATTGTTGGTACAGAAAATAAATCATTGATTGGGATTATTCTGTATCAAGTTTTTTTGGGTTATTCCAGTAAGACAACCATGGCTGAATCAACCATATTACTGCATAGTTGTATATAGTTCATACAAGAAAGTGACTTTACATTCATAAAATATATTATTCATTCAGATGAAAGTCACCTTTTTTTTCTTTAAGTCAGTTGATTGATTTGCTCCCTTTTTAAATGGCTTTTTGTGATGAGTTTCAGTGAACTTTGATAATTGCTTTTTGTGGATGAGTGATTGAAGATCACAATCCAGCCTTTGAACATGGGGTTTTCTGCTACTATAGACACTGCTTTTTAAAAAGTTTATGTATCATACAATGGCATGATGGGTTAACTGGATAGCAGTTTGGCTGAGTTGAATAGTTTGCCTTGAGTTGGATTGTTGTATTTAAGCTCCATGGAAGATTTTAATAGCAGAGACTGCCAATCTGTGGAAGTATTAAGAAAGTACTAGAAGTGTTCTTTGAAGTAACTAAGCAAGCCAAACTGGGAATATTTAAATATGGGCCATTTTATATCTCCACCCCTGCTTGGCACCAAATGAAACATTTGAAAATTGCTGGATCGGGTATGCAGCTTGGAATTGTTGCCTTCTGTCCACTCATGCCTGTTATCGGGGCTGGATGTGCAAGGGACTACCTCATTGGCCCTCCACATCCCAGGATTCAGGAGCATGTTTTAGAAAAGTGACCAGGCTTTGGGTGGCTGAATGTGAAGGTCTTGCCATTGGAATGCCTTTGATAGTTTCAGCAAAGCGGAATGTGAAACTTGTAATTTATTTTAATAGCTTTAATGTCTCTGACATTCATGCATATTTTAAGTTATTAAAATAGAAATAATTCGAAGGACAATTAAACATTTATAATTTTTTTAAATGTAGCTAAATTAATATTTTCCCCTTGCCTCCTAATCCATAAGTTAGGAATCCCAATTGGACCCTATTAATTTTCACACCCACCCCCATCTCTCGCAGCAGATGCTGTAGAATCCCTACAAATTTCATTTCCACATTATCCAGCATTGAAGCGAACTTGGAGCTAATGCTGCATATCTGTGACCAAATTCTGGGCTTTCTGGATTCATAGCACATAGTCAAGTCAGTGGTTCTTGTAGCTGTTTAAGAATGTTGAATACTGGTGTTTCCAGTCAGAAGTGCTAGGAAACCATTAATTTTATAGCTGTAGGGACTTTTTCTGCTGCTGCTTCAGAGTAATTCATTAATTAAATAAGATTGAGAAAGGGTAATCTAGTTAAAATGAGGTCATATATTCAACAGGTAATGAAAATCAGCAGTTATCAATATAGAGCTTAAAATCTCCAGACCCTGCACAGTGATGCTAAAGAACTTTAAAAATCATTTAACTGTAAATGATTGGAAAAGTTATTTACTGTCCTCCTTCCTGTTGTTGATAGTTAATGTGCAGATAGATATGTTATCATGGAAGTTCTCCAAGCCTCAAATCTGCCATCATTTGAACAATGTGCCACATTGTTTTAAATGTGTTTCAGGTTTGAAGTGGATATTCCTGAACTGCAGCCATTTAAAAACATGATCACTACAATTTTATTTGTAAAAACTAAATGCTCCTAGTCAGAATTAGAGCCATCTCTTTATGAAGCAATGTTCTAAGGATTGTATACTGGAGGAGGGGTAAGTGCTTGTATTGATATTTGGCAGTCAGTATATGTGGATAGGGTGAGTTTCTGAAAAGACAGCTGGAGTTGAACTCTAGGTAAATATGTTAGTGGGTCAGTGTAGTGTGCAATGATGCTTTGCTTTGGTACCAAACTACTGTAATGACAAATATCTAACAACAATATTTTCTTTTTACATTAGGATTTCAAAATTAAAGCTTTAGCTAATTTCAGACATTTAATTCTGAATTTATTTTTTATCCAGGTTTTAACAAGTTATTACCAGTGAAGAGCCCACCATCCAATCTTCCTCCTCCACCAGGATTGTCTGCCCCTGTTAGTAAACCCCCTCCTGGCTTTACTGGTGTCCCTCTGAATTCAAACATCAGCGAGCCTATGATTCCAGCACCAAAACAGTATGTAAAATACTTTCCACTGAGGCAGTTATTTTGTTATCCACTGCAAAACAAAAATCAGGGGTTCAGTACTGGTGGATCTCCCTGCCAAAATAGCACAAATCTTTTCATTTCTGGAGGTGCTTTAACTTGTTTAAATTTAATTTACAACTAATCCCTACTGCAAATAATGTATTTGCAGTGTATGAACATTAATCATTTGTTACAAAGTAAAGGATTGGTAATTTTTTTTTGGAAAAATCCTGAATAGTAAAGTCCTGTTGCATGTGCTGAGCTGTTCTGCAATAAAAGCTAGGCTACTACCACTGTGGGAAGATTTTGCTGACACGCCTGCATTTGTGTGGAAAGTACTCGCTTTGCGATGTTCTGTCTCAGTGATGTTTTGAAAATACTGCTTTGACATCAATAAGTGATTTGCTTCTGATTCTGTTGAAGAGAATGTGAGTTAGCAATGGCAAATTGAGGTGACCAATTACTTGCAGAATGCTTGGGCAATGGAATTTTCTACTACTATTTAAGCTTAAGTAAGAAATGAACATGTCTTACAAAGAGCAGCAGTTTGTGAATATTTGCACTTTGACCATCACTTCACATTTTGTAGTCCATGGAATGGTGGTTGTTGCACTATGTATTTGCTAACTGCTGATTTCATTCTTAATCTTTGTTACTTGAGTAACTGAGTGGAAGCAGAATGCATTGCTTGAAGAAGACGTAGATTGGCCCAGTTGTAATTGGGACACATACCAGTGCTCTGCTCTCCAACCATTTGGTATAGAGAAGCAAGTTTTATATCCTGAGTCCAGGGCCATAATGAAAGCAAAAGTTTAGCTGTGACATTTGACATACAGTTGATGTACTGTGTGTGTGTGTGTGTGTATGTGCTCAACCTTTGTTCCTTTTGTCAAATGAAAGCTTTTTTCTTCCATTTCAGTTCTGCTATGCTAATGAACTTAAGATTTTTGTTATTTAGCCCTAGACTACCAGGCAATAGGGAATCACATTTGAGGGATGTGATCTGTTGGACATGTTGCTATCCACTGGTGGTGGCATCCGTCGGTCTCGAGAGACCACGGATCTGCGCCTGGAGTTTCCAGGGCGCAGGCCTGGGCAGGGTTGTATGGGAGACCGGCAGTTGCCCAAGCTGCAGGCCTTCCCCTCTCCACGCCACCGATGTTGTCCAAGGGAAGGGCACTAGGACCCAAGCATCTTGGCACCAGTGACGTCGCAGAGCAATGTGTTGTTAAGTGCCTTGCTCAAGGACACAAACACGCCCCCTACTTAATTTAAAATAAAATGTCTGCTGATGGTGGCTTCTGGACACCTGGCAAATTTCAGGAAAATAACACAGATCTAGGCCCTTGAGAAATAGCTAGGCAGAAAAAAATTGACCTGTCATCAGAAATTCTGACTTAAAAGTTCTATCCGATAAACTTCCTAAATTTCTATAATTCATTAACCCTTAGTAAGCATTTTAATAAAACATATCCACTTAATGGTAAACATGGGAGATTCTGAAGCTTTGGTGTATAAAAGTCAATCCCCCTGCTCACTGAAATACAAACTGGAAATATTTAATTAAAATTGCTAGGGCATTTCATAAATGCTTTGTGCCCATGCAAGAAAACGTGCAGCTTGGATACATTGAAGTATATGAAAAATATTTCTTTTTGCATTATTTTAGTGCAGCTTGTCAAGAATTTTTAATTTTTCTAAATTTGTGAAATATGGCCTATTTCTAGAGTGTTTTTATTTTTAGCAGAGTAAAATTAAATGTAGGCAATTTTACCATTCTTTATTGACTATTTCTATGACATGTAGGCTGGTTTGACTTGTTCATATTCAGTGGTATTTACATTAAGCATAAAGGAACAACAGACAACACAATCTCCAGTTAAAAGTTTTGGGACATTCTAGGTAACTGTTTGCTTATCAGTGATGTGATAAATGTCCAGAGATGTTCCTATGGTGGCGGGAGTGCATATAATGTGCTGGTGGGATAATAGTAAGAAATGAAGAGGGTTGATAAGAGAAGCAATGATCTCTGATTTCTTTTTAACAGATTTTTAAAGTAACCACTTTTTTTTAATGTAGGTCTTCACCTTCATCAAATAATTACCTCATTCCGGAGAACTTTCAGCAGAGGAACGTTGAGTTAATCCAGTCCATAAATACATTTTTGCACAATGATGAAACAAAATTCAACAAGTTTAGGACTCAATCTGGGCAGTTCAGACAGGTAAGCTGCAGAAACAGAAGAAAATGTAGAAATGGCAGAAAATCCCTTGGCTTCATATCGTTCTTTGGAAAAAGACACAGCACATAATTTTTTCCGTCAGTAACTGAACTACAATAAAAATAAGATGCTGAAATTGCTCAGCAGGTCAGATAGCGTATGTGAAAAGGGAAACAGTTAATTCTTCAGGCCAAAGAAGATTTTTATTTAATTTATTAATTTGCCAAATTGTTTATTTTACTGTGGTAGAGTAGGAAGCGTGGGTGTGGGAAGCACAAAAGACTGCAAGATTGGATAGCATGTAATGGGACTTAAATGGAGGGTAAAAATTGGGCAGATTTTTATAAATGGCATCACACCAGCAATCAGCTTTGTGTTCACAAGGCAAATTCAAAATTCTGTTTTTTGGATATAACTGATTCTTAAAAAAGCATTAAGATGGATATCTAGACCTGATGAATCTTTAAATTTAATGCTGTGAATTATTCTGATTTTATCCTAAATGAAGACAGGACAGTAAAATAGGGCAGATAAGAGTAAGTTAAAGCCAGTTTTATCACTCACTCTAATCATCTATCTCAATATCATATTCTTGCATTATCCCCATATTGCTTAATGCTTTCTATATCTAGAAATCTTATTGCTTATGTTCAGTGACTTGGTCCTCAGGTAGAAAATTTCATCTTCATGAGTGAAGACATTTCTTCCATATAGCAAGTACAGAAAAACTTGGATAATCTGCTTTCTGACCATGCAAACCCCTGATGGTTTGGCGTTTGGTTCCTGAGCTCCTCATTCACTCAGTGGGGCTCTAATTCTTTCTACCCATCCTACCCAACACTCCTGAAATTCTCACTGGAATGTTATTGTGTAATTTTCAATAAAATAAAAAGTGAACAAAAAGTCTTTGCTAATTAAAAACATGACAGTCCAGTGGCTCCAAAGTCCAAGTGAACCTGAATTTTACAATATATACTCAAAGCTGCATACAGTATTCCACAACTGGGCTTTGCCAAGCTCCTGTGTTTATATATTTTTTATAACTAACTAAACAAACTAACTTATTGGATTGAAGGCCAACATACCATTTGCTGCCTTTCTTGCTTGCTTCATCTGCAGGTTTGCTTTGTGACTGCTACACAAGCCTTATTACATCACTGTTTGCCAATCTGCTAACATTTTAATAATATGCTATCTTTAAGAAAGCAGATAAGTTTATTTATCTGGATTATAATGCATCTGCCATGCTTTTATCTGCTTACTCTATATGCCTAATTCATTCTGAAGCCCCTTTTTGCATTGCCCTTATCTTCTCAATTCATCCTAACCCCACCAAACAAATCTTTCTCCTTCACACCCTCACCCCCACCTTCCAGCCAAGTTTTGTTGTTGGCAAACTTTGATTAAATACATATTGTTAATAGTTGAAGACCAAGCACTGATGCCTGTGGACCCTTGCTATTACTGCCTGCCAGAAATATTCCTGAAGTTTTGTTTCAACTAATCTTTAATCTATGCAGCATATTATTACCAAACTATGTTTTAATCTCTTGTGTGTGAGATTATTTGTTCTTCCTTTTTCTGCTAGTTTCCTTTAAAAAAAATCCACTAGGCTTAGATCTCCTTTGCAAAACTGCAATGTTCATTTTATCTATTTCTGTTGTGTTTTGAGTGTTATCAAATTATCTTGTAGTGAACTCCATTTTCTTTACAGTCATTTGGGCTAAGTGGTATGTAATTCTGTTTGTTTATATTAAACAAAGGGTGGAGTTACCATCTTCCTGTCATAAAGCTGCCATCGCACAATTTATAGAATCTTTGGAGGGATGCCTTCTCAGAACCTATTTATTTGTACTAGTGTAACATTGCTTGTTTTAAGCACTAATTGAAGTTGCTGTCTTGAATTATGATGGTATCTTGCAGTGCCTCCAGCAAAAATATTTTAAATGTTTGCTGCCTACATTGCTACATTTACTGGGTTTTATCTTGTAGATTATGCCGATAATTGGTTAACTTTCATTTATACACTATCCTATTATTGCTTCAAAGGGTCTGATTTCTGCCACAGAGTACTATAAGAGCTGCCGAGAAATTCTAGGAGAAAATTTCCTGAAAATATTTAATGAACTGCTGGTTTTGCTGCCGGATACAGCCAAACAGCAGGAGCTTCTATCTGCTCATAAGGACTTGAAAATACAGGAAAAACCAGTATCAAACAAATCAAAAAAGAACAAGAAAAATGGATGGCAAGCGTCCATTACTGTTGAGCTCGACTGCCAGGTGTGTCCAACATGCCATCAGGTGCTGACCCAGAAAGACTTTGTTACCCACAAAACTTCGCATTTTGAGGATGATGAGTTTCCCACCTTACAATCAGTGAGCAAAATCATCAGTTAAAAAATCAGTTCTTGTATTGAAGACCCAGGAGGAAAACCCTGTTGGACCTGTAATGATGCACGTAGATGGTACTTGGATACAATTATGGGCATATATTGCTTTAAGGGATAACCTGGGGAATGTGATAGTATGGTATCTGGGTGAAAGGAAGGAAATAGTATCTGCATTCTAGAAGCCTTGATAAAATACCAAAACCTGTTGCTGTACTATCATAGAAAGTACACAATGGTGCATCATTATACACTTCAATGTTGTTGGAAACTACTTTCTACAATTGCAAAATGCAGTAGTGAAGTAAGAAATATAACAAAGTGTCACTTTGGTGCAAAGGTAATTGGCTGGTTTAAAAGCAGGTAATCTGAATACTTTGCATAAACATTCACTGATGTGCACTTGACACGTCAAAAGTGTACTAAAACATTTGAATTTGGTCTATTAATGTAAAACAATGTTTTGGAATTGGGTTTGCATGCAGCTCAGTGCAGCATCTTTTTGTATCATTTGTAGATATTAATGCACTAAATTTGTTCCACTAAGGTTCCCATTTGACAATTGAAATTTCAGGATATAATATAATGGTTTTGAAACTAGGATCAAATGCAGGATATTGCATTGCTGCATCTGTTTTTTCTTTGCATCAATTTGTAGCTCATAAGCCAATCCTACAGTTAAGACTTTACATTCTCTATTTAAGCAGCACTCCATGCTGTCAGTGCATTGAATTAAATTTTGATTGCATTTCCATAAACTGCATACTGCAATAGAAACAGGCTCACAGGTCATTAACTTTCATCACTGTTCAGTAAAATGTGGAGTCCTGTGAGCTGAACAATGGAAGTAATGATCAACAGCTGAAAAGCTGAGCCTTTAATAGCTGGAGACAGCTTATTCTTGAATAACTGACAGAGGCAATAGCATCCTGTACTATGGTGATTAGTGTATTCATGGTATCCATGGTGGTGGATTGGCTTTTCTTTTTGCTTGTAATATATTTTGGTTGGTAGTGGTTCATGCCTGTATTGCTATGGAAGTACTTTGATCAGTACTTGTATTCATTATGTATCACAATTAGCTATATTGTAGTGCCTTTTTTGAGTTAAAGCTTTAAAATAGCATGCATCTGCAATCTAAATTAAAGCTCGAGGTAGTATACACCTTATTGTCAGGAGTCACTTTAGTGCCAATTTTATTACTATCTCATTATACCACTGTCCTGAAAATTTTGACCTGTGCTTCCATTTAAAATTAATTCTGTTATCTTATCAGATTAAAGTTGACAGCAAGTAATTTAACTATGTGCCACTATTATATGCTTGATATCATTTACTACACTCTTTAAAAGTAACTCCTCTGAGTTTTACTTTCATGTATTGCTGCATTTTCAGTTGATCTCCCACAGAAATTCCTGGCCTTGTAACACGGAAAATTGATTTTTGAATTTTGTAAGAGCTTGCTCACACCTATTTTCATTATAGATGAATATTTATTAGCAATTAAGATTATTGTTTAATCTCCAAGGATCAAGGATGGGTTTGGATGGGTTGATGTTTTGGGGTATAGGTCCTTTTTTGTTTCTTACTGGTACAGTGGGCCACAATCTGCCACCTTGTCTTACCATTGATATCATCAGTGATGCAATGTACTCCAGTTATGTTGAATTGTTTTGTAATTTCCCTTGGAAGATGTATCCAGTTTTAGTAACAAAAACTAAATAATAAACTGCAGTAAGTAAGTTTTATTTTAATAAATTTGATTAACCTGTAAATTAAAAGAAATTAAAACAAAGTGATCAATGCAAGTGAAGTATTTACAATAATCTTAATGGGAACAGATTAAAATACTCTTATTAGTAGTCCATAAGTACATTTGGCAGTTTTTGTAGGTATTTGAGTAGAAACCTGCAGTGACTTTAGCTATTGCATATGGAGTGAATTACCAGGATGATGCCCCATAGCACTGACACTCTACCACTAAGTCCACTGAACTAGCCACCATAATGGATTCTGCTGATCTTGTCATTATCAGTGTGTGTCTGCAATGAGTACTATTGAAGAGCAATATTGGCGATATGTGGCTTTTGATAAGAAATTGTCAGTCTCCTGAACAAGAAGAGGCTCAGTTTAAATCTTATCTTGATACACTAAAACTGACAGAAGAAAGTTATAAACATTTTAAAAACACAGTTGGGAATTTAGATGTGAAGGTGGCAAGAGGAGATAGAAATGCAGTAAATTGATGCAGTTAGCTGCTTTTCTCCTTTTTGAACTTTTGCGTTTGTACCAACTTGAAGCTGAGGTTTCTGGTAAATGTTTGCTTCTAGGCAGCTAATAGTTTAATACATTGACAGACATTTTGGCATAAGTGAGTTCTAATGTTTGTAAAACTATCAATATTTGAATTCATCCACCATCTTATGTACAATGTGCTGTAACTGATCAATAGTGTGGAAATGTATTCTTGAACATTAAACTTGAAACTAAACTATGCTTCGGTTATTATAATGTGAGACATCTGGACATGAAACAGAATGGAAAATATATCCATGCAATTCCTGCATTTAATTAATGTTTGTTGATTGAAGGCTGTTTGGCTCAAAAGATATAAATGATATATCCTGGAATTTCTGAAGGGTGCCAATAAAGATTGTTTATGCAATATTAATGCCATTTGCTTGGTGTTGCATTTTACAAAGAATGGACATGCGTTCTACTTTTAATTTCAAAGGGTATACCACATACTTGTAGAGATGTTACTTGCAGAGTTCTAAAGGGTTGCTCATAGTGAATTAAAAATAACATTGGATGTGTGGTCTTTTCATGGGAGGGCATGCTTCATTCACAATGTGTAGGAACTGGGGAAATGAAGTGGCCTGTCAGTACTTGCCATAAATAGCTATTTGAAAGCAGTTTCAGAATTACTGCAGTAACTGGTGTCCAGGAATGATTGTGGCACAGTTGGAGAGCAGGATGTAAAAAGAGAAGCCCAGCAGCAGACCATTTTAACATCTGAGGGAGAAGAGTAGCACAGATATAGGAGCATGAAAATATAGCGCGGGTGTGTAATATGATGAACCCTTGATTTTGAAGATATATCAGGACCACAGAAATGAGTCATGGTGGCATAGCCTGCACCCAGAAATTTTCAGGAAAGAACATGTTCTGATAGCCATCTGGAGAAGAATCTTGATTATTCATGTCCATGGGTGGCAATCTTTAGTCTCCATTCCTTAATTCCAAGTGGCATGAACAAAAAGTTCTGACAAATGGAATGTCTCCTAATTATCTTTCCATCTCCCTCTAACATCTGCTTCTGAAAATGGAAGTGATTGTCAAAGCATTTGTTTTCCATTTGTCTTTTACATTTCTATTTAAATATGTTGCATCAAGTATGCAAGTCATGATGCAGAACAAAAAAAGCTATCTTCCCAACTTTAGGAGTGTGAATAATCCTTGTGTTTCTTGGTAATTTTAATACCCAAGTAAGTAAAATGATCTGTAACAAGTTTAAATGGTAAGTGTTTATAAATTGGAACTTGGCATATTTAATGGAAATAATTCACTCTTATTAACATTCAGTTTGTAACCAGAAAAGCTACTAAACTGAGCAAGCAAGGATGAAATAGCAGGAATAGATCTCTCATGATCAGCTATGTATAGTAACAAATCATCAGCATATAATGATAACTTAATGTCCCTTCCCCACGAGTAATACCAAAAATATTAGGTGATTCACGAATGGCAATGGCTAAAGGTTCCAAAACAATGTCAAATAATAAAGGACTTAAAGGACAGCCTTGCCTTGTACCACGGGATAACTGAAAAAAAGATCTCTGATTATTGGTAAGAGCCGAAGCCAAAGGTTTATAATATATTTATTTAAAGTTAATTTTTTACCTTTAATTGACCAAATCAAGCAACTTGTTACCAGGTGGTCCCCATTATCTTTGTCATTGGTTGGTTGAATTAATGCTATTAAGATGATAGTATTACCCAAATTTTTATATTTATTCCAAGCATTACCAATTTTTATTCCTAAATCTTTTTTTTGATATTATTGACTCCAAAATATCCTCGTATGTGTGGCAGAATAAAACTCCTAGATTAAGTAAAAAATATTTACAGAAGCCTAAGAAGGAGGGTGGTTTGGCTTTGCCAAACCTGAGATTTTACAATTGGGCAGTTAATATTCGATATTTAATATTTTGGACACAAGAATCGATTATAGTATCTTGCCCACAATGGGTAAATTTGGAATGTAAATCTGTACAAGACTTCTCATTGTTTTCTATTTTAGGATCTTCACTTCCTTTTCCTTTATCTAAATTGAATAAACAAATAACTAATCCTATAGTTAGACATACATTACAAATATGGTTTCAATTTCGTAAATTCTTTGGCTTGAATAAGTTTATCTTATCAAGCCCTATTATATCTAACTTTTTTTTCGGCCCTCTTTTATGGATCACGCCTTTGTATTATGGAAAACAAAAGGTATAACATGTTTTCGTGATTTTTTTTAGACAATAGTTTTATGTCCTTTGAACAGCTATCTGATAAATATAATTTGCCTAAAACTCATTTTTTTAGATACTTGCAAGTTAGAAATTTCTTGAATAACATGTTACAGTTTTTTCCGAAATTATGTCCAATGGACATTACAGAAAAAGT
The DNA here is from genome assembly GCF_048418815.1 of Hemitrygon akajei. Taxonomy (NCBI): domain Eukaryota; kingdom Metazoa; phylum Chordata; class Chondrichthyes; order Myliobatiformes; family Dasyatidae; genus Hemitrygon; species Hemitrygon akajei. The sequence goes on from NC_133134.1 coordinate 44,108,453, forward strand.
TTTAGCTCTGAATCCTTGCCAGAAGGATTTAGTAGCCATCATTTATAATATGATCATGAAAATACAGCCAGAAGTATCAGGAAAAATTAAGAAGGAATGGGAAAAAGAACTTCATTGTCTTATACCCACTGAGCAGTGGGAGAAAATTTTACAATTATCAATTCTTCTTCTATTTGTGCTAAACATGCCTTAATACAATTTAAGGTTGTACATAGGGTTCATATGTCTAAGGATAAACTTGCTCGATTTTATTCTTATGGTAATCCAACCTGTGACAGATGTCATTCTGAAGTTGCTTCATTGACCCACATGTTTTGGTCTTGCCCTTGCTTGCAAAATTATTGGAAAGATATTTTCGGTATTATTTCAAAAGTTCTGAATGTTAAATTGCAAACGCATCCTATTACTGCAATTTTTGGTTTACCAATGGTGGATAATAGTTGTTTATCCCCCTCAGCTCGGCGGATGATTGCATTTGTTACGTTAATGGCTAGAAGATCTATCCTATTGAATTGGAAATAAATTAATCCTCCAACCATATTTCAGTGGTTTTCTCAAACTATTTCTTATTTGAGTTTAGAAAAAAATTAGAAGTGTTGTTTTTGACCCTTCAATTAAATTTGAAGAAACTTGGAGACCATTTCTTCAACATTTTCATATGAGCTAAACTGACTTTTCCTAAACCTTACTTTTATTATCCTTAATTATTTGGATAGAGGTACGGAGTTATTGAAGCTGCTGTGTATATTTGACATAATACAATGGCCCATATTGGTTAGGTTTTTTTTTGGAGGTTTCTTTTTTCTTATTTACTCCTTTTTTCATAATCACTGAGTTTGGGAGGTTATTATATATGGATTATCATCTATTTGTATTTATACTTTAACCTATTAATTATGTATTCTCAAACTCTGTATCTATGTTTCTCTTATGTTTGTTTAAAATTAATAAAAAGATATAAAAAGGAGTGTGAATAATGCTGAAGCATAAGCTTCGCTACTTTAATAATTGTAATAGGCAGAGAATCATTGAGCTAGAGGTGCATATATCAAAATCTCAAATTTGTGACAAATTAGTTGCTTAAGAATTCCATTGAATCTTGCTGGGACAGGACCTCTCTCTTAATCTGTACATCTTATGCTTCGGATATTTACTGGCATTTCAGTTTGTAAACACCCAGACAAGATCAGCTAGGCTTGCAGCATAGTGGTGAATAATTCATTGCACTTATTCTGCCTACAGATCTTCCAATGCATGGTACAGCTAATGAGGTTTTTTATGTCCCAATCTCATGTAATAAAGGGAAATTCTATTTTTTTGGAAGCAATCATTACATTTTTGTATCAAAACAAGGTTTTTGGAAAATCTGTAATCACTGATAATGTGTTTTGGGGAGTTTATTCCTTCATGTATTTTAAATTCTGAGTGGAACATATTCTGGTTCAGGACAATCCTGGTGTTCCTAAACCAGAAATAATGGATGAATCTGGAGATCCACTCTCAAGAAGTCTAGCACTGCATCATTCAAATTGGCTGACCCAGTCCTTCTCAAGATATTGAGGTTTTCATACAGTTATTGGGGATGTAAAGAGTCATTACAAATCCTTTACAAGATTTGAGATCATTCTTAAGTGTAAATTACCCAAATGCTATTACAGTAATAGTGAGCTAAGTTTAATTTTGCCACTATCTGTAAAGAGTTTGTGCGTTCTAAGTGTGGGTTTCTTTGCATTAGGGGTTAGTAGGATAATTGGTTATATGGATGTAATTGAGCAGGCTGGAAGGGCTTGTTACTGTGCTGTATCTTTAAATAATATAAAATGATGGAACTGAATTCTTTACTTCACCATAAGACCATAATCAGTAAGGATAGGCAGCACCATTAAACAGTTCAAAAAGAATATCTATGCCCAGATCTTCTAAATCTAAAGCATTTGACAAAGTGCAACATGAAAAATTATTTCAGATTCTTGCTAATGTTGGTCCTCCTTGTTGGAAGGGACCACCAACTGCTTCAAAATTTATATTGGAATCAAACGGCGGTAAAAATGATAATATAAGCAGTTGGTCTAAAATTCAAAGAGGAGTTAGACAGAGATGCATTGCCTCATCAGAATTATTTAATATCTATAGTGAAATGATTCTCAGAGAAATAGAAGATCTAGATGGGATAAAAATTGGAGGTGTTAACATCAACAATATAAGATATACAGACGATACCACCCTAATAGCAGGTGCAGCAGAAGACCTACAAATCCTCCTAGACAAAGTAGTACAAACAAGTGCAGATTTTGGTCTAAAGCATCAACTGTAAAAAAAAACACAAATGTATGGTAATATCAAAACAGGATACTCCCAAATGCCAATTGTAATCGGTAACCAAGAGATTGAACAAAAGACCAGCTTTAAATACCTTGGTAGCTTTATGTCACAAGATGCTAGAAGTAAAGTAAAAATAAAAAGAATTGCCATTGCCAAAACCAACTTCCAAAAAATGAAACCCATTTTCACCAACAGACACATTTCTATCACAACAAGGCTTAGGCTACTAAAATGTTACATCTGGTCAATCTTGCTGTATGCTTCCAAAACATGAACTGTAACACCAGAACTCCAAAGAAACCTAGAAGCAACCCCCAGAAATATGGTTTCTTAGAAGAATGCTGAAAATATCATTTAGAGATAGAGTAACTAATGAGACAGTACTCCAACGTGCCCATACAAAAAGATCTTTAATGAGAACATTAAATGAGAGGAAACTTAATTTCTTGGGCCATGTCATCAGAAAGGGAGAAATAGAATGCCTTACATTACTGGGAAACATGGAAGAGGAAGGCAGAGAAGAATATATGGACTCTGTGAAAGGGCTAACAAATCTAAATGTGCAAGATACCATTGACACTGCGAGGGATTGTTTGATGTGGAGAGCCGTGATCGCCCAAGCGTGTAACGCGCAAGGCGCATGAAGAAAAAGAAGGCAGCACCACCTCTGCCACCATTAACTCAAACCTGGTGCCTACAACGCTGTGTCTGCAGCTCCTTGTACATTTGTACTGTGGCCAGATTCTGCTCTAACTCCATGTACAAATTTTGCAGATGATGCCATGTTAGTGGGTTGTACCTCAAGTAGCAATGAGTTGGAATGCACCAAGGGGAATGGGAGCCTAGTGACATGGTACCATGTCAACAATTCTCCCTCAATGTTAGCAGAACAAAAAAGCCGGTTGTTGATTTTGGAAGGTGGGGAATAGAAGGATGGTGATGATATGTTACCTAATGGTGTTGAGGTTGAGAGGACTGAGAATCAAGTTCCCAGGTAAGAGCATCACCAATATCTGCCCAACCATGTTGATGCCACAGTCAAGAAAGCTCAGGAAGCTAATTATGTCTGGTGTGTTCTCCCCCGCCCAACCCTCACCAATTATAGATGTACAGTAGAAAGCATCCTATCTGGATGCACCAATGCTTGGTATGGAAATTGCTTTGCCACTGACCGCAAGAAACTGCGGAGAGCTGTGGACACAACTCATCATGGAAACTAGCCTCCCCTCTGTGCACCCTGTCGACGCTTCTCCCTGCCTAAAGCATCCAGCATAATCAAAGACCCCACCCACCCCGAGTGTGCTTGCTTGCCCCGACAATCAAGCAGAAGATACTAAAACCTGATAGCACATACCATCAAGTACAGGACTGTTTCTATCCCACTGTTATAAGACTATTGAACAGTTTCCTAGTACAATAAGATAGACTTATGATCTTGCTCCGTACCTGCACTACAAATCCAGTCCTGTTTGAACGTTACCACATCAGTGAACTCTCAATCATCATAAAGTAGTCTGCAGTGCTATCAGGGTCATTTACTCATTCATCAATTACATATTTCAATTTTGTCAACACCATTGGCATCCTGCTCAAAATATGGACCAAAGTTCCAGAGGCAAAATGATAAGCAGCTGCCTTTGACATAAAAATCCACTTAAACCAGTTGGTATCAAGAAGCCCTGATAAAACACCAACAAGCATCAAAGTGAAAACACTCATGATTGGACTTGAGCTTAAATAAGGATTATTCCCAATTGCAGAGTATTGTTCTAAGCTTGGCCATTTTCGGTAGCTTTATCAATAACCCTCCTTCCATCATAATGTCTGAAATGAGAATGTTCATCCTTGCACACTGTTCAGTCCAAGCAGTCTGATTCTGTCTAGAGCAAGGTTTGTGTGAAATGTGGCCAGTAACAAATGTGCCACACAAATGCTAGACAAGGGTGATGAGAATCCTGCTACCTCTTCTTGACTTTCAGTGAATTGTTCTTCATTGAATTATCCACAATCTAGCAATCAGGTCTTTAGTTGTACAGTGCTGAAAATAACATTAAGACTCTGAGTATTCTTCATTAATTGATACGCTCCTGATTAGTGAGTCAGGGGTGTGAAAGAATAGATCGTGCTTGAGCACAGCTTCAGCAATGGTCAAGAATTAGACACCATTTAGGAATCCAGTGTCACCTGCTTAACCGACACTTCATCCACTGTAAATACATTGAGTGTCTTTTACAGAAGACGGAGTGGCAGGTCTTCGGCAACAACATCTCTAAACTCAGAAAATTGATAGACACAGGTATGCAGGAATGCTAGAATTTCAACAATGCAATTTTCCTTCCAAAGCCCACGCTATTTCTGTTTCGGAAATGTACATCTGTCCTATTATCATTACTGAAGGAAATTCCTGGAACTCCCAAACTAACAACATTGTGGAAGTATCTTTGCCCCCAGGACTATTATAGGTAGTTAGGTGACTGCCATAACCATTTCAAGGTTGATAAGGGATAGGCAGTAAACTATGGCTTGCTTCCAATATCCACATTATAATACAAAGTTATATATAGAGAAATATATTGTTTGATGATTCTAATCTGGAGACGATATCATTCTCCAAATTTTCAATAGTAAGTAATATGACATGGGAGTCAAAGTAGGGCAAAGGTAACGATATACCCACAAGGAAGCAGAACATATAGTAAATTTCAAGCTTCTATACCTGTAACATTCTGGAATTGAGAGTGCATGGGTGAATTTTTCCATTAATGTAATCTAAGGAGAGTTCTTCAGTTTACGGAGGCATGCTGCGAGCTGCACATCTAAATTATGAGTAGGAAGTGGAAGTGGACAGAAGCAGTTCACTGGAGGAGGAGATCAGAAAGCATTTTTAGTTTGTCTCAACCGTTCAATGATTCTAAATCATAAAGCCATTGTATATACATGACATCAGCAGAACCTCCAGACTTAATCTATGTTCAGCTTCCTCAGAGATGAAGAGAAGGAAACATCCATCATCCCTGTTATCGCAATATAGTAGTTTTCTGTTACAAGAGAAGTTAATTTAATAAAAGGCTTTTAACCTGATAAAAAAACATCTCAATATGATTCAAGGAGAGTCATCATACAATAATTGACATTGGACAACATAAAGAGATTTAAGGATGTTAGGTAAGTTTGAAACAGGTTTAAAAGTAGAAAGAGAGCAGGCATATTTAGAGAGTGATTTGCAGTGTTTAGGGCCAGGCTGATGGTTGTCTTAAATACCAAACAGACTGGTACCAGAGACAAAGGAATTAGAATCAGAATCAGAATTAGGTTTATTATCACCGGCATGTGACGTGAAATTTGCTAACTTAACAGCAGCAGTTCAATGCAAAACATAATATAGAAGAAAATAATAAATAAAATAAAAATAATAATAATAAATAAGTAAATCAATTACAGTGTACATGTTTTGAATGGATTTTAAAATGTGCAAAAAAAAAACAAATACTGTATATTTAAAAAGTGAGGTAGTGTCCAAGGCTTCAATGTCCATTTAGGAATCAGATGGCAGACAGGAAGAAGCTGTTCCTGAATTGCTGAGTGTGTGCCTTCAGGCTTCTGTACCTCCTACCTGATGGTAACAGTGAGAAAAGGGCATGCCCTGGGTGCTGGAGGTCTTTAATAATGGATGCTGCCTTTCTGAGACACCACTCCTTGAAGATGTCCTGCGTACTTTGTAGGCTAGTGCCCAAGATGGAGCTGACTAGATTTACAACCCTCTGCAGCTTCTTTCGGTCCTGTGCAGTAGCACCCCCCCCCCCCCAATACTAGACAGTAATACAACCTGTCAGAATGCTCTCCACAGTATATATAGAAGTTTTTGAGGGTATTTGTTGACGTGCCAAATCTCTTCAAACTCCTAATGAAGTACAGCCTCTATCTTGCCTTCTTTATAACTACATCAATATACTGGGACCAGGTTAGATCCTCAGAGATCTTGACAACCAGGGACTTGAAACTGATCACTCTCTCCACTTCTGATCCCTCTATGAGGATTGGTATGTGTTCCTTCATCTTACCCTTCCTGAAGTCCACAATCAGCTCTTTTGTCTTACTGACGTTGAGTGCCAGGTTGTTGCTGCAGCACCACTCCACTAGTTGGCATATCTCTCTCCTGTACGCCCTCTCATCGCCACCTGAGATTCTACCAACAATGGTTGTATTGTCAGCAAATTTATAGATGGTATTTGAGCAATGCCTAGCCACACAGTCATGTGTATATAGAGTAGAGCAGTGAGCTAAGCACACACCCCTGAGGTGCGTCAGTGTTGATTGTCAGAGAGGAGGATATGTTATCACCAATCCGCACAAATTGCAGTCTTCCGGTAGTCAATTGTAGAGGGAGGTACAGAGACCCAGGTTCTGCAACTTCTCAATCAGGATTGTGGGAATGATGGTATTAAATGCTGAGCTATAGTCAATGAACAGCATCCTGACGTAGTTGTTTGTGTTGTCCAGGTGGTCTAAAGCCGTGTGGAGAGCAATTGTGATTGTGTCTGCCACCTATTGTGGCGATAGGCAAATTGCAAAGGGTTGCAAGGGCTTCTTGTTCTTTTTAAGCAGACCCTTGTGGTGGTGGGGGACTTAATTTCATTTCAGGAGTGGGAAAAGCCTGCGCATTAATAATTTTAAGGCAGGGCACCCTTGCACACCAGCTGACACATAGGACTTGACAAAATAGAGCTAACATATTTAGGATATGGAAGTCATTTAATCCAGGAAAAAACATTTTTAAAAAAGTGGACTTTTCAGCGAGATGAAGTCTGATACTGATAATGGCATTCCCCTTTAAGAAAATGATCTCCAAAATGTTTGAAACTGCCTTTATTGCAGTAGCCATTTTAAATCAGGCATCATAAGTTCAGCGCATTCCAGCCCTCAAGGTCAGAAGTTCTGTTTTCTGTAATTGCGTTTCTGACCATCAGATGGCACTAATCAGCTTTGGCAGCATTTTAGCAACGGTTAAAAACTGGGTCTGATTTCTGTTGCTGGTGGAAATACCAACATTTTATCCCAACAATGCTTCTGCAAAAAAAAATTAAATAGATCTATTGATTTTGAACAGAAACAAGGGGAATCTAACTTAAATGTTTCAGGTCTCAATAGTGCACAAACTGGAATGTCATCATGGGGAGGCGACAGCTTATTTCCACATGTAAATTTTAAAATATTAATCATTTAAATTCTACCATTTTTCTGGCAATAGACAGTTCTTATAAATTGTGTATTTTGTTAAAATTGAAAAGTTTTTTGTATACAATGAGTTTGGAGATTCATAACCAAAAGAATGTGCTCCTTATAAACATTTAGTAGTGATCTTGACTCTTATTCAGCATTTGATTTTATATGATCATAGACTTTATCATTCTTTCAAAGATTTTTACGAGTTGAAATCACCTTTTTTCCTTTCGTGTTTCATTTGTGATTCAGCAAATAGCATTCTTGTCTCCAAAGTCTCAAAATGTTAAACTGAGACCCTGTCTTCTGTTTTACTAGGATGCAACAGATTGTCATGGTGCTTTTCAAAGAAATACGGGTCTCCTTTCCACATTTATCTCTTGGCCAATTTTGCAAAAAGAGCTGGTTATTATCAAGTTTGTGTTACAGATAAGCTTCTGTGTAAAAATTGGCTTCCATATTTCTTACAACGGTGGCAGCTTTCAAAACTAGCTTTGAAGGACTTGGAATATCTTGAGTTTGTGATATAATGCAAATCTTCCTTTAATGATTTGATGCGTTAATTTCTTTTTTTATAAAAATTATAAGAGTAACAAACATGGTGAGACTGATAGGCTGAAATGTGTTTATTTCTATGCTAGGATAATTATGTGTAAGGAGGATGAACTTAAAGCCCGGATCAGTACATGGCATTATGATGTTATTGCCATCACATAGACCTGGTTGCATGTCTACAGGACTGGTAGATCCACATTCCTGGGTTCCATTATGTTAGATGTGATAAAGAGGGAGGAAAAAGAAGTGGTGGGATTGCACTACTGATAAGGGAGAAAGTCACAGCGGTACTCAGAGGGCATCCTGGAGGACTCATTTACAGAAACAATTTGGGGGGGGGAGTCTGAAATAAAAGGCTGCAATTACATTAAGGGGGTTATACTATAGCCCCCTCCCCCATAAAAGCCACTGAAAGGTGGAGGAACAGATAGGTAGACAGATTATGGAAAGGTGCAGAAACAGCAGAGTTGTCATAGTGGGGGACTTTAATTTTCTCGGTATTGATTGGAATTTCCTTAATACAAGAGGTTTAGATGGTGCAGAATTTCTTCAGTGCATTTAAGAGGTGTTCTTAAAACATCACGTGGGAGTCCACCTAGAGGAGAAAACATATTGGACCTGGTTTTGGGAAACGAGCCAGGCTACGTTACAGACATGATAGTAAGTAAACATTTCGGGAATAGTGATCACAACTCATGTTTTAAGATAATTATGAGTGTGGATAAAATTGGATCTTGTGGGAAGGTACAAGATATGACAGGATAAGACAAAAGCTAAGGGGTGTTGATTGGGAGTAGCTGCTGTCAGACAAGTCCATGTCTGACAGGTGGGAGTTCTTTGAAGTGTAGCTGATCAGAGTTCAGGATCAGCATGTTCCATTAACAAGTAAGAACACAGATGGTAAGGGAACCTTGGGTGACGTGAAAGGCCCTAAATTTAGTCAGGAAGAGAAAGGAAACATATATAAGGTTTAGCCCTTTGTTGAATATAAAGATATTAGTAAAATGATCAGGAAAGTGAAAAGGGGATCATGAATTGTCTTTGGAGAATCCAAAGACATTTTATAATTATATTAAGAAAAAGAGGACTCGGGATAAGGTAGGTCCATTCTGATATAGAGGGAAGCCATGCTTGAAGTCAGACCAAGTGGCTGAGGTAGTAAATGGGTACTTTCAGAATCAGAATCAGGTTTATTATCACTGGCGTGTGTCATGACATTTGTTAACTCAGCAGCAGCAGTAGAATGCAATACATGATAACATAGAAAAAATTAGCAAATCAATGACGGTAAATATATATGTATGTATATTAAATACTCAGATTAAAAATAATACAAAAACAGAAATAAAATTTTAAAATGTGAGGTAGTATTCATAGGTTCAATGTCCATTTAGAAATTGGATGTCAAAGGGGGAAAGTAGCTGTTCCTAAATCACTGAGTGTGTGCCTTCAGGTTTCAGTACCTCCTTCCTGACGGTAACAATGGGAAGAAGGTATGTTCTGGGTGATGGGTGTCCTTAATAATGGACCCTGCCTTTCTGAGGCATTGCTCCTCAAAGATTTCTTGGTACTTGGACAAAGATTGTTGGTATTTACCAAGGAGAAGGATTTAGAGTATAGTGAAAGAGGAATGAGGCATGCTAATGTGGTGTAGGTTTGAGGTTAAAGAGGAGGTAGTGCTGGGCCTTCTGGAAAGCATTTAGGTGAATAATTCCTCAGGTCCAGATGGCATATATCCTGATATTAAAAGAAGCAAGTGAGGAGATAGCTGGGGCTTTGACAAAGAACTTTGGGTCCTCACTAGTAGCACACAAGATCCTAGAGGATTGGAGAGTAGCAAATGTTTTGCCTTTGTTCAGGAAAGGAAATAGGAATAATACATGTGAGTAAGGCCAGTGGCAGGAAAGCTATTGCAGAGGGTAGGATTAATGTCCATTTGGAAAGGCTTTCTGCAGTGCAGGTCATGCCTGACAAACTTCGCTGAGGAGGTGACAAAGGAACTAGATGAGGGAAAAGCAGGACATTATCTACATGGACTTCTTTTGGTGAAGCATTTGATAACATCACTCATGGAAGGTTAATTCAGGAGATGAAGATTCATGGGATCCAGTGTCAATAGCAAGTCTGGATTCAGAACTGGCTTGTCCAGAGAAGACAGGGAATTAGGGGTGGAAGACTGTTATTCTGGCTGGAGGCCTGCCACCAGTGGTGTTCCACAAAGATCGGCACTGTGACCCCTGTTGATTGTGATATATATCAATGATTTTGATTAAAATGTAGACGAGTGGGTACCACTGAAATTGTGGAGTTATGTACCGTGTAAAGGGCTTTCAAACAATAAAGCAGGATATACAGCAGTTACGGATGTAGGCAGAGAAGTGGTAGATGGGGTCTAATCCCTTCAAGTATAAGATGTTGCACATTAGGAGGTCAAACGAAAGGAGAAGGTATGCAGTTAATAGCTGACCCCCTTAATAGCATTGAGGTCCAGAGGGATCTTGGAGTCCAGGTCCATAATTCACTGGAAGTTGCTCCGCAAATGGTTAAGGTGGAAAAAGAGGCAACTGGCTTGCTTGCCTTCGTTGGTAGCGATGATGAAAGTAAGAGTAAGGAAGTCATGCTCCAATTAGATAAAACTTCAGTCACGCCACTCTTGGAGTATCGTGTGCAGTCCTGGTCACCCCATTATAGGAAGGATGTGGAGACTGTGGAGAGGGTCCAGAGAGGTTTACCCGAATGCTGCCTTGATTTGAGAGTGTGAGCTCTGAGGAAAGGTTGGACAGACTTGAATTGTTCTCCAGAGAGTGTCAGATGCTGAGGAGGTTTTTAAAATTATGAGGACCATGAATAGGACATTCAGAGAACATGCTTTTAATATTAGAGGGAGGAAACTTAAAGACAACATGAGGAGCAAGTTTTTAACACTGATGATTACCAAGGCTAATAGTGGAAACAGACAGTTTGTTGGAGTTTAAGAGGCTTTTAGATAGACACATAAATATGAAGGGAATGGAGGGACATGGATTATACACAGGAGGGGGATATTTAATTTAAATTGGCATCAAGTTCAGCACATCATGGGCTGAGTCACCTGTCTGGTGCTGTAATGTTCTATTTTCTCTGTTTTGTTGTATCCAGTTCTAGTTGCCCCGTTACAGGAAGCATGTGAAGACTTAGCAAAGGATGTAGAAGAGCCTTACAAGATGCTGCACGGATTGGAGGATACGAACTATAAGGCGAGGTTTGATAAAGTTGGGTTGTTTTCCCTGCAGTTTTGAAGGCCGGGGGAAGATCTGACAGAAGATTATAAGATGGTGAAAGGGTAGACCATCAGAATCTTTTTTCCAGGGCGGGAATGTCATGCACTAGAGGAGACGCATTTAAGGTGAGGGGAGAAAGCTTAAAGGAGACGTGTGGAGTAAGTTCTTTTTACGCAAAAAGTTGCAGGACCTTGGAATGGGCAGCTGAGGGTGGAAGCAAATACAATTGTGGTGTTTGAGAGATTGTTATTAATTAACTAGACATATGAATAAACGTAGGGAATGGAAGGATGTGGATCATGTACAGGCAGAAGGGAATTAGTTTAGTTTAATTCATCATGTTTTGCACAGATGTAGTGGCTGAAGGACTTGCTTCCGTGCTGTGCTGTCCTATGTTCTGTAATCTTCCCACGTTAAATTAACAAACAAATGCTTACCTGGATTACAGCAATATCTAAATAGAAAATTACTCCATCAGTTGTAATACAAACTGTGAATGCCTGCAGTCAGGAATGCTGTAATGTTAATGCAATTTTTTCCTACATTACTGCATTATAACTCACTACAATAAGCACATTATTTTAAAATTAAAATGTATTTCAGTTATGAATTCTTCAAACTAAATCAAACATGTAAGTGGCTGTTAAATGCAGCAAGTAACAATATATTACTGATCAGTTGGTGACTTAATTTCAATTTTGCTAGTAATTTGATCAAAATTAAATTTAGCTTTGTACTACACTCAGTTATTAGATTTATTGTTTTAGAAAGAAATCCATATTAATTTCATATTTTTGATGTTATGAAAATAACAAACTTTTTTCCTCATGAGCTATATCTTCTCTGGATAAAATATTTCAGTACATGAATCAACTCAAGCAAATCTTAGGATTTATAACTGGAGTTGGAAGTAGGATCTAACTAAATTCTTCTTTCAAAGTCGCATTGGGCAATGGATAGTCCAGGACTGATCTGTCACTCAATCCAGACATTTATTTTATTGCAAAATGTTTCAGTTCTGTATGTGTGTCTAAAATAAGCTGTGAATTCAGACACACAAGAGATTGTGCAGTCTGTAGATACTGGAAAATCTTGAGCAACACACACAAAATGCTGGAGGAGCTCAGCAGGCCAGCCAGCGTCTATGGAGAGAAGAGAACGGGTGATTGTTTTGAACCAAAACCCTTAATCAGGACTGGAAAGGAAGAGGACAGTGGCCAGAATACAAAGGTGGGCTGAGGGAGAGGGACACAAGTTGGCAGGTGGCAGGTGGGTCTAAGTGAGAGAGGGAAGGTAGGTTGGTGGGAGAGGTGAATGAAAGGGAATGATGTGAGAAGCTGGAAGGTGATAGGTGGAAGAAGCAAAGGGCTGACAAAGAAGGAATCTGTTAGGAGAGGACACAAGACCATAGAATAAAAGGAAGGAGGCAGGAAACCAGAGGAACATGATGGGCAGTTTGTGAGGGTGGGGGAGGGGAAGAGAAGAAGTTAAGTAGCCAGACGAATGAACGAAAGCAAAGATGGGTGGGTAGAAAGGAAATGAGTGGAGTGGTTACCGGAAAGTAGAGAAAGCAATATTGATGATGGTAGATTGGAGACTACAAAGACGTGTTGCTCCTCCAGCCTGCATTTGGCCTCCCTTAATGGCAGAGGAATCTGTGGAAAAAAATATTTCAGTGTGGGAGTGGGAAGTAGAATTCAAATGGGGAGATGATCGCTGATGGTGCTCAATAAAACAGTCTAATCTATGCCAGGTCTCACCGATGTAGAGGAGTCTGCACCATGAGCACCAGATTCCATAAGTTACCCCGTGGACTCACAGGTGAAGTGCTGCTTCACCTGGAAGGACTGTTCAGGGCCCTGAATTGTGGTGTGGGAGGAGGTGTAGGGGTAGGTTTAGCACTTAGCACAGCTTCAGGGATTCAGGGGTAAGTGTCCGGAGGGAGATCAGTGGACAAGAGAGTCAAATAGACAGCAATACCTGTGGAAAGCAGGGGACGGGGTGAAGATCCTACTGGTGAATGCGGAAATGATCCGGAGGCTCGTGTCTTGGTAGGTGAGGTCATGGAAAGCCCTACCCCTGTTGTGCTGGCGGGAGGGGTGAGAGCAACATCGATAATGGTGGAAGGGAATCCCTATTTTCTGAAAGAAAAGACAACATCTTGGAAGTCCTGGAATGGAAATCCTCATTATCAGAACAGATGCAGTGGAGACAGAGGAACTGAGAGATGGAAATAGGATTCATACAGTTGACAGGATGGGAAGAGATGTAGTCAAGGTAACTGTAAATTCAAATATCCTTTCTTAATAGTAATAATAAATACTTTTTTGATCCGGAGTGGGAAATTCTTTCATTACAGCAGCTACATTTAGACCACTTAACAGTGTGCAGACTTAACTAATAATAATGTACAGAATAATAATATAAACAATAATAATTTACCAATGTGCAATCATTTGCAATAATAATGTAGGAAATAATAAAACAGACTATGTGTGTCCACCTGTTGCGCAGAGATGAACTGATGTCTATGCTTATTGCATTTGGTAGGAAAGGTTTTCTGTAACGACCCTTGTGACAGCGGAGCTGAATGAGTCTCTTCAAAAGGGTACTCTGTTGCTTATTCAGTTGGTCATGGAGAGGAGGTGCCTGATTGTCTGTAATGGATAACAGTTTGTTTAGTGACTTCCTCTCTACCACTAACTTGAAAGGGTCTGGGTTGTAGCCAAGCACTGATCCAGCCTTTTTGTTGGGTTTATTTAGTCTTTTTGCATCACCAGCACCGATGCTGCTCCCCAACATAAAGCCACAAAGAAGGCTGCACTCGCTGCAACAGACTGGTGAAAGATCGCCAACATCCTGATGCACACACTGAAGGATCTCAGCTTCCTTAGAAATAGAGTCTCCTCATCCCCTTCTTGTAAACAGCCTTGGTGTTGGTCTTCCAGTCAAGTATGTTGTCAACTTTAAAGCCCAAGTATTTGTACTCCTCCTCCACCACCGTAACGTCTTCTCCCAGAATGTACACAGAACTCGACACAGTCCTCTTCCTCCTAAAATCAATCACCATCTCCCTGGTTTTGGCCACGTTCAGGTCAGCTGATTCCTCCCGCACCACTCCACAAACCTGTCCACCAGTCCTCTGTACTTCTCCTCTGACACACCAGCCACCACAGGGTCATCAGAGAACTTCTGCAAGTGACAGGGCTCGGATTTGTACTGAAAGTCAGAGGTGTACAGTGTGAATAGAAATGGAGACGGGACTGTCCCTTGTGGTGCTCCAGTGCCACTCACCACCACCTCAGGCAGAGAATTATCCACCCATACAAACTGGGGTCTATCTGTCAGGTAGTCAGTAATCCAGGAGATAGTGGATTTGCCTATGCCATCTTTTGCAGCCTCTCACTCAGAAGAAGTGGCTGGACTGTATTGAAGGCACTAGAGAAATCAAAAAATGTGATTCTCACAATGCCACCAGCATCATCCAGGTGGGAGTGAGCTCTCTGCAACAGGTAGACGATGGCATCATCCACTTCACACATGAGGTTGGTAGGCAAATTGTAGAGGGTCCAACGAAGATCTCACCTGTGGTCCAAGGTAAGTCAGGACCAGCTTCTCCAGCACCTTCATCACATGAGATGTGAGGGCAATTCATCAGTAGTCATTAAGTTTGGATGGAGTCACCTTCTTGGGTACAGGAACAAAGCAGGAAGTCTTCCATAACATTGGTATCTTTTCCTGACTTGGACTCAGATTGTAAAGGTGCTGCAAAATACTAGATAGGTGGTGGGCTTGGTTACTTGATTGTGTATTCATTTAATGAAAACGATTTCCCATGAATAATGGGTCACAAATGAATGAATTCTGCAATTTTTAATTGTTCCTCTATAATATTACCTACACTTCAAACTACTTGTGGAAGCACTCTGGGAGTGGTAAAGATCGTGTTTGTGTGCTGACTGTCTGTGGCAGCTGCTTGGAATGAAAGCTGATGCAAAACAGCTGGAAGCTACAAGTAACCAGGACATGAGAACACATTGTACCTACAGTACATATGCCGTGTGATGTAAGAGGTAATTTCATAATCAAATAGCTGATATCTTTGATTGAAAGGTTCCCATTAGCAATGCTAGCTTATATCTATCAGCACCTCAGCAGCTTGGCAGAAAATCATATCATTCATCTGGGTGGCTGAATTATTAAGTCATTGAAGGTGCTCTGCACTAGATCTTCCCAAGGGAAGTTCTGAGGTGCCTGAGGTCATACCTGCTCACAAACCTGAACAAAATATAAGACTCAAAAGTTCCATTAAAGAATCCCCTCTCTAAGGGCAGAGCAGAAGGCAGACAGACTGAGCAATCGGATGGCATTTTTCTCTTTGTGCAACTATCTTAGAAAATTATGGTGATTGGGTATGGCATTTGAAAGGCCTGCTTTGCTAATGATCAGAGAGGTTACTTTTCAATGAATGACAACTTTCATTTTAAAAGAAGATGATGTCACTGATGCTGAGAATTGTAAATGTGAGCCACTAGTCATGGAATAATTCCAATGATTGCCAGTCTTAAGAGAAATGGTTGCTTAAACTTTCTTGTATCCCTTGCATTTGGGTGGGATGTACAGTAAATGAACTATTTGCAATAAAAAAGGGAGGATACTGAGATATTATTTCCACTAGTGGGACAATCACGACTCCCAGAATTAGAAATGGGGTACTTAGAAGTGGAAGCTAGGAAGTTTTTTTTTCCAAATTATTAACTCTGTTCTCCAAAAAAGCTGTGTGGTGATGAAATTTCCTGAATATTACCTCATTGGGATTTGGTTAGTGTACTGTGTGTTTTGGATCCAAAATATACTAAACAATCCAAATCCTGAAGAGGTAATGCCCAAGTAAGAACACTTTTTGTCTTTGCCTATATATTAATAACTATCGCAACAGGTGGTATTTTGTAGATAAGATGTTGAGCTACGATTCTTAGAGTCCAAGTAGGTATTAAAGACTATATTCTTCTTACATGAAGAGCACAAGATGTTCATCCTGTTTGTTGGCTACCATTCTGCCAATCAATGTTTACATAAGACAATTTCAGCAATGACTAGACCACTGATGTGGTGTAACAGTTATCAATTCTGCTCATTGCATTCTATATTGTTTTGTGCATTAAGATGTATTATGTTGCTTTATAAAACAAAATGTTATTTTGTGAATTGATATAAAGATAATAAAGAAGTAATTACAGTAATGCAGAGAAACTGTTGCAAAAGAGAAAGTTCAGAATGTAAATTGCAAGATTCAATCTTGACACTGTGGAGTTAGAATTGTCAATGACATTTCTGCTCGACTTCGATTCATATTCCCTGCCGAGTGGTTTGTCAATTCACACTTGTTCAGTAGAGTATTATAAACAAAACAAAATTTACACATCTGTTTTGTGGAATAATGCTCCACTATCTCTGCATAACATTAGAGAAGTCTGAAAGAAACCAATTATAGATGGTAGAAAAGACAGAGATAAACAAAACTTAAACCCCATTTTATTTTATTCTAGCTCTAACGACTTTTGAATATGACCTCATAGTATACTGAAGAACCAGAGCTGGTTATGAAACACAGTGCTGCTTGTCTTGGCTTTAATCTTCTTCAGAGTAGGATAATGAAATAAAAAGATTCCTCTTTTTGAATAACATTTGAACTCTTCCAACATTTTACTCAATTAAAGCTGATTTTCTCTCCTATTATTCCATACCACATTGTTTAGAGATCTTGCAGGGAGAAACACTCTAACCAGCATTGATTGCTCACTGACAGATTCATTTTCCAGCTGAAAAGTGGTGAATGTTTCTGCCGTAGAGGCTGAACTTTGATTATAGTTGCTGTCATTTGGTTTCTGCCAATTGATGTATTCTAACAGTGTATTTCAAAGAGATCACGATTCTCTATCTAAGTGCTTCTATAAGAATTAAAATGCAATTATTTATTAAATGCAGTAGTTTCTATGGGAACCTGATCATTACAATATATTAATTTCAATAAGTTCACTAGGTACATTTAATGTTAGAGAAATGTATACAATGTATATCCTGAAATTCTTTTTCTTCGCAAACATCCATGAGAGCAGAGGAGTGCCCCCAAAGAATGAATGACAGTTAAACATTAGAACCCCAAAGCTGCCCCAACATCGCCACGCATAAGCAGCAGCAAGGCAACGACCCCCCCACCAGCGAAAAAAACATCAGCACCCCCCACCAAGCACTCCAGCGTGCAGCAAAGCATCAATAAAGACACAGACTTGCAGAACTCCAAAGACTACTCGTTCACCCGGTAATTCGACATACCACAGAATCTCTCTCTCCCTAATAAGTGAAAAAGAGGTGTCCCTCTTTCACAGCGAGAGGGGAGGCATAACAAACAACTCTCTGGTTTATGATGTTAAAAGTTTGTTGCAACGCTTTTTCCGAGCTCTGCGCCCAGAGAATCAGCCCTGGAAAGGCTGAGGTCTCCAGACATACAGCCAGCAGCTAGCCCACTGCTCCCGATGTTCCGTGTTCTCCCGCGACGCCTCAGTCAGCCTGTCTCCAGAGCCATGAAAATCCGGCACCCTGAAGGCGCGCTGGTCTTCCTGTCCGTGTCCTTGGGATATCAAAAAGCGGCTGGTCATGAGGCCCTGAGAGCAGATCCCACTCCCGCAAGCAACCAAAGTCAGGGTCTCAAGCACATACCACAGCTAGTCGACTTCTGGTAGCAATAGCAAATTCACCTCAATCATCTTTGATCCAGAGATAGAAATAAGTTAAAAGACATATTTTATTCTTGTTTTTGTATATTCCAATGGCTAAAGCCAATATAAACCGTGGAATCACAATTGAGCACATAGGACACAGAAGATTGGTGTGAGAACTATCAAGAGAACTCTCAATCATGATTGTTTTTAAACTAACATCATTGAAATAGATAATTTAGTCATAAAGTTACAGTATTGCTATTTTTCAGAGCTTGTTGCAATAAATCAGCAGCTGCATGCGCTTCCATACATGATTCCAAAATTGATACACACACTAATATTTCCTCAAAGTGCTATTGACAAACATGTTAGTGTAGTTCATAAAAAAAATAGAATGCAATGTCTGCCATTAAACAGGCCCTGTTACTGTTTCATCAGTAATCTCAATGCATAGCACTGAACTGAAAGACAAACTAATTGAAATTGGGAAGGAACAAGGCCCCAGGCTGAGTTTTCAGTCTTTACACCTGGTGGCCAGTGATCACTGGCATGGCTAATATCACCACGGGCAATATTCCTCCTACCCCATCTCCGGGCTATCTAAGTGGTTGGACCCATTTAACACAGAAAACAGAGTCTTGTTTTTGTAACTTCAAAACATTAAACATTAGACTAATTCAAAGAAATTCATGACATTCCAAAGCATGGGTCTAGTTTGAGTTTACTCTAAGTAAGGTGCACATGTATCACATAGTAGAATGAAGACGTATGTAATTAACGTATTTTTATATATAACCTGTAATTAATTATTTAAGTGGACAAGAGTGCTTAATCAAACGATATATATACAACATTACTCAAATATTATTGAAATATCAAATATACACTGTTATGCTTATATTTTGATTCTCCTGAACTAAAGTATGGACGTGTTCAACCCATTGTGATCAAGCACATCAGTCCCACTTCTGACAATGCTTTGCTGTTATATTGAACTTTGTACTTGCATGATATTGTGGATATTGTAGAGGGTTGTTGAGGGTTACAATGGGACATTGAAAGGAATCAGAGTTGGGCTGAAAAGAGGCAGATGCAGTTTAACCCGGAAAATTAAGAAGAGGTTCACTTTGTAAGGTCAAGTTTGAAGGCAGAATACAGGGCTAATGGCAAGATTCTTAATACTGTGGAGGAACAGAGGGATCTCAGGGTTCATGTCCATAGAAAGTTGCCATGCAAGTTGATAGGCTTGTTAAGAAGGCATATAGTGTGTTGGCCTTCATTAGTCAAGGGATTAAATTCAAGAGCCAAGGAGTAACATCACTCTATAAAACTCTGGTTAGACCACACTTAGAATATTGCATTCAATTCTGGTCACTTGATTATATAAAGAATGTGGAAATTGAATTGAGTGCACAGAGGAGATTTAACAGTGTGCTACCTGAACTAGAGAGCATGTCTATGAAGAGAAGTTGAACAAGGACTTTTCTTTCAGTGCGAAAGAGGATTAGAGGTGACATGATATGAGTGTTCAAGATGATAAGAGGCATAAGTTGAGTGGATAGCCAGAGACTTTTTCCCAGGGCAGAAATGGCTAATATAAGGGGGACATAATTTTAAGGTGATTGGAGGAAAGTATAGGGGGGACTGTCAGAGCCACTTTCAGTTTTTTTACACAGAGAGTGGTGAATATGTGGAACGCACTGCCAGAGGTGGCATTGGAGGCAGATGTATTAGGGATATTTAAGAGACTCTTATATTGGTACATGGATGATAGAAAAATGGAGGGCTATGTGGAAGGAAAGGGTTAGGTTAAAAGACCAGTACAGCATTGTGGGCTGAAGGGCCTGTACTGTGTTGTCATGTTCTGTGTTCTATGTATGTGAGAAGGGGTTCAGCGCCAAATCATATCACTTCTGTCAAAACAGAGATTTATCTCTTAACAACAAGATAGAACTTTTATAGATGGACATTTAATTCCAAAGTTTCTTCCAAGAACCCAGATAAAGATTCTCAAACCAGACACAGAATCTTTAAGTTCAGCCCAGAAGGCGGTGTAGGCATAAAGCAAGAGTCCAATTCCTTAGAATCATTGACTTTAGAGAAGCCTAGACTCTTTACTCTAAAAATAAAGATGTACTTCAAGAGCACCTTACACAGTAGGACATTTCAGCTAATTAAGTACTTTTGAACTGCTGTTGGACAGTTCCTGCGGACATTAAAATTGTGCTTAAAGAGCAAAAAGCTTATCCAGTACCTTGGCCAGAATTTTTTTTTTTCACAATTTGTAACATCAGAACACAAATTCATTTGTCTTCAGAGATTGCTAATGCAAAATTGAACCTTTGAGATGCAACCCTAATATTAAAAAGAAATCTGTTTTGGCAGCGATCTAACAGACAATTTGCCCCACTCCTTCCTTCCAATCAAACACAAAGTATCGTGTAGCAGGAAGGCATGTCAGAGACTGGAGCGTGGAAGTCACAATGAGTGGGAGGGACATATCCATTTTTGACTGCATGTGAAATGCTGCATCAGGAATGCTGATATTAAAGGAGAGTTTCTCTCTCCGTGCCGAGAATAAAATGTCTTGAGATGCTATCCGGAAACATTTGTACTGAGCCTGAAAAAAAACAGAACAAGCTGCGGAATGGTGCACAAGCTGCATGCAAAATCTAAAAAAAACACAGCAATTCTACTAGTTTTGCAGTTGCAGTGAGGATCCTCAGGGAAAACTAACAGTAATGGATAAAGTGTTTCTTTGCTTACATTTCCTCAAATATTTGCAGCTCACAACTTCAATTAGGCACAGTATCTTCAGTCACCCTCCAGCACAGTTTGACTGTCTAAAAGCTCTCATTGCAGTATTGAACCTGAAGCATTTTTAAGAAATAAGTGCCATTGTGTGGAAAACTCAGTAGTCGCCAATAGTTAAAATGATGGGTGACTTAATTCTATGTTCCTGGGTTGCAACTCTGTAATCGTCTCTATTGACTGAACCTCAGTCCTCCAACAGAGCAGTCGAAATGATGTTGAAACATCCTGTTAAGAGGTAAAAGGAGCAGGCTGAGTTGATAGATGGAGGATATATGATTGGAGGTCACAGTGTCTAATCTATATTCTGTGAAAGGCATGACCTGATAAGTGATTTCTGGTCAGCAGTGTCAATAGTCTATCAATTATACTCCAAGGTAATTCATCATCACTGTTTTGATTGCCTGCTGGCTAAATAAAATTAGAAGGATCAGATGTAAAAGATATTTTTCAGCACAAAGAATGTTGCGTTGTAGATTATGGGCTGTTTCCAACAGTTTTCCTACATCTGTTCTCAATCACGCTGTCATCTCAGAATGAAATATGAAGAATATTTTATGACTCAAGCTTAATGACATGTGGTCCAAAGGACCTTGTATTATAACGTGACCTTGCATTATAACATGATGCAGATGGTGTCCCACAGGTATTAAGCAGAGCTGAGAAAGCAGTGCGGTTATTACATTCATTCACAGGGCTAAAATGTTACATTCTCAGTTAAAGGAGCCATATAATTTTACAGTATAGAAAAGACCATTTGGCCCATCCCTGTCCATGCTAGCTCCATGGGAAAATACTATAAAATCAGTTCCACTTTCTTGTTGTTTCCCAGACTTCTGTAATGACTTCCCTTCAAGAATTATCCAATTCCCTTCTGAGTACAGCTATTGAGTTTTCCTCCACCACCCTTTCAGCTGGTGCATTCCTGATCATAAAGGCTTGCTTAGAAAGATTTCTCTTTGGCTCTCCAATGCCTTGTTTGTCAATTATGTACAATCAACATCCTCTGGTTTCTTTCCCTCATGTGGAACATTTTTGCTTGTTTACCCTAAACTATTCACCATGAGCTTGAAATCTTCAGTTTTATCTTCTCTGATCTACATTATCAACTGAATTCCTATGGACACAACCATTAAAGTAATATGATTTCAGACAAACCCAATTTTTATTTACTTTAACAGTACTCAAAGGAAACAAAATGTTTGTGTGTGAAGTGACTACTTGAAGGCTGAACATGTTAGAAACCTTTTTCAAATCACCCTTTGATTTTCAAGACAAGAGAACCCATAATTCAACCCTCTGTGCCCTAATATCATTATATCAAGCTTTGACCCTGTAGATCACTGTGGAAATTCTCCAAGTATTTTTTTTTATTTAATTAAATGACACAGGGTTTGATTTTAAACCAGCTCTTGCAAGCATAAACTTTTGTATACTGCTGATGAAGGGAAAATAATCCATGAATCTGTGCTCTTCCTGTGTAAAAGTAATAATATTCCAAATTAAGTTCAAGTTCCGGGCTGGGAACATCTGTAGCCTGTATGAAAAACCAGTCTCATAAATAACAGACAACAGGTTGAACAGATGAAGTAAGGAAACCGTTTATTAATATCTGAAACAACTGGAATATACCTGAAAATGCACTTGAATATCCTGCAGGATAAATAGATACTTGGGTGAAGCAGTTGACAAAGCAACTACGATTCTAAATGGGTAAACCAGTCAACAAAGTGTCCCTAGTTGGATGGTTTATAGGAGGGGGCTGGAGGGGTTTTGTGAAGTTTACAAAACTCAGTTAACGGCTTGAAAGATGAATATGTGAAGTATTCACTCTAAAGATTTTAAAAGGATAATCATTAGGAAAGCAAGAATTGACTTAGCCACAGAATCAGAATCATAATATCACTGGCATATATCATGAAATTTGTTAACTTTGCAGCAATGCAATACATGATGATATAAAAACTGAATTACGGTAAGTATATCAATGTACGGTATATTAAATAGTTAAATAAATAATGCAAAAACAGAAATAAGAAAAGTAGTGAGGTGGTGTTCATGGGTTCAACATTCATTCAGAAGTCAGATGGCAGAGGGAAGAAGCTAGTCCTGAATTGTTGAATGTGTCCCTTCAGGCTTTGTGCCTGCTTCATGAGGATAACAATGAGAAAAGGCATATCCCGGATGGTGGTTTCCTTAGTAATGGACACTACCTTTCTGAGGCACCACTCCCTGAAGATGTCTCGGATACTACGGCGGCTAGTGCCCACAATGGAGATGACTAATTTTACAACTCTCTGAAGTTTACTTCGATCCTGTGCAGTAGACCCCACACCCGCTCCCCCCACACCAGACGGTGGTGCAGCCAGTTAGAATGCTCGCCATGGTACATCTGCAGGAATTTGAGAGTGTTTGTGACAGTCAAGAGAATTCGAAAATCAGCGCCTTTCTGTTTTACTGTGAGTGTTCCTTAATATAGCGTGTTGACCATGACGCTGGCTGCTGTCTAAGCTAAATACTGTTTTTAAATCACACTTCATACAAGTCCATAACCTTTGAGAAGGAATTCGGGGCATGGGTCACGACCACTGTACATTCAAAACACTTCTCTTGGGTGAGTTTCATTCCCAAGAGTGACTCCAGTGTCTCTGAACCTGTGGTAAGGACAAGATGGAAAAGACATTATATAAATCAGAGATTCAGAAAGAACACATGATGAAAGCCACATGATACTCCTGATGCAATGTTAGGGTAGAAAATGTGTAATGGATGACCCTGTTCAGATTATCTGACACACAGATAAAACCAGAACTAACCACACCCCCTCAACCCCAACATACATGTTTCAGTCAGACTCTAGGTATTGCCAGCCTCACCGTGGTGGGATAGGAACCTGGGGCAAAACAAAGAGAAATCTCAGAGCTAACCCTGTATTGAATACATGGTGCAGAGGAGTTAACTGGAGCCAGCCTCAGCTGCTTTCCCATCCAGCCCTCTCCTAGAAACAATCTGATCAGGGTCACTTTGCTGTCCTTCACAATATCTAATCTTCCACCAATATCATCTAAATGGATTATCCAGTTATATCACTCTGCCGGTTGTGTACAGATTGGCTGACATGTGACAGACTCCAAAATTATTTGACTGGTTAGTGAATACTTAGGGCCATCCTGAGACTTGGTCCTGCTTTATACTGACTCGCTGTCTCCAGTTTTTCATCAGTCATCTGGAGCTCAGAGAAGCTGTCATTTAAATATCACGTTACCAGAGAAATGAGGTAACACTAAACGTACTCCATCCTCCCTGTGCTGTAAAATTTATCCTAATATTAATCTATTCTCTAAGTTTATCCTGTAGCTACAGACGGGGAAAGGAATCAACGGCACAGTTCTCGTTACCTGTGTCTGGAGTAACCTCGCTGAAACTCCACATATAGGTGTCTTCTGTGCTGTGAAGTTGCTGGTTTTACCCTGCAGTTCATCTGCAGCCTCTGCATGATCACCTTCTGTCACATGCTGCCAGTCTTCGATACTTCACTTCAGTCGTGTGAACTGTCTCCCTCAAAGGTTCCAAAACCATCCAAGGAACGCACCTCTAACCACCAGTATGAATCATATGCAGCTGCATAATTACAAAGTACAAAAGTACGAGCAAATGTTACTATCAGAGTCCATATATGTCACCATATACAAACCAGAGATTCATTTTCCTGTGGGCATACTCAGCAAATCTATAGAATAATAACTGTAACCAGTTCAAAGAAGAAATGTTCAAGGGACACAGACCTCCTGGGAAGGGGAGGGAGAGAGAAAGATAGAGTGGGGTAGAAAAAGAATTCTTCCCTTATTTCTTTATTTGTCTGAAGCCTTTAAATTGTCTAAAAGGTAAATGTACAATTGACTAGCATATCTCTGTGCACCTGCTGACTTCAGGGTCAATAGTGAATTTGATGACGTTTGGAGGGAGTGGCATCTGTCAGCTGTCACAGCTTGTAGAGCTGCCTGGTTACAATATCTATAGAAGATCAGTGGAAACTTACACAATCAAGAATCAGCCCAAGTGGGCATTTTTCACCAAGGATTTTAGTCTAAACAACGTGAGAAGCAGTGGGAAGAGGAAAAGGTAGTTAGTCCTGATATGGTGTCTGGTCAAAACTTGCTGGGGTTACAGGAATTCAACGTGACCTTCTCACTAATCTCAGTATTTTTTTTCAACGATTCCAATGAATGGTTAGCTATCTGAATTGTTTTTCCTCCTGATCTGCTGAGGCTTTTGAACATTTTCTACTTTTACTCCATAAGAAAATCTCCTCTTCAGAAACTATTGCAACTTTTGGTAAGGTGCTGGGGCAAGCAAAGACAGTGGCCCCTCAGGGTCAACCAAAGGTGTTTTTCTGTTTGTAAATTTATTTCTTTTATTATCCGAAGACAACTCTACACCAAGAATGTAAGGTACTGCGGGGTTACTCCATCAATGAGCTGTTTGTTAGTCAGAGTAGCTGGACTGGTGTCCGTGGTGGAGCCAGCCAAGGTGTCGGAGGAGCTGGCCGGGTAATTGGAGGAGCCTGTCGGGATATCGGAGGAACCAGTTGGGATATCAGAAGAGCTGGATGGGATATTGGAGGAGCCGGCCATTGTGTCGGAGGAGCTGACCTGCCTGCAGACCGTCTTGCTGCCCGCTACTCAGAAGCATCTGAGTTGGTGCAGTATAACCACGGGAGATTGTTTCAAACATTTTATGTGTGATCGCAAGACCCTGTTGGACAGTGATAGTGTAAGATGCTGTAGTCCTGTTACCTTTGACTGATGGAGGGAGGGTCAAAATGCGAGCTGTGTAATCTCAGTAGTAGCAAGAACTAGGTCTCAAGTCTCGGGCTTGCCTGCTGCTGCTGCAGACCAGGTGAGAGGTGAGGAAGCGCTACAGTGTGATTGAGCTCGGCTGGGGCCTGACCTCACCCAGCAGTGCTGCCCTCTCATGTTTGACCGGTGGAATGACAGGCTGCATTGTGTGTATCTGTACACTGCCGGGAGACTGCACATTGCTGGACATTGTCACTCAGGGTCTTGGACTATACATATTTTGTTTTGAATATGGCACATGGCCAAGTGGTTAAGGCATCAGTCTAGTGATCTGAAGGTCGCTAGTTCGAGCCTCAGCTGAGGCAGCGTGTTGTGTTCTTGAGCAAGGCACTTAACTACACATTGCTCTGCGACGACACCAGTGCCAAGCTGCTTGGGTCCTAGTGCCCTTCCCTTGGACAACATCGGTGGCGTGGAGAGGGGAGACTTGCAGCATGGGCAACTGCCAGTCTCCCATACAACCCTGCCCAGGCCTCAGTCATTATTGAAAATCGATGGACAGCCAAAGGAAGGAAGGTTTTGTTTTGAGTGAATATGCTTCTTTGCTTGATAATTTGAATTATGTTATCTACTATTTTGAATGTTTTTCACCTTGGCCGCAGAGGAACGCTGTCTTGTTCAGTGGTATGGCTTGAATTAAACTTGATTTGATTTGATTTGATTTTGATTCCTCATTTGGTCAATCTGCCTTTTTCCTTCCATCCGTGTTCAGACTCCTGACTTGTGCTGAATTCTGTGATGCTGGGAGAAAATGACAACTCGCCTAAGGAACAGAAAACAACTGGTCCTTATCCACATACTGACATTCACTGCAGAAATGTTTGGCCTTTGTCATCAGCACTCTCTCACGAACAATAATGGCCTCATGGGTGAAGCTTTATCCAGAGAGAGAAATTACATTCAGAGAAGACAAGTCAATAGATTCTGAAAAAGTGAATCTTTTAAAACATGCAATTGACACCTGAATACAGTTACACTCTCTACTTTAGTGAATTTCTCAACAAATCTGATTGCCTTGCTTATTCCAAAACTACCGACTTTACCTTGAATCCTCTGACATCTCAGAAATCCTCTGATATCTCTTCTGATATTCTTCAAAATATCTGTTATTTCACCTCAAAGCCTCCCCTTTCCCAAAGAGATCAAACATTATTTGTTATTCACTGAAGTAGTCCTTTGACAAAGCTTGCTGGAAATCAAAGTATCCAACATGTCCACCACAGGCCTGCCAGCAATACCAATGATTTTGCCTATGACTCCAACAAGTTAGAGCCACATGACCGCCCTTCCTTGAAGCCTCATGTCAGATGCATAAGTGAGAACTGTTCAAACATCCAGCACCCCAAAAACTCACCGGGACTTGTTTCGTCACTGTAGATCTCTCAGCAGCTTCTTCTGCTGCAGACTCCAAAGTGTGGAAATGCAGGAAAATTAGCAGGTTGCATTAGCTTACTGTAGGTCACTCTTTCAAATCTTTGCATTGCTCGGGCATAGTCTAGATTTAGGGTAGATAGCTAATACTATATTCAACAGCAGCCATTCTTCCTAATTTGAATGTGAATTGCAGATTAAATTTAGAACAAGGGGCTTCCTAAAGCTGCAGGTTGGGGTCAATCGTAAACAAGGAAACACTCCACTCAGACCTCAGATGCTGGACTATGCATGAATGTGGCCTAGAGACAGAGGTTCATTTTGGGTGTCTGGAGTGTGGGTGTGAAGAAGGAGGTGTTTGAAAACTATACATAATTCAAAGGAAGCATTGTAGATACATTGTAACTATAGAATTGTCCTGCTGTTACCTTTGATCTTTAGCATATAAAGTTGTCATATAATATTGGATCAGGCAGTGCTCTTCTTCCAAAAGTGTCTCAAAAGTGTCTCAAGTGCCCGTATACTTGTTTTGCTAGAATAAAGGCTTCTATATCCACTAGTTTCAGTGTCTCACCAGTGACTTTGTTCATAGTTACAACATGCATTTGATGTTATCACAACCACGGTTTCAGCAGCGCAGCAGATACACCAATGGTGGTATTTAACTCCATTCTTTTTGTCGTAGTACTTGCCGAGACTTGTGCAAAACACAGCAATGTTTCGCTTCCTGCTTGCATTCGGCCTTGCTTGGAAAATGGGACTGTCGAGTCGACTGTCGAGTCAACTGTCTCTGAAGACTAACAGTATTTGTTTCATATTTAGTTATTCCTTTCAGCTGGAGTGTCAGCTTCATTTTCCATTTGAGAATTTTTTTTAACAGCCCTGTATGGCCTAGCGTTTATTGTTTCTTTTCCCTCTAACTCTGTTTGCATTAAAGTCTGTGAACTATCGACCCACTTCGGTGTCTCTCACTCCGCACTTGGGCCAGATCCAAACGCAGTGACAGATATAGCTTATATATATTTAGGATTAAACCTTTCCTACCTGGCAATCACTTTGATAATGGTTTGGAAATGGAACAAAATAGATCAGAGTCCCTAACAGTTTTCCATCAGTTTATTGTAATTTGAACCAAAGTTGCTTCTTCAGTGCTGGGAGAGTAAATTCATCCCCTTCAACCACACTTCTCTGGTGTGGAGATCTGAGCATTGATACAACAAAACTTCTCATATACATCAAGGTCAATTTTCCAAGAATGTGTCAGTTACAGAAAGACCCAGCCATTTTGAAAATGTGTTAGTGAACAGTCGGTGAACGTGGATGGCTATGTACAAAGGCAATGTGTGGTACTGGCAGATTATATCCAAACCCTTACCTGCAATATAGTTGATTTTTGTGCGGTATTCTATTAGCTTGTAAGGCTGGTCAGAGCATCAGGGAGACATAGGCTGGGAGAGGAGATGTTGATTGATTAGTTGCCAGTGGGGTTTCACCCAAGATCCTGCAAGGACATGAATGGAAGATAGGCGGAAATGCCAGGGAAATAGTTCCATCTTTTTCTTCTGAGACTCTTCAGTTTCTTTCAGACCTTCAGTGGGATTTTGTCAGGACTGTATTGTTATGCAAGTTTTGGTATTCATGTTGTGCTGGGTTAAATGAACTCACTCTTGGGAACATTTAAATCTACTAAGGCTAGAAAGGAGATACCAGCTTCAGCTGAGGCTACGTCCGCACTGGACTGGATACCAGACTACATCCACCACTGATCTCTCTCACCTGCTTTGATCTCCCTATGAGCTTTGAGTTGTGTTCTGTTGGTTCTCGTTCACAAAGAATGGCCATTTAAACTAGTACTTAAGGGCAGTTTGAGCCAAAGGAACCAAAGATCCATAAATGCCGAATATCAATAGAAGGACAGGAGACAAGATCAGTGTTGGCCCACTCATTTGAAACAGTGATAACAAGACATGGTGCTTTCTCTTTAAGTATTCACTAATTTTATTTTTGGCTCTTTCATTATCAATACTCCAACTTTATTGCTCAGCTGTAAATTTACCCGTACACTTGAGTACTGGTCAGGTCTGGATCTGCTGAGTGTTTCCAGAATTCTCTTTTCGATAAGATTTCCAGAAATTGCAGTGTTTTACCAGCAGATGCAGTCTTTCATATTTCACAATCCCAGCACTGCTTGTTTTCTCTCTAAAGCAACACATATAAAATGCTGGAGGAACTCAGCAGGTCAGGCAGCATCTATAGAAATGAATAAACAGTCAACGTTTCAGGCCGAGAATCTGTCTTCAGGACTGGAAAAGAAGAGTGAAGATGCCAGAATAAAAGATAGGGGAAGGCGAAGGACAATAGCTAGGTAATAGATGAAGCCAGGTGGGTAGAAAAGATAAAGGGCTGGAGAAGAAGGAATCTGAGAGGAGAGGAGAGTGGACCATAGGAGACAGGGAAGGAGGAGGGGACCCAGGGGGAGGTGATAGGCAGGTTTCTCTCTGCTCTGTTCCTACTTTCTGCATCTCCTCCAGAAAAATAAATTCTAATCAATAAGCTTTCACCACCCTGTCTCAGCTGACACCAACAACACTTGGATCAGTCAGTCTGTCTTAGCTTCATGCTGCTCTGTTTTCCATAACCAAGAAGGTTATACAAAGACATTGTTACTTATGCAACAGGAAGATTTTGCAGACATTTAACATAAGCAAAAACTTCCTGTTGAATACATTGTTCAGACAATCAATGTATTTCGCTTTGCAAAAATAAATACTGACACCAAATTACTTACAATATTGTAAGTTAATCCATTCAGAAGCCAGTTATCTGCAGTAAGTGGTCTTTGACTCCCCATATCTTCACAACTACCTACCAGGCATGTCAGGCTTGTGATGGAATATTTTCCATTTCCCTGTATGGATTCAACTCCAATAAATCTAAAGAAATTTGACACCATCAATGCAAAGAAGCCCACTTGATTGGCAGACCTTCCATTACTTTTAACACTGGTTCACTTTATCCCCGGAAAGCAATCCGTACCATCTATAAAATACACTGCAGGCAAAGCTTTTTCTCAACACCAATTCCTCATCAAGCAATACCTGTCATCGAGGACAACCAATATGCGGAAGGAAACAAATCATGCAAAAAATTTTAAAAAGCAAATAAATAATACTGAGAAAGAGTTTTAGAGTCTTTGAAAGTGAGAATTTACAACGAACACAATACCTATTATAATGATTACAATGGTATAGATCGAATTATGTAGACACACATAAAAACATTTGGTATCTTTCCTTGCCCACAGCCTGAAGATCATGGGCATTTGCTGAGGCTTTCCTTTTTGTGCAGGATTGACAAGAGATTCTGCCACCCGAACATCTGAAACGTTGATTGAACTCTTTTCCATAGATGCTACCCGGCCTGCTGAGTTCCTCCAGCATTTTGTGTGTGTTGATTCTGCTATCTGCTCAGGTTTCACAAAGTTTGCCCCAGGTGGTAACCTTTCCACTAACCAGTCACTTTAGCCACTATAAAGAAATAGATAGCAAAATCCAATACTGCTACTTCAATAATCATTTGATTATGGACAATTTTTTAGTCTTCTAGAGTACATCTTTCATATGTTACCACACTTCCAGAGAAGTACGTTCTTTTGCAAGCAAGTACATTTCACATTTCATGATGATCTTTTTCAATCAGAGGTAGTTATCTGCTCACCATCTCCTGAAGGTGGGCTACAGGCCTTCAAACTTAACATATCACCTGATGCCACTCCCATTTGTCCATAATTCATATGCAAGTTCATGTCAATGTGGACCGTTAAAACTGAGCCTTCTCCTAATTTTAAACCATTACAGCACACTTGCCACATAGGGGATCTTCAGTCTGACAGGCAGTAGCAACTCTGACTGATTTTTCCATCCCCAGTCAAATGGTGCTGAGACCAATTGAATATCCTATTTAAGTCAACTAATTCAACACAGGCTGGCTATGGAATCTAGTACCTCTTGTGTCTGTATGCCTCTGAACCAAACTGGCCAATGTAACACGCTAAGCCAGCCCCAAAACCTACCAAAAGGCAGTATTCATAACCACCCCTAAATAAGGAAGCAAACAGACTCAAAAATTCAGACATAGGAACATCCTTGTGGGAGTGAATTCATGACGAAGACTGGCAGCAACATTTTCAGAGATGACAAATGCTAGCCTTGAGACTTCACCCATGAAATGCCTGCACAAGAGGAGATTTACAAGGAGGTTATCAGGGCTGGAGAATTATATTTTTAAGCCGAGCCTATGAGGATTGTTTCCTTTGGAACAAAGAAGTCTGACTGGAGATTTAACAGAGGTTTATAAAATTCAGAGAAGATGACCAGAAGTGATCTATTTTCCTCATCAGTAAGGTCAGTAGTTGGGGTGCAGATTTAAATTAATTGGCACAAGAGTAAAATAACTTATTTCACTTAATGTACAGTGGAGGTTTAGAATTCACTACCTGAAAGGTAGAAACTCTCTCCAGATTGAAAAAATATCTTTGCGAGCATTCGAAGAGCCAAGCGTCATGGACCAAAAACTGGAAGATGGGATTAATTTAGCTAATTTAGGCAGGCTAAAACATGAAAGGCCAAATGATCTTTTTCTGTGCCATATACTTTTATGGTTTTATGATTTTATAAGTCAACCGTCCCTATAAAGCTTTATTTTCAATTTTGCGTTGGCACTGTGCCCTGTCATTGAATGGCAAGCTCCCTTGAAAACTGATCTTGGAAGAATTACCTTACATTTATTTTCCTTTATCTCCTGTTCTTGCAGTGATTAAGTCCTACAAATTATTAAGTTAAGCACCATCCAGAATTGTAATAATGGACATCTTAGGGTGAAAACTTCAAAATTATTTCAATGGTTCTCAAAAAATTAATGACATCAATTCTATTAATTAAAAAATAATGAGGAAAAAAAGTACAAAATGGTACAGTAAATATCACAGTGACATTTGTTGCCACTTAATTGCTCTGCCACACAGAGTGATTGCAGAATTTTTGAAAATAGACTTGGAAGGAAAATGTCCAATTGTATTAGAATCCTGGAGTCGATATTGACTTGGTGTGATGCGAACAGCAGTGATAGTAATTGACAGTCTATCTTACTTCTCTCTTAATTTAAATTTCCAGTCAGCTTGTCATTTTCCATTTAAAATTGTTGTGTAAAAGGGTCAAGATCCACATTACTGCCTCTACACTTATTTTGCCCATTTAGCAGTTGAGGTCTGAGGCCAAGATGAGGATTTTCCACTGTTGTACTATCTGACATAGAACAACACAGACAAGAGATGCCTATTAGAAAACTAATTTGTGGAGTGAGTGATCATGGAGTAAGTTGGAGATAGTTCCTTGTGGACTTTATGCACCAGTTTTAGAAAGAGACTGTCAGACTGTCCTGTCAGGACTTGTGCAGAGTGTGAGATCGCTAGGGTTAATAGTAACTTTAAAAAAAAGAAGTGGGGTTCAGGCAGTGAGGCTGTTGTTGGAGTGGACAGTATTAGAGTGATCAGACTTTGGATCAACAGGCGCAGGATAGAACTTAAGATTGAGAAGTTCGAGATAGAACAGGTGTAGGTAGGATGGTAATTCAGGCAGTAGAATGCTCCTCCTGTGAGATGTGGGATTTCAGGGCATCTAACGGTCTCCCTGATGACTATATCTGCAGGAAGTGCTCTGAACATCAGCTCCTGACTGACAAGTTCAAGGAACTGGAGCACTCGAGACCATTCAGGAGGCTGAAAACTTCATAGATGAAACTTTTACTGAGGTGGTCCTACACAGTGTGCAGGCTTCAGATAGTAGGTGGGTGACCACCAGGAGAAGTAAGGGAAGTAAGCAGTCAGAACAGGACTTCCCCATGGCTATTTCCTTCGGCAACAAGTACACTCCTTTGGATACAGTTGGAGGGATGACCTATCAGGGCACAGCAGCAACAGGCAGGCCAGTAGCACTATGGCTGACTCTGAGGCTCCGCAGGGAAGGGTGAAGTCAGACAGAGTAATAGTGATAGGAGTCTCAATAGTTAGGCAGATGGACAGCAGATACTGTGGCCATGAAAAAGAAACCACGATGGTGTGTTGCCTCTCACGGGCAAGGGAGCAGGATGTCTGCAGAAGTTTCTCAAGAGGGAGAGTGAGCATCCAGAGGTTTTGGTGCACAGTGACACCAATGACATACGTGGAAAGGTAGAAAAGGTGGAATTATGATTGAGGCTGAAGAGCGGGACCTCCAAGTCAGTAATCTCTGGATTACTCCCAATACTATGTGCTAGCCAGGATGGGAAGAGGCTGATGCTACTAACAAGTGAGTGGCTGAGGAAGTGGTGCAGGGGACAGGGTTTCAAATTTCTGGATAACTGGGATCTCTTCTGGGGAAGTTATGAGGACAAAAAACACAGGTTACACCTGAGCCCGAGGGAACCAATATACTTGTGGGCAGAGCTGTTGGGGAGGGTTTAAACTAAGCTGGCAGAGCAATGGGAAATGGAGTGATAGGGCTAAGGATTAAACAGCTGGTATGTAAGTTGATGCGGTGTGTAGTGAGACAGCGAGGCAGGACAGGCAAATAATAGGGCAAAATTTCAGTTAGTGAGATGAGCTGATGTGTAACATGGGGGCAAAATCGAAAAGGATGATGAATACAGAACTGAAGGTGTTACATTTGAATGCACACAGTATACAGAATAAGGTAAATGATTTTGTAGCGCAGATAGAGATGACAGATATGACTTTGTGGGCATCACTGAATCATGGCTGAATGAAGATTATCATTGGGAGTTTAACATCCAAGGGTACACATTGAAAGGACAGGCAGGAAGGCAAAGGGGACGGGGTGGCTCTGTTGGTAAAAAATCAAATCAAATCCTTAGAAAGAGGTGTCATAGGATCAGAAGATAAAGTATCGTTGTGGGTAGAGTTAAGAAACTGCAAGGGTAAATAGACCCTGATGGGAGTTATATAGAGGCCTCTGAACTGTAGCCAGGATGTGGGCTACAATTTACAGCGGGAGATGGAAAACACATGTCAAATGGGCAATGTTACAATACTCATGGAGGATTTCAACATGCAGATAGATTGGGAAAATCAGGTTGGTGCTAGATCCCAAGAGAGAGAATTTGTAGAATACCCATGAGATGGCTTTTTAGAGCAGCTTGTGGTTGAGCCCAATAGGGAAAAGGCAATTATACAATTAGGTATTGTATAATGAATCAGATTTGATTTGGAAGCTTAAGGTAAAGAAACATTTAGGGAACAATGATCATAATATGATAGAATTCACCTTCCATTTTGAGAGGGAGAAGATAAAGTCAGAAGTATCAATGTCACAGTGGAGTAAAGGGAATTACAGAGGATTGAGAGAGGAGCTGGCCAAATTTGATTGGAAGGGGACAGTAACATGGATGATGAGAGAACAGCAATGGCTGGAGTTTCTGGGAGAAATTTGGAAAGCACAGGATATATACATCCCAAAGATGAAGAAGTATTCTAAAGGGAGGATGATGTAACCATGGCTGACAAGGGTAGTCAAAGAAAACATAAAGCAAAAGAGAGCAAAATGAATGAGGAATTTGAGATTGGGGAGCTTTTAAAGACCAACTGAAAGCAACCAACAAAAGCCATAAGGAGAGAAAAGACATTACATTGATTGGCCTAATCTCAAACAATAACAAGGTGGCCTACAGGGAAGAATGCAAACATGAGGAAATCTGCAGATGCTGCAAGTCTGCAGGCCCTGACGAAGGGTCTCAGTCCAAAACATTGACTGTACTTCTTCCTATAGATGCTGCCTGGCCTGCTGCATTCCACCAGCATTTTATGTGTGTTGCTACAGGGAAGAAGTAATCTTTCTGACACAGTGGTGTCAAGAAAACAACCTCTCCCTCAATGTCGCAAAAACAAAGGAGCTGGTTGTGGATTACAGGAGGAATGGAGACAGGCTAACTCTTATTGACATCGATGGATCTGGGGTTGAGAGGGTAAACAGCTTTAAGTTCCTTAGCATCCACATCACCGAGGACCTCACGTGATCTGTACACACCAGCTGGGTGGTGAAAAAAGCACAACAGCGCCTCTTCCACCTCAGATGGTTGAGGAAGTTTGGTATGGGCCCCCAAATCCTAATAACTGTCTACCGTGACACAATGGAGAGCATCCTGGCTGGCTGCGTCACTGCCTGGTATGGGAACTGTACCTCCCTTAATCGCAAGACTCTGCAGAGAGTGGTACGGACAGCCCAGCGCATCTGTAGATGTGAACTTCCATTGATTCAGGACATTTACAAAGACAGGTGTGTAAAAAGGGCCCGAAGGATCATTGGGAACTGCGTTACCCCAACCGCAATCTATTCCAGCTGTTACCATCCGGGAAACGGTACCACAGTATATAAGCCAGGACCAACAGGCTCCGGGACAGCTTCTTCCACCAGGCCATCCCATTAACTCATGCTGATTTGAGTGTATTTCTATGTTACATTGACTGTTCTATTTATTGTAAGTTATTATAAATTACTATGATTGAACTTTGCGCATTTAGACGGAGAAGTAACGTAAAGATTTTTACTCCTCATGTATGTGAAGGATGTAAGAAATAAAGTCAATTCAAGATGAAATATGAAGGTAAGCTAGCCAATAATATCAAAGAGAATACCAAAGAAAAAGAGAGGCGGGAGTGGATATTGGACCACTGGAAAATGATGCTGGAGAGGTAACATGAGAGACAGAGAAATGCCAGACAAACTCAAGAAGTATTTTGCATCAGTCTTCACTGTGGAAGGCACTAGCAGAATGCCAGAAATTCAAGAGTGTCAGGGGGAAGATGTGAGTGTAGTTGCTATTACTAAGGAGGTGGTGTTTAGGAAGCTGAAAGGCCTGAATATGGATAAGTCACATGGACCAGATGGACTACACCCCAGCGCTCTGAAAAAAAACTCATAAAACATAGGAGCAGAAAAGGCCATTCAGCCCATCGGGTTTGCTTCACCATTTCATCGTGGCTGATTTAATATCCCTCTCAACCCCATACTATTGCCTTACCCCTATAACCTTTGATGCCCTGCCGAACCGAGAACCTGTTAACCTCCGCTAACCTTATTCACAGAAGGCCTGAGTTTCCTGATAAACTCTTTGTGGTGCTCAGACACAACAGTCTCGTTGCACTCTTGTTCCCTAACGTGGAACATCAGATGATAGAGTGCCAACTGTCTTACCTCCCAGAGACTTCTCTACCGTGATCCTGACTGCAGTTTACATGCCGTTAAACAAGCACTCGATGTATTGAATGCCACGATTAGCAAACAAGAAACAGCCTACCCACACACCTTTCAAATCATTGTCAGGGGCCTCAGTCAGACTTGTTTGAAGAAAACACTGCTCAATTATCATCAACGCATGAGATCTGCAGTCTGCTGAGGACCAGATCAGTGGCATTCAGACCTGATGGCCAAGTAAAACACAAGAGGCCTGGATATGATTCCAGAAAGCCATCTCGCATGTGAAATGGTATTTCCAGGCCAAATTTCAATCACTAAAGGATGCTCGAGAGCTGTGGCAGGGCTTGAATGCTATCACCTCCTACAAAGTGGAACCAAGTGATAGAGGTGGCAACAAGCCTTTGCTCTCAGATCAGCTCAATGCCTTCTATGCTCACATTGACCATCCAAACTTGGAGGCACCTTCATGAACTCTCGCAGCCCCCGATGACATTATGGTTTCAGTCTCTAAGGCTGACATGAAAGCATTCTTCCAGAAGGTGAACTCACGGAAAGCATCCAGCCCAGACAGGGAACCTGGCCAAGTACTAAAGATCTGTGCCTATCCAATGGCCAGAGTGTTCACTGATACCTTTAACTTCTCATTTCATCAGTCTGAGGTACCCACCTGTTTCAAGCAGGCTTCATAAATACCGTGCCTATGAAGAACGTGGTAATCTGCCTCAATGACTGTCACCTAATGACTTACATTCACCGTGATGAAGTGTTTTGAGAGGTTGGTGATGAAAAATATCAGCTCCTGACTGAGGAGTGACTTGGATCTACCCAAGTTGTCTACTGTCACAACAAGGCAACAGCAGGTGACATTTCATTGGCTCTTCACTCAATCCTGGAATATCTGGACAGTGAAGGTGCATACATTAGGATGCTCTTCATTGATTACAGCTCAACATTCAATACTATCATCCCCTCAAAACTAATCAATAAGCTTCAAGTTATATGAATTATATGAGTTATATGAATTATAGGAAAGATGTCAACAAAATAGAGAGAGTACAGAGAAGATTTACTAGAATGCTACCTGGGTTTCAGCACCTAAGTTACAGGGAAAGATTGAACAAGTTAAGTCTTTATTCTTTGGAGCATAGAAGATTGAGGGGGCACTTTATAGAGGTATTTAAAATTATGAGGGGTTAGATAGAGTTGACGTGGATAGGCTTTTTCCATTGAGAGTAGGGGGAGATTCAAACAAGAGGACATGAGTTGAGAGTTAGGGGGCAAAAGTTTAAGGGTAACACGAAGGGGAATTTATTTACTCAGAGAGTGGTAGCTGTGTGGAACAAGCTTCCAGTAGAAGTGATAGAGGCAGGTTTGGTATTGTCATTTAAAGTAAAATTGGATAGGTATATGGACAGGAAAGGAATGGAGGGTTATGGGCTGAGTGCGGGTCAGTGGGATTAGGTGAGAGTAAGCGTTCGGCACGGACTAGAAGGGCCGAGATGGCCTGTTTCCGTTCTGTAATTGTTACATGGTTATATAATTTCCAGGCCTCAATACCTCCGTGCGCAACTGGATCCTTGATTTCCTCACTTGCAGACCCCGGTCAGTTCAGATCGGTAAAAACATCTTCTCCACAGCCTCCCTCAGCACAAGTGCACCACAAGGCTGTGTGCCTAACCCCCGCTCTACTTGTTTTATACTAATAACTATGAGGCTAAGCACAGCTCCAGTGGCGTATTTAAATTTGCTGAAAATGTGGTGATGAATCAACATATAGGAGGGAGATTGAAAATCTGGCTGACTGGTGCCACGACAACAACCTCTCACCCAGTGTCAGCGAGAGCAAGGAGATGCTTACTGACTTCAGGAGGAGGAAACCAGAGGTCTTGAACCAGAGGGGATAATGGCTCATCTGCACTTGCCCCATCATTGAACTGCTCCCACAGAACTGAACTCTCTTTCAAGAACTCTTCATCTGACGTTCTCAATATTTGTTACTAATTTATTTATTTTTCTCTCTTTCTTTTTGTATTTGTATAGTTGGTTATTTTTATTTTGCACATTGGTTGGGGGTAGTCTTTCTTGTACTTACTGTGATTGCCCACAAGATAATGAATCTCAGAGTTGTATCTGGAGACATGTATGTAGTTTGCAAATAAGCTTACTTAGAACTTTGAATTTAAGAGACGGGCGGAAGAAAGAAGACCTGGGAGCTCGAGCAGGACTATAAAACGAAAGGGATTCTGTGATGTACTCTGGTCCCAGAATATTGAGAGCTTTAAAAGGCACCTCTTTCTCCCTTATTAGGGAGAGAGAGAGAGAGGGAGAGAGCCTGTGGTATGTCGAATACCAGGTGAACAAGTAGTGTTGGGGTAACTGCAAGTCTGAGTCTTTACTGTTGCTTTGCTCATGCTTGAGTGCTCCGTGGGGGGGTTCCAATACCTTTTATTTTGTCAGTGGGGGAAGAGGGGATTGTTGCTTGTTGCCGCTTACGCGCAGGAGGGAGGGGAGCTGGGAGGGACTTTGGGGTTCAAACATTTAACTGCCATTCACTCCTCTGTTTTCGTGGATGGTTGTGAAGCAAAAGCATTTCAGGATGTATATTGTATACATTTCTCTGACATCAATTGTACCTTTGAAAGTAAGAGAAAGTAAGAGAACTTTAAAATCAATTGCAAAGATACAGGAAGTGAATGCAGAGTAGTTAGGACTTTAACTGGTTTCAGTTAAAAGTCTAGCAGTGATATTTGGAATGAGCTGAAGTTTGTCAATAGATTGCTTTGGAAGGCCAGTAAACACACATTGCAGTAATCTAGTCTATTCAATATGAAGACGTGAATTAACTATTTTAGCATCATTATGTGACAGAAATGGACGTACCTTGGCAATATTTCTTAAGAAATGCTGTTCTGGTAACTTTCTTTAAAATTCAAATCTGTATCAATGCTAACTCCCAGGTTTGTAACGTTTGATTTTACAGGGTAGCCAAGTTCCTAAGTTTATCAAGAAGTTTGGTTTTGATTCCAACTAAAAGTATTTCAGTTTTATCTTCACATAGTTTTAGAAAATTATAGCTCATCCATTTGTTTATTTTAGCCACACCAGAAGTCAGAGAAGATAGGGTGTTATCATTGTCAGATATAAAAATGTGTGTCATCTGCACAACCGTGGAAATCATGTTTATGCTCTCTAATGATGTCTTCAAAGAGAAGCATATGAAAAGAGGAGAATATGGGAGCAAGACAGCTTCCCTGAGCAACATCAATAGGCACATTGGTTTTCAAGACAGAAAAAAAATTCTCTCTGAGATATGTGCACTATATGAGTGAAGCTAATTAAGGGTGTTACCAGAGAGTCCAGCCTACTTCTCAAGGTGATCTAGGAGAATGTTATGGTCAATTGTGTTGAAAGCAGCACCTACATCTTGTTGAATTATAACTGTAACTCTGTTGGCATCAGCACTGAACATAAGGTCGCTGACAATTTTGGTAAGGGCCGTCTCCATGCTGTGGCTTGCTCCAAAGTGTGACTTAAATATTTTTTAGAATATTGTTCTCATTCAGAAGTTATTGAGTTGGTTGAAAATGGCTTTCTCGAGAATCTTGCTTGAAAAAGGAAGATTTCGTATAGGCCTCTAGTTAGGTAATACCTCACTCTCAAGGTATGGCTTTTAAGTAGGGTTTGACAGTTGCGCTTTTGAAGGTATCTGGAAAAACTCCGGTTTCAAGGGATGTGTTAATAATTTTTCTATCAGAATTGAAAACACTATAAAGAGTCCTTTAAGAATGTGGTAGGGACAGGGTGAAGACAGCAAGTAGGCAGTTTAATCTTTGTTACAATCTTACAGAGTTCTGAAATACTTATAAATTTTTAACAAGGTATCTGACTTTTTATGACTTTGGCTATAGAGGTTACCGGCATCTGTAGCAATACAGTACTCTGCCTAATGGAAGTAATTTTGTTGTTAAAAAACATTGTGAATTCCTCACGTTTTGTGGCAGATGCTTGACTGGGGCAGGGTTCAACTGTTGATTTACAGTTGAGAACAATATTCTTGCATTGCCGCTGTGTATCCTCTGGCTGCTGCCTTTTATATATTTTTCATCTGGTCTGATTTTTCAGGTTTATCGAATTAGTTTGTCTATGACAAGATTGATTGGTTACAGAAAATTGTCATAAATGACAACTTTTTGTTCAAAAGATGAATCAAGTATATTACTCATAATTGTGCACAGTTTCAAAGAGCAAATATTACACCTTATTGTGTGAGTTATTATTACTGACCCAGCCTTTATTTATAGTGCATGGTTGTAACCAACTCTACATTCTCTTAAGAGTACAGCGTATGAGTTTAACTTATGGTGTAACTGCTGGAGTGTGTAATTGTGATAGATAAATCATGCTTACTATTTTGTTACACTAGCTAACAGAAATCATTCATTACAATATGATTTTAGTATACAAAGTTTATCCATAAGGGTACTTGTAACTGACAAGGCGTATTGACCCAAGGCAGCTAACACAGCGTACCACTTCCAGTGTATGAATGTAATTGACATGCCTTGAGAATAATTAAAACACTGCTAATCAGTAACAGTGATACATAATACAATTAAATAATTGGATGGATAATAATACACTGAAGATTTAATTAAATTTACCATGTCTAGGGCAAAAATAAAGAACTTTTATTTTAGGAAAACAAATCTGGTTAGTGTGCTTGGTATGTTCTGTCTAAGCAAGTGAGCAGAGTCAACAGTAATCTTCAAAGAGATTGCATAACTATTTGAAGCAAATATTTACAGGCCAGTGGGGAAAGGCAGAGGAATTGAATTAATCGAGCTGGACAGGCACATTGGGTTATTACATTCTCTGATTCATTGAAAAATAAAGCAAGGAAAGAAACAATTATTTAGTGGTTTGAGTATATCAAGTCAAATCAAGTTTATTGTCATTTAACTATGTATTCCATCAAATAAGACAATGTTTCTCTGAACCATGGCGTAAGCACAGTAGTACACATAACGTACAATAACTTACTAAAGTAAAGATAAAATCTACTGATGAATTATGCATAAATAAACAAACTAAAGTGCATAAATAAAATATTGTCAGGTACAGTACAGATTAACCAGTGACACTTCAAATGCAACATGGCAGGGAGTTCAGAAGCCTGATGGCCTGAGGTTAGAAATGGTTTCTCAGCCTGACCATTCTTGTTTTTATGCATCGGAGTCTTCTGGCTGATGGTAGAAAGTCAAAGAGGATGTTGGATGGATGGGTAGGATCTTTAAAAGTACAAAGAGCCCTGCATACGCAGCGCTCCTGATAAATGTCCCCAGTGGATGGTAGGGAGACCCCTATGATTCTCACAATCCTTTGTAGGGTCTTCTGATCCAATGCTCTGCTGCTCCCATACCGGATGGAGATGCTCTCAATGTTGCTCCTATATCAGTTCCTCATATTCATATAAATGAAATTATAAAATACCACATAAAGAAAATATAAATTAATTTACCAATATCTATGCATATCTTTTAACATGGTAGTATTAGTGCGCTAATAGAATATCACCCTTGATCACAAAAAACATGTTTTAGAGCATTCACAGAACAGAGAACAGCTTCCCAACTCAAAAATGCAAAATAAAAGAACAAACAAAAGAATATAATCTAATTCTTGATTTGACTCCTGTTTTATCACTTAAATAAAGCACAGTAAAATATTTATGATAACAGAACCATGGAAAATTTGCAATCTACACTCAGTGGCCACTTTATTAGGTACTTCCTGCTCATGGTCTTCTGCTGTTGTAGCCCATCCACTTCAAGGCTCAACGTGTTGCTCATCCCGAGATGCCCTGCACACCACTGTTGTAATGCATGGTTATTTGCGGCATTGTCATCTTCCTGTCAGTTTGAACCAGTCTGGCCATTCTCCTCTGACCTCTCTCACTGACACCCACACATCACTGGATTGTTTTTGTTTGTTTTTCACACCATTCTCTGTAAACTCCAGAGACTGCTCTGCTTGAAAATCCAGGAGATCAGCAGTTTCTGAGATCACTAAACCTCATTCCACAGTCACAGTCACTTAGATTACATTCTTTCCCTATTCTGGTGCTTGGTCTGAACAACAACTGAATCTCTTGACCATGTCTGCATGCTTCTGTGCATTGCGTTGTTGCCACATGATTGGCTGTTTAGAAATTTCCATTAATGAGCAGATATACAGGTGTACCTAATAAAATGGCCATTGAGTGTAAATTTAATAGAACAAAATTATGTCCAGAGTTATAATTATCAGTAGACTTTTGTCTTAACTGCCTGTGGCATGCAACAAAGACAACAAAAGCATTTGGGGTATTTTGAATATGAAACCTTGGGAAGAACAAAGATTTCTACATCCCAGTTTCCTCTTATTTTACAATGTTATTTAGTTACCCATCTCCAATGATGCTTTAAACTAACTCAGGAGCAAAGAGCAAGGTCTAAGATAATCTTTCCTTTTGCTTTGGGCATGAGTAAAGATCTAGGAATAATGAAGCAAAGTGGGAACCTATGAAAAAGTTGGTTCAGTAGATTTTGTTGGCATATTATTGAAAGCTTTCTTGAACCTTATTGTAATGTAGAAGATATTTTGAGGTCAAACGTCATCTTTGATTTCAATGGAACCAAACATGCAAAGACAACTGTAACCACTAACCAATATTGTCACAATTGTCAAGTGCTGTTCACCCAAGATGTATTTCTTCCCCATATTTGTAATCCCTTTGCTTTGCTGCTGCTTTAGACTCAGTGCAGGACATTTCAGAGTAATACCAGATACCAGTAAGTTATTTTAATTGTAAATATAATGCAAGTCTGATTTCTTTAACCCATCTAATGATGGAGTTTGAGCTTCGTGATCTTCAAACACCCTTTTCTTCAATATCCAAAGGCTGCGTTGGTACGTTGAAGGTGATTACGAACATACATAATCAAAAATGTTATCTGCATGCTATAACGATTACTGAAGTTAGTACGATCTTGGTTC
The DNA here is from genome assembly GCF_048418815.1 of Hemitrygon akajei. Taxonomy (NCBI): domain Eukaryota; kingdom Metazoa; phylum Chordata; class Chondrichthyes; order Myliobatiformes; family Dasyatidae; genus Hemitrygon; species Hemitrygon akajei. Next base: position 44,151,856 of record NC_133134.1, read on the forward strand.
TGGTGTGTAGACAATTATAGTTTTGAAGATTAGCTCAAAGATTCAAAATACATTTATTATCAAAGTATGTATACAGTATACAATCCCGAAATCTGTCTTCCCGCAGATAGCCACAATACAAGGAAACACCATGGAACATGCTCAAAGTTCAAACACCCTACACACAAAAAAAAGACCAAATCACATAAATGGCAAAATGAACAAAAAACACAGAATTTAAAAAGAAAACAACAGAGTCATTGAACCAGTCTAGAAAAGTTCAGTTTAGTTCACAAACACAAGAAAATCTGCAGATGCTGGAAATCCAAAGCAACACATACAAACAGGTCAGGCAGCATCCATAGATAAGAGTAAACAGTTAACGTTTCTGGCCGAGACCCTTCATCAGAGTCCTAATGAAGGGATTCGGCCTGAAACATCAACTATTCACTCTTTTCCATAGATGCTGCCTGACCTGCTGAGTTCCTCCAGCATCGTGTGTGCGTTGCTTCAGTTCAGTTCAATTTAGTGCTGTGTCATTCATTGACTGTAGGCTGCAGATCCAGTCTGCCCCAATGAAAACCCCACAAAATAGCAATAAAAAACGAAGAGTAACCAGAAACCAGAAACACATATAACATGAAATGCAGATTCCAGTCCACAAACTGGATTGACTAAACCTTGCCTGAGAATCAAGACTTCGACACCATCGAGTGACAGCAAGAGAAAAACCAGTCAAACACAGGCACCTTCCATCAGCAGGAGCGAGAGACCGGCCAAACACAAGCAGATGGCACTGAACACCAGCTCGCCTTCTGCTCTCCTCCTTGTTGATTTCAACCTTGCCCAACACTTTAATCAGTGAGATCGGCTTGCTGGCCTCCAGACTGCAAATGGAGAAATGCTTCTTGGTCTCCAGGCCGCACAGTCTGCTTGATGCCACACCAAACTCCCTCAGAGACAGCAAAGCACCAGATCACTCAATTGTCCAAAAACACACCACCAAAATGTAAATCATAGGTTCCAATTGCATACAGTTAGTAGCAGAATCATATTTGAAAGAAGAAATAAAAGCTCCACTCCCGTATTGACTTTGTCAGAGGTCAAGTCAAGTCACATTTTATTGTCATTTCGACCATAACTGCTGGTACAAGACAAAGTTTTTCAGGACCATGGTGCTACATGAAACAGTACAAAACCTACACTGAACTACGTGAAAACAACACAGAAAAGAAAACTAGACTACAGAACTACCCAGGACTGCATAAAGTGCACAAAACAGTGCAGGCATTACAATAAATAATAGACAAGACAATAAGCATAGTAGAGGGCAGTAAGTTGGTGTCAGTCCAGTCTCTGGGTATTGAGGAGTCTGATAGCTTGGGGGAAGAAACTGTTACATAGTCTGGTCATGAGAGCCCGAATGCTTCGGAGCCTTTTCCCAGATGGCAGGAGGGAGAAGAGATTGTATGAGGGGTGCATGGGGTCCTTCATAATGCTGTTTGCTTTGTGGATGCAGTGTGTAGTGTAAATGTCTGTAATGTCCAAAGGTGAGGTGCAGCTTTGCCAAAGGAAGTGTTAAAATAAGACCGGGGCCTTGTTTGACACTTGTTTTCACTAGGATTGGCTTTGTTATAGATCCACTGATTTGGATCATGGCTTTAATACCACCATGAAGGAAACATTACAGGGAGATGAATTTCTATGGCCATGCAAGTTTAAAGGGGGCATTCCATAGACTTGCATGATTGATGGAGTCAAAGATTTTAAAAAGGGCATGTTTTAGCAGTCAGTGCTACTCCCTGCCTTTTGAGTCATAGCGTCATATGGCATGGGAACAGGTCCTTCAGTAAATCTACACCATGCTGACCAGCAAGTATCCACTTTAGACTAATACAAAAATATCCCATTTTATTCTTTGCACATTCCTAGCACCTCCCCCTCATATTCTACCACTCAGCTGTAAGTTAGGGGCAACTTACAGTGGCCAACCTGCAGTTCTTTGAAATGTGGGAGGCAACTGGAGCAACGAGGGAAATCCCATGTGGTCACAGGAGGAATGTGCAAATTCCATGGAGACAATATTGATTAGGATTGAACCCAAGTCACTGGAGATGCAGGTGAGCGGCCCTGCCGGCTATATCACTGTGTCACTATCTCTCTTGAAGTTGTCACCCAGTGAAGATCATGTTGATTGTGTTTCTGGATTGACATTGTAATTTAGAGTCTTCAACCACCGGGAGGGAGGAAGTGGCTTTCCCAGTACACTGTGCACATCAGTAAGTTGCTGATATAATAATCCAAAATTAATTGTCAATGCTCTTTTGATTACAGCATGAATTTTTGCCAACCTTTCTTGAAAAAAAAAGATAGTTAAGCTTAGCTTATCTTTCTTGAAATTAATCCCTTTCTTTCCCTTTCATACATTTTAAAACACATAAGGCAAACATAATAAATTTCTGTTAAATAACTGGCTTAAGCCAAAAAGGCTTGGAAGGTTTAATTTAATTTAAGTAAAGGTAAATTGATTTTAATTAACGCTATTTACAACATGAAAATTTATTGGCAATAGTAGAGTTACTAAAGACCTTAAGCCAAAGCTTTGGCTGTTGAGGTTATTGAAGCACAGGGAACAATGTTAAAGGGAGACTGTGTCTGGGGCATTCATCACCATTGTATTTGAATAACCAACCAGCCTGCTGTGAGTCAATTGATCACATTAACCTTTGCTCCATCAGAAGAGTAACTTTGAGACCATATGTAGGCAGGTTTCAGATTTTTAACATTATTACACTTCTTGCCAGCACCTACTTACTTAACCCCATCACCACCAGACAACAATGTGAACATTTGTTCAGTAAGAATTGTTAGAAAATGTTAAGAATAGTTACTCAGCTTTGAGACATAAACTATAAATACATCACCTACCTTTTTTTATCCTAGACATTGAAGTAGACATCCTGTAGTGTGATACAGGATTTCCACTGGGTGGCTCTACCCCACCTGGATACCAGGACCCATTGTAAATCTGAGCAAGGGGCAATTCTATGAACTGAAATCAATTCTAGGAGCCTATTGGGGTGGAACATTGTAAACTCTGCACAGAATAGTCAGTCTGCCAAGAAGGAAAAGGCCAAGAACATGGGTTCCACAAGTATTACATGAGGAGCTGCAGATCCGGAGTGTTCTCCAGTCTCTTTGCCTGACATCTGGGTGGACTCTGGAACTTCTGACGACGGGCTGTGGAGTTCCCGTTCAGGGCTTGAAGCTCTTTGGCAGAACGATATTGAGGCATCGTCCTCTAATTAACCAGTCCTCCTAAAGGGCCGTAGTTGCCCTATTTATAGTTATAATTGTCGCAAAATCACAGTTTTATATAACCAACATGAAACTTTGAAAAGAGAATATTTCACTGTGTTGAAGGTTGAGCTCAGTTATTTCTTACATGTGTATTGTGTATGTGTGCATCACGTTTCCGTAAGTGAGCACCTACTCCCTAGCTTAATGCTGCTAGGTTCGATCGAGGCCTCCGTTCGTTGTGGTCAACCATGGATGTTGCTTCCTAGCTGTCTACATAATATGCTAGCCTTCACAGTATGATATGGAGAGCAAGCTGTTGCCCATGCAGAAGGCTCCCCCTCTCCATGCAGGTGATGAATCCAAAGGAACAGCAGAGACTGATGCAGTTAGGCACTGGTGGTGTCGCAGGAGTGGCCATTCAGTGCTGAACTTAATGTAGGACTGCCTTAGCGACTCCAGCTCCAGAATCTTCCTTGGGGTTTACTCCCAATGCCTTCCCCATGAGTGGGCATTGCTGCAAGGCAGTGGAGGTTGGAGATCAAAGTTTACCTTAGAAACATATAAAAACTTACAGCACAATACAGGCCCTTTGGCCCACAAGGCTGTGCCGAACATGTACTTACTTTAGAAATTACTAGGCTTACCCATAGCCCTCTATTTTTCTAAGCTCCATGTACCTGTCCAAGAGTCTCTTAAAAGACCCTATCGTATCCTCCTCCACCACTGTCGCCAGCAGCCCATTCCTCATTGACTTTATTTCTTACGTCCTTCACATATGTGAGTAAAAATCTTCAGGTTACCTTTCCGTCTGAATGTGCAATGTGCAAATTATAGTAATTTGTAATAAATAGTATTTACAGTAAGATGTACAACAGAACAGTCAATATAGCTTAGAAATGCAATTGCAACAGAGTGAATTAATCAGTCTGATGGCCTGGTGGAAGAAGCTGTCCTGGAGCCTGTTGGTCCTGGCTTTTATGCTGTGGTACCGTTTCCCTGACGGCAGCAGCTGGAACAGTTTGTGGTTGGTGGGGGTGACTCGGGTCCCCAGTGATCCTTTAGGCCCTTTTTACACACCTGTCACTGTAAATGCCTTGAATAGTGGGAAGTTCACATCTACAGATGCGCTGGACTGTCCGCACCACTCTCTGCAGAGCCCTGCGATTGAGGGAAGTACAGTTCCCATAGCAGGCAGTGATGCAGCCAGTTAGGATGCTCTCAATTGTGCCTCTGTAGAAAGTCCTTAGGATTTGGGGACTCATGCCGAACTTCTTCACCTTCTCCTGGGTGAGTTGCCAATCATGGCTGACAAGCCCCATCTGCCCGAAGCAACTGGTTTGTAAGGCACCAGCAAACTGCCTTTGTCCCTCTGCTTGTCAGTAAAAATGGTTCTGACAGGTTTAGTAGCCGAACTGCTCTTGATGGGCCGGAGCTGGACTTGGTAGTTAGAGGCTATTTGAGAATCATGCCATTGGAAGCATTTAATAGGTAGTGGGGGCTTATCCTCACTACCACCACCCACCCTTGGCTATAACAACCTTTCAGGAACTGCTACTAGATTAGAAGCAACTATAAAGAAAGTGGACAACAACACACACAAAATGCTGGTGGAACACAGCAGGCTAGGCATCATCTAGAAGGAGAAGCACTGTTGACGTTTCGGGCCGAGACCCTTCGTCAGGACTAACCGAAAGGAAAGATAGAAAGAGATTTGAAAGTAGAGGGGGGAGGCGGAAATGTGAAATGATAGGAGAAGACCGGATGGGGTGGGATGAAGCTAAGAGCTGGAAAGGTGATTGGCAAAAGTGATACAGAGCTGGAGAAGGGAAAGGATCATGGGACGGGAGGCCTCAGGAGAAAGAAAGGAGGTGGGGGGAAGCACCAGAAGGAGATGGAGAACAGGCAAACAACTAAATATGTCAGGGATGGGGTAAGAAGGGGAGGAGGGGCATTAACGGAAGTTAGAGAAGTCAATGTTCTCCTACAATAAATTTGCCTACAATAAAGAAAGTGGGTTATGTTGCCAGTAGATAAAAGAGTGATAGCTGAGATTTGTTCCTGTACACATTCAGTGGCCACTTTATTTGTAAATATCTAATCAGCCAATCACATGGCAGCAATTCAATGCATAAAATCATGCAGACATGGTCAAGAGGTTCAAGTTATTATACAGACCAAACATCAGAATAAGGAAGAAATGTGATCTAAGTGACTTTGACTGTGGAATGATTACACTGAACAACAAATTTTTTCAAAAGTGTTGCTTCCTCAGAATTTTTTTTTTGTTTGTGATAGGCTGCTTGAAGATGAACACAAATATAAATTCAGACTACTTGTATCACATAGGAATTTGGAGAAACAACAAATTAACTTTAATTGAATATGTGTTTAATTGCATAATGGTGCTATTTGCTATTTCAACTAAGTTAAAAATATTAAGTTAATAATTTTTATTTGTACTCTGTCTGAGGCTTCTCGCTTAAGTGTCCAACAATAATTCACCAGTATTGATGGATTCCAGTTGCCCTGGTATCTTTTCCCCATGACCAAAATGTTCTGGTGAAACCTTTCACCATGCTCGTCACTAACAGCACCAAGATTTGCAGGGAAGAAGTCTAAATGGGAATGCAGAAAATGAATCTTTAGTGACATGTTGCATTTCATGGTTTAAATGCTTGAAGCATGCTTTCAACGAGCTGCATGTAGTTTGGTGCTCTGTAGATGCCTAGAAAAATTTCAACTTCTTTGAATGCTTATTAGATTGTCTCCGGTTTTCTCCGGTCCCACTAGAAATTTGTCAAATTGCCTGTCATTGATGACCTGTTTTGTGGACCAACAAAACTGCTTTCCTTAATCTTGGCATCAGTTATTCTAGGAAGCTTCTGTCTCAAGTACCAAAATCCTTCACAGAAATTTTTGTGCCTGGTGATAGCAAATTTCATCCTTACAGTCCTGAACCCAATAATTATTACTAAAACCTGTCCTGCCATGCAGCAGCCGTGCCGCCTGAGCATGCCCAAGCATGCCTGGACAAGATAGGAAACTTTCCAGCTTACATTGTAGGCAACACTTTAATTGACTTGAATTGAAGTAATAAACATAAGCTTGTTTAAAAATGGTGGGTGATAGGGAAATTTCACGGTGATTTTCATAATCAGTAGCCCAAAATTCATAAGATACACTAAAGGTATTCAGGAAGCAAAATCGTTGTTGTCCAGTGTTATTGGTGCCTGTTATGGTCCGGTCTGAAGCCCGCATTCCGGGTCTTGAACCAGTCCGCGGACTCCGGACTCCGTGTCTTGTAGCCGTCCCTCCTTTCGCCCTTGAGCCCAATTAGTCACACCTGTGGATCATCGTGGCTTGTTGGGGCTCAAGGAGGTGCACCTGATGCCCATCGGTTGACGGTGTATATAGAGGGCTCTGGGACCGAGTGGAGTTGGGGGTTGTCCTGCCTACCCTGTTCCTCTGGTTGCCCTGGCTTGGATTTCCCCTCATTAAAGACGAGTTCCTTGAGTAAGTCTGGCAGTCACCCTGGACCTAGTTCTCTTCTTATCCCTTGCCTCCATTGGGCAAGCCTGGCTGGACTGCTGTTGCCTGGTGGGGGACTCTGCCCCTTTCTATCCCTCACTGCCGATGCGTTGTGCCCTGCAACCTACCCAGGTGCCCTGTGACCTGCTCAGGCCCCTGTGTTCCTGCCTGGGAGGTCTGGGCCCTGCCTAGGAGTTATGTGGCCTGCCCAGTGAACTCCTAGACCCTGCCTGAACTCTGGGATCCTGCCTCGCCTGAACTCTGGGATCCTGCCTTGCCTGAACTCTAAGACTCTCCCAGAACCCCAGAATCACCTTGAACATCACATCCCTCACGCACACCACGGTCACCACATCTTGTCTATTGTTTAGTTGTTCCTGTCCTGCCCCTAGTACTTCAGTGCCTGCGTCCTGCACTTGGGTCCAGCCTCCTGCCCCCTTATGACAGTGCCAGACGGGGTGTTGGTTTGAGTATCTCAGAAGCTGATCTCCTGAGATTTTCGCACACGACATTCTTCAGAGTTGGTGTGAAAAACAAAAATAATCTGGTGAGCAGCAGTTCTGTGGGCAAAAACACATTGTTAATGAGAGAGGTCAGAGGAGAATGGCCAAACTATTGAGAGAGTTGAGGGGGTTAGACTATGAAGAAAGATTAAAACAACAACACACACAAAATGCTGGTGGAACGCAGCAGGCCAGGCAGCATCTATAGGGAGAAGCGCTGTCGACGTTTTGGGCCGAGACCCTTCGTCAGGACTAACCGAAAGGAAAGATAGAAAGAGATTTGAAAGTAGAGGGGGGAGGGGGAAATGTGAAATGATAGGAGAAGACCGGAGGGGGTGGGATGAAGCTAAGAGCTGGAAAGGTGATTGGCGAAAGTGATACAGAGCTGGAGAAGGGAAAGGATCATGGGATGGGAGGCCTCAGGAGAAAGAAAGGGGGGGGGAAGCACCAGAGGGAGATGGAGAACAGGCAAACAACTAAATATGTCAGGGATGGGGTAAGAAGGGGAGGAGGGGCATTAACGGAAGTTAGAGAAGTCAATGTTCATGCCATCAGGTTGGAACCCAGCTGGTATATAAGATGTTGTTCCTCCAACCTGAGTTTGGATTCATTAGAGATTAAGTTGCCTGGGACTGTACTTGCTGGAATTTGGAATTTGGAAAAATTGGAAAAATGAGAGAAGATCTTTTAGAAACAGATAAAATTATGAAATATGAAATTATGAGCTGAAGCCAAGGGTGGGTGGTGATAGAGGCAGGAAAGTTGTTTCTATTGGTAGGTGAGACTAGAACTAGAGGAAATAGCCTCAAGATTTGGGGGAGTAGATTTATGATGGAGAGGAGGAGGAACAGCTTTTCCCAAAGAGTGTTGAATCTGTGGCGTTCTCTGTGCAATGAAGCAGTGGAGGCTACCTCAGTAAATGTACTTAAGACAAGGTTGGATGGATTTTTGCATAGTTGGGGAATTAAAGGTTATAGGGAAAAGGCAGGTAGGTGGAGATGTGTCCATGGGCAGACCAGCCATGATCTTATTGAATGGCAGAGCAGGTCCTACTCCTGATCCTATTTCTTATCTTGTTATGTTCTTAAACTACAGTGTTTTCCCCACTATCCAAAGGCAGAGCACTCCTATGAAATGGTTTGTAAGCCAAAATGGCATAAAGTGAAGAAGCAATTACCATTAACTTATATGGGAAAAATTTGTGAGTGGTCCCAGACACAAAAAATAACCTACAAAATCATGCCAAATAACACATAAAACCTAAAATAACAGTAACATACAGTAAAATCAGGAATGATATGATAAATACACTGTCTATATAAAGTAGAAATACTTTTCTGTAATCATTGCAGCACTGTCTAGCGTAGTGAAAATCTCACGCAAGCGCTGTCGGCAGAAGCACTCTCTCCAGAAACCTTTAAGCTATGAAGCTGTCAAATCGTACCAAATAACACATAAAAATACACTGCCTATATAAAGTAGAAATAATGTATGTACAGTGTAGAATCACTTACTGGAATCGGGAAGATAGCGAGAGCACTGTTGATGGTGTGTTAGGCTGAGTCATTGGAGGTTGGGGTGGTGGGACACTGGGGTGTTATCTCATCATCATCTGTTTCCGTCAGGGCAGGCAGGTCACCTTCTTCTATGTCAGCAGTCGATATGAAGATAGGTGGAGGGGTAGGTAGTTTTGAGGAAGTAGAGAGACTACAGAAGCATTTACATAGATTAGGAGAATGGGCAAATAAATGGCAGGTGGAATACAACATCGGGAAGTATATGGTCATGCATTTGGTAGAAGAAATGAAAGGGTTGACTATTTTCTAAATGGAGAGAAAATACAAAAAAACTGAGATGCAAAGGGACTTTGCAGGATTCCCTACAGGTTAATTTGCAGGTGGAGTCTGAGGTGAGGAAGGCAAATGCAATGTTATCATTTCAAGAGGACTAGAATATAAAAGCAAGGATGTAATGTTGAGACTTTATAAAGCACAGGTGAGGCCTCACTTGGAGTATTGTGAGCAGCTTTGGGCCCCTTATTTTAGAAAGATATGCTGAAGATAGAGACGGTTGAAAGGAGGTTCACAAAAATGCTCCCAGGATTGAATGGCTTGTCATATGAAGAGCGCTTGATGGCTCTGGGCCTGTATTTGCTAGAATTCAGAAGAATGAAGGGTGAACTCATTGAAAACTATCGAATGGTGAAAGACCTTGATAGAGTGGATGTGAAGAGGATGTGCCCTGTGGTGGGAGAGTCTAAGACCAGAGGACACAGCATCGGAATAGAGGGGTGTCCTTTTAGAATGGAGATGAGGAGAAATTGCTTTAGCCAGAGAGTGGTGAATCTGTGAAATTCTCTGCACAGGCAGCTGTGGAGGCCAAGTCTTTATGTATATTTAAGGCAGAGGTTGATAGATTCTTGACTGGTCGGGGCATGAAGGAAAACAGGGAGAAGGCTGAAGATTGGGGCTGAGAAGAAAATTGGATCAGCCATGATGAAATGGTGGAGCAAACTTGATGGGCTAAATGGCCTAATTCTGCTCCTATATCCTATGATCTTATGAGTGGCACTTTGTCAAAGGCCTTCTGAAAATCCAAGTACTATAAATAACATGCAGTGGTTCACCTTTGTCTATCCTGCCTGTTATTTCCTCAAATAATTACAACAGCTTTGTCAGGCAAGATTTCCCCTTAAGGAAACCATGCTGTCTTTGGTCTATTTTATCATGTGTTTCCACGTACCCTGAAACTTAATCCTTAATAATGAACTCCAACATCTTCCCAACCACTGAAGTCAGGACAATTCATCTATAAGTTCCTTTCTTCTGCCTCCCTCCTTTCTTAAGGAGGTAATTTTCCAGTTCTCCGGAACTATTCCAGAATCTAGTGTGTTTTGAAATATCATTACTAATGCCTCTAACAATCTCTTCAGCTACCTCTTTCTAAACCATGGGGTTTGGTACACCTGGTCCAGCTGTTTATCTATCTTCAGACCTTTCAGCTTCCCAAGCACCTTCTTCGTAGTAATAGCAACTGCACTCACTTCTGCCCCCAATGCTCTCAAACTTCTTGGCATACTGCTGGTGTCTTCCACAGAGATGTTTGACACAAAATACTTACCAAGTTTGTCTGGCATTTCGTTGTTCCCCATTACTTCCAGATTAACGTGGCGCTTCTGAAGGCGAGCAACTATTTACTGGTGATTAACAAATCAAGGAATATAACTAAATACTTTACTAATATCACTTATTCTGTTAAAAAAAAATTATGGTAAATGATCAGAGTGGAGGAGAGGCAGTTTCGAGGTCCATCCATCTAAATTGAGAGTGAGTTTTGATCTGTCTAGGCGTCAGGCCAATTTGGAAAGCTTGGGTATGGTCTGGAATGTAGCCTAAAGTGTATCAATATGGCAGGGACTGGATCTTAGTGCAAAGAATGACCCAGTGTTTGGATGATTTATACGCTGGGTCAGATGGATTGGAAAGGAAGGGTGTTGGGACCAGGGACAATGATCAGGCAGGCTCAGCTCACTGCTCCACAACGTTTACTCTGCTCTGCTCTACATGGAGGCTGTGGCTGTGGCCTGATCCAGCTGCTCCAGGTTTCGTGTCTGATGACTCACTTTAGTTCTAAATGCTATTTGCTTACTTTTACTTAAATTTGGGGGTTTTTTCTCTCCGCCATTGGGTGTTTGTCGATCTTTTTAATGGTTTTTTGGGGGGTTTCTTTGTTCTGTGGCTGCCGGTAAGGAGATAAATCTCAAGTTTGCATAATGTACACATATTTTGATAACAAATGTACTTTGAACTTTAAACTATCTCTCCGGCATCATTTTCAGTGGAACAATATCCACTCTTTTACTTTCTCATACCTCTGTAATTCCCGTTACTCCACTGTAATATTGATACATCTGACTATCTTCTCCATCTCAAACTTGTGAATGTATTTGACCATATAATGATTACTGTCTCCTAAGGTTTCCTTTTTGTTAAGCTCCCTAATCACATCTCGTTCATTACACTACCCAATTCAGAATTACCATTCTCCAGTGGACTCAACCATAAGCTGCTCTAAAAAGTAATCTCTTAGGCTTTCTACAAGTTCCCTCTGTGGGGTTTCGGCACCAAACTGATTTTCCTAATCTACCTGCATATTGAAATCCCCCATGACTATCATATCATTGCCTTTATTACATGCCTTTTCTATTTCCCATTGAAATTTCTATCCCACATTGTGGTAACTGTTCAGAGGTCTGTATATAAACCCCATTAGGGTCTTTTACCCTTGCAGTTTCTTAACTCTACCCACAAAGATTCTACATCTTCTGTTCCTATGTCACTTCTTTCTAAGTATTTGATTTCATTTTCTACCAACAGACCCATCCACACCCTCTACCTAATTGCCTGTCCTTTCAGTACAATGTTTATCCTTGGATGTTAAACTCCCAAGTGCGATCTCCTTTCAGCCACGACTCAGTGATACCCACTTGCCAATCTCTAACTGCACTACAAAATCTTTTACTTTATTCCATCTGCTGCTCACATTCAAATATAACACATTCAGCTCTGTATTCATCACTCTTTTTGATTTACACTTCAACTGCAGTTTTGCCCTGTCACCAGCCTGTCCTTCCTAACAATCTCACTACATACTGCATTGACTTGTAGACCAACTGCCCCATCTTCAACTCTGTCACTCAAGTTCCCATCCAACTGACAAATTAGTTGAAACCCTCCCCAACAGCTCAGAGATCCCAGTGATCCAGAAATCTGAACCCCTGCCCCCTGCACCAGTTCCTCAGCCACTCATTCACTTCTGCTATCATCCTATTCCTGCCCTGCTAGCATGTAGTACAGGGAGTAATAAAGAGATTACCACTTTGGAGGACCTGCTCTACAGACTGTTCCATAACTCTCTATACACACTGTACAGGACCTCTTCCCCATTTCTCTGTACCCCTATTGTGCCAATATGCACCATGACCTCTAGCTGCTCACCCTACCTTTTGAGAATCTTCTGCATCCACTCTGAGACATCCTGGATACTAGCACTTGGGAGGCAACAGACAAACTTGATGTCTCTTTGGTACCACAGGATTTCCTATCCATCCCCCTAACTGTCAAGTCACTTATTACTATTGCTCCGACATTACCCTTCCCTGCTGAGCCTCAGAGATAGCCACAGTGCCACTGTTCTGGCTGGTGCTGCTGTGCCCTCTGGCAACCCCGAGCAGTATTTAAAGGAACATACTTTGCTGCTAAAGGGTATGGTCACACTGGGAACCTTGCACTGACGGCTCACTCCCCTTATTTCACCTGGTGGTCACCCATCTACTAGATGAAGCCTGCACACAGGGTGTGATCACCTCAGTAGAAGTTTCATCTGTGAGGTTTTCAGCCTCCTGGATGGTCCTGTGTGCAGTTCCAGCTCCATTTCCTTCACCTTGTCAGTCAGGAGCTGTAGTTAGATGTACTTCCCCCCAGACATAGTAATCAGAGAGACCGTAAAGTATCCTGCAATCCCACATCTTACCCAAGCCTTTCGAGCCAAAGCCCACCATTCTAACACTGGCCCACTCCAACAGTGGCTGCTCTGCATACACCTCACTTCTTTTTATCAGCCCCAGCCAAGTGCCTAAGTGATTATTATGATTGCAGTCCACCAAAAGGTTCTGAAATGCCCTGAGCTCCTTTGAAACCTTGCACTGCCTCACCAACAAATGGTTGCTTGTGATGATTGCAGTCTGTCAAATATTGAGGATACTCCCAATCGAGTGATTGCTTCCTTCCTGTTTTTGACTTCCACCTATATTGACTCAGTAGACAATCCCTCTGTGACATCCTCTCTCTCTGCAGATTTGATACTATCCTTGATTAACAATACCACCTCTTTTACCTCCTCCCTGTTCTTCTTGAAACATCCGAACCCAGAACAGCCACATCGCTGTAATGGTCACATCTTTGTAGTTCTATATACTGACCCGTGCTCTAAATTCATCACCCTTACTCCTGATACTTCTTACATTAAAATAGACACATCACAACCCATCCCTTTGACTGCAGTTTTGCCCTATCAAATGCCTATGCTTCCTGACAGACTCTCTACATGCTGCATCTAGCTGTATTTCAACTGCCCCATCCTCTGGCCTAGCACTCTGGTTCTTGCTAACCAGAAGACTCCCTCACAATTCCAGCAAATCTGACTGCAGGGAGATTGGTACCCCTTAAATTCAGGTGTAACCCGTCCTTTTTGTATAGATTATACCTTCCCTGGAAGAGGCTCTATTGATCCAGAAATCTGAAATCCTGACTTCTGCACCAATTCCTCAGCCTTGCATTCATCTGCCAAAATCACCTTATTCATACCCTCACTAGTGTGCGGCACAGGCATCAATCGAAAGATTGCTGCCCTAGAGGCCCTGCTCATCAGATCCCTATCTATCTCCCTATATTCTCTCTTCAGGGCCTTATCCCTTTTGCTACCTATGTCATTGGTACCCATATGTACCACGACGTCTGGCTGCTCACCTTCCCCCTTCAGAATGCTGCAGACCCGATCCGAAACACCCCTGACCCTGGCACCTGGAAGAAGGTATACCATCTGCGTGTCACATCCAGGGAATCTTCTGTCTGCTCTGCCAACTATCAGATCCCCCATCACAACTGCACTCCTCCTCCTCCTTCCCTTCTGAGCCACAGAGCCAGACTCAGTGCCAGAGACCTGGTTGCTGTGGCTTTCCCCTGATAGGTCATCCCTCCCAACTGTATCCAAAGTGATTAACTCGTTATTAAGGGGAACGGCCACAAGGGCACTTTGTACTGACTGCCCATTTCCTTTCCCTCCCCAGACAGTCACCCAGCTACCTGCCCCCTGCAGCTTTGGGGTGACTACCTCCCTGTAGCTCCTGTCCATCACCTCCACATTCTATTATATGAGCCAAAGGTCATTCAGTTGTTAGCTCCAGTTCCCTAACACAGTCTGTAAGGAGCTGCAGCGGGATGCAACTCATGCAGATGTAATTATCAGGGAGACTGAAGGAGCAATATACAAGTCTGTCCTTGTTGGGACCATCTTTAAGGATCCTTAGCGTTCAAGTTCAAGTTTATTGTCATTGTATACATGCATATTGCCAAACAAAACAACATACATCTGGAATAAGGTGCACAACACTGTACATAACACTCACATCAAACACAAAAGTAATACTTCCCCTAATAAATGAATAATCAGGTGCATTTATGACACAAGTCAAATAGTCAAGAGTATATATTGTTGTTCTGTAACTCCAACCATAAAAATAATCAAAAGAATAACACAGGAGGCCAAGAGAATGTACACAGTTAGTTTTTACCTTATTTGAGGCATGCGTATATGATGTGGTGGCATAATAACATATGGAATTCATGTATTTTACATATAACCCATAATAAATTATGTACAAGGAATGCTTGTACATTTATACAATATACTAAATATTACAACTACGGTACTATATAGACATTCTCAGTATAGTAAATTATAAATGATCCTATTCAGACCTAAAAATGTAGTCGTTTTGGAGTATTTCTTACTCTTGTGGGATGATAATGTATTTACTCACAAAGGGTATCACTCTGCTTGGCTGGGGATACTTATGGTTCTGCAACAATCTCACGTTCTGGGACCTCCTCCGTGGTGGTTGCAGAATTGACTCTGGGACTGCAGGAAGTGGTTCTGCAAGCTCTGGCCACCTTTCTTCTCTGACGATTGACTCTGCTCTCCTCAACTGATCGTTGTGTCATCTCCAGATGACATCAGGTGCAATCTCTACAGTGTAGGAGAGTGGTCTAGTTCTGTCCTTATTCTTTCTAAGTATCCACTTTCGATCACCTCTGCAGTCCTTTGCTAGGATTTCTTGTGCAGGAGTGCAACATCGAACCTCCTTTTTGAGGAGCCCTCTATTTGTTTCAGCTGTGGGTCCCGCATATTTGTTCTGAGATTGGGTTTGAGGAGATCCAAGGATGAGCACAAGGGCTCATAAGGAACAGCACAGAAGATGAGTTATTGTTTGTGGAGTGTGCTACATTGTGATATGCCAGGAAGAAACTGGCGAGCTTCTGATTCAGTCAGTGTAGTGTGTTCGGCCGACATTGCTCGCAGTGCATTCTTTAGACTCCAGACAAACCTTTCCGCCAAGCCATTGGTGCAGATGTAACATGTCGTATTCCTTTCATTTTCAGGAATGACTGAAACTGTTCTGCAAAAAACTGTGGTCCATTGTCACTGACTGAGTGTTCAGGAATGCCAGTCCTTGAGAAGAGGCTTCTCAACATGTCAAGAGTGTGCGAGGTTGTAGTGGAGGCCATTGGGAACACTCCTGGCCACTTTGCAGCTGCATCCACAACTACCGAGAAATCTGTGCCCATGAATGGTCCAGAAAAATCCACATGAATGCTCTGCCAGGGCATTGAGGGCCATTCCCAGCGATGGAGGGGTGTACCTTCTACCTGATGGCAGCAGCAAGAAAAGAGCATGGCCTGGGCGGTGAGGATCTTTGATGATGGATGCTGCTTTTCTTTGGCAACATTTCATGCAGATGTGCTCAATGGTTGGGAGGGTTTTACCCATGATGTACTGGGTCGAATCCACTGCCCACTGTAGGATTTTCCGCTCAAAAGGCATTGGTGTTCCCATACCAGCCAGTCAGCACACATTCCATCACACATCCATAGAAGTTTGTCAAGGTTTTTAATGACATGCTGAATTTCCACAGACTCCTAGGGGAATAGAGGTGCTGTCGTGCTTTCTTTGCAATTACATTTAAACGATGTGTCCAAGACAGTTATATTAATATGATGTGTCCAGGACAGGTCCTCTGAGATAGTGACACTCAGGAATTTAAAGTTACTGACCCTCTCCACCTCTGATCCTCAGATGAGCACTGGCTCACGGACCTCTGGTTTCCCTCTCCTGAAGTCTGCCATCAGTTCCTTGATCTTATTGGTATTGGGTGAGAGGTTGTTATGATACCTCTCAGCCAAATTTTCAATCTCCCTCCTGTATGCTGATTCATCACCACCTTTGATATGGCCCACAATAAAGTGGTGTCATCAGTGAACTTGTATCTGGTGTACTTAGCTACACAGTCATAGGTGTAAAGCGAGTAGAGCAGGGGGCTAAGTACACAACCCTGCAGTGCGCCTGTGCTAATGGAGATTATGGAGATGTTTTTGTCGATTCAAGCTGACTGGGGTCTGCAAGTAAGGGAATCCAGGATCCAATTGCACGAGGGGGTATTGAGGTCCACGTCTTGGAGTTTACTGATTAGTTTTGAGTGGATGATGGTATCAAATGCTGAGCTGTAATTGATAATTAGCATCCTGATGTATGCATCTTTGCTGTCTGGATGTTCCAGATGTCCAGATGCGAAGAGCCAATGAAATGGCATCTGCTGTGGACTTGTTGCTTTGGTAGGCAGATTGGAGCGGATCCAAGTCACCACTCAGACAGGAGCTGATATGCTTCGACACCAGCCTCTCAAAACACTCCATCACTGTGGATGTAAGTGCCACCGGGTGATAGTCAATGAGACAGGTTGTCACACCCTTCTTGGGCTCTGGAATGAATGAAGCCTGCTTCTACCACACACTGCCGAGCGAGAGGCTGAAGATATCCATGAATACACCAGCCAGTTGGCTGGCACAGGTCTTCAGTACTCAGCCAGATACTCCGTCCGGACTGGATGCTTTCCTGGCAGTCACTCTCTTCAAGGCATCCTGCATGTCAACTTCAGATACTGAGACCAAAGGATCAATGGGAGACATGGGGTGTACGATGGTTCCTCCCTGTTCTGGTGGTCAAAGAACCATAAAAGGCATTGAACATATCTGGAAGCAAAGCTCTGCTGTCTCCAGTGTTACTAGATTTAACTTTGTAGGTGGTTATGTCATTCAAACCCTGCCACAGCTGTTGAGCATCTCTTGTTGATTCATGTCTAGTCCAGAATCTCCACTTTGCCAATGAAATGGCTTTCCGGAGATCATACCTACACCTCTTGTAGCATTCTTGATCTTCAACCTTACCTCTGATCTGACTCTTAGCAAATTCATGGTTCATCCGGGGCTTCTGATTGGGGTAAATCCTGAACAATTTTGTGGGGACACACTCATCCATAGCTGTTTTTATAAATTCTGTTACAACCCTGATGTAGTCATTCAGATCGTCAGATGAGTACTTGACATTGACTCAAATCAATCTTCTAACCATTCTTCTACCTCCAGAAACCACCTCTTAGTTGTCTTGGAGCCTTGCTTTTTTGGCTCTGTCTGTATGCAGGTAGCAGGAGTACAGCCAAATGGTCTGATTTGCCAAAATCCGGTCTCAGAAAAGAACGACAGGCATTCCTTACCATAGTTTAGTAGTGGTCTAGTGTGTTGGGATCTCTAGTGCAACAGGTTACATGCCAGTGATAATTGGTGATAACTTTGGTTTGCATTAGGGAGAATATTTTAAGAGGAGTGCCCTCTTTTGTAAATTTTTCAGTTATTTCCTTTTCCAAGGGTAAACAGGATAATCCAGTATTTCCATAATTCCATAATTAGTTGTCCTCTTGAATACATTCTTGTAATTGTGTCCTCCAAGAAACAGAGTCCATCTCTGTACTTGAGCTGCTGCAGTTAGTGGAACATTCTTCTGTGGATTGAAGATGCAAACTAGATGATGATCAGTAATGAGGTAAACTCCCTCTCATACAAGTACTGGTTGAAATGTTTCACACCCAAAATCAGACTCATGGCCTCTCTAACAATCTGTGTGCAATTTTTCTCTGCAGCAGTAAGGGAACATGAGGCAAAGGCTATGGGGTGTTCACTTCCATCACTCATTACATGTGACATGACTGCACCTGTAGCATAAGGTGAGGTATCACAGGCAAGCTTCACTGGACGGTGTAGATCATAATGTGTGACTACTGTGTCTAACACCACCATTTCCTTTGCCTTTTGGAAAGCCACCTCACACTGCTTTGTCCATTGCCATTTCTTCCCAATCTGTAGTAATGAGTTCAAGAGGTGGGTTCACAGTAGCCAGGCTTAGCAGGAACCTTTTATAGTAATTTACAGATCCTAAAAGGGACCACAACTGTGACATATCCTTTGGCTTTGTGGCATCCGCCACTGCTTGAATTTTCTCAGTACACTTGTGTAAAATCTTGTGCGTCAATGGTGTGATCACAGTAAGTGATGCTTGGTTTAAATAAGTTACACTTGTTGCGTCATGTTCTGAGCCCATAATATTCTAATCTTTTTAACGCTTGACATTTTGGAGATGTTCCTTGCCTTCTTTGTTGCTAACAATGATCTCATCCAGAATACACTGAGTGCTCGCACAGCCTTGCAGCAGCTCTTCATAGCTTTCTGCCAGAGTGCAGCTGCCGACACTACTCCAAAAATAAGCCTATTATAGTGAGTGTTGAGGACAGCAATGGACTGAGGACACAGCCCTGGGGGGTGCCGGTGTTCAGCTTGATGGAGCTAGAAAAGTTGTTGCCAACACAAACTGACTGTGGTCTTTCTGTCAAATAGTCCAAGATCCAGTCGCAATGAGAGATGTTGAAACCCAATGAAAACATTTTACCCACCTGCTTCTGATGGATGATTGTGTTAAAATGCTGAGCTGAAGTCGATAAACAGCATCCTGACATGTGAGGTACCATTTTCCAGGTGGGAGAGGGTGGAGTGGATTACAGAGGCTGTGGCATAATCAGCGAACAGATTTGGGTGATAGCCAAACTGGAAAGGGTGCAATGTAGCAGGAAGATGGGATTTAATGCAATCCATAACCAACCACTCAAAGCACTTCATTATTCACAAGGGTGTGTGTGCTTGACTTATGTTTAAGTGGGGTAGATAATGCACACCAGCCAACACAAGGATTAGCCACTGCTAATTATGTTTTTTTTTGTAAAAATATGCATTGATAAAACTTATTTATGTCTTTCTTGTGAATGCTTATATGACGCTATGTGTTTGTGATGTTGCTGCAAATAAGTTTTTCGTTGCACCTATGCATACAACGATAAAATTAGCTTTGACATCAAATTGACAGAACAAGTTCTTAGCCCCACAGTAAGGTGTTCCAAGTCAATTGAAGACAAGATGGCAGTTTTACTACAAGCTTTATGTGGAACAGGCTTAAGGGTCTAGGTTAGACTGTAGACTGAGTGACAGGCAGCTAGATTGTGAGGAGACAGGACAGGGGAGGGAACTGGAGAACTAAAAGGGAAAGGAAAGGGAATGATAATAAACAGATGACAACTAAAATGTTTTCAGCGTTTTCTAATTTCTTCTCAGTATATTGCTACATTGCTACATTTAACAGATCACTGAACACAAGTACAGTAGTACAAAAATAATGAAACCTCAGAATGATATGTGAATATGGACATGGATCAGAGCATTACACCAGGAAGATTGAAAGCAGATTAGCAGTACTGTATTTCACAACTGATTTCTGCAAGAGTGGCAATATCATTACAACTTGATGATTAAAAACTGATGTGAATTGAAGTGGAAGGCAAATGCATTCATTTCTAGAGGACTATAATATAAAAGCAAGATGTGATGCTGAGGAATTATAAAGCATCGGTAAGACTGCACCTGGACCATTCTGAGCAGTTTCGGTGCGTCTTATCTAAGAAAGGATGAGCTGCCATTGGAGAGGGTCTAGAGGAGGTTCACAGGTATGATCCCTGAATGAAAGTGGAGATGTATGAGGAGTGTCTGATGGCTCTGGGCCTGTACTTGCTGGAGTTTAGAAGGATGAGGGGAGATCTCATTGAAATCTATTAAATATTAAAAGGCCTAGATAGAGTGGATGTGGAGGGGACATTTTATATAGTGGGGAAGTCTAGGACCAGATGGCCAAGCCTCAGAATGGAAGGATTTCCTTTCAGAACAGAGATGAGGAGGAATTTCTTCAGCTAAATGGTGGTGAATCTGTGGAACTTATTTGCTCAGAAGGCTGTGGAGGCTATGTCATTGGGTGTACAGAAAGCAGAGCTTGATAGGGAGCCATCTCCCCCCTTCACCATTCCCCCATCCCCTTTTCCCTCTCTCACCTTATCTCCTTGCCTGCTCATTGCCTGTCTCTGGTGCTCCTCCCCTTTCCTTTCTTCCAATAGTTTTCTGTCCTCTCCTATTAGATTCCCCCTTCTTCTGCCCTGTATCTCTTTCACCAACCTCCCAGCTCTTCACTTCACTCCTCCGCCTCCCCTCCCAGTTTCACCTGTTGGCTTGTTTTCCTCCCTTCCCTCCCACCTTCTAACTCTAACTTCTCAGTCCTGCTGAAGGGTTTTGGCCTGAAACACCAGCTATACTCTTTCCATAGATGCTCCCTGGTCTGCTGCATTCCTCCAGCATTTTCTGTGTGTTGCTTGGATTTCCAGCATATGCAAATTTTCTCGTTTGTTCTTGGTCTGTTCTTGATTAGTATGGGCATCAAATTTATGGGGAGAAGGCAGGAGAATGAGGTTGAGAAGGGCTGTAAATGCAAAGTGCAAATATGAAAGTTTGGAAATTGTTTGGGTGTTTCAGTGCTCTGCAGTCTCTGAGAGGATTCCTGGAGACAGAGGCAGCGAGCACGAACTTCATGGCGAGAAGGCTAGGAGACAGGGAGTGAGCCGTTGTTCCGCTCCGTTTCACTGATTAAAGCTTCCAATGTTCGCCGATCAAAGCGACGAGGGAGACTGAAATGTCGAGGCGGACATGGAAGGTGATTGCTGGCTGCCTGCCTTCTGATCACCGGGGATCGCTTTGCGACCTGAGAGGGGAGAGCCTGTCACAGTGCCCGCAAAACGTTACGCAGCTCTTCTGCGTTTTGGATATAGACTTAGACTATAGGCTTCTTTTCAGTCTTAAAGATTTTTATATTCAATGTCTTTCACTGACCTTTCTCATTTTTTTTGTGTGGGGGATGTGGGGGTCGATGTGCCTGTTCCTTTTTTGTTCATTTTTTTGTGCGGCAAGAGGGGATTTGGGGGTTGATGATCATGCTGCCGTTCTTATTCTTTCTTGGTTTCGTGGCTATCTGGAGAAGATGAATTTCAGAGTTATGCACGTTGGTAATAAATGCACCTTTGAAATCAGCCTTGATGTTTTGACAGAGCAAACTCGATGGGTTGAATGATCTAATTCTGCTCCTATGTCTTATGGTCTATGATACCACTGTTCTATGGTAGAAATGTCAAAAACGCAACTTATCCTAAACTTGGCTATTGCATCTGAATAGGAAGTTCTTTTTTACATTCAGACTTGTGATTTTATTGCATGCCTGCTGTATTTTTTTATGTACTTTTGCTCTGCATCACTACTGCATTACTAGCTTGGAATCTACAAGCTGATCGGAGGGAAGTCTTCAATGTCAGCCTTGTCCATGAGAAGCAGAGCGTAAGCACTTGTAGAATTGATTGTGGTATTTCTGATAATAGTGGAAGAGGAGAATAAAGCTGATCACAGCCCTTCCTCAGTTATTTTATATTGAGTGTATTTCATTTGGGCTTTTAATAATTGTCATTTTTGTTGGAACTATTGAAATAGTGTAGCAAATCTCTTGGCTTTGAATAAGTGACAACAGAAGGATATTTTTGAGGAATTTATCTCTCTGCAGTTTCCAGCACAATGCACGCATTTTGCCAGAAGACAATCTGATGACTTGGCTATATTTTGTAACCACAGCATTTCTCTCTGAGGAGTCTTTGCAGGGAAATTATTACAGCATATGGATTATTAAGAAGAGTTTTAAAACACTTTTTTTTTTAAAGTTGTTCTTTGGGACATGAAAATGTTGCACCTACAATGGTATAGTAACATCCCTTATCCCAGCCAATATTACATTCAAACTATGAACAAAGTGCATGCAAAATTTTCACGTGCATCAGAGTTTACTGCCAACTTATTTAAGTCTACCTTTACGTGAGATAATGGAGAAAGTTCATATAACTCTATTAATACAATTGAATGCAAATGCAACAAATATCTGCCCTTCTCGCTAATCACAGAAGTCCAAAACAGAGGTGGTGTTTATGCAATTGAATTATGGAATTCGAAAGTGCACATTTAACTTTCTATAATTGCTCACTGCCAAAGTAATACACAATCTACATTTATCTTGGACTAGAGCAAGGGCATTGTTGCTCGGCCATTTTTGTTGTTATCTCGGCCAACAGTACTGATCAATGGCTCTCATGTCATTTTGCTAACTGTTGGAAGGGAAGGGAGAGCGCAACAATTATCTCCAACAGAGCAGAGCAATTTTAGGGTCATAATATAGAGACTGTTCTGTTGATGCTACATGACTGTTAAAGACTTGAGAAGTACAAAACTCGGGAGATTTTAATTTAACATGAAGCATAGTGATTTAGAAATTCAGTTCATACTGCTTCATATCACAGATGTGAACCATGAGAGTAGCTGACATGTAAACTGATGTCAACCTCCGGTGTGCTCACCAATAAGTAAGCACCTGAGCAAGCAAGCGCTTCTTTTCTTGAAGATAGTATGCTCTCAGCGGGAGGAAATCCCCATTGGCTGTGTGTGCAGCATTTCATTCATGGTAGGAAGGTGATGGTTTGAGGAAAATGATACATGTTTTATTTTTGGAAGATAGAAACATAGAAAACCTACAGTGCAATACAGGCCCTTCGGCCCACAAAGCTGTGCCAAATATGACCTTACCTTAGAACTACCTAGTGTTACCCATAGCCCTCTATTTTTCTGAGCTCCATGTACCCATCCAGGAGTCTCTTAAAAGACCCTATTATTTCTACCTCCACCACTGCTGCGGGCAGCCCATTCCAAGCACTCACCACTCTCTGTGTAAAAAAAACTTACCCCTGACATCTCCTCTGTACCTACTGCCAAGCACCTTAAAACTATGCCCTCTCATGCTAGCCATTTCAGCCCTGGGGAAAAGCCTCTGGGTCTCATCAGCAAGAACAATGAGTCAGCATACAGAAAGGAGGTGCAGCGGCTAACAGACTGGTGCAGAGCCAACAACCTGTTTCTGAATGTGAACAAAACAAAAGAGATGGTTGTTGACTTCAGCAGGGCACGGAGCGACCACTCCCCGGTGAACATCGACGGCTCCTCGGTAGAGATCGTTCCTCCACTTCCTCATCCAGGTCATTTATAAAAATCACAAAGAGTAGGGGTCCCAGAACAGATCCCTGAGGCACACCATTGGTGACCACCCTCCATGCAGAGTACGTATGACCCGTCTACAACCACTTTGCCTTCTGTGTGCAGGCCTGTTCTGGATCCACAAGGCAATGTCCCCTTGGATCCCATGCCTCCTTACTTTCTCAATAAGCCTTGCATGGGGTACCTTATCACATGCCTTGCTAAAATCCATATACACTACATCTACGGCTCTACCTTCATCAAGATAATGTGTTAGAAATATGAAGACAGCAAATCCTCTTGTCACATTTGCAGTTCTCATGAGAAGTATCTATTCCAACCTGCTTCATAGAATTACAAGTCTCTTTACTGTCTACTTCAATAAAATGGATTATACAAATCAGAGTTCACTATGATAAGTCATACACTAATTATTCAAAAAAAATTCAACTTTATATACAGACCCATGTGAAGAAACATCTTAAACCGTAAAATGTCAGAAATAATTAGGGTTGGAAGGCAACAGTCTAGGAGGCTTGAGTGGCATGCAACCTGCTGTACACAATCCCCTACCTACCTGACTATCTCTGTGAGGTTTGCCAACCGCAGATGAATATCATTGAAATGTTTTTTTGTTTTTCCTTCAAGTTCAACTTCACTGTTCTTGGCTGCATGTAGAGCAAAATTAATGATATGGAGCTGTGCACCATTCAGCTTCTGCCGTCCAGTAATCAGCTCCTGCCAAAATAATGCACAGTTGGAAATATGCATGTGGCAACAGTTTCACAATCTACAGAAGGCATTTCCCCCCTATCCAAAAATTAAACTATTTCAATTATGGCCATAAAGCTCACTATAAATAGGCTTGTTTTATCATTGGCAATTATAGGCAATATTCAGCTATCCCCTTTTTGTTCAGCCAAGGAATTATGAAATATATTTTAACAGTAGAATGTGACACAGGTTGCTTTCATTCATCTTTCTCTCTTCTGCTGATGGCACTGATTTATGTAGGTGGAATTTGTTAACTGATTCATATCATAGAGCCTAGGTACAGGGTGTTGGAGGTGTTAGTTAATTGTGGGAGGTGTAATAGTTCAGCCTAATACCATCCTGACTCAGTATGATACATGTACATTCTGTTGCAGAATATAAATCCTGGTTTATTTTTTTCTCTAATCTAGCCCAGTTTCTCTTCAATCAGTTACAATGCCTTTTCCTTGCTGAGTTCAGCTGACTAACTTAAGGTAAAGACTTAGAAAAACATGCAACTGAAATACAGTGCGGAAAGATATGAAGTTATCCATGCAGGTTGGAAAGATAGTAAAAAAAATTCTTTTAGATGATGGGAGATTGGGAGATGATATTTAATGGGAAACTGACATCCCTGTATATGCAACTTAAAAGTTAACATGTAATTGTTACAGCTAAGACCTCGGTCAGACCCCACTTGGAGTACTGAGTTCAGTTCTGGTCACCTCACTACAGAAAGGATGTGGATACTGTAGAGAGAGTGCAGAGGAGATTTACAAGGATGTTGCCTGGATTGGAGAGAGTGCCTTATGAGAATAGGTGGAGTGAACTTGGCCTTTTCTCCTTGGAGTGACAGAGGATGATAGACCTGATAGAGGTGTATAAGATGATGAGGGGCATTGATCTTGTGGGTAGCCAGAGGCTTTTTCCCAGGACTAAAATGGCTAACATGAGGGGTGTTATAGTTTTAAAGTGTTTGAAAGAAAGGATGTCGGGGTAAGTTTTTCTCACAGAGAGTGGTGGGTATGTGGAATGCACTGCTGGCGATGGTGGTGGAGGCGGATACAATAGGGTGTTTTAAGAGACTCTTAGATAGGTACATGAAGCTTAGGAAAAATAGTGGGCAATGTGGTAGGGTAATTCCAGGCCATTCCTAGTGTAGGTTACATGGTTGGCACAACATTGTGGGCCGAAGGGCCTGTAATGAGCTGTATATTTCCATGCTCTATGTTCTATGTTCAATAGAGCAGGCAATTAAGAAAACTAAAGTACTGTAGCATTTATTTCATACACAACTTGTAATTAAATAATTTTCCAGCACTCAGACCTGGCGTGTTGACTGTTTTGTGGTTCTGGTATGCTCACAGACAGAAAGACTCACTTGCCTTAGAAGCTTTGCAGCAAAAGTTCTCTTAGTTACTGAGGTGGGGGAATCATTCAATAAGGAGATATTAAGAACATCAGGTCTAAATGCCGAGATATATATGAAACCATTTAGCAGAACACATGCTGAGGGGATGTTCCCCATAACTTAGGTTCACTGTCTGAGAATAAGGAGGTGGATATTTAGGAATCTTTTTGGTCAAAGAGCTGTCAGGCTCTGGAATCTGCTATCCTAAAGGGCCTTTGGATGCATGGTTATTCTAGTCCAATATCAATAATATATTTGAAATTTAGGGGAATTAGTGGAAGTGAAAATAGTGGAGTTAAGATGTAGTATATCAGCCATGATTTCATTGACTTCATTGATAAATGGTTTGCTCCTAAACCAATTTCTTAAAATTGTTCTTACCAACTAAGCCAACAGAGGGAGCTCTGAATATGAAGCAACAGAGAAGTCCTCAGCTGTATTCCAGGACAAAAGGTAGTAAGTAACATATTACTTTCATTTTCTCCCCACGTAAGTTTGTACTGATTTTATTTTAGGATCATCTGAATATTTATATGTTTTCTCACAGACTTCAGGGATAAGCATAAAAAGTTATTTTTTTAGCAAAATTATTAATTGCAGCCAATAGTCAGATTTAACAGATGATTTCCTCTTGATGAATTTCTCATGCCATATTGAGAATGTGTTCCCTTTGATTATATTTTTACAAATGTGTTAGACATACTGAATATGGAGGTTTGTCACCATGGTTACATATTGCAAATTGAAGGTAAAAGGATTTTTCCCTTCCATGTTTGAATGTTTTGCTATGAAGCTGCAACGGTGAAATGAACCAATGTTATTGTATTTTAGAAACATACAAAAATGAACGGCCGTTCATTTGGGAAAGAATTGGTCTCCCTATCTCAGAAATCTATGAAATACTGTAAGTTCTAACATAATAGATAAAAAAACTTCTAAGTAAAAACTGTGGAATATTCATTACTATGTTCAGATTTACCTTATAAGCAAGAAGTTAATATTTTACCAGAACATCACACTGACTTGTTTTTCCATGTTTTCAACCTGACATTGAGGATGTCATTGCATCCGAGAACAAAACAAACACAAGAGGCTTTTCATCCCATCAATGGTGTGTCAGATTTCAAAATGCAATCCACTTAGTCCCAACTCTTCACTCCTTTTCTATTTTGATCCTCAATTAAACAGGCTGGGTGATCTGAAGCCCCTAAATATATTTGGAACTACACCTATCCAGTGCATTCACTGTGATATCACAAAGAGTTTAACACCTCACCGACAATTTTCTTTACATAGTTAACCATGATTACAGACAAAACATTATTATACCTACAGATAAAATTAAGAAAAAGCTGCAGAACCAACAATTATACCAACACATTGATGCAATCATAAGGAAAGTGCAACCGCTACTTTACTGTCTTAGAAGGTTAAGGAGGTTTGGGTTATCATTGAGCATTCTAAGAGACTTCTATAATTGGACTGTTGAAAGTATCCAGACTGGTGGCATCATGATTTGGAAAGGAAGTCTGAATGCACAGGAACATAGGAAGCTCCAGAGAGTAATGGACACTATCCAAAACATTGTGGGTACTTCCATTCCCACCATTGCTTGTATCTACAGGAGATGCTGCCTCAAGAAGGCAATATCCATGATCAAAGATCCCCACCATCCTAGCCATGGTGTCTTTACACAGCTACCATCAGGCAGGAGGTACAGAAGCCTGAAGACTCACATCACCAAGTTCAAGAACAGCTATTTCCCTTCAACCATTTGGTTCTTGAACCAACTGGCGAAACCCTAATCATCACATTTGACCACTTTGACCATCTTCCACAAAATGATTTAGTTTCTTTTTTAGTTCTCGTTGTCCTCTCTTTTGAAAAATGTGTATAATTTGTTTAATTTATATTTTTCTTGTGAACATTGCTTATACGCTATGCTCCTGTGATGCTTTTCATCACACCTGTGTATATATTTACTCGTGTATATGACAGTAAGCTCAACTTGAACTCCGACTTTAAAACGTTACAGATGATGTTATAAACTATGTGTACTATGGTGCAATTTCTCTGTGAAATATCCAATTGAGAATATTAAAACTTCTCCACATTGATTTGCATCTAAAACACCCAGTAAGTCCAAATTTAAAGAAACATTGGTCCTATTCATCTATTCAGGTCATGCTCTCTTCTTGCTACTGCCATTGGGTAGGAAGTACAGGAACCCTAGGTCTCACACCACCAAGTTCAGGAAATTGTTACCCTTCAACCATCAGGCTCCTGAACCAGTGTTAGAAGACTTCTATCGCTTCAACTCTGAACTGATTCCACAACCTATGGTCTCCATGATTCATATCTCCCCCCCCCCCCCCTTGGTGTTTATACCTCCAATCCAAAGTGTTTGTGGATTAATTTCACTCTAAAAGATCCCTGTGACAATATTCCACAAAAGAATAAAATTGTATGTATGTTACTTCATCAAAAGCAATAAAATGATTTCAAATCAGAAAGGAATGTATGTAGCAAATACCATTAACATTATTGCCCTTTGAACACTACTGGGGCCAGTTAATAAGGATGGATTTGAGTCATAAAGCTGGGAAGTAACAGGTTAGACAATATCTCTTTTGTGACTTAAAAAACATGACTTTTTCCACATTGGTACATTGAGTTGCCATTTATTCTTATATCATGATATGTGTACTCATTTTCTGGTTTTGGGACGTCTCGAGGGCAATACCACATCACTGATGAAAGGCCCAACCACTTTTTATAATGCTTAGGTCTTGGTAAACAAACTGCTCTTCTTGTTGGAAGTTTCAAGAGCCTAACTACGGTAATTAAAAAACATGACTATAGATCCTGCCTGTCAAAAATGAATAACATTGCATACCCTGGAGCACTTAAGGAATGTAAAATGAAAGTACAGTATATTCCAGTTAAATGGGACACCAAGGGAGAAGTTCATTTTGACTCACTTAAGCCAAAGTTTCATGGAAATAGTTAAAAAGGTATAAAAAAAGACAAACTGCCATTTTACAAATTATGTATTTAAATGAAATACAGAATAAATTAGAACACTACTAAAGCTACTGTAGAACTATAAAACAGTTATTGACCAAGGAATTAATCTAGTATACACAGCTGTGTATGGGGGGGGGGGTGGGTAGCACCTCTGGTGAAGGGGCTTGTCATGCCCATTCTGGGGCAGCTCACTCACCCTTAGTCCCTGTCAGATTCTCAGCTCTCCCCTCTGGCTCCAAGTAGCTGTTAGCAAGCAGCAGTGGCCAGATCCCAGTACACCACTTCGACAGGAGGGCTAAAACAGGTGAGGGTAGTCTGTGGGCCCCTTACCCCAGTGAAAAAGAGACACACCTGTCCTAGCGTGAGAAGTCAGCTCTGGCGGATTGGGTGGATGAGATCAACAGTGAGATCCAATGGCCAAGAAATTGGGTCTGCAATGCTCCATGGACCATGACATGGCACAGAGGTCATGATCATCCAGTACAACCAGGGAAGACCAGTTTGTGATGACTGCTCGTACCATTGACCATGGATCTCCGAGGTCAAGAGAGTGGAACTGCCCCAATGCAATGGCTTTTCCATTTTAAAAACTCTTCTGCACAGGTTTCATTGTCATCATTGGATACAAAGGACATCCAACACGCTGCCATGTTCTTCTGATTAACTGTAAATGAACCTAGTGCAAATAGCGGACTGCCCTCATACGATGCTTTTAATTAATGCATCTTTCAAATCTTCATTTTCATTGTAACATTCAAGATGATCACTGATACCTTCAAATTCTTCATAACTCTTAACTTGTTGAATGAGTGAAGTCATTTCATTTTCATTCTCGCCCATTTCTGGCATCTCCGAGCCTGAATGCTTGAAACTGCAGTGAGCAAAACTATTCTGGATGCTGCTTATTTCTCACTAACTTTCAGTGACAAAACTCAGTGCGTTTTGAACACAAGCACACACAACTGACGCTGTTTAAAAACTTTGCTCTAAGCACGGTGTCATGTCTAATGGCCACACAAACAATGCATCTGACGCTAGTTAGAAACTGTTTGGCAACGGTCTCCTGCCCCAAGTAAGCGGCATAATGTCCCAAATAAAGGAAGGGAATCCCTGCAATTTTGACCATTTGATTTTCTTCTTTAAGAATTGTATCAAATAAATGGCTGCCCCGATTAACCAATCAACTGCATTTAAAATTTAGAAAGGGATTGGAGTGATAAATAGTGACACATTGTTTCCACTGACTACCAGAGCAAGAGAAAATTCTGAGTGCGGAAAGCCATTTGTCCCATTCCAGCTCGTTCATTCAGTTAAATAACTCACATTTTCACAGGAAGCAAGGGCCAAATAACAACCTACACTGAAATTTTGATGATTGTCTGAAAGCACCCGACTAACCTCTTCGAAAGCCTTCTGTAGTTCTGGACTACTCTTTATTCTGATTGCCACAATTTTCTAGCTGTAGTGAACAGGTATTTGGAAGATTTCAGTTTGTCAAAGACAGATGACCATGTTTTTGTAGCTTTCCTGATGTAACAAAATTATAGTTTTTTTCTTGTCATTTTCAATACTTTTCTAATGCAAATTAATGATATAATGTAATCCCCAGTGTTCATAAATTTATTAGAAAATGATGGATTAGGCTTCAAATTGCAATCAAGGTCTGCTAACGTTATGCTCCCACACATCCATCATCAACCTTTGACAGACCAGGAGTGAGAGATTGTCTTGGAATAGATGCCTTGTTGCAGTTGTGTTTGAGCTTGAATCCAGTTCAAACAAGTTAAAAATATTTGCAAGATTAAGTGAAAGAAAATGTGAACAATTTCAACAGTAAAAGTCAGCCATTATTTTATATTTAGTGTTGTGCAGTTAATATAGCCCAATGTACCTTCTCACATAGGAAGCAGAGATGGTGACCACAGGAAGCAGATATGACACATGGATCCACTATGAAGTCAGAATTTTTGAGAACCTGTTGTAAATGAGGTTGAGTGCACATTAGAAACCAACGGGAAACAATAGTTCCGCACTCTTTTTTATTACATTTAAGGAGCAGTGAAGTCCACATGTACTTGTTAGAGATGTGATTGCCCAAACACTTTCTTATGGTCCTGCATAGTCAAAAGCTGAGGGAAATTACAACTCCCATATTATCTTAAAGCATTTCAACAACATCTAATGACATAACTCATGAGAAATAGAAAATGAGCAAGGATGAACTAAAGGACAGAACTATGCAGCTTTGCCCTGGTACTACATTGGACTTTCAGCATAAAATTATATCATTTATTCTCTCGTTTAAAGGAAATGTTTACCCATTGGTTCCAAATTTTGTTCTAGTTCCATCACCATGTTCCTGAACTGATTTTGTGGTCCCAGGTACGATGTGTTCTGCAGTGACGGCAGAAAATAGGGGCAGACCTTCAACATCAAGCAATGGAATTTCTGGTTTGCTTGTTTTTACCTCTGCTGCTGTGGTATATCTGCCAAAATAAAACTGTTCATATAATATTCCAAATGAAGCAAGTCAAGTCAAGTCACTTTTTATTGTCATTTCGACCATAACTGCTGGTACAGTACACAGTAAAAACGAGACGTTTTTCAGGACCATGGTGCTACATGAACAATACAAAAACTACACTGAACTACGTAAACCAACACAATAACTACACTAGACTACAGACCTACCCAGGACTGCATAAAGTACACAGAACAGTGCAGGCATTACAATAAATAATAAACAAGACAATAGGCACAGCAGAGGGCAGTAGGTTGGTAGTCCAATGGCTTGGGGGAAAACCTGTTACATAAATAATCAGCTGAATGGCGGCGTCTGGGATTCCGTCCATTTCTATACTCCCGCCGAGTATTTTGTTGCCACAGATATAGTCCAATTTAATGTCCATTGGAGAGCAGAATGGACGGGAGAACCGGCCGGCTAGGGCTTGCTTTTTTCCTGGCACGGACTCCTGCCCACTTGCTTCATTTCCACTTCCTCACACACCACTTACTCTGTCCCCACCTCCGGCCACCGGCATGAGGCGACTCAGAGGGCTGCAGGCCCAATTCCCTTAGCAAGCCGAGGTCGCGCAATCTAACCAGCAGATTTTCATGAAGGTTTGTTTTGGGGCAATCTCTGTATTGTAGCAGTATCTGGCGATGGTAGATAGTCGCTCTGTTATCCATTGTCCTAAACCCTAATTGTGCCTTAAAATTAAATTTAAAAACTAAATTAAATTAGCGCCAGATCCGAAAAGCTGCTGCTGCCGTGTGCCGCGCCGCCTATTGTACAGGCACAATAATTGGACTTTATAAATTAGATCTGATGGGCAAGACAAACAGATCTTTATTTTCTGAAATAAAAGGGAATCAATATATCACTGATTACCTGAATTGCTGGAAATCAGTTTCAAGTGTTGAAGTTTGAAGTGTCTGGTTAGAAGACAAGTGTTTCTAGCATTCTCTTTATTTCAGATTTCCTGTAACATATATTTATATCTTCTCCAGAAAGATCAGCAAGTTATCAAGTTAACAAGTGTTCTTCACCTTCTTTCAGCCTGTGTCATAAACTTAGAATACTTGTCGTCTCTTGTTCTCCATGCTATCATTGCCATTTGATTTCTTACCCTCACCACCACCCCGCAATTGAAAAAAATTCATTTCTAACTTTTCCTTCTTCTGATGAGAATTCACTGCTAGAAATGTTAACACTGCTGCTTGATCTGCTTCATTTCTCCAGCATCGTCTCTCTTCACTATTGATATGATGGACCCAATCTACGGTTTGCAGTTGACAAAACTTGGAATCCTACCACTCAGTGTAGAAACGTTTGGTGGATATATACAGACCAGGGAAATGGACAGAGAAATAAGCTGCATTGTGAAGCTTGAAGAAATATATTTTAGTTGTAGGGGTGTGAGGTAATATTACATAAACAGTCAAGAATAGAGAGCTTTGGTGAAGGATTGGCAACAAGATCAACTCCATTATCACCATTAGCACAGGTGCACCATGATGTTGTGTGCTTTGCTCCCTGCTCTGCTCACATTATACTGATGACTGTGAGGCTAAGTGCTGCTCCAATGCCATTTTTAAGTTTGCTGATGACACCACTCTTATTGGCTGAATGAAAGGTGGTGACAAATCAGCATAAAGGAGGGCCTCTCACTCAGTGTCACCAAGACCAAGGAGTTGATTATTGGCCTCAGGAGGATGGAACTGGAGATCCAAGAGCCAGTGTTCATCGGGAGAACAGAGGTGGAGAGGGTCAGGAGCTTTAAATTCCTCGGTATTATTATTTCGGAGTGCTGGGTCTGGCATGCAAGAACAACTTATGCAGAAAGCACAGCAGCACCTCTACTTCCTCAGGAGTTTGTGTAGATTTGGCATGACATCCAGAACTTCGACAAACTCCTATAGATGTGTAGTGGAGAGTATATTGACTGGCTGCATCACAGCCTGGTATGGAAATACCAATGCCTTCCCCACCATTGAGCACATCTCCATGGAGTGCTGTCGTAAAAAAGCAGCAACCATCATCAACCAGCATCTGCGGATTTCCTCATGTTTGACCATCATCAAGGACCCCCACCATCCAGGCCATGCTCTCTTCTCATTGCTGCCATCAAGAAGATGGTATAGGAGCCTCAGGACCCAAACCACTGGGTTCAGGAATGGTTATACGTCTCCACCATCAGGTTCTTGAAACAGAGGGGATAACTTTACTCATTCCATCTCTGAACTGTTCCCACAACCTATGACTCTCTTTCAAAGACACTTCATCTCATGTTCTCGATATTTATTGCTTATTTATTTAAAATTATTATTTCTCTTTTTTCTCTTTGCACTAGCACAGTTGGATGTCTTTTGCACACTGGTTAGGGGTGGACTTTCAATTGAGTCTATTGTGCTTCATGTATTTACAGTGAATGCCTCAGGGTTGTATATAGTGACAAGAATGAACTTTGATAATAAATTTACTTTTAACTTTGAACTTTGACAATGGTGCCAATATTAATACATGCAAACTAACTTCTAAATACCCATGAAGGATAAATACATTTACAACTAGCTTTACTGTTCCACACTCACTTATGTTTGGTTACAGCATGCTGAGAGATAAAGTACAGGGATGAGGCACATCCGAGAGCATGCCATGAGAGCATTTACACTTTGAGAGATCATGGGATGAATGAGAACACTGAGAGTAGCACAAAATGGGTAGGTATGGAGATTGTGAGGGAATCAGTGAAAGTGCCCAGGATTACTCTCAAGTAATGGCAATATTGGCAGAAAGGATTAGACCAATAGAATTTTACCAGATGTGGTTATGGATAAAAAGAAGTTTCCATCTTTTTATGTGAGAAAAGAGAAATATAGCCATACAGATGGGAATATAATGGAGAATGGAAGTGTTATAAGTATGTAGGAATGTGGTGAAAGTAGCACCAAGGAAGCATTTGATCAAATGTAGCATCCAGGAACTCTGTTAAATGGTCAATAACCAAAGTGAAAACACTTCAGTAAGTAAAAAGATCATCCCATACCTGGAGTCTCAGTACTCCAGTTCTTCAGGGCTTAACTCTCTTCAGCTGCTTCATTAATTATCTTGCTTCATTAAAATAAAATGTTCAAAATTGGGGATGTTTGCTGGAATTGGAGCAGTCTCAATTCCATAAGCAATTCCTCAACAAATGAAGCAGCCTATGCCTGCACTCAAACTAGCCAAGATAGCAAAGAGGCATGGATTAAAAGGTGGCAATTAAAATTTGCATTGCAACAATACCAAATAATATACTTCAGACAAGAGTGTAACCACTTACCCTTGACAATGAATATCAGTAACATCACCTAATGCCACCTTTAATATATTTGGGGTCATCATTGATCAGAGACTCCACTAGAAGATGTTCGAGGCAGAGTACATAGCAGCTGGCTCATTCCCTGATACCTCCAAGTATTTGATTCTTCTACAAAGCACACGTCTGAAGCAGGAAGGAATATTGCCCAGTACTTGTCTAAACAAGGACAGTTCCAAAGTTTGATACCATCCTCATTCACTAACCTCAATACTTATTCACTCCATCTACAAAAGACATGTTGTTGCTTGTTTAGGCTATTTTAAGAATACCTCCCATACCAGTGACCTCTACCATCAAGAGCATCACCACCTGCATGCTTTCCTCAAAGTACTGTCATATGTCATCGTAATGTGGAAACGTATTACTGATCTTTCATTATCATTGGGTTTCATCTTGGAATTCCTGACCCAACATTATAGTAGTACCTTCAACAGAAGGGTTCACTAACACCTTCCTCAGGTAAGTAATGCTGACATTAACAGCAACCACCATATCTTATCTATTCTCTGTAGTTAATGCTCTCAGTTACATTTCCAATTACAACAAATCAGCCACTCTAATCTTACTCTGAAGTTAGCATGCAATTGGACACAACAAGGTTCCTGTCCACAAGATTTTGACTTAAATTAAATCAGGTTGTCTACTTTGCTTCTGATCCTCTCTAACATTAGAGAGGGTACATTCTGTACAGTGAATGTAGAAAGATGCTTGATGCTGGGACAAGATTAAATTAGACTTGGCCAGTTACATAAAACTGATGCTACAAAACAGCCAATTTTGCACCTGAATCAACAAGAACACAAATCAGACCCTATACACTTCTATCCTCTGTTATGAACCCCATAACTGGGTCACTTACCAGCAAAGATAGAGAGGTCCGCTGAAGTCTGATGGTACCATTTTTAAACATTTTTATTTATAAAGGGGCACAAAAGTAAGGTTAATACAAACATTCAGATAATATACGTCATCAATACTCAATCTAAAGCACGGGTATAGTAATAATCAACAATTCGAAGTAGCTCTATCGTTTGTCTAGGGGTAAAACTATTATCCGATGGAAATATAAAAAGTCTCGCCAGTTCATGAAGGCTTTTAGCCGTTTGAAGGACCGCTGGGTGTTCACGGGTTGGAGAGAGAAAATAAACTTGCCAGCCTGTTGGACTCAAATCGTGGAATCGGGAACGTGAGTTCCCCATTGTCAGTTCGGAATCCTTTTCGGGGTTATCAGCCACTCGATTCCCTAGCTAGGGGAACCAAATCACACGTGGCTCCCGAACAGCTTCCCGTCCTTACGGGAGCGATGAGCAATGATGTCTCCGTCTGGTGCGTCGCTGGAGTACTGCCTCCTGCAGTCTCCGTTTTATCATGGCTGGCAGATTTGTAAATGTCAATCAAGGTAGGGTGATACATTTCCCACCCCACATTGCCCGAGGGTGTCCATGTCCCTGATAGCTGGCACGTACTATAGAGTTGCAATTCACACAGGTGCCTCTAAGAACAATGGTCAAATCCGTTGCATTGTCTCTCATTTCCTGGGTCCAAGACCCAAATTAATAGCGATCTTGTGATTCTCCGGAAGGAGGGGGCTGGTCCCGCACCTTTCGGCCCCTCAGAGCTGTGGTACATTCATAACACCCCCATCAAGAAGGCCTCAATGCTCTCTGCTTCTTTTTTGACAAAAGAACCAACGAACTGCCCTCCACCACCACCACCCTCTGTCTGGCAGAACTCATCCTCACCGAACAATTTTCCCTTCAGCTCCTCCCACTTTCTCCAAACTTGAAGGGTAGCCATGGGCACTTGCATGGGCCCCAGCTATGCCTGCCTCTTTATTGGTTACATAGAACAATCCAAGTTTGAAGCCTTCTGCGGTAACTTCCCAACCCTTCCTCCGCTATATTGACGACTACATTGGTGCAGCTTCATTTGCCTATGCTGAGCTTGTCGACTTCATCAATTTTGTCTCTAACCTGCATCCTGCCCTTAAATTCACTCAGTCCATTTCTGACACCTCCCTCCCCTTTCTCGATCTCTCTCTCCATCTCTGGAAACAAATTGTCAACCAACATCTTTTATAAACCCTACTGATCCCCCACGAGTGTACCTCTTCTCACCCCATCTCCTGCAATAATTCTATTCCTGTTTCTCAGTTTCTTCACTTCTGCTGCATCTGTTCCCAAGACACGGCTTTCCATTCCAGGACATCACAGATGTCTTCTACTATTGATGCTGCCCTCACCTGCCTCTCCTCCATCTTCCTGCTGCCTTAATAGTGATAGAGTTCCTCCCATCCTTATTCAGATTCAGTTTATTGCCATTTAGAAAGCACAAATGCAATGCAGTTAAAAAATGAGACAACGTTCCTCCAGAATGATATCACAAAAGCATATGACAAAACAGACTACATTAGAAAATCCACATAATGTTTGGCAATCCCCAATTCAGAGTCCAGAAAGGCTGCTGCGTATTAATATCGCGCTACCATCTAGCACGCTCCCCGGAAAGGAGCTCCAAATCTACCAGACAAACAAAACCAAAAACTAAAGCTACAAGACCTGCACAAACCCACATAGCTACAACATATAGTTACAACAGTGCAAACAATAGCATAATTGATAAAAAAAACAGACTATGGGCACAGTAAAAATAGTATAAAGATGTTAAAGGACAGTAAGTTCAAAAGAAATCACCACACAGTTTCCACAAGTCTTCAGGGTCCTGACAGACTCGCCATCCCATGCCGGCGGCAGAAGGGAATACCCCCGCTATGGACTTCCACGGCACCGCCTGACTCAGCCTCGCAGACGCAGCATACAACGAAAGCGACCTGACCGGAGCAGACTCTGAGTCCGTCAAACCTCCGAGCCGACGACCATCCCTTCCAGCACAGTTTCTCCGAGCACCATCCTCTGCCGAGCGCATTAAGACGGCCCCACCAACAGCCATCGGCAATGCGACCCCGAGGACTGGGGGCCTGTTCTTCCCAGCAGAGACCCGGACCACACAGCAGCATCAGCAACGAAGAAGGTCTTCCTGGAGATTTCCCGATGTTCCTCCGTGCTCCCACGTCTGTTTTCAATCGATTATGATTGCGCACGGCACCCCACTTCACAAATAACAGATAATCAGCTCCGGAGTGGCCGCTGCAAGCTGCGTCGAGCCGTCATCTTATCTACTGTTCCATCAGCTTCTGCATCCAACACACTATCCTCTGCAACTTCCATCAACTCCAAAGGGATCCTACCACTAAATATATCTTTATCTCACCCCTCCACTTTCCACAGGGATCGTTCCCTCTGTGATTCCCCTCATTAATTTGTCCCTCCCCGCTAAACTCCCTCCCAGCACTTATCCCTGCAAGAGTTCTAAGTACTACACGTGCCCATATACCTCCTCCCTCACCTCCATTCAGAGCCCCAAACTATCCTTCCAAGTGAGGCAACACTTTGCCTGTGAATCTGCTGGGGTCATCTATTGTGTCCAGTAATCCCAGTGCAGCCTCCACTACATTAACAAGATGTCATAAATTGAGGGAACTGCTTCATCAAGCACCATCTCTCCATGCACCACGAGCTCGACTTCCTGGTGGCCAGACATCTTAAATCTTATTCCTATTCCAACATATTGGTCTGTGGCCTCCCCTTGTGCCAAGAAGTGGAGAAGCAACACCTTCCATTTTATCTGGGTTGCCTCCAACCTAATGGTTGGAACATCTTTTTCTCCTTCCAGTAAACAAATTCCACTTTCCCCTCCTCTATTTCCCACTTTGACCTTTTACCTATTCTCATCTGCCTATTTCTTCCTCCTGGTTGGCCTCCTCTTCCTTTTCTCCAATTGTCTACTCTCCTCTCCTATCAGATTCTTCCTTCTCCAGTCCTTGACCTTTCCCACCCACCTGGCTTCACCTATCACCTTCTGGCTATCTTCCTTCCACTCCTCCCACTTTTCTTATTCTGGCATCTTTCCCCTTCCTTCTCAGTCCTGAAGAAGGGTCTTGGCCCGAAACATTGACTAACTATTCATTTTCATAGATCCTGCCTGACCTTCTGAACTCCTCCAATGTTTTGTGTTTGCTTTGGATTTTCAGCATTTGCAGACTTCCTCATGGCTAGGGCATAAAAGAGATTGCTTGTTATACACACAAAAGGATGGAGGAACTCAGCAAGTTAGGCAGCATCTATCGAGGGGAATAAACATCCCTTCATAGACGCTGTCTAAATTGCTGAGTTCCAATGGCATTTTCAGCTTGTTGCACAAGATTTGCAGCATCTACATAAAACACTTGTCTTTATGTGTTGGTTTGTCCTGATGCCCAAAAGGAATTATGCCCCCTCCCCGCAGTAATTAAAAGGTAAATGCTATTCCATTTAGGGAGATTTAATAATCTTTATAAATTTTTAATTTACCCATTTGTTATTTTCCTCATTGCCCCTTTCCTACAAGTTTCTCAGCTTTTACTACAAGCATGAAATGGAGGGAGGTTTCTGTTATCTCTCTCAAGCCATTCAGTGGTTTTGGAAATGCTGGTCATGAACTGAAATCCTTACAATTTACCTCCTTGATTTGCCATGTTAAATTACTTGGCCCAAAGTAATATATAATCGAGGAATAAAAGTTTCAGCACTTTAATCTTTTTGAATAATGAATCTTGGCAAAAGATACTGTACTGGAATTTGCTGCAGTAGTTCTTATTAAGTGAAAATTTGAACCAGGCATTTTGTTTCTTTGGAGAAGGGGTACTTCCAATTCACTTCAGAGGGAATCAGCTACTCCAGATATCTCCTTCCCTTCAGTTGCAGAGTCCATAATGGTAAAAAGCAAATTTACATCATAACTAAAACCTATCTTCTTACAAGCACACATCTAAAATATGAAAATAAACCATTGTGGCATCTTTATGTTTCTTCAGCAATTCATTCCCTACAATTTTGTTTGATCAGATGACTAACTGATCAATTTCATGTTAATAAATCGTCATTTCACAGCTAAATACCAACACATAGCATTACACAAATAAATTTTGATGAATAAAATGCTTTCTAATGAATTTCCACTGTCATTTTACTTTATATGCATGCTATGAAAAAGTACAAGGGTTAATATTACTGTATCATGATTACCGGTACATTCTATTTAAACAAACCTACCCTGGAAATTCTTATACCCGAATCTACTAGTAAAAATAAACACGTGTAAAGAATTCTAACCAGCTTGGCCTAATAATACTTTGTTTAATTTATAGGAGTAGGAACACTGACTCTTGGGAATCACTAAGACAACATTTTCTGAGAGGAAGGTAACATGCGACGGTAATGTTTAACACTCAAGCTATTTGTGTTAACTTAGCTCTCTCCTATCAACACACTTAATAACTCCTTTTGGACAATACTTAGGTGACGTCTCCAAGACTTGTCATTCTACACTACTTGAACAGAAATTTACTTATTAGTTCACTTGATAAAATGAGTTTGCAAAGGGAGCCAGCAATACTTAATAGAAATAATCTGTCAAATATTTTTGATTTCAGTGCAGTCTGCATCTGACTCTCTTTTTTAAAAATTGCATTTACATGAGATCTCACAATAAACTACCCCAAAAATGTTCCACAAAATGAATTATTTCTGAGGTGAAATCATTGTTTTTATTTAAAAAGCTGACACTATAAAACAACTTATCAAGGAATTAAAACCTGGATACACTTGGCATATCAGGCAGAAATCATGCTGAGAAAAC
This sequence comes from Hemitrygon akajei, assembly GCF_048418815.1. Classification (NCBI taxonomy): domain Eukaryota; kingdom Metazoa; phylum Chordata; class Chondrichthyes; order Myliobatiformes; family Dasyatidae; genus Hemitrygon; species Hemitrygon akajei. The sequence continues at coordinate 44,192,111 of NC_133134.1, forward strand.
AAAATTAGTGTAAATCAAAGACCATACTTCAGATCTGGGAGAGAGACCAGGTTGGCTTTAAGTTGCAAAGAGGGAATTGATGGATAGGAGAAAGATGATCCTTATGTCTAAAGATTACAGAGGGAAATACAAAAGGGGAAATTCAAACAAAGGTTAATTAAAGTTGTGAAATGCTGGCCAGAGTGATTATTTAAACTTAAAACCTAAAGGAGACTGCAGGAAATTTCTAGCACAGGGGAATGCCTGCAGGGGAAAAAAAACGGGTTAATTTTAGAATACGGCAGTTGATGAAAATTAAGTTCTCCATCATTCACAGGAAAGTAAAGAGCAACATTTGTGAGCCTTAAGGATCAATATGCAGAAACAAACTAAATACCACCAGAACTGTAATATATAAATTTCAAGTTCCTGGGTGTCACATATTGATGCAGTTACAAAGAAGGCATGACAGCAGCAAAATTGCATCAGGAGTTTGAGGAGATTTGGTATGTCACCAAAGACACTCGCAAATTTCTACAGATGCACCGTGGAGAGCATTCTGACTGATTGCATTACTCTCTGGTATGTTGGGGGGGTTGGAGGGTAGGGCACTGTACAGGATTGAAATAAGCTGCAGAAAATGGTAAACTCAGTCATGGGCACTAACCTCCCCAGCATCCAGGAGCAATGCCTCAAAAAGGTGGCATCCATCAATAAGGACCATCATTCATCTCATCAGGGAGGAGGTACAGGAGCCTGAAGGCACACTGTCAATGATTTGCTTCTTCCTCTCTGCCTTCAGATTTCCGAATGGACATTAATCCCATGAGCATTATCTCACTACTTGTTTTTCCCTCTCTTTTTGTGCCCCTTGTTTAACTTTAAAATATATACCTCTTTCTGTAATTTAGTTTTATTATGTATTGCAAAGTACTGCTGCCACATAACAAATTTCATGACATATGCCAGCGACGTTAAACCTGATTCTGATATAGTTAAGTCTGAGGATGAAATATTCTTTAGTGAAAAAATACTTGCAAAAATAATAGCATGTTTAGTCTCTATAATTAACAAGCTTTCAACAAAATTTGAGTGAACTAAGCTAAAATAAATCTTATTGATTGAAATCAGAACTTTACAGCCAACAACGGCAGAAATTAGTGTTACCAATGAATTTGACTGATTCAAAACAGCAGTGTGCAGCCACCATTTTTGGTTCTGCTTTCAAATGATTTACATTTGAAAAATGTCCTTTGGACAATGAAAAACATCTGTTTAATTTAGAACATAATATAACCCAAATGGTTGTTAAACTATATCAGTGAGAATACTAAATGACACTTTAACTTCAAAATGCTGATGCCAGCAAATGTAAATCTGCTTATATAATGGTCCAGCTTTTTTGAAATGCTTAGTTTACAATTTTATTGTGGACACTGTATATAATGTCACAGGGTAAAGGTGCTGTTAAATGTTTTGGCTTCATCTTACATTTCAATACATTTTATTTAGACCTTATCAACCTCTGGCAGACCATTCAGGCTAGTGTGCAATCTTAAATTTCTTTTGACTCTGAAATCAACTCATTTATCTTCCATTCCACCAAGGCCCCATATTTCATACTCCAGAATATTCACAGCTTATGTCCCTACCTGTACCCCTAAAATACTTCAATCAACACAGTTCAGACTGGAAGCACAATATTCTCAGACTACATTCTCTTGACTTACCCTCTAATTTTCTTTTCTTTGCTGGGTAAGGAACCCGTTTCTGTGTAACGTTTTGCTCGACTTTTATGAGATTTGAAAATTAATGAGCTTAAGAATGTGACTGAGTGAAGAGACTAAAATACAAATTGTGTTCCACAAGAAAAAGACCAATTCATTTTCAAAGACTTAAGAAAAAAATAAATAATGTCCAAATACAATTATTTTTATTGCTTTATAACTGTGAAATGCGAGAAGAGAATAATAAATTCATCAACTATAACAAGTTTAGTTCAGATCCCATTACGGAAATAGAATTGGTTTATTATTGTCACATGTACTGAGGCACAGTGAAAAGCTTGCCTTGCATAATGCTCAAACACTTCAAATTATTACTCAGTGCATTGAGGCAGAATGAGGTAAATAAAGTGTAACAAGGTATAGAGAAAAAGCAGAGCCAGTAGACAATAAGGTGTAAGGTCCTAACAAGATAGATTGTGAGGTAGATTAAACTCACTCATAATGTGTGCAGGCTCAACCATTCACCTGGATAGGTCTAATTCCTCATTAGCTTCAACAACTTTGACTTCTTGGTTCATCCTATAAATCTGTCAAGATGGTATTCTTTGGTCAAATAAATTTGTTGACCGAAGCCAGATTTTCAAGCTCAAGTCCAGAAATCAGTTGTATATATTTTTATTTATATAAAAGTTGCACACTTATTATAGAATTCTTTTTTAATGCAATTTAGGCAGATCAGTAGCAGTCTGCATCATTTTCTTCAGAGTTCTCAGCAGTGGCCAATATGTCTTGTAGCAGAGATTGAAGGCTACTCTCAATATGATCACTGCTACATGCGAGGTGTTGGTGTTGGTATTCCAAGTCTAGTGCTATCAAAACATTCACTGCATCATTCACATTTTTCAAATTTAGATCATTTAGGGAAAGCCAGCTGTTGAAACTTTCACTGTTTGGTTCTTTTCCATTAAGATTCTTGGCAATTTCTATGTTTTCAGCATGTGAAGCAGTCATTTTTAGTTTCATTAATATCTTGCACGCTTTCTGAGCCACTGGTCTATCACAGTCCCACAAAGCATGAAATAAAATATCAAAAATTCCTAGATCACAGAGATTTTGTAGAAAGCCTCCCACTTGTGATGAACAGGTGTTATTTGGCAATGCAACAGCATATGGATTTAATGATAAGATGAATGTTGATCGATCTATGAAAGCTTCGGCCAGTTCCAAACTGTAAAGTTTGACCTCCCAATCCAAATCATTGCTTCCAACCTTTAAAACAACTGGAACCACATCTGCCAATTCACATGAGCTGAGCTTGTGGCTATTTTTCACCCAATCAACAAACACTTTAACCACAGCCCTTCTAGGAAAGCCCTCTGTATCCTGGTTCAGGATATCCAACAAAGACGAAATAATATTTCCCTGGAAGACAAAAATATATGATAAGTTACTTGCTTTTAAATGTTCTCGGTGCCATGTAATAAAACAAAGATTTAAATTTGTATAAATGAGTTAAATCTTTTAAGGCAGACATCCAGTGCTTACATCAATTCAACACGAATAAAGCCCTCCCCACCATTGAGCACATCTACACAAAACATTGTCACAGGAAAGCAGCATCCATCATCAGGGAGCTCCACCACACAAGACATGCTCTCTTCTCACTGCTGCCATGAGAAAGAAGGCATAGGAGCCTCAAGACTCACACCACCAGGTTCAGGAACAGTTGTTACCTCTCAACCGTCAGGCTCTTGAACCAAAGGGGATAATTTCACTTGCCCCATCATTGAAATGTTCCTATAACCTATGGACTCACTTTCAAGGACTCTTCATCTCATGTTCTTGATATTTACTGCATATTTATTATTATTTATTTCTCTTTGTATTTGCAGTTTGCTGCCTTTTGCACACTGGTGAATGCCCAAGTTGGTGCGGTCTTTCATTGATTCTCTTATGGTTAATATTCTACTATGGATTTACTGAGTATGCCTGCAAGAAAATGAATCTCAGGGTTGTATATGGTGACATACATGTACTTTGATAATAAAAGTTACTTTGAACTTTGAAAATACCTTTGGATACAAATATTGAAAATAGTATTTACTTAAAAATAATAACTAAATTACTCTCTTCATTTATATTCTACGGATTATATCAGCAAATAATAATTCAAAGTATAAAATTTTAGTTTCAATTATTTAAGTGTGAGGGAATTTGATATAAACTATTCATTACATAAATAATAATTGCCATGATTTTCCCAAATAAACGTTGGGATTTTACACTCATTTCCAGCAACGAGCATATGTACTTATTTAAATTTATATTGTGTACCTTTTTCTCTACACACTGCAGAGGCACAAGTACTTACTCAAAATGAAACAGCCATCATTTTAGTGTCTCATTTTTGCATGTGATCTCTATGATGTGAGGATCAGATGGAGAATTGATATTCACTTTGTAAAACACTTCCATCCAGTGTGTTAACGTAATCCAGACTTCTAGCCAATGCAGAATCTAATCCTTCATTCAGCTGTTACACTTGCCTGTTCTTAGACCCCTACATTGTTCTGGTGGGACTCAACTTGTGCTAGAGGAATGATACCTCATTGCAACGTCAGCTCTCAATTTAACTATAGTGAGATCAGATGGATAAAGCAGAAGCCAAGTCCTTCAGAGTTAAGTATTAAGTGTAACACAATCCAGTCTCAGCTCTTTGCACACCATTTGGTGGATATCCTCAGCTAAGAACAATCCCATTCACCAAAACCCACTGGTAATGTGAAAAGCAGCCAAAATAAAATGATTGATTTAACCAAAACATGTAAAATATTATCAAAAATATAACGCACCTTCACTGCTGTGAAGTTATTTTCATTTGATATAGTTTGCCAGTTAGGAGAGAGATAGTCCATCTTTCCCACTGCAATAATGCCACTTGCACGGACATAACTTTCAGGATCTGAAAGCAGCTCCAAAACAAGATGAGGAAGACCACAGGTCCAAATTAACAGAGAGAAATTCTGAACAGCTGAAATAAAGATAAAAGAGTCAAAATTAAAATCCAGTACAAATAAGCACCTCCTACAACTGGTAATACCAGCCTTAGCATGATCAATCATTTTGCCCATCCTAACTTAAAACATTTCACTAAGAAATTGGCTGCACTGTGTTGATCTCAACTCATCCTTGAATGTGGCCGTTAGGGATTAATTAATTACAGACAGCAGATATTAATTAAAATGAGAACTAGTCTTCAGGAAATAAAACCTGTCCACAGATTAGCTTCAACTGAGGCTACGTCCACACTAGACTGGATAATTTTGAAAACGTCGGTTTCGCGTAAAAACGATAGGCGTCCACACCAAGTGTTTTTGAAAACATCTCCGTCCACATTGAAACGGAGATTTCGGCGAATCTCCTCCTACTGCACATGCGCAGGACTCATCTACTGAAAACAAGTGACATGATTGGTGTCGAATCTCGCCGTGAAAATGCGCGTTTGTTCAGTTACAGACTAGAAAAACTTAAAACGACAGACAGCTGTTGGCTCTCGCGCAGGAGAACATAAAAGTATAAAAAATCAAATACTGGAGCGTACAGAGGCAACCGACAGGGAACTCACAGACAGTATGAACCGGCTGACAACGAACATTGAAAAACTGACTAACTCTGTTGCATTAATAAAGCACCTTGTTAAATATATAAAACATGTCTGCATCAGTGTTATCTTGTATTTCCATACAATGTTACATTAGGCTGTTACACATCTATTGTCAGAGAAGTACTTGCATAAATAGGTAAAACCACCTTTATATGAGCAAGGACGGAAAACAGGGCAAAGTGAGTATACTTACTTATTCAGTAAGTTATGGGTCAAAGTATTTGGTGAGTACATTTCTAACTCTTCTGGCATCAATCTCGTTGCCGTCTGTTCTGAAATTGTTGGTTGTGTTCAAGAAAACAATGAAATATCGCTCTGCCGTCTGACAGCGTTTTCAGATTTCTCTGGTTACCCCGTCCAATCCGGCATTTTCAAAAATACACACTTCGGAGAGCGTTTCTGAAAAGCTCCGGTTTTGGGGGACGAAAACGCCGTTTTAGTGTGGACGGAGGGTAAAAACGAAGAGAAAAATCTTAGATTACGGATTTATCCAGTGTAGTGTGAACATAGCCTGAAACATAAGGCCATCAAAACCAGTCACAGAGTGTGACAATAGAGTCATGTTCATGTTAATTGTGCTCATTGAAAACTTCAGGATGAGACCAGGGAAGGCATTAAGTGGCCATCTTCTAATTTAACACATTGTTAAAAGGCATATGAATGCCATTTAATGCACAATTCAGGACATGTCTATTTTGTCACATAATACTCTGGCTAGTTGTATATTTAGGAAACACATGCAAAATTCATCAAGACTGATGAAGGGTCTCAAAATCTCAATTGCTTATTCTCCCCATAGATGTTGCCTGAGCTGCTGAGTTCCTCCAACATTTTGCGTATGTTGCCCTCTATTTGCAGCACCTACAGAATCATTTGTGTATATTCAGGGAGCCATCCTCAGTACTGTAACAAAAGAACTATACTTTGCATGTCTAGAGTTTATACTTAGAAGCACTTAGATCAGCTATGAGTGTTTGAATACTCAAAAGAATTCTGCTAATTGGCATGTGTTACATTGTAAATATGTAATTCTGAAAAGTTACTGTCTAAATTAAAAATATTAAAGATGATTAATTGATTATAGCCACTGAAATGGTAGTTAATCATTTATTGAACAAGAGATCCTGCAGATGCTGGAAATCCAAAACAACACACAAAATGCTGGAGGAACTCAGGTCAAGCATTATCAACGAAAATGAACGTTTCAGGCCAAGACCATTCATCGGTATTGGAAAGGATGGGAAAACCGCCTTGAAGCGGTCACCTCCTCTTACTGCTTAAAAAGGACTCTATTCAGTAGCATCAAAAAATTGTCTCCAACAGATTAACCAAGCTCAACACCTTTGGAGATCTCCTGTACACAGCCACCAAACTCATAGTACCCTTACCCTGCACTGCTTGTTTCTACCTCCTACCCAAGATCCGAAAATCCTAACTGTCCAGGCAGGCCCTTTGTTTCTGCCTGTTCCTGCCCCACTGAACATGTCCGCATACCTTTTATCCCCTTAGTTCAGTCCCTTCTCACCTATCTCCGTGACACTTCACATGCTCTCAATCTCAACAACCCTGGCACCAATTGTCTCATTTTCACCATGGATGTCCAGTTCTATACACCTGTATCCCCCATCAAGAAAGCCTTAAAGTCCTCTGTTTTGTTCTTCGCAACACACCCAAACGGTCCCCTCCACCATAATCCTCTTCCACCTGTTGGAATTGGTCCTTATCCTCAGCAATTTCTCTTTTGCCTCCTTCCACTTTCTTCAAACTCAAGGTGTAGCTATAGGCACCCACGTGAACTCCAGCTATGCCCACCTTTTCGCTGGCTACATGAAACAGTCCATGCAACCTGGCAATGCTCTCCAACTCTTTCTGTGCTACACTGATGATGGCATTGCTGCTGTTTCATGCAGCTATGCTAAGCTTGTCAATTTCATGAACTTCGCTTCCAACTTCCAGCCTGCTCTTAAATTCACCTGAACATTTCTCCACCAGTTCTCCTATAAAAATGCCACACCCTTTTCTCAGTTCCATTGTCTCTGCTGCATCCGGAGCTGATTATCTGTTATTTGTGAAGCCGGGTGCCATGCACAATCATAATCGGATGAAAAACAGACGTGGGAGCACGGAGGTACATCTGGAAATCTCCAGGAAGACCTTCTTCGTTGCTGCTGCTGTGAGGTCCAGGTCTCTGCTGGGAAGAACAGGCCCCCAGTCCTCGGGGTCACATTGCTGATGGCCATTGGCGGTGACGTCTTAATACACTCGGCAGAGGATGGTGCTCGGAGAAGCTGTGCCGGAGGGGATGGTCGGAGGCTTGGAGGTTTGACGGACTCAGAGTCCGCTGCGGTCAGGTCACTTTCAGTGTGTGCTGTGTCTGTGAGGCTGAGTTTGACGGAGCTTTCATTGTGTGCTGCGTCTGCGAGGCTGAGTTGGGCAGTGCCGTGGAAGTCCATAGCAGGGGTATTCCCTTCTGCCGCCTGCGTGGGATGACGAGTCAATCGGGACCCTGAGGACTTGTGGAAACTGTGTGGTGGTTTCTTTTGAACTTATGGTCTTTTAACATATTTGGACTATTTTTACTGTGCCCATGGTCTTTTTTTTTATCAATTATGCTATTGTTTGCACTGTTGTAACTATGTGGTTTTGTGCAGGCCTTGTAGCTTTAGTTTTTGGTCTTATTTGTCTGGTGGGATTGGAACTCCGTTCCGGGGAACGCGCTAAGATGGTAGCGCGATATTAATACGCAGCAGCCTCTCCGGACTCTGGATTGGGGACTGCCAAACGTTATGTGGATTTTCTGGTGTAGTCTGTTTTTGTCATGTGCTTTGTTGATATCATTTTGGAGGAACGTTGTCTCATTTTTTAACTGCATTGCATTTGTGGTTCTTAAATGACAATAAACTGAATCTGAATCTGAATCTGTTCCCAGGATGAGGCTTTCCTTTCCAGGACATCAGAGATGTCCTCCTTCAAAGAATGGGGTTTCTCTTCTTCCACTTTTGATGCTGCCCTCAGCCACATCTCTTCCATTGTCTTGACAATCATGTTCACATCTTCCTGCTGCCTTAACAGGGATAGAGTTCCTCTTATCCACACCTACCACACCACAAGCCTTCACATCCAACACATCATTCTCCAAAACTTCTGCCACCTTCAATGGGACCCTAACCACCAAATACACCTTCCAGATACCTTCCAGTATCCAGTGCGGTCTCCTTTACATTGGTGAGACACGATGTAGATTGAGGGACTGCTTTGTCGAGCACCTCAGCTCCATCTGCAAAAAGCAGAATTTCCCCATGACCAACGATGACACCAACTTACTGCAACTTTCTGTGTCTATTGTCTTGTTTTTAATTTATTGTGATGCCTGCACTGTTTTGTGCACTTTATGCAGTCCCATGTCTGTAGTCTAGTGTAGTTTTTTCTGTGTTGTTTTTACGTAGTTCAGTGTAGTTTTTATATTGTTTCATGTAGCACCATGGTCCTGAAAAACTTTGTCTCGCTTTTACTGTGTACTGTACCAGCAGTTATGGTCGAAATGACAATAAAAAGTGTCTTGACTTGACTTGATTTCAATTCCTATCCCCATTCCCACTTGTTAGCCTATGGTCTCCTCCTCTGCCACGATGAGGCTTCTATCAGGTTGGAGGAGCAACACCTCATATTCCACCTAGGTAGCCTCCAACCTGAAATATCGATTTCTCCAACTTATGGTAATTTCCCCCCTTTCCTTGTCTTCAATTCCCCATTCTGGCCCCTTACCTCTTCTCCTCACTTGCCTACACCTCATGCCCCCTCCACCTTCCCTTTTTCCCATGATCCACTCTCTTCTCCTATCAAATTCCTTCTCCAGCCACTTGCCTTTTCTGCTTATCACTTCCCAGCTTGTTGCTTCATCCCCCATCCCTCTCCCACGTGGCTTCACCTATCACCTTCTAGCTTGTCCTCCTCCTCCTCCCCCCTCCTTCTTATTCTGGCTTCTTCTCCTTTTCTTTCCAGTCCCAAAACATTGATAGTTTATTTATTTCTATAGATGCTACTTGACCTGCTGAGTTCTGCCAGCATTTTGTGTGAGTTAATCATTTATTATAGCCTTTGCATTTAAGTGGTATAAAACACAACCTTAGGAGAGAAAACTAGATTCTCTCAAGAAGACCTGCTGTTCTGAATAAAAACTTATATACTTTCAGTATCAGCTTCCATCTGGCTCAATTTTGTCAGTCCAAGAAAAGATATGAGAGCTTGGTTATAGAGCATACTTCTGCAAGAATCTTCCCAATGGGGCACTCTTAATCATGCAATAGTAAGTAAATTAACACCTATGACCTGACTAATCAACTATTTATTGATTAAGCTTATGTTAGTTTTATGTTATGTTATTTTTAAGTGTAACAACCTGGAAAAGGTTTGACTGCTAATGTAGCGCAGTGTTTGGGTTATGACTGGAGGTAATGAGGGCTTTGGAATGTGAGCTGGCCAATGAGGGAGATGTTTTTCTTCCTTGTGTGTCTGAGTGAAGATTTCACGGTCTTTTGTTTGGCAGAAGATACCAGAACAGGGAAGTCATAGACTGCAGGACAGAGTTGACTTGAAATGGAGTCAGGAGCCAATGACCAGGGGGGAAAAAAATCGATGGAGAATGAACAGACAGGAAAACAGTGAGATTTACTAACTCTACAGTCAAATTAAGAATTATAAAGCTCAATTGTTTAATTGCATATTGTGCACTGTTTATTATTTCATGGTACTGATTTGTAACAGGGAACACATCACACAGCATTCACCCAAACAAGGTTTCTTAAGTTTGGCTGGGCCGGAGGCTGTCTTCCCCTAGGTTAAGCCACTAGCTGAACCTGAGGGTTATAGAAGCAGCTGCATCCAGCACATGATTCTCTGTAACTTCTGCCCTCTCCAACAGAATCCCACCATCAAGCACATCTTTCCCTTTTCCCCATTTTCCACAGTGATTGCTCCTTACTCGACTCCCTTGTCCATTCCTCGCTCCCCACTGATCTTCCTCCTGGTACTTACCCTTGCAAGTGGAACAAATGCCCCTACACCTCCTCCCTCACTACCATTCAGGGCCTCAAACAGTCCTTTCAGGTGCGGTGACACTTCATCTGTGAATCTGTTGGGGTCACCTACTGTATCCACTACTCCTGGTGTGCCCTCCTGTACATCGGTGAGACCTGACGTAGATTGGGAAGCCGCTTCGCCCAGCACCTTTGCTCTGTCCAACACAAGAAGCAGGATCTCCCGGTGGCCACTCAATTCAACTCTACTTCCCATTCCCATTCTGACATGTCAGTCCATGGCCTCCTGTACTGCCACGATGAGGTCAGAGGAGCAGCACCTTATATTCTATCTGTGTAGTGTTACGAAGGTGAAGCAACTCTGAGGGGCCGAAGGGTACCAAGTCGCCCCCTCCTTTTTGAGAATCGCGAGATCACTATTATTTCGGGTCTGAGACCCAGGAAATGAATGAATGAATGAATGAATGAAAGAGAGAGAGAGAGAGAGAGAGAGAGAGACAGAATACACAAGGTTTGGAATGTCTCCTGACATAAGCGGAACAGAACCACTGACTACTGCTATTGTCTCTTGGAGAAGGAATTGTGTATTGAGTACTGTACTATTCATTGAAACCCCTCGGGACAACCAGAGTGGTCTGGTTGAGGGATTGCATCATCCCAACCTGATTGACATCTGAGACCCCGTGAGTGAGGATAAAAGAGGGGTCTGGGGAACACCCCTTTAGACACACCAGGAGAAATGCTAGAAATCCCGTGACAGCGTTTTATAGCGAAAGCCGGTGGAAGCTCGTGTGCGTCCTCCCTTGCCTGGGTGGCGAGCTCACCACGGAAGAACGGTTTAGCAAAAAGGGCGGAGAGGTCACAATTGAACGGCCACAACAACGAGACACCTGACGGATCGAAATCATAAAGGAAGGTTGGCAAAACCCGTAGCGGTAAATGTTCCCATTTTCTTTCTCTCTCTCTCTCTCCAACAATTGCAACACAGCGACAACCAAAAGACGGCAGCCTGTGTGAACTGCAGCGGACTTTATATTTCCATCGGACAATACATTATCCCCTAGACAACGATAGAGCTTATTTCTTATTGATTATTATTATACCCGCACTTTTAGGTTTAGTATTGACGACGTATATTATCTGTATATTTGCATTGATATTATTTTTGGTGTATTTTTGCTAATAAATACTGTTACAAATAGTATCATCAGACTTCAACGGACGTCTCTATCTTTGCTGGTAAGTAACCCAGTTACGGGGTTCATAACAACGTGGGGCCTCGTCTCGAGATTTGATACCAAATTGGAGGGCCAGTAAATCGGGCTTTTAAGTCCAAACTTGGATCTGGTTGCACGGGTAACCAGACGGGAAACCAGCAAAGATGGACGTAGACGAATTTATAAAAAACCCGACTCTGGAGGCGCTAGAGGCTGCCACAAAGTTGGACTTGATAAATATTGCAAAAGGACTAAATCTCGCAGAGGTGAGGTTGTCAATGAAAAAGCAGGAGGTGCGGAGGGCCATAACTCAGTATTATATTGTGAAGAATGTGTTTTCGGCTGAGGTATTGGAAAATATCCCTGAAAAGGTACCAGCTAGTGGGACGGCTCAGTTAGAGTTGGAAAAATTAAGGTTGGAACATGAAATTAGGTTAAAACAGCTGGAAGCAGCTGAAAAGGAGAAGGAAAGAGTTGAAAAGGAGAGGGAGTATGAGGAGAAGGAGAAACAGAGGCAACATGAGTTGGACCTGGAGAAGTTAAGGAAAGAGCGAAGAGCTCAAGGGCCAGACCGAGGGGAGAGATTTTAGTAGGGAGTTTAGGTTAGTACCTCCGTTCGAGGAGACGGATGTTGATAATTATTTCTTGCATTTTGAAAAGGTGGCAGTGAGTCAGAAGTGGCCCAGAGATCAGTGGGTGGCGTTGTTACAAAGTGTGTTAAAAGGGAAGGCACAACGGGCGTATGCGGCGTTTTCTATGGAGGAGGAGGAGTCTGAGTATTATGAGAAAGTAAAAGGGGCCATTCTTCGGGCCTACGAATTGGTACCTGAGGCCTATAGACAAAAGTTCAGAAATTTAAAGAAAGTGTGGAATCAGACGTATGCAGAGTTTGCCTATGAGAAGGGTGTGCTCTTGGATCGCTGGTATGCAGCAGAAATGGTGGAAGAGGATTTTCGGTGTTTAAGGGAGTTAATTCTGATTGAGGAATTTAAAGATTGTGTTTCGGATGATATCCGGATGTATTTGAATGAGAAGCCAAATAAGTCCATATCCGAATTTGCTAGGTTCGCAGATGAATATGCCCTAACCCTCAAGACAAAGTTTTCCTCGAATAAGAGTTACCAGAAAGACCGTGGGAACGGTAGAGAAAGCCCGCCGGCTGAGGCAGAGATTCAGCCGGGAGCTAGTGGTAAAAATAAGGAGGAAGAAAGGCAAGATAGCAGGAGGGGTCCTGGCTTGACCTGTTTTAATTGTGGAAAGGTGGGTAATATTGCATCTAAGTGCTTTGCTCCGAGGAAGGAGACAGGAAAAGGGAAAGCAGCAGTCCCTACAGGGTGTATTGTGTTGATCAGTAAATCGACGAGAAAGCCGCAGGTAGACAGAATACGAGAGGGGCGTGAGAAATTTATTTCAGAAGGAACCGTGTCTGTGAAAGAGGGAGAAAAATCAGTTCCAGTGCGGATCTGGAGTGATACTGGAGCTGAGCAGTCATTAATTCTTGGTAAGGTACTAGATTTTGGTCCTGAGATGGGAGAGGTAGCTTTGAGAGGCATAGGAGAAGGGACAGAAGCTGTACCTTTGCATAGGATCATTATAAATTGTGAGCTGGTATCTGGACCAGTTGAAATAGGGGTGCGATCAGAATTTCCGAGAACTGATGTAGACATCCTTCTGGGTAACGATTTAGCTGGTGGTGAAGTTTGGTCGGCCATGGAGCTGACGAGCCAGCCTGTAAGTGCTGAGGACCCGCCCCTAGGTTCCAAGATCTATCCCGCATGCGCGACCACTCGCAGCATGTCGAGAAAGGCAGCTGAGAAAGAGACCAGTTTAATTCAGGCCAGTATCGATTTGGCTGAGACGTTTTTACCGACCCTGTACCAAGAGGTGTTAGAGGGTGGTAAAACGGAGAATACGGGGGTGAAAGAGAGTAAAGGAGAGGAGGTAGACCTACCCTTAGCCAGGAGGAAATTTATAGAGGCACGGAGTAAAAATGAGAAACAGATAAGGCTGTTAGAAGGTCCAGGGTTGGACATGGATGATCTGTCTGGCTTGACAGAACTGTTTGAAGAAGTCGAAAATTTTAAAGGTGTTCCCGATAATGAAATGAGGGCAGTCCTAGATGAAAAGGATGCCATTACCTTGAAGGAGTCTGCTGGGTTGGCAGATGAGGTTGTTTCAGCCCGCAGGGTTGAGTTTACTCCGGAAGGGAGTTGCCCAGAGAGTAACTGGGAGGATCAGGGGAACTTAGAATTTGAAAAGGGGACGGGTATTGAAAGCCTGGAAGAGGCAGATGTCCTGTTTGAGTGTGTTCAAGATGTGGATGCACGTGGTACTGAACCTAGTAATGAAACTCAGGAAAAGTCTGAGGTATTTGATTCAGTTAAAAAGGAATGCCGTCCTTGTGGGTCAGATGGACTTGGTTCAGTGAAGAAAGGGTTAACCTTGGTACTAGTGGGAAGTGAGAATTCCCAGTTGTTTGTGTTCGAAGGTGTGTTAAAAGTTAGTGAGGAAATAAAAGGTGGTGATGTGAATCTTATTATTGAAGGAGAAGGGAAAAGTGTAGTTCCTAAATTGAATGAAGAAAATTTAAAGTCTGGATTGGTGTCAGAAGCAGTAACCAGGCTGAAGGGACAATGGCTTGTTAACACGGTGCCTGCGAATCAATTACAGTTTGATTTGGAATGTAAAGGTGCCCCACTCGCTAATGTTATTCAAGGGTGTGCTGCGAAGAGGCAGAGTGTGAAATGTTGTTTGGACAAAGAGGGATCGCTTGCAGATATTAAACTGAAAACTAATAGAATAAAGGGTCCTGAAGATAAAACTCACGACTTGCTTAAAAATAAAGAATTCTGTGGACGTTCAGAAAATGGGCTACGTTTGGAAAACATTGTTGATAAAATAACTCCTATGAAAGGAGCATGCAAAAGCCTATTCCACACTGGTAGGCAAGTTAACCACGTGGGAGTTAACTGGAAAAGAGGCGAAGGTTGACGGGATGCCACATTAAATAACAGGATCCGGTTTTAAAGGATTTCGACAAAGCATGTAAATAATAAAGACAACACCATGGAAGACTGACTGTTAAGTTTGAAAGTAAAATGAAGATTAGTATTTGCATGAACTTTTGTAATATACACGAAAGTTAAGATCACAACTCTTTAGTTTTGTTTTGCTGAAGAAAAGGAATAAAAGTAGGTGGTTATTAAATTGGAGTCTGATGCTACAAGAATTTATTAAGGTACAAGATATTAAGATATTAAAGGAAGTGACAATGTAATCGCTAACTGTTTAGATGCTGAATTGAATGTATAACTGTATTACTCTGTAGTGAACAAAAAACTCTTTTGTATTGTGTTAGATTCTGAAATCCTGTAAGACTCTGTATTAATTAATTTTTACCTGTGGCAAAAATCGTTAGAAGGAAGGGGGTGTTACGAAGGTGAAGCAACTCTGAGGGGCCGAAGGGTACAAAGTCGCCTCCTCCTTTTTGAGAATCGCGAGATCGCTATTATTTCGGGTCTGAGACCCAGGAAATGAGAGAGATACACATCATGAGAGAGAGAGAGAGACGCAGAATACACAAGGTTTGGAATGTCTCCTGACATAAGCGGAACGGAACCACTGACTACTGCTATTGTCTCTTGGAGAAGGAATTGTGTATTGAGTACTGTACTATTCATTGAAACCCCTCAGGGGACAACCAGAGTGGTCTGGTTGAGGGATTGCATCATCCCAACCTGATTGACATCCGAGACCCCGTGAGTGAGGATAAAAGAGGGGTCTGGGGAACACCCCTTTAGACGCACCAGGAGAAACGCTAGAAATCCCGTGACAGCGTTTTATAGCGAAAGCCAGTGGAAGCTCGTGTGCGTCCTCCCTTGCCTGGGTGGCGAGCTCACCACGGAAGAACGGTTTAGCAAAAAGGGCGGAGAGGTCACAATTGAACGGCCACGACAACGAGACACCTGACGGATCGAAATCATAAAGGAAGGTTGGCAAAACCCATAGCGGTAAATGTTCCCATTCTCCTATCTCTCTCTCTCTCCAACAATTGCAACACAGCGACAACCAAAAGACGGCAGCCTGTGTGAACTGCAGCGGACTTTATATTTCCATTGGACAATACATTATCCCCTAGACAACGATAGAGCTTATTTCTTATTGATTATTATTATACCCGCACTTTTAGGTTTAGTATTGATGACGTATATTATCTGTATATTTGCATTGATATTATTTTTGGTGTATTTTTGCTAATAAATACTGTTACAAATAGTATCATCAGACTTCAACGGACATCTCTATCTTTGCTGGTAAGTCACCCAGTTACAGGGTTCGTAACAGTAGTCTCTAAGCCGGCATGAACATCAATTTCTTATATTTGAGATAATACCCCTCCCTTCACCACTCCCCATTCCTGTTTCCCTCTCTCGCCTTATCTCCTTACCTGCCCACCACCTTCCTTCCCTTTCCTCCACGGTCTTTTGTCCTCTCCTAGCCTTTTATCTTTTTCACTAATCAACTGCCCAGCGCTTTACTTTACCGTTCCGCCTCTCCTGGTTTCACCTGTCACCTTGTACTTCTTCCTCCCCTACCTGCACCTTCTTACTCTAAATTCTCCCTTTCCTTTCCAGTCCTGAAGAAGGGTCTCAGCCTGAAACGTCAACTATTCATTCTTTTTCATAGATGGTGCCCAACCTGCTGAGTTCCTCCAGCATTTTGTGTGTGTTACTTGTCATCTTTGTTAATGTTACATATAATCGGAACAATATTTTCCATTAGTGTGAAGGCTAATACCTTTAAAATGGAAACACAGTTCACCAAGGAATTCAGCTGTGGAATCTCGAATCTCCCAATGAACATCAAATAGTCGCTTTTTCATTACTGATATGAAATCTGCAACATAGTGAAAAAAACGTTACATTACTTGAGATTCACCAAATATACATCCACATAGACCATGTCAGTTTTGGAAGCCTCAAATAAATTATATTCAACAGCTGTAAACCACATACAAACAAAATTCATGCATTCTGTGAGAGGACCAGTGATCCAAAGTGAAAATGCTCTGCACTCTTATAGTTTACTAAAATTTTCCAAATATAAAGTAGTTTATAAGTTCTTATTTGTAAATACTTTTGGTACAATGATTAAATGAAGTTAAAAATAAAATAATACAATTCTCTCGAAATTAAATTTGGCATCATCAAAAAGGTTTGCAAGAGAAGCTATTTGAAGAAAAGGAAAATTTCCTTACCCATGTACAGAGGGGATTTTTTTATACTTTAAGTCAGCAAACAAAAATGCTAATAAAGTAATTCTATACAATGAATTCCTGCTGGTGTAAATATTATGCAATATTTATAAATGCTAATATCAAAGGAAACTAGGCAGTATAACTAAATAAGTATGTCATGATTACCTTGATCTGCACCCAAAAAGAAATGATATTGTCCAAGACACAATCTTCAGAATAGGATAATCAGATGAGACAGGAAGAGGTGCCAATACTAGGCCAAATGCATAACTGAAAAATGACTTACGAAATTTGGTCCTCTAACATTTTCTTAGATCAGATTGCTGGGAAACCAGGTATCATGTTCTGCTCCAAAGTCTGACCACCAGAGAATGTACAAACTGCCAGCACAGACTGAGGAGCTATATTTTAAAAAGTTATTTTCCAACTTATTTTTCTGAACTGAGCTACACGGGATATAGCAGTGACCAGTTTAAAAAGCAGCTCCAGCAACATTAAAAATGCTGCCCAGAGCATAGCCATAATATATGCCAGTTCCTTACCTCCATGTAAAAACTCTTGAAACTTATTTTCATGCATATGAGAATCTCCAGCTTTGAAGCAGCATAAGATCCATTGAAGTAAAGCATGGAGAGTTTTCTTCAAAACCTAAACATTATAGCTTTGAATAATTACTCAAGCTTTTACATGTGATACAGCAAATCAGTACAAATATATATAAATATATAAATAATTGTTTTACTGTTATGCATCATGTGAATAAAAAGATTTACACTGAAATATTATGTATCTGTATATAAAACAAAGTAATACTCACAGTACAATCTGTATCTGGGTTTTGGACGTAATCAAGGAGCAGGCTTAATGCATTCTCTGCTTCTTTGATTCCCTCTGTAATTAAATATAGGTCTATTTATTGTTGAAAATAACATATTTCAATATCACATTTGCATACATTTTCATAATCAAAAGTATACAGGAGCCAAGTTCACACTCCTGAATGGAGGATTCCTCAGGAAACGGATTCAAGTAATAGTTATCGAGAAAAGATGGCAGTAGGTTGTAGAGGGAGGGACGTGAACAAATAAGATTGAATTTATTATATTTATAACAAAAAATGGTTACTCACTCTATGCTAAACTAAAATTTCTAATAAAACTGAATTTTATCTTTGCCAATAAGCCTTCCGAGGAATGTTTCCTAACCTGGCATTGTGCATATTAAGTCACAGATAAATCCAGAGCAGTTAACTGAAAACTACCACTTGGATCATTGTTTACCTGTTAAAAAATAACTTATTTTATAATATAGTTTCTTCAACACAATAAAATGTCTCAAGATGCTTCTCTAAGGATAAAGAATATTGATCTATAAATTCATTTGCAAATTTTATTATTTTGTTCTGCATACCAAGTTACTATTGTTATTAAGACATTAATGCATAATAACACATCACACCTCAAACACCAAACCAAGCTTTTGCTTGAATGACTGGGCAAGACCAATACTTTAAGGTGCTAAAGGCATAATCATTGGGGAAGTATTAGTATTAGTTAAAATTTTGATTCATACCTGTACATTGAACAACTGCACCAATAACATCCATCCCTGCTCTCTGAACCTTGATGCATCCAATCAAATGTCTGCCAATGTTGACACCAGTTGAAGTGATGGGAACTGAAGTGCCAATGCATAACTGTAGAATAGTTAGTACTGAGTTTATCAGCGCTTGGTGTGGAAAATCTATCACCTGAGAGGGCTGAATAAGAAAGAAATTCACCAATTTTTGAGTTATTTTACAAGCTGTAAATGAAATTGATTTACAATTACTCTTTGCTCCTGGAATTCAACACTTAAAAGCCCATTTGGAGAAGTATGGACATTTTTCATGGGTTGAGAAGACGTGTTGTTTTATTCCCTGCGATGTAAAGCCAAAGATAAAACAGAATTTCCTCTGACAAACATAACATTTTCTGTTTATTTTCCTGTTAATGATTTAGATTCCAAATCTGAGAAGATGGAAGTCTAATTTAAAGCAGAGTGCAACTACTCACCATTTGTAACAGCTCACAGAGATGTGAAAGTGTCTGACAGATCAAGCTGATGCAGGTTGATTTCTTGGAAAGATGATGCTCAGTATCAACCCTGCGATTTGAAAGTTCATCCAGCTGTACTGCAGCAAAAGCGTTTCAGTATTAAACAAAACATAGATTTTGTTTAAACACAGATAATATCGAAAAATTGTTATCCAAAATGGAATGTTTTTTCCAGAAGTACTGTTTTTACAATAGTGTTATGTTTAAAAGAACATAAATTATTCATTAATTACAATACATAAAAAGTTAACAACTTAAAAAATAGGATGTTGTTTTGATTAAGGGGTATTAACAATAAGGAGTGGTTAAATAAACTTGGATTGCTTTCTCTGTAACATCGAAAGCTGAGGGCAGATCTGATATAAAATTATAAAGACACACAGGTAGGGTAGAGAGCCAGAATCTCTTTCTTAGAGTAGAAATATTGAATACTAGATGTTGTAGCTTTAAAGTGAGTGGGGAACTATAAAGGAGATGTGTGGGGCATATTATTTTTGTTTTAAACACTGAGAGTGGCAGGTGCCTGGAACGCAGTGCCAGGTTTGGTACTGGAAGCTGATATGATAATGGCATTCAGGTGGTTTTTAGGGAGTCACGTGTATTTGCAGGGAATGGAGAGATATGGATCATGTACAGGAATGATTTGGCATCATGCTTGACACAGACACCATGGACGCGTTCCTGTGCTATATAGTTCTATGTTCTAAAATGTCAATGTTTTCTCTAGATCCCCAAACTGACATCCCTCCTTTCCACCTCTGACTGATTAGTCAGGTCTTGTTTATTCTCTGTGGACTGCTAAGGAAAAATGTAGAAAAAAAAAGGTAAACATCCTCATTAAATCTGTCTTTTCTAGCTGACAAGTTTTTAACTACAAATTTTCACTACTTATTTATTTTCATAAAGTAGTAAACAAACAGGATTAAAGCTTCCAAAAAATTAAAAGCACATTCTGATAAGGATACTATTCTGATCTGACACCAACCCTCCCTCTTGAGGTTCAAGTTTCAGCTCTCACCCTCTCAGAACCTTAGACATTCAGCATCAGAAAGGAGATCACACCAACTCAAAGACTGCATCAACATTGTAAAATTTGTGTGGGAGCTCGTGCTCTCACAGAGTAGTTGTTGATTGATGCTGCTAGGATTTTACTACAATATTATGGTACTTTCTGGATATTTTATGAGTTGCAAAATTTTTTTTAAATGGCCTGTTTTGCTGCTTTCGTGATTTCTGCAAACAGCAGGTGCTCGTGACAATGTGAAATTTCCTTTGGAATGGAGCACAACAGAAAACAAAGAATTTGAGGGTGGCATTGGTGAGAATATGTATGATGTCTTCTTGAGGAAAAATAATTCATGTTTAATGGAACCAGCCATTTCAATTACCCCACTCCCCTGGAATAAGTGGTCTCAGTAAGCTTCTAGAGATCATATTTATTGCCTACAGTGCTACAAGCCCTCTGATTATGCTAAAGCAACGACAATGCATGGCAGCTGGGTGCACAATGGATAGTGAGTTATTATATAACTCACTACTGCTCCCACAAGGCGAAGGCTGCTTTCCAAGTACAGCGGCTTGGACTGTGTGAAGGGGATGCTGACACCTTCTTGCTCCTCAATACCAAACACGGGCTTTCTGGTAGATATCCTGATGTGCCAATGAATCATTGTGCACTTCCACTAATGTTTTTCCATTGCCTACCCCATCAAAATCTGTATCTAAGTCCCCTAGAGCAAGACATGGCTAATTGCAACTCTGCTGAGCTGACACACGTCACTCTTGTCTCCTGCCCTGACTGCAGGGCATATGTGCCAGGTGGATGATGCTTTCATGCTATCCAGTAAATTGCCCATTGTGTCTGTACGGTTGCAAAAGTGAGACTGATTGACTGATCGCTGCTGATCACATTTCAGTCCTTAGGTGTCTGAAATGAAAATGTCGCAAATGAGGAACTAGAATATAAGGGAAAAGTAGTAAGGGGTGCCTTTTTATATAAGAGATGTGCATCAACATCAAAATTTGTGTTTCGAACTGTGAGATATGAACATGGGGCTTGCAGCAGAGTTAAATACGTAAGGGTGAGGTGAAGTAAAGCAAGTGAGTGAAATGCATGACTCCATTTGATAGGATCTCTTGGTAGTGGGCACAGGTCACTGGGTATCAGTTGCTAGTGTATGGCTTTTGAATGTGCCTTCACTAATCTTGTGTGAATTCACAAGGACTTGCCTAACGGCAATGATTTCTGGGCTTTCGCCATCCACCGTTTTTCAACTGGAAGATATCCAGGTACAGAACGTTCCTCATCTTGACTAAAAAGCCCCAGATGAAGTACCTGAAAACCTCGCTGCCGAATTTTTCCCATTGCATCATTCTTCAATATTTCACCCCTGCCACAATAAATTCCCTTTTACAGTTGGACAATTTTAATTGGCAAGGCTAATTTTAACTGGAGCAATTGCCGATTGCTGTTGTGTGCTGTCAATCAACAACTCAGCTAACACTGGCTAAATATTAAAATTGTTTAAATAAGCAGGCACTATGAAAATGCTAGACTGCAATCAATAGGCACAGGGTTCCTCCTGCTTATATTGAGGTCTACTGCAGCTCTTATAAAAGAAGAAACATAATGTATCATTCTTCTCTCAGACACTTCTCTGTGTTTACATCATTATTTCTACAATATAGTCAAGTATTCAGTATTATCATGTTTCTCCCTGTTTAAATTTTTAAATCTACAAATTGAAAAAAAATTACCACAGGCAGTATTAGTCAGCTTTTGTAAAATCTATGCAAGCAGTACCTGCATCATCCCTGGTTACATTAAAGACGTAATTCAGCGGCTGGAGCACTGTTGTCATAGCCTGCATCCGAAGTGGCTGTGGACTATATAAACAAAAGCAATAAAATGAGATGCTGAAACAGTATGTAGTATACTCATCATTATTACAAGCACAACCTTCATACTACTTTTAAATAAAACTTACAAGCAGTAATCATTTTCTAAAATTATAACATCAGCTGGATAAACAAAATGAAAGGAGCAAGCTACCAGCTCATTAAGGAAAGCATTTAAAAAATAACAGATACATTCAAAATTCATTATTAAATAGTAGGACAAAGCAAATATGAAATTACCATTAGATATTACATCAGCATTGGCTAAATGTACAAACAGAGCTATGTTAGTCGGTCTACATCAAAAACCCAACTTCCATCAAGGAAGTGTGATATTGATTAATACTGAGAAACAACAGATGAAGATTTAGGCATTGGAACTCAATGCATTTCAAATATTGGAACATTCTTCCACCAGATTTCTCTATTTGTTTAAGCTGAATAAAGACTATTACATTGATAGCTCCAGCTCCAGTCTCTAGGAGACTCCTTCAAGCACAACATATACAATAAGGAAAACCTTAGCAAAAATTATGTGGGTTCCTTAGATTGAGGCAGGAGTAATTCTATTGGTAGTTAAGATAATGGCAGAGATATCACACAAATATTTTTGTTTGTTTTCACAGGAATCAAACAAACTTGACTGTTTAGGTAGACCCATTGTTTCTGCCCGCTGCTCCTGCCGCATTGAACTCGTGTCTGCATACAGTACCTCAATTCTGTTTTATTCCCCTTGGTTGGGTCCCTTCCCACCAACATCAGTGACACTTCACATGCTCCTGATCTTTTCAATGATTTTAAGTTCCCTGGTCCTGACCATCTCATCTTCACTATGGATGTCCAGTTCCTAAAAAAAAACTTTTATCACATCAGGAAGGCCCTAAGCTCTCCGCTTTTTTTCTTGGACAACAGACCCAACAGGTTGCTCTCCACCACACTGTCCTCCGTCTGGCAGAACTTGCACTTATTCTCAATAATTTCTCCTTAGGCTCTTCTCACTTCCATCAAATCCAATGTGTAACCATGGGCACCGGCAAGGGTCCCGGCAATGCCTGCCTTTTCATCAGCTATGTGGAACAGTCCATGTTCCAAGCCTACACCAGCATTGCTCCCCAACTCTTTCTACGCTACACTGACAACTGCAGTGGTGCTACTTTCTGCACCCATGGTGAGCTCATCAACTTCTACCCTGCCTTCAAATTTACCCGATCAATTTCTGACACCTATCTTCTCTTTCTTGATCTCTCTGTCTCTATCTCTGGAGACAGTCCATCTACTAATATCTTTTTTAAACCCACTGACTCTCACAGCTATCTGGACTACACCAGTTTCTACCCTGTCACATGTAAAAATTCCATTCTCTTTTCTCAGTTCCACCATCTCCACCGCATTTATTCTCAGAATCTGGCTTTTCATTTCAGACAACTGAGATGTCCTTCTTCTTCAAAGAAAGGGGCTTCCCATCCTCCACCATTAATACTGCCCTCACCAACATCTCTTCCATTTTGCGCACATCTGCCCTCACCCCATCCTCCTACCACCACAGCAGGGATAGTGTTCCTCTTGTCTTCACCTACCACCCAGAAGCCTCCGCATCCAGCACATAATTCTCCGTAATTTCCACCATCTCCAACAGGATCCCACCACCAAGCATATCTTTCCCTTCCCTCCCCATCCGCACTTTCTGCTTTCTGCAGGGATTGCTCCTTACGTGACTCCCTTGCCCACTCGTCCCTCTCCACTAATCTCCCTCCTGGAACTTATCCTAACAAATGGAACAACTGTCACACCTGCCCCTACAGCTGCTCCGTTCTTCCAGGTGAGTTGACATGTCATCTGAAAGTCTGTTGGGGTCACCTACTGTATCTGGTGCTCTAGGTGAGGTCTCCTGTATATCAACGAGACCCGGTGTAGATTGGGAGATCACGTTGCTGAGCACCTACGCTCCATTCACCAGAAAAAGCGGGCTCTCCCAGTGGCCAACCATTTCAATTCTATTTCCCATTCGCATTCCGACGTCAGTCCATGGTCTCCTTTGCTGCCACGATGATGCCACACTCAGGTTGGAGGAGCAACACCTTATATTCCGTCTGGGTAGCCTCCAACATGAAGGCACGAACATCAATTTCTTGAACTTCTGGTAACTGCCCCTCTCCTCTCCTTCACCATTCACCATTCTTGTTTCACCCGACACCTTCTCTTCTTACCTGCCCATCACCTCCCTCTGGTGCTTCTCTCCCTTCCCTTTCTTCCATGGTCTTCTGTCCTCTCCTATCAGATTCCTCCTTCTCCAGCCCTTTATCTCTTTCACCAATCAATTTCCCAGCCCTCTGCTTCACCTCTCCCCCAATCCTAGTTTCACCCATCACTTGTCACCTTGTATTCCTTCCTCCCCCTCTTCCCACCTTCTTATTCTGACTTCCTTCCTCGTCCTTTCCAATCCTGATGAAGGACCTTGGTCTGAAACGTCAACTGTTTACTCTTTTCCATAGATGCTGCCTGGCCTGCTGAGTTCTTCCAGAAGAGTGAGTGAGTGAGTGTGAATGTGAGCGTGAGTGTGTGTGTGCGTGTGCGTGTGCATGTCTGTCTGTCTTTGGATTTGCAACATTTACAGATTTTCTTGCGTTAGTCAAGGATTATATTTCTTCACAGGTAGATCTACAGTTGATGCTTCCTCTGAGCAAGGACCACACCCTCAGAATGAGGACAGGAGTGACGGGGTGGAGATTCATCTCTATCAAAGGAGGAGTACGGCACCCCTTCCCTCACCCTCAGGTCACCTTGGGCGAGGTACAGCACCTGCTTAGCAGCCCCCCCCCCCCCCCCCCCCCCAGATCAGAGTCACATGAAGCCATGGGAGCAGATGGTCGATGATCGTATGAGCAGCTACTGCATATCACAAGTCCTGGTTATGCAACCACTGACACCAGGCAATCTTTGAAGAGTGTTGATAATGGCCTCACCAGTTTGTAAGGACACTGCCCAGAAGAAGGCAATTGCAAACCACTTCTGTAGAAACATTTGCCAAGAACAATCATGGTCACGAAACCATGATCGCCTATGTCATATGACACGACACATAATGATAATGATGAAAGAAAAACGACAGGGATAAGCCTTGTCACCTTGAGGTGAATAAGTATTTGGAAATCATGGAGTAAAAGAAACATGCACCTGCAAATGCTGGAAATCCAAAACAAAAAGTGAAAATATTGGAAGCACAGGGTAAGTGCTTAAGTGAAGAGAGAATCAGAGTCAACATTTCCAGTAAATTTTGATTACATATGATGAAGAAAAGAGAAGGTCGAGATGTATTACATTTGCTCAGAGATTGCTAAAGTCTTTTCAGTTATAAATAACATGATCATTCGTGTGTGAATAAATCCCTTGAAAGGAGTGAAAGTAATCTAATGTTGGTTTATTAAGCTTTCTAAAGAGAGATGATTTTAATATACCAATGAGAGATGTCATAAATTAACTTAAATGGTTTGTCAGAGAGAATTTAGATTGTTAAAATGCTTGAATAGTCTTTATAGGGAAGAGTACTCAATTATTCTCCCACATCGAAATAAAATTCAGGTCTCTGAAGAACAAGCATAAAATATTCTGCACTTTTGTGAATTGTATTAACTCACAATGATTTTTATAAACATTCAGATTTAATTTATATTCTCTTTAACCATTGGACCAAGATACAAAAAGTTCAATAAACCTACTCTCAGGTTGGAGGAGCAAGACCTCATATTTCACCTGGGTAACCTCCAACCTGAAGGCATTAACATTGATTTCTTCAACTTACAGTAATTTTTCCTCCTTCCCATTCCCTCTTCTTCAATTGCCCGCTCTGGCCCCCCTCTTACCTCCTCTCTTCTCCTCACCTGTCCATCACCTCCCCCTGGTGGCCCTCTTTCTTCTTTCTCTCATGGTCTACTCTCCTCTCTATTGGATTCCTTCTTCTCCGGTTCTTTAATTTTTTCACCCATCACCTCCCAGCTTCTTACTTCTTCCCTCATCCCCCACCCACCTGGCTTCACTCATCACCTTTTAGCTTGAAATCTTTTCCCTCCCCTCACCGTCTTTTTCTGGTTTCTCCCCCATCCCATTCCAGTCCCGAGGGTCACTACCTGAAATGCTGCTTGACCTACTGAATTCCTTCAACATTTTGTATGTCTTGCTCTGAATTTCCAGCATTTGCAGAATCTCTTGTGCCAATAAAATCACTGCTGCGGTGGTCCATGATGGCTAAATTTTATATGCCGACCATAATGTAGAGTAAATAACACTTTATATTTTATTGGCTGTGATTCAAAAATAGGGATCAATCACATATGATAAACCAATCTAATTCTTGCACACTTTTCTGATGTTCAGTTTACTTATTCTCATTGGTGTCAGTAGCCAAATATGAAAATAAATTTAAAATTTTGGGTGCGTAAAAAGTTCATTTGTCTCATTAGGCCACTCATTAATAAAAATCTCTATGAGTTTTACTCTAACGTATCTACTTCTTTGGAACTGGACACTTGAGTTCAGCTGGAATTCCCAATTTCCATCATGTATCGCAACTCTGGCTGCAAGAAAAGGATGAGCAGAGGAGCAGTAATGACTGTACATGCATGCCTCATTGACAGATTACAAACTGAAGTTTCCTTGTTTTCTGGGATCTGAGTATCACTGGCAATACCATCACACTGCTGAGTAGAGAGTTGCAGAATTTAGACTTGATAAAAGACAGGTGAATATATTTCCAACTTTGATGGTGGGGGACTTCAAGGAGAACCTGGTGGTAATGAGTCCATGCATTTGATTGCATTGCAGTACATGTTGGTAGAGATCACAGATTTAGGAGATGCTCTGAGGATAGGCCTTTTTGTTGGCTACGTAGAACAGTCCATGTACCAAGTCTTCCCCAGTAATGCTCCCCCCACTCTTCCCCTGCTCCATTGACAACTGCATTGATGCTGCTTCATGCACCCATGTTGAGCTTGTCAATTTTACCAACTTTGCCTCCATCTTCCACCCTGCCCTTAAATTCATTTGGTCCATTTCTGACACTTCTCTCGTCTTTCTCAATCTCTCTGACTCCATCTCTGGAGACAAACTGATGACAAGTATCTTTATAAACCTACTACCGATTTCCACGGTTAGCTTGACGGTTATCTCTTTCCACCTTGTCTGCTATAAAAATGCCATTCCCTTTTCTCAGTTCCTTCGTCTCTGCTGCATCTGTTCCCAGGATGTGGCTTTCCGTTCCAGGACATCAGAGATGTCCTCCACCACTGATGCTGCCCTCGCCTGCATCTCCTCCATTTCCTGAACACCTACTGTCACCTCACCTTCCTGCTGCTGTAACAGTGATAGAGTTCCTCATCCTTATTTACCTCCCCATGAGACTCCCAACACATAACTCTCCGCAACTTCCACCATCTCCCAAGGGACTCTACCGCCAAACATATCTTAACACCACCACCCCCACTTTCCACAGATTGCTTCCTCCATGATTCCCTTGTCTATTCATCCCTCCTCACTAATCTCCCTTCTGGCACTTATCGTTGTACACCTCCCCCTCACCTCCATAAACGACTCCAAACTATCTTTCCAGGTGAGGTGACACTTCACCTGCGAATCTGCTGGGGTCGTCCATTGTGTCTGGTGCTCCTGATGCGGCCTCCTCTACATTGGTGAGACCTGTCATAAAATGGGGGACCACTTCGTTGAGCACCTCTGCTCCATCTGCCAAAACCAAAATGTCCTGGTTGCAAAACATTTTAATTCCAATTCCCATTTGTTTCGAGATGTCAGTCCTTGGTCTCCTCTTGTGCCATAAAGAGGCCACTCCCAGGGTGGTGGAGCAACACCTTATACTCCTTTTGGGTAGCCTCCAAGCTGATGGCATGAATATCAATTTCTCCTAGTTTAAAAAAAATTGTCCCTCCTCCTCCTCCTCCCCTCTTCTTCTATCCCCCACTGTGGCTCCTTATGTCTTCTCACCTGCCTATCATTCCCCCCGGGTCCCTTCCTCCTTCCTTTTCTCTTATGGTCCACTCTCCACTCCTAACAGATTCCTTTCTCTCCAACCCTTTATTTTTCCTATCCACCTGGCTTCATCTATCACCTTCCAGCTAGCCTCCTTCTCCTCCCCCTAACTTATTGTGTTGTTATTTTACCCCTTCCTTACCCATCCTTAAGAAGGGTCTCAACACAAAATATCAACTATTCGTTCACTTCCATAGGTGCGGCCTGACCTGTTGAGTTCCTCCAGCATTTTCTGAGCTTTGCTTTGGATTTCCAGCATCTGTAGAATTTCTTGTGTTTAAAAAAAAACTTATGTTTCTTCACGGATGTATTGAAGTTCTGCCTTCAGTTGAAAAACAAGTTTTCTAAGGAGGCTACAATTATATTCTGCAGTGATATCACAATGTTCTCCATACTACTCAAGGTTGTACATATTTGTACATTAAGAGACGACAACTAGCTATCAAATCTGCATTGTAATTTCATTGCATGGGTCTTCTACCGGCAAACAGCACCAGGCTCAATCTGTACATTTATCTCCCCTGTTGTTATTTTAAGCAGCTTCACTTGTATTTGCTAAAAGAAAATACACTTGAAATTGTACAATCCATAAATTACTTAGAACAACATACAAGAAATTGTAGAGAGAGCCTGAAAATACTTGAGCTATGCTTCCCATTTCTAATGATTTTAAGAATATATTACACAGGGGCCAATAATTTCTACTTTAAAGAATAAGTTTGACACCCAGGCCTGGGAAGAAGCCTTTCTGTTTTAGGACAGCCTATATATCCATTCCACATTTCATTGATCAAGATATAAAATATTTATATTTCCCCGCAAAAGAAATAAATATCTAAGTATTCATACCAGTTCTGGAGCTTTACGATCCCTGAAGCTAATGCCAATGCTTCAGTCTGATTCAGTGACTTCAGTAAGAGACCAAGCAATTCCCATGTCTTGGACTGTAGTATTTCACATTGAACTGTTCTGTAAGATTGAAATTTTAAAATCCTTTACTCACTCCATGTGATATAAAGACATAAAGCCAATAAATTATGCCACAATTCATCAATAACTGACTTTTCTTCCTTTTCCATCTTCATTCCCTAAGATGTACACAAAGAATACTGGCTGTACACATTTCGAGGGGCATTACCAAGGCCAATTATTTTGAGGAATGAGTCAGTCTACTCAGTTTTCCACCTCCCTCCAATCATACATATCATCACCACTTATGAATCCCATTGCAGTGAAGCAGCAATGGTAATGTTCCATCACTTACACTGAAACTAATTAACAACACACAGCATTTTTGAAGGTAGTATTAAAGAGGTAAACTCCATTCACTTGGAGTGAATTAGCAGTAGAATATGGTTACGTAATTTTAGTACCTATAGATGCCAATTTTTTTCTATATTATTCTCTTGCATTAGGAATTTCCTACCTTTTTATAAATGAATTACTACAAAGTTATTGGTTAAACAACATGCCCATTGTAATTCAAAAAGTGTATTAAGTAAAGAGACTATTGTCAATTGCACTCTCAAGTATTTTCTTGAATCATTCATGAAAATGAAGTATTTCCAGCTTTAGGTGGAAAATTTTAACTCAAGTGTTATTTGTTCTGGTCAATATTCTCAATTACTCTTCTACTGCTTAACATCCCATGCTCCAAAATTACAAACTCACACAAGAACACTCAATTTGATTCAAGTATCACTAAGTGGTAACACTGCATGATGTGTGCCAATACAGCTTTATATTTGCACTCACTGGGTGAGACAGCTGAAAGCTATTTTTTTTTCTCTTGAAATAACACATTAGGTTCTAGAGACATTTTACATCTAAAAATAATCCAGATGGAACTGGAATAAATTCATCACAGCTTACTTCTGGTGGATTGCCAGAAAATCAACAAACATAGTGTAAAGCAAACCAGAATGTCATCTGACAGAACTGTGGAGACAAATACTAGACAGCTCTTCTAAAAGCTTCTGTATTCTTACCTGGATATATTCAAGAACAGCTCTGCCAAAGGTTGACCAATTTTAGTTAGATCACCACTTAAAAGTAATTTTAAACTTCCTTCTACTTTAGGCCACAATGATGTAATACCAGCTGGATCACATGTTACCGAAATCTTGGAGAGTAGTTTCAGAGCCAGTTGAATGTTGGAAGTGACGTCGGATCTCAGAAAATCTTCAATGTGTTCAGTAATTGCACAGACACATACAGACCAAACAGTAGAGTCCAAACAAGTCATTGTACCAATCGTGTCAGTTAATTGGATTTTTCTACTAGCTTCCAATGGAGCAAGTTCAGAATGTTGTAAAGAGAAAGATAAAATGTTCGCCAGAAGCTGACTCGCTGCTGAGGCCACGAATATACTTGGATCCCTCTGAAGACATATGATCTTGGAAATACAGTCTAATAGCACAAATGATAAGAAAACATAACTTATTTTTGAAATTAGAAGAACTTTTTTCAGATAAAGCAAAAATACAATGTTAATATAGGAAACAGTTCCAATTTACTCTTTAAATTTCACGAAGAATTATTTTTTGTTCTCACAGTCTTGTTTCCTAAGAAAATGAACAACATCAGTTCATGATAAGGGGCTTTCATCATATCCATTAATCAACAAAAAGATCACATCTAGGTATCCTAGACACTATAATTCAGGTATAAAACAGTAAATCTTCTGAAGTGCTTTCAAAGGATTTAGATTTTTCCTTCAATAGAGAGACAAATACTTCTCACAGCACCCTAAATGTGGTCTCACCAAAGCTGTCACCAAGCCTTGTACTAAATTACTCTTGCAATACCCAACAAAGTGAGTCTGTTGAGAGTTAGGGGAGGATATCACATTTATTTATCTCATGACCTGGTTGGGATCTATTACAAGAAAGAAATAAGCAATGTAATGCTTTAAGCAGTTTCTAAATGAGCACTTGGCCTTTAGCCTTCAATGCCAAGATGATGGAAGTGTTCATTTAGACATCTCTTAAGTGTTGACAATGACTATTTCCACTGCTCCCACCAATAGTGCAAGGTCCTTTCTAGGTCACTTAGTCCTTACCCTGTCCTCTAGTTTCATTCACCTCTGTTAAGGTGAAAAAGATTCCTCCAGTCTATCTTATCTATACCTGTCATAGTTCTACATACCTTAATCATGTCCCTTCTAACCTCCCCCATTCCAGAGAAATAAGTTCCCTTGAACATCAATGCATTTGCTTTTGTGTGGAGCCACAGGAGACTGGTGAAGTTTTAAATTATTATTTCTCGCCTGTGTGTACCACAGTGAGGGTCATGGAAGCTAGAGAATTCAGGGGAGAGAACAGCCATATCTTGAAACATAACCACATTACAAAGGAGCTGGTTCTGGTAATCTTAAAGCACATAAAGTTCAATAAATCCCTGAGACCTGACCAATACTGTATATCCCAGGACAATGCAAAATCAGGGAAGAGATACATGTATCATCGTTAGCTGCCAGTGAGGTACTAAAAGACTGAAGGGTAAATAATGTTGTACCTTTATTTAAGAAGGGATGCAAGGATAAACCAAGGAACTATCGGGTGCTGAACTTACTTTAGTGTGGGAAAGTTATTGTAGGAGACTCTATGAAACAGAAGTTATCCGCATTTGGAAAGGCAAGGATTGATTAAGGATAATCAGCATGGCTCTGTGTACATGGCTCTATATATTGCCTCACCTCATTTCATTTTCTCCTTCTATTCTCAATCCTGATGCAGGATCTCTGCATTGACAGATGCTGCCTGCCCCACTGAGTTTCTCTAGCAATTGTTAGTTACAGATTTAAGGAAAAGGATGAGGCAACAAAAATCCTCCCTCAAAGAACATTTGGTAATTGAGTTCAGATCCTCAAAATGTTCTTCATCCGTAGAAGCAAACTTATCGAACATTTTAAGGTGGAATTAGATAGACTGTTAAGGTAGAAGCTTATGAAACATCATGTTAGCATCCCTGCAATTACAACATTTGTACCATTTTGGTTTTCTTATCTAAGATGTCTTAGCTATAAGAAAGAGTAAAGATTTACTGGATTGCTTTCAGGGATAGAGAGTTTGCTGGAAAGGAAAGAATTAGCAAACTTTCCCTTGTTTCATTTGCTCAAAATAATAAAAAGTCTCACTGAAACTTACGAAGTCCTAATAGTGGTTTACAGATTGAATACAGAGAAAATGTTTGTCTGGCTAATAATTCTGCAACTTGAGGTCAATTGAAGAATAAGAAATAGCCTATTTAGGACTGATATTATGAGAAATTCCTTCACTGATTAATTTTCATCTGAAAAACTAATGTCATAGCACAAATAATTAAGCTTCATGAACATTTGGAAAGAGTCAATCTACTGTAAATCCTCAATATAAGATGGCCAATAGTTTACAATAAAAATAGCAAACGAAGTTTCCTTAAGGATGTTATAGCCAGGGGTGGTAGTGGGGATAAGATCCCACTGCCTATTAAATGATCCTAATTGTGTGTATCTCAAATAACCTCTGACAACCAAGTCCAGCTCCGGGGTCCTTCACATGTGGCTTAGCTACGAAGTCCAGAAGAACCATTTCTATTGATAGGAGAAGGAGCAAAGGGTGGGGGGGGGGGGGGGGTTTACTGGTGCCCTAAAACCAGTTGCTTCAGGCAGATGGGGCTCATCAGCCGTGGTTGGAAGCTCAGCTAGGAGAAGAAAAACTATGATCTCCAACCTCCGTTGCCTTGCAGCAATACCCACTCATAGGGAAGGCTTCAGGAGTAAACACTGAGAAAGATTCGGAGTTGGAGTCTCTAAGGCAGTCCTACGCTGAGTTCAATGCTCACTGGCAACTCCTGCAATGTTGTTGGTGCCAACTGAATTGGTGTTTGCTGTTCCTTTGAGTTCATCAGCTGCTTGGAAAGGTGTAGCCTGCTATACGGGTAACAACTAGTTCTCTATCTCATACTGCAATGGCTTGTGTATCACGTAGACAACCGGGATGCAACAAATATGGTCGACCCCAACCAACAGAGGACCTCAGCAAACACACAACACTACATGTGTCAGATCAATCACAACAGCTCCCAAGAACAGGATGAGCTGCCTTAATGACTATTGCCTAGCAGCACTCACATTGACTGTTATGATGTGCCTTGAGAGGTTGAGCAAGTACCTGGTCTAGCTGCAATTGACCTGTGGTTGGGTTGAATTGTTCTCTGCTCTTGAACAGTGCACTGATGAGATCTCCTCATACGGTGACAAAACATTTGCAAATGGATTGCCAAGACTGGGGGAGCAACTCAACCCAACCATTGACCACCCGAGCTACATCTTCAGAGTTATTTCCAATTCACCTACTGTCACAATAGATCTACAGTGGATGCAATCTCACTGGCTCTCCATTTCACCTTGTACCACCTGGATAACAGCAATATCTACTTCAGACTGCTGTTTATTGATTACACTTCAGTGGTCAACACCATCATCCCCACAGTACTAATCAACAAGATTCAAAGCCTGGACTCTTGTACTTCCCTCTGCAACTAGATCCTTGATTTCCTCCTCAGGAGATCACAGTCAATGCAGATTGGAAATAACATCTCCTCCTCAATAGCAATCAACACAAGCTCAGGAATCAGACACACCCAAATCAAGGTTATGTGCTCTGCCCACTACTCTTCTCTCTCTACACTCATGACTGCGTGGTTAGACGCAGCTCAAATGCTACCTAGAAATTCACCAATGACACAACTATTGTTGGCAGAACCTAAGGTGGTGATGAAGAGGTGTTCGGGAGTGAGGTAGATCGGCTGCTTGAGGAGGGTTGCAAGAACAACTCTACATTCAATGTTAGTAAGACCAAGGAATTGATTGCGCACTACAGGGACAGGAAATTGGGAGAACTCACAGATCAGCAGTGGAAAGGATGAGCAACTTAAAGTTCCTGGGGGTCAACAACTCTGCAGATCTATCCAGGGTCCAATGTATCGATGCAATTACAAAGAAGGGATACCAGAGGTTCTATTTCATCAGAAGTTTGAGGAAATGTTGTATGTCACCAAAGTCTCTAGCAAATTTCTACAGGTGTACCTTAGACTACATTACCATCTGGTATGGAGGTGCCAATACATAGAATCAGAAACCGGTGCAGATGGTTGTAAACTCAGCAAGCTCCATCATGGGCTCTCCCCTCCCTACCAAGAGGACACCTTCAAAAGGCGAAGCTTCAAGAAAGTGGAATCCATCATTAGGGACTCTCACCATCCAGGATATTTGCATTACGTCTTTGTATTACAGCCACCAATATGGAGGTACAGGAACCCAAACAGCCATCAATACTGAGATACAGGAATCCAAAGGCACATGCTCAACATTTTAAGAATAACTTCTTCCCCTTCACCATCAGATTTCTAAAGTGTCCATGAACACTACTTCACTATTTTGCACTAAGGTACTGTAGATAGTTAATGTAATTTATATTAATTTGTATTTATTGCACTGTAACGCTGTTGCAAAGCAACAAACATCACAACGTATGTCAGTGACAATACACCTAATTCTGGTATCAAAGGAGCCTCTATAATTTGCATATGCAGAATTAAAGAAAGAAAGAGTTTCACGTGCATCTATGCATTCAACTGATTTTTTTCAGTGATCATAATAGATGCTTAAAATAGAAAATGTTTAAATTTCAACATTATCATTATCACTGGGCAGATGATTTGTAAGAGATTGAGTAATTACCATGTTTACAGAGAAAATGAATAACAGCTTTATGCTGTAGCATATTCTGGATACCCATGAGCCATCCACAGCGTACAGTTGCATCCTTCCATGCTTCTTTTTCAAGGTTCGCTGGACTCTCAAACAGACAACTCATAATTCCATCAGTCTGGAATAACAGAAGCACACTTCAGACAAACTACATTAAAACAAAATCAAAAGCTCCTTTGATAATCTTCTATTGCCTGACTTTCCCTCTGCAAATTAAAATTGATCACTACTTAAACTTTAGGAGACTGAAAGTTGAAAGAAATAAAATAGAAACTGCTGTCAATACTCAACAGGTTGTTCAGCATCTAAAGACGAAGAATCAATCCCTCCACAGATGCTGAGTATTCTTTCCTACTCAACAGCTCTTTCTGCTCCCATGAACCCAATGGATGAAGATTTTATCCTGTGGATATATAATGAAACTATCAAATTCACAGCCAGGTATGGCTAAGCCATATAAGACACATACAGATCTTGCCCTGACCTGTCAGATGAGAGGAAGACCCATTCATACCTTATAACATGCAGTCAGACTTGGCTATCAACTTGAGCATTTTATCTACTGGATAAAGTCTTCATCCATTGGATTTAAGAGAGCAAAGACAATGGATGGACCAGGGAGAGCAGTTAGGGTAAGAGAGATAATAATTATTGTAGTGAGGATTCATGATTTGAAAGGCTGGGACAATGGAGTTGTTGCACATACAGGTAGCTACAGAAATGCTTCAAGACATCTGAAGCCTAGTTCTAATGCCTACATTTCTGATCTATTGTTACTCAATAGTGATGGATACACACTTC
Organism: Hemitrygon akajei; assembly: GCF_048418815.1. NCBI lineage: Eukaryota > Metazoa > Chordata > Chondrichthyes > Myliobatiformes > Dasyatidae > Hemitrygon > Hemitrygon akajei. The sequence goes on from NC_133134.1 coordinate 44,227,576, forward strand.
CTTTTATCTGGATAAGCAATACTGAGTGAGATTTGGAGGCAAAAGGGGACTTAAATGGAGGGCAAATGTGAAGACACAAAGATGCACAATTCACAAAATGGGATTAGCGTGTCCATGTAACATTGTCAGAGGTGACAGTGAACAGGGTTCCTAATGTGGAGGGAGACAGACATAAAGAGAGAATGGAATACTGCATAGAGCACCTGTTAGTTTGGATAATCTCTTGATTTAATAGCATTAGTAAGTATGAACATGAATGTACACACACACACCGTGATGTAAAGCATTGCTCATTTAGCAGTCTGCACTATCATTTTATAATTAAGGTGGGCTGGGCAACATGTAGTGAATACAAAAACAGAAATTAAGATGGAATTCATTGCATTTGAAATTGTTAAAATGTTAGAAAAGTGGAGAATTAAAAAAGAAAATACAGGAAAGACATAGCAGGTCAACAAATACAAAGGAAACCTGAACAAAATACTTAAAGTACACTTTACTTCTCAGAAAAATATATTCACCCATCATTCAGCTTTTCAATGGTTATGGAACAGATGACTTTTGCAACATTTTGTACTCTTATTTAGATTTCCAACTTCTTTTTGCTATTTCTTTCTTTTAAATTTTGAAACTACCTTTGGGGATTGGATTCGACTGTAGATGATGGCGCCTGGAATGGAGGGCTATAGTTGCAAGGATACACTGGATCTATTATGTTACGAACCCCGTAACTGGGTGTCTTACCAGCAAAGATAGAAGTATCCGTTGGAGTCTGGTGATACTATTTTCAACAGTATTTATTAGTAAAAATACACAAAAATAATATCAATGCAAATATACAGATAACATACGTCATCAATACTAAACCTAAAAGTGTGGGTATAATAATAATCAGTAAGAAATAAGCTCTATCGTTGTCTAGGGGGATAATGAATTGTCCGATGGAAATATAAAGTTCAGTTCAGTTCATGCAGGCTGCGGTAGTTGTTGGTCGCTGTGTTGCAATTGTTGGAGAGAGAGAGAGGGAGAGAGAGAGAGCAGTAACAGCTATTGACTTGCCGACTTTCCTTTATGATCTTGATCCGTCAATGCGTTGTTGTTGTGGCCATTCATGTATGACCCCTCCGTCCTTTAGCTAGACCGTTCCGTGGCGGACTCGTCACCCAGGCAAGGGTGGACACACACACAAACCCCCACCGGTCTCGTAGCGTCTCTCCTGGTGTGTCTGAGGGGTGTTTCCCCAGACCCTACTTTTATCCCCACTCACGGGGTCTCAGGTGTCAATCAGGTTGGGATGATGCAACCCATCAAACCCAGCCCACTCTGGTTGCCCCCTGAGGGTTTTCAATGAATAGAACAGTACCTAGTACACAAACCTTCTCCAAAAGACAATAGCAGTAATCAGTGGTTCCGTTCCGCTTTTGTTAGGAGACATTCCACTTTGTGTATCTCTGCGTTGTCTCTCTCTCATTAACTGACATGAGCTGTTTATCAATAACAACTGTCTTGGCAGATTTCCTTTTGTCCCTTTCATTTCCTTGGTAGCAGCCTTGAAATAGTATCGATTTGCGATTTCTCCAAAAGGGGAGGGCGACTTTGCACCCTTCTGCCCATCAGAGTTGTTCCTCATTCGTAACAATTATCACTGGAATATACGAGGCTAAGGGGTGACCTTATGGAGGTTTATAAGATTCTGGTGCAGATCGGGTGAGAGTTCTCAGGTTAGGAGAGGCTAGAAGTAGAGAGTATAGGTTTAAGATGAGAGAGGAGAAATTTGAAGGAGATCTGCAGGGCAAGTTATTCCACACAGTAAGTGGTAAAGGCTGATACAATTACAATGTTTAAAAGCAATTGGAAAGATAATTGGTTAAGAAAGAAAGGAAATATGCCTATTGCACGTAAATGGGATTAGCATAAACAGGTATCCCAGTCAGCATGAGTCGTAAGGCCCATATCTGTGTTGAACTGAACTTTGGCTCATGACTACATACCTCAAGTTTACAGAAATGCTCCTCCGAAGCTGCAAGTAGTCCAGTCAGTCGCATAATGAAGTTCAAGATGCTTGGATTAAGGTCCTTGTGCTTGGCAGCATTTACAATATTTGTCAGACACAGATTCTTCTGCAGAGTACTGAGCTCAGTTTCTGAAGAAAGACCACAAAAAAAATCTTGATAGTTCAAATGTTTACTTTGAAATTATAATTTTGCTTCTGGCAAATATATTTCAGATTATTAGATCAAAATCACTTTCATGGTCCTTCAAAGTAAGTACCACAAGCAGAACTTAGCTGTAATCACATCTTTCACTGTTAACCCCTTTTTCTAGTACATCACAGTGCACTGTGAAGGGCAACAAGGGTGACTAATGTGAAAACGTGGGTGAAAAATCACTTTGCAGTGTATGTCAGTGCCAGGAATTACTACTATAAGTTACAATAACTTTATTAGTACAAATTGCAACATTTTAAAAACTAATTCACTTCTGATGTACAAAAAATACAATTATGCAAACCATATTTTTCCACAAGCAATGGTGGCCTAGTAAACCAGGTTTAAATAAAATGATTACCATTTCCTGTAATTGCTTGGAAACAATCAAGAAGCTTCTCCAGACAGGTATCATCAACAACTGACTTGCTGGTGTCTCCCAACACCGCACAAACACGAGGCAGCAGCTCCTCATAGTCACTTTCCATTGTACAACTTTACTACAAGTTCTCTGAAAAAAAATTCAAAAATATAAAACGTTGTGCTTTTTTGCCAGTATATAAATATATCACACACCTTCCCAAGAACCTCTGTAATAAGCCATAGATTGCTAAATATCTCTCAACAGTTACCATACCATACAATACTTACCATATCAAATAGGATAGAATGAGTTACAGGCTCCATATTTTAGTTTCTTAATTTTTAGATGATATTGCTGTTTTCTTGTGTATGGAAGAGCCATAATAAAACTTGTAACAATGTATTGCCTTGGTGATCCTAACAAAGCATATCTGAACTGGTAGATAAGCAGAGAAATTAAGGCATTTTTTGAAGAACAATGAAAATCCTGGGGGGAGAAAAAGGGTCACAAACAAGAGAAAATCTGCAGATGCTGGAAATTCCAGCACCACACACAGAATGCTGGAGGGACTCAGCAGGCCAGGCAGCATCTATGGAAAAAGTACAGTCAACACTTCGGGCCAAGTCCCTTCGGCAGGACTAGAGAAAAAAGATGAGGAGTAGACTTAAAAAGTGGGAGAGAGTAGAGAAAAAAAACAAGGTGGTAGGTGAAACCAGGAGGGGGAGGGATGAAGTGAAGAGCTGGGAAGTTGATTGGTGAAAAAGATACAGGACTGGAGAAGGGGTGTCTGATAGGAGAGGACAGAAGGCTATGGAAGAAAGAGAACAGGGCAAGGAGCACCAGAGAGAGGAGATAAGTTGAGAGGGGGAAAAGGGATGGGGAATGCTTAAAGTTGGAGGGGGGGGAGGGTACATGACCAGAAGTTTGAGAAATCTGCGTTCATGCCATCAGGCTGGAGACTACCCAGGTGGAATATAAGGTGTTGTTCCTTCAACCTGCATGTGGGCTCTGCAACAGTAGAGGAAGCCATATATTGATATATCGGAATGGGTATGGGAAGTGGAACTAAAATGCGTGAAAGAGTATCTAAGACATGGGTTCTCAAACTTTGTTTATGCCATTGGATTTGCCCCCCCCCCCCCCGTAAATAACTGAAGGATCTTTGGACCCCAGGTTGGGAACCCCTGATTTAAGATAAGGAGTGAGAAACACAATAACAAATTTTAATCCACATTTTAGTGGCAAAGATTGCAATGACTTCTTCAGATTGGAGCTGAGATGGATAAATTCAACACCATTCGGGATAAAGCATCCCCATGATAATGCACCCTATCCACTCTCCAAATGTCCAATCTCTCCACCACTACTGGGTGCAGAAAATGACCTTAACAAAATGCACTTTAGTTATTCCATAAGCACCACACAAACCAAGTAAGACAAGGGCAAGTGGGCATCTGAGAACGTTACCACCTGCAGGGACTTGCTATGCTGTATACCATACTAATTTGGAAATATCTCAACATTCCTTTCGAGATCATTTGTATCTGGACTGTGAGGTTCATGAAAATAGTCCACCAATACTTCTCCAGAACAATGAGAGATGAACAAGTAATACACCTTTCCCGCAAGGCCCACAAGGCAACAAAGCATTATGAAAGTGGCCATGCGACTACTTGAAGGGAATGAACATTTAAGGGACAAATTTGTTGAGGCTTGATATCAGCTTGGGTGTTTATTACACAGGAAAAGAGACCAACGTTCTTTATTGATTCAAATATGTAAAGCCAATGGCAGCGAATTTGCAAAAACAAACTGGAAAAAAACAATATGAAGGCAGAGACAGTGGTTTCAACAGTGCATATTGAAGTAGGGGAGTAAGTTGCCAAATTTTTAGAAACTAGTTGTCAGTGTTACACTGCAAATCTAACTCTGATACTCTGATAGATGAAAGCAATATTAAGTGTTTCTTCCAAATTGCTATGTACATATTTCAATAGAAAATATGTAAGGCAGCAGTCTTTTGTATGGTTCAATTAACATCTTAAAAATGTTAGCCTCAAACAATTGTTAGATATAATATCAAAAAACTACCCTCAATGTCACTTTTGCTTTTCAGGGATTGAAATCAAGTCAAGTCAAGTCACTTTTATTGTCATTTCGACCATAACTGCTGGTACGGTGCAGAGTAAAAATGAGACAACGTTTTTCAGGACCATGGTGTTACATGACACAGTACAAAAGACTAGACTGAACTACGTAATAAAAAAACACAGAGAAAGCTACACTAGACTACAGACCTACACAGGACTGCATAAAGTGCACAAAAACAGTGCAGGCATTTACAATAAATAATAAACAGGACAGTAGGGCAAGGTGTCAGTCCAGGCTTCGGGTATTGAGGAGTCTGATAGCTTGGGGGAAGAAACTGTTACATAGTCTGGTCATGAGAACCCGAATGCTTTGGAGCCTTTTCCCAGACAGTAGGAGGGAGAAGAGATTGTATGAGGGGTGCATGGGGTCCTTCATAATGCTGTTTCCTTTGCGGAAGCAGCGTGTAGTGTAAATGTCCGTGATGGCTGGAAGAGAGCCCCAATGATCTTCTCAGCTGACCTCACTATCCGCAGCAGGGTCTTGCAATCAGAGATGGTGCAATTTCCGAACCAGGCAGTGATGCAGCTGCTCAGGATGCTCTCAATACAACCCCTGTAGAATGTGATGAGGATGGGGGGTGGGAGATGGACTTTCCTCAGCCTTTGCAAAAAGTAGAGACGCTGTTGGGCTTTCTTTGCTATGGAGTTGGTGTTGAGGGACCAGGTGAGATTCTCCGTCAGGTGAACACCAAGAAATTTGGTGCTCTTTACAACCTCTACTGAGGAGCCATTGATGTTCAGCGGGGAGTGGTTGCTCCGTGCCCTCCTGAAGTCAACAACAATCTCTTTTGTTTTGTTCATATTAAGAGACAGGTTGTTGGCTCTGTACTAGTCCGTTAGCCGCTGCACCTCCTCTCTGTAAACTGACTCGTCGTTCTTGCTGATGAGACCCACCACGGTCGTGTCATCGGTGAATTTGATGATATGGTTTGAGCTGTGTGTTGCAGCACAGTCGTGGGTCAGCAGAATGAACAGCAGTGGACTGAGCACGCAACCCTGGGGAGCCCTGTTCTTGTCATTCTGCCATTCTTGTCAAACCTAGTGGCAATACTAGACCAACCAGGATGATAGAAACATAGAAAACCTGCAGCACAATATAGGCCCTTTGGCCCACAATGCTGTGCTGAGAATGTACTTACGTTAGAAATTACCTAGGGTTACCCAAAGCCCTCTATTTTTCTAAGCTCCAAGTACCTGTCCAAGAGTCTCTTAAAAGACCCTATCGTATCCGCCTTCACCACTGTCACCAGCAGCCCATTCTACACACTCACCACTCTCTGCATAAAAAACTTACTCCTGACATCTCCTCTGTACCTATTTCCAAGCACCGTAAAACTGTGCCTCCTCGTGTTAGCTATTTCATCCCTGGGTAAAAGCCTCTATCCACACGATCAATGCCTCTCATCATCTTATCCACCTCTATCAGGTCAACTCTCATCCTCTGTCGCTCCAAGGAGAAACGGCCAAATTCACTCAACCTATTCTCATAAATCCCAATCCAGGCAATATCCTTGTAAATCTCTTTACCCTTTCTATAGTTTCCACATCCTTCCTGTAATGAGCCGATCAGAAATGAGCACTGTACTCCAAGTGGGGTCTGACCAGGGTCCTATCTAGCTGTAACATTACCTCTCGGCTCTTGAACTCAATCCCATCATTGATAAAGGCTAGTACATCATATGCCTTCTTAACCACACAGTCAACCTGCTCAGTAGCTTTGAGTGTCCTGTGGATTCGGACCCCTATATCCCTCTGATCCTCCACATTGCCAAGAGACTTACCAGTAATAATATACATATTCTGCCATCATATTTGACCTACCAAAGTGAAGCACCTCACACCTACCTGCCCCCTACCCACTGCCCTACTCCAAGGTAAAAGGGGTAGATAAATAGTACGGTGAAGGTAAGAGGGGATGGGAGGAGGTTCCGTGGAGCATGAACACTGAAAGAGTACACACTGTTTATGTGTTGCACGTTCTAGTTAATGGCACATACTAGTAAATTACCAAATGGCAGAGGACTGAATTGTAGCACTCATCCAATGTCAGAAACGAGCCACGCTCCCGAATAATGGCTTCGAGACAAATTCAAGGAAACAAAGTTTATTAACAGTTCTGCAGAGCTGGGTGCCTTCAGAGAAGGGAACCCTGAACCTTACAGGGCAGCAGGTTTTATCCTTCTTCCTTACCCCTCCCCTCCCTGACTCGGGAGGTCCACAGTCTTAGGTTCAGTGTTTTCCCATTCCATATTTGGAGTTGTTTTTTTTTTACACATTTCTGTAAAACAATAGTCCATATCTCAGGACTTCAATGATTCCACAAGCAGTTAATTTGTCAGGCGCTTCTGCATTCCTGCTTATCAGACATAATTAAATCACATTTGTTTACTGACTTTAACCCAGACATAATTAAATCACATTTGTTTTCTGCACTGACTTTTAACCTCGCACATCTTAATTTACTTCGACTCTCACATCCAAGCAGTTCCCAATAAACAGTCGAGACAGAGATTAAATGCACCTCGACCTTTAACGCACCACTACGAAGACCAGCCGCGAAGGCATGACGACAACTTTATTGTTTTAAGTTAATGAATAATATGGCCGAACAGGAGGGCACAGCCGTCTCAGTCTCTGCTACTCACTGATTGAGGTACCAGAGAGGTGGCCGCCCGGCCCCACCACTGCTGGCTGGACATCCGGGACTTCCTGAAAAACTGAGGGGTGGAGGGAAAAACTCCTTAACAAAAAAAAATTCAACGACATTAACAATTAGCGCAAATCGGAATACTTTACTTTTACTTCGTTTTTCATCTGTGACCATGCTAGTAATTGATAAGAATCTCGCCCGTCTTTGACATCTTCCCTCCAGGTGCCGGGAGCGCCGCTGACCCCGAGGGAAGGTTCAAGCGCAGGCGCAGTCGTTTTGCGCGTGCTCCCGAGGCCGGCCGCGCGCCCGCGTGGACGAGTGGCGCGCTCTCGCGTTCTTTTTCCGGCCGCCGATCTAGAGGAGGATGAAGGAAACGAGCGACGGGGAGGCTCGGGAGGCTGAAGATGAAGTTGCAGAGTTGGAGGAGCCAGAGGAAGGTTTCAGTGACCCCGAAGGCTTCGTGGATGATATCTCCGACGAGGGTAAAGCGGAAAAAATCCATTCGGTTTGATCATTTTGACGCAGAGCTGAAACAGTTGGTAGCACTGAGTCCATGTGCGTCTGGGAGTAGCTGCAGCCCGAGGCCTAGAGCCGGCTTTCGGAAGCGAGAACTGCTGTAGATTCTATACTATGTTGACTAGATTGCTTGCATATTATTTCAACCAGGCCGTATGGACCTTGTCATCGTTTATCTGGAGTGTCATTCATTAGTTATTGCATCTAATTACATTGTCAGCGTAAAGCATCTTTAATGTTTAAAGACATATGTAGGAAAGTGTTTGATCCATTAGTAAGGTGTGTAATGAGATGCTGGTGAGGATTTTTTACAAGAGAGATAAACTGGAAGGAGATGTTTTCATGAATTTTGTATGGGTTATCATTTAATTGCAACATACTGTAATTTTAAATTAGTGCTAACCGCCTGCTTTGTTCTTGTAGTATTTATTTTGGATTTTTGTTTTTTGAGTGAAACACTCTATTCAATAGATCAGTAAACAGAATTTTGCATTTTCTGCACCCCCAGCCCATCTAAGTACCATATTTAAGGAAATCGGAATTTCAGCATGTAATTCTGACTAAACAGTTTACTGCTACTTCTAATGTTTTTTTAATTCTTGGTTATTCGCACTTATCATGATCTTGATTGCATTTAAGTAAAGATAGTAGATTCCTTTTCCTTTACAAGTCACAACCTATCTTCAGCTTCTCACCTAGAATATAAACATGAGATTCTGCAGATGCCATGAATTTAGAGATGGTTTCTCTAAATCTAAAGAATACTAAGTTTTAAATGCTTCTAACTGGATGTCACTTGTTAAAATCGTTGAATCCTGCATGATTTTTAATAAACCAGTCTTCTAACTTCTCAGCCAGCCTGTACCTTTAATCTAGTGGTTAGTGCAACACTTACTGCCCTGGGTTCAATCCTGGTGTTCTCTGCAAGGAATTTGTACATTTGCCCCATGGAATGCGTAGGGTGCTCGGGTTTCTTCCCACAGTACAAAAATCGTAACGGTTAGCAGATTAGTTTGTCATTGTAAGTTGTCCCGTGATTAGGTTAGGGTTAAATGGAGGATAGTCGGGGGTTGCTGGGTGGCACAGCTGTAAGGGCTGGTAGGGCCTATTTCATGCTGTATCTCTAAATAAAATAGATAAAATCTCATCGAGTAGCTTTTCCCTACAATACTAACCTATCTTGGACTGTAAAAGACAGTTTGCTTTATCTTGAGGGTCAATCCTTGTCTGCCCCTTCCTTTCCACTTGTTATTCACCTATTTTGTGTTCTTAACCTTGTATTATCTAATCCCTGTATATAATTTACACATTTCTAATCTCCAGGTATATTTAAACCACCAGTACTGACCTGATTCCTGAATTTACTCCTTCCACATTTGTCGGCTGTGTTTGCAACTCCCAAGGTTCTAAACTCTAGAACTTTTACTGTAACTCGTCACGTCTGTCTTTCTGAATTCTGAAGGGATTTCAAAATATCCCTAAATTTTTGGTCATTTGCTGTAATAGTTCCTTGTGGTCTTGAGTTAATTTTATTTGATTATGTTCCTGTGCTGTGCCTTGGGCTTCATTGTTGTTACATCACACAAATTGTGGTTGTCTTTCTTGTGTATGTTTGACAACATCTGTGTTTATTTAGGCAGAGAGAATGCATGTGCTGCACAGAGCATGATACAAAACTGCGCAGGACATCAAAGGTTCTATGTAACCCAGTTTAAACACACGCGCTTTAGGGTAACAAACATGAATATTATCAAATGTACTAATTGTCACTATATTTGCTACAACATAGTTTCATGACGTCTTCATTAAAGAATAAAGTTTCTGATGTTGATTGTACTACATTTTCAGTTCTCCATTGTATAGTGCTGAAGGCAAATCGTAAAGTTTTCACCATTTCAAATAGTAATACTCTCCAAAGAAAAATTAACAGTTCTGTGTACTTACAACAGACAGGATCTCCTGGTGGCTACTCATTTCAGTTCAACTCTCTATTCCCACACCAACATGTCTGTCCATGGCCTTCTATATTGAACAAGTTAGGTCTTTATTCTTTGGAGCGTAGAAGGTTGAAGGGGGACTTGATAGAGGTATTTAAAATAATTAGGGGGATAGGTAGAGTTGACGTGGATAGGCTTTTTCCATTGAGAGTAGGGGAGATTCAAACAAGAGGACATGAGTTGGGAGTTAAGGGGCAAAAATTTAGGGGTAACACGAGAGGGAACTTTACTCAGTGGTAGCTGTGTGGAACGAGCTTCCAGTAGAAGTGGTAGAGGCAGCTTCAATTTTTGTCATTTAAAAAAAATTGGATAGGTATGTGGACAGGAAAGGAATGGAAGGTTATGGGCTGAGTGCAGGTAGGTGGGACTAGGTGAGAGTAAGCGTTTGACATGGACTAGAAGGGCCAAGATGGCCTGTTTCCGTGCTGTAATTGTTATATGGTTATAATAAACCTAACTGCAGTTTACTTAAAGTGGAATGTATTCTTCTGTAACCTAGTTTGGGGTTTGGAGCCATTGATAACTGGTGTAAATGAACAACATCTGCAAGAATACTGAAGGAAAAAATGGTTTTGCTTTTTATCATTAAACCCGTGGACCCGTTGTTGTTGATCACCTTGAACGGCCCCTCGTACGGCCGCTGTAGCGGTGCCCAGTGTCTGCCCCTTTGTACAAACACAAACTTACAGTTCTGCAGGTCTTTGGGTACATTGGTCGGGGTTCGTCCGTGCTGTGAAGTCGGTACGGGGGCCAGGTTGCTGAGCCTTTCGTGTAGTCTGTCCAGGACTGCTGCGGGTTCTTTCTCTTGCCCCCTTGGGGCTGGTATGAACTCTCCTGGGACGGCCAGGGGTGTGCCATACACCAACTTGGCCGACGAGGCGTGCAGATCCTCTTTGGGCGCTGTGCGAATTCCAAGCAGAGCCCAGGGAAGCTCGTCCACCCAGTTAGGTCCTCTCAGGCGGGCCATGAGAGCCGACTTCAAGTGATGGTGGAAGCGTTCCACTAGTCTGTTGGACTGTGGGTGATAGGCAGTAGTGTGGTGTAGCTGCATTCCCAACAGGCTGGCCACAGCTGACCACAGGCTGGAGGTGAACTGGGCACCTCTGTCGGAGGTAATGTGGTACCCCGAAGCGTGCTACCCAGGTTGCAATCAGTGCTCGGGCGCAGGAATCGGCAGATGTGTTGGTGAGTGGGACCACCTCTGGCCACCTGTTGAACTGGTCTACTATAGTTAGGAGGTACCGCGCTCCTCAGGACACTGGTAGGGGGCCCACGATATCCACATGAACGTGGTCGAACCTCCGGTGGGTGGGTTTGAACTGCTGCGGTGGGGCTTTAGTGTGCCGCTGCACCTTGGCTGTTTGGCACTGCGCGCATGTTCTGGCCCATTCACTGACCTGCTTGCAAAGTCCGTGCCACGCGAACTTGCTGGAGACCAACCGGATGGTTGTCCTGATAGATGGGTGCGCCAAACCGTATATGGAGTCGAAAACTCGCCGCCTCCAGGCTGCCGGGACAATGGGGCGAGGTAGGCCGGTAGCCACGTTGCACAGGAGGATCCTCTCACCTGGGCCTACGAGAAAGTCCTGCAGCTGCAAACCCGAGACTGCGGTCCTGTAGCTGGGCATCTCATCGTCTGCCTGCTGTGCCTCCGCCAGTGCTGCATAGTCCACCCCCAGGGACAGGGCCTGGACAGCTGGTCTGGAGAGTGCGTCCGCCACGACGTTGTCCTTCCCCGAGACATGCTGGATGTCCGTCGTGTACTCGGAGATGTAGGACAGATGTCGCTGCTGGCGAGCCGACCAGGAATCGGACACCTTCGTGAACGCGAAGGTCAACAGTTTGTGGTCTGTGAACGCGGTGAACGGCCTGCCTTCTAAGAAGTACCTGAAATGCCGGATTGCCAGATACAGTGCCAACAGCTCCCGGTCGAAAGCACTGTACTTGAGTTCGGGTGGTCGGAGGTGCTTGCTGAAGAACGCCAAGGGTTGCCAGCGCCCCTCGATGAGCTGCTCCAGCACCCCACTGACGGCTGTGTCAGATGCGTCCACCGTGAGTGCGGTCAGAACGTCTGTTCTGGGGTGCACCAGCATCGCCGCATCTGCCAAGGTTTCCTTGGCTTTAATAAAAGCGGCTGCGGCCTCCTCGTCCCAAGTAATGTCCTTGCCTTTACCCAACATCAGTGTGTACAAAGGGCGCATGATACGGGCTGCTGAGGGGAGGAAGCGGTGGTAGAAGTTCACCATACCAACGAACTCCTGCAGGCCTTTGACTGTGTTGGGCCGGGCAAAGTGGCGGATCGCGTCTACCTTGGTGGGCAGAGGTGTTGCCCCGTCTTTGGTAATCCTGTGGCCCAGGAAGTCGATGGTATGGAGACCGAACTGGCATTTGGCTGGGTTGATCGTGAGGCTGAAATTACTCAGGCGGGAGTAGAGCTGGCGGAGGTGGGACAGATACTCCTGGCAACTACTGCTGGCTATAAGGATGTCGTCCAAATAGATGAACGCAAAGTCCAGGTCGCGTCCCACCGCGTCCATTAGCCGCTGAAACGTCTGTGCGGCATTCGGAGGAACTCGAACGGGGTGATAAGTGCTGTTTTGGGATGTCTTCAGGGTGCACCAGGATTTGATGGTATCCCCGGACGAGGTCTACTTTGGAAAATATTCTTGCCCCTTGCAGGTTTGCTGCAAAGTCCTGTATGTGCGGCACGGAGTAGCGGACTGGAGTTGTAGCCTCGTTCAGTCTGCGGTAGTCGCCACATGGTCTCCAACCCCCGGCTGCTTTGGGCACCATGTGCAGGGGGGAGGCCCATGGGCTGTCGGATCTCCGTACGATTCCCAATTCCTCCATCCTCTTGAACTCCTCCTTCGCCAGGCGAAGCTTTTCCAGGGGGAGCCTTCATGCGCGGGCATGGAGGGGTGGTCCCTTGGTCGGGATGTGGTGCTGAACCCCGTGTCTGGGCATGGCTGCCGTGAACTGTGGTGCCAGAATCGATGGAAAGTCCGCCAGGGTTCTGGTGAATTTGTTGTCCGACAGCGTGATGGAGTCCAGGTGTGGGGCCGGCAACTTGGCTCCACCCAGGGAGAACGTCTGGAAAGTCTCGGCATGTACCAGTCTTTTCCCTTGCAAGTCGACCAGCAGGCTGTGAGCTCGCAAGAAGTCCGTCCCCAGGAGTGGTTGGGCCACGGCGGCCAGTGTGAAGTCTCACGTGAACCGGCTGGCGCCGAACTGCAGCTGCACTGTGCGGATGCCGTAGGTCCGTATCGTGCTGCCGTTTGCGGCCCTCAGGGTGGGTCCTGGCTTCCTGTTGCGGGTGTCGTACCCCGACGGAGGCAGGATGCTGATTTCTGCTCCGGTGTCGACCAAGAAGCGGCGTCCCGACTGTTTGTCCCAGATGTACAAGAGGCTGTCCTGGTGGCCAGCCGCCATAGTCATTAATGGCAGCTGGCCCTGGCCCTTGCAGGGCAGGCGACAATGGCGGGCTTCTGTGCCCCACCGCTGGTGGTAGAAACACCACTGTTCACTGTCCTCTTCACGCCTGCCTCTGTGTTGTGTGTGCCCCCCTGCCGGGCCTGGTCTGGTCTGCTGTTGGGCGCATGGCCTGGTAATCTGACCGATGGACCCCACGCTCTCCCTCTTGGCTTTCCACGGCACGTCTGCCCAGGCCGCCACCTTCTGGGGGTCGCTGAAATCTGCGTCGGCCAGCAGCAGATGTATGTCCCTGGGCAGTTGCTCTAGGAACGCTTGCTCGAACATGAGGCAGGGCTTGTGTCCATCAGCCAGGGCCAGCATCTCGTTCATCAATGCTGACGACAGTCTGTCTCCCAAACCGTCCAGGTGAAGCAGGCGGTCACACCACTCATGCTGTGAGAGGCCAAAGGTCCCAATGAGCAATGCTTTGAATGCTTCATATTTGCCTTCTCCCGGGGGCGACTGTATGAAATCGGCAACCTGGGCGGCCGTCCCCTGGTCAAGGGCGCTCACCTCGTGATAGTAACGCATGGAATCAGAGGATATCTGCCGAATCTGGAACTGGGCTTCTGCTTGGCTAAACCACACGCATGGTCGCAGCGTCCAGAAAGTCAGCAGTTTTAGCGAAACTGTAAACAGATGAAGAGTCGGTCATTTTTGGTCCAAATCCCGTTTGGACTGTCGGGGTCACCAATGTAGTGATGTGCTACACACAGCGCTGAAATAACGACACGCAGTCGGTAAGTCGTTTCGAGACTAGTTTATTCAAACTTCGTGGCGCTGGCATTTAATCCCTAGCGCCTGCCCTCTCCGGGCGGAAATGGCGTCAGCGGTGCATTACCAAAGTCTCCCCCCGCGCGCTGGCTATTTGTGAGCCAGTTCGCCTGCGCAGAAAGTGGGTCGCCACAAACCAACCTTTCTTTCTATGGGTGATTATAAGATAATTGGTTAGGTTTAGGTGGGGATGGGGGAAATTAAAATTTGCAGTAAGATTAATCATACAAAAGAAAAATTGTTTTGGATATGTAAACATTTTGTATTGTGGTTTATGAATTGGTATCTGCTGTTTCATTTCAGATAGCTGATAAACATATCAATAAGCTACATTACTGTTGATTGATCAATTATCAAGAGACTGTTGATTGGATTGGCATAGTTATAATTAATAACCTGCTCTGTTTGTCCTGCTCTTGTATAGCAGGTATATCTGCCAGAATGTTTTCTGCTTGTTCCCTTTAGTCAACTAATATGTAAGCACTTTTGGCCCCTCCTTTTTCTCACTAACTTAATGTCTCATGGGTATAGTCAGTGTGCTCACAGCTTTTTACCCTAATGTTGTTGCCAAATCAGATTTGTCTGATGTCAATTGGTGGTCATGCTGTGCATGGTTTACTTCCACATCTGCAGTTCTCTATCAGTTTGAACTTAAGAAATAAAAGTAGGATTTGGAACAGGCAAGAAGGTTTCACAACTTTGCTCGGGAGATCTATAAGATCATAGCTGATCTTTTTACCTAATATCACTTTCTTGTACAAACACTGCACCTGTTGCTTTCTGCTAATAGTTCAAAATCTGTTTGTATGTCTTGAGAATATTTTGTGACAGAATCTCCACAACCTACTTCAACAGAGAATTCCAAATAATCCCTACTCTCGGTGAGGAGAAATTTCTTCTCATTCTGGTTCTGAATGATCATTTTGAGACTGGCACCACAGCAAGGTGGTGATCAACTTTGCATCTATTTTGTCATGTCCCTCAAACTTCCATATGTTTCAAAGAAATCTCATTATTCTAACCATGGAGACCCAGTCAAATCTTCAATAACCAGATCAATTCCAGGGAACCTTTTGAGTATTTGTTCAAAAACAAATAAGTGGGTCACGACTGTACATAATTGAATCAGGATGGTTTTACTTTGTACTCAAATTCTCTTGTAATAAATGTCCATGTGTTATTTGCTTTCTTAATTGCTTGTCGTGCGTATATATGAATTCTCAGAGATTTGAGTATAAAGTTACATAGATTCCCCATAAAGCTGTCATTTTTCAACATCTTACCACTTAAATAGCCTTTTATTAAACCTAAAGTGCATAATTTTCTATTTTCCTACAGTACATTCCATCTGCCATGCCCTCCCAAAACTGCTCTGCATCCTTCTGGCACCTTGTACTGGCCTAGCTTGTATCTTCAGCAGACTTGGATATATTACATTCAATCCTTTGTCCAACCCATTAATCTAGATCTTCACTTCCTGGGAAACTGACGTTTGTCTTGGTGCTGTCGGGCTACTCAGACTACTCATAGTTTGGGAAGAAGAAGGCGCCAGTGAACAAATGACCAAAGGCGACATCTTCCAGACGTTTCGCAAAACAACTTCTTTTACATCTTTTTCTTTCAATTGTGGTTCTGCTGCTTTTGGAGCCCGTGATCTACACTTTGGCGTGTTTTCGGGCCAATTGAGCAATCTGGTGCTTTGTTGTCTCCAAGGGTGTTTGGTGAGGTTTCAAGCTAAGTGTGCAGCCTCAAGGCCAAAAGGCTTGGAGATGGAGTGCAAGCCCATAATTGACTCTATTTCTTCCCGATTAAAGTGTCAAGGAAGATTGAAATCATTGAGATGAGAGCAGAGAAGGCGAGTGGGTGTTCAGTGCTGTCTTATCAGCCTCTTACTCATTGCTGCCAGAGGAAGGTGTCTGTGTGTGATGGTCTTTCTCTCCCTCTTGCTTGCTGCTCCTGGAGGAAGGTCACTGTGTTTGAATGGTCTGTCTTTCCCTCTCGCTCGATGGTGCCGGAGTCCAGGGTCTTGGGCAAAGTTTAATTGACACGGTTTGTGGGTTGAGCTCTGTTGTTCTCATTACGATGTGTTTCTGGTCACATTTTGTTTCTATTTTGTGTATTTTTGATCAGGGCAGACTGGCTCTGCTGCCTGTTGATAATGAATGACACAGCACTAGATTGAACTGAGTAATACCGGGCTCTGTCTGTGACTTTGTGGGTTGGTGTTTTATATTCTGTGTTTCTCACTCGTTTTCTTTTCCAATTTGTATGATTTTTTTTGTGGGGGCGGTGTGGGAATGATGCTTTTCTTTGAACAGTTTCCATGGTTTTCCCAGGGTTGTATATTGCATTCATACTTTGATAATAAATGTACTTTGAATCTTGAACTTACTTGTTTATTCCTATTGTTTTCTGCCTGTTAACTAATCTTCAGTCCACTGGTGTTTATTACTTCAAATAGAATGCATTCTAATTTTGTTTAATGATCTCTTGATTGACATCTAAGTTTCCCTAAAGCTTTAAAAGCATCACGTTAACTGTTTTTTTACATTTATACTTGTTTCTTTTAATCTTTTTAACATAGTGTGGTATTCCCAAAATGGTGACATGTAAATAAAATAGATCAGTACTGCAACAGTGACACTATCTATTATTTTTTAAATTCCTATAGAATTGCTGGGTGATATTTTAAAAGATCAACCTCTAGAAGCTGATGGAATAGATTCTGTTATTGTTGTGGATAATGTACCTCAAGTTGGACCAGATCGGCTAGAGAAACTTCGAAATGTTATCCAGAAGATCTTTTCCAAGTTTGGGAAAATTACAAATGAATTTTACCCAGAAACAGATGGGAAGACTAAAGGGTATGTTTCCTTTTAATATACACTTGTGTCACAAGCACATTAGCTTTATTTCTGTTAAAACATCATTGTTGAACCAAATTATATTGAGTAAAAGCATCATGCTATATTTTGCTGGTTAAATGCAAATGGTTACACAATGAATCCTCATACATTTGGGATGCATGTAAATATGAAAATCCCAATATTGCAATCTCATTTGTCAATGACTTTCTGGGGGATATCTTAAAAGAATCTCTTGTTCCTGTATTTAATGCAGGAGACAAATGGAGAGACTATAACTGAGGCAAAAGAGTATTGAGCTAATGGACAGTATCTGTATTGCCTAAGAGGAGGTGCTAGCTGTCTTGGGGTGAATTAAAGTCAAGTTACTTTTTATTGTCATTTCGACCATAATTGCTGGTACAGTACATAGTAAAAATGAGACAACGTTTTTCAGGACCATGGTGTTACATGACACAGTACAAAAACTAGACGACTACGTAAAAAAACAACACAGAGAAAGCTACGCTAGACTACAGACCTACACAGGACTGCATAAAGTGCACAAAAGCAGTGCAGACATTACAATAAATAATAAACAGGACAATAGGGCAGGGTGTCAGTCCAGGCTGTGGGTATTGAGGAGTCTTATAGCTTGGGGGAAGAAACTGTTACATAGTCTGGTCATGAGAGCCTGAATGCTTTGGAGCCTTTTCCAAGACGGCAGGAGGGAGAAGAGATTGTATGAGGGGTGCATAGGGCCCTTCATAATGCTGTTTCCTTTGCGGATGTAGTGTGTAGTGTAAATGTCCGTGATGGCGGGAAGAGAGACCCCGATGATCTTCTCAGCTGACCTCACTGTCCGCTGCAGGGTCTTGCGATCTGAGATGGTGCAGTTTCTGAACCAGGCAGTGATGCAGCTGCTCAGAATGCTCTCAATACAACCCCTGTAGAATGTGATGAGGATGGGGGGTGGGAGATGGACTTTCCTCAGCCTTCGCAGAAAGTAGAGATGCTGCTGGGCTTTCTTTGCTCGGGAGCTAGTGTTGAGGGACCAGGTGAGATTCTGTGCCAGGTGAACACCAAGAAATCTGGTGCTCTTAACGATCTCTACCAAGGAGCCGTCGATGTTCAGCGGGGAGTGGTTGTTCTGTGCACTCCTGAAGTCAACAACCATCTCTTTTGTTCACATTAAGAGACAGGTTGTTGGCTCTGCACCAATCCGTTAGCCGCTGCACCTCCTCTCTGTAAGCTGACTCGTCATTCTTGCTGATGAGACCAACCATGGTCGTGTCATCGGCGAACTTGATGATATGGTTCGAGCTGTGTGTTGCAGCACAGTCATGGGTCAGCAGAGTGAACAGCAGTGGACTGAGCACACAGCCCTGGTGCTCAGTGTGATGGTGTTGGAGATGCTGCTCTCGATCCGGACTGACTGAGGTCTCCCAGTCAGGAAGTCTAATATCCAGTTGCAGAGGATTTTCCCCAGGGCCTATCAAGCTGTGACCTCAGATCTTATGGGAGGCTAGTGTAGAAATTTCAGGGGCCCTGGCAGAGATGTTTAAAGCGTCCTAAGCCATGAGTGAGGTGCTGTAAGATAGCTGATGTTGTTCTGTTGTTCAAGAAAGGCTCTATAAGAATAAGCCGGCAAATTATAGGTCAATGAACCTGATGTAAGTCGTATATAAATTATTGTAAGGTATTAAAAAGTTCAGGACTGCAGTTATTTGGGACACACTGGGACTAGTGCATTTTAGCCCAATTAAGTGGATGCCCCAGTTAGCCAGAGTTTCATGGAAATAGTTCAAACTACTGTCAAAATAAAGTCAAACTACTGTTTAACTGAATAGTATATATTTTTAATGAAATGCAGAATAAATTAGAGTACTACAAAAACTACAGTAGCATATAGCTGTATTAGTTCTTAATAGGTTTTGAGGGAAGAACTAATCCAGTGTACACGTTCTTTTGATTGACTGTAAATGAGCAAAATCAACACAGACACCTAGTGCAGGTAATTGCCTTCAAACAATGCTTTCGGCAATTTCATCCTACAAATTATAATTTTCATTGTAATGTTCTAAGTGATTGCCAGTACCTTCCAAGTTCTTTGTAGGTCCTAACTTCTTGAAGTAGTGAAGGTTTCATTTTCATTCCCGGGCATTTCTGGCATCTCCAAGCCTGAAAGCTTGAAACCGCAGTGAGAAAAAAATGTCTGAATTGTCTTGCTGCTTACTACTCGCCAACTATCAGTGACAATAATCATTGCTTTTTGAACACAAGTGCACGCAAGTGAAGTTATTTTGGAAGTGTTCTAAGCATGGTGTAGTGTCTAATGGGGCCACATGACATGCGCACAATTGATGTTTGTTAGAAACTGTTTGGCAATTGTCTCCTGTCCTAATAACTTGCACAGTGTCCCAAATAAATGAAGGGAATTCTGGCTATTTTATGGCTTTGTTTTTGGTCTTTTTTGTACTAAATAGGCAGTTGCCCCAATTAACTGATGGCCCACATTAACCGAAATCCATTGTACAAGGGTTTGGATGGGGTTGGTTAGGGATGGTCAACATGATTTTGTGTGTGGCAGGTCATGTCTAACTAATCTTAGAGCATTTTTGAGATAGTTATAAGGAACGTTAAAGAAGGAAAGGTGGTGGACATTAAAAACATGGACTTAAGCAAAGCCTTTGACCAAGTCCTGGAAAGGACATTGGTCTGGAAGGTTAAGTTACTTGATATTCAGGATGAAGTAGCCAATTGGATACAGCATGGGCTTAACGGGGAAGTCAAAGATTGGTAGTAGAGTGTTGTCTCTCTTGTGCCGGATGGATTGGTGCTGGGTTCATTGTCGTTTATCATCTTTGTGGTTCAGATGATGATGTGGTAAATGGATCAGCATACTTGCCGATAACACCAAGATTGGGAGCATTGCAGGCAGTGAGGGAGGCTATGAAAGCTTGCAGCATCGTGTTGCTTAGCTAGAAAAAATGGCAGATGGAACTTATAAGTGTGAGGTTTTGTACTTTGGGAAGACAAAACAGGATAAGACTTGCAGAATGAATAGTAAGGCACTGAGCTATTGAGTAGTATCAATTAAATTCACCTGGGAATACAGATCCATAATTACTTGAATGTGGCATCACAAATAGATGGGATTGTAAAGAGGATTGGTGAGGCTGAATTAGGAGTATTGTGTGCAGTTTTGGTTACTTACCTAGAAGAATGATCAGAGGCTTGAAAGAGTACAGTGAAAATTTACTTGAGGACCTGAATTATAGGCAAATGTTTAAGATTCTATTGAGTACAGGAGAATGAGGGGAGACCTTAAAATTGAGGAGTATAAATAGGGTGAATGCTTACAGGATTTTTCTCCTCAGGTTAAGTGAGAATAGAGCTAGAGGTCATGGATCCAGAGTGAAAGGGGAATCTGTGGGGAAACTTCTTCACTCATATGGTGGTGAAAGTGTGGAAAGAGCTACCAGTGCAAGTGGTGGATGCAGGTTAAATTGTAACGTTTAAGAGAAGTTTGAATGGGTGAATGAATGGAAGGGTTTAGACAGATATGGGACCAGGCAGATCAGGTCGGCATGGACTAGATGGGCTGTAGTACTCAATAACTAGTGTCGGCTAGACTGGACCCTGGATCAATATGCCCTTTCATTTTAGTGACCGATGTATGGCTGTGGGAATTTAAAATGAAACAAGTTTTTTTTGTGTTATGTTCACTGAATATTTTTAAATTTCCTGTATTATATTTTTGAAATCTTTTTATTAATTGCATGTATGCTTTGAATATAATGGTTGGGGGTGTTGTGGATAGCGTGGAGGGCTGTCAGAGGTTACAGCAGGACATTGATAGGATGCAAAATTGGGCTGAGAAGTGGCAGATGGAGTTCAACCCAGATAAGTGTGAAGTGGTTCATTTTGGTAGGTCAAGTATGATGGCAGAATATAGTATGGTATAGAATGGTAAGACTCTTGGCAGTGTGAAGGATCAGAGGGATCTTGGGGTCTGAGTCCATAGGACGCTCAAAGCTGCTGTGCAGGTTGACTGTGGTTAAGAAGGCATATGGTGTATTGGCCTTCATCAATCCTGGAATTGAATTTAGGAGCCGAGAGGTAATGTTGCAGTATATAGGACCCTGGTCAGACCCCACTTGGAGTACTGTGCTCAGTTCTGGTCGCCTCACTACAGGAAGGATGTGGAAACCATAGTAAGGGTGCAGAAGAGATTTACAAGGATGTTTCCTGGATTGGGGAGCATGCCTTATGAAAACAGGTTGAGTGAACTTGGCCTTTTCTCGTTGGAGCAATGGAGGATGAGAAGTGATCTGATAGAGGTGTATAAGATGATGAGAGGCATTGATCATGTGGATAGTCAGTGATCATGTAATAGTGCTTGGGAGTACAGAGGAGATGTCAGGGGTAAGTTTTTTACTTAGAGAGTGGGTGAGTGTGTGGAATGGGCTGCCGGCAACAGTGATGGAGGAGGATATGAAAGGGTCTTTTAAGAGACTTTTGGACAAGTACATGGAGCTTAGTAAAATAGAGGGCTATGAGTAACTCTAGTAATTTCTAAGGTAGGGACATGTTTGGCAGAACTTTGTGGGCCGAAGGGCCTGTATCGTGCTGTAGGTTTTCTGTTTCTATATCCAGAAATGTTGGAAAATCTTATGAGCTTTCACAGAAGAAAGGGGAGTTTCTAGGAAGGAGGTTATACTGCCCTGCCTATGTCATCTTATTTGATTGAGGTCCTGCCACCATCTAGCCTCATTTTTGAACTCCAAGGCATTCTTAACTATAAGGTTGGAACAGCAGGAAATCTGAGCAGATGCTGGAGGCTGTCCTGCTGATCATTTGCAAGATTTTTTTGAATTTATTTTTGGAATTGTTTTCTTTAATTGACAAAGTAGGAGTTTTTGTTCAAGTATTTTCCTGCACTATTAGAAGGCCTTTTATTAGAATTGTCCTAAGCTCTAATGTTAAGAAACTGAATTTGACAGGAGCCTTGGAGACAAGTTGGAGGAATTGCTTTAAATTTTGTGACCTTTTTAAAGAAAGAAAGTAGTGCAGAGGTTTAGAAAGAGATTTTGAGTTTGGATTGCAGCCAATGTCATGTCATCGGCAAAAAGCAATATAAGTCAAGAACGTGTAAGAGGCCATAATTGGAGTGCAAATATCTCAGGACTATAATACTGGAAGTGATTTATGTAGATAATAGATTGTAAAACTGCAGTGAAATTTGAAAATAAATTTTAAGTAGAATTTAAATTGTGTGCAATTGTAGAACAGAGGAATTTTTCTGAAATTCTAAATTAGTCAACATGCAGGAGAAGTACAAAAGGAACCTTCCTGAAAATATTTCAACACAAAGCATAATGGAAGTAATGATGTTGGAATCAGATTTATTACTACTTGTGTATGTTGTGAAATTTGTTGTTCTGCAGCAGCAATATGATGCAAAACAAAAATGCTGTGCAGGAAGCCATTATACTTCACCTTAGAAATATGACTTTTTCTTGTGCTCAGATAAAAGAGACTGAATTCTGAACATTGTGTAGCTATTTTTGAGTCTGATCTGAAGTTTGGGCTTCAGTTTTTGTATGATCTGACTTGACAATCCATTCTCTGTAACAGGTACTAAATGTTTAAAAGGTTTGGTGTGTAGCCAGTAAACATTGAGGCAACACTTTTGTTTCCAGGTACATTTTCTTGGAATACAGTTCGCCAGCTTTTGCTGTGGATGCTGTAAAAAATGCAGATGGATACAAGTTAGACAAACAGCATACCTTTCGTGTCAATCTCTTCACGGACTTTGATAAGTGAGTGTGGACTATTTCTATTCGGGGGTAGGAGGAAGCTTTAGAAATTTTAATTTCGCATTTTAAATTCACAATTTTAATAGTTCACATTGAGGGCTATTAAGAAACAAACGGACTGAGGTTAGGGGTATTAAGTGGGACTATGGGCATTGATCATTTGTGAAATAAATTTATTGAATTTGCTTAATTTATTTAAATGCCAAGAACCTGCTTGTTGCTGAAGCATTCATTTTCAGAACTTCCTTACAGCTACATTCAATATGTATTTTCTTATCAGGTACATGGATATTAGTGATGATTGGGAAATTCCAGAGAAACAGCCTTTCAAAGATTTTGTGAGTATTTGTGGTATTTTAAATCAACAATATAGAGATGTATTTGTTAAGATATTATGAATGGAAGCTCTTTTTAAATTGCACCAACATATAACTTTAGAGATCTGTGGATACAATAGAGGCTTTTAAGAGACTCTTGGATAGGTACATGGAGTTTAGAAAAATAGAGGGCTATGGGTAACTCTAGGTAATTTCTAAAGTAAGTACATGCTTGGCACAGCATTGTGAGCCGAAGGGCCTGTTATTGTGCTGTAGGTTTTCGATGTTCTATTGAGCAGTGTAAAGGGATTTAGATTCAACATGAAAATGAAACCTGAACCAAGCAGCAGCAGATCCTTTTGAAAGCTTTATCACTGTTTCAGAAGTAATTATAATATCTTGGCAGCTATCTGTATTGGGCAAATAGTACCGATGATTTTAATATCACAAATGTTGGTTACCACTGTTTCATTTAAAAGATATTAAACAGCAGTGGCTATTTTGCAAAGTCCAAACAACTGTTTTCACTTTTTAAATCACTGAATCACATTAACAAATTAAACATGTCCATTATGAACAGTGCAACTACAATAAGGGGAAAGTTCTATTTTCAATTCTGCCATTTAAAAGTGGACATTTTTACATCTAACCATTAAAAGTTAGCCTTATGTTGTATGTTATACAGGGGAATCTTCGATACTGGATAGAGGATCCAGACTGCAGAGACCAATGCAGTATTATCTATGAATCCGGAGACAGGACAGCTATCTTATGGAATGATATAAAAGAACCCGTCATTATTGAAGAGCGTGCAGTGAGTATCATTTGAATATCAATATTGAATTGCAGGGGAATTTTGAGAGAACTAAATATGTAAAACAAAATAATTGTACCAAGTTAACATGTTTGTTTTTTTTGCTTGTATAGTAAAGTAAAATGGATTGATAGCAAAGGGAATCTTATTCTTTTGTCTAAGCAGTGGAGTTCTGCAGCCACCAATACTGGGACATCTGTTTTATGTGACTCCATATAAATGTAGGTGGGCTGATTTTAGTAAGTTCAAAGGTTAAAGAAAAAGAAATTGACATCCTTCCTCACAGTGCGAAACTCCATCAAAGATTTCAGTCAGATATAAACCAGCTGGAGATGCGGTCAAAGAAGTGGTATATGGAGTCTAATCCTGACAAGTGTGAGGTGTTACACTTTGAGAGATCAAATGCACAAGGAAAGTATATAGTAAATAGCAGGACTTGAGCATTCATATACAAAACAAACTTTGGGTGCAAGCTGTAGCTCCCTGGAAAAGGAAACATGGATAAATAGTGTGGCAAAGCCATCTAATAGCATGCTTGCCACTGTCAGTTTGGGTGCTAAGTATAAAAGTCAAGGAATCATATTGTAGTGTTAAAACTTTTAAGTCCCATTTGAGGTACTATATGTAGTTCTAGATGCCACATTGGGGGAAGGATATGGAAGCTTTGAAGAGGGTGCAGAGCAATGTTCCATCTAATTTTTAGCAGTCGGTATGCGGAAAAATCTTATGTTGTGCAAATTTTTTTCCTGTGACAAAAGTATGTGTGCACTGAATGCACGCATGGCACAGTTTATGTCGGTTTACAAAATATTTGACATAAAACTGCACAGAATAACAAAATAACATACATATTCTGTTAACTAGTTAACAGAAACATTTAGCTAAAAGATTATTTTCAATAAGTATAATTAATTTCTTCATTATTTTAGGTAACTAACCTTTTGTGCTCACATTAATTTCCTTTGTGCGCTGGTTGAAAAATGTGTGTGTATGCGCACAGCTTAGAGGGAACATAGGTGCAGAGTAAGTTCATTAAGATGCCAGGATTAAAAAGTATTAGCTATAAGGAGAAGTTAGACTAGGAAATATAGTAGAAGTCTTTAAGATTATGAGAGGCATAGATGGGGTAGATGTTCAAACATTTCCCATTGAAGAAGTATCATGTACTAGAAGCCATAGCTTTAAGGTGAGAGAGAGAAACTTTAAAGGAGATGTGTGGGGCAGGTGGGATGTGCCTGGAACATGTTGCCGGGGGAAGTGGTGGAGGCAAATATGAAAGCAATATTTAAAAGGTGTTTAGACAGGCACATAGACAGATAGAGGGTTGAGGGATATAGACCATTTGGGGTTAGCTTAGGTTGTCATTGTGGTTGGCATAATCATGGGGCCATAGGTTCTGTCCTTGTGGTCGACTGTTTTGTTGTATGGA
This sequence comes from Hemitrygon akajei, assembly GCF_048418815.1. Lineage (NCBI taxonomy): Eukaryota > Metazoa > Chordata > Chondrichthyes > Myliobatiformes > Dasyatidae > Hemitrygon > Hemitrygon akajei. The sequence goes on from NC_133134.1 coordinate 44,252,930, forward strand.
GTACCTTGTGGCCAGTAACAGACACCATCTTGCTTAGAGTACTGTGTACCGTGAAATTTCTATGATAAACCCACTAAGCTAAGAACATCAAGAGGTATAGAAGTAGACCATTCAGCCTCTTGTTCCTGCTCAGACATGGTTGATGTTTTACATTTGGGTCACTTTGACCCTATACATTAATATCTTAAATTCTCTCTGTTGAATATACTTCGGGAATGAGCTACCACAACCTTATGTAGAGAATTACAAAAACTCACTATCTGCTTGATGCCGATAGTTTTCCTCTTTGTTTTGAATGGCTTACTACATGATTTGTGACTGACTCGGGGATTGTATTTTCTCCAGCTAGGATAGTGCTAACTCTGCACGAATCCTGCTTGGATTTCTGTGAATTTGTATGTTTCAATGAGATGACTCCTCATTCTTCTGAACTGCATTATGGGGCCTATTTGCTTAATCTTTCCTCGATCATCCTAGGAATAAACCTAGTGAATGTTCAATGCCCTCTCAACTGCAGAAGTATTTTTCCTTACCAAGGAGAATGGAATTGTTTAGTCTTCAGGTGAAGTCTTGCCTGGACTGTATGTAAAATTGAATAGAAGGTTTTTACCATAGAACCATAGAACATTACAGCACAGAAGCAGGCCTTTTGGCCCTTGGCTGTGCCGAACCACTTTTCTGCCTAGTCCCACTGACCTGCACCTGGGCCATATCCCTCCAAACCCCTCTCATCCATATACCTGTCCAAGTTTTTCTTAAGTGTCAAAAGTGAGCCCGCATTCATCACTTCATCTGACAGCTCATTCCACACTCCCACCACTCTCTGCGTGAAGAAGCCCCCCTAATATTCCCTTTAAACTTTCCCCCTTCACCCTTAACCCATGACCTCTGGGTTTTTTTCTCCCCTGGCCTCAGTGGAAAAAGCCTGCTTGCATTCACTCTATCTATACCCATCATAATTTTATACACCTCTATCAAATCACACCTCATTCTCCTACGCTTCAGGGAATAAAGTCCTAAACTATTCAACCTTTCTCTGTAACTCGGTTTCTTAAGTCCCAGCAACATCCTTGTAAACTTTCTCTGCACTCTTTCAACCTTATTAATATCCTTCCTGTAGTTAGGTGACCAAAACTGCACACAATACTCCAAATTCGGCCTCACCAATGCCTTATACAACCTCACCAAAACATTCCAACTCTTATACTCAATACTTTGATTTATAAAGGCCAATGTACCAAAAGCTCTCTTTACAACCCTGTCTACTTATGACACCGCTTTTAGGGAATTATGTATCTGTACTCCCAGATCCCTCTGTTCTACTGCACTCCTCAGTGTCCTACCATTTACCTTGTACGTTCTACCTTGGTTTGACCTTCCGAAGTGCAATATCTCACACTTGTCCGCATTAAACTCCATCTGCCATTTTTCTGCCCATTCCTCAACTGGTCCAAATCCCTCTGCAAGCTTTGAAAACCTTCCTCACTGTCCACTACACCTCCAATCTTTGTATCAACAGCAAATTTGCTGATCCAATTTGCTACATTATCAACCAGATCATTGATATAGATGGCAAATAACAATGGACCCAGCACTGATCCCTGTGGCAAACCACTAGTCACAGGCCTCCACTCAGAGTAGCAATCCTCCACTACCACTCTCTGGCTTCTCCTGTTGAGCCAATGTCTAATCCAATTTATTACCTCTCCATGTATACCTAGTGACTGAATCTTCCTAACTAACTTCCCATGTGGGACCTTTCCTGGTAACTTCCTCGAAAAACTCTAATAGATTGGTTAAACATGAACTACCATGCACAAAGCCATGCTGACTGTTTCTAATAAGTCCCTGTCTATCCAAATACTTGTAGATCCTATCTCTTAGTATTCCTTCCAATAATTTACCTACTATCGATGTCAAACTTACTGGCCTATAATTTCCCGGCTTACTTTTTGAGCCTTTTTAAACAGTGGAACTACATGAGTTATCCTCCAATCCTCCGGCATCTGACCCGTGGATATCGACATTTTTAATATTTCGGCCAGGGTAAATTTTTACTCTTGTATTTAAATCTTCTTGCAATAAGGACCAGTGTTGGTTTCCAAATGCTTGCTGAACTTGCTTACCAGAATTCACTGACATACAATGGAAGACATAAAATTTCCTATGTGTTTCAAAAAGTAAATAAATCGTGCAAAAGAGGAATAATGAGGTTGTGTTCATGAGTTTGTGGACTGTTCAGAAATCTGATGGCAGAAGGGAAAAAGCTGGTCATAAAACATTGATCATGGACCTTCAGGCTCCTGAACCACCTCTCCCAATGCTCTAATTAGGAGAGGGCATGATCTATATAATGAGGTTCTTTAATGATGGATGCTTCCTTCTTGGGCACCACATCTCCTCGATGTTGGGGAGTGCGATGCCTATGGTGGAGCTGGCTGAACCTACAACTCTCTACGGCCTCTTTTGATCCTGTGCAGTGGAATCTCCATACCAGGTTATGATACAAGCAGTCAAAATACTGTCTACAGTACATCTGTAGAAATTTGCTAGTGATATACCAAATCTGCTTAAACTCCTATTGAAATATAGCCATTGTTGTGCTACCTTCATGTATGCATCAGTATGTTGAGCCCAGGATGGATCTGCTGAGGTGTTCAAATCTCATCCTTTCCACTGCTGGCTCCTTAGTGGGACTGACTTGCCCTGCCTGAAATCCACAATCAATTTCTTGATCTTGCTGACATTGAGTGCAAGGTTGTTGTTGTGACACCACTCAACCAGCCGGTCTATCTCTCTTAGTCTTTCACCACCTAAAGAAATTTGTTTCCTACCAGTGTGGATGATGGTTCCACTTTATATTTCATCTGCCATGTTGCGTTATTCTTGATCCCTTCATTTAAATCATTGAATATAGTTTGTGAACAACTGGGGCATGATAATAATTCTGGTGGTTGCAACCTCCCAATCTAAGAGTAACCTGAGTATTTCTATTTTCAACCACTAATCACTTCCCAGTTCACACCAATGTACTACCCTTGTATAATGGATTATAATTCTTAATAATTTGTTGAGAGTCACTCTATTGAAGACCTTATGGTCAAATTTTGCCACATCAGTGAATTTATTTTTTTAAAATCTGCTTTATAATCTCTTGAAGATTAGTTTATTGCTCCATTCTATTGTTATTTTTGATGTGTTTCCTTCCCACTTCCTTAATTTTCTGCATATTCCCTAGCACAGTTGTTCTCACTAGTTTATAGCTCCTTGTGTAGAATTTGAAATGTCAGAAGATGATACCCAGTGCATTCACTGTCTCTATCAGCACCTCCCTAATTCCTAGAATATGGGTTAACATGTTATGAGGATTTATTGTGCTTTATTCCCATTAGTTACTGATATTAATTTCCTTGAACTCGTTTACTCTGAGCCATTAGTCTTTTACTACTGGAAAATTTTGTGTGTCATCTTCTGTTGGAAAAAAGCATAAAACCATTTTATTTCTCTGCTATTGCTTTATTTTCCCCAATGTATTTTTTGCTTTCTCAGTCTAAGCAACCCCATCAAATTCTGATTTTTGACTTGATAGAAACCTTTTGTTTTTACCTCGCCTATTCTTGTATTTGGGTTTACTTTTTGATTATATGCATCTTCCATTGATCCTGTCTTCACTCATAAACCATGGATAGATCACTTATTCCATTCTTCTTTGTCTACAGAAGGATAAAATATTATTTGTAAGATGTTAATTGTTGAGATATTAACTACTGCTTTGGAGTTTTTATAGCCAGTTCATGTCATTTGTCTTGGCAGTTTACATTATTCAGATTTAAGACATAGATGTAGATTGAATTTAAGTCACCTTCAATCTAGTATAAAATTGCAACATGTAATGATCACTGTTGGCTAAAAGCTCTTTAATCGATAGATTATCAAAATTAACAGATTAAAGCTTTTTTTTCCATTACACAATGCTAGAGTGAAAGTATTAAGCTCCTTCCCTTGGTTCCTCAATGTTTTGTTGGAAACCATCTCTTTTACATTCCAATGAAGTGTCCTCTACACAACCACTGGTGATTTTTGTTCCACCTGTTTATATGTAGATTAAAGGCTTCCATGATACTGGATTTCTGTTAGATGCGCCTCCAGTTTCCTGGTTTGCAGATTTGTCATTATGATTTCTGTGGTTTGGGAGCACATATACAAATTGCTGCTAGTATTTTCTGTCACTTGCTGTAACTACTTCTACCCAAACTGTATTTTGTAAATGTTCTTACTGAGAAATTTCATCACTATTGCAGTTATTCTGTTCCTTAATATAAAAACTAATACCCTCCTTTTCTGCTTTTGTACTGTAGTCTGTTCTAAAAGTTAATATCCTGGAATGTTTCTTTTTACATTATTTTTATTCAGAAAAAAAACAAGATTTACAGTGCAACACATAGATATATCTCAACATAACTTGTGTACGTTCATATATTGTAATAAAATTGATCAAAATGTTATAACATAACACATAAAGGTATACCACTCTGTAATCAAAAATTTAAAGATAGATCATACATAATAAAAGTTTTTTTTTAGTTTTTACCTCTCTTTTAGCAAGAAGAGCAATCTTGCTTAAATGGAAGGAGTCTACTCCTCCTACACATCTTCAATGGCTACGTGATATTATGTCGTATTTAAATTTAGAAAAGATCCGCTGCTCAGTCTTAAATTCAAAACAATCTTTTTATGATATCTGGGGACCTTTCCTAAATTACTTTTCCAATTTATAAAGTTTAACAGTGCACAGACTTTTTTGTATATTTTTATCTTCTCTTCTTAAGCGAATATGCTTTTTTTCTAATTATCCATTATCATCCATCAGCTTTTTTCTTTGGTAGTTGGTAGGGGGTTGACTTTTTTTTATATATATAAAAAATATCCTGGAATGTTTAATTCGGTTTGTCATTTTGCAAATACATTTCCATAATGGTTCTTGGGTTGTACTGATTCGTTTTCATGTGTGCCATTAATTCATGAACCTGTTATAAATGTTGTAATTTGTATTCATTTGCTTACTGATAAATGGACTATTGTTTTGTACCACCCACCCACCTTCCCCTTTCTCCCAATACCTTATTCTGACTTCTGCCTGACCTGCTAAGTTTGTCCAGTATCTGTGTGTGATGCCTAAACACTTCCAGGCATCGCGCTTTAACTTTGAATATTAATTATCGTGTCTGCTTTGAATAATCGCTGAGCAAGTTGTATCTGCTATAAAATGTTCAGGTTTGTAAATACTTTTATTATTGTTTACAGCGCTGGACAGAAACATATGTTCGTTGGTCTCCCAAAGGCACGTACTTAGCAACATTCCATCAGCGTGGTATTGCTCTTTGGGGTGGGGAGAAGTTCAAGCAAATTCAGCGGTTCAGCCACCAAGGTGTCCAGCTAATTGATTTTTCTCCATGTGAAAGGTATTTATGTAAATGAAGACTAATAGCTTCCTCAATCGTAATTCTACATTTGTGCTCAGTGTTTTAGCTATGTTGTATCCTATAACTGAAGTGTGTTAAGTTTTTTTTTAATAATCCATGAAAATTTTGCATTGGATTACCTATATTTATGTTTCAATAATGTATTCAATTTTATTATTTTACCTATACTTCTCTTTCATGCAGTGCTTTAAAATGAATAATCTATTTGTTCAGCAGTCAAACAATATACATTACATTATAACAATCTTTTTTGGGACAGCAGTATGGACATATGGAATTGAAATTTAATCCTGCAATGGTGATGCAGTTGTGATGTGGAAATGTGGCCACGTTTGATATCCATTTGGGAATGCAGTTCTTTCACTAGCTGAGGTGCAGTATTCAGCAATAGAAATGCAGGCATAAATATAGTGCAATTTTTTGTAGTCTTAGTGAAGTTTGAGGTTAGAGTGCAATGTACTGACTATAATGAGGATCAGAAGTGTTTTTCATACCCAGAGTCCAACTCAAGCAATCACTGGTCCAAGCTAAGTTACTACCTAGCAAACATATTAACCATATAACCATAAAACAATCACAGCACGGAAAACAGGCCATTCCGGCCCTCCTAGACCGTGCCGAACTCTTAATCTCACCTAGTCTCACCTACCCGCACTCAGCCCATAACCCTCCACTCCTTTCCTGTCCATATACCTATCCAATTTTACCTTAAATGACACAACTGAACTGGCCTCTACTACTTCTACAGGAAGCTCATTCCACACAGCTATTGTCAAGAAATATTCAAGCTCTTTGTATGGGAAGTACCATGCTTGTCTTGCGAGGCATTTCTGAGCTAGATCTGATTCATTTGCAAAAATCAAGGGTAGCTTGATGTTTGTGCTTAATGATAATCGGATTGAGATTGTATTAACAAATCCACAGCAGATTTTGTCTGTGTCTGAACTTGTAACTCATAAATAGATTAGTACAGAAAACTAGATACCATTTTAATTTAATTTCCTTCTTTCAATCTCCTTTTTAACTACCCTACTTCAGCAATTTTATTATTAATTGAAGTTTGTTTCTGACCATTTTGCAAATGTTTTAGTGCTGCTGATGCTAATGCCAGTAGAGCTAAAGAATGAACATGACTTGGATGTATTTGAATGCTAACAATTTGTTTCTTTAATTACCCTTCAGGTACATGGTGTCATTTAGTCCTCTAATGGACACAAAAGACGACCCTCAAGCCATTATCATTTGGGATGTATTAACAGGCCATAAAAAGCGAGGGTTTCATTGTGAAAGCTCAGCCCATTGGCCAATATTCAAGTAAGTATGATTTCAAGAGTGCTTCTGTGCCAGAAGGTAATTAAACCTGAAGAAAGTAAATTTGTTTTCTTTTCCTTTTTGTTATTATTAAGTTTTGTAAATGTTCACCAGTTAAACACTTGCATTGTTCCTGTCACCTGTTTTGTATTTCAAGAAAATAATAGCTTTTTTTAAAACTCAGAGGCCTCAGCTGTTCATTCACAAAACACATGAATTCTGTGCAGCAAATGTGGAATTCAGACAATTATTGAACTGGGCTTATGAATGAAGTTGACTTTTATGACCATAACTCCAAATTGTCATGAATCTCTATCTGATGCATTTGTGTTCTTCATGAAAGGAACTCTGCCAACTTTGTCCAGTCTGGTTTGTATATGACTCCAGGACCTGGCTGGTGTGGTTGGATTACCAAGATATTGGTCCATTCAATTCAGAGGACAGATTGGATGAACAAAATGTAGGCTGTGGTATAAGTAGTATTAGTGTGATCATTTGAGTCAAGTATGATGTTCTCCTAAGGCGTTGTCTACTGGTATTTCCTCACATAGTTGTAGAGGCTGATCGGTATCCGCGTATTCTGGTGCAGTGTGAGCAAGAGTGAGTGGTGGTTGAGATCAATGGTTGGGTCTTTTGGTTGTTCGTTCTCCCATTTTACAGCTGCCACATGTTCTCTGCAGCACAGCAGAGGTTGTTCTCATGTAATACAGCTCCCTCTTTAACAGATTTCATCTAGGTATCTACTGAGCACAATATCTTTTCAGTTTTTTGATGTAGCTCTAGAGACATATTTGTTAAGACATTATTATTGGAATTTCTTTTTTAATTGTACCAACATATAACTTTAGAGTTCTGCGGACACAATAGGGTCTTTTAAGAGACTCCTGGATAGGTACCTGGAGCTTAGAAAAATAGAGGGCTATGTATGGGTAACCCTAAGTAATTTCTAAAGTAAGTACAGGCAGTCCCCGAGTTATGAACGTCTGACTTACAAACAACTCGTATTTACAAGCGGCCTGCCATAAAGCCTATTATATTGAAAATTCGAGTTAAATACAATGGTTCGTAATAAACGAATGCACACACTACTGTGTGATGCTCATGAAAACATTGCGTGGCTTCAGCGGTTCGTCGGCTCGAGGAAGGAGAACATTATCCGCCATTTTAACACTGTTTTGAGTGTGTAACTTTGTATTTGGCTTAAACTTTTCACTTATTTACCATGTCTCTGAAGCGTAAATCCGATGCAAGTGCTGTTCATGCATCAAAAAAAAGGAAAACAATCACGATTGAAAATAAGGTGGAAATAATAAAGCAATCGGAAAGAGGTGAAACACCATCAGTCATTGGAAAAGCATTAGGCTACAGTTGGTCAACAGTCGGAACAATTTTAAAGGATGAAGTGAGAAAATGGAGCATGTGAAAGGCCCTGGCCTGATGAAAACTACAATTATTATTAAGCAATGCAGTGGTTTGATTATTGAAATGGAAAGGCTATTGATACTTTGGTTAGGCGATCAAAATCATCGTAATATTCCTATTAGCCTTACTTTACTGCAAGAAAAGGCTCGGAGCCTTTTCAATGAATTGAAAGCTGCACGTACAGCAGGTGAAGGTGATTGTGATGAAGAATTTGTTGCAAGTAGGGGTTGGTTCAATTGTTTCAAAGTGTAGGCAAATTTACATAATAGTAAAGTGCAAGGTGAAGCAGTGAGTGCCGATGTAAGTGCTGCGAGTGATTTTCCTGAAACGTTTAAAAAAAAATTATTGAGGAGGGAGGTTATTTGCCAGACCTTATGGAACTAGAGCAGCAGATGAGAGCATTTGAGGAAGAAGAAGACTGGGACCTAGGAACTCCGGAACCGAAAAAGTTTGTGACAAAAGAGTTAGTTGAAGCCTTTCGTCTCATCGAAGCAGGGATGGCAAAGTTAGAGAAGCAAGATCCTAATAGAGAGTGGTTCGCCAAAGTTCACTGTGCAGTTACTGAGGACCTCAGCTGCTACAAGGCTATTTATGACGAGAAAAAGAAAAGCTCTGTACGTCTCCCTTGATGCCTACTTCAAGAAATTGACTCAAGTAGTAAACCCCCCACCCCCCCCAAGCAGCAGAATCAAGTCCTGACTCTCCAGCATCAGGTCCCTCATAATGTTACCTCACAAATGCCCCTTCCGGTATGCAAGACATCAGTGGAACCATATGTAGTTACTTTTATTATTACTGTATTATTATGTTGAAGATGTATGAAGTGTTCTTATGTGTTTTATATGCATAGAGAGGTAAAATATATACTGTATACTAAGACAAATGTTTGACTAACTGATGCTAAATAATACTGGATGTACCTGTTCTGACTTAAGTACAGACCCGACTTAAAGACGGACTTCGGAACGGAACTCGTTCATAACCCGGGGACTGCCTGTACATGTTCGGCACAGCATTGCGGGCCGAAGGGCCTGTATTGTGCTGTAGGTTTTCTATGTAATATCAAATTTCTTCAGGCTGATTTTGATGTTATATTTGGGTGTTTCCTTTCCCACCAGGGCTCCCTGATTTACCATTGAAGAAAAAGTTAAAATGTATGTGCAAGGTGCAACCCAGCTCTTCTTCCCCCCATGCCCTTCATCCTTTCTGTGCTAAGACCATATACTTAATTGCTCAGCTTGATCGTATTTCTTCCCACCCCCTTTCAATTACCATGGTATTATAAACTCAGCATTATCCTCTTCATTTTGACTTATCAGGACAGTATTCCTCGTGTAGTGCTGAATTTTCTCCTGTACAAAGTTTAAATGTCATATGGTGCCAACCAGAGCACTGCCTTCAGTAATGCAGATGGCAATTTGGACTGTAAAGAGCGTCATGTAAATAGTGATTTAAATGTTTCTTCTTCAATAGGTGGAGCCATGATGGCAAGTTTTTTGCACGAATGACACAAGATACTCTTAGTATTTATGAAACACCTGTGAGTATATCTGTTAAATGCTAGGATTTTTAAATCTTTGAATCATGAAGTGAACATGTTTAAATTTTTGTCTTCAAGAATGTTTCTCAAGGACAGAATACAACCAGTGATAGTGTAAGATAGAATTCGAGTCATACGAGTACTACAGCACAGAAATATGCCCTTCAGCCCATCTAGTCCACGTAGACCTGATTTTCTGGCTAGTCCCATCCACCTGCACCATAAGCATATCCCTTTAACCCCCTCCCATCCATGTACCTATGCAAACTTCACTTAAATGTTACAGTTGAACCCATGTGTACCAATTGAACTGGCTGCTTGTTCCACACTTGCACCACCATCTGTGTGAAAAAGTTTGTCCTCAGATTCTCCTTAAATATTTCCCCTCTCACCTTAAACCTGTGACCTCTACTTCCAAGAAACACAAACAAAATGTTGGAGAAACTTAGCGGGTCAGTTACCGTCTATACAAATAACAAAACAGTTGACCTTTTGGGCCGAGGCCCTTCTTGAGGACTAGAAAGGAAAGGGGGTAGATGCCAGTATAAAAAGGTTGTGGGAGGAGAAGGAAGTTAGCTGGCAGGTGATAGTTGAAGTTAGGTGGGCGCGAAAAGTAAAGAGCTGGGGAAGAAGGAATCTGATAGGAGAGGAGAGTGGACTGTGGGAGGAGGGAACGGGAGGGTGATAGGCAGGTGGGAAGAGGTAAAAAGCCAGAGTGGGGAAACAAGGAGGGGGGGGGGGGATTTTTGTTTTCACTGGACGGAGAAATTGATATTCTTGCCATCAAGTTGGAGGCCAACCAGATGGAATATAAGGTGTCACTCCATCACCCTGAGGGTGGTCTCGTCTTGGCACAAGAGAAGGCCATGGGCCAACGTGGGAATTGGCATTAAAAATCCACCAGAAAGTTCTGCTTTTGATGGGTGGAGCAGAGGTGCTTGACAAGGTGATCCCCCGATTTACCTTGGGTCTCACCAGTGCAGAGAAGACGGGGAGCACTGGACACAATCGATGACCCCAGCAGAATTGCAAGTGAGGTGTTGCCTCACTTGGAAGGACTGTTTGGGGCCTTGAATGGAGGCGGTGATTGGTCAGTAGCACTTAGCCCGCTTGTAGGGCTAAGTGCTGGGAGGAAGATTAACGGGGGGGGGGGCGCGGTTGAATGGATCAGGGATTTGTGAGGGGGGAGGAGTTTGGAGATAAAGGTAGGTTTAGTAGAAGGATCCCTTTGGAAATGATATGGTCAATATAACCTCGGGAATTGGTAGGTTTAAACAGATTGGTTGATAATTTGTCTCCAGAGATGGAGACAGATTGAGAAAGGGAAGTCTAGACTCTAGTCTCACTTAATCTGAGGAGAAAATCTTGCATGCATTCATCCTATCTATATACATAATGTTGCATACCACTATTATAAGATATCCCCTCATTCTGCGCACAGAGGAACAGAATCCTAAGCTATTCAACCCTTCCCTACAATTAAGGTCCTCAAGTCCTGGCAACATTCATGTAAATTTTCTCTGCACTCTTCCAAATTATTAATACCTTTCTTGGAGGTAGGTAGCCAAATCTGCACAGAATACTCAATTCAACTTCACCAAATTATTGAACAATTTCAATATAACTTACCAACTTCTGTACTCAGTGCCTTGGTTTATGTAGGCTAATGTGCCAAAAGCACTTTTAGAGAATTATAGATCTGTGTTCCCACGTCCCTTTGTTTGATTCTACCACGCACCGCAGAGCCCTAACATTCATTGTCTTGCCCTGGTTTGTCTTCTAAAGTGTAAAACCTTACACTTACAAATTCTATCTTCCTTTTCTTTAACCCACTTTCCAAGCTGATCAAAATCATGCTGCAAGCTTTTATAACCTTCCTCGCTGCCCACTGTGCCCCTATTCTTGGTGTCATCCACAAATGTACCGATCCAGATTACCACATTATCTAAACCATAAAGATGAAAAACTAATGGACCCAGCCCTAAACCACGCAGCACAACGGTCTGCAGACAGGGACAAGACTCCATTACCAATCTTTGACTTTTCCTGTTAAGCTAATGTGATATCCAATTAACTCCTTCATTCTGAATGTCAAGCAACTTAACCCTTCAGGCCATTATCCCATGCAGGATTTTGTCAAAGGCAGTGCTAAAGTCCATGTTCACCACCTTCATTAACCTTCCTTATAACTACCTCAACAGAACTTAAGATTGTTTAGATGTGACCTGCCACACACACAACCATGTTGACTATCCCTAACCAACCCTGTCTATCCAAATCCTTGTACATCTTGACCTTCTGAATACCTTTTAATAATTTGCATAATGTTGACATCAGGCTCACTGTCCTGTAATTTCCCAGCTTATTCTTAGAGCCTTTCTTAAACCATGGAGCAATATTAGCTATCCTCCAGTCCTCCTTCACTCACCTGTGCCTAAGAATGTTTCAAATATCTTTACCAGGGCCCCTGTAATTTCTGCACTAACCTTCCATAAAGTCTGAGGAAATAACTTATTAGGCCCGTATCCACCTTAATTCACCTCAAGACAGCCAGCATCACTTCTGCAAAGCAGATACTGTTCATGACTGCGCTGCTCTTTTGCCTCTGATATATAATCTCTATGTTTGTCTCCAGCGTAAATAAGGAGGCAACATTCTTATTTTAAGATCTCCCCCAGAAAACTTAAAAGGTGTGGAATTACCTGCATTTACCAGGGAAATAATGTTTTCATTTTTTCCCACCAAAGTGATAAAATGCTGCCTAACCCTCTCTGCATTTTCAATATTTTTTGTTTTGCGTTATTTATTCCCAATATCTGTAATACGCAGTTGCAAGAAAAAGTTTGTGAATCCTTTGCAACCACCTGGTTTTCTGCATTAATTACTCATAAAATGTGGTCTGAACTTCACCTAAGTCACAGTAATAGACACTACAATAATAACATACCCATTAGTCTTCCCATTTGTTTCTAGGTAAGATTCATTTGTAATTTTCCCAGGCTTGGAAAAGATCTTCTGGATAACGTTTTGAAGTTTCTCAGGCCAATCTGGTCCAACTTGTACATTTTCAACAATAACAGAATCCATTTTATCAGTTTCTAGAGGCTGATCTTATAAAATCTCACCCGATAATTCCTCATCGGAGATATTGGTGCTAAGATGGTTGCTCTGGAAGCTGGGGAGAGGGAAAAATGCAGAATATTTTGTTCAGTCTGTAATTTACAGCTTAAAATCTTGGCAGATTGCTGATATATGGGCCATAATTAAGTTTGCTTTCTGTGAGTACAGATGTCTCCTCCCCCTTACAAAGGTAGAGTGCTCCTATGAAACGTTCCTTAAGCCGAAATGGTGTAAAGCGAAGAACCATTAATTTATATGGGAAAAATTTTCGTAAAAGCAAAAATCCTCTTTGTAATGTGAAAACAGGTTACTAATGTTGGTCTTTTGTAAAAGCAAACATTCATAAGGTGGGGGACACCTGTACTAGATTTTGCAAATCCAACAAAAATACATGATTAATTGGCAAATGAAATAAAAACAAAGTTCTGAGTGGGTGAGGCCGTATTTGTAGTTAATATTTCAGGTCAGTGACTGTTCATTAATTAAATGAATCATTGTTTACCTTAAATTAAACATGTTTTAGGATGTAGAAGATGGGCAAAGGTGGAATATAACAGTGGAGATGTTCATGATGTAGGGCAAAAGGGACTGATTGGCTCAAGTATTAGTGGGGCTGGTTGAGAGGGGGATTGATGAGAGGGGGTGATGTGTCTAGAGATTAAGTAGAAGATGAATGAGAACGAGAAAAAGGAGTAAGGCAAAAAAATATTAGAACTAAGGTACATGGCGGAAGCAGTTCAAACAAAAAGTGCAGGAAGAAATTGTCAGGTCAGACAGCACCTCTGGGGAAAAAATAACATTTGGTTTAATGTTTTTGGAATTAATCAGAACTGGCCAATTTGGATACTTACAGAAAAGGCTGTGTGTCTGACATTCAGCACCGAGGGCTATAATCTGCCAATTCAAAGGATAAGATGCTTTGCATCTAAGGTTCCCAGACTTCTATGTGGAAGGTAGGAAGCCAATGATATGGGGGCTAGAATGGAACTGGGAAACAATTTTCATCCCTCAATTATGTCTATCCCTTCATAATTTATTTGTTTCTATAAGATCCCCTTTCATTCTTCTGAATTTCAGCAAGTATATTCCAAGGTGACTCAATCCTCATAAACTAACTCTCTCATCTCTGAAATCAACCTGGTGGACCTCCTCTGCACTGCCTCCAAGACCTGTATATCTTAAGTAAGGAGACCAGAACTACATGTAGTAGTCCAGCCATACCCTGCAGCATAACCACTCTGCTCTTAAATTCAACCCCCTTAGCAAAGAAAGGCCAACATTCTATTTGCGCCTTGATATTTTGTTGCATCTGCAAACCAACCTTTTGCTGGTCGTGCACAAGCACTCCCAGGTCCCTGTGCGCAACAGCATGCTGCAATCTTACTTCTAAAGTCGAGGACCTTGCATCTACCAGTTATACTGCATCTGCCAGGCCCTTGCCCGTTCACTTAACCTGTCTATATCACTGCAGACTGCAGTGCCCAATTTACTATTTGACTTAATTTTGTGTCATGAGCAAACTTAGATACGCTACTCTCTGTGCCCTCTTCCAAATCTTTAATGTATATCATGAACAGTTGTGTGCCCAGCTCCAACCCTTGTGGCATTCTGCTCACCACTGACTATCAATGAGAGATTTATCCCAGCTGCCTTCAATTGCCTCCACCCATTACCCGTAATTTCATTCATCCTTATGGGTTTTTTTAAAACATGGCATCTTACCATAAGCCTTCTAGAAATCCATGTATTTCCATTGCTGCACTCATTAAGAAATCCAGAAAGTTTGGGCTCCTTTACTTACTCTGCTCTCCTTTAGTTACTTAACAGGTACCCTTGGCCAAAGATCTTAGCACTCATTTGATACCATCCCCAATTAGGTTTTTTTTTCCCCCTCTCTGTATATTAAATAGATTTCAATCTTTTAATGTCCATCTGTCCTGGGGCTCTGATATTTAAATTAATCTCAGCCAAGCCCAATCCACGTTAGGATTCCAGGACTATGTCAACCTTTCCAAAACCAGTCCGTGTGCACACAGAAAGCCCCATTTGGGTGCTAATGGTCTAGTGCAAAAAGAGGTATTTGGTGGACTGGACAACAGCTGTTTACCTTTTCTCCACTGTTGCACCTAAATTTCTAGACCCACCATGTCCTTTAAGAGTGTTATTAATTTTAATCTGCATTTTAGATCTTCCTTTCAGTTCGTTCTCTGGCAGATTAGTGGATAGAGAAGGAGAAATCAGAGTATGATGTTGAATGTGATTGGGTTTAAATGCTGTCAACAACAGAAGTGATGTACATTTTAAATTCCTCTGTAGTTTGTCAGTTGCTTTCTCTTCAATGTGTGTAATCTTTTACTGTACATTTGAGGATCACTAATAATTAATTTTCTTTTCCAGTCCATGGGTCTGTTAGATAAAAAGAGCCTCAAGATTAGTGGAATAAAGTAAGTGTATTTTGAGTTATTTGCTAGCTTTTGTGAGTTCTGCCAAGGTTATACCTATACCATTCCTTTATCCCTTTTGTGCTGTCTTTTTCTACTGAATTTATATCTCTTATTCCATACAAATGTTTCATTCCTTTGCAGTCGGCTTTGTGTGTTATTTTTCAAGCTTGTTCAGGTGCACAAGGGCTCTTTTTAATCATATTGTGCTTTCTCATCAGGGATTTCTCATGGTCTCCAGGTGATAATGTTATTGCATTTTGGGTGCCAGAGGATAAAGATATTCCAGCCAGAGTCACTCTAATGCAGTTTCCAACAAGGCAAGAAATAAGAGTGCGCAATCTTTTCAATGTGGTGGACTGTAAATTACACTGGCAGAAAAATGGAGATTACCTCTGTGTGAAAGTAGATAGAACTCTGAAAGGTATACAGGTATGTGCTTAACCTGGGCAATATGGTCAACAAAGGGATTTTTTCCTAATTTATGTAAAGCCTAAACTCTCATTGATGGAGGATCTATAATACGCACCTTTTAATTAATATGAAATAGAACTTGAATTTTGAGGAGGATATTGGGGACAGTTGTAGATCCTGAGTCATGGTTAATTAAAATGTAATTCAGAGATAAGGGAAAGGACGGAGGCAATGTCTTTGCAAAGATTTTAAAGCTAATACATTTAAACAAGATTGCTTATGTGCTCAATCTTTGAGCTACAGCAATGGGATTAGTGTTGCACTGATTTTTTTCAAAGAGCCATCTATGAGAATGTAGGCCTCCTGTGCTGTAAAATTTCTCCATCAGATTAGGACAGAATAAATGGGGATCAGTTGACAACTGAAATACTGAATTTAATCCATAGTTTGTGACCTTACTCCCCAGTTAATATGTGAATGTGTAGGTTTTGCACAGTGGATATTCTGGCATTCTCTGGATTTGGTGGTGCTGGACTAGCAGATTTTTCTGAACTTACTGGATAGCATTCCCTAATAACATCCTAATGCACTTAATGTATTATTGTATAACCCTCTCACCATGTCTCATAACAAACTTGGCTCATTAGCTAACTCTGGCTAGCAGCCTCGTGAATCGGCGTTGCATGGAGAAGGCGACCTTCAATAAGCAACACGTTTCTCGAGTCAGTATGATTCATGTTCAACCAAACAGGATAGTTGGAATGTTCCAATAAGGGAACAAAAATTATGGTGAATGCTGTATAAATGCCACCCCATGCAAAAGTATTGTTTGCCAAGAAAATAAGACCTTACACCAGCATAAAATTAGAGTAGAAGTATATTTACAGATATTTCAATGTTAATGAACAGTTAATAGGGGGAAAACAATGGCCCAGTACAGCTAAATCAGTCAAAATGTGCATTTAAACATTGGAGCTCATTTCTGGAGTGGTTGGGTGCTTCACTTTGATTACTCGCACATTGACCCCACATTCTGCATGAAGGTCATCAGTCACAGTTCAAGCTTCCCTTGAAGACCATTTTGGATGAACTGGCTAACTCAGGAGTATTGTTACTCCTCCTTAACCATTCATCTGCACAAAACACTTTTTACAACAGGATCTCTCCTATGAGCAGTATTCTGCGAGCATCTTCCCCTGTGCTCTGGTCCACACCTCGTCTAAAACCTCCCAACCGAAAAGCTAAAACCAGAATACTGTCCTTCAGAAATCTGATCCTGCCTAAATCTTTCGAATGTTCCATGGCACCCCCACACCAGACAGAATGCAACCAAGGCAAACTCAATTGGCTGACATAGCATTCATAAGTTTAGCAGAGGACTCATTATCTTAGTCAAAGGCAGAACACTGGTCTATGAAGCTTAATAGAACATTCTGCGGTTGCTGAAAATTTGCTAACTAAAATACCTATTGGTATAGCAGGGGAAATATAATAAAACATGCCCTTAACCAGGGCATTACAACTGTTCCACAGTAGTATAATAAATTTTCAGTGAGTTTAAAAAGAACAAAGGAAACAGGAGTTGTTGACCTAGGTGTGGGTTATTGGAGTTTTATTGTGGATCTTTTCTTTCAGTGAAATTTGTACCAAATCTGTTGCAGCAACATTTGACTGTGCTCTGGCAGTTGCGGTTGCAGTGTAACAACTTAATCATAATTGTTGGAACATTTTTATTGGAATTGTTGGAACATTTTATTGTTGGAATTATTCTTAAAACTTATTTCTCATCCATGGTTTTAAAGACTGGGAAATGTACACATTTTAAGTGCAGTGTCCAAATTTATGTAAAGCAGATAGTGTGGTTTTGTAGCAATTGGCATTTGTGATTTCAACTAATCCACCTCAGGCAGTGATAGTAATAACTGCTGTCAATTGTTTTGACATGAAATACATTGCATGTGTAATGTTTAGTAAGCTTTTCATTTATAGGGTCTTGTGACTAACTTTGAAATCTTCAGAATGAGGGAAAAGCAGGTTCCTGTAGATGTTGTGGAAATGAAAGGTGAGTTGTGGCTGATTTATTCTTATAATTGAACAAACATATCAGTTTTGATATTGCCATGAAAGTTCATCTTTTATTGTCTACAATTCTAATTGATGTTTTATAAGCAGAATATGTAGCATACTTACCTCTTTTTTTAAACAAATGAGTTGGTAGAATGATACAGCACAAGGGGACCCTTATTTGTGTCAGCACATTTAATCCTAGACCCTGAATTGATCTTCTTGACAGTGGAAGTCATTGTGCTTCAAGCAGTTATCCAGTTTATCATTAAATGTTGTTATTAAATCTGCCTTCAGGCAGTGCATAATGGATCATAAAAATCTTTTGCTTTGAGAATGCAGTTCTTCTGTTGCCTTTGCTTACTTTGTTAAATTCTTTAAATAATCTGATACTGGAAGAGAATTCTTTTCACCAAGCCCCATAATGATATTTAAATCTCAGATTCTGTGCTCTGTTAAATGTCCATAGTCTTTCATCGCTAGAACGTTGTATTGGAATTTAACCCCCAAATGTCTGTGGCCATATTTTCCCACCATATTCCATCTTGCTTAATTTTTAGAACGACTGCTTGTAATTGTAGTTGTTGTCATCATCATCGTATGTGCTGTGTTGTATGATGTGGGCAATCGTGGTGTATGACCATGATTGTTCTTGGCAAATTTTTTTACAGAAGTGGTTTGCCATTGCCTTTTGGACTGTCTTTTTACAGGATGAGTGACCCTAGCCACTATCGGTACCTTTCAAAGATTGTTTGCCTGGTGTCTGTAGTTGTATTATCTGTCCATAAAGCTGGTGAGATCATATCATTTATAAGGACCTTAACATTCCTGCCATCTTCAAAGTTGTATCCCCTCTCTTTCCTTTTTGGTCCTGCGCTATCTTCTGTTCACATAGTATGTGTTGATTCTTGTTCTCTTACATTAAATTAAATTACATTGAAGTAGAATTGGGCCAGTCGGTCCATCGAGTCTGCTCCCCTACTCCATCATGGCTGATACACTTTTCCTCTCACCAACATTCTCTTGCTTTTTCACTGTAATCTTTGACACCCTGACTAATCCAAGAACCTATCAATCTCCTCTGTAAATATACTCAATGTCTTGGCTCCCACAATGGTCTGTGGCAATGATTTCCACAGATTCATCACCTTCTGTCTAAAGAAATTCCTTCTCGTTTCTTATTTTTAAATGGTTGTCCCTCTTTTCTGAGGCTGTGCCCTCTGTCCTAGACTCACCCACTATAGGAAACATCCTTTCCACATCCAATCTATCGAGACCTTTCAATATTCGATCGGTTTCGATGAGATATCACCCTCATCCCATTCTTCTAAACTCCAGCAAGTGCAGGCCCAGAGCCATCAAATCCTTCTCATATGTTAACCATTTCATTCCCAGAATTATTCTCTTGAATCACCTCCAGGCCCTCTCCAATGCCAGCACACCTTTTTGTAGGTAAGGTGTCCAAAGCTGCTCACAATACTTCCAAGTGTGGTCTGTTCTGACCAGTGTCTTATAAGGCCTCAGCATCACGTCCTTGCTCTTCTAGTTGTCTCAAAATGAATGCTAATGTTGCATTAGCCTTTCTCACCACCAACTTAACCTTCAAGTTAATCCTTAGGGAACCATATAAAAGGATTCCCAAGTTCCTTTGCTCCTCTGATTTATGCATTTTTATCCACATTTTAGGACATAGTCTGTGCCTTTATTCTTCTATCAAAGTGCATGACTATACACTTCCCTACACTATATTCCATTTGTCACTTCTTTGCCCGTTCTCCCAATCTCACCAATTCTTTCTACAGATTTCCTGCTTCCTCAACACTACCAGCCCCTCCCCGTATCATCTGCAAACTTAGCCACAAAACCATCGATTCTGTCATCCAAATCATTGACATATAACATGAAAAGGAACTGTCCCAATACCAACCCCTGCGGAACACTACACGTACTAGCAGCCAATCAGAATAAATACTCTTTATTCTGACTCTGTCTCCTGCCAGTCAGCAAATCTAGTATCTTTCCTGTAATACCATGGGCTTTTGTTAAGCAGCCTCAAAAGTGCGGCACCTTGTTAAAGGCCTTCTGAAAATCCAAGTAAGCAACATCCACTGACTCTCCTTTGTCTATCCTGCCTATTATTTCTTCAAAGAATTCCAACAGATTTGTCAGTAAGATTTCCCCTTAAGTAAGCCATGCTGACTTTGGCCTACTTTATCATGCATCTCCAAGTACCCTGAAACCTCGTCTTTTAATAATCACCCCAATGTCTTCCAACCATCAAAGTCAGGCCAACTGGCCTATAATTTCCTTTCTTCTGCCTCCTTCCCCTAAAGAATGGAGTAACAATTGCAATTTTCCAGTCCTCTAAAACCATTCCAGAATCTAGTGATTCTTGAAAGATTATTACCAATTGCCTCCACAATCTCTTCAGCTATCTGTTTTGGAATCTGGTCAGTCTGGTCCAGATGATATATCTACTTTCAGGCTTTTCCGCTTCCCACGCACCATATCCTTAGTAATAGCAAATGTACTCATTTCTGCCTCCTGACACTTGAATTTCTGGCATATTGTTAGTGTCTTCCACAGTGAAGACTGACTCCAAATAATTAAGTCCTTCTGGCATTTATTTGTCCCCCTCTTTTACTCTTTGTATAACTGAAAAACTTGGTTTTCATCTTTGAAATTGTTAGCTAGCTTGCCTTGTTTTCTCTCCTTATGGTTTTTAGTTGCCTTCTGTTGGTTTTAAAAGCTTCCAAATCCTTTAACTCCCCACTCGTTTTTGCTGTATGTATTTGTATTCTCATGAGAATGATGCTATCTACAGCACTATAATCAATTAAAAATATTCTCAGAGTAGAGAGGATCATAGACATCCTATTCAAATCATTATATAAATTATGCCTCATTTTCTTGAATATGATGCAAACATACTTGATCACCAGTGAGTGTAAAAGTTCAGTTTGAATGAAGCTCATCTGAATTACACTCATTCTGAATGTAATTCAGAAATGTTAATTATATTAAGGACATTTAGCTTCCTGGCATTTTGTATAAGTTCTGGCTGACATTCTAGAAATTACATAATAGATAATGTGAGTGGAGAAAACTACTAGAAGTGTTTCATTTTTCAGTTTATCTGAAGTACATTGTAAGTACCGTAGATTCCGGACTACAGAGCGCACCTGATTAAAAGCCGCTGGCTCTAATTTTAGAAATAAAATCAATTTTTTACTTGTAAAGGCCGCACCGGATTTTCGGCCGCAGGTGTCCCACGTTGTAATATGAGATATTTACACAGAAAGATATTACACGTGAGGATTTTTTAACTTTTAATTAAATCCATATGGTAACAAAAACAAATACATATTGCAAATGCTTTTTTTCGAACCGTGCCCGTAACGCGGCTACTTTTAAATATACGTTGCGTATACTTCTTTACTGAACAACATTCCAATATCTCCTAACGACTGGTAAAAAATATATATACTGCAGCCTACCAGGAAAAGTTATTGATCGCCTTTAACTTAAAAGCAGCGTTTTCGCTCCGCCGCCCCCCCCCCCCCGCCGTCCCGTTTATCGCAAACGGCATTTAAAAGCAGCGTTCGCTCAGATCTAATGCCGCTCGCCCTCTCCTTCCCGTTTATCGCAAACTGGTATCCCACAAGACGCGGCGAAACCGGGTGTGACGTCTTAGCATCCCGCGATGTAGTACAGAAAACAAATATAGTTAAAACTCTTCTAACTTTAACTAGAAAATGAATTACTAAGCGAAAATATTATAAACTAAATAACTGCCATAAAGGCAGCACAATGCTTTTCTTCGAGTGTTTTCCATGTTGATGAGGGTGAGTACAAATGACTGATTTACAATAATTTAATTGTGAAAGTGCGCTTGATTTATCGTACAATTTCATTGGACCTCTGTGAACTACTCATCAATTTTATTGGTCTACTGTTACGAGGCAAAATGTTTACGAGGCGGCATGAAAAAAAATCATGTATTAGCCGCTCTGGATTAAAGGCCGCAGAGTTCAAAGCTGTTCAAAATGTGGGAAAAAAGTAGCGGCTTAAAATCCGGAATCTACGGTATTTAAACCCAGTCTCTTTCATTAGTTATTTATTTTGGGATTTTGGATGGGGTACTGTAGATGGTGAGAAATGAGAATGTAAATGAGCTAAATATTAATGTATCATTTGAGAAGCTCAAATTCAAGGTGGTTTGGAGTGTTTACATGTATCCATGTCTTTGTTTATGGTGTAAGCAATTTTAATAGGCTTTTAAAATAACTTGTCTTTTTGTATTCCATATTTTATTAGAGGGTATCATAGCTTTTGCTTGGGAGCCAAATGGAAGTAAGTTTGCTGTTCTACATGGAGAAACACCTAGAATATCGGTATCTTTCTACCATGTGAAGAATAATGGCAAAATTGAACTAATCAGTGAGTAATTGCCTATTGAATTTATTGTTGACAGTCTTGCATTAATGTTACCTTGATTTTGCTTTCTCCTGTCCCACTCATTTAAATATTAATAATTCTGAAGACTTTTATTGGGTTACCGAAAAGGAACCCAGTTAGGTCCTCTGTGCACTTAACTCTATTAATTGGGTGTATGTTTCAGCATTTTAATCTTTGCTGTTTGAAAACAAGACTAGATTAGATGATTGTCCAACAATTCTGCTCTTATAGGCACAGAGAAGTAAGAACATAGAACACCACAGTAGAGAGCAGGCCCTTCAGTCTGTGATGCTTGTGTCCAATATGAAGCCAATTTGAACTTATTCCATCTGCCTGCTCGTGGTCTATGCCCTTCGATTTCCTGCCTGTTCCTGTGCCTGCCTATATGTCTCTTAAGTATTGCTGCTGGATCTTTCTCCACCACTTCCCCTGGAAGTGCGTTCCAGGCACCTTCCACTCTATGCTTTTAAAACCAAGCATGCCACAGACATCTACTTAAAGCTTTCCCTTTCCTGCTTTAAATTTATGCCTTCCAGTAATTGACATTTCCAACCTGAGGAAAAATTCTGCCTACTCTTTCAGGCCATCCTTGATCAAGATAATTTTTTAAAAATCCGGTCTACCATAAAGGACCTTGTTGAACGCTTTACTTAAGGTCCACATAGACACCATGCACTTGCCCTAACCTCATCAAACATTGTCGCCTCTAATCACACACGCACAGACTCTCACGCACACCTTTAAAGTCCGTGCTTTTCCAGGCGTGAGTACATCCTGCCCCTAGAAATCTTCTCCATTAATTTCCCAGGGTTTGCTGTCTTATAATGTTCTGGTTCTTGAAGTACCTTAGGGTAAATCCTATCAGGTCTTGGAGACTTCTCCATCCTAATGTTCTTTAAAGCACCCAGTACAACACTACCTCCTAAAGCCCCAGAATGTCAGCATACAGTAAAATATAAGGATGTATTTGTTTGAGTCTTAAACTCAGTGCTTGCTTTATTGCTTGGAATACATTTTATATTTGCTTTCAGTTCACTCATTAAGTGTATTGAGCGTAAAATTAGGGTGTTAACCAATGTGGGTTTGTAATTTAAATTAATTCCTTTGGAATCAGCAGGATTTTATAATCATAATTACTGTTCAACTATTAACCAGTGTTCAGTTTTATTACTGTTAAAACTCTGATGTTAAAATATTTGTGGTTATGAGCACATAAAATGACATTTCCCAGGGAGAAAAGATAATTTGACAAGATATAGGGAAAAGAAAAATGAATGATTTATTATGTACAATAACAATTGCAGACTGATGACCTTCAAATATTGATCTATGACATAAAATATAAGATTGGTTGCTATTTTTAATGGTTAATTTTTGCTATCTGCTAAGAGTTGACTTTTGTCAATCTGTTCTTGTAACAATAGATTCTGCCAGCATTGTGCAGTAAAGGTCAAATAGCAGCAGGAGATAGTTGTGATGTTAAAATTAAGATAAAATGTATTTAGCTGTGATCTCTTTCTGCAGAAATGTTTGACAAACAACAAGCTAACAGCATCTTTTGGAGTCCACAAGGCCAGTTTGTGGTACTAGCTGGTCTGAGGAGGTGAGTGATGTTATAGTATTAAGATTATTCTGCATTGGCTGTCTTTCTATTGAAACTTTTTCAGGTAAAAGTGGATGGAGAGGAGAGGGTTTTTGGTCAATATCAAAATAAAAGGTAAAATGTAGTACAATTCAGATTTGTCTCAAGCAGAGATACGTGGTGATTTTTGTGAGATTTTCATCGTAGGTGTTCTTCAGAAAGGTAGCTGAAAGGTATTTTTGGAAGAGCTGCTGGAATTTGTGTTTTTCTTTTATTTTAAGAACCTTTGACTATTATACAACAGTTATATAATCCTGCAGAATATCTGCCATTTTGATGTAAAACATTACGAGAGTTGCATCAAAAGTTTAAATTGACAACTGTGTTATTAAGCAACACTCAATTCAAGTGGACATATCCATCTGAAAAAGTAAAAGCTGCATTTGTGTTCAGGATATTTTCCAGTCTGAGTGACTTAAAAACAATTTGTGGTCACTGAAATTTATGGATTTATCTGTTCTGGGACCCTTTCACTTTGATTTTTATAAATGACTTGGATGAGGAAGTTTGCAGATGACATGAAAGTTAGTGGTACTGTGGATAGTGTAGCGGTTACAATGGAACATTGGCAGGATGGGCTAGGAAGTGGTTAACAGTTTAATCCAGAAAAGTGAAGAGATGCATTTTGAAAGGTTGAACTTGAAGGCAGAGTACAAAGTTAATGGCAAGATTCATAGCAGTGTAGAGGAGCAGAGGGATTTTGGGGTCCAAGTCCATCAATCCCTCAAAGTTGCCGTGCTGTTTCATAGGGTGGTTAAGGTGTGTGGTGTGTTGCCCTTTATTAGTCAGGGGATTGAATTCAATAGCTGCAAGCTAATGTTGCTGCTGCATAAAACTCTTGTTTGACCACGTTGAGTGTTGTGGTCAGTGCTGGTCACCTCATTATAGGAAGGAAGTGGAAGTTTCAGAGTGGGTGCAAAGGAGATTTATCAGGATGCTCCCTGGGTTAAAGTCAGAAGAGTTGTTGAAAAATACAACACAGAAACAAGCCCTTTAGTCTATCTAGTTCATGCCAACCCATTTAAACTGCCCAGTCCTGTTGACTTACACCTGGGCCTGTGCCCTCCATACTCCTACCATCTGTGTACTTTCCAAATATCTCCTAAACATTGAAATCAGGCTCGCATACACCAGTTTGCATGGCAGCTTGTTCCACACACGATCCACTGAGTGAAAAAGTTTCCCCACATGTTCCCCTTAAACTTTTTATCTTTCACCCTTAACCCATGACCTCTAGTAATAGTCCTGCCCAATCTCAATGGAAAAAGTCTGCTTGCATTTAACCTACCTATTCCATTCAAAATTTTGTATATCTCTATCAAATTTCCCCTTAATCTTTTACGTTCCAATGAATAAAGTCCTTACCTATTCAGTCTTTTCTTATAACTCAGGTCCTCCAGACCTGGCAACATCCTTGTAATTTTTCACTATACTCTTTCAACCTTATTTACATTTTTCCTGTAAGTCAGTAACCAAAACTGCACACAATACTCCAAATTAGGACTCACCAACATCTTGTACAACTTCAACATAGCATCCCACTCCTGTACTCAGTACTTTGACTTATGAAGGACAATGATGTGCCAAAAGATTTCTTTATGCCCCTATCTTCCTGTTGTGCTACTTTCAATGAATTATGGACTTGTGTTTTAGCACCCTCCTCAGTGCCCACCGGTCACTGTGTAAGACTTGCCCTGGTTGGTCCTACCCAAAGTGCAACACCTCACACTTGTCTGCATTAAATTCCATCTGCCATTTTTCCAACTGGTCCAGATCCTGCTGCCAATTCTAAGTCTTCCTCACTGTTCACTACACCCCTAAATTGAGTGTCATCCTGAAAATTTGCTGATAACCACATTATCATCTAGATCATTGATATAGGTGACAAACAACAGACGCAGCACCAATCCCTGTGGCACTCCACAGGCCTCCAGTCAGAGAGGTAACCATCTACCACCACTCTCTGCTTCTCCCACAAAGCCGATGTGTAAAACATTTCAAAGGTTTCAAGTGTACATTTAATGTCAAGAGTATAATGCATCCTGAAATGTTTTTTTCTTCGCAACCATCCACAAAATCAGAGGAGTGTCCCCAAAGAATGAATGACAGTTAAATGTCAGAACCCCCCCCCCCCCCCAGCTCCCTTCCCTCCTGTACGTAGGCGGCAGCAATGATTCCCCCCCCCCTCCCCACCAGCAAAAAAAAGCATCGGCACCCGCCACTGAGCACTCAAACATGCAGCAAAGCAACAGCATAGACACAGACTTGCAGTTACCCAAAGACTACTCGTTCACCCGGTATTTGACATGCTGCAGGCTCTCTCTCTCTCTCACCCTAATAAGGGAGAAAGAAATGGCTCTCACAGCAAAAGAAGAGACATAACAAACGGCTCGCTGGTTTGTGATGTTAAAAGTCCATTGTGTCGCTTTTTTCCAAACTCTGTGCCCAAAGATCTCAGATGGACTCCCAGGACACACCGATGTGCTGGAACACTGATCTCCAATCCACCCATCTCCAGAGCCATGAGATCCTGGCCCTCTAAAGGCTAAGTGAAGTCTTAGGCCGTGCCCATGACATGTCGAATAACAGCCAGTCATGAAACCCTGAGAGCTGTTTCTGAAGATGCAAGCAAAGGAGTCTCTGTTGGGCGCCATTGTCTTCTCCTAACTTGTACTAATTTATCTTGAATGCCAAACGACTGAACCTTCTTGACCAATCTCCCACACGGGATCTTGTCAAGCGCCTTGCTAAAGTCCATGGAGACAGCATCCACTGCCTTGCCTTCATGAACTTTCCGGGTAATTTCCTCAAAAAAAAACTCTTAAGTTGGTTAAACACAACTTAGTACACATAAAGCCATGACTATCCTTAATCAGTCCCATGTCTATGCAAATACTCATATCTGGTTTCTTTAATTTTCCCACTGCTGATGTCAGGCTCACTGACCTATAATTTCCTGGTTTGTTTTTGGAGCCTTTCTTAAACAGCAGAACATTAGCTATCCTCCAATACTCCGGTTACTTCACCTATTGCTAAAGATAATTTAAATATCTCTGCTGGGGCGCTTGCAATTTCTGCACTTGCCTCCCACAGCATCCAAGGGAACACCTTGTCAAGCTCTGGGGATTTATCCACCCTAATTTGCCTCAGGACAGCAAACACCTCCTCCTCTGTAATCTGTATAGGGTCCGTGACCTTGCTGCTGCTTTGCTTCACTCGTATAGACTGAGTCCGTCTCCCAGACCAGGAATTGTAAGCCAGTGAGCATGACATCAATAGTGGGAAAGTGATTGGAAGGTATTCTAAGGGACTGGATATTTGAGTATTTGGATAGACATGGACTGATTGGGGATAGTCAAATGTAAAAAATCCATTTAAAATCTCCCTTGTCTCTTTTGTCTCCACACGTAGATTATCATTCTGATCTTCCAGAGGACCAATTTTGTCCCTTGAAGTCCTTTGGCTGTTAATGTATCTGTGGAATCCTTTAGGATTCCCCTTCATCTTGTTTGCTAGGGCAACCTCATGCCTTCTCCTGATTTATTTTAAGTGTTTTGTATTTCTCAACCTCCATAGGTACCTCATGTGTTCCTACCTGCCTATTCCTGCTATGCACCTTTTTTTTTCTTAACCAGGCCCTCAATATCTCTTGAAAACCAAGGTTCTCTAAACCTGTTATCTTTGCCTTTTATTCTGACAGGCACATTAGAGTTTAGAGATCATGTCTAATGAGGAAAGATGAGCCAAGCTGGGGCTTTTCTCTTTGGAGTCAAATGTTGAGAGGTGACCTGATGGAAGTGTATAACATGATCAGGGGCATAGAGTGGACAGCCAGTGCCATTTTCCCAGGGTGGCAATGGCTAAGGTCGGAGGGTGTATTTATAAAATGATTGAAAGAAAGCATTTGGACGATGTTAGAGGCAGTGATAAATGCATGAATTACACTGCCAGAAGTGATAGTGGAGGCAGATACATTAAGGATGTTCAAGAGGCTCTTAGATGGGCACATACATGAAAGAAAAATGGAGGGCTATGTGGGAGGGAAGTGTTAGATTCATCTTGGAGTAGGTTAAAAGGTCAGCACCATACCGTACTGTATCATACCTTACTGTTCTATGCCTGTGTAGGAAAGTACTGTTCCTCTAGTTCCACTATACAAAACTGAAAAGGCAATACATAAATTGAGTCATGTGCTTTGTATTTAAATATCTGTTAGTTGGTTAATATAAAGTGTTCTTTATCTGCAGCATGAATGGTGCTCTAGCATTCTATGACACATCAGATTGTACACTGATGAATGTAGCAGAGCATTATATGGCTTCTGATGTCGAATGGGACCCAACCGGACGATATGTAGTTACTTCAGTCTCATGGTGGAGTCACAAGGTAAGCTTAAATACTTATCTCAGATGTCAGATTTCTTATTAGCACTTCTAGACCAGGCTAAATAGAGCAGCAAGTTCAAGTGGGAATTTATATTACATAGAGATAGAAGTGCAGTAGTATAACTGAGGTATGATTGTGTATACAAGAAATGCTGGCACTGGAATCTTCTTGTAACGACTCTTTAAGATAGTAAGTAACAGGACTTGAGTTCTGCATTCTGGAAATGCTGATGGTTCTCTGGGTACAAGAGGGAAAACTGATCTTCCTTAGCATTGAATTTAGTAGAGAAGAGCAAATTGCCTCTGCTTTGTTGAGAAGGGTGTATTTCTGTAGCATCCAGGTGCTTG
The DNA here is from genome assembly GCF_048418815.1 of Hemitrygon akajei. Taxonomy (NCBI): domain Eukaryota; kingdom Metazoa; phylum Chordata; class Chondrichthyes; order Myliobatiformes; family Dasyatidae; genus Hemitrygon; species Hemitrygon akajei. Next base: position 44,281,558 of record NC_133134.1, read on the forward strand.
TGTAATGTCACGGATGTTGTCATGTGTTTTGCACTATTAGGTGGATAATGCATATTGGATGTGGACATTCCAAGGGCGTCTCTTGCAAAAGAACACCAAGGATCGTTTCTGTCAACTGCTGTGGAGACCTAGACCTGCAACTCTGCTCTCTCAGGATCAGCTTAAAGTATGTATCAAGTGCTGCTTTGTTTTTTAATGAAAGTTATTATTGTGACTAATTGATAAATTTTCTCTCAAAGATTTGGTTTGATAGTATCATTTGGTTGAGAGTTAATTTGGAAAAAACATACTAAAGTTGCCTTGTACTGTGCTGTAAATAAGTTAATACCTGATGGGTAAATTACAAAACTTGGTGTGCTGCTAGTCAGATTCAGAGCTTGAATATTACAGCAAAACAAAATACAGGGGAGGCTTTCAAATTTAATATTGGCCCACTAAACCTATTCTATCTTAGCTGAGTTACTTAATGTTGCATTCAAACGTAATTGTCTTGTGTTACTTGGTTGTATGAGGGCAATACTATGCATGTCTTTTAGTGTGCCTACAAGAATTTGAAAGTCTGAAGTCTCCACTATCACTGATATGAATTCTGAGATACTTGATTTTATTTTATGTAGATACATATTGTGACATTAGGTGAGGTGGAAGGCATGAGAGAGAGAGATGAAATGGGATATAATTATCCAATGTGGAGAACACTAAGAAAATGTCTTAGAGTGAATGTAGATATAAAAAGTCAAAATAAATTGGATTCTAGCAATGTTTCTGTGAAAGATGACCAATTTATCATGTTGAGAACTGTATCCATCTTTCTAAATCTATACATATACCTAGCTTTGAATTTACATTTTATCAAGGTGAAGTATAAATACTTTGATATGCCATGAAAGCTTGCAAATTCAGACTTGCAGTCAACTACTCAACATCATTAGCGTGCTATTAATCTAATTGTTTTGCTATTTTATTTCCATAAAACCATTAGATATTGGAGCAGAATTAGGCTATCTGCTCCACCATTTCATCATGGCTGATCCAATTTTCCTCTCAGCTCCAATCCTCTGTCTTCTCCCCGTATCCCTTCATGCCCTGACCAGTCAAGAATCTATCAATCTCTGCCTTAAATATACATATAGACTTGGCCTCCACAGCTGCCTGTGGCAAAGAATTCCACAGATTCACCACTCTCTGGCTAAAGAAATTCCTCCTCATCTTCATTCTAAAAGGACGCCCCTCAATTCTGAGGTTGTGCCCTCTGGTCTTAGATTCTCCCACCATAGGAAACATCCTCTCCATGCCACTCTATCAAGGCCTTTCACCATTTGATAAGATTCATAGAGGTCACCCCTCATTTTTCTGAATTCTAGTGATTACAGGCCCAGACCCATCAAACTCTTCATATGACAAGCCACTCAATCCTAGAATCATTTTGGTGAATCTCCTTTGAACCCTCTCCAGTTTCAGTATATCCTTTCTAAGATGAGGGGTTCAAACCAGTTAACAATACTCCCAAGTGAAGTTTCACTAGTGCTTTATAAATTTTCAACATTGCATCCTTGCTTTTATATTCTAGTCCTCTTGAAAGGAATGCTAACATTGCATTTGCCTTCCTTACCACAGACTCAACCTGCAAAGTAACCTTCAGGGAATCCTGCTCAAGGACTCCAAAGTTACCTCAGTTTTTATTTTAATTTTCTCTCCATTTAGAAAATAGTCAACCCTTTCATTTTCTTCAACCAAACTGCATAACCAAACACTTCCCAACACTATTCTATCTGCCGTTCCTTTGCCCATTCTTCTAATTTATCTGTCCTTCTGTAGCCTCTCTACTTCCTTAAAACCACCTGTCCCTCCAAATCATTGACAAATAATGTAAAAAGTATCAGTTCCAACACAGACCTCTGTGGAATACCACTTGTCACCGGCAACCAGCCAGAAAAGGCTCCCTTTATTCCCATTATCTGCCTCCTGCCAATCAGCCACTGCTTTAACCATGCTAGAATCTTGGCCCTTCTTTAGAACTGAACTCATTTCTATCCCCATTAGGGACGTGGTTACTCCGATCTATGTGACTCAATTATATATTTCCAGTATATACAAAATATTTATTGAAATTAAGCAGTCCAAATTTTTCTTCCAGTGGAATTTTCAGATGAAGTTTTTTGCATGTAAGCTGATTTTATAAAGTTATTAACAAATAGATCTTATTAACAATGTTATAAATGTAATTTTACCTAATTGTAATATTGTGTGTGTATATCTTTTAGCAAATTAAAAAAGATTACAAGAAATATTCAAAAATCTTTGAGCAGAAAGATCGGTTGAGTCAGTCCAAGGCTTCCAAGGTAAGTGTTTTATAGTGAACAAAAGGTTATTGAAATCCAAACCTGCATGAATTACAATTTGTAAGCTTGTTTACTTTATTAAAAGTAACTTGTTTCTTAATTTGTATTCTGTCCATCATGATTTACAGTGAAATAATTATAACCTAGAACTGCTTTTTTGATTCAGATATAAAAGTTACCTTTAAGAATTGACTGTCATTGTAACATTAGTTGTATTGAATCAGTCTGTTGTGTTGCAGCATTAGGTTATAGAGCTTTCATTAGAGTTTTCTCTAAAGTATGTCACTGAACACTGACAATTTCAGTAAATTTCTGCCAAGATTTTTTTAAAATTCAGATTATTTTGGTTAAGAATTTGTTAGCTTTCCTGCATATGCTGAAATTTAGAAATCCCTTTTTCCCCTTATAGACAGGTAAGTGCACAAGATGGTCACTGGTTATATTAACAGTTGACAGCAGTTTGGTGGAATAATATTATTTCAGTGTCTTGTTAATCTCTTCGTGTGAAATCAGGATGGATGTTTAATAGTTCTCCAAGCACTCCTATTTTACGCCATTAGCATCTGGTTAAATTTCTTCAAAACAGAAAATTTTAAATTTATTGTTTATCCCTATCTTTCAGTAAGTAACTCTTTAGGGTCAGTCTCCTACATTAATGAAATTCTTTCTTTAAAGGAATTAGTAGATAAGCGGCGTAAAATGATGGAAGAATTCCATAAATATCGTGAGAAGGCTACTCAAATTTACGCAGAGCAGAAGCCCCAACGTTTAGAGCTCCGTGGAGGTAATTGAGTTTCTGGTTAATCTGTTCAGTGCTAAAATTGACAGGTTTAAGGACTATTGCTGTGGGGTTAATAAAATCAATTTAATAAGTATACATCTTGGGACAAACTAACCACAAAGGTAATTTTCCAAATGTGTGCTAAATAAGCTTATTTTTAACATTAGTAATAAAGTTTGTGTTTGTGGTGGGAAAGGTCATTTAGTTTACCATTTTTCTGTAGTATGTTAAAAGGATAATCGCTTTTTGTTGTAAAATAGATATTTCAAGTCAATACAATTTTTATTTTGATCTCTTAATATCATCTTTGTGAAATTTGTACGTTCTTTTCCTGATCATGTGAGTTACCACAGGGAGCACTAGTTTCCTCCATCATCCCAAAGATTTGCTGCTTGTGAATTGGCCGAGGGTAGGCGGCCAGTGGAAGAATCGAGAGTGTTTAAAGACCATGTCATAGGGAAACAGTGTTGAAATGGGGCTGATATACTGGCTTTCAGGCCATGCACAAACTTAATAATCTGAATGACAATCTACATTATAAGCAAATATGAAATACAATACAGTATGGTTGTCCTAAAGTATGTAAAGTTCTACTTGAAAATTGGCCCATCCACATAAAGGAAACTTAATTATTTCATTGATTAAAAATAATTGCAGGAGTTTTGATTCTGAGTTTAAGAAATTTGGCATTCAAATATTTACGTGAGGTGGAATAAAAACAAATTGTGGACTAGATGCTCTGGCTGCAGCCACCTTGCACATCAGAATAGCATCCTAGCTTACATTTATTTAATGAATTGGATGCTGCTTTGTATCTAGGTTTCATAACTAGAGCAATGAGCACCTTGAACTGGTTCTTGACAGGTGAGTGTAACATTTCCGTTTAAAATGAAATGGAAATACCACCTTGGTTGGACAGGAATTCTTACATTTATAACAAAGTGCACAAGTTGGTTGAAGTTGGGGCCTCACCTAATTTAATTTGATTAAATTATGCTTAACGCTGCATGCTATCTTTTTTTTAAAAAAAGGAAGATTTCTTGATTTAAACAGTAAGACAGAAACATTTTACCTGAACAAAACTCTACTGATTGAACTGGTGTTAAAACGTCCTTTTGAGAAAAATAAAAATCCTTGCAATTAAATTCTTCCTCCTTTCCTTGCAGGTGTTGACACTGATGAGCTGGACAGTAACGTTGATGATTGGGAGGAAGAGACTGTTGAATTTTTTGTGACAGAAGAAATTATCCCTGTTGGAGATCAGGAGTAGTCTTATACAGGTGAGCTACTATAATAATATGGAATCTTTAGACTTTGTTAAGTGTAGTATGAAGAAAGGGAAGACTTAGTCTTTAATACTTGAAGAAGCAGGAGACATTATAATGGGAAGTTAAGAGGTGGTTGAGGTTTAAAACAAATAATTTTGCATTAGATGCCACAAAGTGAGAATTTTTGATTATTAATTATCAGAATAAATTCCCAGGACACCAGATGGCTGATAACCTAGGGATCTAAAACTAGTGTCTGCTGAAATAGTATATACATTAGTGGCAATCTTATAAAAATGTACCAATTATATTGTTCAAGAAAGGGATCGAGAGAAAATGAGTTGCCGCAGGAGATGCTAGCTTGGTATAAGTTGGTGGATGTATACTAGAATCCAATAATTGTAATGGGGTCAAGGTTAAATGATGTGTGAGGGAGTGGTTAGTATGGTTTTCTGAAAGTGAAATTATTTGACATGAGAAATAGTAATCTGATAGAATACTGTATAGCCTTGATCTGATTTTCCGCAAGGATATGATTAGCAAGCTAGATAAAGATCTTGTAGTTTATCTGACTTTCAAAGGGCACTTTGGCAAATGCTACATAAAAGACAGTGGGGCCAAGATGTATGGGATAATGTATTAGCAGGGATAAAGAGTTAAAGAATAAGAATAAAGGAATAGAAATAAATATGGTATAACTATTTGTCACAGGTTGACTGCTTTTGGGATTAATGTTGAGCCACTTATGGTTTTCAAGTAACTATAGATGAAAAGGCTGAAGGTGATGTATGTAGATTTGCTTTTGGGAGAGTACTAGAGGACAGGAATCTGCAAAAGCACTTTATTTGATTAAGTGGGGAAAAACTTGGGGGAAATTATTCATCTTGGTATAAGGACCACTAGAGTTTGTTTAGAAACACCAATACTTAAGTCCTGACACAATGAAGGATTCAGGCTCTGGTATATGGAAACTCAATGTGTAGTAAGCATCTTGGCCTCTCTTTTTCTTTGCAAGTTGTTTGGAATGCAAATATAAGAAACTTGCTGGACCATTGACATCATACCTTGAATGCAGCTTTAATCTCTGTACCCATTCATATGACTGATCTTTCCGTAGTGAAAAGCTCAGTTCTGAGTGAGCAAATGTGAATGTATGCTACCCTTCAGTGAAGTTTTGAAGAAAATGCATGATCTCATTGAAGTATACTATATTCAGTGGAAGTTGATAAGCTAAACGTTCAGGAATTATTCCCCATGGCTGGAAAGTCTGGAATAATGGTGCATAAACTTTAAAAAAAAAGGTCACATATAAGATTGATACAAGAAATATCTTGAATTCCCAATCCAACAGATTATATTCTGAATAAACATATTCTGGTCTGAGATTGATAGGGTTTTTAATCAACTGATTTGAAGATTATAGACTTGGGGTAGAGGATTGCTATATTCTTAATGAACTGCTAAATAAGCTTGGAACAAATTGATTATTCATTGTTCTGATAGAACATCCAATTTTGAAATGAGTAAATATAAAAATATATACTTTAAAGATTGAAAACTCTTGGTTGTGGCTACAAACATTTCTGTTGTGACTTCTATTTAAATAAAACTTTTATCATTACAACATTTGAATTGGAACATTGCAAATAATTGTACTTCCTAACATAAATTACAATCTAGTAGAGTTTTCTGTTAATGCAAGCTAACTGAATTTTTGGTATGAAGTATTCTCAATCTTGGAATATCCCAAAGTACTTTACAGTCAATAAATTAGTTTTGAATTGAACCACTATTACATAGGAAACAAGACAGCACATTTCCAAAATCCAAGACACAGCAGTGAGATAACTTTGAAATAATCTCCTTTAGTCCTGTAAATTAAGGAAATTGTGGGTCTGATTACTGTGGGTAGAGGGGATAAAATCCTACTGTTTTTCCAAAATCATGCCATGTAATTTTTAATGTCCAATTGAGAGAGGAATTGGGGCCTCCATATCCAATGAAAGAGCAGCTGTAAAGAGCACCTGCAGATTTACAATCGTTGGATATTTTTTCAGTGCATTTGCAAACAGTTTTGTTTGTTGTTTTTCCCCAGTGCCACCATATTTTTCAGCGAAGCCGATTTCTCCTGTGTCACCTGGAAGTTCAATGTGCTCCACTCTGCAAAGATCATCACAGTGCCTTTTCCTATATTAATTTCCGTGGTGGTGATAAAGACGCTGCCTTCACTTCTACCAATTGTGAATAAATTTCACTAATTAGCAGCAGCTCTGCAGTTTACTTTGTGTAACTCGCTAGTCACTGTGGAAGCTGTCATTGGTTTAAGTAAGTATAATATTGAGGCACTCTTTCCTGTAGCCATGGGCTATTTTTACATCCATGGTAAATTAACATTGCATTTTGTATGGAGGAATATTGAGACTACAAAGAAAATTATTATGTATTTTAGTGTCCACTTAAGGCACTACAGTGGACTGTATCCTCCTCCATTCAGGTTATATCTGACATCAAATGGGATAAAATAAAGCTTAGTAACACCAATTACTATTGTACTTGTGTATTGATTACTTAACAACTTCAGTCCGAAGAAACTGCATGCCTTGCTGACTTTGTCACATCAAGGTAAACCATAAACTGTGCTGATAATATACAAACCATTACAAACGCAGGCTTGCATTCTGCTGGTCTACAGTCTGCTCAGTTTCATTAGGCACAATAAATTCTAAACAATACTAAATGTAAGTTTTAATAAATGACTATTTGTCTAATCAATTAAAGAGCTGTAGGAGTACCCTAAAGTCTACATATTAATTTGGATGCTAAGGAAATCAGTTTTCCCATATTGATGCCAAAATTGAGCATTAAATTATATTAGAGCAGGACAATTTGATCTGATTGGGTTGGTGGTTATTTACCAATAATCTTTCAGAGCAATTCTTAATTTGCAGTGAATTTATGTATTTTTGCAGAACTGCACAGTTGTAACAATATCCAGTCTGAGTCTTGAGTTTAAATAGTTCAGACTTTATGAGAAGTTTTTTTTAATTGAGTAATCTATGGCAAGTGAATAATCAATTTATATATTGCATAACAGGTACATGCTGGAATTGCATACCTCTCTCCAACAGGTTTTTGAGTAATCCAGTGCTGAAACTTCGTCCGTGTTGCTGATCTTGAAGCACAAGTCAGGAAGAAGGGAATGGGAGGGGTGTGATGCTGGGGCAGATAGATTTGAACATCTAGTAGAAGACTGAGTAAAGCAATGCTTCTCGCAGAGCCATCTATTCATTTTAAAGATCATTATCAATCCTGCCACGTCAAAATTATGTAACCTTTTCAAAACATAGCATGTGTGCCGGCAGGAATGTCTTGCAGCATCTATGGGAGATAAAATGGAGCTATTACAAAATTTAAGAACATGAATAAAATCAGTAAAGGAGATGATCCCTGTTGGATATTGGTGCATGTAGAATAAATAATCATACAGTTGGTCCTGTAACCTTTCTGTGAAGTGGATGTGCCTTCTAGAAAGACTTTGATCTGCTCATTCTCTGTTAGAAGTGAAGCAGCTACTATCTTAGTTCTTTTGATGGAATATTGATGTAGTGTCCATTTTGTAGTAAGGAATGGCTAATATTTTGAATTATTAAGATTGGTTTCAAAGATTATAATAGTAATTGTACTGCTGATTGAGATTATTTGTACTCCTGTGCCGTGGTTTAAAGATCTCAGTCATACAGCACGAAAACAGGCCCTTTACCCCATTACATTCATATCAACCGTCTGTATTAATTCCATTGATCAGAAGTTGGTCCATAGGGGTTGTAGTGCTTACTCAGATGCTTTTGAAATGCTGTGAATACCTGTTTAACCAGCCTCTTAGACAATGGGATGCTGGGCACAGAAAATAACAGCATGGAAGTTATGGTCCATTTTTTTTTTAACACTAGTTAGACTACAGCTGGGGAATCGTGCATTTTTGGTCACCAAACCACAGGAAGATTGTGATTGGTGTAGAGAAGATGCAGTTTGAGAGATATGATAGGTGAGGCCTTCCAAGTTGTAGTGACCCTTGGTGTGAAAGTTACCTCTAGTGGTCCCTTGAACCTATTCTCAATAATGGAGATGTCAAAAACCAAAGGGCAGTCATTTTCACAGTCCACCCCATCTCTATCCCTCAATTTTGATTTCCTCTTACAATTCGCTCTTAAGCCATCTCCACACAGAAAATAAGCTACTGAAAGGATCCACCGCATACAACGTACTGGTAAATCTCCTCTGCATTGTCTAGTGCAATCAGTCTTCCTATTGTGTGACAACCAAAATTGCATGATATTTCAGTTGTGGCCTAACCATAAAATTGAACCGGGACCTCCATCCTGCTATTTTCTGTGCCACTTTAACGGATCTATGAACTTCTGCATCATCCTGCTGTTCCTCAGTCAAGCCATATGATTAGGCCTCCCTTATAAAACCACCCAAACTGCATCATCACCTCATTTATTGGGATTGAATTCCATGTTCCATTGTCTTGCCCAACTTGCCAGCTGTTCGATGATATTATATAACCCAAGACTATCCTGCAGGCTATAAACAACACTCCCAATTTTTGTGTACTCTGCAACTGTATATGATAAACCATAAAGATCCCAGCATTGATCCCTGTGGTATACTACTAGTACTAGGCTTTCAATCACAAATGCAATCCACCATCATTACCTTGTCCTTCCATTACCAACCCAATTTTGAAATCAGTTTTCCAACTTGCCTTAGATTCCGTATGCTCCAACCTTTAGGCCAGACTTCCATGTGGGATCTTGCTGTATGCCTTTCTTTGGAAATCTTAAAATATTAGAATATGGGTGCAAATGGGGTGGGGTGGGAGGGCTTGCATCCGTGGGCAATTATATTATTTTCAAATTTCCCACAGCATAACAGCTAATGACATGATAAATAATTGCAATATTATATTTGCCACTCATTTCAAAGCAGTTTGACAGTTGACAGCCAAGTGTACTTGTAATGTTGGTCGAGGGATAAATATTGGCCAGCATATTGGGGTTAATTCCCTCATTCTAGGGGTAACGTCAGACAATAAGTGACATTATTCAATAAGTTTTAACCTTTTTGACTTGAAAGCACTAGATGAAAATCCTTTTAAGAGTCTTGTATAAAGTGAATTTCAAAGTGTCAATTCAGTTCATGGCAGATATGCGATTACATACAAAGCTGTGGATGATGCAAATCTGACTGCTTAGACAAGCTGTTCTAAAATGTGGAAACATTGACATTGGTTGCTCTTTTCAGATTGAGAGAAAGCTGTCTTCCAATACACAGTAAGCAATGTATTATCTTGATTAATTACTGATCCTGGTTGGAAAACTGAAATGCTCTACTTGGCACTGCATAAATTGAGTGAATGAATACATAACTCATTCTTTTAAAGACAATTCAATTCACAGATTTTTTTTTTGTGAACATCTCATGCATTATTTAAAAATGTATGTTCAAAACAAAAAGAATGAATCAAGACTGTTGTGTAAAACTACATAAAATCTTGCATTTAATTATAATGGGTCATTAATATAGTAATGGGGTGTGTTCTACATCACATTATGCAACAAGTAAATTAAAACTTTTTATGTACCTAATTTATCCAATATCATCGACTAGGGGAAGAGTGGAAATTGGGTTTATTCAAATGATTTTTGTTTTATTTTTGACATCAATGGAACACAGAATACTGGAGATAAACATTTAAAATTTTGCCATCTTCAATTCTCAACATGTGTACTTCACCCAACTAAATGTTTGCTATAATTTCTGATTCTAATTTCCAGAAACTGCAGCATTTAATTTGCAGTTTAAACAGCAGCTGGATGGATGACCTTAATGGTAGGAGGAGTGACATGGAATTAGGGCAATGCAGCATGGGAATGTGCTCCAGCCCAACGAGTCCATGCTGACTACAGTGCCTACCCAACTATTCCTGATTTCCTACATTTGGTATTTTACCTTATCCTTGTAAGCCCTTCCCTGCCATCTACCTATCCCAAGTGCTTCTTAAGTGATTCTATTCTATCTACCTCACCTACTTCCCCTTGCAGCTCATTCCATATACTCACCACTCTCTACGTAGGAAAAAGTTGCCCTTCAGACTCATTTTAAATCTTCTACCGGGAATCTTTTCCCTTAGTTTTGTACTCCCATACTCTTGGGGTTGCTGGGAGATTATTACCTACGCTTCTCATAATATTAAACATTTCTATAAGTTCTCCATTCTTCCATGTTTCATTGGAATAAAGTCCTATCCTGGCTGACCGACCTCTCCTATAACTCATGCCATCCAGTCCTGTTAACATCCTCAAATCTTTTCTGTACTCTTTCCGGTTTAACCACATCTTTCCTATAATAGGGTGCACGGTGACCAGAATTGTATAGTTTTCCAAGTGCAGCTTCAACAACTGCAACCTCGTGTTGCAACTCATACTCAATGCTCGCCTTGAAGGCCAACATGCTAAATGCTTTTTTCACCACCCTATCTCCCTCTGATGCTGCTTTCAATGAACCATGCACTTGTACTGCTAGGTTCCTGTTTCATTATCTTCCCTTGTGCTCTATCATTCATAGTACATGTCCTATGCTGATTTGACTTACCAAAATGCAACACCTCACAATACTTAACTGTATCGAAGTCTACTTGCCACTCCTTGGCCCACTTATTAACTGATCAAGATCCTCTTGCAATTTACAATAACCTTAATTATCAACAGCACCTAATTTTGTGTCATTCATTAACTTACTGATCAAATCTTGTGTATTCATATTCAAATAATTTATAAATAACAAGTGTCCTAACATTGACCCCTGCAACACACCTCAAATCACTGGCCTCCACTCCAAGAATCAACCTTCATCCACCACCCTCTGGTTCCAATCTCCAATCCAATTTTGAATCAACTTAACTGGCTGTGCCTGGATTCCACAGGACCCAACCTTCCAGATGAAACTATGTCGTGGAGCTTTGGTGAACACTAAGTCCAAATAGACAAGTCTCACCTACCCTCATTTACTACCTGGTTATTTTAGACTAATTGGCCTGCAGTTTCCTAGTTTGAACCTTGCTACTCTTTGTAAACAGATAAACATTATCCAATGTTTAGTCTTTGGGAACTACAACAGTGGCTAATGAAGAAGTAAATATCTCCACAATTTCCTCTCTAGCCTCCCACAAAATTTCAGGATACACTTGGTTTGAGGCGGTAGATTTATCCACCTTATTGTGCGGTATGGCTGCAAATACCTCCTCCCTGATAATGCAAATGTCCTTAAAAATATTTCCACTTGTTTCCCTTACCTCTTCAATGATCTCAGTAAACAGCAACAAGAAATATTAAAAATCTTATCCATCTCCTACAGCTTGAGACATAGGAAGCCCTGCCTGCCAATCTCTAAGTGAACCTATTCCCTCTAGCTACCCTTTTAATATAGTTAAAGAACCATCTCATACCTTGTCTTTGTCTTTCTGATTTCCTTGTTAAAAGTATTCTTATTTTTATATTCATCAATTGATTTGCTCAATACCTACTTATGTTTCCTTTTATTTCTTGATCAGAGCTTCAGTATCTCTCATCGGCCAAAGCTCTCTAACTTCAACCTATCAGAATCATGCTGTTCCTGGACTATTGGTATCATACATTTAAAAGCCTCCCTCTTGCCATTAATTCCTTTCAAACAGGCTCACCCACTCAGCCTCTGATAGATCCTGCCGAATTCACCCAGAATAAGTCTTCCTGCTAATCTGTGGGCCTATCTTTTTCCATCGCCATCTTGAAACTATAATAGAATTATGGTCATAAAAGGCAAAGTGCTCCCTGATTGTCACTTCAGTTACTTGCCCTATTTTTTTCCCTACGAAGTGATCCAATATTGCTCCCTCACTCTGGAGGCTCAGTCAATAGTGGGGAAATTAAAATCTCACACTAATATCACCCCATTATTCATACAACTATGAGCAGTTTCTCTATACATCTGCTCCTCAAATTCCCCCGACCAATGGTGTGTGTGGTGGGGGGCGGGGGTTGTGTGGGGTAGTCCGTAATACAGTCCTTCTAAAGTAACCCCCGGCTGCCTTCTTGTTTCTACAAGATATGGCCTCACGGGGATGATCTGCCAAGAATGTCATCTCTAAGTACAGCTGTTACACCCTTATCAAAAAGGCTGCACTCCTTCCTTGCTTACCTCACCTCTGTCGCATCTATATCCTTAAATATTGAGTTGTTAGTCCTGCCCTACTGGCCATGTTTCTATTATGGCCATAACATCCCAATCCATAGTCTTGAGTTTGTCTGCCTTACCTGTTAAACCTCAAGCACTGAAATAAATGCAGTTTAAATATTCTTTGTGTTTTTACTGTGTCCCTGGCTATCCTGATTACTAGACTTGCTCTTTGCTAACTACTGGTTTATCCCAGGACTTGCTCCTTCTCAGAGGACTCTTATGTGGCACTGCTTTATAATGTGTATTTATAGTTACAGTATTATAGTCTGATTATTTGGATATCTGAAGTAACACCATGATATGTGACCTAAAATGTACAGGAACCAGCTGGGGTGGAGTGGAGCAAGAGCAAGGAACAATTCAATCAAACTCTGTTCTGTTCAGGAACTGCCAGCTGGTGGTGTAGTGGCATCAGCACTGGACACAGATGATCCTGAGTTCATACCCAGCCACGTCCCAGCAGTATCTGTGCAGAAGAAAGGCCTGGCAACTACTTCCGTATCTTGCCATGAAAACCCTGTGATCCATGAGGTCACAAAGAGTTGGACTTGACTTAACAACAGTCAAGAACTGAGGCACGCCTTTCAGTCTCCGATTCTGCGGAAGGGAGGTTTGCGGCTACATCTTAACAGACTCATTCCAACGTTAAAAAATGGGCAAGGAAAAGACACGTCAACATTGTTGTCATTGGACACGTCAATTCTGGCAAATCTACTACCACAGGTCATCTGATCTACAAATGTGGTGGAATTGATAACAGAACCATCGAAAAATTTGAGAAGGAAGCTGCTGAGATGGGCAAAGGATCCTACAAGTATGCCTGGGTCTTAGATAAACTGAAGGCTGAACGTGAGTGTGGTATTACCATTGACATCTCTCTTTGGAAGTTTGAAACTTCAAAGTACTACATCACCATAATTGATGCCCCAGGACAGAGACTTCATCAAGAACATGATTACTGGAACCTCACAGGCTGACTGCGCTGTGCTGATAGTTGCAGCTGGTGTGGGGGAGTTTGAAGCTGGTATCTCAAAGAACGGACACACAAGGGAACATGCTCTGCTTGCCTACACCTTGGGTGTCAAGCAGCTCATCATTGGTATCAACAAGATGGACTCCACTGAACCCCCATTCAGCGAGGCAAGATACAATGAAATCACGAAGGAAGTCAGCACCTACATCAAGAAGATCGGCTATGACCCAGCAACTGTAGCATTTGTTCCCATCTCTGGTTGGAATGGTGACAACATGCTAGAACAAAGTCAGAATATGAGCTGGTTCAAAGGTTGGTCAATTACCAGGAAAAATGAAAACTTCACTGGTACCACACTGCTTGAAGCTCTGGACTGCATTCAGCCTCCAGAGCGCCCAATAAAGAAACCTCTTCATCTCCAGACATCCAGGATGTCTACAAGATTGGTGGCATTGGCACAGTACCCGTCCGTTGGGTTGAGGCAGGCGTTCTGAAACCATCCACGTTGGTGCAGTTTGCTCCCAATCCAGTCATCACTGAAGTGAAATCTGTGGAAATGCACCATGAAGCCTTGCCAGAAGCTCTTCCTGGTGACAATGTTGGTTTCAACATCAAGAACGTCTCTGTTAAGGATATCCGTCGGGGTTATGTTGCTGGTGACAACAAAAATGACCCTCCAATACAGACTGCTGATTTTACTGCACAGGTTATGATCCTGAACCATCCCGGTCAGATATCTGCTGGCTATGCCCCAGTACTTGATTGTCATACTGCTCACATTGCCTGCAAGTTCAGTGAGCTGAAGGAGAAAATTGATTGTCAATCTGGCAAGAAGTTGGAAGATAGCCCCAAATTTGAAAAGTCTGGAGATGTAGCCATTGTTCACATGATACCATCTAAGCCCATGTGTGTTGAGAGCTTTTCTGAATATCCACCTCTTGGTCGCTTTGCTGTCCGTGATATGAGACAGACGGTGGCTGTTGGTGTTATCAAGTCAGTTACTAAGAAAGATATGGCCACAAAAACCACCAAGGCTGCCACTAAAGTATTAAAGAAGAAGTGAATGTTACCACTGGCCACCAAGATCCAGCAAACCTTGAGACTTGCACCAAAATGTTTATTCATTACCAGCCAAATATGTATATTAATAAGAGACTGGATATTGACTAAGAAAGAAATTCAGAAGGAAAGGATTAGGAATGTTGGATTCTAAATGTAGATTCCAAAGTTAGCAGTGTAATTGCAAATGTCCTTTGACTAATTAGAAGCTGTTTTGGTTGTGTAATGATTTAAAACTAATAAATATTCAAAAGCAAAAGAAAGAAAAAAAAGAACTGAGGCACACACTCTCAAATAATTAGAGAGATTTTATGCAAAATGTATTCATGAATTAAATTGATACATACATTCACTGAAAAATAGTATAAAATTTTGATAAGGAAGATTGCTGGCAGATCAAAGATAATAGTTTTGGATTGTGTTTTTGTGGTTACCTTGACATTGGTAATTTTTCTTCTCCCCTTTCACTTCAAAGTTATAGCTACAGTATATATTCAAATGTCCTGTTTTAGCTAAATAACTTCTTTGAACTCCAAGTTCACAAAATTAATCATAATTTTAGGCTTATCTACAATACTGCACATATGTATAGCTAGGGTGCCTAAGACTTTTGCACAGCACTGTAGTCATTGTAGGTACTGCATTATGCTGTTGCCACTGGGAAAAAAGTTTCATGACGTATATGAGTGATAAACTTGATTCTGATCTGGATCTCTAGTTTTCCACTGAGAGTGAGAAGGAGAGGGGAATTATGGCTGGGAAAAGAGGAGAGGGAGTGGGAAACATCAGAGAGACATTCCGTAATGATCAATAAAGCAATTGTTTAGAATCAAATGACCTTGCCTGGTGTTTCAGGGCTGGGCGTGTCTGCATTCACAACACCCCTTGCCCCTGGCACACCTTCTCTGCCACCTATCCCAACACCTCCCATGCGTTCCACCCTCATCATTCCCAACATCCTATGCTCCCATCAGATTTACAAACTCACTCTCCACTCCACGTTGACAAATAAAGTACTGTGCATAAGTCTTGAAACCTGGCTATATACATGTGCCTAAGACTTTTGCACAGTACTGTATATCTTTTGTTCCAAAGCTCTAAAGATTAAAAAAAAGACACGTTCAGCATCGATCATGAGTTGAGTAACTTGCTTTTGTTTTGCCTTTACTCTGTACTGTATTTTTTAATCTCAGAATGTTGTCCAATTTCCTTTCCCCCCCCCCCCCAACCCCCACCCACTGCCTTGTCCATATGTTTAATCCTCTTTCACAATCTCAGTTTTGCTTCTTCAAACTTTTCATTCTTTGGCCATTCAGAACTGTGATCTTTCCAGGTCAATTTTAACAAGTGATCCTACTTTTTCCTACACAAATTTTGGAGACACAGAAGTAAGCCCTTTAACCCACTAAATCCATGCCAACTATAAAGCAGCACTTTTATTACATTGCCCTAAACCATCTTATTCTCCTTTTCACAAAACCATATTAATTTTTTCTCTTGAATTTCCCATCTGTCCTGCTACAATATCATTAATAGCTTCTAGCATTTTCACTGTGGCAGATGTTAAACTAACAGTCCTGTAGTTTACTATTACATACTTTCCTCCATTTCTTAAATAATATTTCACTATTATGAATAATATTAACACTTCCCTGAATCTGGGGATGTTGCAAAATTAAAACTAACACATCAGCTATCTCGCTAGCCACTTTTTAATTCTCAGTTTGAAGTCCATCAGGACCTGGAGACTTGTCAGGTTTCAGCTCCAACAATCTGCTGAGTACAGGCAACCCCATGCATTACAACCATTGGTGTTATGGAAATTTACCCTGACAAAATTCACAAATCATTCCCTAAAAAGTACGGATAAAGTTTGCACTCATGATAGTTACGAGAGGGAAAAGGTAAAAAGTTTTGATTCTATTTTTAACTTGCAACTTTTGACAGGCACAGGTGATGCACCTTCATATTATGGCAATTTGATTATAGGCCACTTTCTAGGAATGTTATACCTCTCTCCCTTTGTAATATGGAGGTTGACGGAACTACTGTGCTGTTTTCCTGAGTTCCTTTCTCCCTTCCAATTCCTAAATTAGTGGTTTTTTGGAATGTTATTTCTAATTGTATCTTCTACAAGGAAGACCAATGAAAAATACCCATTTAATTCATCTGTCATCTACTTAGATTTAAGTTTTTAGCTAGATCTGTCACACCACCTGTTTTCTTTCTAATTATTATTTTGTTTTATAATTTGTTGCTTTTATATTCTGTCCAATCTTCTCACTTGTCAACAATCTTTGTGGAATTAGCTGTTTTCTGCTCTTTCTCAAACTCGATGCATCAACACTATTCCCCTCAATTATTCATTGAGCTAGCTAACTCCAGATGAAGTTGTTCCTTCTCAGTTCTTATTGAATTTCATTTTGAGATCCTAGAAGTGGGGAGATTTGGCGTAGTGGTAATTACCACTGGATCAGTAATCCAGACCCAATTATACGCTGAGGACATGAGTTTGAATCCCACCATGTCAGATGGTGAATTTGAATTCAATAAAAATAACTGATGACCATGAAACCATGTTGATTGTTGTAAAAACCCATCTGGTTCAAGAAATGTCCCTTACCTGGTCAGGCCTATATGTGACTCTAGACCCACAGCAATGTGATTGACTCTTAAATGCTCTCTGAAATGGCCTAGCAAGCCATTCAGTTGTATCCAACCACTAAAATGAAAATAATAAGGAATCAACCTGAATGGATAACTTGGCATTGACCTAAGCACTGGGAATTACAACAGCAAAACCAACCCTGTTGACCCTGCAAATTCCTCCTTACTAACATCTGGGGACTTGTGCCAAAGTTGAGAGAGCTGTCTCTCTGATTAGTCAAGCAACAGCCTGACGTAGCTGTACTGACAGAATCATACCTTACAGTTAACATTCCAGACTCCACCATCACTATTCCTGGGTACATACTGTCTCATCATCAGGACAGACCTAGCAGAGGTGGTGGCACAGTGGTCTTCAGTAGAGAGGGAGTTGCCCTGACAACTCTTAACATTGACTTTGGACCCCATGAGGTCTCATGGCACCAGGTTAAACATAGGAAAGGAAACCTCCTGCTGATTACCAGGTACCGTCCTCCCTCAGCTGAGGAATCAGTACTTCTCCATGTTGAGCAGCACTTGGAGGAGGCACTGAGGATGGAAAGGGCACAGAATGTACTCTGGGTGCGGGACTCCAAGAGTGGCTCAGTAGTACCACCACAGACCGAGCTGGTTGGGTCCTACTGGACACAGCTACTAGACTGGGACTGCAGCAGGCAGTGAGGGGACCAACAAGAAGGAAAAACACACTTGACCTCATTGTCACCAACCTGCCTGACAATGGGAATGAGGGGAAGTCAATGGGAATTAGGGGGAGAACCCTCTGCTGGTTGGAATCATACCCGACACAAAGGATGATGGTTGTGGTGGCTGGTGGTCAATCATCTATCTCATCCTTAGGACATCACTGCAGGAGTTCCTCAGGGAAGTGTCCTAGGACCAACCGTCTTTAGCTGCTTCATCAATGACCTTCCTTCCATCATAAGGTCAGAAGTGGGGATGTTTGCAGATGACTGCGTAATGTTCTGCACCATTCGTAACTCCTCAGTGAAGCAGTTCATATCCAAATAAAGCAGGACTTGGACAATATCCAGGCTTTGGCTGACAAGTGGCAAGTAACATTTGAGCCACTCAAGTGCCAGGCAATGATCATCTCCTACACCTCAGAGGCTGCAGCAGCAGAGAAGGTAGCTCATCACCATCTTCTCAAGGGCAACTAGGGATGGGCAATAAATGCTGGCTTAGCCAGTATTTATAACGCCAGTAAATTAATAAAATTTCTCTCCATTAGCTTGATAGAGTCCTTATAAATTCAATCCACAAATCATCTCCTTCCATCCTGCTCCCTCTAAGGATTCCATCTGATTCTGTAAATTTCTTTGCTCTATCTGTCTGCAGATGAGATTTTCCACGCCACCACCTTCAAGATGTTTTCTTCTTACCTTAACTGTAAATCTCCCAAAAAAGTCAACAGGGTCTAAGTTGTACGTCCTCTATTTCTTGCATCTGCCCTTACCCCTCTCCTTCCTGGAATAAGGATAAAGCTTCCTTCACCTTCACATCCATTCTACCAGCATCCCAATTTATTCCCTAATTTCCAGGATTTTGCCAGCAGGTGCATTTTCCCCTCCCTTTCAGTCGTCTATAGGTACTGCTCAACTCTCCCATTCAGAAAATTCCCTGCTCCACTCTCCCATTCATAAAATTCCCTGCTCCACTCTCCCATTCGTAAAATTCCCTGCTCCACTCTCCCATTCGTAAAATTCCCTGCTCCACTCTCCTATTCAGAAAATTATTTTTCATGCAACTGCAGGGGATGCAATGTTTTCCCTTTTATCTCTTTCCTACTCGCTGTTTGGAGAACCAAATTACCCTTCAGGGTGAAACAATAATCACTTGCATTTCTTCCAGTTTTGTGTGTTGTACTTTGCGCTCACAGCGTGGTTTCGTCCAGTTCTTGTAACCACTTGTCAAAATGCTTCCTTGCAATCTGCAGGAGCATCTATCTGCTTGCTTCTATACATCGGTCAGTCTAATTCTCCAGAAAATATCAAATAAAGTTAGAGATGGTGGAATCTCCAATGGTCGTCCCGAAATTCCAGGCAGTCCAGCAACCCTTGTGGAAAGTTAACATTTTGAGCCAGGGCCCCTTCCGAAGAACTGACTTCTCTTGCCGCTGGAGAATGCTTGACTGGCTGACTTTACTGTTGGTGACTCCAGTTCCCCGTTCCACTCCCACTTTGATCTCCGAGTTACCCCCCCCCCCCCCTTCAGCAACGCCTGGTTTGAGCTCTAGAACAAAAAAACTTCATCTTCTGAAGTATATCGCAACATTGAGATTAATATTAATCTTAACAGTTTCGGGTAAATTACTTTTCGAAGGTGTGATTGTAATTTTTGTTTCAACTTTTCTCCAGTTTTTCCCAACAACAGGATTAAAACATTATTTTATTTCGGAACCTTTGTTCTGTATCTTATCACACGCACCCATTCCTTTCTTCTCTCCATCGTGTGCAACTTGAAACATCTCTGTCTTCTCTGTTTTCCGGTTCTGGTGAAGGACCCAGGACCCTAAAGTCGGGTCTGTTTCTGATCTCTGGAGACGCAGCTTGATCTACTGACCACTTCCAACCTTCTCTGCCTTTGCTAAACTTCAAAATAAATGTATTATCCAAGTATATTTGTGTCTCTATATACTTCACTGAGATCAATTTTCTTGCAGACATTCAAGGTAGAACAAAAATACAATAGGATCAATGACAAATTACACACAAATACTGACAAGCAGCCAATGTGCACCAGACAAAATGTACAAATACAAAAAAACAATAAATAAACCACGATGAGAATATGAATTGTAGAATCATTGAAAGCGAGTGCATAAGTTTTGTTCAGTGTTGTGGTGAGTGAAGTTATCCGGTTGGTTCAGGATCTTGATAGTTGAAAGGTAATAAATGTTTCTGTACTTGGTGGTGTGGGACCCAAGGCTCCTCTTTTCCACTTCGCTAAGTGCGCCCTACCTGGCGGGTTGCAGGGCGTAGCATTGCTCCTCCTTCATTCTGATGGAGATTTGTGTCCTGGGTTTCTATAGCTACGACACGGCCGCTACAGCCCTTAGGTAATTATTTCCCCAGTTCTGAAGTCGGATTTCATAAGTCCGCGCCGCCGTCGCTGCTGCTCGGGAGCGCCTTTCGCTTTTGACACTTAAAGTAGTTGGCACATTGATTCAACTGACACCACCAAGAAGTTTCCGGACGAGTCAATGGTCGCCCCAAAATTCCCGGGGTGTCAAGAAACATGGAACGTAACCAAGGAACATGCTTCAAGCATTTGTGGTGACATTCAGAACTAGAAGAGGAGCGTCTGAAAATTGGAATCCTGGCCAAAAGCAATGGACGATATTTGCTGGGAGTAGTGCAGGAAATTAAATCTCTGCAGCTATGAAGGAGCTGGGAGGAGAGGCCCGGATTTATCACCAGCTCACGGTGAGCGAAAATGTGTGCGGTTGGATAGAACCAAAGTTAAATTCTGGCTATCGAACGCCATCCTTGTTTCTAAATTTGTTCGGAATAAGCTGTTGTAATTAAAAATTAAAAACTGGCTGGTTGTTTGGCTACATGTCCGTTCCAAATAAAACAGTCCTGAAGGGAAAAGTTGGCGTTAGGATTAGAGTCAAGGTACTTGATATGCTTCATGATAATAAGTGACTACGCAGAGCGAGATCATACAGTGAAATCACCAGCAAAACAGGATTTTGAGTTGCTGGGAAGAAGGTAAAGAGAAACAGACTGCTGTGTCTTGCTCTTGCAGACAACAGTCATTGACCCAAATTCGGCCTTTATTAAGCAAACAGGAGGAAATCTGCAGATGCTGGAAATTCAAACAACACACACAAAATGCTGGTGGAACACAGCAGGCCAGGCAGCATCTATAAGGAGAAGCACTGTCGACGTCTGGTGCCCAGACCCTTGGTCGGGCTTATAGATGCTGCCTGGCCTGCTGTGTTCCACCAGCATTTTGTCTGTGTTGTTCGGCTTCTATTATATTTTTTTGTAAACTGTATGTTTACTACTGTTTTATATGTGCTCTAGGTGCCTTGTGCTATGTACGACTGTTGGTACTGTGTTTTGCACCATGTTCGAGAAGCCTGTTTGACTTATTTCATGGGTATTAATGCATGGCTGAATGACAATTAAAATTGAACTTGATCTTGCAAATTAGGAGAGAACCACTTTGCTCTTCAGACCGGCTCTACCATTCAAAGTGATCATGATCAACCATTCAAATTCAGTCGCCTGTTCCTGCTTTTTGCACGTTTCTCACTACGTCTTTAGTCCTTAGAGCTTTGGTACATCTCACTCCTTGTTGAGAATTCTGCAGACTCACCAATCTGTGGGTGAAGAAATTTCTCCTCATCTCACCATCAGGAACGTCTTTCCTCTACTTTGTCTACTAGTGCTTAAAGTTTATGATAAATTTCAATAAGGTCCCCTCTCATTCTAAGTGATCATCCCTGGCGATTCATTCCCACCATCTTACGAATCAGTCTGGTTAACTGTTGCAGGGCTCCCTCCACAGCAAGAACATCCTCAGATAAGGAGACACAAGCTGCATGCAGGGTACCAGGTTTCATCTAAACAAAGCCTTGTATATCCTTAGGATTTGAGTAAATGGCCAAGTAAGACGTCTTGCCCGTGAACTCAAATCCACTCACTATGACCCCCTTACTGCTGTAATCATTTGCAACATATTCGTGCTTAATTTCATCAGCTCATGTACAAGGACACCCTGCTCTGGTACCTTCCTTTGTCCTGCCTTATCAGATTCATTATTTACCTTCTGTTTTGTTATCAAAGTAGATTGGTGGTGGCATCCTTCGGTCTCGAGAGACCATGGATCTGCGCCTGGAGTTTCCAGGGCGCAGGCCTGGGCAGGGTTGTATGGGAGACCGGCAGTTGCCCAAGCTGCAGGCCTTCCCCTCTCCACGCCACCGATGTTGTCCAAGGGAAGGGCACTAGGACCCATACAGCTTGGCACCGGTGACATCGCAGAGCAATGTGTGGTTAAGTGCCTTGCTCAAGGACACAAACACACTGCCTCAGCTGAGGCTCGAACCAGTGACCTTCAGGTTACTAGTCTGATGCCTTGCCCACTAGGCCACGCGCCAACACTATCAAAGTAGAAAGCCTCTCATTTATTTACTTAACACCATATCTGACATCCAATAGCCTACTCACTCAACTTGTCCATGCCACAGAGGACCATAGAACATAGAAAACCTACAGCACAATACAGGCTCTTCGGCCCACAAAGTTGTGCCAAACATGTCCTTACCTCAGAACTACCTAGGCATACCCATAGCCCTCTATTTTTCTAAGCTCCGTGTATTCATCCAGGAGTCTCTTAAAAGACCCTATCGTTCCTGCCTCCACCGCCGCCGCTGGCAGCCCATTCCACGCACTCACCACTCTGAGTAAAAAACTTACCCCTGACATCTCCTCTGTACCTACTTCCAAGCACCTTAAAACTATACTCTCTTGTGCTAACCATTTCAGCCCTGTGAAAAAGCCTCTGACTATCCACATGATCAATGCCTCTCATCATCTTGTACACCTCTATCAGGTCACCTCTCATCCTCCGTTTCTCCAAGGAGAAAAGGCCAAGTTCACTCAACCTATTCTCATAAGGCATGCTCCCCAATCCAGGCAACATCCTTGTAAATCTCCTCTGCACCCTTTCTATGGCTTCCACATCCTTCCTGTACTGAGGCGACCAGAACTTAGCACAGTACTCCAAGTGGGGTCTGACCAGGGTCCTATATAGCTGCAACATTACCTCTTAAAATCAATCCCATGATTGATGAAGGCCAATACACCATATGCCTTCTTAACCACAGAGTAAGCCTGTGTAGCAGCTTTGAGTGTCCTAAGGACTCGGACCCCAAGATCCCTCTGATCCTCCATACTGCCAAGAGTCTTGCCATTAATACTATATTCTGCCATCATATTTGACCTACCAAAATGAACCACTTCACACTTATCTGGGTTGAACTCCATCTGCCACCTCAGCCCAGTTTTGCATCCTATCAGGTCCCGCTGTAACCTCTGACAGCCCTCCACACTATCCACAACAACCCCTCACCTTTGCATCATCAGCAAATTTACTAACCCACCCCTCCACTTCCTCATCCAGGTCATTTATAAAAATCACAAAGAGTAAGGGTCCCAGAACTTGAGACCTTGAGGGTCACCACTGGTCACCGACCTCCATGCAGAATATGACTTGTTTACAACCACACTTTGCCTTCTGTTGGCAAGCCATTTCTGGATCCCCAAAACAATGTCCCCTTGGATCCCATGCCCCCTTACTTTCTTGATAAGCCTTGCATGTGGTACCTTATCAAATGCCTTGCTAAAATCCATATACACTACATCTTTGGCTCTACCTTCATCAACGTGTTTAGTCACATCCTCAAAAAATTCATTCAGGCTCATAAGGCACGACCTGCCTTTGACAAAGCCATGCTGGATATTCCTAATCATATTATGCTGCTCCAAATGTTCATAAATCCTGCCTGTCAGGATCTTCTCCATCAACTTACCAACCACTGAAGTAAGACTCACTGGTCTATAATTTCCTGGGTTATCCCTACTCCCTTTCTTGAATAAGGGAACGACATCCGCAACCCTCCAATCCTCCAAGTCTCTCTTGTCCTCATCGATAACGCAAAGATCATTGCCCCGAGGCTCCTCCCTCGCTTCCCACAGTAGCCTGGGGTACACCCCATCCAGTCCCGGTGTCTTATCCAACCTGATGCTTTCCAAAAGCTCCTCTTCCTTAATATCTACATGCTCAAGCTGTTCAGTCCGCTGCAAGTCATCCCTACAATCGCCAAGATCCTTTTCTGTAGTGAATACTGAAGCAAAGTATTCATTAAGTACCTCTACCATATCTCCTGCAGTTCCATACACACTTTTCCACTGTCACACTTGATTGGTCCTATTTTCTCACCTCTTATCCTCTTGCTCTTCACATACTTGTCGAATGCCTTGGGATTTTCCTTAATCCTGTCCACCAATTCATTCTCATGGCCTCTTCTGGCTCTCCTAATTTCATTCTTAAACTCCTTCCTGCCAGCCTTATAATCTTCTAGATCTCCATCATTACCTAGTTTTTTGAACCTTTCGTAAGCTCTTCTTTTCTTCTTGACTAGATTTACATCATCCTTTATACACCATGGTTCCTGTCAATACCATCTGTTCCCTGTCTCTTTGGAATGTATCTACACACACACAAATACCCCTGAACATTTGCCACATTTCTTCCGTACGTTTCCCTGAGAACATCTGTTCCCAATTTATGCTTCCAAGTTCCTGCCTGATAGCTTCATATTTCCCCTTACTTCAATTAAACATTTCCCTAACTTGTCTGTTCCTATCCCTCTCCAATGCTTTGGTAAAGGAGATAGAATTGTGATCACTGTCTCCAAAATGCTCTCCCACTGAAAGAACTGGTACCTGACCAGGTTCATTTCCCAATACCAAATCAAGTACAGGCTCTCCTCTTGTAGGCTTATCTACATATTGTGTCAAGAAACCTTCCTGAACACACCTAACAAACTCCACCCCATCTAAACCCCTCACTCTAGGGAGATGCCAATCAATATTTGGGAAATTAAAATCAACCACCACAACAACCCTGTTATTGTTACTCCTTTCCAGAATCTGTCTCCCTATCTGCTGCCCCTCGGTGTCCCTGTTACTATTGGGTGATCTGTAAAAAACACCCAATGGAGTTATTGACCCCTTCCTATTCCTAACTTCCACCCAGAGAGACTCCGTAGACAACCCCTCCATTACTTCCTCCTTCCTCCTTTTCAGCAGCCATGACACTATCTCTGATCAACAGTGCCACACACCCACCTCTTTTGCCTCCCTCCCTATCCTTTCTGAAACATCTAAAGACTGGCACTTGAAGTAGCCATTCCTGCCTCTGCACCATCCAAGTCTCTGTAACGGCCACAACATCATAGCTGCAAGTGCTGATCCACACTCTAAGCTCATCTGTTTTATTCATAATCCTCCTCGCATTAAAATAGACACATCTCAAACCTCTCTGCATCCTCCTCACCATTCTTACCCAGCTTTGTGTCATTGCCATATCTGGAGATATTGAGTTTAATTCCTTCATCTAAATCATTAGCATAAGTTGTGAACAGTTATGATCCCAGCACTGAAACTTGTATTACTCCACTTACGCCTGCCACCCAGAAAGAACACATTTACTTCAGCTGTTTTCTGTCCAATAATCCATTTCATATTACTGTCAACATGTTAACTGCTATCTCATAGGCTTTAATTCTCTGCACTGATCTCTTACATGGCACCCTGTCAAAGTCCTTTAAAAGTCCAAATACACTACATCCACCAGTTCTGTTCCTTCCATTCTACAAGATACATTCTCAAAAAATTCCAGCAAGTTTGTCAAGCATGATTTCCCTTTTGCAAATGTATGCTGACTTTGACAAACGCAGCCACTGTTTCCAAACACTCTGCTATTAAATCTTTAATAATGGGCTCTGGCATTTTTCCCACTGCCAATGTCAGGTCAACTGTGATATTTCCCTGTTTTCTCTCTACTTTTTCTAAGTAGTGAGACTAAAAAGAAACCAGCAATCAACAACCTTGTGGTTATGTACTGCCTCTCAAACAGCAAATCTTCTAAGACACTTCACAGGAGAATTTTTAAACAAAACTTGCCTTTAAATCACATGACATAAAAAAGTAGTTAACATGAGAGATTGGTTTTAAAGATTATTACAGGAAAGAAGTGGAGAGTTTGACACAGAGAAATCCAGAATATAGGTCCTCGGCACCTGAAAGCCCCGCCAATAAATGTTGGAGAATTAAATTCTGGACTGGGGATAAAGCTAAAAGTTGAGTAGTGCAGAGATCTCAAAGAGTGAAGGTTGCAAAGATAGGGAAGGACAAGAACATGGCTGAATTTTCAAAGTAAGAATGATAATGTCAAAACAGAGGCATTTAAATGAAAACCAAGATTGGACAGCAAGCTGGACCGTTGGGTAAACATTGGACTGGTGATACGAAACTGAGCATGATGATTGAGGGCTGTATTGCAATAGGAAGCCCTTGACCTGTGAAACAATGATGGCATCCTCACTTCTTAATTCTGGATCTGAATATGTGAGGTATAATTAGCATTTACACAGATGATGTGACAAAATGTGGCATTGTTTATAGTGATTTTTACCACAATGTTATATTCACATAACATTGAACACCAGAGGTAACACTATACTACAGTAGTGAGTGGCTATAATATGTGGGCCAGACCTGGGAATAACACAATTTCGTCAGTCCATATTTCTCATGATATGCCAAATCGCATTGCTGTTCAATAACTAGAATATGCTTTGAGCAAAGTCTAAGAGAACAGTATGTCAGCAAGAGATGAGGTGATTATGTGATCATTGTAACCAATTATGAGGTAAAAAGAATCAAAAACTTATTGTAAGTATTTCTTAAATTAAGTCTGCAATCCCTCAACTGCTGTCTTCTTACAGAGCAACCTCTCCCCCCACCACCTCCATTATTTTTATTGCTCCCTGGGAAACTCCCACTGCCCCCAGGAGGACAATATCGTCAACTTTGCGAACCACTGGTGTAAATGGATACTTAATGGCCAATATAAATATGATGGATTGCAGCACCCTTCTCATGCTCTATGACACTAGGATTTAAGACATAGATAGCAGGTGTTAGCTTTATGACAAGTAAAATGAGAGAGGCAACCAAATCCATGGAAATGTAGGATCGTTTTTAAGTATTTTAACTGTGGTGTCAATACCTTAAGCTATCTAATTTACCTAAAGATTTAGAATCCTACCCTGAACGTTTCTCCCTCACACACACTCTCTCTCCTTTAGCTTACATCTTTGACTAAATGTTTGTTCATTTGTTCTACTGTCTTTTTTATAGTTGAGTGTCAATTTCAAAATCACGTTTGTGAAACAAACTAGATGTTTTACATTGTTAATAATGTCATGTAAATACAAATTATGTTTGTTGTTCCTCATCTGATTATTCAGAAGCAATGTTTTTTGTGATGCATGGAATGTTCGATAAAAATCCTGCTAGAAGCTGATTAAATCTGAAACCATGAAACCAAGCAGGCAAGCAACATATTCAGTAGAAGTTAGAATGTTTGCATTTGGTGCGTCTTTTAACTTTGTATTCTATTTGTGGTTTCTGATGCAAAGCAAAGCTTCCACGAGATATAGTATTTCACATGGAGGGGTTTTGCTTTTCTGCACGAAGTTCTGGAATTTGTGGTTGAGATTAAATTTCACATCTATTTATTAACATTTTTAACAAACTATATGTGGAGTGAGTTTCAAAGCAGTAATTGAATTAAGATGTCAATGCTACATTTAAATCAAAAGTCTGAAATCAGAATTTAGATTGCAGTGTTACACTATCTGTCATATTGTCATAGACATTTGCACTCTTTATTTCAGTTTGGCACTGAGAGGCATGCTGAATGAAGTAGAAATCGGTAATGTTGACCCTGGGGGATACAGATCAATTTTCCAGGCTACTGATTTGTGAAACCCAACAGGGGTGGTACTGAAAAGGAACATGGTGTTTCTGTGCAGTAGGTTTTGAACACTCAACAGGATGTTGTCAGATGCTTCCAGTGGATTGACTCATATGGTTTCAGTACTGCGGTGGGACCAGCTTGGTTGCCGCTAAGCCTAGAAATTGGGATCAGTGACAAAAGAACCATTAGAGGTGATTGTTATAGTGTATTGTGAACACACTAGACTAACATGCCAACCCTGTTCCTAACAGGTCACACAGCTTTCACTGAAAGCTCTCTCCAATTACCATTTATTTCTCAACAATAACGGTCAGATTGGTTTCACCCTTAGATTTATTTATATCATACTAAGAACTTTTCTCTGTAACTATGCTCTTTGGTGATTCACCCTTAACAAAAAAATGCACTGTATTCCTCTTGCCAAGTTGAACTATTGCTTCATGTCAGTGTATGATTGAATTTTTTAAAAAATGTTTTGTGGTTTTGACATTTCTGAGAAAGTATTTTCAACCCAATGGGTCATTGTATTCTACTCTGATCTGAGATGGCCAGAAATCTGATCTAAACATAGGGGAAAAAAACAAACTTGCATTTATATATCATTCGTCTTGACGTTAATCATTCCAAAATTCTTTACAGCCGGTGTAGCATTGTTGAAAGCCAATAGCCAAATTCCACACAGCAAACTCCTACAATCTATAATGTAATATTAACCCAGTGCTCTATTTAAGTAATGTTGATAGGTGGGGGGGGGGGGGGGAATAACCATTGGCTAGGATAACCCCACTGATCTTGCATGTAGTGTCAAGGGAGCTTTTTATATACACATAGCTAAAACAATGTAGACAATTTCTACATACCACCCAGAGGAGATCAACTTTTCCAATGTGGTTCTCTGCCAGAGTGTTGGCCAAAACTTTTTACTTGAGTCTCTGGTGTAGGATTTGTACCTTTCAAATTTGAACTAACTGAGCTAAGGCCAAATAATTACTAAAATAGACTGAGTAGACAAAAATGACCCTGTTTGTTTGCACTTACCATGTATTTTTGTGATCTGGAAATTTGATATCAGACAGAGCATATCCACAATAATTTCTTGATAGTTACTAATATCTCCAACTACACTGCAACATGTCTTACATGTGCCACCTCTGGTTGGGTTGTTA
Organism: Hemitrygon akajei; assembly: GCF_048418815.1. Classification (NCBI taxonomy): domain Eukaryota; kingdom Metazoa; phylum Chordata; class Chondrichthyes; order Myliobatiformes; family Dasyatidae; genus Hemitrygon; species Hemitrygon akajei. The sequence goes on from NC_133134.1 coordinate 44,310,651, forward strand.
CACATTCAGTGTACACCTGGCCATGTTATTGTGTACGCCTGTACTGGGGCTCGTTAGTACAAGTATCTATTCAGCCAATTATGTGGCAGCAATTCAATTCACAGAATCATGCAGAACTGGTCAAGAGGTTCAGTTGTTGTTCAGACCCAACAACAGAATGGGGAAGAAGTGTGATCTAAGTGACTTTGGCTGTGGAATGTTTGAATTGGTTTGGGTATCTCAGAAAATGCTGATGGGGGATTTTCATGCATAACTGTCTCCAGAGTTTATAGAGAATGGTGGGGAGAAAATCTAGTGATCAAAATTGCCTTGTTAATGAGAGAAGTGAGAGGAGAATGTCCAGATTGCTTCAAACTGACAGGAAAATGACAGTAACTCAAAAAGCCATCCGTAGTGTGCAGAAGGACATCTCTGAAAGAACAATACATTGAACCTTGAAGTTGATGGGCCACAGCAGCAGAAGACCACAAACATACACTCAGTGGGCCCTTTATTAGTTACAGGAGGTACCTAATAAAGTGGCCACCGAGTCTACCATAACATTATTTTCAGTTACATTGTCTGAATATTCTCTATTAATTTAATGATATTTAAATGTAAATTGCCAGAGTATTGTCCAGAGAAAAAAAGAGGTCACATGATTTTACAATATCACTGAGGTACATAAGGATTAAAATTCCCTTCAACTGCTAAAGAAATGGCATGACAAGGACAGGAAAAATTATCCCATTCAGTGAAATTATGGTTGAACTCTTGCCTACCTCTACTTGTCTCAGTTTATCTTTCTTTTACATACTGTAAGTATCCAGAAAAAAATAGAGATTTACTGAGGTAGCACCTTTTGTACTCTGAGTGGTTTCTACAATTGCTGTTTCGCAACTTCTCCATCAAACAGCCCAGTTCCAGTATTAATAGTGATGTCCCCAAGACAGCCCAAGTAGCAGGAAGGTGTTTCTCTCTATTCACTCTATCAGTTCTTCACACACATCAAAAAAGAACTAAATCAGATCATCCCTACATTTTTCATCTTCTCAGAAACTCATGGCTATTTTATATAATGTTATTTTTTATGATCAAACTTTTGGAGACATGATAACATATCTGCTGCCTGCGTAAGATCAGCAATGCCTTTCAAGATATGGCACCAAAAATTATAAAGTATACCAATTGAGCTCTAATCTGTGACTTATACTGGTTTAGCATTTCTTACTCACTTTTATATCCTAATGCCCTATTTATAAAAACTAATTTTTTTAGTACCTGACCACTCTGTTTAAATGCTTTGTGTACTTAGAGTTGTAAATCTCTTTGGATCTCCTAGCTTTTCATTATCTGATGTTTATCAATGTACATTAAATTGATAATGCAAGAACATTCTTGCCTTAATTGTTTTAAAAGAACAAGTACCCCCTATCTAATGTAATACAATAATTTAAAATTATCTACTACTCTGCCTGATCATATTTCTGTTACAGTCACTGTGTTCTCAACTAATACGCTGATTTGATTCTAATCTCAATAGTGCACTTCCACTGTGAAATCTTGGGTTTGAACAGATATTTGAACCAAGGATCGTCACTAGTTCAATAATCTTTGCACAAGCCGCTTTAATTCTATTTCAATACTCAGATTGATTGAAAGGTTTACTGCATTTAAGCAAAAGCTAAAGGTTAAAGCCACTTTCGGATTTTGGATTACACTAGTGCTGTCCAACCACCTTGCTCCTTCCATCTCAACACAGGTACCTGCACACCTGTATTTGTAAAGTGATACTTGCTGAGGCAGCATGTTGTGCTAGGAATCCTTGCCTATTGCTGATGCCTCCCAATGAGTAATTACTCCACAGCTCGGTGTGAGAGTCTGCCTGGTGTTGGACAGTCTACAGCAGGCGGTAAGGCTGTATCCAGGCTGTAAGCTGCCCGCCACCGCTGGAGATAGGCGTAGACCCCCCAGACTCCACCATCTCCCTTATTACTTCACTGAATGTGATGGAAGCTGCTGTGTCTCTCTCTCTTTTCCTGGACAGCTCTCCCAGCCCAGCAATTCCTGCAAGGTAACAAGATGGCCTCTCTACAGCAAACTGTTGCTAATTCATTGCTGAACTCCTGTCAGAGTCCTTTGATCCCTTGGGGCCCAGGGGGAGATAGTGGCTTGGATTCATAGCTCTCTCAGTGCTTGGAAGCAGATGCTGATGACTGAGAGTTATTTCTCAGACTGGAGCGTTGTGTCTAGTGGTGTGCCACAGGGGTTGACACTGAGATCTTGTATATAAAAGATGTGAATGAGCAAGGAACGATTAATAAGTTTACAGATGATACTAAGATAAGTGGTGTTGGTGACAGTGTAGAAGGTTGTGAAAATTACAGGGGGATCTTGATCAGCTAGGAATGAGCGCTAAAGCTTAGCAAATGGAAGTACAACTGAAAGTGTAAAAAGACCCTGATGTGAGTGATATACAGGCCTCCGAATAGTAGCCAGGATGGGGGCTACAAATTACAAAGGGGGATAGAAAAGGCATGTCAAAAGAGTAATGTTACTATGGTCATGGGGGATTTCAGAGATTGGGAAAATCGGGTTAGTGCTAGATCCCAAGATGGAGAATATATAGAATGCCCACAGGATGGCTTTTTAGAGCAGCTTGTGGTTGAGCCCAGTAGGATATCAGCTATTCTAGATTGGGTGTTGTGTAATAAACTGATTTGATTAGGGAGCTTAAGGTAAAGGAACCCTTAGGAGACATTGATCATAATATGGTCAAATTCACCCTGCAATTTGTGAGGGAGAAGCTAAAGTCAGATGTATCACTATGGAGTAAAGGGAATTACAGAGGCATGAGAGAGGAGCTGGCCAAAGTTGATTGGAAGGGGATGCTAGCAGAGATGACACCAGTGGCAGTAGTTTCTGTGAGGAATTTGGAAGGCGCAGGATAGATGCATCCAACAAAGAGGAAGAAGTATTCTAAAGGCAGGATGATGCAACCATGGCTGACAAGGGAAGTCAAAACCAACATAAAAGCAAAAGAGAGGGTATATTATGGAGCAAAATTTAGTGGGAAGTTAGAGGACTGGGAAACATAAAAACCAACAGAAGGCAACTAAAAAAGCCAAAGTTCAAAGTAAATTTTATTATCAATGTACATATATATCACCTTATACAACACTGAGTCATTTTCTTTTCGGAATACTCAATAAATATATAGAATGATAACCATAATGGAATCCGTGAAAGACCCCCCCATCTAAGGTGTTCAACCAGAGTGCATAAGACAACAAGCTGGGCAAATAGAAAAAGAGGAAACAATAATAATAATAAATAAATAAGCAAAAAATATCGAGAACATAAGACAAAGAGTTCTTCAAAGTGAGTCCATTCATTGTGGGAACATTTCAGTGATGAGGCAAGTGAAGTTTGAGTGAAGCTATCCCCTTTGGTTCAAATGTCTGATGGTTGAGGGGTAATAACTGTTCCTGAACCTCGTGGGGTGAATCCTGAGGCTCCTGTACCTCCTTCTTGATGGCAGCAGCAGGGAGAGGGCATTGGCTTGATGATGAAATAATAACAATAAGGGGGAAAAGGGTGAAATATGAAGGTACATAGGACTAAAAGAAAAAGGAGTAGCAGTAGGCCATCTAGACTGTTGAGCCTGCTCCACCATTCAATAAGATCATGGCTGATCTGGCCACAGACTCATCTCCACCTACCTGCCTTTTCCCCATAACCTAGACATAAGGTAAGCTAGCCAACAATATTAAGAGGATACCAAATGTTTTATTTCAGAGATATATATATATATATATATATATATATATATATACATATATATATATATAGAGAGAGAGAGAGAGAGAGAGAGAGAGAGAGAGAGAGAGAGAGAGAGAGAGAGAGAGAGAGAGAGAGAGAGAGTAAAAGAGAGGTGAGAGTAGATATTGGACCACTGGAAAATGACGCTGAAGGGGTAGTAATAGGGGACAAGGAAATGGAGGATGAATGGAATAAGTATTTTGCATCAGCCTTTGAATTGAATTGAATTCAATACAATACAATTCAATTCAGTTGAAGATACTATTAGTATGGCAGATGTTCAAAAGTGTCAGGGGAAGAAGTGAGTGCAATTGCTATTATTAGGGAGTAGGTGCTTGGGAAACTGAAAGGTCTGAAGGTAGATAAGTCACCTGGACCAGATGTTCTGAAGCAGGCAGTTGAAGAGATTGTGGAGGCATTAGTAATACTCTTTCAAGATTCTCTAGATTCTGGAATAGTTCCGGAGGATGTGAAGATTGCAAATGTCACTCCACTTTTCAAGAAGTGAGGGAGGGAGAGGAAAGGAAATTATAGGCCAGTTAGTCTGACCTGACTGGTTGGGAAGATATTGGAGTCCATTGTTAAGGACATTGTTTTCAGATACTTGAAGGCACATGATAAAATGGACCAAAGTCAGCATGGTTTCCTTAAGGGAAAATGTTGCCTGACAAATCTGTTAGAATTCTTTGAGGAAATAAACAAATAGACAAAGGAGAATCGGTGGATGTTTGTACTTGGATTTTTCAGTAGGCCTTTGTTAAGGTTCTGCATAGGATGCTGTTGAACAAGATACGTACCTATGCTATTGCAGGAAAGATACTAACATAGACAGAGCATTGGCTGATTGGCAGAAGGCAATACGTGGGAATAAAGTGAGCCTTTTCTGTTTGGAAGCCAGTGATTAGTGGTGCTTCATAGGGATCAATGTTGGGACCAATTCTTTTTACGCCGTATGTCAATGATTTGGATGACAGAGTTGATGGCTTTGTGACCAAGTTTACAGATGATATGAAAGTACGTGGAGGGGCAGGTAGTGTTGAGGAAGCAGGGAATCAAAGGTTTCAAAAAGGTGCAATTTAATGTCAGAGAAATGTATACAATATACATCCTGAAATGCTTTTTCCTCACAACCATCCATGGAAACAGAGAAGTGCCTCAAGAATGAACGACAGTTAAACGTTAGAACCCCAAAGTCCCCCCCAGCTCCCCTCCCTCCCTTGCGTAAGTGGCAGCAAGCAATGATTCCCCTCCCCCCACCGGCAAAAATAAAGCGCACCCGCTACCAGCACTCAAGCGTGAGCAAAGCAATAGCAAAGACACAGACTTGCAGTTACCCCAAAGACTACATTGTTCACCTGGTCATTTGACATGCTGCAGGCTGTCTCTCTCCTAGTAAGGGAGAAAGAGGTGACTCCATTTTCCAACGAGTGGGGAGACATAACAAACCACTTGCTGGTTAAAAGCCCGTTACATCGCTTTTTTCGAGCTCTGTGCTTGAAGATCACAAGGATCCCGGGTTCCCAGGCACACAGCAGATGTCCCGACTCCCGCAACAACACACGGGTCTCCTGTGGCGACACCAACCCTCGATCCGCCCGTCTCCAGTTCCTCGAGATCCCAGGCTTCTGAATCTGTGCCGAAATCTTAGGCCAAGCCTTTGGCTGCTGAATAGCAGCTGATTGTGTCCCATTCCCGCAAAGAACCGTCGCCAGCATGGAACTGCAGGTCAGGGTCTTCAAAAGGACATTGAAAGCGAAAAATAGAGATATTAAAGATGGAAATAGAACTGTTTTTGAGGATGCAAGCAAAGGAGTCACTGCTGGGCCCCTTAACTACTTAGCTCCGGGAAGTATCTGGTCATTCACTACAGTAGAAGGAATACAAGCATAGATTATTTTCTAACCAAGGAGAAAATTCAAAAATCCGAGGTGTAAAGGAACTTGGGAGTCCTTGTGCAGGATTTCTTAAAGGTGAATTTTCAGTTTGAGTCGGTGGTGAGGAAGGCAAATGCAATGTTAACATGCATTTCGAGAGGACTAGAATATAAAAATGAGGACGTAATGCTGAGTCTTTACAAAGCACTGGTGAGGCCTCACTTGGAGTACTGTGAGCAGTTTTGGGCCCCTTATTAAAAAAAGATGTGCTGACATTGGAGAAGGTCCAGAGGAGGTTCATATGAATGATTCCAGGAAGAAAGACTGTATGAGGAGTGATTGATGGCTCTGGGCCTCTACTCACTGGAATTTATAAGATTGAGAGGGGATCTCATTAAAACCAATTGAATGTTGTAAGGTCCAGATAGAGTGGTTATGGAGAGGATGTTTCTTGTGGTAGAGGAGTCTAGGACCAGAGAGTACAGCCTCAGAACAGAAGGACGTCCATTTAGAATAGAGATGAGGAAGAAATTCTTTAACCAGAGTGTGGTAAGTATGTGGAATTCATTGTCACAGGCAGCTGTGGAGGCCAGGTCATTGGTTGAACTTAAGGTGGAAGTTGTTAGGTTCTTAATTAGTCAGGGAGAAGGCAGGAGAATTTGATTGAGAGGGAAATGGATCGTTCATGATGAAATGACGGAGCAGGCGATGGGCTGAATGGCCTGATTCTGCTCTTGTGTCTTATGGACTTACTGCCTTACAGATTTGCATTCAGGTAAATGTGAGATATTACATTTTGGATGATCAAACCAGGGTAGGACTTAGACAGTGAATGGTAAGACCCTGGGGGTATTATGGAACAGAGGGACCTGGGAGTGGAAGTGCACAGCCCACTGAATGTGGCATCACCGCTAGAGAGAGTGGTGAAGAAGGCAGACTTCATCAATCAGGACATTGAGCACAGGAGCTGGGAGGTTATGATGCAATTATACAGGATGTTAGTGAGGCCTCATAGAGAATAGTGCACAGTTTTGATCACCTTGCTGTAGGAAAGATGTTATTGAAGTAGAAAGGGTTTACCAGGATGTTGTCTGGACCTGGGGTCTGACTGACGAGGAAAGGTTGCATAGACTAGAACTTTATTTCCTGGAACGTAGAAGACTGAGGGTTGACCTGTTAGAGGTATGTAAGATCACGAGGGGAAGAGATAGAGTGAAAGCACAAAGTCCTTTTCTTAGAGGGGTGGTGCTAAAAACAAAAGGACAGAGGTTTAAAATCAGTGGAGAGATATTTAAATGAGGCAGCTCTTCACACAAAGGGTGTTGATGACCTTAATAACTTTATTTTGCACCTACCAGATATCCCCTCTATTCTCTCCATCCTCCCCCTGCCCCTTTGCAATTTAAATCGCGGTCTTCTCGTTTTTCTGATGAAGACTACTTGTGCTAAAATATCAGCTCCGTTTGCCCATCCAGTGTCACTGCTTACTTTGCTGAATGTTTCTGATTTCCGGCACCTGCACGTTCTTTTTTGCTGACTTCCCTCTAATGTTCTGGATAATGCTTTGACTTCATCCAAGATCACAAAATGAAACACATCACCTGATTGTTATTGGTGGTCCTCAGACTATTTGGTTCTAGATTAGTTGCTGCATTTCACACATCTCCATGGTGAAACATCACAAGGACATCTTTACCCCTAAGCTGAGGCGGTAAAAGGTGCCATGGGAATGCAAATCTTCCTTCATTCGCACTGTTCAGAAGCCCCACCATTTTCCATAAAGGAAGTAGTTACATCATAGAAGGCTGTTTATTGCTATGGATACATTTATTATGAAAACAAAGCCGTGAGAAGCTTTTTAAAGATTAGGTGAAGTATAAAGAAGAAATGTCACAATGGGTGGGCAGGATGTGAACTAGGATGCTTCTGATTGCCAGGCAGGAATGGAAAGTCTTGATCCATTGGGTGGGAGTGGAAATGTTTTGTGCTGCGCTGGTTAATGCTCTGAATTACCAGGAATAGTGTCAGCATTCTGGTGCCGAGAACTAGAACTCTGTCAAATTGTGTCATGGTGGTTTCAGGGGACGTTACCGGTTCTCTTCCCCTACCTGCACTCTCTCAGCCCCAGGGAAGAATACTGAGGAAGATAGGCTCACCTGGGGCACTTTATTGTTCCCTTGTTTGTAGTCCGGTGTTTGGCTTTCTGTACCTCTTCTTGGTTGAAGAACCTGAAGGAACTAGTTCTCAAAAAACATTCTTCAAAATAAGAACACATTACTGGATATCATAAACTTGATTAGGTCACAGGGATAGGGCTCTAGAATTCTATATCTTTAGTTTGTTTTTTAAAATTCTCTGTGCATACAACAAATATGGGACTGAATGTGCAGTATGAATCTTACTGAAAAAATACAGGTAGGATTTTATAGAATATAGAACTGGCTGTTTCTTCGTTATACAGTAATCTGTTTTCACTAACTTGCCTTTTGCTTGAATGTTGGTTTGAGCTAACCTTTCCGTGCGACTCATTCGCTGAGACCGATAAGGTCAAGCGCCACACCAGTGTCTGCCTGGCTTTTGTCGACCCGTCTCTGCCTTTTCTACCTGCAGCCCTGACTATTTCAATGTTCTCCTTGTCTTCCCACCTTTAGAGCGGACCTCAGCTAGTATGAGCATAACTTTTGTATTTACATGAGGGTCCTGAACTTACCTGCATTTCCATCAGTAACAGCCAAAAGTGCCAAAAAAGACCAAGCCCATGACTAAGTGATGGGATGCATTGTGCTGGCCATCACTTATGCTATGGATTTTAAAAATAAGTATTTTACTACAGATAGGTAAAGTAGTAGTCTTATTTTTATCTGAATCTTATATTTTAACTGGAAAATAAAAATTAACATGCCATTTATTAAGGATAAGATTCTCTTTTCAGGTTATGTTTTTCTGTGAGCTTCCTCTCAATGTTCACTAAAGCCACGGAAATAGGTCAGAACCGTTTTGCATTACCTTTATATATGTGATCCTGACTTTGGCAGACAGAACCTTTTCCCTTTGTTCAGTGTACATGTAGTTATCCCGGGTCTCTTTATGGGCTGTTGTGATCCTCTTTTTGTCAACTCCCTCTTGGAGCTCAATAACAGCACAAAACAGAATGAATCAGAATCAGGTTAATTATCATTGACATAAGTCATGAAATCTGTTATTTTGTGGCAGCAGTAGTGTAAAATTCAAATTACTAGGTTAAAATAAAATATAAGTCGTGCAAAAGAGGACTAGCGAGGTAGTGTTTGTGAGTTCATGGACCATTCAGGAATCTGATGGCAGAGGGGAAAATTATTCCTAAAACATTGAGGGTGGATCTTCAGGCTCCTCCCTGAGGATGTCCTGGATTGTGAGGGTGGGCCGTGTTGGATGCTGCCTTCCCGAGGTGCTGCTTTTGGAAGAAGTCCTCGATGAAGAGGAAGATTGTGCCCGTGATGGAGATAGCTGAGTCTACAGTCCTCTGAAGGCTCTTTTGATCCTGTGCATTGGAGGCTCCATACAAAGCAGTGATGGTTCGAGACTTCTCCGTGGTACAGCTATAGAAACCTGCTGAATATTTGATGACTGAGGACAAGGAGAAACATTGTAAAAACTGTAGATTTCTGACAGTTATCTTTACTCACTGTTCTCCTACACTGAACTGTACTGTTCACACTGAATATGAAAGAGAATTAACCACTACGGTTACAAGAATAACTGATGCTTGCTTTTCATGTGTTTCTGATATGGAGCTGCAGAGCAGCAGGGTCAGGTTGAATAGCACTTAAATTTTCCGAGCAAGAAAATGTGACCACAGTTGGTACCTTTATGTTCTTTCAACTGTACAATGGAATTATCGATTATGTCGAAAGGTTTGGAACACTTTTTCACAGCAATGACATTATAGAAGGAAGGAAGCCATTTTGCTTTTAGCTAAGTCAGACAAGTTGATTTTAAAACTTTGTAGCTCCACCCAAGAGTTGATTAAACTATTTGAATAATATATTGGAATCAGAATATCACTGGCATATATTGTAAAACTTTTTTTGCAGCAGCAGTACATTGCAATACATAGTAATTTTAAAAATTACAAATTACAATAAGAAATATGTATATAAATTAAATTAAATAAGTGGTGCAAAAAGCGAGCAAAAAATTAGTGAGATAGTATGCACGGGTTCATGGTCCACTCAGAAATCTGATGACAGAGGGGACTCTGACTCCTGAAACATTGAGTATGTGTCTTCAGGCTCCTGTACCACCTCATCAATGGTAGCAATGAGAAGAGGACATACCCTGGGTGATGGGGGTGCTTAATGAGGGATGTTGCTTTTTTGACCCATCATATTTTATAGGTGTCTTTCATGTTGGGGAGCCTAGCGTCTGTGATGGAGCCGGCTGAGTTTACAACTTTCTGCAGCTTTTTCCGATCCTGTGCAGTGACCCCTCCATACCACAAGGATGTGCAACCAGTTAGAATGCTCTCCACAAGGAATTTTTGATGCCTCAAATTCCTGATGAAATATAGCCACTGTTCTGCCTGCTTTATAATTATGTCAATATGTTGGGCCCAGGACAGATCTTCATGGACGTTGGCACCCAGGAACTTGAACCTGCTCAATCTTTTCACTGCCGATCCCTCAATGATGAGTCCCTCAGTGGTGTGAGTTCCCTCGACTTCTCCTTCCTGAAGTCCACAATCAATTCCTTGGTCTTACTGACGCTGAGTGCAAGGTTGTTGTTGCAACACCACTTAACCAGCTGTTCTATCTCAATCCTGAATACCTCCTTGTTACCATCTGAAATGATGCCAGCAATAGTCGTGTTATCGGCAAATTTATAAATAGCATTTGAGCTGTGCCTAGCTATACAGTAGCGGGTGTAGAGAGAGTAGATCAGTGGGCTAAGCACACACTCTTGAGGTGCACTGGAGTTGATTATCAGTGAGGAGGAGATTTATTTCCAATCTTCCCTGACTGTGAAAGTCAAGGACCAAGTTGCAGAGGGAGGTACATAGGCCCATGTTTTGGAGCTTGGCAACTAGGACTGATGGTATGATTGTGTCAAACGCCGATCTGCAGCAGTCTTATATACGTAGGTATTTCTGCTGTCCAGGTGGTCCAAGGCTGAGCGGAGAGCAGAGAGGTTGTATTTGCTGTAGACCTTTTGTGGCGACACACCACTGGGGCCTGATGCCCTGAGTGCTTATTCCCTTGAAAAATGTTCTGACGTCTTCCTCTGAGACAAGGTCATAGGGTCACCTGACGCTGCAGAAATCCGCACAGGTGTCATTTTATTCTCCCTTTCAAAGTGTGAATAAAAGGGTTGAAGTCCTCTGGGAGTGAGGTTTCACAGCTATTCATGGTATTAAGTTTCGCCTTGCAGGAGGTAATGGCCTGTAAACCCTGCCAGAGCTGACATACATCCCATTCCATCTCTAACTTCAATCAGAATTGTTTTTTGTTCTTAATAGGCCATAGCCTTGCAAGGGTCATAGCTGGACTTCCTGTAAAGTTCTGGATCACTGATCTTGAATGGCAACGATGTAGCTCTCAGCAGACTACAAATCTTCTGGTTCACCCCCACCTTTTGGTTTGGGTATGGCTGGTATGTTCTCAAAGGCACACGCTCATCCACACAGGGCTTGATGAAGTTGGGACAACTGTGGTGTATTCATTCAGATTCGAAGACAAATCCCTGAATATTGTGCAGTCCACCCACTTAAAGCCGTCCTGTAAGTGCTCCCTTGACCGTAACTTCTTGGTCCTCACCACTGGTGCTGCGGTCTTTAGTCTTGGCCGGGAGGAGAAGTACAGCCAGGTGATCAGACTTCCCAAAACGTGGACGTGGGATGACACAGTAAACGTATTTGATGGTGGTATAACAATTGTCAAGTATGTGGGTTCCTCTGGTTCCACAGGTGATAAGTTTGTGGTCAGAGACTTGTTCAAGATGGCTTGGTTGAAATCCCCCACAATGGGGAAGGTATCCGAGTGGGCAGTTTTGTGACCTGCTGATCACGGTGCACAGCTCAGCCAGTGCCTGCTTCATGTTGGCCTGAGGTGAAATGTACACTGCTACCAAGATGATGGTGGAAAACTCCCTCGGCAGATAAAATGAATGACACTTGACTGCTAGATGTTCCCGGTCAGGTGAGCGGTATTGAGACAGATCCGCCATGCCTGTGCACCAACGATTCCCCCACATACCACTCCCTCTCTCCATCACTCCCAATTCCCTGGGCAAAGAGGACAACAGGGCAAGTTTGACAACTGAAATGAACATCTGGATAAAACTGGTGCAGGCTGGGGTTTGGTTGCAGATGAGCTTGGTACAAGTTTGGAGGAGCTGTTGTGGGAATACGTGGTTTGTGTACTGTGTGATGTGTGTACTCAGAAGAGGCTGCTTGGTGAAAAGAACCTGAACTTCTGGCCAGAATTTGATACGGTCCAGGCAATGAAAGCAGTGGCTGTGCAAGCCCAAACTTACAACATCCACCCACTGAAAGCTCAGGATGTTAACAAGATGCAACCTCGCTCCTTGAGATTTTCAAGAATGGAAAACTATCTCAGGGGAGATCAGCTGCTGTGCAGAGCAGCATCTTACGTCGATGAGTACAGATACAAGCAGTCTGGTTTATGATAAGTTTGATGTTGAGGGGGATTTGTCACCAGTTTTCTTGAAATCAAAAAACAAACTCAAGCAACTGAACGGTGCCCAGAAAGTTAGGAAGAACTGTACATGGAAGAGATCTAGATGAAGAAAATAGCGATCTGGAGGCATCAAGTAGACATCGGCAGTTCCACTTTGCTGTAACCTGGTGTAGGAATGAAAAAAGGAATAGAAATCCACACTGGTGCTATGATAATGTGATGTAAGTGGCTTCTGCCAGATGCGTGTCACCCTTCTTTCTATGGACCTACACCAAGTAAAAGGATAAGGTGAAAGGGATTTGTGGCCTAGAAATGCATTTTTGTTTCTGGTCCACAGGTAAAATATCTGGCAACATGCCGCATAGGAGATGTCCCTGATGTCCTTCATAGGACCATTTTAGAATAACTTCAATCAACTTTAGAAAGCTGGCTGAACAACTTTAGATCCCGAAAGAACCGTACATGCAAGGATACTTTACATATACCTTTCCATGTAACCCAGACACAATGTGCCATTTCACATTTTCTTTCCCAGGCATTGCTGGCAGTTCATCGTGGTAGCAATCGGTGAGGATTCATGTACTGCAGTAATAACATCGGCTCACCTGGTGCTGCTGGTAGATAGTGTGCCAATCAGGCAGCTACACCATCCTCCGGTTGTCAAACGTCTTCGGTGCTGTTGGAGTTGCACTCTTTCCAGAACGTACGGGATATTACATCGTACTCCTGGCTTGCGCCTTGTTAGTAGTCCCCAGTCTGTAAGTGAGTGCTAGAATCTGGGGGAAGTTCATGAGAATGTTGGGAGAATGAGAAAAGGGATTCATGTAGGATCAGTGTAGATGAGCGGCAATGGTCAACGGACATTCAGTAGGCCAAAGGGTCTGCTTCTATGTTGTATCTCTATTTGGCTCTGTGACTAATGGGGGAAAAGGCTTTTTTATATCAGGGGATGAATTACTCACCTTTGGGATGCTCAACCTCTGACTTGTTGCTGTAGATACTTCGGAATTTCGGATTGTTGTGATCCTTGGCTATTGATTCGTGGAGACAAATGCACATGCTTAACAATGTTCACTCAGAGGAAAGCAGCAAATTCAGCACTAGTGAAATTATTTCCACTACCCATCGCAAGCAACTCTGGCACTAAAGAGAAAACACTTCTATGATTGATAACCGTAAAGGAATATGGTTGTTTTTACTGGAGTTACGTTAGCCCTACACTGGAGACTCGCTGATAGCTGTATCATTGTACGTCAAGGATAAACAACTGGACTCTTTCCTGTGGAAGCGGGTCATTGCATGGTTACTTTATGTGATAGGGACGGTCACTGACCTCTTATTAGCCAATGTCTGAAAGTTGTTTAGCAATGCATCCTTTGCTGAGGAATTTGAAGAAGGGAACATCATCACTTCTGATCCTGTAGTGAAAGAATGGTCATTGGTGAAGCAGCTGAGGATAAATGGGCTAAGGACACTGGATTATGAAATTCATGTAGTGTGTTTGGGCTAGAATGACATAACTCCAATAACCACAACCACAATGCTTTGTTAAATGCCATGCCGTTAAAGTTGTCAAATGCATCAGATAGATTTGCTGAAACTGTTCATCATCTGTTCTAGAAGTAATTATAAAAAGGTCACACCTCAGAGATTCGCTATTCACTAGTGATCTACAAGTGCAAACCACTGAGTTTATGCCAGCTCTCAGGACAATCTCATGAGTCCCATTTTACTTATTTCCATGTAACCTATTCTCTATCACAGGTCAATCAACTTCCGGTGGGGACAGTGTACGACAGGCAGTTTGCCTACTTGCAAACCTTTGGCAGGTGGGGGAGGAAATCCATAAAGGCAGAGGGGAATGTGCAAATCCCACAGAGACAGCTCCAAAAGTCGGGATCCAGTGTAGATGGCTGGACCTGACCGGCAGTAGGGTTATCTGTTCTATCTCTGCGGTGGCCATCATTTGCAACAAATGTGGGAATTGCCAGAAAGATTGAAATTGCAAGCAAGGAATTGTTGGATATTCTCTTTTGTTATAGTATTTGTGTTTATGATTGTACTTTTACTTATGTCTGTCTTCATTTTCATAAAGGGGGAAAAGGCATATTAATCCTGGCTTTGTGAGAAGTTCCTTAAAGAGATGTTGCTATTTTATTATTGCAAACCTGTTCAATGGCTGGATGACAGCACAAGATAAAATAGCTTTGAGCCTAGCACATGACAAAAACTGGTTTGTGTGTGTTGATTTCACACAGTTTGGATACACTCTGTGATCAATTGAGTTAATTTGATCCCAGGAGTTTGACCAATATTTAAAATAAAAACTGAATATATCACAGGGCGTGGTTAAGCTGATTATTTTTCTCAATAACCTTATGAAAGGTAGATACCTGTAGATAGAACAGATAGATAGATTGATAAGGAAACAAAACACTTTGTATTACAGCCTCTATTAAAAGGCAAAAGGGAGTGCTTATATTACCATTCACCCAGTTATATATTGATAAGAGGAAATGGGTAGATGTGAAGCAATAAGCATTCTTTGTTATGAACTTTTGGTTACTGCTCTCCCTATATCCCTGTAAAAGTTGATTTGCTTATTTCAGTCATTAGGCTTAAAAGAAAGCATGCTGATAAGTGAATCTGCCAAGTTAACAGGAAGTTTGTTTCTGCGGTTGTGTGACTTTTCTTTCACATTTAGAATTTGGTTTGACTTAGTAATCAGTTGCTTAGTTCTGAAATCACTATATCCAGAGCATTGGAGAGGATTCATTAGGTTGTCCTGCTGTTTAGTTATTTTTAGATAAATGCGGTGTTTGTCACTCTGTAAGTA
Source organism: Hemitrygon akajei (assembly GCF_048418815.1). NCBI lineage: Eukaryota > Metazoa > Chordata > Chondrichthyes > Myliobatiformes > Dasyatidae > Hemitrygon > Hemitrygon akajei. Next base: position 44,325,836 of record NC_133134.1, read on the forward strand.
TTAAACCAACATTTTCTCACAAGTGTGATACCCTGTTGTTAGTGAAGCTCGATTTATGCATTTGAAATAAATCCCTATAAATGTATTTCTGTAACATGCCACCTTCTCTATAAACTAGATACAGTGATGTAAAACTTGTGCATGGAAGTGTAACTGTGCCTCATGATGATGTGATCTACTTTTACTTGTATATTTTTAGGTGGCTCTCCGAATTCGCCCCATCAATGAGTCGGAACTTGATGAAGAAGCAACCATCGTAGCACATAAAGTGGATGATCAGGTATGTGGTTCTCCTGTTTCTTACAGTGCAGACTTTCACCACTTTGCTAAAGTTTCGGGCCGAGACCCTTTGTCAGGACTAAATGAAAGGAAAGAAAGTAAGGCTTAGATACTAAGATACACACACACACGCACACGCACACACACACACACACACACACACACACACACACACACACACACACACACACACACACACACACACACACACACACACACACACACACACACACACACACACACACACACACACACACAAATTCTGGTTAATTGGGACAAATCAGAGCCAGTACATTTTAATCCAATTAAGTAGCTGCCCTAATGAGCCATCTTTTCATAAAAGTAATTAAAAAGTTTTAGAAAATAGATGAATAACAAATTATGAATTTAAATAAAATATAAAATAAATTAGAACATTACCAAACACGAGGAAATCTGCAGATGCTGGAAATTCAAACAACACACTCAAAATGCTGGTGGAACACAGCAGGCCAGGCAGCATCTACAGGGAGAAGGGCCTCGGCCCGAAACGTCGACAGTGCTTCTCCCTGTAGATGCTGCCTGGCCTGCTGCGTTCCACCAGCATTTTGTGTGTGTTGTTAGAACATTACCAATGCTAATACAGAACTATAAAACTGTGTATTCGTCTCTAATAGATATCAATGGAAGAATTCATCCAGTATAAACTGCTGTGTTCCTTTGACTGTAAATGAACAAAATCGGCACAGACGCTTGGTGCAGATAATAGACTGCCTTCAGACAAGGCTGTTGACGATTGCATCCTCCAGATCTTTGTTTTCATTGTAACATTCAAGATGATCAACGATATTCAAATTCTTTGTCCTGAAATTGTTTCACTCATGGCTGTTTCTGGCATCTCCAAGCCTGAATACTGAATTAACTTACTGTTTATTTCTCACCAGGTATTAGTGATAATAAATCACTGCTTTTTTGAACACAAGCACACGCAACTAAGCTATTTAGAAATTGTTTGCTCTAAGCACAGTGTAGTGCACATGATTGACACTAGCTAGAAACGGTTTGGCAACAGTGTCTTGTTCCAATTAAGTTGCATAGTGTCCTAAACAAACAAAGGGAATCCTGGCTATTTTCTTGATTAGTTGTTGTACTTTTAGAGTTGACCCAAATAAGTGGCTGCCCCAATTAACCAATGGCCCAATTAAACGGAATTCACTGTGTGTATATATTTATATTTGATGGCGAAAAAAGGCTAATGTTCCACTTCCAAAAGAAGGTTTGAAGGTTCTACATTTTATTTTTCATTTCCAAAAGAAGAAAACATTAGTCTTAAATAATTATTATAATCTAGCAGAGGTTAATCTGTCAACTGCTCATGGTTTCAAAATTATATATCTGTATTTCCTATTCTGTCAGTAGCTCTAAGAAAACATCTTGCCATGAAATACTGCTGTCTAGTCCTAAAATGATCAGACCTTTCAAAACAAAATATGTATATACTGTAGATATATATTAACACAGAGATAAGTATATATAACAAACATTTTCTGCAGAGGTCATCAGCTTTCACATTGGATCTTAAAATAATCAATGTCCTTGCTGAGTAGAGCTAACGAATTTCATTAAGAAATCAGCAAAACTGTCTATCACATAAAGATACAAACACACTGGCATTTAGAGCTGAGCAATTTCTTAATTAATTATGAAAAGAAGACGCACGGATGTCAGGCAAAAAGTAAATGCTGCAAATGCCTTTCACCTTCTAAAAACATATTCTAAAGGTGGTAACACACACAAAATGCTGGTGGAACGCAGCAGACCAGGCAGCATCTGTAGGAAGAAGTACAGTTGACATTTCGGGCCGAGACCCTTCGTCAGGACTAACTGGAAGAAGAGATAGTAAGAGATTTGAAAGTGGGAGGGGGAGGGGGAGAGATGAAGCTAAGAGCTGGAAAGGTGATTGGCAAAAGTGATACAGAGCTGGAGAAAGGAAGGGATCATGGGACGGGAGGCCTAGGGAGAAAGAAAGGGGGAGGGGAGCACCAGAGGGAGATGGAGAGCAGGCAAGCAGTGTGAGAGGGGTAGAGAGAGAAAAAAGAGAGAAGAAGGGAAAAATAATAATAATAAATAAATAAATAAATAAATAAATAAATAAATAAATATATGATGGGTTAAGAAGGGGAGGAGGGGCATTAACGGAAGTTAGAGAAATCAATGTTCATGCCATCAGGTTGGAGGCTACCCAGACGGAATATAAGGTGTTGTTCCTCCAACCTGAGTGTGGCTTCATCTGGACAGTAGAGGAGGCTATGGATTGACATATCGGAATGGGAATGAGACGTGGAATTAAAATGTGTGGCTGCTGGGAGATCTTGCTTTCTCTGGTGGACAGAGCGCAGATGTTCAATGAAACGGTCTCCCAGTCTGCGTTGGGTCTTACCAATAGATAGAAGGCCATACCGGACACAGTGTCCCATCAATCCACACCTAGACAGCCCTTCATACCCCTCCCATCCATGTGCTTATCCGTATTTCTCTTAAATGCTGAAAATAAACCCACATCTGCAGGAATGCCATCAATGCTCAAATCTTGTGAATGAACAGATTTTTATAAAATAGGAAAATGAATTTGTGCATTCTGGAAATGTAAGGCATGAGGCAGTAGTTCCTTCTCGCACCTCGTGGCACATCGGGCGGCATTTCTGCCGTCGGTGGAGCGTTTGACTGTATTTTACGAGGCCGAGTTGATGGCCAGCGTGCAAGGTTCCAGCCAGGTTCCAACGCGGGACTAGCTCAAAGTCCAGTGCTGATGCTACTGCACCCATGGCCAGCATGAAGTAGTAATAGTGGAAGAATGAAGGCTCAAAGATGTTTTTCCTTTGAATGGGTTCCACGGTTTTCTTTATTTTGTGGCTGTCTGTGGGGAGACCCATCTCAGGGTTGTATACTACACACATACTTTGACATTAAATGTGCTTTGAATCCTTTGAATGCTGACACTGCATGTCTGAAATGGAAAATCTTTCGCATCCCTGTGAATAACACACCTCACCTGGCTGAGTACATTTGGTACTTCAGTAAGGGTCTGGCACCTCCCACAGTCGTTACCGTTTGTCGTTAGTATGTTTCCCCAAAGCCTGAATAAACAATTTGCACTAGGAGGTTAGAAATGGGCACTTGAAATTTACAGAAAACAAATTTTGTTTTTTTTAAAATCTGCTACATGCTTTCCCCTTTGTGGAAGTATTTCTCAAATACCTTTAATACACATGTAATACACATACCTGCCCTCTCTCTAGGCATATACAGGTGTACTCTGGTGCCATTTGAAAGTATCTCACAGTGGGTGGATGGTTGGAGGATGAGGACAGGGCGAGAACAGTACTATCTCTGGTTGATAATGGCATCATCTTCAGTAATCAAATGACATCCTCCATTTTATCCTCAGAACCCACTCTTTCCTATGTTGTCACAAGGAAACCTGTAGATGCTGGAAATTCAAGCAACACACACAAAATGCTGGTGGAACACAGCAGGCCAGGCAGCATCTATAAGGAGAAGCACTGTCGATATTTCGGGCCGAGACCCTTCGAAGTCAGGACGAAGGGTCTCGGCCCGAAATGTCAACAGTAGAGTCTTGGCCCGAAATGTCAACAGTAGAGTCTCGGCCTGAAACGTCGACCGTAGAGTCTCGGCCCGAAACGTCGACAGTGCTTCTCCCTATAGATGCTTCCTGGCCTGCTGTGTTCCACCAGCATTTTGTGTGTGTTGCTTTCCTATGTTGTGCTGTTCCTCGCTGCTTCACTGGCCAGTTTCAGCTTTCGACTGTCTGCTACAGTCATGTTACAGCATCTGTGTAAAAGGTGCAGTGCAGACTTTAACTGGTATTCGTGCATGACAATACTGACCACTTGCTGTTTGGCTGGCCAATGAACCGTGCCTTTAGGGTCGACTGGATGCCGAGCACATCATAATTAGCAGGCCTCATCATGCAGTCACAGTTGCCTCGAGGTAACAAGGGGCATAGGCTGGCCACGTGCTACAATATCTGAACACATTTTCAGGGCTATCGGATTTAATCCACTGTAGGTTAAATATAAATTTTGGATTTTAAACTTAAGACATTAACTATTAAGTTTCACTGAAATAAATGCAATGACCTATGGATATTGACTTCCTTTGGGCAGGTTCCAACAGTTTGCTTTAAAGGACTAATATTAAATTTATATATTGAGTACTTGCAGTAAATGGTGCCATATTTTACTGGTGCACCACTTCTCTTGGACATACTTCTAACATCACCATTTTAATGTAGCGATTGGTGACACAGACCCAGGGATGTCTCACCAGGAGCAATTCTAGACTGCACAATTCATCAGCATTGCACAGGCTTTGGTGTATGAATTTCAGTGCTTTTTCTTCTCTGTAACTCAAACACAGTGAACAGTGTGATCAGCTCAACCCACCGAATTGTACCTGCCACCCCCGTGCACAGCATTCACAAGTCTCCTGGACCTTTGGTGCTTGGAACATGCACGGGTGATGTCAGTTTCTCCTGCGAAGCTTCTTTGGAGCGTTTCCAACTGAAATCAGATCATGTTTTTCTTTATAAGAGAAGTTATGGGGCACTCACAGGGAGCAAGCTTTTAATAGCACCAGATGTACAGCAGATGGTTTATTTAAAGGGATGCTCAGGAGCTTCTTGCAGTCTGCCACACTGGAAATTGAAGGGAGTTGGAGAACGAGTGTCTCTGCTACTTCTGTTCAGATGCACTGTGTTCTGTTCATTTATTAAACCTTTGCCAAAAGGAACTTCCAGAGCAGTTGCGCTGGGAGTACTGAGCTAACTGCAGCTGCAGGGAAGAAGTTTAAAACTTACTGCTGCAACTCCTTGAATGGCTCGATGAAATAATTTACTTTGTAAAGTTTCTATCAGGGCACTAGGATATTTTATCTTTCTAAAACTGTATCATAGATTTAAGTTAACACACACAAAATGCTGGAGGAACTCAGCAGGCCAGGCAGCATCTATGGAAATGAAAACAAACAGTCGACGTTTCAGGCCCAGACCCTTCTGAAAAGGTAGGATAGAATAGAGGGGAAGGAGGCTAGCCAGAAGGTGATAGTTGAAGTCAGTTGGGTGGGAAAAGTGAAGAGCCGGAGTAGAAGGAATCTAATAGGAGAGGAGAGTGGGTCATAGGAGAAAGAGAGGGAGGAGGGGACTGAGGGGGAAGTGGTAGGCAGGCAGAATGGGGGATAGAAGAAGAGAGGATGGGGATGACCAGAAGGAAAAATTGATATTCATGCCATCAGTTTGGAGGCTAACCAGATGGAATACAATGATGGGGGCCTCATTATGGCATAAGAGGAGGCCATGGGTCGACATGTCAGAATGGGAATGGGATTTGGAGTTGAAATGTTTTTTTTTATTAGTTTTTTTATACATTTTCTACATAGCTACAGATAAAAAAAACCCAGATCAAAATGAACATTGATACAGTGCAAAAATAAACATACAATAATAATATGATACAAAGAAAGATAATTGAGAAAGCACCCAAATTGAAGACATGTAAAATTAGTATCCTCCCCAAGCCCCGCAACAAAAAAAACTCCAGACCAACCACAACACAATATAGAGAATATAAATCAGGACAATCAAACCCCCAAAAACTGTAAATACACTTAGCAACAGAAGATATTAATGCCTACTACCAACAAAAAAAGGAGCTGAAAGCAAGGGACCGAAAAAAACCTTAGTCAAGAGGAAGGTTATGAAAGTACTCAATAAAATGTCCCCAGACCTTATGGAACTTTAAATCCGAATTAAGAACTGAATAATGAATTTTTTCAAGGTCTAAGCAGGCCATAATATCGTTAAGCCATTGAGCATGCGTGGGCGGGGCAACATCTCTCCATCTAAGGAGGATTAAACGTCTAGCCAGGAGAGAGGCAAAAGATAATATTCGACACTTAGTCGAACTCAGACGTAAATCTGTCTCACCCCAGAAACCGAACAAAGCAATTAAAGGGTTAGGTTCTAGGTGGTGATTCAAAATATGCGATAACGTTATGAAGACATCTTTCCAAAATTTCTCCAAGCTAGGACAAAGCCAGTACATATGAATGAGAGAGGCTTCGCCCCTTTTGCATTTATCACAAAGCGGACTAATGTTAGGGTAAAATCGAGATAATTTAGATTTAGACATATGGGCTCTATGAACAATCTTAAGCTGTAAAAGGCAATAGCGAGCACAAAGAGAGGTTGAATTAACCGATTTGAGAATCGAGTCCCAAGTCTCATCAGATAAGGAGGTATTTAAATCATGCTGAGTTGAAATGTTTTGCCATCAGGAAGTTACGCTTTTGACGGATGGAGCTGAGGTACTCGACGATGTGGTCCCGCAATTTACGTGCCTCTCTTATACCATCCCAATTAGAACCTAAGTAGATTCAGGAGTGGGCTGATAGGCTCCTCCCACCTGCCCTGACATTCAATAAGATCGGGGCTGATCTTTCACTTAGTACCACTTTCCCACACTAACCTGAGTCTCTTAATATCTAAAAGTCTATTGATTTCTGTCTTTCATCTACACAGCAACCGAACATGCTCGGGAGGAGAATTCCGAGATTCACTGTTCTGTGGGGGAAGTAACTTCTCCTTGTATCCATTTTGAATGTCAAACCCTTTACTTTGAGACTGTGGCCCTTGCCAGCCAGGCGAAACCTCAGCTCTACATCTTCCCTGTCAAGTGCTAGAGAATTCTGTGTGTTTCAATGAGATCACGTCTCTTCTAAATTCAGGACAGAGAAGACACATTGTTCTTAATCATTTCTCATATGAGTACTATAGATCCAGTGAATCAATTTAATGAAGCTTCACTGAGCTCCTTTCATTACATGTTTATTTTTCCTTGGGAGTATTTGCACACAATGTTCCAGCTGCAATTTTACCAGGTCCTAGTGTAATTAGAGCAAGAGAGCTCTATTCTTGTATTCAAATTACACAAGTAGTCCTAGTTTAGACTTATTGGACTGGTAAAAGATAAATCCTTGCACAAACTGAGCATGTCACCTACAAAAGAGTAGTACCCATAGTGTGCTGTTGGAACAGCTATACTGCCTAAAAATACAAACCTGACCTCTATAGAGCTTGCTGCGTCTTGATACCATACTGTGTAGTAGATAAGCATTTTCACTTACATCATATCTTATCATATCTCTGCAGAAGATGCCTCAAAGCATTTTACACATGATGAATTACTTTGAATTACCACATTGCTACACCCTGAGGAAGACTGGGCTATCGGGCCTGTATGTATTCAGCCATCCTTTAATTGATAACCAATCTATTGAACAACTCTAGCTTCTTCTACATCCTGGGAGAGACAAAACATAATAGATACCTATAACAATTTTATTAGCTGTCTGTCAGAAACAGAGTTAGATGGTTCATTAGTAGCAATTGCTTCTCTGAGAAAGTTGTGGTTTTGAGCTCATTTGAAGGATTGTGGGATGTCTCACTTAAGCTGATGTTTCAGTATGGATCAAGGCTCAATTTATACAGAAATGCTGGCAGTTCTGTATGTAAATGCCAGGGTTTCCCCAAGTAACTGCCAGGGAGTTTGTGTCTTGCACACCAGCATGCACACATGCATGACAGCTCCTCATGGCTGACCTCCTGAATGCCGTCTGTAGCTATACTCTTCACAGTAGAGAGACAGGCTCCTGCTGTTTGTTTGAATTTATACAGGCTCGATCAGGTACAACTTCAGTGTTTCTCCTCACCTCCTTGGAGTAGAATGGCAGCAGGGGACAGATAAATGTTCTAGCCAGTTTACAGTATTTTAAATAAATTGAATTTGTTTTAAATAAATTGAAATTGGCTTTGCTTCTAAATGTCTGTTAATAGGCTTTTTATTATAATTTTGAGGAGTTTTATCTATTTTTAGTTTATAATAGTCTTTACATGTCAGATATTCAAAAATATCCATTCCAATTGACAGCAGGTTCAATCTGAGGCATGGCTTAACTAGCATCTTTGGGGGATCATGGGTAGAAGACTATATAGTTCTAGGTCTCCCCATTCAGATCAGAGCTAATGTCAGGAAGTAATATACACAAAATGCTGGAGGAACTCAGCAGGTATCCCCCCCCCACCCCCACCTTCTTACTCTGACTTGTCATCTCTTTTTTTCCAGTCCTGTTGGAGGGTCTCAGCCCAAAACATCAACTGTTTACTCTTTTCCATAAATGCTGCCTGGCCTGCTGAGTTCCTCCAGCATTTTGCGTGTGTTACTTTGACTTGCAGCATCTGCAGATTTTTCTTGTTTGTGATGTCAGGAAGTTGCTGCTGGAAGATCCACTTTAAGTAAGTGCAGGTGTAGCAGGTAATGGAAAGGCAAATGCTGCTCCCACAAAGTTCCAAGGCCTTGTCAAGGGGTCTTGTTCTGTGAGAGTTGGTTATCATGTTTAAATCTTTCTATTGACCCAAATTGAGACCAACGAAATTAAATATTGGTAAGAATGTGTTCAGGGACAAAATAATCATAATCAAACAAGTAAAACAAGTTTTTACTTCACAGTACACTCCTGTATGTAGTATTGTACATCATCAATGCTAGACGATTGCTGGCTTACCACAGAAGCTTGATTTAATAATTTACCTGAAGAACAGCCAGCAAAGAAGCCGATCGGACCTCAAGCACTTTCCACAACAAGGACGGAAATTCTTGAGTCTGCAGGTTTTGATTGTTCATCTATCGAATCTGTTGAGTTTCAATGGAGGAACGTTGGAGTGATTGTCCCGCACTAAAAACATTGATTTGTATTTTATAACAGCCAACTGACACATTCTCCTTTACGTGTTTAACTGGGACAATGCCTGACCTTTATACCTCAGAAGTGAGAATGCCACAAAATGAAACATTCTGGCTCCCTGAAGCTTGTCAGTTCTCTTTGTATGAGATGGTAAAACAAAGTCACTTATGCTTAATCAAAATAAAGGCTCCTGACGCAAGTTCCTGAGGTAATCCTGGCTGCAACTGCCAATACTTATTCCTGAAGCAGAACATCCAGTCATTATCACACTATTGTCTTTGGGATTTGCTATGTGCAAATTGGCTACCACAATCCTATGTCCCTATAGTGAAAAGCCTTTCATTGGCTGCAAAACATTTTGGAATATCCTGAGAATGTGTAGGATGCCCTAGAAATGCAAATCTATTTTTATTTTATAAGAATGTAAATGGCCAAAAGCTTACCCTTGGTTGGTAGTGCTCGACACACCAACCATGGAATAAACCTTTGAATGTTGGGTCAATTGGCCGTCTGTAATTTGGGGTATATCTCTCAGCATAATCCCCAGTTCAGTTGCTTCAGATACTTCTTATTTTGGCTAAATTCTATTAATCTTAGTCTAAACCTAATGCTGCAGTCTGCAAAAAGTACCTTTTATTGATCTATCGTATCACAAGTTTTGTCGGTAAAAGGTTAGTGAATGTGAGTACTTGTGAATAATGCAGGGGACAAATAGAAACACTAATTAGGTGCTCTAGATTTACAGCATCTGCAGACTATCTTGTGTTATATTGCATTTATTTCTTAGTTTATGGACAGGAGTGAGGAGCTATAGGAAAGAGGATGAATATATATGGATATTAGTTAATGAGTTCAAGACTGGCAGTGATCCCAGAATCTCAATGATAGTTTTGTACTGGATTACTAATTCTTAAATGTCATTAGATTAGTTGAGATTAATTTACTTTCATGTATGCCAGGGTGCAATGAAATTCCTTGTTCGTATGAAGCTTGCAGAGTAAGTGGTGCGCATGTGTGTTAACGAATGCAGTGACAGGCACAAAGCAGTTCAGCCTGGAGTAGTACAAAAAAATTAAAGTGACAATAAAAGAATTACCGAGAAAGGTAGAGTTAAGAATCCAAGAATGTGACCACTGCACTGGGAAGGGGAGCCCCTAGTGGACATCCCCTAGTTAGATCATAATTTCCAATCCAATCCAAAGAGTCCCAGTTTTGCCTGTATTTATTACTAAAAGTAAATAATCAACTATAATTTGGCCTGAGAGCAAATGTTTCTAATCAAAGCAATTTGTGTTTTATCATAATCTACCAATTAACGATTTAGATCATGTAAAAGCCCCCTTCGGTTGACTGGTTCACCTCACTGGCAGTGAAACAATAGTTCTGCTGTGACAGTCGAGTCTGCTATTCCATTGCTGCTGCGTTTTGTGACTGACTCCCAGACATTGCCTTTTCCCTTTATCAGAATGTCCAAGCTGGCTGTAGATGTACGCTCGCGGTCTGTCAAGGGTTTTCTTTCATTAAGTCTTCCAGTAGAAACTGAGCAATTGTGTGAAAGCCTGAGCAAATAATGCTCCCCGTAGCTGCACTCAAATAGCCTCACATAATCAGTTTGTTCCAGTCTGCGAAAACAAGATCCATTTGTGTATCAGCAAGAGATTGTTCATCCCATTTAGTTCAGCAGAAGTACTTGTAGATACATTGATTCTGCTTTTGATATGTGCTATAATGTATTGAAGAAGAAAATAATATTGATGTAAATTTATATGGCTAAAGGGAGAAATTGCAAGGAGAATTAGAAAGAGTGAATACTATTCAATGCACTAATTTGCGTTGCAAAAGCATATTAACTCTCATTGTGAACTGATGGCAAAAATACATGATTTATCTGTAGAGTTGGAGTATTTACTTTTGAGTCATCCTCACACACTTGATGTCTGTGACAGTCACATTTTAGTGACTGCCAGGCCGTTTTTCATTCATGGATATAAAAGGCAGACTAAAATGAATGAACGGCGGCTTTTTAAAATAGAAAACTCACTTGTACGTGAGCAAGACACTTTCTAGCTTACCTGATGTGAATATAATTCTCAGAAGTATTTTTGCCTTTCTTGAGTGAAAACTGCAGAAAAACAAAAAAATTATAAAAGAGAACAACAGTAGGTCTTCCTTAAAAGTAGGCTGATTTTTGTGAAAAAGACATTTTATTGAGATATAATATTCCTGTTACCTCCAGAATGTTACTTTTCTATGATCTCGAAGTTCCTTCAATTCTAACATCCAGACCATTCATGATTTTAACTGCTCCTGTCACTGGTGTCCTTACCTCATTCTGAGATTTCCTCCATGAAACACTCCACTTATGCCTCCTTCAATTCTTTCCTCAAAACCTGAGACTTTTCACGACATTGGTAAGTCCACACTTGGAGTATTATGAGAGGTTTTGGGCCTCTAAAAGGGCACGACGGTAGTGCAGTGATTAGTCTGACACTATTACAGCTCAAGGTCTTCTGGAGTTTGGGGTTCAATTCTGTGAGGAGATTGTATGTTCTCCCTGTGATTGCCTGGGTTTCCTCCAGGTGCTTCGGTGTGCTCCCACAGTCCAAAGACATACCGGTGAGTAGGTCATCGTTAATTGTCCTGTGATTTGGCTCGTGTTAATTCTTTATTTATATTCATTAATACTTTATATGTATGGAAAAGTGAATGGATGAAAGGAAAATGGGGGATGGGGTGGGACAGAAGAGCTAGCTTGATCTTAGAGTAGGTTAAAAGGTTGGCACAACACCGTGGGCTGGAGGATTTGTGCTGTACTGTTCAATGTTCTATGCACAGGAAATTGAATTGAATTAAATTGAATTGACTTTATTTCTTACATCCTTCACGTACATGAGGAGTAAAAACCTTTACATTACGTCTCCATCTAAATGTACAATTAATAGTAATTTGTAATAAATGGTATGAACAACAGGACAGTTAATATAGCATTGAAATACAATTGTACAATGTAGATGTTTTTCTTTACACCCTGTAGGAGAGATAGGAATGAAGTCTTTGAAAACATGAAAATCAGTCCCACAGTCATTATTATCTCTGGCCAAACTGTCCTCATGTGATTTTTCATTACTCACTCTACAAATGTTGCCCCATCAAAACAGAAAGCAGCTGTGCTGAGGAATGTTGTGAATAGGAAGACACATCCTTAGCAACAATAAATACAGATGAATGTTTTTCCAGCTATTGTTCAAACTTTGTATGGTTCGCTCTCCAAGTGTTTATGTTCAGCTTTCATTGCTGTTTACCATAAATTCAGGGAAGTGTAACGTAGAGTTCCATTGGTAACATGCAGCCTGTTTGCTGGGTATTAACTCTTTGTTGGGGAGCTCTCATCATGAAGACAAATCAGCCGTAGGCTCTGTAGGACTGGTTGCAGAGTTGGTAAAATCTAAGGGAAAAGGTAGAGTACTAATATGTGCTGCATCTTTAAAGAAGGTTATCTGTCACATGTACATCGAAGCAGCGAAATGAACTGCGCCATTTGCGTCAATGTGCAGGGGCGGCCACAAGTGTCACTAACGTAGCATGCCCACACTGACTACCCCTAACCCGTAAGTCTTTGGAATGTGGGAGAACACCAAAACACCCAGAGAAAGTCTCTCACAGTCACAGGGAGAATGTACAAACTCCTTCAGACAGCTGTGGGAATTGAACCCTGAAAGCTGGTGCTGTAACAGCTACGCCACTGTAACCCACCTGACACCCCCCCCCCCCCACCCTCCGACAGTACCATTGAAGTGTGTGACACAAATCTGCAAATCATGTCTATTCTACTGCTCCCTGCAAAACCATTATCTAGCAGTGAACTTCTCACAAGAACACCTGACCTCTGTCCCAATCCTGATCAATTTTTCAATCTTGAAAATCCCTCCCCCCCACTGACAAATGAGACGGCATCCAACACCTTTCCCACTTGCACTTCACAGGGAGCCGTCTCCCAACCCTTCTGCAAGGTAGTCCTCATTTACGTCTGTGATCTCAGGGAACCACGAAGTCAAGCTTACTGAGATGCCTGCACTGCTTTCCGAATCTTTCTGGTCTGCATCTGTTGATAGGCGCTCCGCTACTGACAAACTATCTCTCATTGCCGCACCACTGAAATTAAACAAAACCTCAGCCTTCCTGGTATTTATGTTTAATGTAACCATAGTCTTCCGGGCTGGCAGGATACACTGCTCTCCGTAAGTGGAGAGAGTCAGAAAGGGCACTAATACCCCTCCAGCCACTTCCCTAGCAACTCTGCTAGAAATGCTCCTGCACAGAGAAGCAGCCTGCACACGCTTTCCTTCCTCGGTTTGAGCAGGTTCTCCAGCTTCTGGAAAGACCTTTAATTCACATCCCATTAGGCGAGCTTATCATTACTTATCAGCATTCCCTTGTAGTACAAAGACTGCAGCTGGTATCATGGTATGATACTTAAGGACTACTTCACGAGGCCATCACTATCAGGATGCATCCCAGCAGCATGAGAAAGGCTATTAGTAAGTCATAAAAACGGTACAGACCCTATGGCCCACAATGACCCTTTACTCTGTTCCAAGATCAATCTAATCCTTTCCTCCTACATAGCCCTCTATTTTTCTATCATCCATGTATATGTTTCTTAAATGCTCCTAATGTATCTGGCTCTACCAGCACTGACAGCGAACTCTGTGTGAGGAACTTACCTCTGACGGACCTCCCCTCCCTTGCTTTCTTCCAATCACCTTAAAATTATGCCCTCCCGTATTAGCCATTTCCACCCTGGGAAAAAGTCTCTGCTTTTCCACTCTATCTATGCCTCTCATCATCTTACGCACCTCTATCAAAGCACCTCTCATCCTCTTTCGCTCCAAAGAGAAAAGCCTTAGCTCACTCAGCCTCTCCACATAAAACATACTCTCTAATCCAGGCAGCCTGAAACAGAATATTGTCACATGGGAGCCTATTTTCAAATGGACAATAATGATTTTTGCAACCTTTGCCGAGCCTTTCAAAATAGTGTTAGTGAAGTTGCAGATGTTATTTCAACCTGTGCCAGGAAACCTGCACAGAATAGCTCTTTTAATATTAGACTTAAGAAGTTAAGTGAAATGATTACACTACTCAAGCTCTGAAAAAAAGCAGTGAAGTAGATTACTGGTTGCAAGGCAGACTGACAGACCTATGCACAAATTTAATCCAAGTAGTTTTACGTCATTGTGACTCAGACAATGGACTAATGGTCATGAACTGAAGATTACAGTCAAAGAACTGCTGGAGTGCTTCAGGGAAATGTTTTCCTACAGAGGAGTTAAGGGGCCACCAGTGTCCTGTTGGGACGAATCCGAATCAGCTGCATTATCACTGGCTGACATGACGTGAAATCCATTGCTTTGCAGCAACAGTGGCAGTACAAAGGCATAAAATTACTATAAGTTACAAAGGGCATAGTGCAAATGAAAAGAATAAGGTTCATGAGCCATTCAGAAGTCTGATGGCGGAACGGTAGAAGCTACTGTATAGCTGAATTGTTACTGTTAGCCTTTAGGCTCCTGTACCTCTCCCCAATGGTGGTAAAGTTAAGTGGGCATGGCCCAGACAGCGAGGCTCCTCAACGATGCATGCCATCTTCTTGAGGTACTGCCTCTTGAAGATGTCCTTGATGGTGAGGAGGGTTGAGCTTGTGATGGAGCTCCAGTTCTCTGTTGCTTCTTTGGATTCTGTGCATTTGGAGACTCCATATCAGGTGGTAGTGCAACGAGTCAGAATCTGTAGAAATTTGCAAGAGTTTTTGGTGATGTAGTAAATCTCATTAAACTCCTAATGAAGTAGAGCTGCTGGTGTGCCTTCTTCACAAAGGCATCAATGAACTGGGCCCAGGACAGGCCCTCGGCAATGTTGGCACTAGGAACTTGAAGCTGCTAATCCTTTCCAGTGCTGATCCCTCATTGAGGACTGATGCATGTTCTCCTGACTTCCCCTTTCTGATGTCCACAGTCGATTCCTTGGTCTTGACGATATTAAGCGCGAGGTTGTTGACTCAACACCACTCAACCACCTGATATATCGCACCGTTGTATGCCTGCTCATTACAATCTAAGATTTCACCAATGACAGTGATGTCATCTGTGAATGCATTAATGCCATTTGAACTACGTTTAGCCTCACAGTCGTGGGCGTAGAGAGAGGACAGTCATGTGTGTAGAGAGAAAGTGGGCTAAGCATGCAACCTTGAGATGCGCCTGTGTTGATTGCCAGCGAGCAGATGTTATCACCGATCCATACTGATTGTAGTCTCCCGAGAAAGAAGTCGAAGATCCAGCTACAAGAGACCCAGGTTTAGAAGCTTGGTGATTAATTCTGAGTGGGTGATGGTAATGAATGCCAAGGTGTAATCGATATACAGCAGCCTGACGTATGTTTTGCAGTTGTGCACTGCTCTAAAGCAGGGTGGAAGGGCAGTTACATTGCACCAGCTGTGGTACACCTGTGGTGGTGATAGGCGAGGGATGGAAATGGAATCAATAATCGCTCCTAAACGGAAAGTGGAAACAGATTTGGAAATGTATAATTTTGCAGTTTTGGGAGACAAGTAGAAGAATAAGCCTGATTAAGATTGGTGTTTCAAGAGCCTACACAGTGGCCTCTTTGTGTGTTTAAAATGCTATATACCGAACATAGAGTATCTATTGTTAACAGAAATGAAAGGTTACTGTGTTCCTTCATTCTTCCTTTCAGCCTAATGCAGTAACATTCAGTCTGAGTTACAATGACTAGAAACAACTTTGATTAAATTTGTCCATACGTTTGTGAGGCTGCCTTATCAAATCTCTTTTCACACGAAAGCCTTATTCTTGGCTTGTCAAAATTCACACTTGATCAATTAAGAATTCTGTAACGCGGACTCTGTTGGTGCAAAAATGTACTTGATGGCATTGTTTACTGGAATCAGTCCTCGTTTCAGTGGGTGTGGAGATTACATCTAAAAGGTTTGAAATAATCAACGGCTTTATTATCCTTTCATTCATCACTTTCCCGTCACATTTACTTCCACTCGTAATCTCTCTAACTTTAAAAATCATTTCACTGAGTGCCAGGGACTGTGGGTTAGATTACTCTGCTTCGAGCGTGTTGAAACCTGCCCTCCTTTTGATTTGACGGCTAAGAGTAATATTACAATGAAGTAATAAGGCAATGAATTATAAATAGGTGGTTTCTCCAAGGTAATTTATGAAGCATTATTACCTTTGAACAATTCTTTTGTTCATCTGGCCTCAGTGATTTAACAACATCTTGTTTAGTTTTTCAATGTGTAAACCCCATGAGTTTTACTGCTGTTTAAACCTCGGTATATAATCAGATTTTATCGAATCTTTGAAGTTAAATTATCAGCTTAAACTTCTTAATTCAAACCACTGTCTTCCCTTGCATGACTCCCTGGTTCCATACATCATTCCTCGGCTAGAGGGCAGGCAGACTATATATTTCTTCCTGTCACGAACCTGCAGTGTGCCTTTGGAACTGTTCCAAAAGCAGCCAAGCCACAGAGGTTTTAAAACGCAAGTCCAGTCCAAACCTCAGAGGGCCTGGCAATATAAAATATAAATATTGTAAAATACTAGTGAAGGGACTAATGCAAAATTAGCCATAAAAGGGAAAAGCAGTCCACATAAAGTGCCATTCAAATGTTGAATAGCATCAAGATACCTGAGCTGTGGTAACTCTATATAACATATTGAAAAAAAACGAATATTGAGAGGGAGAGATTATTAAATTGAAATAGATCCATTAAGTATTGTGGCAACACAATAGGTAAGGTCATTTGGTACAATTTGTTGTTCAGTAAGATATGATGTTTGTCTTGCCGGACGTGTTTTGGTTTTTCATTTGGATAAGTGCAGAACCCTGCAGAGACTGGGCAATATGCTAGTCATTAAAAGGTAATTTGCCTTAACTGTCCTCAGCAGCAGACTTGAAGCAGGGTGCATAACACCCTGCAGCGCGTGTTAACTGGCCCTTGTACAGCCGTGGTCATTTTATTTGTGAGTTGGCTATTTGGAAACTCAGTAGTGCCTAGGGTGAGTCATAGGATGCCACTGAATGGTCCTTTCATGAATGGAGACTCTTCCTTCACACGCAGTACCACTACAGAGACAGAGCATGGTAAAGACATTACGTATGTCCCGGGGCTGTCGCCACATCCAAAGATTCATAGTGGGTTGAGACCCAAGGATGGAGGGTGGATGGTTGGGTAGGGGCAGAGGGAGATCAATGTGGGGAGTGATTAGAATGAGGACTCAATTGGCAATGGGAAGTGGGCCCTATAGTCCTTAGGGTAGGGAATAAAAGAGGCGGGAATTAGGTAGGATGAAGGTTGCAAGCTTGGATGGTATCGTTGGAGCAGAAGGAGGGCTGACTGGTAAATAACTTAAAGGGACCGGCCTTAGTTGTGTTCCTAACACTGGGCTGGTGACTGCCGAGGTGGGTCACCATCAAGTCACGTAGAACCTGCAGGTGCTGACAATGTCTATATTTACAGCGGTGGCCGGTAGAAAGTGTATAAATATCCTAAGACCACATCCAGGAGTCCTGGGATTCCATAGTTCTTCTTCAGAATCTTTTGCGATTTCCGTAGGAGTTCATGGAGGACTTTGGAATAAATATTGTGAATTTCCTAATCCATGCTGTAAATCCTTTGTTTATGATCCTGTTTATGTCTTATAGATATTGGATCATATTGAGCACAAAACATGACATAATCTAATTTCTCAGCAGTTCTCTTGGAAATTACTAACTCATTGCCCAACTCAAGCAATTGTTTTAATTTATTTTCATTATTAACTGATCCTGTCAGTGTTACAGTCATTGCTGTGATGCAGATTAAGGGAAATGTTTTCAGGAAAAGCAGTTACACATTTATCCTGGCAACACACACAAAATGCTGGAGGAACTCAGCAGGCCAGGCAGCGTCTATGGAAAAGAGTACAGTCGATGTTTCAGGCCGAGACCCTTCAGCAGGACTGGAGCAAAAAAAGATGAGGAGTAGAGTTAAAAGGTGGAGGGAGGAGAGGGAGAAATACAAAATGGTAGGTGAAACTGAGATGGGGAGGGATGAAGTAAAAAGCTGGGAAGTTGATAGGTGAAAGAGATCCAGTGTTGGAGAATGGGGATTCTAATAAAGAGGACAGAAGACAATGGAAAAAAGAAAAGGGGGGAGGAGCACCCAAGAGAGGCAAGGAGATAAGGTGAGAGATGGAAAAGTGGATGGGGAATGGTGAAGGGGGGGGACATTGCCAGAAGTTTGAGAAATCAATGTTCATGCCATTAGGTTGGAGGCTACCCAGATGGAATATAAGGTGTTGTTTCTCCAACATTTAACCAGATTTTTATTCGGTTAAGGCAAAAAATTGAACTACTTACCAAAACTAGGAACAAATTTTGAATGATTGAAGCATCAAACAAAGCAAGTGGTTTAGGAACAACTTCTGCTACATTTTGCTTTAAAGAAACCCATTATGTTAACCTGAATAATAATGCTGAGATCATCCCATTTATGAATATTGCTATGGAATTAATTGTCTCTCATAATCAGTTTTAACATTACTTCAGTGACCCTTTCGCTCCTTGCATTGTTTGTGTGTAACCCACAGCTCTCCATATTGCTCAGGAAGTTTAAATCATCTGACTTGATAATCTGTTGGTGTTTCTGAAGGTGTACAAGTCAGATGGTTAATGACGGATGAATAAGCTTTATGCTAATAGACTTTATTGACTATCTGGCTTAATTCAAAGACTCATTTTTAGGAAACAACATTGATTGAGACTCAGAATCACCAACAAGGAGTTGCATTTATTCTATTTTAACACAGGAAACAAGAGCATTATTGGAGTTAGATGCAAATTGGCATTATGCCAAGAAGGAGACACAAAGGGTAACAAAGTGTGGTCAATGAAATAGATTTTAAGGGGAGTTGTCAAGATTCAGATTTACCTGGTAAAGAGCAAGGATAGAAAGGAACTTCTGCATTGTGTTCCAACTTGGATTCAATACAATGTGATGCCGTTGATAGAATTGATTTTAAGCCTTGTTGTATAGCAGTCAGTGGATGTGATTCTGGCTTCTCTGTCCATATGTAGACTTAACAACCTTTGAAGGGTGTTAAGGTTATAAAAGGAGTATTGCAAATGAAGTTAATTTAACATCACTGGGAACATGGATCCAATCAACTAAACAAAAAATGAGAAGATCTGCAGATGCTGGAAATCCAAGCAACACACTCAAAATGCTGGAGGAGCTCAACAGGCCAGGCAATATCTATGGAAAAGGGTAAACAGCTGACATTTCGGGGCGAGACCCTTCATCAGGACTGGTGAAAAAAGATGAGAAGTCAGAGTAAGAAGGTGGTGGGAGGGGAGGAAGAAGTACAAGGTGGTAGGTGATAGGCGAAACTGTGAAACTGGGATGGGGAGGAAGTAAAGAGCTGAGAAGTTGATTGGTGAAAGAAATGAAGGGGTGGAAAAGGGGGAATCTAATAGGAGAGGACAGCAGGCCATGGAAGAAAGGGAAGGGGGAGGAGCACCAGAGGGAGGTGCTGGGCAGGTAAGGAGATAAGGTGAGAGACGGAAATGGGAATGGGGATGGTGAAGGAGAGGGAACGTCCAATTACCAGAAGTTCAAGAAATCAATGTTCATGCCATCGGGTTGGAGGCTGTCCAGATGGAATATAAGGTGTTCCTCCTCCAACCTGAGTGTGGCCTCATCATGGAAGTAGAGGAGGCCATAGACTGACATGTTAGAATGGGAATGGGAAGTAGAATTAAAATGCGTGGCCACTGGGAGATGTTGCTTTTTTCTGGTGGAAGCGACAGAGAATTATGTGCTGGATGCAGAGGCTGGTGGGGTGGTAGGTGAGGACAAGAGGAACCCTATCCCTGTTGGGGGGGATTCCATCCCCTTCTTTCAATTCCTCTGTGACTGCCACATCTGCTCTCAGGATGAGGCTTTTCATTCCAGAACTAAGGAGGTGTCCCCCTTCAAAGAAAGGGGCTTCCCTTCCTCCACCATCAATGCTGCCTGCCACTGCATCTCTTCCATTTCATGCACATCTGCCCTCACCCCATCCTCCTGCCACCCCACCAGGGATAGGGTTTGTCTTGTCCTCACTCATCACCCCACCAACCTCTGCATCCAGCACATAATTTTCTATAACTTCTGCCATCTCTAAAGGGATCCCACCACCCAAGCACATCATCCCCCCCTCCCACATCTCCGCAGGGATCACTCCCTACGTGTCTCCCTTGTCCATTCATCCCTCCCCACTGACCTCCCTCTTGGCACATTCTTGCAAGCAGAACAAGTGCTACACCTGCCCTTAAACCTCCTACCTCACTACCATTCAGGGCTCCAAACAGTCCTTCCAGGTGAGGTGACACTTCACCTGTGAGTCTGTTGGGGTCACTTACTGTACCCAGTGCTTCCGGTGTGGCCTCCTGTATATCGGTGAGACCTGATGTAGATTGGGCTGCCCCTTCACTGAGCACCTACACCCCATCCGCCAGAAAAAGTGGGATCTCCCAAAGGCCATCCATTTTAATTCTACTTCCCATTCCCATTCTGACATGTCAGTCCATGACCTCCTCTACTATCACGATGAGGCCACACTCAGGTTGGAGGAGCAACACCTGATATTCCACCTGGGTAGCTTCCAACTTGATGGCATGAATATCAATTTCTCGAAATTCCGGTAATGGCCCACCCCTCTCCTTCACCATTCCCCATTCCCATTTCTCTCTTTCACCTCATCTCCTTACATGCCCACCACCCCCTTCCATGGGCTTCTGTCCTCTCCTATCAAATTCCCCCTTCTCCAGCCCTTTATCTTTTTCACCAATTGACTTCCCAGCTCTTTACTTCACCCCTCCCCCTCTCCCAGTTTCACCGATCACCTACAAGCTTGTATTTCTTCCTCCCCTCCCCCACGTTCTTACTCTGACCTCTCATCTTTTCCTCCAGTGCTGATGATAGGTCTCAGCTGGAAGCGTCAACTGATGCTGCCTGGCCTGCTGAGTTCCTCCAGCATTTTGTGTGTATAAGTAAATAAGAATATGCCCTCAGCTTTTAATGTAAAATAGAGTTACCTGAAATTCAGTAGAGTTGAGAGCAAGGGCTTCCAACATGAAGGCCGGTGACATCAGAGATGATGTTCACATGAGCTTTACTTGCTCAGCATGTACTGACTGGGGTGGAGTTGAGGTTATAGTTCTGGTTGTATTTCTGACCTTCCACCAAGACCCACCATTTTAACCAGACACAAAGGAAAAATAAGCCACGTGTCTTGTGAGGTGGCATTTGTATGAATGGACTACCCTTGAGTTGTGCCATTGTCTTGCTGCATTTTTGAAAGGTTTACTCAGCTGATAATTTAAAAGTCGATTGATTTTGAATCCATTCTTTTCTGTGTTTTCTTCTGCAGATGGTGGTTTTGATGGATCCAACGGAAGATCCAGACGACATCTTGCGAGCGAATCGGTCCCGTGAAAGAACGTTTATGTTTGACATGGTATTTGATGACAACTCGAGTCAGGTATTCTGCTTGCTATTTTGAAATGTCTTAGCTGTTACATCACCAAAACTTCGCAGTTCCTAGCAGTGGCTTAGAAAAAATGATTAGTTTCCCTTTTGTTATTCTAATTTAATGTTGTATAACCATATAACAATTACAGCACGGAAACAGGCCATCTCGGCCCTTCTAGTCCGTGCCGAACGCTTACTCTCACCTAGTCCCACTGACCTACACTCAGCCCATAACCCTTCATTCCTTTCCTGTTCATATACCTATCCAATTTTTTTAAAATTACAATATCGAACCTGCCTCTAACACTTCTGCTGGAAGTTTGTTCCACACAGCTCCCCCTCATATTACCCTTAAACTTTTGCCCCTTAACTCTCAACTCATGTCCTCTTGTTTGAATCTCTCCTACTCTCAATGGAAAAAGCCTATCCACGTCAACTCTATCCATCCCCCTCATAATTTTAAATACCTCTATCAAGTGCCCCCTTAACCTTCTATGCTCCAAAGAATAACCTAACTTGTTCAACCTTTCTCTGTAACTTAGGTGCTGAAACCCAGGTAACATTCTAGTAAATCTCCTCTGTACTCTCTCTATTTTGTTGACATCTTTCCTATAATTCGGTGACCAGAACTGTACACAATACTCCAAATTTGGCCTCACCAAAGCCTTGTACAATTTTAACATTACATCCCAACTTCTATACTCAATGCTCTGATTTATAAAGGCCAGCATACCAAAAGCTTTCTTCACCACCCTATCCACATGAGATTCCACCTTTAGGGAACTATGCACCATTATTCCTAGATCACTCTGTTCTACTGCATTCCTCAATGCCCTACCATTTACCATGTATGTCCTATTTTGATGAGTCCTACCAAAATGTAGCACCTCACACCTATCAGCATTAAACTCCATCTGCCATCTTTCAGCACACTCTTCTAAATGGCCTAAATCTCTCTGCAAGCTTTGAAAACCTGCTTCATTATCCACAACACCAACCAGGCACGCCCAGGATCCTCTTCAGTTTGCGTATAAGGAGAAGGTGGGAGTGGAGGATGCTATCATGTATTTGCTGCACAAATCACTCTCTCACCTAGATGGGGCCAGTTGTGCTGTGAGGATTACATTCCTTGACTTCTCTAGTGCCTTTAACACCATCCAGCCCAAGATCTTAAGGCACAAACTAACGGAGATGGGAGTAGACTCTCACATGGTGGATTGGATAGTGGACTACTTGACAGATAGACCTCAGTATGTGCGGTTGGGAGACTGTAGGTCTGACACGGTGGTCAGCAGCACAGGAGCGCCGCAGGGAACCGTACTCTCTCCGGTCCTGTTCACCCTGTACACATCAGACTTCCAATATAACTCAGAGTCCTGCCATGTGCAGAAGTTCATTGATGACACGGCCATAGTGGGGTGTGTCAGGAATGGACAGGAGGAGGAGTATAGGAAACTGATACAGGACTTTGTGATATGGTGCAACTCAAACTACCTGCGTCTCAATATCACCAAGACCAAGGAGATGGTGGTGGACTTTAGGAGATCTAGGCCTCATATGGAGCCAGTGATCATTAATGGAGAATGTGTGGAGCAGGTTAAGACCTACAAGTATCTGGGAGTACAGTTAGACGAGAAGCTAGACTGGACTGCCAACACAGATGCCTTGTGCAGGAAGGCACAGAGTCGACTGTACTTCCTTAGAAGGTTGGCGTCATTCAATGTCTGTAGTGAGATGCTGAAGATGTTCTATAGGTCAGTTGTGGAGAGCGCCCTCTTCTTTGTGGTGGCGTGTTGGGGAGGAAGCATTAAGAAGAGGGACGCCTCACGTCTTAATAAGCTGGTAAGGAAGGCGGGCTCTGTCGTGGGCAAAGTACTGGAGAGTTTAACATCGGTAGCTGAGCGAAGGGCGCTGAGTAGGCTACGGTCAATTATGGATAACTCTGAACATCCTCTACATAGCACCATCCAGAGACAGAGAAGCAGTTTCAGCGACAGGTTACTATCGATGCAATGCTCCTCAGACAGGATGAAGAGGTCAATACTCCCCAATGCCATTAGGCTTTACAATTCAACCGCCAGGACTTAAGAACTTTTTAAAAGCTATTATTAATGCTTTTTGAGATAGTGATTTAGATGCATATCATATTTTTTACTGAGTTAAGTATTGTATGTTATTAGTTTTGCTACAACAAGTGTATGGGACATTGGAAAAAAAGTTGAATTTCCCCATGGGGATGAATAAAGTATCTATCTATCTATCTATCTATCTATCTATCTATCTATCTATCTATCTATCTATCTATCTATCTATCTATCTATCTTAGTATCATCTGCATACTTACTAATCCAATTTACCACCCCATCATCCAGATCATTAATGGATATGACAAACAACATTGGACCCAGTACAGATCCCTGAGGCACACCACTAGTCACCAGCCTCCAACCTGACAAACAGTTATCCACCACTACTCTCTGGCATCTCCCATCCAGCCACTGTTGAATCCATTTTACTACTTCAATATTAATACCTAACGATTGAACCTTCCTAACTAATCTTCCATGTGGAACCTTGTCAAAGACCTTACTGAAGTCCACATAGACAACATCCACTGTTTTACCCTTGTCAACTTTCCTCGTAACCTCTTCAAAAAATTCAATAAGATTTGTCAAACATGACCTTCCACACACAAATCCATGGTGACTGTTCCTAATCACACCCTGTCTATCCAGATAATTATATATACCATCTCTGAGAATACTTTCCATTAATTTACCCACCACTGATGTCAAACTTACAGGCTGATAATTGCTAGGTTTACTCTTAGAACCCATTTTAAACAATGGAACCACTTGAGCAATACGCCAATCCTCCGGCACCATCCCCGTTTCTAATGACATTTGAAATATTTCTGTCAGAGCTCCTGCTATTTCTACACTAACTTCCCTCAAGGTCCTAGGGAATATCCTGTCAGGACCTGGAGACTTATCCACTTTTATATTCTTTAAAAGCACAAGTACTTCCTCTTCTTTAATCATCATAGTTTCCATAACTACCCTACTTGTTTCCCTTACCTTACACAATTCAATATCCTTCTCCTTAGTGAATACCAAAGAAAAGAAATTGTTCAAAATCTCCCCCATCTCTTTCAGCTCCGCACATAGCTGTCCACTCTGATTCTCTAAGGCATATATGTCAAACTCAAGGCCCGCGGGCCAAATCCGGCCCGCGGTGGAATTATCTTTGGCCCGCGAGATAATATCTAATTACTATTAAAGCTGGCCCCAGTAATCGAAGCGCCTATGGCGTATGATATGGCTAATGCTGAGTTTATTCAGGTACCAGGTTTTCAGGGTTTTTAGTGTTTATTCGGCAGTCTTCTTCATAAGAAACGGAATTTGTAAAGTGAAACACTTTGTAGTTATAGCAGAGACTGAGACACATGAGAGCAGGCTGAAAAAACGGAGGCAACGAAAGCTGCGTTCGCACGCGTCCGACTGATCCGGCCCGCATGAAGCTGCATTTTGCTCAATCCAGCCCGTACCTAAAATGAGTTTGACACCCCTGCTTAAGGGATCAATTTTATCCCTCACTATCCTTTTGCTATTAATATAACTGTAGAAACCCTTTGGATTTATTTTCACCTTACTTGCCAAAGCAACCTCATATCTTCTTTTAGCTTTTCTAATTTCTTTCTTAAGATTCTTTTTACATTCTTTATATTCCTCAAGCACCTCATTTACTCCATGCTGCCTATATTTATTGTAGATCTCTCTCTTTTTCCAAACCAAGTTTCCAATATCCCTTGAAAACCATGTCTCTCTTAAACTTTTAACCTTTCCTTTCAACCTAACAGGAACATAAAGATTCTGTACCCTCAAAATTTCACCTTTAAATGACCTCCATTTCTCTATTACATCCTTCCCATAAAACAAATTGTCCCAAACCACTCCTTCTAAATCCTCTCGCATCTCCTCAAAGTTAGCCTTTCTCCAATCAAAAATCTCAACCCTGGGTCCAGTCCTACCCTTCTCCATAATTATATTGAAACTAATGGCATTGTGATCACTGGACCCGAAGTGCTCCCCAACACATACCTCCGTCACCTGACCTATCTCATTCCCTAACACTGCCCCTTCTGTAGTTGGTACCTCTATGTATTGCTGCAAAAACCTATCCTGCACACATTTTACAAACTCCAAACAGTCCAGCCCTTTTACAGAATGGGCTTCCCAGTCTATGTGTGGAAAATTAAAATCTCCCACAATCACAATCTTGTGCTTACTACAAATATCTGCTATCTCCTTACAAATTTGCTCCTCCAATTCTCGCTCCCCATTAGGTGGTCTTTCTTTTCTTTTCAAATCTTTTTATTATTATTATTATTATTATTCAAAAATAGTATAAGTACATCGAAGTAACAACACTTACAATTCCTCAAAAAAGAAGGAATTATCTTAAGGATTGAAAATTTTTGTGAATAAAAAAACCCCCTACTAAGCAAGAAAAGTGAGGGGGAAAAAAGAAACCCATTGGAGGTACAACCCTGGAGCCATGCGTCATACAGAAAGCTTCTAAAAATAAACATCAAACCGACAACAAGAAAAAAAGATATATCAAAAAAAATTTACATTTAGATTGTGGAGGAAATCTATCAATTAACTGAAATGATAATAACGAGCAAATGAGCCCCGTCTCTTCTCAAAATCAAATAAAGGTTCAAATGTTCGACTTCTAATTTTCTCCAAGCTGAGACACAGCTGATATATCCTTCCATTTCAATAAGATGGCCTATTAGGTGGTCTATAATACACCCCTATAAGTGTTACTACACCTTTCCCATTCCTCAATTCCACCCAAATAGACTCCCTAGATGAGCCCTGTAATCTATCCTGCTAAAGCTCCGTTGTAATAATTTTGTTAGGCAAAAGATAACTGTAAACACATTTATTGTTCTTGGTTTCTCAAATGATGTTAAAGGGATATGCAAATTGGTTTTAATGAAACGACAGTATTTTCTTCAAAAATTAATTTGAGATCATGGATATCAGCACTTGTATTTCCGAAATGTTTGCACTCTTTGTCAGATATATTTTTTTGGAACAATACCTTTTAGTTCCAAAGTCATGCAATAGAACCATGTTTGTAATCATACACCATGAATCATGATGGCCTCTTCGAGATGGGTTTCCAGTTAATGGTGATATTCTCAGCCCAATACCCCTTGGACTGAGGCTTGAAGTTATTGCTCTTAGAACCCAGAGAGCCATCAGAGCTGAGACTTCCAATTTTTGCAAACTGCTCTGGAGTCTAACTCTGTCCCCTGGGCTGCCTTGTGTATGGTTACTGAGCAAAATTCAATTTGATTTGATTCAATTTGATTCGTTTCAATTCAATTCAGTTCAATTTTCCAGTACACAAGTGTAAAGGAGAACAAAATAATTGTTACTCCGGATCTGATGCAGCACAAAAAAAAACACAGAAGATAAAGAACACAGCAATTAAAAACACTATAAATATAAATACATAAGATTGCTTATATCTGTAGATTGATGTACAGTACATCTAAAAAGTGACATTAGCCACAGGAATGGCAGTACATAATGTAACTGACAGGAAATAAAAAAGTACTGGTTGCTGGGGGTGTGGAGGGGTGGGTTAACAGGTGGAGTATTGATCAGTCTTACTGCTTGAGGAAAGTAACTGTTTTTGAGTCTGGTGGTCCTGGTGTGGATGCTACAGAACCTCATCCCTGATGGGAGTGGGACAAATAGTCCGTGTGCAGTGATGGCGGGATCCTTCATGATGTTACTGGCCCCTTTCTGTTTATATGTCCTTGATGATGGTAGAATTACATGTTAAAATTACAAGTCTTGTTTCTGGATCCCCTTAACGCCTTCTCTAAGCCTATGCTGAATTTAAAGGATTGCCTGTCTCTTATCAAGAAAACAAAATCAAGACCATAATCTGATTAACATTGCTGCAACCAAAATATTTTTTTTTTAATTGGTGTTTACACTCGAGACTAGATCAATCTGTCTGTCTCTTCACCTACAATTGTCAGAGTGATAATAGTATTAATTTAATCATCTGCTCTAAAGATAGGTTCTAGTTGTCAGTGCTTTTTTAACAGTTTCTTAATTAATCTCCATTTCTCAATAATTGTGTGATTTCACTATTGCGAATAATAAAGGGAACATCTGCAAAGTTTGAAGTTCTTTAGTAAGAAAGATGTTAATATGGTTTAAAAGTTTAATGTTGCATCTGAGTTCATATTACATTTTCAATAATGCATTAAAATGATGCCTTTAATAAAGTTAAACATCCAAAGGTGCTTCACAACATTTGACACTGAGTAAGATAATGAAAGAAGAAGGTTTCAAGGACACCCATTAATGGAGGAGAATTGGAAATGTGGAGAGATTTAGAATTGTGGAGTTTAATATCACTGCAATGGAGGGTGCAGCTGCTAACATTGACCTAAGGGATAGCTGATACTGAGCGCCAAGTGGAATTATTTTCTGTTTTCTGCACTGAAATCTCTTGGGTGGATATGAATACATCCATCACTTCCAGCTCTTCTTTCCAAGTCCCTGCTGTGTTTAACTCTGCTTTATATTTCCACACTTTTCCGTATGTTCATGACATAATCTTTGCTAGAGAGCTAACGTGAACTAGTGCTCCTGGGTGTGTAAGTGAACCATTCACGCAAAGTGAGTCACCTGCCAGTGGATGAAAGTAGGAGACTCTACAAAACTAACACCCTGTCAGAACATTCTTCACATCTTGACCAGTATCGAAGAGCCAGTGGGTGATGTTGGAGGTTCATCAGCTAAGGAATCTCATCTGTGGGCCTGAATGACTACACCATGGCTGTCACAGACTTTATTAAAACAGTTGTAGACAAATGTGTCCCCACAAAATCAGTCAGAATCTTTCTCAACCAGAAGTCCTGGATGAACCATGAGCTCTACAGTCAGCTGAGGGCCTGATCAGAAGCATTCAAGTCAGGTGACCATGAAAGTTACAAGAGGTCCAGGTATGATCTCCGGAAAGCCTTCTCATGGATGAAGTGGCAATTCTGGACTAAAATTCAATCAACAAAGGATGCTCGACAATTGTGGCAGGGCTTGAAGACTATTACTTTTTATGAAGAAAATCAGAGACAAAGGCAACAACGGGGCTTCTCCTCCAGATGAGCTGAATGCCTTCTATGCTCACTTTGACTACCAAAACATGGAGGAACCATCACGGACTGCCACAACCCCCAATAATCCTGTGATTTCAGTCTCTGAGCGTATGTGAGGACTTCAGGTGGGTGAACCCGCGAAAAGCACCTGGCCAAGTACTAAAGACCTGTGCTGATCAACTGGCTGGAGTGTTCACTGAGATCTTTAATGTCTTGCTTCAGCAGTCTGAGGTGCCCACCTGCTTCAAGCCAGCATCGATCATACCGGTACCTGAGAAGAACGTGGTAACTCATCACAATGACTGTCGTCCAGTAGCACTTACATACACAGTGATGTAGAGTTTTGAGAGGTTGATGATGAAACATATCAACTCTAGCCTGAGACTTAGGTCTGCTCCAATTTGCTTACAGGAGCAACAGGTCCAGAGCAGATACCATCTCATTGGCTCTTCACTCAACCCTGGAACATCTGGACAGCAAAGGTGCATACTGTCAGGGTGATCTTTATCGACCATAGCTTGGCATTCAATTCCACCATCCCCTCAAAACTAACCAATAAGCTTCAAGACCTTGGTCTTAATACCTCCTTGTGTATCCTCAATTTCCTCACTTGCAGACCCCAGTCAGTTTGGATTGGCAACAACAGCTCCTCCATGGTATCCATCAGCTCAGGTACACCACAAGGCTGTGTGTTTAGACCCCTGATCTGCTCACTTTACACTTCTGGCAGCGTGGCTAAGCACAGCTCTAATGCCATATTCAAGTTTTCTGATGACACCACTGTTGTAAACCAAATCAAAGGTGGTGCCAAATCAGCATATTGGAGGGAGATTGACAGTATGGCTGAGTGGTGTTGTAACAACAGCTTCTCACTCAATATCAGCTGATTGTTGACCAGGAGGAAACCCGAGGTCCATGAGCCAATCCTCATCTGAGGATAAGAGGTGGAGGGTGTCAGCAACTTTAAATTCCCCAGTGCTATTATTTTGTCGGACCGGTCCTGGGCCCAGCATGTAAGCGCAATTGCGAAGAAAGCACGCCAGTGCCTCTACTTCCTTCGGAGTTTGTGAGGATTCGGTGTGACATCTAAAACTTTGAAACCTCTTCAGATGTGCAGTGTAGAGTGCATTACCTGGTTACATCACAGCCTGGTATAGAAACACCAAAGCCCTTGAATGGAAAATCCTACAAAAAGTAGTGGATACGGCCCAGTCCATCACAGGCAAAGCACTCCCTACCATTGAGCATATCTACACAAAACATTGTCGCAGGAAAGCAGCATCCATCATCAGTTACTCTACCACCCAGGCCATGCTCTCTTCTCACTGCAAGAAGCACAGGAGCCTCAGGACTCACACCACCAGCTTCAGGAGCAGTTATTACCCCTCAACCATCAGGCTCTTGAACCAAAGTGGATAACTTCACAACTTCACCCGCTCCATCATTGAACTCTTCCCACAACCTATGGACTCACTTTCAAGGACTCTTCATCTCATGTTTTTGATACTTATTGCTTATTTATTAATTGTTATTATTTCTTTCTGTCTGCATTTGTCAGTCTGCTGTCTTTTGAAACTGATTGAACACCCAAGATGGTGTGGTCTTTCATTGATTCTATGATAGTTAGTATTCTATTACGGATTTGTTGAGTATGCCTGCAAGAAAATGAATCTCAGGGTTGTATATGGTGACACAGTATGTATTTTGATAATAAACTTACTTTGAATTTAAGGGCATAAAAACTGTTCTCTATTACTGCAGATATGACAACTGTTTTGCCCATTGCTTTTAGGAAGATGTTTACCTGGCCACTACGAAGGACCTGATTAAAGGTGTCATCTGTGGATACAATGCTACAGTGTTCGCCTATGGACCTACAGGTGGTGTGACATCTAATTTTAATGCACAGTTTATTTATTTGAAGTTCAGTTCCATTGTGTCATGTTTTCACATATCAAAGTGTTTTTATTTGAAGGAAGAATAATATATAGAATTCTAGAATTGTATAGTGAGTGCCTTTGAAATCCAACCTGAGGGCAGCATCTCTGAGGATGAATCTAATGAAATGCTAGCCTGGATGATATATTCAAGCCCTAGAGTGGGTTTTAAATCCATGACTGGAATAACCAACTGATCAGAATGACACCGGGAGGCTGTGAGAGGGAATATTAAATCATAAGAGCTAGATCATTAGAATGTACAGAAAACCACGTGGCTTTAGCTGGTGTGGGTTTGTCTACCTTGATGCATGACTACGTGGGTCAGGCTAGTTGGGCCACTGAGTCTGCAGTCCCACACACGTGATTGTTCGGGAAAGTAAGACTGATTAGATGGACAGATACTTTATTGATCCCAAAGGAAATTACAGTGTCACAGTAGCATTACAAGTGCACAGATAGACAAATATTAGAAAAGAAGTAAGAAAGAATAAAAAATAAGTTACCTCAAACAGTCTAACAGGAGGGCAAACACGAGGAAATCTGCAGATGCTGGGAATTCAAGCAACACGCACAAAATGCTGAACACAGAGTATGCTGCAGATGCTGTGGTCAAATCAACACGTACAAACTGGAGGTAACTCAGCAGGTTGACTGCTCGTTTCCACGGATGCAGCCCGACCTGCTGAGTTACCTCCAGCTTGTTGTACGTGTTGACACACAAAATGCTGGGGGAACGCAGCAGGCCAGGCAGCATCTATAGGGAGAAGCGCTGTCGATGTTTCGGGCCGAGACCCTTTGTCGACTCTTCGACAGGAGTGAGTCATCACTTCCCCAGCTATAGGTTGACTCATTACAGAGCCTAATGGCCGAGGGTAAGAATGACCTCATGTAGCGCTCTTTGGGGCAGTGCAGTTACCTTAGTCTATTACTAAAATTGCTCCTCTGTTCAGCCAAGGTGGAAAGCAGAGGGTGAGAAACATTGTCCAGAAGAAGATATAAATTAAAAAAAGAAATCTGTCATCTATGGAGGGGAATGATGAGAATGTAGTTTCCTGAAAATATAATTGATGTCATCCTTTCATTTGCCGAAACACATAAAAACAAATGAGCAGCACTCACAAAATACGTACTGGAGGAACTCGACAGGTCAGGCAGCATCTATAGAGGGCGATAAAACGTCCATGTATTGGTCCTTCATCAAGTCTCGCGAGGAAGGGGGAAGCCAGGGTAAGAATGTGGAGGAGGGGGAGGAGTACAAACTGTCGAACCTGCTGAGCTCCTCCAGCACTTGTGTGTATTGCATCTACAGAACCTCTTGTGTTTATAAAAACAAGATGTCTCTAGTCTTTGGGAAAAATGCACTCCAGTCCATCGTTGGAATCCTGAAATTCATTTATCCCTTTAAAGGCTTATGGATAGTTATGGTATTAGAGATCTGTCTTCCATTTGACCCTGGCATTGACCAGCCATATTTGATGCTCATATTGTGGACAAGGTTGTTACCTAAAGATCTGGAAAGCTTATTCTCACAGGCGAGTGAACTGGCAGCAAATAATGGAAATTTATTCAAACCTTATTTCACACAGGAGCTGGTAAAACTTACACCATGCTTGGGATGGACAGCAAACCCGGGATCTATATCCAAACACTGAATGATCTATTCAAGGCAATCGAAGCCACCAGTGAAAACATGCTTTATGATGTCTCAATGTCTTACTTGGAGGTAAATCAAAGGCAAATAATCAGAATTTTTGGTGGATAGGGGCGCTTTAGAGACACTGATATTAAATACAAATTTATTTCTCAGATAGAGCAGGTAGGTCCCATGTTTGATTTCTGTGTTAGCCTGCCGCTGCATTTGTCCTGAGCACCTCCTAGGTGAGGAATATTTGGACTCCTGCTCCTGTACGAGCTGGATAACTGCAGGATCAGGACTGGCTGCCATGCCCCCAGGCAGAAACCGATATTTGTGCTAAGAGACAAAGATAAGCTCCTTGAAACTTGGGCTGAAATTTAAGTTGAATGCTCAGTGTAACTGAGAAGTTCAATACTGGCCATTAGCAGTTGGAATTGAACAGTAGCTGGGTCTTCCTGGGAGTTAGAAAGTCACAAAAGTGAAGATCATTTATACTCTCAGTACTTGTTGCTAAATGTTTGTGTGAGGATTTGTTCATGGTTGCTTGCTCTTACTGGCATTTGTGCTTGATACTCTGATTTCAGAAACTGCTATCATTGACATAAGTTTCTATCTCATATGCATGTTTTGTTGAAGTATGCAAAGACTTAATGTCTTTTCAGATATGATTAGCAACAATTGATATTCCAGGAGTCTTGCTGAAAGGTCTCGGCCCGAAACATCGATTATATTCTTTTCCGTAGATGCTGCCTGGCCTCCTGAGTTCCTCCAGCATTTTGTGTGTGCTGCTTGGATTTCTAGCAAGTGCAGATTTTTTCTTGTTTGTGATTGGACAACTGGTATCCTGTTGTTTATTTCTGCTAATTTCATTCCCTCACCAGAAATAAAAAACAAATTTGTATTCTGTGGCAACTTAACACCTCCTCAAATTGAAGTATTTTATAACAAATAAATTAACTTGGAATGCAATTATTATTGCCTAGGTATGTGCCGCAGCCCACTGACACATTATGGTCTATAAATATTGAATATACACTCAGTGGCCACTTTATTAGGTACAGAAGTGGAACCAAGAGTGGTCTTCTGCTGTTGTAGCCCATCCATTTTAGGTTTGACGCGTTATGCATTTAGAGATGCTCTTCTGCGCACCACTGTTGTAACGTGTACAGTCGGCCCTCCTTATCTGCGAGGGATTGGATCCTGGACCCCTCACAGATACCAAAATTTGTGGATGCTTAAGTCCATTATTCAACCTGTCTCAATGCGGTGGACCTCACGACCCAGCAGAACCCCAGACCTTATTTAACCTGTCTCAGTGCAGTGGACATTAGGACCCAGCGGTAGAGCTCTGAATCCGCAGTGTTTCTGTTCACGAAAATAATCACGATAACGATTGAAAATAAAGTGGAAATAATAAAGTGATCGGAAAGAGGTGAAACGCCCTCGGTCATTGGAAAAGCGTTAGGCTATGTCGGTCAACGATTGGAACAATTTTAAAGGATAAAGTGAGAAAGAAAGGCTGTGTCCCGATGAAAGTTACATTTATTACTAAGCAACGCAGTGGTTTAATTATTGGGTTTTGGGTTTTTGATCCTCCACATCAACCCAGCACTGTGAAGAGCGCACTCGGGAACTTCCCGAGCCCAGCACTGAAACATACGTACTTAAGTGTTTTATATGCATAGAAAGGTAAAATATATACTATATACGAATGCAAACATTTGACTAACTAACGCTAAATAATACCGGATGTACCTGTTCCGACTTATTTAGTAAGAGAACTTCCGATTTTTAAAATCCTAGTCCACGATAACCCACACACATCCTCCCGTATACTTTAACTCATCTCTAGATTACTTATAATACCTAATACAATGTAAAGGCTATGTAAAATAGTTGTTATACTGCATTGCTTAGGGAATAATGACAAGAAAAAAAGTCTGTACGTGCTCAAACAACAAGTGCTGGAAGAGCACTTCCAGGTTTTCATGATTCGCGGTTGGTTGAATTCACGGATAAGGAGGGTTGACTGTAGTTATTTGAGTTACTCATACCTTCCTGTCAGCTTGAACAAGTCTGACCATTCTCATTTGCCCTCTCTCATTAACAAGGTGTTTCATGCACAGAACTGCCACTCACTGAATGCTTTTGCTTATCACACCATTCTCTATAAACTCTAGAGACTGTTGTGCGTGAAAATCCCTGGGGATCAGCACTTATTGAGATAGTCAAAAATCCCATCTGGCACCAACAATCACTCTACGGTCAAGGTCACTTTGATCACATTTCTTCACCAATCTGATAATGGGTCTGAACAGCAACTGAATCTCTTGACCATGTCTGCATGCTTTTATGTATTGAATTACTGCCACATGATTGGCTATTATATATTTGCATTAATTAGCAGGTGCACTTAATAAAGTGCCCACAATGTATATAATTGAGCAGATACATTTCATGTTATTTGAAGGACGAATGTTGAACAGCATTCCGCAGAATTCTCTACCTTTCTGTTCATGATGATAAGGGATTATTTTATATATACTACTTGTACAGAATAGGCTCAAAATAAACTCTTGAGGAGCAAGGCTCCAACAAGTCATCACCTTTATCCTTGCACTGAAATGTGAGTTTATTGCTCAGTGTGTTTTAAATGTATAACAGATTGTGAAATACAGGTTGATACCATTGCTTTATGGAATAGTTCAGTGTTGGTGACATGCAAATGAGTTTGAGCTGCAATGTTATAAATCTAGAGCAACTTTGAGCAGAGTCTGCAACCAAATCTACAACTGAGCCCGAAGAATCCGCTACTCATCTGTTCTGCTCATCAAAAATGTTAGTAAAATTGCCAAGGGAAACAAAATATGGTCAGGAAACAGAAGTTAACACATTCAGAACTTGTAAGTTCTTGTCATGGATTGGATTTAGTGAGCAGCTTATTTTGGCTCTATGTTTCCAGTTCATTTTATTTTGTCAGCAATTTTAATTTCAAAATTAGTAGGTATATTTTAAGTAGGTTTTCAAAATCATGTTTAGATTTGACTAGACCATGAGTTCTAATCAAGTATGTGAAGAGCAAGAGGATAAGACGTGACAGAATAGGACCAATCAGGTGTGTCAGTGGGAAAGTGTGTATGGAACCAGAGGAGAAGGCAGAGGTACATAATGAATACTTTGCTTCACTACGGAAAAGGATCCTGGGGATTGTAGGGATGACTTGCAGCGGACTGAAAAGCTTGAGTATGTAGATATTAAAGAAGAGGATGTGCTGGAGCTTTTGTAAAGCATCAAGTTGGATAAGTCACCGGGACTGGATGGGATGTACCCCAGGCTACTGTGGGAAGCGACGGAGGAGATTGCTGAGCCTCTGGCGATGATCTTTGCATCATCAATGAGGACGGGGGATGTTCTGGAGAATTGGAGGGTTGTGGATGTTGTTCCCTTCTTCAAGTGTTACGAATGTGCCACAACCCTGAGGGGCCGAAGGGTACAAAGTAGCCCCCTCCTTTTTGAGAATCGCAAGATCGCTATTAATTCGGGTCTGGGACCCAGGAAATGAGAAAGAGACACGCAGAATCCACAAGGTTTTGGAATGTGTCCTGGCCTCAGCGAAAACAAAGCCACTGATAACGGCCATTGTCCCTTGGAGACGGAATTGTGTATTGAGTACTGTACTATTCATTGAAGCCCTCAGGGGATGACCAGAGTGGGCTGGTTGAGGGATTGCATCATCCCAACCTGATTGACATCTGAGATCCCGTGAGTAAGGATAAAAGAGGGTCTGGGGAACAACCCCTTTAGACGCACCAGGAGAAACGCTAGAAATCCCGTGACAGCATTTAATAGTGACAACTGGTGGGGGGCTCGCGTGCGTCCTTTCCTTTTTGCCTGGGATTGGTGGCCTTACCACGGAAGAACGGCTTAGCTAAAGGAGAGGCCACAAGTGAACGGCCACGACAACGAGACTCTGAAGGATCGAAATCATAAAGGTTGGAAAACCCGTAGCGGTACCTGTTCCCATTCTATTCCTATTTCTCTCTCTCTCCAACAAAGTGCAACACAGCGACAACCAAAAGG
This sequence comes from Hemitrygon akajei, assembly GCF_048418815.1. NCBI lineage: Eukaryota > Metazoa > Chordata > Chondrichthyes > Myliobatiformes > Dasyatidae > Hemitrygon > Hemitrygon akajei. The sequence goes on from NC_133134.1 coordinate 44,362,354, forward strand.
CTGCAGCCTGAATGAACTGAGTGACTTTTATATTTCCATCGGACAATACATTATCCCCTAGACAACGATAGAGCTATTTCTTATTGATTATTATTATACCCGCACTTTTAGATTTAGTATTGACGACATATATTATCTGTATGTTTGCATTGATATTATTTTTGTGTATTTTAATTAATAAATACTGTTAAAAATAGTACCATCAGACTTCAACGGATGTCTCTATCTTTGCTGGTAAGTGACCCAGTTACGAGGTTCGTAACACAAGAAAGTGAGTAGGGATAGTCCAGGAAATTATAGACCAGTGAGCCTTATTTCAGTGGTTGGTAAGTTGATGGAGAAGATCCTGCGAGGTAGGATTTATGAAATTTGGAGAGGTATAATATGATTAGGAATAGTCAGCATAGCTTTGCCAAAGGCAGGTCGTGCCTTACAAGCCTGATTGAATTGATTGAGGATGTGAAGGTTGATGTAGTATATGTGGATTTCAGCAAGGCATTTGATAACGTACCCCTTTCAAGGCTTATTGAGAAAGCAAGGAGTCATGGGATCCAAGGGGATATTGCTTTGTGGATCTAGAACTGGCTTGCCCACAGAAGGCAAAGAGTGGTTATAGATGGGTCATAGTCTGCATGGAGGTTGGTCACCAGTGGTGTACCTCAGGGATCTGTTCTGGGACCACTACTCTTTGTGATTTTTATAAATGACCTGGATGAAGAAGTGGCGGGATGGGTTAGTAAGTTTGCTGATGACACAAAGGTTGGAGGTGTTGTGGATAGCGTGGAGGGCTGTCAGAGGTTACAGCGGGACATTGATAGGATGCAAAACTGTGCTGAGAAGTGGCAGATGGAGTTCAACCCAGATAAGTGTGAAGTGGTTCATTTTGGTAGGACAAATATGATGGCAGAATATAGCATTAATGGCAAGACTCTTGGCAGTGTGGAGGATCAGAGGGATCTTGGGGTCCGAGTCCATAGGACACTCAAAGCTGTTACGCAGGTTGACTTTGTGGTTAAGAAAGCATATGGTGCATTGGCCTTCATCAATCGTGGGATTGAGTTTAAGAGCCAAGAGGTAATGTTGCATCCTGGCCAGACCCCACTTGGAGTACTGTGCTCAGTTCTGGTTGCCTCACTACAGGAAGGATGTGGAAGCCATAGAAAGGGTGCAGAGGAGATTTACAAGGATGTTGCCTGGATTGGGGAGCATGCCTTATGAGAATAGGTTGAGTGAACTTGGCCTTTTCTCCTTGGAGCGACAGAGGATGAGAGGTGATCTGATAGAGGTGTATAAGATAATGAGAGGCATTGATCGTGTGGATAGTCAGAGGCTTTTTCCCAGGGGTGAAATGGCTAGCACGAGAAGACACAGTTTTAAGGTGCTTGGAAGCAGGTACAGAGGAGATGTCAGGGGTCAGTTTTTTACACAGAGAGTGGTGAGTACATGGAATGGGCTGAAGGTGGCGGTGGTGGAGGCAGAAATGATAGGGTCTTTTAAGAGACTTTTGGATGGATACATGGAGCTTAGAAAAGTAGAGGGCTATGGTTAAGCCTAAGTAGTCCTAAGGTAAAGATGTGTTCGGCACAGTTTTGTGGGCTGAAGGGCCTGTATGTCGTGTAGGTTTTCTATGTTTCTTTTCTATGCATTTTGGAGAGTTATTTTGCTCAAGTTGGGGGAGAAGCAAGGGGCTTATCTCTTTCTATGATGTGCATTACTGGATATCTGTCAGGATGTGGCTCTCCGGACATTCCTTACTTGTGTATACCGATGTTAACACTTCCTCTATCATCTAATACTGCACCCATTAAGGAGCAATCCTAATACATTCCAGGTTTTACAGTTCAGTCCAAAGGGACCCGGGTCGCTTTGGAATTAAGTTTAAAGTTTAATCCTTTCCCTTACTCTGGAATGCTGCCTACCGTGTTGAAGTCAAAGCTGGTCAATACTAGGTGATTATGAATGTTTAATTAGTAACAGAGTTGGTGAATTACACAGTTTCCCAGTTTTCTTTTTCATTTCAGATTTATAATGAAATGATCCGTGACCTGTTGAACCCTTCCTCGGGGTATCTAGATTTGAGGGAAGACTCCAGGGGTGAGATCCAGATCGCTGGAATCACAGAATTCTCAACCAGCAACGCGATGGAGGTATGGCCCAAAGGATTAGTTGCTGCAAGCACAAAGATGAACAGGGCAGGAAAAGTGCCAGCCTCAGTAGACTTTCCCCAATTTCGACAAACCTTTGAGTTAGAGAGGTGAGAATGGAAAGGAACAGTATGCAGTTAAACTTGGAATTGGCTTTCCTGTAAAGCATTTTATTGATTCAAAGTTCAGCAGCACCTACGTGATTCCGCAGCTGTAAATACTGAACACATCAGTCATTCATCTAATCCATGCCTGTGTTATTGGTTGTCATCGCTGACATTCAAAGCATTGAAGGTATATACCTAGCACCTACCATTGTTGGCTTTGGTGATACAGCTGATGATTAGGAGGCTTGCTTTGACATTTCTGCTGTACTTGTGCTAGAGGTCATATCGATGCAGGAGTTGAAGACTACAGGGCTTGTATCTGCCAGAACTATACAGAGAGCAGGTAAATAATGCTAATTACAGTGCAGCGTTGATATAATGCCAGCCTGCCTTTTTGGAGCTTTTCTTATCACCTTGCTGAATATGTATTAAACAGCAGGAACCCCCTGGCCAGTGCTATTTAAGTGGATAGCCCACAATTACTTATAGTGTACTTGTTGGTACAATTGTATCTATCTGTTGTTTTCAGCAGTTCTTTCTATTTGCCTAAGTATACCGGGTGTGTTGTACCAAATGATAAAGGACTTTGCCCTAATTCAAGATTTCTGCATAAAAAGTCCCCTTGGTGTAGGTAGAGGGTAGGAGGGGATACTGCTGGAAGGAGTGAATGAAAGGTATTTAGCAGAAGACATGCCTGCCCAGCGTGTTCAAGGAGCTACCCTCCTACTGAAATCTCAGCAAGGAAACAGAACCATAGAACCATAGAACATTACAGCACAGAAGCAGGCCTTTTGGCCCTCCTTGGCTGTGCCAAACCATTTTTCTGCCTAGTCCCACTGACCTGCACCTGGACCATATCCCTCCATACCCCTCTCATCCATGTATCTGTCCAAGTTTTTCTTAAATGTCAAAAGTGAGCCCGCATTCACCACTTCATCTGGCAGCCCATTCCACACTCCCACCACTCTCTGTGTGAAGAAGCCCCCCCACCCCCCGATGTTCCCTTTAAACTTTTTCCCTTTCACCCTTAACCCATGTCCTCTGGTTTTTTTCTCCTCAAGCCTCAGTGGAAAAAACCTGCTTGCATTTGCTCTAAGTATACCCATCACAATTTTATATACTTCTATCAAATCTCCATTCCAACTCTTATACTCAATACTTTGATTTATAAAGGCCAATGTACCAAAAACTCTCTTTACTACCCTATCTACCTGTGATGCCACTTTTAGGGAATTTTGTATCTGTATTCCCAGATCCCTCTGTTCTACTGCATTCCTCAGTGTCTTACCATTTACCTTGTATGTTCTATCTTGGTTTTTCCTTCCAAAGTGCAATACCTCACACTTGTCTGTATTAAACTGCATCTGCCATTTTTCAGCCCATTTTCCCAGCTGGTCCACATGATGGAGTATCTGCGTGCCAGTAAGGACATCCCTACTGAACGGTGCCCCCAGCTGAAAAATCAGTGGAGCAGGCACTGTAGTGGCTTCCCCGCAACAGGTTATTTATTTTGTGATGCACCGCTGTTGTATGAACAAACACATTGAAACAAATGGTGCAATCCCCACTACCCTGGCTTTCACAGTACCTTCATTCCACAGTGGAGTGCCAGTGGTACTTTAACCATCATGATAATTCGGCAGCAAGATTACCCAATGAAAGCATGGCTAACGACTGTGAACTATGTGCTGGATATATACTCAAGGGCCACTTTATTAGGTAAATTCTGCTTGTGGTCTTCTGCTGCTGTAGCCCATCCATTCGACATGTAGTATGTTCAGAGATATTCTTCTGTACACCATTGTTGTAATGGACAGTTATTTGAGTTACTGTTGCCTATCTGTCAGCACCAACCAATCTGGCCATTCTCCTTGAACCTCTCTCATTAGCAAGCTGTTTTCACCTACTAAACTGCCATTCACTGGATGTTTTTTGTTCTTGTACCATTCTCTGTAGCCCCCTCCCCTCCAGAGGCTGTTGTGCGTGAAATTCACAGATCAGCAGTTTCTGAGATACTCAAACCACCCTGTCTGGCACCAACAATCATTCCATGGCCGAAGTAACTTTAATCACATTTCCCCCCCATTCTAATATTTGGTCTGAACAGCTGAACCTCTTAACCATGTCTGCATGTTTTCGCGCATTGAGTTGCTGCCACATGATTGGCTGGTTAGATATTTGCATTAGAGAAGAAAGTGATCTACCAATATTTTGCGATGTCGACTTTAATGAGAATTTAAAATTCCTTCAGTGAATCAGAATCAGATTTGTTATCAGTGGCATATGACATGAAGTTTGTTGTTTTGCCACAGCAGGCATAACCTTCACTATAAATTACAATAAATAAATAAATCTTGCAAATGGGGAATGGCAGGGAAGTGTTTGTGGGTTTGTGGACTGTTCAGAAGTCTGATGGCAAAGAGAAATAAGCTGTTCCTAAATTGCTGAGTATGGGTCTTCAGGCTCGTATAGCAACAAGAAGAAGTCATGACTCAGATGGTGAGGGTCTTTAGTGATGGATGCTGCCTTCTTGAGGTATTGCTTCTTGAAGATGTTGTCAATGGAGAGTGCTCCAGGTGGGTCTGGCTGGGTCTACAACCTTCTGCAGCCTCTTGCATTGGGGGCTACACACCAGGCTCTGATTCAACTAGTCAGCATGCTCTCCACTGTACACCTATAGAAATTTGGACATGACATACCAAATCTCCTCATCTCATAACAAAGTAGAGCCACTGGCATTCTTTCTTCATGATGCTGAATGCAAGGTTGCTGTTGTGACACTACTCGACCATCCTATCTCTCTCAGTCCAGTACACCTTCTCATCATCATCTGAGTTTCTAACACCATCAGAGGTATTATCAGTGAAATTTATAGATGGCGTTTGAGCTATGCCCTCATGAGTTTTGAGACAGTAGAGTAGTGGGCTATGCACTCATCCATGAGATGCGCCTGTTGATAGTCAGTGAGAAGTTATCCTTGCTATCCTCGCTAACTGTGATCTCTCAGCTGAGAATCCATTTGTAGAGAGAGGTACAGAGGCCCAGGTTTTGAAGTTTAGCTATTAGTACTGAGACAAAAGAATTGCCACAAATTTCAAAAATAAATAAATGGTACAAGAGGCAAATGATGTGGTAGTGTTCAGGGGCTCATGGACTATATTCCTCAATCTGCGGTGACTTCAACAGTGTTGAATGTGGAGATGTAACCAATAAACATTGTCTGATGTACAGTATGTCTTGCAATTGTCTTGGTGCTCCAAAGCAGAGTGGAGAGCCAGTGAAATTGTGTCTGCAATAGACCTGTTGCACTGGTGAACTGCGCAGGCCCAGGTCTTTGCCCAGGTAGGAGTTACTTCTAGCCATGACGTAACTTCTCAAAGCACAATTTTATGTTACATGTGAGTGCTACTGGATGGTAGCCATCGAGGCAGCTCACCCTGCTCTTGTTAGGCACTGGAATGATTGCTGCCTTTCGTGGAGTTTCTGTTACCATTCTTTATATTCACATTGTGGAAAGTCTTCATTTCAAAAGTCACCAAATCTACCTTGAATTCAGTGTGACAGTAGCACATCCATGCAATCACCCTGTGATTATAGTGCTGCATAAACTCCTTGAATTACTGTAAGTTGGTGAATCTGAGCATCGGGCAGTACATTACTAAACAATAGTCCTTAGGGCATGCTTAGCTGCATTTTCTAGCCAACAAGTGGCTCATTAGCACGGAGTGTATGGAGCTGAACTGAAGGAAAGTGCAGTGGAGTTTGAACAGATTACTTGAATGTTATCATTCTTGATTGAACTATTCAGCAGAGCAAGGGGCAGATCACTGTTCTCTGCCTATGTTGAGTTAGCTCATTCTTTCCTGTGCTGGCAAGAATGCGATAATTAGAGCCCTGAGCTGGGAGAGGAAACAGGCAACCAGTGTCTTTCAGAGGAGACATTGAACCAATGCTCCAGTCAGAGGGGCGTAGGAAGTATCCCAATGAAGCAAGAGGCATTAGATTCACAGAGCTGTGCAACATAGATACAGTGCCTTCGGCCCATTGCATCATTGCTAGCCCTCATACCAACCTATATTAATCACACTCGCTTGCGTTAATTCCATAACCCTCCGCGCACTGTTCATTCAGCTGTCCAAACTTTAGCTTCTTATATCATATTACTGGTCCTGTCTCCACTGTTACCTCTGGCTACTCATTCCAGATGCCAACAACCTTTCAGATCCCCTTTAAACCTCCTCTCTCTCACTTTAAATCAATGCCCTCATAGGAAACATACTGGCTATCTACCCTATCTATGCCTCGTAATTTGACATAAATCTACTGTGCTATTGCTCGGGCTCCTTAGCTCAGGAGTGGATCCATCCTATGCAACCTCTCCTTTAGCTCAAGCTCTTCAATCCAGGCCACCTTTTCTGCACCCCCTCTAACTTAGTCACATCCTTACAATGCATTCAATAGTGTGGTCAGAATCAGAATCAGGCTTTGTTATCGCTGGCATATTTTGTGAAAGTGGTTGTTTTGCTGCAGCAGTACAGTGTTAAGACAAAAAACTTACCAGAAGTCTCAAAAGTAAATAAATGGTACGAGAGGCAAATGATGTGGTAGTGTTCAGGGGTTCGTGGACTATTCTGGAATCTGCGGTGACCTCAACTGTCCAAAATACTCCAAAAGTTTTGTACAGCTATAAGAACAGCTATACAGCAGTTGAGAATGCCATATGCCTTCCTCGCCACCCTGTCTATCTGTGATGCCACCTTCATGGAACAATGTACTCGTATCCCTAAGTCTTTGTTTCATAAGTCCCCCTGGGCCCTGCCTTTCACAGTGTACGTGAATGTCCTGGTTTAATTAAATTAAACACTTCACACTCGTCTGAGTTAAGTTACATTTGACATGCCTTTGCCCATTTTGCACACAGTTTTCTGTCCCGCCCAACGCCAGTTTGGCAGCTGATCTGGCTGTGTCCCTCATCAGACTGTCCTGCCCAGTATTAGTGTGGCAGCTGATCTGGTTGTGTCCCTCATTCTCTTTTGGGCAAATTGGCTGCTCCATTTGACCGTATTAAGACAAAGATGACCTTTGAAAAGCACTTTATTGATTGTAATATTCTGAAATTGTGGAACAAGCTTTATAAATACAGCCTCGCTTTTGCCTGTAGGATTACTGACCCTGTCAAATGAGAAGAAAATTGGAAGTGCAGAGCTGCTGTTCAAGACCCACTGGAACAAATGGCGTGAGCTCATACTGAAACACGATGCTAACAAATAAACATATAATAACTGGATGCAGCGTGTAGTGAGATGGTGAGGAAGCACTGGCAGATGATAGGGCAAACTTGCAGTCAGTGGGAGGAGTTAAAGTGTAACGGGGGTCAAAATAGAAAAGGATGATGAATACGAGGCTGAAGGTGTTATATTTGAATGCATGCAGTGCGCTATATGGAATAAGGTAGATAATTTTGTAGCGCAGTTAGAGATTAGCAGATATGATGTTGTGGGCATCTCTGAGTCATGGCTGTAAGAAGATTTTAGTTGGGAGTTTAACATCCAGAGATACACTTTGTATCAAAAGGACAGGCAAATTATTTCAAAAGAGGTGACATGGGATTGGAAGACGTAGCATCCTTGTGGGTAGGATTAAGAAACTGAAAAGGTAAAATGACTCTGATAGAAGTTATATATAGGCATCTGAACAGTAGCCAGGATATGGACTACAGATTACAATGGGAGATGCAAAAGGCATGTAAAAAGGGCAATGTTGTGATAATCATGGGGGATTTCAATATGCAGGTAGATTGGGAAGATAAGGTAGGTGCTGAATCCCAAGACAGGGAACTTGTAGAATGCCTACAAGATGGCTTTGTAGACCAGCATGTGGCTAACCCCACTAGGGGAACAGCAATTCCGGATTGTGTGTTATGTAATGACTCAGGTTAGGGAGCTTAAGGTGAAGGAACCCTTAGGAGGCAATGATCATAATATGGTAGAATTCGCTCTGCAGTTTGAGAAGGAGAATCTAAAATCAGATGTATAGTATTACAGTGGAGTAAAGGGAATTGCAGATGCATGAGAAAGGAGCTGGCCAAAGCTGGTGGGAAAGGTCACTAGCAGGGATGTCGGCAGAACAGCAACAGCTGCTGTTTCTGGGGGTATTTCGGAAGGCCCGAGAAAGATACATCCCAAAGATGAAGTACTCCACAGGGAGGATGAGGCAACCATGGCTGATAAGGGAAGTCAAAGACAGCATAATGATAAAAGAGAGGGAAAATAATACAGCAAAAATTCGTGGAAAATTAGAGGATCGGAAAGCTTTTAAAAACCAACAGAAAGCAGCTAAAAAAATAAAAAGAAAAAAGATAAAATATGAGGACAAGGTAAACAAAAATATAAAAGAAGATACAAAAAGTTTTTTCAGATATATAAAGAGTAAACAAAGGACAAGAGGGGATATCAGACTGCTGGAAAATGACACTGGAGCGGTAGTAATCGCGGACAAAGAAATAGCAGATGAACTTAATAAGTACTTTACATTGTCTTCACTGTGGAAAACACTAGCAGAATGCTAGAAGTGTTGGAGAGTCAGGGGGCAAAAGTAAGTTTTGTTGGAATTTCTAAGGAGAAGGGGCTTGGGAAGCTGGAAGCTCTGAAGTTAGATAAGTCACCTGGATCAGATGGTCTACACCCCAGGGTTCAAAGTTCAACTGTTCGAAGTAAAAATTATTATCAGAGTACATACATGTTACCACATACAACCCTAAGATTCTTTCTCCTGTGGGCACACTCAGCAAATCTATAAAACAGTAACTGTAACCAAGATCAATAAACAACTAACTGTGCAAATGTAAATATAAATAAATAGTAATAAATAATGAAATTATGAAATTACAAGATAAAGCGTCCTTAAAGTGAGATCATTGGTCGTGGAACACCAGAAATAGAATGAGTGTAGTTATCCTCTTTTATTCAAGAGTCTGATGATTGAGGGGTTCTTGAACCTGAGTCTCTTGTACTTTCTACCTGAGGGCAGCAGTGAGAAAAGAACATGGCCTGGGTGGTGGCGATCTTTGACAATGGGCGCTGCTTTTCTGTGATAATGTTTAATGTAGATGTGCTTAATGGTTGGGAGGGCTTTACCCACGATGTACTGGGCTAAATCCACTACCTTTTGTAGGATTTTCTGAAAGGGGTAGTTGAAGAGAAATGATCTTTCAAGAATCACTAGATTCTGGAATGGCTCCTGAGGACTGGAAAGTTGCACATGTCACTTTACTATTTAGGATGGAAGGGAGACAGAAGAAAGGAAATTATAGGCCAGTTAGCCTGACTTCAGTGGTTGAAAAGATGTGGTAGTTTATTATCAAGGATGAGGTCTTGGGGTACTTGGAGGCACATGATAAAAAGGCCAAATTCAGCACGGTTTTCTAGAGGGGAAATCTGCTGACAAATCCGTTGGAATTCTTTGAAGTGGATGTTGTTTATTTGGATTTTCAGAAGGCCATCGTCAAGGTGTTGCAAATGAGGCTGTTTAACAAGATAAATGCTCCTGGTATTACAGGATAAGTACAAACATGGACAGAAGATTGGCTGACTGGCAGGAGACAGAGTTGGAATAAAGGGGGCCTTTTCTGGTTGGCTGTTGGTAACTAGTGATGTGCCAGAGGGGTTTGTGTTGAGATTGGTTCTTTTCAAATCATGTCAATGATTTGAATGAAGGGATTGATCACTTTGTGGCAAAGTTTGCGGACAATACGAAGATAGGTGGAGGTAGTGTTGAGGAAGCAGAGTGTCTGCATAAGGACTTAGATTGGGGGGGATGAGCAAAGAAGTGGCAGATGGAATGTAACGTCAGGAAGTGTATGGTCATGCACTTTGGCAGAAAGAATAAAGGTGTGAACTATTTTCTAAATGGGGAGAAAATTCAAAACTCAGAAGTACAAGAGGAATTGGGAATTCTTGTGCAGGGTTCCCTAAAGGTTAACATGCGGGTTGAGTCAGTGATAAGGAAAGCAAATGCAATGTTAGCATTCATTTCGAGAGGACTGGAGTACAAAAGCAAGGATGTAATGCTGAGGCTTTATAAGGCACTGGTCAGACTGCGCTTGGAGTATTGTGAGCAGCCTTGGACCCCTTATCTAAGAAGAGATGTGCTGGCATTGGAGAGTTTCCACAGGAGGTTCATGAGAATGATCCCAGAAATGAAAAGGTTAACATATAAGAGTGTTTGATGGCTCTGGACCTGTACTTGCTGGATTTTAGAAGAATGAGAGGGGATCTCACTGAAACCTATTCAATATTAAAAGGCCTAGATAGAGTGGATGTGGAGAGGATGCTTCCTATGGTGGGTGAATCTAGGACCAGAGGACACAGCCTCCTAACTGAAGGATATCCATTTAGAACAAAGATGATGAAACATTTTTTAAACCAGAGGGTGGTGACTCTGTGGAATTTATTGCCACCGAAGGCTGTGCAGGACAAGTCTTTGGATATATTTAAGGTGGAGTTTGATCGGTTCTTTATTAATAAAGGTGTCAAAGGTTATGGGGAGAAGGGAGGAGAGTAGGGTTGAGATGGATTATAAATTAGCCATGATGGTTATTTATTCAATGGGCTGAATGGCCTAAGTCTGCTTCTATGCCTTATGGTTTCATGGTCTAAGAAATGAGAGCAGGAGTAGGCATTCTTCATTTTGTACCTGCTCTGGACTATCTCTACTAAAGAGAAGAAAAAGCATTTGAGTGAAGAGATGAATATCTGCAGGATCCCATTGAACTGAGCCAATACCTCTTATTAGCTTCATCTCTTATTCGTTCTGTTTGTTTTAGCTGTGATCCTTTGAGATTCTTGATCATTAACCTGGCTAGTCAAGCGCTTTCTCCTTTGAACTGCACAGATAAAAATTCACCTTTCCTGCCCATGGTGGTAAATTATCAAAATGTATTGCACACTGTTGAAATCAACCCGAATCTTCTGTGTTAGCTGGTTCATTCTTGCTGCTGGTTTAATGCATGGGCAGTGACAGCAAAAATGTACCTCCAAGCCTTTCAAAAAATTTAGATCATGTTACAAGTGATTTTTTTATTTACTTAATTCTCAGATCATGCGGTTGTTGACAAAAGGAAACAGACAACGAACACAGGAACCAACAGCGGCCAACAAAACCTCATCCCGTTCCCATGCAGTGCTGCAGGTTACTGTCAAACAGAGGAGTCGAATAAAAGACATTTCAGAGGAAGTACGAATTGGCCGTCTCTTTATGATTGACCTTGCAGGATCTGAGAGAGCATCTCAGGTAACCATGAACCAGCCTAAACTTCCTTGGTTACCTCACTTTGTTTTTGATGTCTTTGAAAGTTGGATTGTGATTGTATAAATCAGTTGGAAAGTTTCAGCCATTTCAAGACACTAAGAACAAACACAATATGTACTCTCTTGTGTTTGTCTTTGTCTATTTGACCCTTTGATCAGTCTGAGTTGGGGGACTGTGTTGTTATATCAGTGTGGGGAGATGGAAATAAAAGCAATTTGATTGACAGCTGGATCTCAGTACTATTGCATTTATTTTGGGAGGAATATAATTGTCTCCTTTTCATTCTAATCTTTGATCTCTGCTTCTCATGGACGGTTTGAGTAGATTTTGGTGGAGACCAAGAGGTAGGAAAGCCTCCGTGCTTTAGGCATCAGGATATTGATGACCTCAGGGAAACAAGGATATTCAGGGTTAAGTCTCATATCAAATGGCTGACATTATCATGTAAATGATTATCACTAATGAGGCATGGCAAGCCACTGGCCTAAAATGTTGTGAACCTCGTTTGCCAGAATAGCCCTGTCCTTTCTTTCTCAACAGTTAATGACCTTGTGGCATTCCTCAGTCTTTTTTAATTTTTGGAATTCCTGAAATGCATAGAAATATTGTCTGAGAAGGAAAATACATAATGATTTTTTTAAAAGAACAAGGAGACCACATAAACATGAGTCCTGATGAAGGGTCTCGGCCTGAAACGTCGACTGTTAACTCTGTTCCATAGATGCATCTGGCCTGCAGAGTTCCTCCAGCAATTTGCGTGTGTTACAAAGAGACCTCATACTTTGTAGAGGGAAGTAAATTTCACAGAGATAACAAATTTTGTGGACACCCAGCCAACTGTCAACCCAATGAAGTCAAGATGAAGTGAATCAACAGAGATACGTGAAGATGGAAAGGAGGATAAGATGTTTTGATAAGAATGCTGATGAGGTCTCAATTGACTCAAATGAAAAGTGACCAAATCAGCGTTGCTAAAACTGGTTGAGTTGGATTTGTGGAATTGACTCTGAGACTCAGAATGGAAGCAGTTTTAGGGAGGAAGGGGGATAGAAATTAGAGAGAAATGGGTAAATGTGAGGGTGAACTCTCCTCTGTCTGGTAGTGATGGAACGCCATATAGCAGCCTTGCATGTAAGTAATGACGGGAGAGATGAGGAAACATCTCACCAATTTTTCTTCCAACAGACTCAGAATACTGGCAAAAGGATGAAAGAAGGAGCTCACATTAATCGATCTCTACTTGCCCTGGGAAACTGTATCAATGCACTGAGTGAAAAAGGAGCAAATCGTCCCCAGTATGTCAACTTCAGAGACAGCAAATTGACCCGGCTATTAAAGGTACCAAGAAGCTTTTAACTCTAGAATCACAAGCAGTATTTAAAAACTTAGTGCTGACTTTTCTTTAGATGAAATGACCCGGATTCAGGCAATTTAACCTGATCCATATTCACATAAACTTATGTCAGTCCTACCTCCTTCCCATTTAGTTTAGACGAGAAAACCTTAATGTATAGATGTAGATTTAGGCAATTTGGCCTATCGAATCTACTCCACCATTCAATCAATGCTGATTTTTAAAATGTCATTTTCCCTGTAGCTCTTAACCCCTTTACAAACCAATATCCTATCAATCTGTCTTAAATACACTCAATGACTTGGCCTCCACAGCCCTCTGTGGCAAAAATATTCCACAGATTTACCACCCTCTGGTTGAATGAATTCCTCCCCATCTTAGTTTTAAAGGGACATCCTTTTATTCTGAGACTGTGATGTGTGATCTTGGACTGTCCTACTAATGAACACATTTTTTCCATGTTTAATCTATCCAGGCCTTTCAGTATCTTGTCAGTTTCAGTGAGGCCCACCCAACTCATCCTCTGGACTCTACTGAGTACAAGCCCAGAGACATCATTCTTGTGAACCTCCTCCGGGCCAGCACATCCTCCTTTAGATGTGGGGTCCCAAATCCCGAACAATATTCCAAATCTGGCCTGGCCAATGTAAAGCCTCAGCAGTTCATCCTTAGTTTTGTATTCTAGCCCTCGCGAATGCTAACATTGCATTTACATTTTTCGCTACCGATTCAGCCTGCAAGTTAATCTTCAGGGAATCCTGAACTAGGACTCCCAAGTCCCCTAACATTGAATTTTCTCCCCATTTAGAAACTAGTCTGCATCTTTCGTTTTCCCACCGAAGTGCAGAACCCTATATGTTCCTATGATGTGTCCCATATTCCCATTCTTTGCCCAACCTGTGCTGGCCCTCCTGCCGGCTCCCTGCAACTCCCTTTCATTTCATCTGAATGAAGTAAATTCACCAATCGAAAATGTGGTCAATTGTGAAAATCAGTTTCATTGCGGTCAAGATTATCCAATTATAATGTGTAGATTTAGAAGAGGGGTGGATCAGCCATTCACTCTTCCCGGTTGTTCAAACTGCCCAACTGTTTATCAAAACCAAATACTGTAACTTAGCATCTCAGTTCTGAGTTTTATGTAATCCTTGTGTTGGTGATCAATGGGTTGCATTGAAATGAAGAATAATTAGCTTTGTTTTATTGCAGGACTCATTGGGTGGAAATAGCAGAACTGTGATGATTGCTCACATCAGCCCCGCCAGTAGCTCATTTGAGGAGTCCAGGAACACCTTAATATATGCAGACCGTGCCAAGAATATTAAAACCAGGGTAGGAGGGAAGAAAGATAAAACTAAATCCTACCTTTTCGGCTCTGGATTAGCTGTGTAGTGGTGAACGCGTGCAGAGAATAATGTTCTCACAGCATAGTGGTTAGCATAACACTATCTCAGCGCCAGTGACGTGTTCAATTATACCGTTGTCTGTAAGGAGTTTTTTTGTACTCCCCATGACTACATGGGTTTCCTCCAGAAGCCCCAGTTTCCTCACTCATTCCAAAAAACATACAGATTGGGAAGTTAATTGGTCACATAGGTATAATTGAACTATAAGACCATAAAACATGAGAGTAGAATTAGGCCATTCTGCCTATTGAGTCTACTCCACCTTTCCAACATGGTTCATTTATTATCCCCCCTGAACCTCATTCTCCTGCCTTCTCCCTGTAACTTTTGACTCCCGAAATAATTGAGAACCTATCAACCTCCACCTTAAATATACCCAATGGCATGGCCTTCACAACCGTCTGTGCAGTATTGAATTTCACAGATTCGCCACTCTTTGGCTAAAGAAATTCCTCTTCATCCCTGTTCTAAAGGGACGTCCCACTATTCCGAGGCTGTGCCCTCAGCTCCTGAGTGTCAGGAAGCAGATCTCACAGTAGGTCATGATACTGTCAAAATTACACATGCTACTGATAGATGAGGATTAAAAATTGGTGATTATGTCAGGGAGAACTGCTCTGTTTTGCATCAAAAAGCTATGATCAACTGGAGCAACGAGCCATTTAGTATTTTACCCGAAATACGCTGTCTCCAACAAAGTAACGCTTCATCACTACTGCAGTAAAGTCTCAATCTAGGTTTTGTTCTTGAGCCTTTGGAGTGAGTTTTGATTTTATTTTTGACTGCACAGACCTTGTATTTTAGTAGAGGCAAAAGAAATTTGATAAATAGAAACTGTTGGAAGTTCATAGCCATGGTAACGGTATCTATAGAAGAATGGTTAGGTAACATAGCAATTGTTCATTACAAATAAGCAGAATAACTTATCAGATAGCATCATTGTCATGTTTTTTCCTGTAAGCTGGTTACATATTGTTCTGGCATATTGTATTCTGGGTGCCAGTTAGTGCAAGATGCCAATCAGCCCCCAATGTCTCAGGTTATTCCTGGTTGTGTTTCCTTCATTTTTCATGTTTCTAATTATAGAATTATTACACTTCAGGTGAAACAAAATCTGCTGAATATCTCATACCACATTACTCAGTACACCAACATCATAGCTGATCTCAAGAAAGAGATTGAGCGACTGAAACTGAAGATTGAGCAGCAGGAGCCAGAGCAGAGAAGATCAGAGAAGGCCAATATCAGGGATATTCAAGGTAGGTTAGGGAGTTCACACTTTCCAAGGATCTGCGTGAGTAGGAATAACAAGTGTATAATCATTGACCCGCAGGAGACACAATAGCCAAAAAGGTTGTTTATGATAGTAGTACTTAAAGCTTGCTTCAACTTTGTGAATATTTTGTGATTTAAAAATGGGTGAATGGCCATTTTTACTGATTTATTCCAAAGTGAAATGTGATCATGACTATTCCAGGGATTTTACATACCCCCTCAGGAAATTGGATGGGCATCCTCAGGGCGAGTGCCAAGCTGATCTGACATGTTCTGTAGGTGGGGAGAATTAGGCCATGTTATTCTGGGAATGAGCCTTGGTGGATACTGTGTAGTCCTGAGGCAACCATGCTTTAGTAATGTAGCATTGGCTTGAGAGCCTATAGTTACCCCCATTGATCTTCTTACCCTCCATCATTCATCAAGGCCTAGATCCTCAATTTTCCCAATTCCCCCAAGGGTGCCTGATTCTCCCAGCTGTTTGGTACCCCTATAGAGGCCCAGATCACTAAATCACAACACCACACCCCAGCCATTTTGGCATTCATTGGCAAAAACCACAGACCTGAATCATTTCAAACACTCACCTTGGCACAAACCCTGGTCCTTCCAGACCTACCCCCAACCATGGACTCCTCTCTGTCCAGACTCTCCTTGACCACTATTCTCAAACCTTCTTGATTGTGCCTGCTGCCAACCTGGACCAGCTCTGGAAGTGCTCTTCAACAATCCCATTCCAGATCCAAGGCCCGGATCACCATTTTCCAACACTCAGCTGTCCTCCTCTCATTACCCAACCCCAACCCCTGTCCTGAGCAGCAGATTATTGGACTGTTTAGTGAGTTTACAATTTACCTTCGGGGCCCAAACAGCTCCTCCACAATCCAAACCTCTGAAGCTTCTTGAATGTTCCATTTTATGCCTGGTGTAAAATAATCTGATACAAGACAAGGAAAAAAATCCATGTTTTTTTCTGGCCTTGGTGTGATGCCAGGAATTTCTAACCACCTGCCATTCGGCAGTGAAACAATATCTCCTACTTGACCCCATTTACAGCAATTCAATCTTGTTAAAGGACACTGAACAGCAGAATAATTACCCGATATAAAGCTCTGCCTTTATAAAACACCGTATCCTTTGACTCACCCATGAATAGTGCCATACAAATGCAGACAATTGATACTCACCCATCTGGTGCATGTCGCATTTTCCTTGTTTAATAATTTAATAATAAAATAAATACCCACCACATTTATGACTGATTGTCTCACATTTCTTATCGAGAAATGCTTTAATATTTATGTAGTTCACTGACTTGTGAGCTGTTCCTTCCAAGTCAAGCTGGATCTTAAAATTTCACAGGAGAATTTTTGTATATTTTATTAATAAAATATTTTTGGCATCTGCTATAACTGTTTTATTCTGTACTTTCATGAAGCATATATCAGCACATGATGCAATTTAAATGCTGTTCATGTCTCGCTGCCGATATGTTTGAAAAACTTTGTAACGCGCAGCATTGTTTGTGGACAGCTGATTGGCTGAGGGGCACAAAAATCAATCACGTCTACAGTCTCTCCAAATGAGTTAGGGAGGAATATGTGTTACTGTGATTTCGGCTTGGCTGGTCTTGCATCATTTACCCGTTGTTCGGTCTGTGTGACCTTCAAACGCACAGTGAGTATAACAGGAGTCTAACTGGCTAAAATTTTGTAACTTGTAATCCTGTACAGAGGACTGCTATGCCCCTCTGTTTGTCCAGGTGGGGGTATTAAGGCACCAGTTCTGTCAGGCATATGTCCACGTGAGCATGAGAACAGGTCCCTTTATGCTTTTTCTGTCATTCCTGAGGTGGCATAGCTGTTTGAGGTGCTGCCTCTCACAGCTCCAGTTGACTCTGGTTCGACCCAGACCTCCAGTACTGTCTGTGCGGCATTTGCACATTCTCCCTGTAACCCATGGCTTTTTCCAGGCTGATCTGGTTTCCTCCCATATGTTGGCTGATAGTTTAATTGCCCGCTGTATCTTGTTCCTTGTGTTGGCGAGCGGTGGAGGGTTTCATCTCCCGGAATTTCATTGGATAAGCAAGCAGCATCAGTCTCAGAGTTAATGTTCATATTGAGCCAACGTTCACTGCTTGTTTTCGTGAGAACACTCCACAGGATCCCCTTTTCCCAGCATGACCTGCTTCTGATCTTGAAGCTGCTTCTCCTTGCCCTAGGTTCCCTTACTAACAGACAAATGTTTCTCTCTCTCAGAACTGTCAATTCCTTTGAAAAATCATGGAACTTGAACAAATAGCCCTTTGTATTCCACGGCATGCCTCAATAAATTTTGTAATTTCTTTTTTTAATGTAACTGTTGGAGCGCTAGTTATTTTCTGGTAATGCTGTAATAAGCTCCTTCCAAGTCCAAGATACCCTTCCTATTTTGTGGATTTCAAATTAATCCAAATGTGATATAACCAGGCCTTCAAGTAGCTTTGCCTTATTGGCTACTTGAATTGAATCATCCAGTGACTAGGATGCAGTGATACAGAGAGGGAGAGAGATCAGGAGAGATTGGCCCATTTGGATTGTTCTTTCAATTATCCAGCATAGGTACAATGGGCCGAATTCTATTATGAGTCAGTTTGGCTGATTAGTTATTCGCAGTGCGCTACAGTTGTGTGGCATCTTTAGTTCAAATATCAGACCAATCACACTGGTCAGTCACAATCACTATGTCCTAACGATGCTTGACATCTGAGGTGAGAGCTTTACAGTCACTTTCAGTAAAGAGCCAATCAATTCCCATCTTATGTCAGTGATAGGCTGAACATTCTGGGCTGTACAGGTACAGATTAGGTTTTGACAAATTCATCCTGCTTAATTTTCCAAGCCAGGTGTTTGGCAATGTTCAGCGGCCACACATAATTTAAAAATGTTAACATGCAGCTTGTATTAATAGGTTTATGTAAACTTTATTTTTAATAACAATCACAGGGTACATTTACTTCTGTTGCTTTCCATTTGAAAAGGACGCTCAGTCCTGCTCTTTTATGATGCTCTTCCAATGTGTTGTCTCCCAGACCTTGGGTTTAAATCCTTTGGTACCATATTAAAGAATTCAGTATTCTTAAGTGGGAGGGTGAACAGCCAGAATTCGTGGTTCATTTAGGTACCAATGACAGGTAGGACGAGTGACAAATTTCTGCACAGGAGTTCAGGGAGTTAAATGCTAAGTTAAAGGGCAGGGTTCTGATCTCAGGATTGCTGCCCATGCTACATGCCAGTGGGGCCAGAACTAGGAAGATTATGCAGTTTAATACATGGCTAAGGAGTTGGTGTAGGAAGGAGGGCATAAGATTTTTGGATCATTGGACTCTCTTCTAGGGAAGGTGGGACCTGTACAGAAGGGACAGTTTGCACCTAAACTTGAAGGAGGAGTAATATCCTAGCAGGAAGGTTTGTCAATGCTGCACGGTGGAGTTTAAACTAGAGTTGCAGGGGGATGGGAACCAGATGCCAGAACAGTTAGTGAAGAGATTGTGGAGGCAGATGTAGGTAAGACTTCAGGCAAAGTTAGGAATTAAAAGGTTGAGCATGGTGTGACAAAATCAGAAAAGGTGAATACAGGACTGCAGGTGTTGTATCTGACTGCATGCAGTATACATAATAAGGTAGATCAACTTGCAGCACAGTTGCAGATTGGCAGGTATGATGTTGTAAGCATCACTGAATCATGGCTGAAAGATTACAGCTGGGAACTTAATGTCCAAGGATACACATTGTCTTGAAAGGATAGGCGGGAAGACAGAAGTGGTGGGTTGATCTGTTGGTAAACAAAATGAAGTCAAATCATAAGAAAGAGGTGACATAGGGTCTGAAAGAGTTGAATCATTGTGGATAGAGCTAAGGAACCACAGAGGTAAAAAGACCCATATGGGAGTTGATGGAGCTGCACTCATCCAGGCGAGTGGCGAGTATTCTGTTACACTCCTGACCTGAGCCTTGTAGATGGTGGACAGGCTTTGGGGAGTCAGGAGGTGAGTTACAAGCTGCAGGATTCCTAGCCTTTGACTTGCCCTGGTAGCCATGGTGTTTATATGGCTAGACCAGTTCAGTTTCTGATCAATGGTAACCCCCAGGATGTTGATAGTAGAGGATTCAGTGACGGTGATGCCACTGAATGTCAAGGGATGATGGTTAGAGCCTCTCTCGTTGGAGTCGGTCATTGCCTGACACTTTTGTGGCTTGAGTGTTTCTTGCCACTTGTCAGCCCAAGCCTGGATATTGTCCAGGGCCTGCTGCATTTGGGCATGAACTGCTTCACTATCTGAGGAGTCACGAATGGTGCAGAACATTATGCAGTCATCTGCGAACATCCCCACTTCTGACCTTATGACGGAAGGAAGGTCATTGGTGAAGCAGCTGAAGATGGTTGGTCCTAGGACGCTTCCCTGAGGAACTCCTGCAGTGATGTCCTGAGAATGAGATGATTGACCTCCAACCACCACAACCATCTTCCTTTGTGCCGGGTATGATTCCAACCAATGAAGTGTTTTCCACCTAATTCCCATTGACTCCATTTTAGTTAGGGCACCTCAATCCCATACTCAGTCAAATACTGCCTTGATGTCGAGGGCTATCACTCTCACCTCACCTCTGGCATTTAGCTCTTTGGACCATGTTTGGACCAAGGAGGAGATGAGGTCAGGAGCTGAGTGGCCTTGACTGAACCCAAACTGGGCATCCGTAAGCAGGTTATTGCCGAGTAGGTGTTGCATGATAGTAGTGTTGATGACCCATTCCTTTACTTTGCTGATGATTGAGAGTAGGCTGATAGGGAGGTAAATGGCTGGGTTGGATGTCCTGTTTCTTGTGTACAGGACATACCTGGGCATTCCAGATGTTGTAGCTGTACTGGAACAGCTCGGGTAGTAGCACAGCAAGTTCTGGAGCACAAGTCTTCAGGGCTCTTGCCGGGATTTTGTCTTGGCCCATGGTCTTCGCAGTATCCAGTACTTTTGGCCATTTCTTGATATCACGTGGAGTGAATCATATTGGTTGTATACTGACATCTAGGATGCTGGGAACTTCTGAAGGAGGCCGAGCTGGGTCATCTACTTCGCACTTCTGACTGAAGATTGTTGCAAATGTCTCAGCCTTATCTTTTACTCGGTGTGCTGGGCTCCTCTGTAATTGAGGATGGGGATATTTTGGAGCCTTCTCCTCAACTGAGTAGTTTGATTGTCCACCACCATTCATGGCTGAATGTGGCAGGACTACAGAGCTTAAGTCTGATCCATTGGTTGTTGGACCACTCAGCTCGGTCTATTACTTGCTGTTGGCCAAAATTGATAGGGAAAGAACACTGGCAGGGATGATGGCAGAGCAGTAATGGCTGGAATTTCTGGAAAGAATTCAGAAGGCACAGGACATATGCATCCTAAAGAGGAAGACGTAGTCTAAAAAAAGATGACATAACTGTAGCTAACAAGATAAGTCAAAGCCAACATAAAAGCCAAAGAGAGGGTATATAATAGAGCAAAAAATAGTGGGAAGTTAGAAAATTGGGAAGGTTATTAAAAACAAACAGAAGGCAACCAAAAAGTCATTAAGGAGGTAAAGATAGAAAACATAAGTAAGCTAGCCAATAATACTAAAGAGGATACCAAAAGTTTCTTCAGATACATAATGTGTAAAAGAGATGGGAGAGTGGATGTTGGACTGCAGGAAAACAATACTGAAGAGGTAGCATTGGGGGAACAACAAAATGGCAGATGAACTGAATAAGTAGTTTGCGTCAGTCTTTACTGTGGAAAACACCAGCAGTATGGTGGAAGTTCTTGGAAAACTGAAAGGTCTGAAGGTAGATAAGTCACCTGCACCTACAATATACATCCAAGAGTCTGAAAGAGGTGGCTGAAGAGATCGTGGAGGTATTAGTAATGGTCTTTCAAGAATTGTTAAATTCTGGAATGGTTCTGGGGGACTGGAAAATTGCAACTGTCACTCCACTCTTCAAGAAGGGAGAGAGGCAGAAGAAAGGAAACTATGGCTAGTTAGTCTAACCTCAGTGGTAGGGATGATGTTGGAATCGATAATTAAGGATGAGGTCTCAGGGTACTTGGAGGCACATGATAAAATTGACCTTAGTCAGCATAGTTTCCTCAAGGGAAAATCTTGTCTGACAGATCTGTTGGAATTCTTTGAAGAAATAACAAGAAGGATAGACAAAGGAGAATTGGTTGATGATGTATACTTGGATTTTCAGAAGGCCTTTGACAAGATGCCACACGTGAGGCTGCTTAACAAGCTATTAGTCTATGTAATTGCAGGAAAGATTCTAGCATGGATAGAGCATTCACTGATTGGCAGGAGGCAAAGAGTGGGAATAAAGGGAGCCTTTTCTGGCTGGCTGCCAGTGACTAGAGGTGGTCCACTGTGGTCTGTGTTAGGACCAACTATTTTTACATTATATGTCAATGATTTGGATGATGGAATTGATGGCTTTGTAGCAGTTATCAGCCAATATGAAATTAGGTGGAGGAGAGGGAAGTAGAGAGGCTACAGAAGGATTAGGAGAATGGGTAAAGAAATGGCAGGTGAAATATAGTGTTGTGAAGTGTATGGTCATGCACTTTGGTAGAAGAAATGAAAGGGTTGACTATTTTCTAAATGGAGAGAAAATACAATAAACTGAGGTGCAAAGGGACTTGGGAGTCCTTGTGCAGGATTCCCTAAAGGTTAATTTGCAGGTTGAGTCTGTGGCGAGGAAGGCAAATGCGAAGTTATCATTCATTTTAAGAGGACTAGAATATAAAAACAAGGATGTAATGTTGAGACTTTATAAGGTACTAGTGAGGCCTCACTTGGGGTATTGTTGGCAGGTTTGGGCCCCTTGTCTTTGAAAAGATGTGTTAAAACTGGAGAGGATTCAAAGGTGGTTCATGAAAATTATTTCAGGATTGAATGGCTTGTCACGTGAAGAGCGTCTGATGCCTCTGGAGCTGTATTCACTAGAATTCAGAAGAATGACGGGTGACCTCTTCAAAACCTATTGAACAGTGAAAGGCCTTGATAGAGTGGATGTGGGGAGGATGTTTCATGTGGTGATAGGGTCTCAGACCAGAGGACACAGCCTCAGAATAGAGGGGCATCTTTTGGAACTGAGGTGAGGAGGAATTTCTTTAGCCAGAGAGTGGTGAATCTGTGGAATTCTTTGCCACAGGCAGCTGTGGAGGCCAAGTCTTTATGTATATTTAAGGCAGAGTTTGGTAGATTCTCAATTGCTCAGGGCATGAGGAGAGATCAGAAGAAGGTAGAAGACTGGAGCTGAAAGGAAAATTGGATCAGCCATGATGAAATGGCGGAGCAGACTCGATGGGCCAAATGGCCACTTTCTGCTCCTCTGGGCATGGAATAAGTCCAAGTCTTTCAGCCCTACTCTCAGTTGTGAGAACAGATTAGAAAAGGATGCACCTCTTAACAAGCCAACCCTAAACTGGCAATCTAACTCAATGGGGGTCTGTGCAGAAGCTACTGGTAGTTTTCTGTGATGAACTGTAGGGATGGAATATTCTGAATAACATCTGAACCTTATAGGAAACCAGAGAATGCTCACCATACACTCAGGTCACATTTGTGGAAAATTGCTTTGTTTCTCAATACTGAGAAGCCTCATTTTATTCTGTTCAGAAATCCTTTGGAAGATAAAATCTGGAAAGCTGTTCTCCTTGCTGCTGAGAGAAACAGTAATGCAAGTTTGCTCATGAGCCGTGAATCAGGTTATTCTGCCTGAGGATATTTGGTTGATACCAGTGTCCACCTGCAATCATTCACTCTGGCATGATCACACTCTCCTACTCTTCCTCCATGTCCCAGCAATGGCCTACTGATTATGGATTTTCCAAATAGAAACATAGAAAATAGGTGCAGGAGTAGGCCATTCAGCCCTTTGAGCCTGCACTGCCATTCAGAATGATCATGGCTGATCATCCAACTCAGAACCCTGTACCTGCTTTCTCTCCATACCCCCGATCCCTTTAGCCACAAGGGCCATATCTAACTTCCTCTTAAATATAGCCAATGAACCAGCCTCAACTGTTTCCTGTGGCAGAGAATTCCACAGATTCACCACTCTCTGTGTGAAGAAGTTTTTCCTCATCTCGGTCCTAAAAGGCTTCCCCTTTATCCTTAAACTGTGACCCCTCGTTCTGGACTTCCCCAACATCGGAAACAATCTTCCTGCATCTAGCCTGTTCAATCCCTTTAGAATTTTATACGTTTCAATAAGATCCCCCCTCAATCTTCTAAATTCCAGTGAGTATAAGCCTAGTCGATCCAGTCTTTCTTCATATGAAAGTCCTGCCATCCCAGGAATCAATCTGGTGAACTTTTGGAAATTTCCTTTTGGAAGTTAAAATTGCATTTGGTTCTACTGTTTCCAGGCTGGGCATTCCAAATTATAATGCCTTGTTCACCTGTCTAGATTCAGACCGTATGGCCTGACATTAAAGTGGAACATTTTCCTTCATGGGACTCATTTTCACTTCAGAAATCATTCATTGGCTGAGAATTGACTGCTGCTCAGCACTAGATGGGCTGAAAGGCCTGTTTTTGTGCTGCAGTGCTCTATGACGATTGAAACCTGAGATTGATGGTACTCTGTTATTTAATGAAATTCTGGTATGTGCAACTCTGTCCCACCCATTTCCAATGAGCCTACCAGCCAACAGGAGGAAACCAGAGCACCATGGGGTCACATGGAGAATGTACAAATTTCACAGAGGTTGTACTGGAGGTCATGATTTAAACAGGATCACTGGAATTGTTTAAATCTGGGGGATTTTCATGTAACTCAATAATTCCCACAACTAAAAACATAATGGAGATGAAAACAACTGAAGAAGAAATCTTTAATGGAATAAAAAGAGCAGAACTTGATAAACTGCAAAAGGGGAAATAGTTTTTGCTTATGAAGTCAATTTGTGATGTGCTTTCAGCTGAAGTCCAGCAGCATTCAGTGGAATACAAGCGAGGCGAAATGGCCAGACTAAGGGATCAACTGGTGGTTGCTTTTAGGCAACAAATGGAGATCCGTCACAACCTCATGGAGCTTGAAAATACCAACATGGAGCTTCACATTGACACCTCCAGACATCTGCTAACTATAGCTGAGTGAGTTCAACTGACATCTTAACCATGTCGTCAAGCCTCAAACTGTGCCAGTGGTTTGGATTTTGCAGCATGTTAACAAATAATGTGAAAAAGGATCTGGTGTTTTCCCCATGTAGATGATGAATAAACACTTTTCAGGAGTCCAGCTGGGTACATGCATCGATTTTAACTGACGTTTTGATGACGAACTCTGCCATCTTCATCAGGACTGATGCCTGAGTGTGGCTAGTCCAGTGGTATTCAGATCCCATCATCCATCCTTCCTGATTGGTTAGTCTTCATCCATCGGGCTTCTGCTCTCCCACCTTGTTTACAATTGACTTTCAGTTCCTGCTTAGAGTGAGACCTTCAACTTTGTCAAAATTCTTTTCCTCTAGTTTTATTTGAATGGCCTCCTTCACCAGGTGGTCCCAAAAGCCATTGGCACAGTATAGTAGTTTTGTGCCATCGAAGTCAATCCAGTAGCCATTGCAAATGAAATGTTCTGCTGCCACCAATTTCTCTGGGTAACCCAAATGGATTCATCTCCTGTGCTCCTTGATGCGTGTCTCAACCGTGCGTCCCATCTGCTCCTCCATATTTACAGGGAGTCCTGCAAACACCAGCCATCCTGAGTCCCAGGTCATCTTTGACCTGCGTAAGCTGAGCTTTGAGCTTCCTGACAGGCTTGTGGATGGTATTAATCCATTATTTGATCAGGATGCTGTCGATCAATCCAAAAACCATGGATATATGTATAGGAAGACAGGCAGTAGCGATGGGTTTCTCCTCGTTGTTGGGTTTCCTGGTTTTTCTGTTGGTCCTTTTGACGGTCAGATTGATTTTCTTCACCTTGTAGCCATTCTGCAGGAATGTTGTGCATAATCATCTTATTTCCTTGTGGAGACTGCCCGGGTCTGAAATAGTTTTCTCACAGTTAATCAAAGTAGAAAGAACTACTCTACACTGGGAGGCGTGATGGTGGCTGTTATTGTTGAGGTGTAAGTCCATGTGAGTGGGTTTTCTGATAGATGCCATGTCTGTGGTTACCATCTGGTTTCCGTCGTATTAGAATATCCAGGAACGGGAGGCAGTCATTCTTCTCCATATTGATTTATGTTGAATGTTTGGATGTATACTGTTCAGATGGTCGTGGAACTATTGGACCTCCTGGTGAACGAAGCCATTGCAATAAAACCAGAGGAAAAGAATTTTAACAAAGTTGAGAGTCTCACTCTAAGTAAGAACTGGAATTCGTTTGTATACAGGGTGGGACAGTAGAAATCTGATTGGATGAGGACTAGCCAATCAGGAAGGACAGACTACAGGGGTCTGAATACCACCGGACTAGACATGCCCAGGCATTATCCCTGATGAAGATGGCAGAGTTTGTCAGCGAAACATGTTAAAATTGATATCTGTACCCAGCTGGATGCCTGAGAAGAATTTAACAAATAATGTGTTTATTTATCTCATATGATTAATGCCCCTATGTATGTGCAATTACAAGTTAAATTATCCTATGTTATGGCAGCTTTTTCCACTGGTTGGGAAGTTCACTGGAACGTATAATGTCAAATATCATCAGGCTATTTAGTTGTAGGAGCTTGTGCACTAGTCACTAAGATCCCACAGTTTAAAGATGTACCGGTTCGTAGGCTAATTGATCATCATAAATTGTCTCATGATGGGGCTAGGGTTAAATTGAAGAGCTTATTCCATGCTGTAACTCAATAAATAATCACTAA
This sequence comes from Hemitrygon akajei, assembly GCF_048418815.1. Taxonomy (NCBI): domain Eukaryota; kingdom Metazoa; phylum Chordata; class Chondrichthyes; order Myliobatiformes; family Dasyatidae; genus Hemitrygon; species Hemitrygon akajei. The sequence continues at coordinate 44,388,840 of NC_133134.1, forward strand.
GATCTTTGCTAATTAATAATTAACCCCATTTATCTATCATCTCTCAATATTTTTTAAACGTCTGATTAACAAATACTGCCTCCACCTTTTATTTCTGCAGCCTTTTAACAACAAAAATTATGGGATAACCTTGAAAGAAAAGGCACTTGTAGCTGCTGCCTTCTCTGCCTCTTCTTTCTTAGGCACACAAAGTGTCAGGTGCTGAGTGTTTGAATCTTTTACGTCGTCTGCTGTGATTGCTGCATTGAGTCCTGTACTCTAGCTTATCACCATTAAACAGCTTTAGAACTCGCCTAAACCATGCATCTTCACACAAAGTCTGTGATGGGGCTTTTATTCTTTTGAGTTTCATGTTATGTCTGAATGACACTAGGGCTGTGAGAACAATCTGTGACGATGACTAACTTTCAGTCAAAAGCTCAGCTGTGTTTCAAACCCACAGAAAGCTGTTGCCTGCTGATTGGGATAATTTTGCTGTCAATACGGAAGATGAATTGAAAGTGTATTATTCCCACTGCAGTGGAAGTATTCGATGAGCTGCGTGGGCAGCCAATTTGGCAGGAAGGCAGTTGAAGTCACAGCAGTAGAAACCTCAACCCACAGTATATGCTGATTATGATTACACAGTCTTTTAAGAGAACTGTTTCTGCCATTATTCAAATATCTTGGATGTTGCTTCCCTGATTATTTCAGTTCTAACATTGAATCTGTATTTTGTAGTAAATAATGTTTCACCTGTAAATCAACATCAGTTCCACTATGTCCATTACCTTCAAAAAACTATAAAAAATATTTAAAATGTTTTTTCTAGTCCACGTTATACCATTGGTTTCCTGTAATCTTGCTTGCATTCAGTTTGGTGATTATCTAATGGGGTGATATGGCCAGGTCATATTACACATGATGTGGTCAATGTTACTTGTACAGTCGTACTGTGCAGGGTGAATTTCTACCCGATAAAGAGTTCAAAATCATTTGCGTTGTTTGACTGAAGTTTCACATGAGGGCCAGAAACAAGTTATTTTGTCTATAATTATTAGTAGGAGGCCATCCTCTTAAGTTTCTTGCATTTTAAAGTTAAATCTTACTATTTGCAGTTGTAGCAATAGACTTGCTTCCTGCCACTGATCTTGCTCTTCCCTGTGGACATAATCTTCAGCATCTTCCTAATACACCCTGAATCTCCCCACTAAATCCCTTGTTGCTGCACCTCTTCCTCAGCCCCTTAACACTATCCTCTCACCTGCTCTAACCTTATACCAAGAACCTCACAGTAACACCAACCATGTGCTCAGGGATGATCATAACTACAAAATACCTTAAAGTACTTTTCTAAATAGGCAAACTACGAGGGGTGATTGATAAGCTTGTGACCTAAGGTAGAAGGAGTCAATTTTAGAAAATCTAGCACATTTATTTTTCAACATAGTCCCTTCCTATACTTACACACATAGTCCAGTGATCGTGAAGCATATGGACCTTGGACCTCCAGAATGTGTGCACAGCAGGGGTGATTGATAAGTTTGTAGCCTAAGGTAGAAGGAGATGAGTAATACAGCTCTCGTTACATGCACATGCTGGTCAACTTTCTTTAAGTGATAGTACAGAAAATTTGAAGTTAACAACTCATTGGGGTGATTGATAAGTTCGTGGTCAAAGGTAGAAGGAGATGAGTTATTAACTTCAAACTTTCTGCATAATCACTCAAAGAGTTGACCTGCATGTGCACGTAACGAGAGCTGTATAACTCATCTCCTTCTACCTTAGACCACGAACTTATCAATCACCCCCCCGAATATGCAAACCCAAGCCATTTAATTAAAAAAGCTCAAAAATTAGCTTTTTTCATAAAATGATATACAAAAGTTTGTAAAATAATGCACAAAATGAATGAAATCCTTTTGAAGATTAATCTTCAAATTAACCAACAAAGGAATTTAATAATGTTTTGATTTCACGTAGGTGTGTGTTGGAAGTATATTTTAGTATTTGCAATATAGAATTTCACAGCGAATTGAGGTAATGGATATGTGTGATGCTCCTTGCATTCTTTGAATTGACTTGGAAGAATCAATTATTATGAAGCAAACCATCAGATTTTTGTTAAGGAATGTTCTGATTGTAATGCAAAATATCTATGGGCATGAGATAAAACTTGTCGCTAGTGACATCAGGCGAACTTTTCCTAGTTTGTGGTGGTGCAGGAGGGCTCTCATTTATAAAGTCTCAAAGGTTTACAGTTTATAAACTTTGAACCAGTCGTTTTGCCAGCTTTGTCCTTATCTTCAGCTTTAACCTTTTATCCAGATTACCCTTTTAAAGATGTGGTTCCTTTTGATTGACCCAAGCACAGAGACATTTCCTGTCATATTAAATAAGGATTGATTTACATGTACAACCAGGACCAACCATGATTTCTAGCCAAGGCCACAATCCTGCAGTATTGGGGGCGGTACAAACTTAGTATCCTTTCAGAGTACTGCATGTAGCAGCAGGATGCTGTATGTAGCACATGCTTGGTGTACAGGAAGGCGGTGAATTCCAATTTTGATGCACATCAATTACGTTGTAACTTTTACAATTATTTCAAATGACTGCATTTTGGTGTTTTTGATGTAAAGTTGTATAGCTGGATTTGAGCCACTATAATACGTGAGGGTTGGGGAGTGTACCTGCATTGAGAAATTGAAGACCTGCTTGCTTATTGGGATTTTGGGAGGTAAAGAAACACCGTCAAAGTTACACTTTTCCAATGTTCGTTTCAGAAGCACAGCTTTGACTTTTGAACCATGCTTATATCTATCTATACAATTAGAAATTTGCTATGGAGGGCTGAGGGCAGGGAACACTTCTTCACACATAATGAATTGAAATTTTGGAACATTTTAACAAAAAAAATGTTAAGGTTAGCTCAAATGATTTAAAAAAGATAAACAAGGGCATGAAGAGAGATGAAGTCAAAACATGCTGGTGACGTGATCCAGCCATATTCTAAGAATAAGCTCAAATGACGCCAAAGTTTATTGTTTCTTCAGGATCTAACAGGAGCGACTTAGTTTATTTTGTAAAGTTTTTCCATAATATTTGAATAATATTGTAAATGCATTGTTTGAATAAGCATTCTTTATTTGGTTAAGTAATTCATTACAGGTTATATGTAAAATTACATTAATTGTATAACGACACGATGCTACCACGTCATACACACATGCCTTGCTTAAAAGTAAAAATGAAGTTTGATTCATATTCCAAACTCCCTTGTTTTTCTTCCAATTAGTTTTATGTTTTGGAGTTGGAAAACATAACAGTAGTGACGATGTATCTTTTAAAGTGAACCCGAGACAACTGCCTACTTATTGAAGCGCAGTGGGACATTTGAGTTAAAAATAAAGTAACACACACAAAATGCTGGAGGAACTTAGCAGGCCAGGCAGCATCTATGGAAAAGAGTAAATAGTTGACATTTCGTGCCGAGACCCTTCATCAGGATGGGAAAAATAAAGCACACCGAGATGTTCAAGTTTAAAAAAAAAGCAGTATATCTTTGGAAAGGAAAGAGAGAACATTGTTGAGTTAAAAAAGGCAACAAATAGACAAATTCATGGGCTCATAAACAGTGAGGGCTGCGTGATACTAATTAGTTCATTTTTTAATAAGATTATTTTATACAATGTGGAACAGACCCTTCCAGACTTACAAGTCACCTCATCCAGCAACACACCTATTTGACCCTTAGTCTAATCATGGAACAATTTACAATGACCAAAGTCCAAGGATGACCAAGTACATCCTTGGACTTTGGGAGGAAACTGGAGCACCAGGAGGAAATCCATGTGGTCATGGTAAGAACATGCAAACTCCTTACAGACAGCAGTAGGAATTGAACCTGGGTTACCTGTACTGTAAAGCACTGTGCTACCAATACGCTACTGTGCCGCCCCTCATAATGGACCTAATGATGCACTAAGAGATCATTTGGCTTTTGAATCTTACAAGAAAACATTCAAAAATGGCTCCCAACTGAAGCACAATTTACATTTAAAAGAGCAGTTAAAATCACTGTATCAATGGAAACAGCAGACAGAAACACAACTGAGTTGCAGTCAGGAATGAAAGTGAGAGTGAACAAAATTGCAATGTCTAAACAGAAACCAGCCTGGCCGAACAAATTGTGTTACTATTGTGGTAAGGGCTTACAAATAGCAGACCAATGCAGGTTTAAATGCAATACTTGCATTTAACAAACAATAGACAAGCAATATGGTTTATACCGGAGTGAAAGGCAAAGTAAGTAAAATAGAATCAAACTCTGGCTCAACTGTTCCAGTCATTCCACAAAATTATTTTGATGGCATTTCAACGATACTGAACTGAAGCCTGCAGTCATCCAACTAAGAATTTATACTGGAGAAAAGACAGTTCCTGTGGGAATAACATTCGTAACAGTGAAATACAACAACCAACTAGCCACATTGGGCGTATGTGGTAAAAACAGGAGAGTCAGCATCATCGGGGTGTGATTGGCTGAGTCAACTACAACTTAATGGAGATGAATCCACCATTTGCCTGGAAAATCCCCTGCAACAGGGTCAACTGCAAGTGAATTAAGAAAGGTACTGGATGATGACACAGCATCATTAAGGTCGGCACTGGAAAACTCAAACATATCAAGGGTAAAATAGTGCTAAATGAAAATGCCACACCCAAGTTTTACAAAGCCCGTCCGGTCTCTTATACCATCCATGATAAAGTAACCAATGAGCTCACTCACAATGGAGGCCGAAAGAATTCTTGAGTGGAGCCCTTAGGCAATGCCAGTGGTTGCAGTAGCCAAGAATAATAGGTCTGTCAGGATCTGTGGTGATTTTAAGGTCACCATCAACCCAGTACAGGAAGTAGATCAATACCCTCTGCCCAAGTTAGAGGATATCTTTGCAAATCTTTTTGGAGGAAAACACTTCTGAAAAGTGGATTTAGCTGAGTCCTACTTACAGATGGAGATGGAAGAGGAGTCCAAAGTGTTTTCACCATAAACACTCCCAAAGGGCTTTATACTATACTATAATAGGTTTATTTTTGGAGTAGCATCTGCACCTGCACTCTGGCAGAAAGCCATGGGCCAGGTGCTGCAAGGCTGTCCAAGCACTCAGTGCAGCCGGGATGACATCATTGTCACCGGTAAGGATGACAAGGAACATCTCCAAAATCTCAAGATTGCATTTAGAAAAAGGATGTATCACAGTTGTGGTCCTTTTTAGGATTTGTCAATTCAATGACAGGTTCCTTCCAAAACTGGCCACTGTGCTCCACCCCTTCAACTCATTACTACAGATCAGGAAGAAATGGCAATGCACAAAGCGGTGTGAGGTGGCTTTTAAAAAGTAAAGGAAATGCTGACACCAGACACCATACTCACACATTGTGATCCACGTCATCCAGTGAGGCTTGCCAACATGCCCAGGAGAAAGGTGGCCAGAGCTGTCGGAACCACTTCCTGCAGTCCCAGACTCAACTCCTACAACCACCACGGAGGAGTCCCCAGAACCTGAGATTGTTTCGCAGATCCCCCTCATCAGGAAAGAAGTTATCACACAAGAGTAAGAAAGCTTCCACAGCAATTAAATCTTTAGGCCAGAATGGAACAACTTAAAATTTACTATGCTGTGGATGTCTTTATAGTAGTTGCCTCTCTCTCTCTCTATGTATATATACACACACACATATATCAAGTTGAGATGCATTCATTATTGAGTTGGAGTTATGGGTTTATAGCTATGCAGAGAGGAGTGTTGTGTATTTAGTATTTCAATGATATTTGAGTAATATTGTAAATATATTGTTTGAGTAAGTGTTCTTTGTTTGATTAAATAATGAATTATGGATTATATGTAAAAATATGTGAATTGCATATGTCATGATACTTCCACGTCATACACGTGCTCCTCACTTAAAAGTAAAAATGAAAAAATGAAACTATTATACATACACGATCTGGACTCCCTTGTTTTTATTTTGATTAGTTTCAGGTTTTTGGAGTTACAAAATACAACAGCACATCAGCAGCCTTTGCAGATTGCAGAATATTTTCCTGCAGGATACTGAGAATATTGCCACACAGGTCTGACAAGCCATACAGGTCTCCTCTAGACTATAAATGCTGAACCTGACAGGAGGGCCCATTAAAGCTTTATTAACTATTACTCGTATCGGAGTTGTCATCTTTGTTGCTTTATATCATTCCTCACTACAATCGTATGTGGCCTCCAGGATATGAAATCTATGCCCTACAGGGGAGGCAAATGCAGACGTGTATGGATACATCATAGTCATTATGTTTGGCGTTGACAGGACTGTGTCCTTTGAATGCTCCCATTGATTCCTATTTTATTGCAGAATTAAATTGTCATTGTGGTCTTCCATATAATATACTTGATGACATTTCAGAAAGAGAGTAGCTTGTCTTTTTTATTGCTGTGTAAAATATTGTTTTATATATATTTTATATAATGGAAGTAACAATGATAATAAGGTGATCAAATGCATCATAGAATAATTTAGATATAGAAAATCTATATTGACACAGGACCCTGACAGCTGCTATCACTGACAAGCATTGACCTAATGCAATTTCAATTGTGTTAAATATTCATTGAACATTGTAATCTGTGCTAATTTGATAACTATAGCAACTGAATTTGAGAGGTTGAGCATCTTCGACTGCTGCAGTTGAAGATTCCCACCTGCTTCAAAAGGGCATCAATTGTACTGGTGCCAAGAAGAGCTGAGTGAACTGCCTCATCATGTAACACCCAGTAGCACCCACATCTACTGTAATGAAGTGCCTTGAAAGGATTGTCATGGCTAGAATTATCTCCTGCCTGTGCAAGGACCTGGACCCACTGCAAATTGCCTACTGCCCACAAATTGCAATCTCACTGACTGTCCTCTGGGTCTTAGACCACCTGGACAACTGCCTACATCAGGTTGAAGTTTATTGATAACAGGTCAACGTTCATCACCATCATCCCCTCAATATTAATCCAAACTTCAAACTCTGCGCCTTTGTAACTCCCTCTGAACCTCTCTCTAAACTGGATCCTTGCCTTCCTTATGGGGAGACCACAGTTCATACAGATTGGAAATAACACCTCCTCCTCGCCAACATACCCCGAGGATGTGCGCTTAGCCCACCGCTCTACTCTCTCAATATTCATGATTGTTTGACTGGGCACAACTCTAACACCATCTATAAATTTGCCAATGACACATCTGTTTGCAGAATCTCAGATGATATCGATGAAATTTACAGTAGTGAGATAGATCAACTGATTGAGTGTTGTCACAATAACAATGCGCTCATCGTCAACAAGATAAAGGAAGTGATTGTGGACGTCAGGAAGATGAGGTCCGGAGAACATATGCCAGTCCTCAGCAAGGGGTCAGCAGTGGAAAGGGTGGGCAGCTTGAAGTTCCTGGACAGCAGCATCTCAGAGAATCTATCCTGGGCCCAACATATTCGTGCAATTACAAAGAAGGCTAAACTGCATGAGGAGTTTGAGGGGATATGGTATATCACCAAAGACTTTAGCAAACCATGAAAAAAGTTTGGACTGGCTGCAATCTGTATGGAGGCTCCAGTGCACAGGATCGAAGAAAAAAAGGTACAGATGGTTGTAGACCCAGCCAGCTCCATCACAGACACAAACTTCCCCACCATTGAGGAAATCGTTAAAAGGTGGTCCTCTAAAAGGTAGCATCCATTATTAAGGACCCTCACCATCCAGGACATGCTCTTTTCTCTTTGCTACCATCAAGGAGGAAGTACAGGAGCTTGAAGACACACACTCAGCACTTTAGGAATATCGTCTTCTCCTCTGCTATCAGATTCCTGAACGCGTGAACATTACTTACTATTTTGCTTTCTTTCTGTACTATTTTAAAATACTTTGTATTGTAACTTAAGGTAACTTCTTATGAGCTGTATTGTGCTGCTGTTGCAAAACAACACATTTCATGGCATATTTCAGTGAAAATAAACCTGGTTCTGATATAATTAACCATATTGATGCAGAATAGAGGCGACTGGAAAGTAGTTTTAAAAATGTACTTGACTTTTTTTTAAACTAGGCTGCATGGCTTAAAAATTAACCTGTGCACAAAAGTATGTGCTAAACTGGTCGTGTACACACAGTGCCGGTGCTGTTCAGATGTGATTTTTGTGCGTACACCTCATGCAAAGGCTTGAGCGATTGGGAGGTGTCGATCATAATGCATGTTAGGTGCAGGTCATCCCCAGACACCCTGCAAAAACTAACCAGTGCTGTTTGACATGGAACTCATATTAATTGATGAAGAGATGCAAACTCACTCCAAGCACAGCTGACGTCTGGGAATATGGCTTGGCAATAACTCGAGCAGTACAGACACATTAAAAATGTTTGGCATGCCGACTTAGCTGTTTCTGTGCAAGCGATGATGCTGAATGAGCACAAACATAGGAACCATGTCTCTGCAGGGGTTCCCTTCACGGAGCGATCCAGTTGGAAAACGTGCTCTGTAATGATCACGTTAGTATTGGAATAGAATGAAAATTCAGATGGTTCATGTGGGCAGCCAAATCACGACTGCTCTCTGAGCAAGTGCTTTTCCTCATCTCCTCTTTGTGTCTTGTGTCAAAAATACTTAATCTGTAAATATTTAATTGTCCAGTCCTTGAGCAATCACAAACTTCTCCAAATCTTATTTATTTTTTGTACACATCTATTGAACCTTCTCTCAACTTTCATTGTTCCAGGGACAACAATCCCAACTTCCCTAGGCTTTCCCTGTGACTTAGTCCCTCATCTTTTCACTCTCTGTTGGACGTTTAAGTCCTTTCTGGCAACCAGAGATGAAAGCAATACTTAATGCTTTACCTCTCTGTGCTTATTCTCTATACTACCCCAGGTTCTCGATAATGCTAGCTTCCCAACTACTACACTCTACTCATCATGTCCTTCCCTATCAAGGATTAATGTACATGTACTGAGTACAGGAGTTGGGATGTTATTACTGAGTACCGGAGTTGGGATGTTATTACTGAGTACAGGAGTTGGGATGTTATTATTGAGTACAGGAGTTGGGATGTTATTACTGAGTACAGGAGTTGGGATGTTATTACTGAGTACCGGAGTTGGGATGTTATTACTGAGTACAGGAGTTGGGATGTTATTATTGAGTACAGGAGTTGGGATGTTATTACTGAGTACCGGAGTTGGGATGTTATTACTGAGTACAGGAGTTGGGATGTTATTACTGAGTACCGGAGTTGGGATGTTATTACTGAGTACCAGAGTTGGGATGTTATTACTGAGTACCGGAGTTGGGATGTTATTATTGAGTACAGGAGTTGGGATGTTATTACTGAGTACCAGAGTTGGGATGTTATTACTGAGTACAGGAGTTGGGATGTTATTACTGAGTACCAGAGTTGGGATGTTATTACTGAGTACCAGAGTTGGGATGTTATTACTGAGTACAGGAGTTGGGATGTTATTACTGAGTACCGGAGTTGGGATGTTATTATTGAGTACAGGAGTTGGGATGTTATTACTGAGTACCGGAGTTGGGATGTTATTACTGAGTACCGGAGTTGGGATGTTATTATTGAGTACAGGAGTTGGGATGTTATTACTGAGTACAGGAGTTGGGATGTTATTATTGAGTACAGGAGTTGGGATGTTATTACTGAGTACAGGAGTTGGGATGTTATTACTGAGTACCGGAGTTGGGATGTTATTACTGAGTACAGGAGTTGGGATGTTATTATTGAGTACCGGAGTTGGGATGTTATTACTGAGTACAGGAGTTGGGATGTTATTATTGAGTACCGGAGTTGGGATGTTATTACTGAGTACAGGAGTTGGGATGTTATTATTGAGTACAGGAGTTGGGATGTTACTACTGAGTACTGGAGTTGGGATGTTATTATTGAGTACAGGAGTTGGGATGTTATTACTGAGTACCGGAGTTGGGATGTTATTATTGAGTACCGGAGTTGGGATGTTATTACTGAGTACAGGAGTTGGGATGTTATTACTGAGTACCGGAGTTGGGATGTTATTATTGAGTACCAGAGTTGGGATGTTATTACTGAGTACAGGAGTTGGGATGTTATTATTGAGTACCGGAGTTGGGATGTTATTACTGAGTACAGGAGTTGGGATGTTACTACTGAGTACCGGAGTTGGGATGTTATTACTGAGTACAGGAGTTGGGATGTTATTATTGAATTTGTATAAGACATTGTTGAGGCCTTACTTGGATATTGTGTGCAGTTCCAGTCACCTACCTACAGGAAAGATTTCAATAAGACAAGGATGTTGCTGGAATTTGAGGACCTGAGGTAGAAGGAAAGGATAAATAGATTAGGACTGGATTCCCTGAAGTGTTGGAGAGTTAGGATTTGATAGAAGTATATGCAATTATGAGGGGTATAGATTGGGTAAATGCAAGCAGGATTTTCCCACTGAGGTTGGGTGAGACTAGAACTAGAAGTCATAGGTTAAGGATGAAAGGTGAAATATTTAAGGGCAATATGAGGGGATTTTCTTCATTCAGAGGGTGGTGAGAGTGTGGAATGGGCTGTCAGTGGAAGTGAAGGATGCACATTCAATTCCAGCATTTAAGAGAAGTTTGGATAGGTATATGGATGGGAGGGGTATGGTTCAGATCAATAAGACTAGGCAGAATAATAATTCAGCACAGAATGGATGAGCCAATCAGCCTGTTTCTGTGCTGTAATGCTGTAAGACTCTATGACTCTACTCTCATATTCCTCTGTTTCCACAAACGGTTTGTAAATCCTCCTCTTCTCGAATTGGGGGCATACATGACTGCAAATTTGCGGTTCATTTATCAGCTTCAGCCATCTGGATTGTGAAATTCAAGGCATCAGGGACCTTACTCTCTAAAGGCATAGGTAAATGTTTTGACGTCTGCTTGTATAAGGTTACTGTTTCCTTTCACAAGTGATTTTCATAACCTTAGAATCTGAATGCATTAACCTTCAGGCAGATGGAGGTAGATATGTGACTGTTCTCTACCACTCCCTCCCCCTCAACCTTCTGCCTCTCCTTCTCCAGCCATCTTTGTAAGGGTGACTTCCACTTTGTCTTCTTCACCTCCAGTGGACCCACAATAAACTCACACCCAGATCTGTAACTCCAGCCTTTAGCTCTTTACAGGTGGCAAGATTTCCTCCAATTCAGTCACTAACAAACCTGAACGTTATCGGACGTGTACAGGTATGGGCTCATCGGGCCTGTCTACCTCTGCAGGGCCCACACTGAGGAAGATGTATTCTTTAAATTAGTTTCACAATCTAAGCGTGACTTGGATTGATGTTAGTCCTGTGTGCTCCACACGGTTTGTTTACGCATACATTCTGTGCATGGAGTGAGCGATTATTGATTGTTCTCATGGAAAGGCCCGATCACATTTATCAGTTGATTGTTTTACAATCCAATCATTTAGGAGGTTAAAAATGTGCTCTGAATGACTGAGCTTGCGGGTCCTGGCTAGTTTAAGGTGATCTGCTTCACAAGTAATCTGTTTTAATAATGTAGTCCTCAACTTACAAATGTTTGTGTGTCAAGAGACCTGGACGAGGTTGGTGTGGACCCAGACGCTGGGGTATCTGAAGCAAGGGTCGAGACACAACATCAAACTGGATCAGGAACTGAGCACAAAACAAACACTTGATAATATCACTAGTAGGGCTTATGATTGAGCACTGAGGCTCAGATCAGGTGCTCTTTAAATACTCAGTTCTTGGCGCTCAAAACATGACTGTCAATTAGCAGGACCATCCTGAACCCTAAAAAGGGACCATGCCAGCTCTCCATGCACCAGAGAGTTATTAGAGCAGCTAAATCCCAAAAGCTGGTGTGATTGGGAGTGTCTCGTATGTTTGATTCACAATTTCTAATCAAAAATGCCATTTTCTCTTGGAGTTGCTGTGTTTACCTTACGAGTTTATTTTTCAATATTACAGATATCGCTTCACTCTCTCCCCAAAAGGAATGTGTAGTTCCAAAATGCCCATAAAGCACTTTGCCGAGCCTTTTTGATTAACAAGATTCTGCCTACTGAGGCAGGTAAGTTGAGGGATGCCTGCAGAAACCAATTGATTTTTGTGTTCTTCTTTAGCTGGGAAAGGGAGAAAACAAACCGTTCTGGGAAGTGGTGGAGGAAGAAGTGGAGCGAGGTACCTGATAAAGACCATGAAGGGGAGGAGCAGGAAGCCAGACTAATGGACGAGTCAGATATGACTGAACCGCTGGAGGTGACAGTGGCACGGGAGGAAATCGGCATGCTGCTAAGCGAGCAGCAGAAAACGGCAGCACTCAAGGTGAGGACCACCTGTAATGGGAGATGACAGGAGAATCTTTTAACTGAATTATTATAATAAAGCACAGGGGAATTCTATGTGGAAGACTGGCACTTAAAACACGTAAATAATATTAAATCTTAGGTACATAAAACACAGTGGATTGCCTGGAATCTGTACTTTTTCACTTAGAGTCAGACAGCACGGAAACCAGCCCTTCGGCCCACTGAGTCTATGCTGTTCATTAAGCACTTAAGGAATAAGCAGTTGACATTTTGGGCCAAGATTCTTCATCAGAATCTGACAAAGGGTTTTGGCCTGAAACACTGACTGTAAATACCTATCCATAGGTGCTGCCTGACCTGCTGAGTTCCTCCAGCATCTTGTTCAAAGTACATTTGTTATCAAAGAATGTGTAAATTATACAATCTTGAGACTTGTTTGCTCACGGGTAGCCACAAAGCAAGAAACCTAAAAGAATCCAATTAAAGAAAAAAAAAGACCAATACCCAACATTCAAGAGAAAGAGAAAAAACACAAATCATGCAAACAATTGAAGCGAACAGCGACAATCCAAAACAAACATTGAGTCCTCGGATCTGAGCCCTGGAGCAGCCCAGAGTAGGCCCAAAGACTCGCCTATCAGTTCATCATATTAGCAGGCATAGAGCACAACAGCAGACATCCCACCCTGCAAAAACTCATTTCAGGGAGGTAGCACCCCCACTCCCTGAAACCGATATCCACTCCCCCCAGTCGACCTCTGAAGGTGTATGTAATACACCTTTAGTGATTTTGTGATTTTGTCTAATCTGTAAACCAAGTTGGGTATAAGCAGAAAATGTGACATTAAAATATAAACTTGTATTATCATGGAGTCGTTTTTTATTCTATTACAGCTTTAAGCAAGTCTACAGGGAGTTTGGCCTCATCACGTAGGACATCAATAGAGTAGCTCCTTCGCAGCTCGCCAGCTAGTTTAAATAACGTTAGCTATGCTAATGAACAAATGACAACTGTTAAACTCACCTGAACATGTCTTTTACATTTTAACCCACCATGGGCAATAGAAAAGTCACTGTTGCAAACAGTGCAGCGAGCAACACTGTCATTATTTTTGAGGTTGACTGTAAAGCCCGCCCACAGAGAAAACTGATAGGTCTACTTAGCACGAAGAGAGACCAATCAGGATGCTCCCTCTCCCTCTCAAAACAATAGATCCGGGATACTGTATATAATTTGCAGGCGTCAGGGAGCCACTATCAATGTACGGGAGACTCCCAGAACTTCCAGGACAGGTGGGAAGTCTGCAACAGCTGGGGCAGTCTTCATAGACCCAGCTTATAGAGCGAGAGGAGAGACCATCATGGAGAGCGAGTGAAATCGTCTCTTGCCCCGGATCCCAACACCCTGTGTTTTCAGTCTCTTTAGGCCGGCATTTAAATTGACCAAATGATGGACCAATTGAAAGGCTCTGGCGCCTTGGAGAGAGGGGTGAAGATCATGAAGAGTAAGCGAAATCAGCTCTTGCCCTCGATCCCAACACCTTGCCTTTTCAGTCCATCCGGGCCAGTATTTAAATTGACCAAATGACAGAACAGCAAAAGGCTCCGCCCTGGAGAGAAGAGTGAAAATTGTGGAGAGTGAGTGAAATCAGCTCTCATCGCTGATCTGGTCTTCTTTATCACGTGTCTCCAAACACCCACCCAGTTGGTATGTATGCTACTGATAGATGTTGAAGTCTCCCATCAGAGTACGTTCTGTGCCACTTACACCCACTTTGATTTTTCAAACTGATATTCACCAAGGAGGAAACCAATTCATCAATTGAGCTTTGTTAGTAGATGGTAATCAGCCAGTGGTTTCCTGGCCGCTGACCTGTGAGGTGTTATGGAAGTGTTGGGGACTGCCACCGCCATTCTCTTCTAAACCTTTGGCATAGTTCCTTCATGGCTGGTGTTCCTGTTTTGTAGGGCAACGGGACATAGTTTTAAATGCTCATGTATGTTACATGTAAATTATGATTCTGTGAAGATGACAACATTAGAATGTTGGCCAATCATTCTGCAGCCACTCTCCTGATTTTGATCCATTCCTCAAATATTAATAAAGAGCACTTGATTGGTGTGTCTCTGTCATGGTCGAATTTACTGCCTGAGCCAATGTAGAGTTGTCCACCCAGTTTTGTTTCTCTTGTACCTTATGGTAATTTGGAAACTTGAGTGGCCTTTTCAAAAGATCTGCAATCACATTTAAACCAGACACCAGGCAAGCATGGGTGGCTTCCAGATGAGTTTTTAAGGGTAGAGCTTCATGCTGGCCATTACTGATTCCTGGTTTTATTCCATACTTATTTAAAAACAGAATTTAAATTCCTCAGCTGCTATTTGTGATTTGTACTTATGCTCAGTATGATGAGTCTTGGTCTCTGGATTACCATTTCAATGATGTAAGCAGAGTGAGTACTGTGCCATTTGTTTCACTGTCAGTGAGAAGGTCATTATAGAGTATAGCAGCAGATCTCAAGGGTAAGTATTTGTTATATCAGGCGCATACCGACCCTAGAAGATAAATAAATGTTTTCATTTAGGAAAGGGTAAGTATTTGTTATATCAGGAGCATGCCATCTCTAAAAGATAAATAAATATTTGCATTTAGGAAAGTTGAGAAGCAGTTGAAAAGAATACCAGACTATTACCCCGACACCAAAATTTCAGTAGACACTATAATGAACGCAAACATTGTTGGCAGGACATCCACGAATAAACCCCAAGGGTACACATTCTGTTCATTGGCAATCAATTATTCATATATATACTTCCTAACTGCTTAATGTGGATAAAAAGTATGTGTCAGGGTGTAGAGTGAAGCCAATAATTGTATTTGTTTGTTTTGTTTCTTAGTGTGAGTTAGAGCAGAAGTTGGAGGAAATCAAGGCTAAAGTCTCAAAGATGGAGGATTTGCTACCAAAGTGCATCAGTAATAAGGAGCAGCAGGAGATCATGAGTTTGCTCTGTAAAGTTCATGAGCTGGAGGTGGACAATACCGAGATCCAGTCAGCTCTGCTGAGGAAAGAGAATATCCTCCAACAGAAAGACTTTGCTGTGCAGCGCTACGAACAACACCGATCACTCTGCAGTGAGATTATTCGGCAGCAGCAACAGCTGATAAATGGTACGGTAACAAATCACTTAGAATATTGGATGGAATATGATGCATATTAATTGTTACGTCCGGCTCACTGCAGCTGCAGTGGATGAATGCAGAGTTGAATCTATTCTGGCTCGTTTTAAATGAACCTCAATATTCTTCCTAAGGTTCAGAACCAAGGTTGGTGAAGTTCTCTAAATAAGCCCCAACCAGGAGTGTAAAATAGCTTCCACCACTTATATATTCCAGTTCCCTTTCAGTGCAGGTCAGCATTCCAATAATCTTTTAAATTCTGTTGTGTGTACTTATTGATTTAAAATGCCTTGAATTCTTGGAATACTGAATCCCTCTGTGTCTTGTGGTGCACTGGGCAGCAACCTTGCCATTGTCTGTTTTTTTTTTACGAGGCTGAGTTCCTAGCTTGACACTCAACCCAGCATGCATGAAAAGTATGCAAGGGGCTGGCTGGATTTGAACCCGGGACCACTTACCTCGAAGTCCAGTGCGGATGCCACTACACTACCGGATGACTACTGAATCTCTCTGGAGGCTCACAATTCCAGATATTCTTGCATATTCCTTATGACTGAGAATGACTCTCTCCCCTCTAGTTTTGAGTGACTGTTGATGTCTACTGTAGAAGGGGCAGGAGGTGTCTGATGGGTAGGTATTTTGTGAAGTAGAGTACTCCTGCTCTTTACATTGGATGTCTATGTACTGCAATTGCATGGATTTTTCTATGCTATTTGGAGTGTTCCTTCTTCAGTTTCAATGGCCATGGGGCCAAGATTACCAGGAGTCAGTTTTTTGGAGAGCTGAATATTTCATTATGTCCACCTGGTAATTTCTTCCCCTCACAGAGCATGGAATAGACTATTTTGGGCAGTTTTGTGTCAGGCTTGCTAAGCACATGGCCTCTCCAATGGAGACAACTAAGTGAGGTAGACTTCAGTGATAGGGATGTTGGCCTCAGAGAGAACACTGATACCATCCTTCCAGTAGACCCCGAGGATTTTGCGGAGGCCTCAGGACTGGTATTCTTTCCGTGGCTTGAAGTGTCTGCTGAAGGTAGATGTGAGTTTTGTGCTGGGTTTGATGTTCTTGATCTTCACTCTTCTCCTCAGTGACCTAATGGCTGTGCTGGTGGACTTAAAGGAATGGTAGTTTTCATCAGCAGTATTTGCTCCTGCCTTGTTAGAGCTGTCTCAGGTCTCACTGTAAACCTTCAATGTGGGAGGGTGGGTCTTAAAGAGATGGAGAAGTTGGTAGAAAACCATTGCCTTGCGGATGCTGAGTGCAATGTCCATTCTCTTGGATACTTCACTGAAGAAATAATGAGTGACTTGGAGGAGTTTGGTCTCTGAACAGGCAGAAACACTGACATTTGTCTGTGTACTGCAGCTTCACTACTGTGCTTATGATGACCTTGGTTCTGGAATGGAAATTGTACACTTGGCCCAAGTGAGGAGGTGGTCGAGGAGGACTCTGGAGCTAACTTTCCCTGTGTTAGACACCAAAGCGACTCTTCCGTAGTTGAAACATTTGGATTTGTTTCTGAAAGTTCATTCATAATTATGGTTACCCTAAGAACCTCTGGCATTCCATCTTTTCCAAATGTGGGTAAGGAAATTGTGGATTAGTGACTATCTTCACTCTGATTCAACAAAGAGATATGCACAGCACATCTGAGCAAGATACCTGATCTAAGGACTGGTTCCTGTTAAATTATCAGCCAAGGTTGTTAGCATTGCCCATACTATCTCGGGTCCTGATGACAGTTAGACTGAACACTGTCTAGTCTTCTCTATCATCTCCATCACCTGGCTCTAAAATACCAGTGTCCACTGAAATGATTGTTCTGACAATGTTAAAAGCAGTTCTTCCAAGGCAACATCTCACAAACAACCTGCCATCAGCTTTTAGCCAACAGTGCCCATAGCCAATGGATTAGCACCTATGGGGAGACTTGTGGTTGCTCTATCAAGAAGAACCATGACTGGTTTAACGAGAATGGCCAGGAGATCCAGGAGGGAGTTAACTGTAGATTTAAGGTATTCTGAGGTTGGAAGTGTCAGCGTGCCTCAAGTGAGAAGGATGACCTAAAGCAGAGGCTCAACAGAAAACCAGTGACTCAGTTTGGTAGACTTGGTTAGTATGATAGCTAACCCTTGGTATGGTAGAATTTGGTGGGGGGATTTATGAGAATGTGGGAGAATAAAAATATGGATTAATGTAGGAGTACTGAAAATGAATGTTTAAAGGTCAGTGTGCACTCAGTCTCAGGGCTTGTTTCCATGCTGTATCTCTCTGAGTCTGCTCTGACACGTCTTTTCTCAACCCCACTTTCCTGCTTTCTCCCTGTAATCCTTAACCCCTTTATCATTCAAGAACCTATCGATACCTGTCTTAAAATACACCAACTGATTTCGACTCCATAGCCTTCTCTGGTAACAAATTCCTCAGATTCATCATCATCTGGTTTTATTTTGGGCTGCGTCCTTGGTTCCAAAACTCTCCCACTAAAGGAAAAGTTCCCTCAATGTTCACTCTATCCATGCCTTGAAATATTCAGTAGGTTTGGATGAGATCCACCATCATTCTTCTAAACTCCATTGAGTACAGATCCAGAGCTATCAAATGCTCCTTCTATGTCAAGCATTTCATTCCCTGCGATCATTCCTGTGAACCTCTGCTGGACCCTCTCCAGGGCTTCCTTAGATATGAGGCCTAAAATTGCTCATAGTATTCCAAATGGTGTCTAAACAGTGTGTTATAAATTCTCAGCAATACATCCTTGCTTTTGTATTCCATGTTATGAATGCATCAATCGATAAGAAACTGAGACAGGGTTTGTAAACAAATCCCGAGATTTATTAACCTCTGCTCAAAACTTAGAGAAATAAACTAACGATTAACTTAGCCAGAAGTTAACAGTTAGGCGGCAATATCTAACAAACAGTCAAACGTAGAAACTGGTCTCATCCAAGCACAGACTTAAAGTGATAAATTCAAAAGTCCATGTGATTTATACAGTCAGTAAGGAGAGACTTCCTCGAAACAACGATTCCTTCGAAGTAGCGACGAATCTGCCGATCCCACAGCCGAGAGATGCCTTGTTCAAAGAAATCACGAGGAAGTAAATGGAACTGACCTTTTGACTGGAGGGTGGTCGCTGCACAAACCTTCCCCAACTTTGCAGGCATTTAACTCGAATGTGCCTGCCACAATTCACGAACAAAGATTCAAAAAGGTCGATCATTTCCCAAGACGCTGAATGACATTAACTTTATCCAATCCTTTAAACTTGGATAACTCCAGTAATGCCATCACTCTCGGATACTGGACTGTAAGGGAAAAATAAATGTACAACAAACAAAACCAGTGGAGTCTCCACACCTCCGACCAGTAACAACAAAGTTGTACAAAAATTAAAATGAGAACTGCGTCACAAACTACAGTATTTGTTTAAATACCGTTTGGAACATGCCATCACGTGACATAACATCACCCCATGGTCATGAGACAATTACATCATCCCACTCACAAGACCATTACATCATCCCACTGTCCCGTGTTCAAACAGACAGACAGACAGACAGACAGACATACTTTATTCATCCCGAGGGAAATTGGGTTTCGTTACAGTCGCACCAACCAAGAGTAGTGTAGAAATATAGCAATATAAAACCATAAATAATTAAATAGCAAAAAGGAATAATAATAAGTAAAAAATAATAAGTAAAGTATTAAGTAAATAATTAGTAAACTGTGAGTATGTAACACTAGTCCTCTTGCAATGAATGCTAACAGCTCAACCCACAAGTTAACCTTAAGAGAATCATTCTTTAGGACTTCAAAGTCCCTTTACACCTTCAAATTTTGAACTCTCTCCCCATTTAGAAAATACCTGCATCTTTATTCTTCTGACCAAAGTGCGTAACCCACACTTCATTATGCTGCCACTTTTTTGCACTATCTCCCAACCTGTCCATGACCGTCTGCAGACTTCTTGCCTCCACACCACTACCTGCCCCTTCACCTATCTTTGTCTTGTCTGCAAACTTGGCTACAACGT
Source organism: Hemitrygon akajei (assembly GCF_048418815.1). Taxonomy (NCBI): domain Eukaryota; kingdom Metazoa; phylum Chordata; class Chondrichthyes; order Myliobatiformes; family Dasyatidae; genus Hemitrygon; species Hemitrygon akajei. The sequence continues at coordinate 44,408,435 of NC_133134.1, forward strand.
TGGGTGGAATTAGTATAGGAACCCACCAACTGCGAGCAGCAATGATGTGTGTGGGATTTTCAGCCCTACAAAGGTCATTGATAGTCCAAGTACATTGAAAGCCTAGAACAGAGGCAAATTTATCAGTGGCAGAAAAGCAGATTGTATTTCCTTTTGCCTCCAAACCCGGCTAACAAGATCTTAAAAAGGTTTATAGCAGCTTTAGAAGAAACAAGGTCTCCAGGAGCAGACAAGTCTCTGAAATTCTGAACTGATTATTATCTAGAAAATATTCTGGTTTCCATAGTGGATAATTTATGATTACGAAGTTCAGTCAGCTATAAAATTTTTAAAAAGACCAAAAGCAAAAGTAATTCAGTTAATTAGCCTGAGTACAAAGGAGGACCCACTTCTCAGGGAGAAAGGCAAAATCTGTTAGCAATGTGGCATTATCCCAGACCACAAAATGCAAACTGGTATGAAGTCCAGTTGAAGCTTCCACCTGCTTCAAAATGACATGACTCATAGAGGTGCCCACGAGGAGCAGGGTGAGCTGCCTCAATGACTATCACCAAGTTGCAGTCTCATCTACTGTGATGAAGTGCTTTGAGAGGTTGGTCATGGGCAGAATTAACTCCTGCCTGAGAAAGGACCTAGACCCACTGCCACAGTAGGTCTACAGTGAATGCAATCTCACTGCCTCTCCACTTGGCTACGGGCCACTTGGACAACAGTAATGTCTGCAAAAGGCTCCCGTTTATTGATTACAGATCGGCATTCAATACCATTATCCCCTCAGTACTCATCAATAAGCTTCAGGACCTGGGTCTCTGTAGCTCCATCTGCAACGGGATCCTTGACTTCCTTATTGGGAGACCACAGTCAGTGCAGATCACTAATAACATCTCCTCCTCTCAATACAGGTGCACCTCAAGGACATGTGCTTATGACACTGTTGTACTTGACTGTGTGACTGGGCACAGCTCAAATGCCATCTTTAAACTTGCTGATGGAGCAGCTTTCATTGGCAGAATCTCAGATAGCACTGAGGAAGCACACATGAATGAAATAGATGGGCTGGTTGTGTGGCATCACAACAACCGTATACTCAAAGCCATGAAGACCAAGGAGTTCATTGTGGGCTTTAGGAAAGGAAATCAAAGGCACACACACCAGACCTTATTAATAGATCAGCAGTGGAAAGGGAGAGCAGTTTCAAGTTCCTAGGTGTCAATACCTCTGAAGATCCATCCTGGACCCAATGTATATATGCAATTATGAAAAGGGCATGCCAAAAGTTACATTTAATTAGGAGTTTGAAGAGATTAGGTATGTCTGCCACCAAAGATGTTTAACAAATTTCTACAGATATACTGCGGAGAGCATTCCAAATGGTTGTGACAATGTTTGGTATGAAAGGGCCATTGCACACGATCAGAAAAAGCTGCAGAGGGCTATAAGTTCAGCCAGCTCCATCATCAGCACTAGCATCAGCAGGATCAAAAGGTGATGCCTGAAAAGGCAGCATCCATCATTAAGGGCACCCACCACCCAGGATATGCCACCTTCTTATCATCAGAGAGGAGGTACAGGGACCTGAAGTAACTCCCCCAACATCTTTGTTCCCCACTGCCATGGACAATGAACCAGTGGACACTACCTCATACCATTGCTCTTTTTTCACTGCTTATTTTTTTTTTAATTTTTTTATTAGTTTTTCAAAACATTTTACAAAATTAAAAACCCCAAATCCCAATGAGGAGCATTAATACAGAGCAAGGTTAAGCATACAATAACAATATGCTACACAGGAAGAGAATTTAACAAAAAAGCACCTAAATTAAAGACAAGTGAGCTTAGTGTCCTCCCCAAACCCCATAACACAAGAAAAAAAAACAACAATTCCAGACCAGCCACCACACAATATAGAGAGTATAAGTCCGGACAGTCAAACTCCCAGACTGTAAATACACTTAGCAACAGAGGATAATAATGCCTACTACCAGAGAAAAAAAAGGGAGCTGAAAGCAAGGGACTGAAAAGAAAAAAAAACCCTAGTCAAGAGGAAGGTTATGAAAGTACTCGATAAAAGGCCCCCAGATCTTATGGAACTTTAAATCTGAGTTGAGAACTGAATAATGAATTTTTTCGAGGTCCAAGCAGGCCATAATGTCGTTAAGCCATTGCGCATGAGTGGGCGGGGCAACATCTCTCCATCTAAGGAGGATCAAGCGTCTCGCCAGGAGAGAGGCAAAGGATAGTATTCGGCATTTGGTCGGACCCAGACATAAATCTGTCTCGCCCCAAAAACCGAACAGAGCAATTAAGGGGTTAGGTTCTAGGTGCTGATTCAGAATACCCGATAGTGTAGTGAAGACATCTTTCCAGAATTTCTCCAAGCTAGGACAGAACCAGTACATATGGATGAGAGAGGCCACGCCCCTCTTGCATTTATCACAGAGCGGACTAATGCCAGGGTAGAATCGAGATAGTTTAGATTTAGACATATGGGCTCTATGAACAATCTTAAACTGTAAGAGACAATGGTGAGCACAAAGAGAGGTTGAGTTAACCGATTTGAGAACTGAGTCCCAGCTCTCCTCGGATAAGGAGATATTTAAATCCTGCTCCCAGGCCATTTTAATTTTATCCACAGGGGCCCGTCGTAAGGCTGCTAGTTTATCTTGGATAATTGAAATTAAACCTTTACCTAGTGGATTAATGGAGAGAAATAGGTCCATAGCATTTTTCGCAGGCGTTTCAGGAAAGTTAGGAATTAAAGGAGCAGTAAAGTGTCGGATTTGGAGATATCTGAAAAAGTGAGTGTTAGGCAGGTTGAACTTAACAGAGAGCTGTTGAAAAGAAGCAAAGCGGTTATCAATGAAGAGATCTTCAAAATGTCTAATGCCCTTCCTGTACCAAACATGGAATGCTGAATCGAACGTGGTAGGTAAAAAAAGGTGATTATGTGCGACAGGGCTAGAAATGGAAAACCCCTGGAAACCATAGCATTTCCTGAACTGAGCCCATATACGCAAAGTGTGTCTAACCAGAGGATTAGCTATTGATCTGCGCAGACTGCTAGGGAGTGCAGAGCCAAGAAGTGCAGATATAGATAATTCTTTAGTGGAGCTCAACTCCATTGCCACCCAGTTAGGGCACTCAGGTTGACCGTGGAAGAAAGACCAGAAGACAGCACAACGTATATTAGCTGCCCAGTAATATAAGCGAAAGTTAGGTAAAGCCATGCCACCCTCTTTTTTAGATTTTTGGAGGTGGATTTTATTAATTCTAGAGCGCTTATTCTGCCACAGATATGACAAAATAATAGAGTCTAAGGAATCAAAAAAAGATTTAGGAATACAAATTGGGATAGATTGAAATAAGTATAAGAATTTGGGGAGAACATACATTTTGACAACATTGATACGACCTACCAAGGACATAGATAGAGGTGACCATTGTGCCAGACTCTGTTTTGTAGCATATGAAAGATTGACAAAGTTCTCACGAAAGAGATCTTTAAACTTCCTTGTGACTGTAATTCCAAGATAAGTAAATTGATTATGGACTACTTTAAAAGGGAGATCTCGAAATATTAGTTCTTGTGCTTCTTTATTAATTGGGAAAAGTTCACTCTTATGTAAGTTGAGTTTATAGCCAGAGATCTGGCTAAACTGGTCAAGAAGTGAAAACATTAGAGGTAAGGATGTAGACAGATATGAGAGAAAGAGTAGTAAGTCATCAGCATAGAGAGAGACTTTATGTTCAACACCCCCTCTCCAAATCCCGGTCAGTTCAGGACATTTTCGAAATGCTATCGCCAGAGGTTCTATAGCCAAATCAAAGAGAAAGGGACTTAAGGGGCATCCCTGACGGGTGCCACGTTTGAGATTGAATACTTGGGATTTCTGAAAGTTAGTTAGAACAGAAGCAGTAGGACACAGGTACAGCAATTGGATCCAAGAGATGAAACTTTGGCCAAGGTCAAATTTTTCTAAGACTGCAAAAAGGTAGTTCCACTCTATACGATCAAATGCTTTCTCCGCATCAAGGGAGATAACACATTCTGGAGTCCCAGTTGGAACTGAGTATAAAATATTAAATAGACGCCGAATGTTAAAAAAAGGGAGACGGTTTTTAATAAAGCCTGTTTGGTCATCAGAGATAATGGAGGGAATAACGGTTTCAAATCTATGAGCCAACACTTTAGCTAAGATCTTTACATCAACATTGAGCAGAGAGATCGGCCTGTACGAGGAACACTCTGTTGGGTCTTTGCCCTTTTTTAAAAGAAGAATAATAGATGCCTCATTGAAAGAGGGTGGCAATTTGCCGTAGTTAAACGAATCAGATAATACTGAAAGTAACTGAGGAGAAAGAAGTGAGGAGAATGATTTATAAAATTCCACAGGGAACCCATCAGGTCCAGGAGATTTCCCTGAGGACAGTGCAGAAATTGCAAAAGATATTTCTTCTAGTGATATAGGCGCATTAAGTTTGGCTTTGAAATCAGATGAAAGTGAGGGGATATTCAGATTCTGTAATAATTGATCCACAGAGATATTGTCATTCAGGGATTCAGAGGAATAAAGCCGAGAATAAAAATTTTTAAATGCGTCATTAATTTCTAAATGATCCGATGTAAAGTCTCCGTTCTCCTTCCGGATCTTTGTAATATGTTGTTTGGCTCTAGAACGCCTCAGCTGATTGGCTAGGAATTTACCAGACTTATCCCCATGAATGTAAAAGCGGCTCTTGCTTTCGAGAAGTTGGCGTTCGACAGGTTGAGTGGACAGAAGGTTAAATTTAGTTTGGAGTTCAACGCGCTTCTTGTATAATTCAGGGTTCTTAGTTTGGGCATATAATTGATCCACATCTTTAATCTGGTTAATGAGGTCTGCTCGATCTGCATGGGATCTTCTATTGAGATTTGCTGTGTAAGAGATTATTTGACCCCTCAAATATGCTTTCATGGCATCCCAGACAATCTGGGATGGCACTTCAGGTGATGTATTAGTGTTAAAATAGAAGGTTATCTGGTCTTTAATAAATTTTACGAAATCATCATCCGATAATAAAGTTGAATCGAACCGCCAGTGTTTGTTCCTCTGAGGGAGACCGGGAAAGTTCAGAGAGAGGGTCATTGGGGCATGGTCAGAAATCAGTATACTCTGATAGTCACAAGTGTGGGCAAATGGGATAAGTTGGTTATCGAGTAGGAAATAGTCAATTCTAGTGAAGGTATGGTGAACATGTGAGAAAAAGGAATAATCTCTCTCCGTAGGATGGAGGAAACACCATATATCAGATATACCAAAATTAGAGAGAAACGACTGAATAGCTAAGGCAGATTTGGTAGGTGATCTGGTAACAGAGGACGATCGGTCCAGTTTAGGATCCAACCAACAGTTAAAGTCACCACCCAATATAAGAGAGTATGAGTTTAAGTCTGGTAGTGAGGGAAAAAAACCGTTCAAAAAAGTTAACATCATCAAAGTTGGGGGCATACAGGTTTGCTAGTGCAACTTTAGTGTTATATAGTTTACCAGAAACAATAATAAAACGGCCATTTGTGTCCGATATTTTATTATGGAGTTCAAAAGGAATATTTGAGTTAATAAGAATGGAGACTCCCCTAGCTTTAGCGGCAAAGGATGAATGAAAATGCTGACCCGCCCACTTGGACAGAAGCCGGGAGTTATCGAAACAACGAATATGAGTTTCTTGGAGGAAAGCAATGTCAGCTTTGAGTTGTTTAATATGTGAGAATACCTTCCTCCTTTTAACAGGGTGGTTCAGTCCCTTTACATTCCAGCTCACAAATTTAAGTGCACTAGCCATTATCAATTACTAATGCATAAAAGGCAGCAGGCATATAAAAAATCAAGCGGTACAATAGCAGTCTGGGAGCAGAGATGTAAACATAGATTCGTAAGGTCAAAATATAAACATGTCCTAAACAATAAAGAAATGTTGGAACTGGAAAATTCACCCCACCCACACAACCCAAAACTAGACGGCTACCAAAACAAGTAGCTAGCTCTACCAGAAAAATTAACCCAAATACAACTTCCAGATCTGTGTCATTGACAGCAGTTCCGTATAAATGCTATAACAAACAGTAACTAGTTTATGCACTAGAAAACATAACTACAGCTTAGAACACCTTCTGCCGAGATATACAACTTAATATAGAGCGAATCGGGAGAAAACCAAAACTAACCTACCCGCGAAATATTATAAAAGAATAAAGTAAGAGAAAGGGAAAAAAAAAGGTAAGAAGGAAAAAGAAAAAAAAGAGGAAGGGGAAAATTATAAATTCAAGACGAGTATTTATCAACCGTTTACCGAGAAGGGAGAAAAAAACATTCAGAGAATGGAAAAAAAAAGGGGATGAAGAAAAGAAAAAGATAAAATAAATAAGTATTTAAAACAGAGGAAAAATAAATCAGCAGTTGAACTGTGAACCGACAAACAGGGAGGCCTTCACTAAAGACTTCAAACCTCCAAAACAAGTTAAGATTTAGTTGTAGAACTCTGTAGGTAAAGTTATACAGAGGTAAAAATAGATTACACACACACCAAATCCCAGGAGAGATTGTCAACAGCCTTTAGAGTTTCAGTGAATAATGTCTGAGTGATTCAAGTGAATTCCGAGTCCAGAGAAAGTAATTTTACTACGAGGAGTACTTATCCACCATTTTAGGAGGTCCGATCAGATTCCGAAGATAACTGGATAGCCGGAAGACTTGCCACAAACGCTTCAGCTTCCCTCGCTGATTTGAACCACTTGAATTCCCCGGTATTAAACTTGATTCTTAGGTCAGCGAGATTACAAAAGGAAGGTTTGAAACCACGATCAAAAAGCACTTTCATTACGCCTTTATACTCAGCGCGCATCTTTAAGGTCTGGGGTGCAAAATCTTCCACAAAGCGAATGGTTGTATCCTGGAAAGAAAAAGAGCCTCTGCGACGTGCCTCCACAATCAGACTGTGTTTTACCTGGTATTGATGGAAACACAAGATTACTGGTCGCGGATGGGTGCCCAGAATTCCGGGGGGGACGTTAACTCTGTGTGCCCGTTCCAGCTCGGGCGGGTTTGGAAGCAGATCCTTCCCGAATATCTCACAGAGAAACTCGGCGAAAAACTTCACGGTTGGCCCCTTCTCAGTTGCCTCTGGTAATCTCAGAATTCTGATGTTGCAGCGTCTGCTGCGATTTTCGAGATCCACCATTTTGGAAAGAAGTTTATTAGATTTTTCCTCTAAGCTGGAACAGAGAGTCTCCAAGTATCGAACCCGACTTTCTAAAGCTTCAGAAGTCGAATCGATGCGAGATAAGTGTTCAGCATGTTTGTCCACTTTATCGTTGATCCGATCCAGTTTCTCTTCTAACTGTTTGAAAGCGGTTTTAATTTGCTTTAAGATTTCGTCTCGGAGATTTTCAAGCGCCTCCGAGGCCGTAGTTTCTTTTCTCCCGGATTTAGAACTCTTGCTAGACATTGTAGGTTAGATATATTCACAGGCAAGTAAGAGATACCGAAATAATTCCTAACTAAGCTTTATAAAATGGAGACATTTAGTGCAAAGGTAGCGACAGTAACGGAACAAAAGTTCGGAGCAGCTAAGCGATCGCCATCTTATCGGAAGTCCTCTTCACTGCTTATTTAATTACATATATATCTTATTCTTCAGCGCTGAATGCCCTTCACTATTTGCACGATTTGATCGAGGCGCTTTGGCGTGGAATTGGATCTGTGGCTGTGGATTGCCGCTGTTGCCAGAGCGCTAAACTGATTGACTCAGTGGCTGTGACTTGCTGCCATCAGCACCTGAACCGTCTTCACTCGACTCGGCAGATTCTGATGTGGCCTCACTTTTGATGTTTATGTTCTGCGTGTTTTTTTGTTCACTTTTTGCTGTCTGCACAATTTGTCCTTTTTTTGAGCATTTGATGGTCTTACTGTGTGGGGGGCTTCTCTAAATGGGTTCTATACTGTTTCTTTGTTTTGGGGCTGCCTGCAAGAAGACTAATATCAAGGTTCTATATTGTATACATACTTTGATAAATGAACTTTGAACTTGAAATTATAATTTATAGTATATTTATGTAATGCACTGTACTGCTGCTGCAAAACAACAAATTTCACAACATATGTCAGTGATGATAAACTAGATTCTGATTGTATTGCTGATCCAACCTCGAGTGGTTGTTACCAATTTCACTCCACAAACTACATTTTCAATCATGTAGCACTGAAGTAAACAGTGATGTACAATCTGACCTGTGGCAATCATATTTTTGGAAAATCATACCATATACTTTTTTAAAGAGTGATACCCATAAAAATTGCTTATATAAGTATAATTTATTAAGTTGTTTGGTTCTTTGGCCAAACAATTTTTTTGTTTAATCCAGAATCTTGCTTTCCTTTATACATATTTATTAGCAAGGTGTAAAAGAAACCCTGTGGTATAAATCACTTCAGTGTGCTGAGCAGTGGCTTAAATTTTCTATCCTCTGCGGCAATCCATTGCCCGCCAGGAACTGCTTTGATTATATATTCTTGTAGAAAATAGGTTTGGTTTGTGGCACACGGAGTCTGTAAATTCTGTGCAAAAGGGCTACAATTATAAATCCTAATCACCCAATCAGAGCCACGCTTGAAGTGAAATGTTAATATGCCCTGTGATATCCTGCACTGTCCAGCAGACCTGCAGGATACTGGGCACATAACACTTGATTTTACTGGCTACTCTATGGGAACCATTGCCCATCTGCTCTCTGAAGTTTTGCAATTCACCTCTATTCCAGCCATGGCTTCTAGATCAACTCCATTTGTTGGTGTTTCTTTACCTTTCTTTAGTTCTCTGTAAATTTATGTTTTTAATTACTTACAGTTGTATTTTAACTAAACTTATTATCGTTACTTTTAAAATATTATGGCATTCACTCTCTAAATTATGCTCCTGTTTTATTTCCTCTTCTTAATTCATTGTAACTGGGACTGGCCACTGCCAGATTGAGATAGGCTCCGTAAGAATGTTCTGCAAAGTAACTTGGTGACCCTCCTCATTACCCTGTTTCTGTTATGTTGCTGCAGCCATTTGCAATAGTGTTCTGGAATAGTGACTAGTGCCAGCAACCAGCGCAACCAGTGGCAATATCCTGCAGACATCTCACGAAGCTACTTCTACTTCTTTTAAATATGCTTCTTCTCCTGAACTGCGATCAAATGCAGCCTGTAATTTCCATTTTGATGATGTAAGTTTGGGGCAACTGAGCGATCTGGCGCTTTTGCTACCTCCTGAGGAATTTGGCAAAGTTGAGAGCGAACCCATAGTCAGCTCCATCACTCCTTGTTGATTAACGCAAGATTGAAATCGATAAGGATGAGAACAAAGAGGAACGGGCGTTCAGGCTTATGATTTGCAGCTTCACAACATTAAACTAATTCAAATGAAGACATGGGAGTCCAAATCGTGAGTCTAACTTTGGGTTTACTTTAAGCGAGGCATGCACGTATCACGTGATAGTGTGATGACGTATGCAATTTATGTATTTATACATAATTAATTATTTCAACAAATAAAACTTAATCAAAAAATATATACACAAGATTACTGAAATATTAAATACACAACATTCGGCACCATCTGCCTGTGTTTGGCTGGTTTCCCTCTTGCTGGTACCGGAAGAAGGTGCAGGTTTAATTGCCTCAGCATGGCTCATGGCTGTAAAACTGTATTTTTGGGCGACTCTGCAGTTTGTTGTTTAATATCCTCATGGCTGAATGTTCTCTGCAGTTGTGGACTTGTCTTTGGAGGACTCTGCAGTTCATGTTCCATGTGTTTCTGGTCATTCTTTATCTGCTGTTTGCACGATTTGATCAAAGCATGGAACTAGCTCTGCAGCTGAGGCCTGCAGTCGTCAACTCAGTACTAAACTGAACTGACTTGGTGACTGTGGTTCCTGGACCATTTTGAGGACTCCATGGTTTGATGTTTGATAATCTGAGTGTTATTTGCTTGCCTTTTGCTGTTTGCACAATTTGTTCTTTATTTCACACGTTCGGTGTTTGATGTTTTCTTTAAATGGATTCCATGGTCTTTCTTTGTTTTGTGGCTGCCTGCAGGAGGACGAATCTCAGGGTTGTATACTGTATATATACTTTGACGGTAAATGTACTTTGGAAGTTGGAAGACTGGGCAGTATTTTCTATTGTGTTATTTGGTGACAACGTTACATTAAAGGTACCATTGAAATTTTTACTGCAAGCTGGCTTCCCTTGAGCATTTTATATAAGTACTATTTACGTCTCTTAATTTTTTGTCTGAACTTTCCGAGAGGTGCCAGCTGTGATTCAGAAATTGGCACTGTCACTTCTCAGTTGTGTGTTTTTGACCCAGATGTGCTGACGCTCCTGTGATATGCCAAGAGGGTATAGCACTGTCAGACAAAATGTTAAACCAAGACTTTGATGTTAAACCTATGGACTCACTTTCAAGTGCTTTACAGCACATGTTCTTGGCATTATTTATTTGTTTGTTTGTTTGTTTATTTGTTTTTTTTTGTACTTGCACAGTTTGTCTTTTGAACAATGGCTGCTCATCAGCCTTTGTGCGCAGTTTGTCATTGATCTTTTGTATTTCTTTATTCTAGTGCAAATACCTGCAAGAAAATGAATCTCAGGGTAGTATATGGTGAAACATGGGTACACTTTGAGAAGAAATTTACTTTGAACTTTGTACTTTGAGGTGAATGTAAGCCCCCTTTAGTACTACTTTGAAATAGAGCTGAGATTTCAGCCTAAAATGCTAACCAGTTTCACTCATTCAGCCTTAACAGCTATTTATTATCACATCATGGGGAGTTGATAATGGACTCCTTGGCTGTCCTGTTTGCTCCTTTAAATAGTGACTTCCCTTCAAAATAAATTAATTAGTCATAAAGTGCTCTGGGATGTCCTGAAGTTTCAAGAATCAATGTGCTAGAAACTGGATCTACCATTTGGTGTTCGTAGCATTGACGCTGCCTTGCCCATTGCTGTTCAGAGTGTGCATATTTGATAGATCCTAATTGGCTCTAATTATACTTTTTAAGGTCTTTGCTTGTGAATTTATGTCCCACAGCTGCAGTTCTTAAACACTTGGTGTGATTTATAATAATGCTTAAATCTCTCATGTGAAATTCAAGAGACAACTGTTAATTAAAGTACACTCATAAATATCTTACTTTTGATATTCTTCCTTGTTGATAATTTAAAAATTTCCAGAGGTGTGAATGTGGTTAAATATTCTCAGATAGCATTTTTGCTGTCCTTTGATTGCAGCGGTTAGGATTAGGAAAGGCAATGTTGAATAAGTGAAGAGCATGTGAGATGTGTCCTTATGTATAAGTGTTGTGTATTTACTGTAATATTTCAGTAATGTTGTAAATATATTGTTTGATTAACCATTCTTTTTGTTATGGGTTATATGTAAAAATATGTGAATTATGTGTGTCATGATGCCACCACATGATACGTCAGAGCTTCACTTAAAGTAAAACCAAAATTGGACTCGGATTCTCCACTCCCTAGTTTTCCTTTCAATTCATTTCATGTTTTGGAGTTTAAAAAAAAAACATAACAGATGCAACAAGCTATTTTAAAAACAAACCCAACTTGACTACCAACCGTTTGAAGGGCAGTGAGACATTAGAGTTTAAAGAAAGTGCAGTGAAGAATGTTCAAGTGAAAAAAAAAGGTGTAGCATGTTTTGTTTTTTTTGGAGCAGCACAATTTCTTCATGAAAAGAAAGTAACTGAGATAGGAAAAAGGCAGTGAACAGAAGAATTCACAGGTTCATAAATAATGAATACCGGGTGACAATAATCATATAAAATAAAGAAAAATAAAGGTTGGCTACATCAGAAAGATTGGTGTGTTTGATGACACGATGGATAACTGGTTCATGTATACTGAGCAAATTGAGCAGTATTTTAATCCAAATGAAATAGCTGATGGAAAGCCTATAGCACTTTTGCTGAGTATATTTGGTTTAAAAGTATACAGTTTGCTTCAAAGTTTAACTGTTCCAACCAAAACAGCTGAAATGAGCTTTGTTAATATTGTGAAAGTAGTGCAGAAACATTTAAACCAAAACCATTGTTGATTGCTGAATGCTTTAAGTTTCAAAAGCAGAATCAAAAGGAAGGAGAGTCCATTTCAGCTTTCATGGCTCAATTGAAGAGATTGGTCATTGTCAGTTTAGTAATGGGATTAATGATGCACTGAGAGATTACTTAGCTGTGGAATCTTACAAGAAAGCATTTAAAATAGCTTCTAATTGAAGCATAACTTACAGTACATTTAAAAGATCAGTTGAAATAGCTATATCAATGAAACAGCTGGGAGAACCACAATTTAGGCATTGAGCAAAATTGCAATGTTGAAACAGAAACCAGCCTCTCAACAAATTTTGTTACTGTTGTGGCAGGGGGTCACGTATATCAGAGCAATGCAGGTTTAAAGATGAAACTTACCTGGAATGCAACGAAGTATGACACATACAAAGATCAAGTCAGGCAGACAAAAATAAATGGACTGCACAGGGAAGAGAAAAAGATAAAAAGTTGTTGCAGTTTTAAAAAGAGCACTAATCTGCATGCTGTTGATGAAAAATCTGATAATGTGGAGAGTGACACAGGTCTGTATAGCCTTGAGATTTACATTAGACGATCAATATGGCTTACAACAGAAGTGAATGACAAATTAATTAAAATGGAATTGGACACCTGCTCGGCTGTTTCAGTCATTCCACAAAATGAGTTTTGAATGGCATTTCAAAGATACTAAAGTGAAGCCTTCAGATATCGAACTATGAACTTATACTGAAGAAAAGGAACTCTTGTGGGAATTATATCTACAATTCAACAACCAATAAGCCACATTAGGCTTGTATGTGGTAAAAACAAAAGGACCAGCATTGTGGGAATATGACTGGCTAAGACAATGACAACTTGATTGGAGATCCATCTACAATTTACATGCCACATCCCCTGCAAAAGCGTCAATTGAAAGTGAATGCAGAAAGTTACTGGATGACGCCACAGCAGGGTTCAAAGATGGCATTGGAAAACTCAAACATATCAATGGTAAAATAGTGCTAAATGAAAATGTCAAACCCAAGTTTTGCAAAGCCTATCCAATTCCTTATACTATCCATGATAAATTAGCCAGTGAGCAACATCACATGGAAGCTGAAAGAATTCTTTCCAAGGTTGAGTGGAACCATGAGCAACACCAGGGATCCCAGTAGCCAAGCAGAATAGATCTGTCAGGATCTGTGGGGATTGTAAGGTCACCATCAACCCAGTACTCAGCACTGAAGCCCAGTACTCCACGTGGGCCGCAGCCCAATTATGCATGTCCTTTCAAAGGCCATGCAACACAAACTTTACAGCAACAAGTTTCTATGAGGTCTTACGTACCGGAAGAAAGAGGACTCATATGGAGTCAAGAACACTCTGCCTCCAGCTTGCAGGCATGATGGGGCAAGGGCAACCAGTTGAGACATCACACAGGAGAGGAACTTAATGTCAGTCGGCCACAGTTCCATGATTACTGTCTGCTAAGTCTGGACCTCTGTGTCATTAGCTTCATCAGCTGTCATGCTGGCATTGTCAACCCCTATGTGAACAGCCTCAAAGGCTGGCCGTGAGAGGCAATTGGCCACAGCATTATTTTACCTCTTGATATGTTGTAGATCAGTTGTGAATTCAGATATGTAGGCCAAAAGACATTGCTGTCGTGCAGACCAAGGGTCTGATATTTTGACGATTGATGCATGAGGGGTTTGCCTCTGTAAAGTCTCCCCTAAGTCAAGGACCATCTGGGTCTGAGAATGTATTGCCTTTTGCCTGCCACTCTCAAGGGTTGGTGGTAGAGACCATGTGAGGGGTTGCAGGGCACTCGATACATTACGGAACATTGGTAAAGAAGTTAATTGGTGCTGGATGGATCTTTCTGAATGTACATTCTCTGCCACCTAATCTGCTTTCATTTCAAAACTATGGATGGTCAGTGCTTCTCAACTCATGCGCTGTTTCAACAGATTTGTCCCGGTAATAATTATTCATGACAGGATCCAGGTTAATGAACACAAACGGCTGTGTGGGCACGTTGCATGCTCACCATTCTTTACCTGGTGAGCACAGAGTCACTATTTGTTTGCTATTCCTCCACCAATGAGTAAACAGAGCAGAAAGTCTGAGGTGTTGAAAAGCTCCACTCCAACCCAGGCTCGTTAATTATCCCAGTTTCCCCATTTAGACACTCATGTAGAATTTAGCTGTAATTAGTATGTTTTTTAATGCTCCATCTACAGGATGCACAATTAAATTTATGCATAATTTTATATACTTCCTAATCATTAATTGCCTGCTAGAAATGAAAGTCCACTGCAGTTGCCATTCCATTAGCTCCTCACTCAACCCTGGAACATCTGGACTGCAAAGGTGCTTACATCAGGATGCTCTTTATCGACTACAGCTCGGCATTCAATACCATTGCCACCTCAAAACTAATCAATGAGCTTCAAGTCCTTGGCTCAATATCTCCTTGTGCAATCGGATCTTCGATTTCCTCACTTGCAGACCCCAGTCAGTTTAGATCGGCAACAACATCTCCTCCACGATCTCCATCAGCACAGGTGCACCACAAGGCTGTGTGCTGCACTCCTGCTCTACTCACTTTACACTTATGACTGTGTGGCTTAGCACAGCTCCAATGCTATATTTAAGTTTGCTGATGACTCCTCCGTCACTGGCCGAATCAAAGGTGGTGATGAATCAGCATATTGGAAGGAGATTAGAAATCTAGCTGACTGGTGCCACAACAACAACCTCTTACTCAACGTCAGTAAGACCAAAGAGCTGATTATTGACTTCAGAAAGAGGAAACTGGAGTCCATGAGCCAGTTCTCATCGGGGGATCAAATACGGAGAGGATCAGCAATTTTAAATTCCTCAGTGTGATCATTTCAGAGGATCTGTCCTGAGCCCAGCACATAGGGGCAATTACAAAGAAAGCACAGCAGTACCTCTGCTTCCTTAGGAGTTTGCAAAACTCCGGCATGACATCTACAACTTTGATGAACTTATGCAGATGTGTGGTGGAGAGTATATTGACTGTCTGCACCACAGCCTGGTATGGAAGCACTAATGCCCTCAAATAGAAAATCCTGCAAAAAGTATTGGATATGGTAAAGCCCTCCCTACCACTGAGCATATCTACATGGAGCATTGTCTCAGGAAAGCAGGAGTCATCATCGATGACCCCCACCACCCAGGTCATCTCGCTGCTACCGTCAGAAAGGAGGTACTGAAGCCTCAGGACTCATACCACCAGGTTCAGGAACAGTTATTACCCCTCAACCATCAGACTCCTGAATTTCATTCAACTTCACTAGCCCCCATCACGAACTGTTCCCATAACCTATGGACTTATTTTCAAGGACTATTTCATGTTCTTGATGTTAAGTGCCTTTTTATTTATTGTTATTCATTGTTTTAAAAAAAATGTTCTCAGCACAAGCACACCCATTTCTCAGTTGCTAGGAACTTTTGGTCTATTCTAGTAATGCTTAGTATTGTGGCTTTCTTAAGATTTACATAGATATTGATGTGAAATCCTAATTATGTAATGCTATTGTTTAGTGACTTTGGGAAGATACCCATTGTAGATATTAATATTAGGACAATGTACTGTACACCCTGTTTATGTTCCATAGTCTTTCAATTTCCTCTATTAGTTCAACATATTTCTGGTATTTTTAACTTATTGATTTGTGTAAGTTATGTGTGTTTGGAATGGCTATGTCTATTAAGTAAGTTGTCCTTGCTTGTTTATCCTGTATCGTTACATCCAGACCATTATTATGGATTGTTCCAGCTGTTATAATGGATCAGTCGTAATATAATTTGTAGGACTCAGACTCTAAATCTAGATCAGGCTTTTATTTATTGGAAGGTATGGTGTGTTTTATCAGTTTTTATGTTAAAGCAAGATTTTAGTGAATGACGTTTGCCACTTGATTGTGCCTGTGTGTGTAATCAGATTGTGTTAAACTGCTACAGGATTCTGGTTTCTCTTGGCATTTTCTGCATTTATCATCTTGAATTTGTTGGTCTTTTGTTCTGTATTTCTGATTATTTATTGTGTTAATCACCTGGTCCTGTATTGCCACAAGGACCCCCTCTGTTTCTGTGAAGAGGTCTTCAACTATTATTATTATTATTATATTATTTTCTTTCTTTTTGTATTTGCCCAGTTTGTTGTCTTTTGCACACTGGTTGTTGGATCTTTAGGTATGGTCTTTCATTGATTCTTCTATGATCGTTGGATTTATTTAGTCAACGGTGGAACAGGTGGATGAAGTTACTTCGAACTCAATGGCTGTGAAGGCGGATGAAGGCTGCAACAAGTCCATCAGCTCCAATCATCGTGGTTTCCATGCCATTGGAATCAGTTGGTTGATTTGTGAAGTAACGTGTGCTCCTTAGAGTGCAACATCACGGACTCGTTAAACAAATACACACACAGGCGTCTTCACTCTGTGGTCAACGGAACGAAGACCATCATCCTTGACCTAAGCGAGGGATAGCCACGACGACAATGATGATGATTGTTGGACTTATTTAGTATACCCACAAGAAAATGAATCTCAGTGTTGTATATGGTGACATATATGTGCTTTGATAATGAATTTTCTTTGTACTTCTTGAACTTTGAATTATCCATAAATTATATTTTCAGCCATAATTAGTTAATGGTAATGGTTAGACAAGCAGTTGTGGAAGGAAAATGTAAAGAAGGAGTAGATGATTAGTTGGGGTACTGGAGAATGGAATGGAGCTGCTGTCCTTTATCCCGTTCAAAAACCAAAGTTTGTCCATGGTAATTAAGGAGATCTTGATGCAATGAAACCTCACTATCAGTTCCATACTTAAAATTCAAAGAATTATAACAAGTTGACATAATAGTTGCTTCTTTAAAAATGTTTCATTTCTAATAGAGGCTTTGAAACTTTTAGATATTAATAGCTTTAAAACAGGGTTGTAAGCACAGTACATTACCTGTTGGGTTCAGTTATGCAGCAGGTTTACAGAACAGAGGATTAACACACTCAAATAAAATTCCTTTGTCCAAAACATTGCCAAAAGCACTAACTCAGTTTTTTATGACCGCTATTTGACAGTCATGTACGATATGTTTTATCAGTGGTCGGTGCCAATAGAAGTCAGTAATCAAAAATATAACAGCAAATATTTCAATTTGCAAAGGTGGATCAGCAGATGATAAATGGCAGGAAAGCCACAAAAGCTTTGAGGATAAATTGTTAATTTCCCTTGAAAGCTGACGGATGATTTAATTGAGTTGCTTAACAGAAGAAAGGATATGATGTGTAAACACAATAAAATAATTTCCTCTCATGAAGTCACAGGCTTGGAAACTCTTTGTCACAGCAGATTGTTTTCATGTACCATTTGAAGAAATATAAAAACATCATTGCAAGGCATGGGGCTGGACAGGGTTCCTTTGAGTTACAAAAGGATGTTTTCCTGGAAATGTTCCATGGAGAAAAATTTCATCGTTGCATTAGCTGTGCCAAATTTTTTATGGTCATTTTAGGACAGTGAATTTCAATGGTTAGAGAATAAGAAGCTATTTGCTATCGTGCGAAATAGATTTGTATGTTGAGGATATGATTCCTACATAAATCAAGGAATATTTCTAAGTTTGTACAGTTCTAGCGACATGCCAATTTGGTTTGGGATCCTCAAAACATGTAACATGCTTAGGTACAGAGAAACACAGACATATATAGTGGTATTATTTGGCCCCATTGGCAATGGATTACAGCCTGAATGTTTCCCCAAATTATAACTCTGAATCCCCTGATGAACAATCAATATGACTGAAGTCACAGAACAGTGCATGAGTCTGCACTGACCGTCAAGCATTCATTTACAAATCCTAAATTAATGTCATTGTATCCATTCTACATTCCCACTCACTCCCCCAAGATTTTACCAGTCACTTACAGACCAAGGGAAATTTGCAGTGGTTAGGTAATCTACCAGCCTGCATGCCTTTTGTTATTTGGGAGGAAATTGACATGATCACAGGGAGAATGTGCCAACTCCACACAGACAACACTGGAGCTCAGGATTTATCCCAAGGGCACCTGATCTGTGAGGCAGCAGCTCCACTAGCTGCATCACTGTATCACCAACAGAGGGAAGAGTAAAACCTTTGCTTTACCATACCATCTCTATCCCCTCTACCCTTCAATCCCACTGATCCTTCAGTAAACCCCAGTCTCACAAAAACTCGCAGATCTCTATTAATGCTCAAATCTCTTCTGTGGCTCTTTAGTTTTTCCTTTTTTGTATGTCCCCTCCTCCATTCTGATTGACAGGACTCACACCACCCTAATGTTGGTCTTCACTTACTCCTGTTTTGCCACTTCCCTTGTTTGCCAACATAACCTAGACATTAATCACGCATGTGGCCAATGGCTCTCTCTTCCCTGACTCCCTGAGACTCCCAGCTTGAGCACTACTGAAGCTTAGACTAAAAAACTGATAGTGGAAATTGATGTTGCTGAAACCATCTGCACACCCAACATTGTTCCTCTGTTGCTCAGTACAGAAAAATGGAAGCTCATTCATACTGATAAATCTGATGGTGGATGCATTGTTCAGGTCCTATCAGATAAAGAACTGGTGAATAATAATGGATCGGTTTAGCAGGAAGTAAGATATTGAATGTATTTATTTGATGGCCACCTACATTGGGTCAGTTATATTCTTTAAGTTATAATAATGTGAGAAGTGCCCTTTTCAGTCTCAAAATCACTATCACTATGATGGATCAGGAAAATGTAAGTGACAAAGCCCAAGGCAACACCTTCATTTACCTAGAAAGAACGTTACCAGTTCATAATATTATGACATCCCCACAATAGAATTAATCTGAATCAATCAGGTTTTCAGTGAAGTTTAAATTCTAACTTGCTGCCTGACTCCTTCATGTAATTACTGCTGCTTTTTATCTCCCCTAGATCACAACATTGATGTTCCACAGCAGCTACAGAATCTCTACACCCTGTATAGGCAGGAGACGGAGGAGGGAATGTTGGATAATCTGATCACCCTTCATACCATCACCTCCAACACGCTGAAGGTAACAGAGCAGTTGGATTATTTGTATCATTCTGTAGTTGATACTAATGGAGTTTCTTATTAATCAATTACATGTTATACCAATACCATGAAGCAACTACTGCTTCATGGAATAGATTTACAATAACAACAACAATAATATTGATATAGCAGCTGAGGAATTTGTTCTCTTAATGCTGAAAAAAGATCAGTGCAGTTTAATATATGTGTTTGATCTAGAGTAGTGCGAACTTACACTCATTTCTTGCTCTCTTAACATCCGAAAGGAACCAGAGCCCCTGAGAAAGCTGCTGCAATGGTGTGGTATTCTCCAGAGTGTGGAGGTCATGTAGTAATTCTGACACCTAAAAGAAACACCCTAAATCATAAATGTAACTGAACAATTAATTTCACTGCATTGTTTGTCCATTTAAGAAAAAAATGGGTCATTGAACATAATTTGCATGACAATAACACTGAGGCTCTGAGTGGTCATGATATAATGGAGCAAATCTGTTGGCAATTTCTGTAGTATGCAGCTAAATCAGGAAATCCAGCAGTTTCCCTACTTCACTAAAGGTGGAGATATTGCGGTTTGTTGTGCAATCAGTGATCTGATGAGAATAACTATTTACCAACGATTCTTTCTCTACAAAGTATTGGAAGTGCCCCATCTCAATTTAGCTGGTATAATGTGAAACTTATCAGAACTGCTCAACAGCACTTGTGTCTCTAAAATACTCATTTTATATGTGTGAATTGCAATTCTTTTAGTACTCGTTTTATGATTCCAGGCTTTTCACTAAGTATATGAAGTAAAAATGTTGTCATTCAGCAAACTCATGTAGGATTCTGCAGGGAACAGATACTGATCTATTTTCTGTTTTAGTCAAGTAAGATGATCCACCATTATGACGTAATCTTTCTGTGATCTGATAACACAAATAGAAAATTTCAACCCCATAACCTCTCTATCACAAGACCAACTTCTAATTCCATAATAATTCCTGTCTTTGCACAACCTGAGCCTAAACCTTGTTGCCTCATCAAACCCAACATTTCCTATGATCTCCAGATGAGCCCCCAATATCACATCATATGACTTTTCCCTCATCCTAAACTCTGAAGCTTGTTCCATGCCACACCAAGCTTCACTCACCCATCTGTCATGATGGGTTGTCTCCCATACCTCAAAACCTATAAGCGTAATCGATATTGTTGTTGTAGGAGTCCCGAGCGAACTCAAGTGCAGGAATCACAGAGACTTTGGCAACTCAAACAAAACAAAAGATACATTCCAGAAATCAACTAACAAAACTAACAAATGCTCAGGCAAACTATACAGAATCTAGAAGCATGGAAATCACACACGATACACAGGAGAACTCGGTCTGAGTTTCACCAGACAAGGAATCACATACTAACTGAAAAAAACACGTCTTTCTTTTAAAATGACCTTAGTTGTGACAGTTGTGTCTTTAATATTTTAGTAATAGATGTGTTATCTAGTGTGTGTGTATGTATGTGTGTATATATATATATATATACACACACACAGACACCCCCCCCCACACACACACACACACACATACACACACACACACACACACATACACACACACACACACACACACACACACACACACACACACACAGTGATTGATAAGTTTGTGGCCTAAGGTAGACGGAGTCAATTTTAGAAAACCTAGCACATTCATTTTTCAACATAGTCCCCTCCTATGTTTACACACGTAGTCCAGCGGTCGTGGAACATACGGATCCCTTCTTTGTAGAAGTCGGCTTCTTGGACCTCCAGAAGTGGTCCACAGCATGGGGTGACTGATAAGTTTGTGGCCTAAGGTAGAAAGAGATGAGTTATTAACTTCAAACTTTCTGTATTATTACTCAAAAAGTTGAACTGCACGTGCATGTAATGAGAGCTGTATAACTCATCTCCTTCTACCTTAGGCCACAAACTTATCAATCACCTCTGCGGTGGACACTTAGAGGTCCAAGATGCTCTTGTTACATGCATGTGCAGTTCGACTCTTTGTGTGATAATACAGAAAGTTTGGTTAATAACTCATCTCCTTCTACCTTAGGCCACAAACTTCAATCACCCCTGCTGTGGTCCACTTCTACAAAGAAGGGATCCGTATGCTCCATGACCACTGGACTAAGTGTGTACATGTAGGAGGGGACTATGTTGAAAAAGAAATTTGCTAGGTTTTCTAAAATTGACTTCTTCTATCTTAGGCCACAAACTTATCAATCACACCTCGTAGGTAGATATTTATATATTGTTTGATTCAGCATTCTTGTTCCTTCATTACAGGTTATATGTATAAACATGTGAATTGCATACATCACCACACTACCACATGATACATATAGTTGAGATGCATTCTTTATCTCACCTGATGTAAAACAGGAAGTTAGACCCACATTTCAGACTTCCGCGTCTAGAATTAGTTTAATATTCTGAAGTTACAAAACATACCACTGCCGATGAGGTATTTTTAAAACAACCCGAGACAGCAAGACATTTCATCACAGCAAGACCTTCGAAGTTAAAAAAAAATGCAATGAGGAACGGTCGAATTTTTTAAAAAGTGCAGCCCAGCACATTCAAAGACAGTCAAGTTAAAAGCAATGCAGAACATGTTCTTGGAAGGGAAAACATGATTGACTTTTTTTTTAAAAAGTCAGAAAATGGAAGAATTTATAGGTTCATAAAGAGTGAGCTCTGGGTAATAATAATCATAAAAACAACAGAAATGGCTGGCTATATTGCAAAGACTGAAGTATTTGATTACACAATGGGTAATTTGATGGGTATAAAGATCCAGAATCTGCTCTGCGTGCATGCAAGTTATTGGATGGACACCAAGTGAGGGACAAGAAGTAGCTCATAAAAGTAAATGCAAAGACCAAAGCCCAGCTGGATGAATGGAAGGTCACAAAGAAAGGAGGTAATGTAAATACTAAAACAGATACTCAAATAATGTCAGATTATGTTGTGGATGAGGAAATCTTGAGGAGAGATCAGATTGTAAAGGGAGCAATAGAGGAACAAAAACAGAATACTCCAGTGAACTCAATGCATCTTCCCAGGGCCAATATGCACAAATTAGTAGAAAACAAGGACGAGAAAGATGATAAAGAATGTGAATGAGAATGAGAATGGTGTGAAAGAGAGACGGGGCATGAGAAAGAAGAAGAAGGGGATTGAAGTAGATCCAGAGAGAGAAAAGAGTAAGAAAGGTGTCCAGTGAGTCAGAACCACTTCCTACAGTCTCAGAGTCAACTCCTACAACCACATTGGTGGAGGCCTCAGAACATGAGATTGTTTTCGCAGTAACAAGTCTCACCGGCCAAGCAAAATGATCTCCCATGTCAGGAAAGATGTTATTTCACATGAGTGAAAAAGCCTCCACAGTGATAAAATCTTTCAGCTTAAATGGGACAATCTAAAATTCACTATACTGTGGATGTCTGTACATAGTAGTTGTATTATATAGTATACTCCGTATAGTTGAGATGCATTCTCTATTGAGTTGGAGTTTATAGTCAAGCAGGGAGGAGTGCTGTGTATTTAATAGTTTAGTAACATTTGAGTGATCTTGTATGTGTGTGACAAACGCACACCTCACTTGAAGTAAACACGAAGTTAGATCCGCATTTTGGATTGCTGTGTCTTCCTTTGAAATAGTTTGATGTTTTAAGTTTACAAAACTTAACAGATATATTTTGAAGATTTCCAATATTTTTGTGGTTTTCCTTTATTGGAGCCTTCTTCAGCTCTATGAGCAACACTAGAACTCTGTTGTTTTGTACATTTGATGTAATATGAACTCAAAAACCTTTACTCCCAGCACTGGCAGTATGACTTCAATGGTCTGGGCTTTAAAGTTCTCGGAATTCCCTCCCTACAGCTCTCTGTCCATCTTATTGAATACACTTTAGTTACCCGTTATAGCATCTCTTAAGCTTGGCTTTAATTTCTGATAAATTGCATCTGTTGTGAATCCCCTGACAGCTTTTGTATATTATTAGTGTCATATAATAAAAACGTCCAATAATTGATGTTGTACCAATTGAGCTGAGGATTTCTGGTAAATGAAAGTAGAAAAAAATGCTAAAAATCTAAAATAAAATCAAATTCATTCATTGACAATAAATCTTGCTTACAGTTCAGCCCATGATCACTCTGGTTTAACCCTATCTCCCCCTTCCCCAACTGTTCCCCCATCCCCACCCCCACAGCTTCTCTTCTCTTTTCTCTTCTTCCCATTTCTTACCGAGGAACTTCAATTTGAAGAATTCTCTCTGTTTCTTTTCCCACACGTGCAGACCCGCCTGCTGAGCATTTTCTGCATTGTTATTTCTGCTTTGCTGTTGCATGTGAGATTTTATCTTTACTGTGGGCTAAAGCCATTAATTCTGCAAAGACCAGGCTTAATCACTTTTGATGATGGTCAGAAAGACTGATACCACCTCTTTTAGAACTCTGGGGTGTACACAACCTGGTCCAGGAGACTGATCTATCTTCAGACTTTTCAGTTTCCCAAGAACCTGTTCTCTAGCAATGGTAACTTCACCCATTTTATGATCCCTGACACCTGGAACTTCCACAGTACTGCTAGGGTCTTCAACAGTGAAGACTGATGCAAAATACTTATTCAGTTCATCTGCCATTTCCTTGTCCCCATTACTATCCCTCCAGCATCATTTTCTGATATCCACTCTCACCTCTCTTTTACAATTTATGTATCTGACAGAACTTTTGGTATCCTCTTTAACGTTATTGGCTAGCTTTCTTTCGTATTCCATCTTTACCTTCTTAGTAACTTTTTAGTTGCCTTCTGTTGGTTTTTAAAAGCTTTTCAATCTTCTAACTTCCCACTAATTTTTGTTCTATTATATACTCTTTCTTTGGCTTTTGTGTTGGCTTTGACTTGTTAGCCATGGTTGTGTCATCTTTCCTTTAGAATGCTTCTTCCTCTTTGGGATGTATATATCCTGTGCTTTCCAAATTCCTTCCAGAAATTCCAGTCATTGCTGCTCTGCTGTCATCCCTGCCAGTGTTCTTTTCCAATCAATTCTGGCCAACTCCTCTCTCATACCTCTGTAATTCCCTTTACTCCACTGTAATACTGACAGATCTGACCTTAGCTTCTCTGTCTCAAATTTCCGGGGGAATTTGATCATAATATGATCACTTCTCTTAAGGGTTATTTTACCTTAAGCTCTCTATTCAATTCCGGTTCATTGTACAACACCCAATCCAGAGTAGCTGATCCTCTAGTGGGCTCAACCATGAGCTGCTCTAAAAAGCCATCGCATAGTCACTCTAGAAATTTCCTTCTTCCAGCCATGGTTCAGAGATTCTTACAACATCATAGCTGCCAGTCTGCAACTGTGCTGCAAGTTCACCTACCTTATTTCATATTCTGCATGCATTCAAATATTACACCATCAGTCCTGTATTCACCCTTGTCACTTTTGTCAACATTTTGCATTGCACCTCATCCTGTCGAGTGCAATTTTGCCCTATTAATAGCCTCTCCTCACTACACATTGCCTTTGTTTGTAAACCTTCTACCTCATCTTCAGCACTATCATCCGCCTTTTGAACGATACTTCTTGCATTGAGATATATGCAGCTCAGGACTTTAGTCACACCATGCAAAATCTTTGGATTCCTAACTTTGTCTGATGTCTTACCAATATCTGCCTCCACAACCTCTTCACTAACTGTTCTGGCACTCTGGTTCCCATCCCCCTGCAACTCTAGTTTAAACTCCACTGTGCAGTATTGACAAACCTTCCTGCTAGGATATTACTCCTCCTTCAAGTTTAGGTGCAAACTGTCCCTTCTGTACAGGTCCCACCTTCCCTGGAAGAGAGCCCAATGATCCAAAAATCTTATGCCCTCCCTCTTACACCAACTCCTTAACCATGTATTAAATTGTATAATCTTCCTAGTTCTGACCTCACTAGCACATGGCACATGTAGCAATCCTGAGATCACAACCCTGGACTTCCTGTACCTTAACTTAGTCTCTAACTCCCTGAACTCCCTATGCAGAACCTCATCACTCGTCCTACCCATGTCATTGGTACCTACATGGATCACAATTTTTGGCTGTTCACCCTCCCACTTATAAAAGCTGAGGACTTGATCAATATCCCAGGCTTTGGCACCTGGGAGGCAGCACACCATCTGGGAATCCCGTTTGTGCACACAGAATCTCCTGTCTGTTCTCCTAACTAACGAATCCTCTATCACCACAGCATATTCCATCTGGATAGGCTCCAACCTGATAGTATGAACATCAATTTCTCTAACTTCAGGTAATTTTTCCCCTTCCCCCTTCCAACTTCATTAATTCCCACTCTGGAACCCTCTTACCTCTTCTTTTCTCCTCACCTGGCTACCACTTCTTGCTGGTGCCCCTCTTCCTTCCCTTCCTCCCATAGTCTACTCTACTCTCCTCTCCTATCAGATTCCTTCTTCTTCAGCCCTTTTATCTTTTCCACCTATCATCTCTCAGTTTCTCACTTCAATTCCCCCTTCCACCACCTGGCTTCACCTATCACCTTCTAGCTTGTATTCCTTCTCCTCCACTCACTTTCTATTCTGGCTTTTTCCTCCTTCCTTTCCAGTCCTGATGAAGGGTCTCAGCCTGACGTGCCAACTGTTAATCCCTCTCCATAGATGCTGCCTGACCTGCCGAGTTCCTCCAGCATTATGTATGTGTTATGACAGTGCAAAGTCCATTTCACACCAGACGGGCAACCACAGTTACTTCATGCACACTTGATGTATTAAGCACAATGTGATTATGACAATTCTGATTAAACAGTGGACCATGTAACCCCTGACACTCCAGATACAATGGAGCAACCTGAGGGATCTCAATCCACCGGATGGACTAAATGGTGACATCAGGAAAGGGTAGAGGCAGCCATATCTGCTTCATGATAAGCTCCTCGTGGTGCTCGGACATTTGTGGTCTTGCCTCATTCTTGTTCTCACAGTCTGGAACATCTGATGATTAAGTACCGACCATTCTACTTGCTGCATGAGTTCTGATGTTGAACACAGCTTGCATATCACTAAAGCAAGCAGTTGATGTACTGAGTGTCTTGATTAACAGCGTACCCTAATACCATTCACATTCTTGCCAGGGACTTAAATCAGGCTACCATGAAGAAATCTCTGCTCAACTGCAGCACCTGCAGCACGAGAAGACCCTACACACTCGAGTACGGTGAAACTATCATCAAGAGTGTCTACCATTCCATCCCTTGACCGCATTTTGGGAAACCTGATCATCTGGCTCTCCTCCTCCAAACTGCATATGGGCAAAGACGAAAGAGCAAGGCACCAGGGATTAGAACAGCAAAGAGGTGGCCATAGGAGGCAGAGGAATGGCTACGAGATTGCTTAGTGTTGGTGCAGAGGCCCATGTTCAAGGATTCATCAGAGAACTTGAATGAGTATGCCACAGTTGTCATGGACTTTGTAAAGACACTTGTAGACAAGTGGTTATCCACAAAATCATTCAGAGTTTTCCGAAACCAGAAGCCCGAGATTAACCAAGAGTTTTGCAGTCTTGTGAGGGCTAGATTGCTGGCATTCAGGACTGGTGATCAAGAAAAGTACAAGAGGTCCAGGTATGACCTCCAGAAAGTCATCTCACATGCGAAAGGGCAATTCTGGACCAAACTTCAATCACAGACAGATGCTTGACAGCTATGGTAGGACTTGGATGCAATCACCTCCTACAGAGCAAAACAAGCAACATAAATGACAAGAAAGTTTTGTGCCCAGGCCTTTTATGCTCACTTTGGCCAAGAGAACATGGAGGCACGTTCACAAACCCACACACCCCCAATGGCCCTATGAGTTCAGTCACTGAGGCCGACGTGACAGCACCCTTCAGGAGGGTGAAACCACAGAAAGCCTCTAGCCCAGATGGCATACCTGGCTGAGTACTGAAGGCCTGTGCTAATCAACCGGCTGGAGTGTTTACTAATATCTTTAACCTCTCACTTTGGAAGTCTGAACTACCCACCTTCTTCAAGTAGGTTTTAATCATACTGATGCCCTAGAAGATGGGTAATTTGCCTCAGTGACATTTACATTCACTGTGCTGAAGTGTTTTGAGAGGTTTGTTATGAAGCATTTCAACTCTTGCCTTTGGAGTGACCTGAATCCACTCCAATTTGCTGACCATCACAATAGGTCAATGGCAGATGTCATCTCGTTGGCCCTTCACTCAGCTGTGGAACACCTGGACAATGAAGATGCACACATCAGGGTACTCTTTATTGACAACAGCTCAGCATTCAAAACTATCATCGTCTCAAAACTAACCACTAAGGCCATGACCTGAGCCTCCAAACCTCCCTGGATCCTTGATTTCATCATTTGCAGATCTCGGTCAGTGTAGGCTGGCATCAACATCTCCTCCACAATGACCATAATTACAGGTGCACCACAAGGTCCCTTGCTTTACTTACTTCATACCGATGATTGTGTGGCTACCTACAGCTCCAATGCCATATTTAAATTTGCTGATGGCACCATTGTTGTTGGCTGAATCAAAGGTGGTGATGAATCAGCATATAGGAGGGAGATTGAAAATCTGGTTGAATGGTGTCACAACAACAACCTCTCACTTAGCAAAGCCAAAGAGCTGATAACACTGGACAACAAAGATTTCGCTTCCTGAATACCTTTAGGTGTATCTTATGAATTTTGGGCTACTGATCATGAAAATCACCGTGAAATTTCCCTATCACCCACCATTTTTTTAAATAAACTTATGTTTATTATTTCAATTAATAATTCAAGTCAATTAAAATGTTGCCTACAATGTAAGCTGGAAAGTTTCCTATCTTGTCCAGGCATGCTTGGGCATGCTCAGGCAGCACGGCTGCTGCATGGCAGGACAGGTTTTAGTAATAATTATTGGGATCAGGACTGTAAGGCTGGAATTTGCTATCACCAGGCACAAAAATTTCTATGAAGGCTTTTGATATTTGAGACAGATGCTTCCCAGAATAACTGATGCCATGATTAAGGAAAGCATTTTTGTTGGTCCACAAAACAAACAGGTCATCAATGACAGGCAACTTGAAGAATTTCTAATGGGACCGGAGAAAATCACATGAAAGGCATTCAAGGAAGTCGTTGAAATTTTTCTCGGCATCTACAGAGCACCAAACTACATGCAGCTGGTTGAAAGCATGCTTCAAGCATATAAAACCATGAAATGCAACATGTCACTAAAGATTCATTTTCTGCATTCCCATTTAGACTTCTCCCCTGCAAATCTTGGTGCTGTTAGTGACGAGCATGGTGAAAGGTTTCACCAGGACATTGCGGTCATGGAGAAAAGATACCAGGGCAACTGGAATCCATCAATGCTGGCGAATTATTGTTGGACACTTAAATGAGAAGCCTCAGACAGAGTACAAATGAAAATCATTAACAAAATATTTTTAACTTAGTTGAACTATTGCAAAGCATCATCACCATTATGCACTTAAACACATTATATTCAATAAAAGTTAATTTGTAGTTTCTCCAAATTCCTACATGATACCAATAGTCTGAAATATTTGTGTTCATCTTCAAGCAGTCTATCATAAACAAAAAAAATTCTGAGGAAGCAACACTTTTGAAAAAATTTGTTGTCCAGTAAGAAGCCAAAACTCCATGAGCCATTCCTCGTTAGGGGATGAAGGTGGAAAGGATCAGAAACTTTAAATTCCTTGACATTATCACACCAGAGGCTCTGTTCTGGAGCCAGTATTTAAGTATATATCTTCACAAAGAAAGCGAGACAGTTCCTCTACTTTCCTAGAAGTTTGCGCAGATTCGGCATGTCATCTGAAACTGACAAGCTTCTATAGATGCGCAGTGGAGAATATCTTATTGGTTGCATTATGGCCTTGTGTAGAAACATGAATGCCCAGGAATGGAAAAGTCCAGAAAGTGGTGGATACAGCCCAGTCCATATCAGGCAAAGCCCTCCCTTCAACTCAGCACATTTACTTGGAGCGTTGCTACAAGATAGCAGCTTCCATCATTAAGGACTCAAACCATCCAGACCATGCACTCATCTTACATCTATCATTGGCAAGAGGTATGGGACCATTGGGTCCCACACCACCGGTTTCAGAAAGAGTTATTACTTAAAGCTATCTGGCTCCTGAACCACAATGATAATTTCACTCACCTCAACTCTGAATGGATTCCACAATATATATTGGTGAGACACAATGCAGACTGGGAGGCCATTTCACTGAACACCTATGCTCTGTACGCCAGAGAAAGCAGGATCTGCCAGTGGCCACACATATTAATTCCATGTCCTATTCCCATTCTGGTATGTCTATCCATGGCCTCCTCTACTGTCAAGATAAAGCCACACTCAGGTTGGAGGAACAACACCTTATATTCCATCTGGGTAGCCTCCAACCTGATGGCATGAACATTGATTTCTCTAACTTCCATTAATGCCCCTCCTCCCCTTCTTACCCCATCTCTTATTTATTTATTTCGTATTTCCCCCTTTTTTCTCTGTCTCTCTTTTCTCTCTCTCAGTCCCTCTCACAATCACTACTTGCCTGCTTTCCATCTCCCTCTGGTGCTCCCCTGGCCCTTTTTTCTTCCTAGGCCTCCCACCCCATGATCCTTTCCCTTCTCCAGCCTGTATCCCTTTTGCCATTCAACTTTCCAGCTCTTAGCTTCATCCCTCCCTCTCCTGTCTTCTCCTATCATATTGGATCTCCTCCTCCCACTTTCAAATCTCTTACTATCTCTTCTTTCAGTTAGTCCTGATGAAGGGTCTTGGTCTAAAACGTCGACAGTGCTTCTTCCTATAGATGCTGCCTGGCCTGTTGCATTCCACCAGCATTTTGTGTGTGTTGCCACAACCTGCAGGCTCACTTTCAAGAATTCCAAAACTCATGTTCTGAGTTTAGTTAATGAATTAATTAATTTGCTTACTTATTTATCGACAGTATCCATCTATCTATTTATTTTTTATATTTGCACAATCTGTCTTGTTTTGCACATTGGTTGTCTTTTGGCCTTTGTGCACAATTTCCATAAATTCTATTGTACTTCTTCATTTTCCTGTAAATACCTGCAAGAAGATGATTCTCAAGGTAGTATATAGTGGCATATACACTTTGATAATAAATTTACTTTGACTTTGAATTCAGCCTTATGAAACAATGAAAGTAAAACCCTACTTATTGTATTGTGCCTGCATTACGTCACACTGACGTTTACAAATCTGCAGCTGTGCATTTCCCAGTAATGGCCTCCAAATTCACATTGTGTTTCTTCCAGGATCACACGATTCTGAATGTTGCTCGTCAGCTGAACCTAGAAGAATACGTGTTGTCCTTGGAAGGAAGGAAAGATGACGCCACGTCAAGAACAGTTCATGAAAACAGACAACTGCTCCACGCCCGGGTTAAGAACCCACTGCCTCCAATACTTCCTGAACATGAGAGGTAACATTTGCAGGATTTGTCTCATGATAATTGGGACAGACTCTGTTCAGAAAAAGCAGAACATAAACCAGACACTGACACAACGTGTAATGGAAATGCGAGAAATAGTTTTGCTGATGCACTTATTTCATTAGAAACTTGATTGCAAACTTTGACAGACAACTGATCCAAGCAGTTGATGCTTCATTCATTTTCTTTCATCAAATGCCTTGTGTATTTTCAGTAAACCTGATGTTGTCAAGATTGATTGATAGAAGATTGCTAAGCAAAACAAATTTTAAAATTACAAACAATATTCCAGCTACCCCTTTCTGTTTATTTTGTGAAGTAAATAGTTGCAGTATTAGTATGTGTCTGAGGCCATTAATGTTTTTATCAGCAAGGCTACTGTGGAGTCAGGCTGCTGAATATTGCTGATCCAGGGAGAAATAACAAGGGATCTTGGAACATGTACGACTGAGTGAGTGTGATGGGTCTCAGATTCCCATACAGTGATTAAGCAATTGACTAGGCAACTGCAGAATTGTCCCTAAGACACAAAAATTGAAAGCAGTCTCCAAAAAAGGTCTTCATAGAGACATATGATGGATTTTTTTTCATAATACTTGAATGTTTGAAAATGAAGAATATTGGCAATTGGAAGAAAAGCCTGACTGACATCAAAATTAACTCAATCAGGTAACAAGTTACCAGCCAATGATAGGTATGTGGGGGGGGGGGGGGGGTGGCTATTATCATAGTATGAGGCTTCATGATGTTTTCTCTCCAATAATGTTTGCAACTAGGGCTGGAAATACCATTGTGGGACAAACGACAATATTGACAAAGTGAATTGTTAAGACTTAAGTTCAAAAGCAGGTTTGAAGCTGTGTTTGTGCCTTTTGCTACTTGTTTTACACTGCTGTACAAACACAAAAGATTCCTCAGCAATCACAAAATATTTTATTTATTCCTAACAAAGAAGTGTAAATATATAAGAAGTTGGTGCAGGAGTGGGGCAAATGGCCTCTGGAGCAGATATAATAGCTCACTAGTAATGAGCAAAAATCCAGCATGTCAAATTTTAGAAGAGTGCTGATAGGAATCTGCTGGAGAAACTCTCATCTCTGCCCTTACAAGCTTTGGTTTCCACATTTAAGGCCATAAGATATTGGAGCAGAATTAGGCCATTTGGCCCATCAAATCTACTCTACCATGTCATCATGGCTGATCCATTTCACTCTCAGCTCTAGTCTCCTGCCTTCTCCCTGTAACCCTTCATGTGCTGACTACTCAAGAATCTACCAACCTATCTATATACGCAATACTTGGCCTCCCAGCTGCCCGACACAACAAATTCCACAGATTCACCATTGTCTGGCTAAAGATTTCTGGTGTAATCCAGAGCAGCCTTCCTGCTCTGCATGCTGTAAGGTGGAGCTTGTGCAAAATTTTACTACACACTCCTAACTCAAACCCACACAACCTAATGATGTGATTGGGCAGCCTACAAGTGTGTTGGCACACATTCTGGCACCAACATAACTGCCCACAATTTCCTGTTGTCTCTTCAACTCTTCACCAGACCTTTTACTTCAGACTATGTTCACAGGTGCAGGTTGTGTTTTCAAGAAGCTAGGTGTAGTATCCTCCTTTTGTAGCAGAGAAGGTCCAGCTTCACTGCTGCAAAATACACCACAAAACACCTTGGAATACTTATCATGTATGGTTTATGCAGGCAGTTTCTTCTTGCCCTTGATCCCTCCTCAATCTAACCTTATCTCTGGTATTCAGGTGCAAGCTATCAACAGAATTGGATCCCTGCCCTGAAACAATAAGCATAAAAAGTTTTCCTTCACTTCTGCCAGTTCTGATTCTAACTTAACACATTGCTATCATTTTGCATCTTTTCCTCAAGTGTGTTCAAAGAAAGGCAGATGACTCCTTTAGCTTCACTTGTACCATCTGTCAAATGTTGGTTAAATTCCTCCTCACACATTATCAGTATTGCTGCACCTGTGTTGATTTCTATTAATGCTCTCTTCCAAACATATTGATAAAAGTAAAGATTCAGTAATCTTTTGATATAACATCTCAATCTCCTCTTCCTTCACCTAGTTTACATGACTGATACCAATTACTGTTCTTCCCAATAGATTTAGCAATGCCCAGTTACTTGAGTTTGCCATGTCCTTGCTTCTCTTTCAATCAAACTTAACAAATGTCCCTGGATACCAGAATTATGGCAAACAGACTATATCTAATGCACAAACCCAATACTGTAATTAACACCATAGCAATTTCCCTTATGTGTTTCTTCAGCTTTGCAGTCAAGCCAAGCCCCAAATTGTTAACTCTCGGAGCCTTTGCTAGATGACGTATATATCCTCTCCTTGCCTGAGACAAAATCAAATTAAAATTCAGTTTCTTTGCACACTTCTTGAAGGCAGCATAATCTTGCAATATCTCTTTCAATTTTGTAACATGAAGTGCTTTGCAATCTTAGTTCATAAGACCAAGTGATATAGGAGCAGAATTAGGCCATTTGGCCCATCGTGACTGCTCCACCATTTCATCATGGCTGATCCAGTTTTCCTCTCAGCCCCATTCTCCTGCCTTCTCCCCATTCCCCTTCATGCCCTGACCAATCAAGAATCTATAAATCTCTGACTTAAACATACATAAAGACTTGACCTCCACAGCTGCCTGTGGCAAAGAATTCCACAGATTCACCATTCGTTGGTGAAAGAAATTCCTCCTCATTTTCGTTCTAAAAGGATGCTCCTCTATTCTAAGGCTGTGTCCTCTTGTCTTAGACTCTCCCACCACAGGAAACATCCTTCCACATCCATTCTATCAAGGCCTTTTACTTTCCCCTAAGGGTTCTTTTACCTTAAACTCTCTTCTGGTTCATTGCACAACACCTAATCCAGAATAGCTGAGCCTGTAGTGGGCTCAACTATGAGCTGCTCTAAAAAGCCATCTCGTAGGCACTCTAGAAATTACCTCTCCTGTAATCCAGCACCAACCTGATTTTCCCAATCTACCTGCGTATTGAAGTCCCCCCCATGACTATTGTAATGTTGCCCATTTGGCATGCATTTTCTATCGCCACATTTGTAGGCCACATCCTTACTGCTGTTTGGGGGTCTGTATACGACTCCCATCGGGGTCCTTTTATCCTTGCAGTTCCTTAGCTCTATCAAAAATGATTCAACACTTTCCTACCCTATGTCACCCCTTTCTAATGATTTGATTATTTTTTACCAGCCGTGTAATGCTGCCCCCTCTACCTTCCCGCCTGTCTTATCGATCCCTGGACATTAAGCTCCCAGCTCTAATCTTTCAGCCATGGTTCAGTGATGCTTACAACATCATACCTGCCAATCTGAAACTGTGCTGCAAGTTCATCTACCTTATTCCATACACTGTGCACATTCAGATACACCTTCAGTGCTGTATTCACCCTTTTGGATTTTATCCACCTTTTGCATTGCAACTCATCTTGTTGACTGCAATTTTGACCTATCAACAGTCTCTCCACACTACACATTGCCTGTTTGTAATCCAGCTACCTCATATTCAGTGCTATCAATACCTTTCCTACGATACTTCTTGCAATGAAATGTAATCAGTTTAGGACACTAGTCACACCATGCTCAACCTTTTGATTCCTAACTTTGTCTGAGGTCCTACCACATCTGCCTCCACAACCTCTCCACTAACTGTTCTGGCACTCTGTTCTTGCCATCCCCCTGCAACTCTCGTTTAAACCACATCGTGCTGCATTAACAAACCTTCCTGCTGGGATATTAGTCCATCTCCAGTTCAGCTGCAAATCGTCCCTTCTGTACAGGTCCCACCTTTTCTGAAAGAGAACCCAAAGATGCAAAAATCTTACACCCTCCATCCTACACCAACTCCATAGCCACACATTAAACTGTATAATCTTCCCATTTCTGGCCTCACTAGCACATAGCATGGTAGAAATCCTGAGGTCACAACCCTGCCCTTTAACTTAGCACCCAACTCCCTGAACTTCCTGTGCATAACCTCATCACTCATCCTACCCATGTTATTGGTACCTACATGAATCACGAATTCTGGCTGTTCACCCTCCCACTTAAGAATGCTGAGGACTTGATCCAAGATATTCCGAACCCTGGCACATGGGAACACCGTCCAGGAATCTCATTCTCGGCCACAGAATGACCTGTCTGTTCCCTTGATTAACCAATGCCCTATCACCACAGGGTGCCTGTTCTTCCCCCTTGCCTTCTGAGTCACAGAGGCAGACTAAGTGCCAAAGACCAATCACTGTGACTTTCCTCTGTTAGGTCACCCCCGCACCCACCGACAGTGTCCAAAGTAATGTACCTGTTGTTGAGGAGAATGGTCTCAGGGTACTCTGCATTGGCTCATTAGCCCTTTTCTTCTTCCTGACTGTCACCCAGTTTTCTGTGTCCTGCACTTGGTTGTAGTCGTCAGGGACACTGGAGGTCTCCCTGCCTTCCCACATCCCACAACAGGAGCATTTCACTATCCTGCCTGGCATCTCTACTGTCCTAGCTGAGCAAATGTAGAGAAGAGAAGGAAAAAAATCTTGAGCTTTTCTTTCCTTTGCTTTGCTTTCTCTGAGTGAAGCCTCTCTTCACTGAAGCCTTCAAGAGCTAAAGACTTAAGATCACCACTCTATGTCCACTCAGACCACTACACTTGCCTCTGCCTTCCATTAATTTGCTCTGTGTATCTATTCCAAATGCCGAGTGGTCGCTGGTCAAAGATCCTTTTTGCTGCTGCGACCCACTCCTGCCTTTTATCCTTGGGCAGTTGATCTGATTGAAGTCCCCTCCTCTCCAAACTGCCCATACCTGTATCCGGATTGGCTGCTGGTTAAAGTTGTATCTTACACAATTCTGAAAATGTCTGCCTCTTGGTTCCATCTGTACAACTTGCACCTTCGAACCATAGAATTACTGTTCAACTACTTTAAACAATTCTTCGATTGCCTCATCTCCTGGATTGTCTCAGCTTCTGCATAGATAAACCTTTTTCTTTTTTGCAATGAAAAATATATTCAGTCCTATCTATTTAATTAATTCGAGGTCCGAGTGAACTGGTAAAAAAATCTAAACACCAATCTGTGGACATCTTGTCCACAACACCACTGATGCAAACACAAAAGTCTTCCTTGCTTTGCTTGATCTAAAAATGTATTACTGGGCTGTTAATCTGCGATACATGTCCTTTTGGTTATATTGGGTTGATAGGAATGATCGGCCAATTTGGATAGACCTGGAACTGAGAGCTGTGAAACAGTTTTATTTAACCTCATTATTGGGAGTTGCTTTACCTACACAATTAGCTAAAGTTGCTAATTTAAACCTATATCCTGTGATTAAGCACTTTTTACAAATTTGGCTCCAGTTCCACAATTTTTTTAATCTTAAAAAATTTAAACTTTGTAGTTTAATTTATTGTAATTACTTTTTTAAACCTTCTTTGAGTGA
Organism: Hemitrygon akajei; assembly: GCF_048418815.1. NCBI lineage: Eukaryota > Metazoa > Chordata > Chondrichthyes > Myliobatiformes > Dasyatidae > Hemitrygon > Hemitrygon akajei. The sequence goes on from NC_133134.1 coordinate 44,444,660, forward strand.
TCCAGTTTTTTTACTTCAGAAAAATAAAGGTATTAATTCTTTTTTGGATTTATTTAAAGAAGGCAGATTGATGTCCTTTGAACAATTACGGTAGTCAATAAATATTCTCTCTCATATTCACACTTTTTACAATACCTTCAAGTTAGACATTTTTTACAAAAATATTTAAGTAATTTTCCTTACAATGGGATAAACATTCTTTACTTGAGATTAAACAGGAATGGGAAAAGGAACTCAATTTGACTTTTATATGGGAGGATTGAGCACAGATTCTGAAGCTGGTTAACTCTTCTTCAATCTGTGCTAGTCATTCACTGATTCAATTTAAAATTGTATATCGTTACCATTTGACGAAGGAGAAGCTATCTAAAATATTTCCCAATGTTGATAGTTATTATGATAGATGTAAAACTGAGATAGCTACATTGACACATATGTTCTGGTCATATTCTATACTGGAACAGTTCTGGAAGTCAGTCTTTTCGACAATTTCTAAAGCACTCAGAATTAACCTACAACCTAATAAATTGACTGTGCTTTTTTGAATAATTCTGCAAAATATCCATGGTATTTCTGTGTCTGACCAACATGTTATTGCATTTGTTACATTGATAGCAAGGAGGGCCATTTTGTTGAAGTGGAAGGATATATCTGCTCCTACTTTGTCACAATGGTTCTCTCAAGTGATGCTGTGTCTTAGCTTGGAGAAAATTAGAAGTCGAACATTTGAACCTTTATTTGATGATTTTGAGAAAAGATGGGGCTCATTTGCTCGCTATTATCATTTGAGCTAATTGATAGATCTTCTCCACGATCTAATTGTAATTTTTTTTGATGTATTTTTCTTTCTTGCTGGTGGTTTGATGTTTATTTTTAGAAGCTTTTTGTATAATGCATGGCTCCGGGGTTGTACCCCTAATGGGTTTTCCCCCCCACTTTTTTGCTTAGTAGGGTTTTTTTTATTCACAAAATTTTCAATCTTTAAGATAATTTTTTCCCTTGAGGCATTGTAAGTGTTGTTACTTTGATGTACTTGTGTTATTTTTTAATAATATAATAAAAAAAGATTTGGAAAAAAAAGAAAAGAAAAGCTTGATTCAATGAAATTCAGCCCGAGCAAACTAAACTACACACTACTACGCAGTTATTTCATAAAGGAGAGAAACAATCCTTGAAAATAATCCTGGGTTGTCTTTGTAACCAATTACCGTAACATCATTCTCCCATGGATTCAAATTCAAAGCAGAAATAACATGAAACAGTGATTATTTTCAACATGGAGAACAACAGTCTTATCTTCCTACCCATCCACTAGAGAGCTTTGATAACAATGGGATTACAACACAATGTCCTAGTGCCGTAAGGTCATAATTATCAAAGCTTTAAGTGCAGGAATTCACTTGCTAAACTTTCCAATTCTCTTTCCCCCTTTGAGGTACTCTTGAAACATGTTTCACTGATCACCCATGTGACCAATTGCCCTAGTATCTCTGTGTAAGGTTCAACATTAGTTTTTGTTTGATAATACTTCTGTGATACTCGTACGATTATATTATTTTGTGATGCTGAAGCTGCTGCATAAAGGGAAGTTGTTGCCTTGTCGTGTTTGCTGATGAGATATAAAACTTTGATGACATGTTTTCCACAGTGATGCCAATAAGGTGTTCAAAGCCACCACACAATCACGCTACATGAAACAACTGCCGAATCTAACACCGCCTCCCATCCGCCTGGCTGGACCGCTGTTACTGCAGGTTAGTAGGAGGCAATCAATTCTTTCAACATAAAAATAAAGGGCTTTCAGCATTGAGAGTAAGTATAGAGGTCAGGGCGTGTTTTGAGGCAGAGGTCATCCGGCTGGGAGGAAAGGTCAGATATTGCTGGAGTGTTGGGATGGGCACTTGAGCGGCTCTCTGCTGTCTGCGGAGGTTTTGATCAATAGTCAGCAGGGGAATGGGGTTATCAGAGGTGTGGATGGTGATGGAGAATGGACAGTGTTTGGGGTAGGATGTTGGTAATTGGGATTAGACCCGTTGTCATGAGTGAGTGAAGTCAACTGGAGTCTGGTAGGAATGGGGTCAGGCTGTGTTGACTTCTCAATGGGAAGAATGTTGGTAGGTTTAGATTGGGACTGGGGCAGAGTTGTTCTTATGAAGGTCAGGTTCTGGAGTTACTACAGAACCTTATCAGACTGTTCCACAGTAATTCATTCTGCAAGCCAAAGCACTGCGGAGATTTGCTTCCCTTGTACTTAACACAACCTACGTGTGTACGATTAGAAGTTATGCAAGCAACATTAAGACTTTTATTGAATATCACTGCCACAGCCAGGCTCCCCTTATCATTGAATGGCATAATTTCAACTTGTTTGAAAATGTTGAATCTATAGTTGTTGACTGGACACTGTTGTTACTCAGAAATCTCTGTACATCCTCCTTGCTACCATTTGCAAGGAAGAATACTGTGAATGGCAGACTGCTACTTTTCTCAGAGAGAGAGAGTGAAAAGGTTCACAGGGTTCTCAGATGCAGCTCCCTAGGAGGTCCAGAGGAGGAGGGACATCCTCTTCCTCTAACTGCTCATGTGCGGCTGTGTTTGAGGTCACTGGAGGTCATAGATCTTAGTGAGGGCAAAGAAAACAATTCGAGTGTTGGCCTTTGAATACCTCAGTTTCGGGGGAAATGCATTAGTAAAACCAGATTGCCCTCTCAGGGAATGAAACTGTCATGTTTAAACCAGAATTGAAAATCTCCCTGAAGACTAAGTTTGTATTTAGTGTTGTGGAAGAAATATGTGAGGGAGAGCAAAATTCCTGATAATTGACTAATCTCACAATAGGTTCCAGGACAACCAGAAAGTGCAGAAAATTGCTGTGCTTCATTTTAAGCCAATTTTGAACAGCACATGTTCATTGTCGGGATTTGTATGAATGAATTTCATGTTCAATATTTGCATAGAAACATACCTGCTTGGAAGGTATGGTATATATTGTTGTTTCCCTCCTTGTAAAGAGTGTTTTGTAAATCATGTTTGCTGAGAGATTTATTGTCTGTATTTCCACTGTGTTATTAATGCAGGGTCATTTTTTCACAAACTGAGCAACAATTGAGGTATTGAGTTCAGTTTCGGTAAGAAATAACCTGCAATTAATTTCCAGTCATTTCAGTCTCTTGAGAGGAACTTGTAAATGATATTAAGTGGCACTCTAACATGAATTACCAAGTTGACTGCAAGTTATTTCCTTTTATCTGAGGCTTATTTTAAATTTTTTTTATTTGTTTTACAACTTCAGTATTTCCCTCCAGATTTTCATGCTGTTATTTATATTGCAGTGCTGCATGCCACACTTTCTCCCCCGGGGAGGGGACGTTACAGGAGTACAGTGGGTTTTGGCACTAACGTTTGCAATACCGAAGGAACAATGGACAGGAGCTTGGAGGCTAATCAGGCCGAGGAGGTGCTGGATGGATTTGGGGAGGAGAACAGAGGAATGGAAGTTGCAGAAGAAGGACTGGATCAAGGGCAGGATGAAGAAAGGTCAAGGGGAAAGCATAGGCCTGGGATTGAGAGGGTGTACAGGACCTTTGAGGGCCAGGATAGAAGAAGCACAGGTTCAGGGGGGGAAATGGAAGGATGGGGCTAGGAGTAGGTTGATGTTAACTGGAACATAGTCGATGTAATACATCAGAACACTATGGCTGTGTCAGCATCGGTAAGATGATTTAAACTTTCTAACTTAACCAGTAGCTCAGAAGAACGTTGTCAACACTACTCACTGATAGGCCTCAAAATTCTGTATTTCCATTCTAGTTTGACTTTATGGTAGAGACTGGAAAGTAGACTAAAGTTATGCAATAACTGCAAACCCGGAAAGTCATCCAAATTGTGAATGTACAGACACCCAGCTGAACAGGAGATACTATATGCGATTCTCAAAAATTCTTAAATTAATTTGTTCCTGGAAAAAATATCCAACTCTGAAAGGTCTCCTATCCTGAGTACAGGAGTGAATTTATAGCAAAAGAAAATCACTCTTTCCCCTGATAGTCGCAAGGTAGCCAAGGGATAACCTTGTGACCACCTTACCAGTTGGTTAGGAAATAGAATTTGCTTCTTGTTATTGGTTATTGTTTATTATTTTCTCATATACCAAGTTACAGTAAAATATATGCCATCCATACCAACCATTTCACCACATCAGTACATAGGGGTAATACAAGAGAACAGCAATAGCAGAAGGCAGAATATTAAGACAATATTCTGGGCTCTTGGTCCATTGTCTTGATTACCTATACCTCTGCTAAGGCACAGTTGTATATGGTTTAACAGTACATTTATTTTATCAGGCTGACTATCATATTTCATGTTGGGGACAAATTCATCTGATTAGATCCTTTCTCTCTGCTTCCACTAAATAAGCTTTGGTTAAAATGTATCCTCCAGCACACAATTCAGTTCAATAAATCAGGGCTTGATTTACAGTTATCAGTGCCACTGTTAACTCAGAGCTCTCACTAATACAGAATGCCATTCTAAATCATGACAGCAAGTCTTTAGTTAAGCTAAACCAAATTCCCTGACTGAGTACAATAGTGTGAAAATCTGCAAACTTCTTTCACAGCTTATCAAGTAACTTTTCATTCGGTTCTATGGCTTTCTGGATGAATTTTACCTCTTTGCTTTTACTTTTGTTGTTTGTCCTTGTTAGAAACAGAGCCTGGTCACCCTGAAGGATTGGAGCAGAAGTGGAGAGTCCAATACACCATCCGAAGCAGGAAGCAGCCAATCAGAGTTCTTCGTAGTGAACAAGTCACAGGGCTCAGGCAACCTGCAAGAAATTATGGGCACAAAGAGCATCTCGGTTATAGCAGCAAAGCGTCGCTCACGAGCAAATGTGGCCGACTCTGCGTTAGCACTCACAAGAGGAAAGGGAAGGAGGATTCAATCCACGCCTTCCGCCGAGGAGACTGAGAAGGAGAACTGGGGTCATGTACACTCAAAGAAAGATACATTAAACAATGAAATGAAATCTAGAGTCAAAGGTGATCATCTCGCACCGAAAATGGGAGGGAATGCCTTTGGAGACCGTCCAGAATGTAGCAGTCCTTCTCCTCTAACCTCATGGTCCAAGTTGAAAGGATTGAGAAAGGCAGATCAAAAGGATGACTCGACTGGAATAAAAGAAAGGAAGAAACAATCACGTGCTTTTGGAATAAATTCCCAGGGGGTAAGACTGGTAGACATCAGAAATGTTAATGATGATGGCTTGAACATGATGATTGTTCCACAGTAAATGACCCCTCAAAAGCACTTCTCCAGAGTGGAGAGGCTCAGTTCTGCACTATCTCCCACCCCCACACAGCTACACCAAAAACAGAAGTAAAATCCGTCTTGTACTTGAACAAGAATTTTATCAAAAACACATCAGTGCACCCATGAAACACATTTTTTCAGCTGAGTGCATGTGCAGGTTAATCGGCGGTGCTAACGTGCCGCTGGGACAAAGAGGTGCATGACCAAGTCATCTGTGTTCTATTGGGTTGGTCTGGAAAAGGAAGGAATGCTTTGCAAGAGGGCTTTCAAAACTAAAAGTGATAAAGAATACTGCTGGCTTATATTTCTAGTCAATCCTCTGGGTATGGACTCATTCCAACTGACCCATGGGCAGATGTATATGTTTATAAAATGCAGGAAATAATTCAGAGAACTGGGATTTTCCTCTAAACTAGCATTCAGAGCATTTCATCTCTTCTGATCTAGGATCATGAGTTGAAAAGTTCATTTGGTTTTTTCTTCCATTGGCGCTCCCTGACATACTCCAAAATTCCCTGTTTTGTTGTTGTTATTTGAGGAGTTTAATCCTAAGAAAAACTTTTAGGTTAATGTCAGTTATATTAGCTAAGAGGCTAGAAAGCATGGGCTGTGACTTCTGGTCAAAAGGAGAAGGTGGTATTCTTTAGGGAATTTCTGCTTCAGTTAGGGCTTCAACAATGTGATTAAGTTCAGTCCTGACGAAGGGTCTCGGCCTGAAACGTTGACTGCTCATTTCAATGGATGCTGCCCGACCTGCTGAGTTCATCCAGCTTTTGTACGTGTTGATTTGACCACAGCATCTGCAGTGTACTTTGTGTTGATTAAGTTCTTTAATATTTAGGGGTACTGCAGTTGATGCAGATACCCAGAAAGGCTTCAGTAAGTGAGCATTGGGATGGGTTTTCTTGTGCGACATGGATGGTTATGAATTACAGAGAACAGAAGCTTGTTTGTGTTGCTGTAATCAGTTTTGTGGTGAATAGATGCATATGGGCCCCGTGGTTCTTCATGGATCTAAATTAGAAACATTGATACCTGTCAACTTCATTAGCAATTTGGATTTAGTAGCCAGAGAATTACTTCTGTGCACCTTCAATTTTGCTTCTGGTGTTCGCTTTTATATATCCTTATTATCTTTGTGCCCCCTTTTGGGAATAGCCATCATTTTCTGCATGTGAGCCAATGATATTTAGTTTTATCACTCTGTTGCTTCTCTCTGTCTTTCCACAGACTCTGAAATTTCAAAATGCTTTTTAGCAAGGGTGAGCAGAAAATTCCTCTAGCTAAATATTAGGAAGACCTTTGTCTTTGGTGTCTATCACAAACCATTTCCCTATGTGCTGACAATGTTCCAATCTGTGGTAATTGCCTGACACTGAACCAGGCTGACAACAGTTTTATTTCATTAATAACTCTGAACTGAGTTTCAAACAGTACTTTAACAGCCTCTTTCTACCTCTACTAAAACTCTCATTCTGTCTCATTCCTTTGTATCTCTAGAGCTCATTATTCCAACACTGTGCTGTCAAGCTAAATAAACTTGAACACTCAAAACTCTACTGCACCTATTGTAACTCACACCTCACCTCACTCAGCTAACCCTTCTACCACCCCTCCCCCATCCCTGTTTGCTTGCTGACACGTACTGAATCTCACTTAAGTAACCACTTCATCTTAGAATTCTTAACCTTGGATTAAAAATTTGAAAATCTCCAGTTTTACAATTCTCCCAAATTGGTGGAGTGATGGTTAGGTCACTGGATGGCAACTCAGTGATATGGTTTCAGATTCCACCTAGCAGCTGACAGAATTTAATCAACTGTAATTTGTTAAAAAAATCTATTTAATAATGACTACAGTACTACGGGACTTTTGTAAAAGCTCACAAGTACTTTTATGAATGGATTATTAATGCCTTTCTTGGGAGGAAATCTGTTTTGGCCCATGTGTGACACTAGACCCACAAGGATGAGGCTAATGCTTTATTGCACCATGAAATCACCTAGTATGCCACTCAGTCCAAAAATATATTTCACCACTACATTCTGAAGGACAATTACTTACTGATGGTTAAGAACAGGTGGCCTTACCTATGACACCTCCATTCCAAAAAAAAACAAACTGAAAAAGTAATCAGTCCATCACCAGAAGCCATGTCTTCAGTTCTGGAATTCCCTTCCTTTTATTTTTCACTTCTATTCCCCTTCCTCTGCATCAAAAAAATTCCCTCTTACTTTTCTATTTCCACAGGTGCTGCCTGACAAGCTGAGTGTTTTCAGATTTTTTCTTTACAGAAAAGATTTGCAGGAACTGAATAATTTTGATATTGTAGGCAAAGTAAGATTGATTTTCAATTCTTAATGTTCAGAACAGACAAAATGAATTGGAATAAATTTCAGTAGAAAACAAAGATATGTTGGAGATGGAGCTGTGTGACTTAGTATGATTAAAGGATAAAATAATTGCTGGAACAAGAGCAGATAATGGTGAAAACCATTAACTGTGAGCGTGTGAATCGACCCTGTGGCATTTCAATAGAAAAGGCTGGAAGTTCCATAGAACAATAAAAAGGAAAAGGTTTCACAAGAGACAACAAAATCTGAAAATAAGTTAGATATTTATGATTGTCAACTGACCTTTCAGCTGGAAGCTGGTCAGGTTCTCTTCCAGGACAATGGACAAGCTTCCTAGTGTTTTTCTGAATATCTTTGTTATTTTTTTATTGTTTATCCTTTGCAGCTGTGTGTCTAAATAGAGCAGGCTAATTGTGTGTACAAATGCTTCAAGTTTTCCCCAGCTCTTATTTTTCTGATGGACTGACTTTGGTAAACTGACCTCTACCTTGCTGAGGCCCGGTGACAACTGTCAGACACTTCCTCTTACTTGCCCCTCAAACAGGATCTCACTAAGGAGCACCAGGACATTGTTTCCCACACCAAAACTGACCTTATTAACTCTGGGGTTCTCCTATCCACTGCCGCCAACCTCATAGTTCCCGGACCCCTCACCTCCCGTTTCTACCTCCTACCCAAGATCCACAAACTTGCCTGTCTAGGAAGACCCGTTGTTTCTGCTTGTTCCTGCCCCAATGAACTGATGTCTGCATACCTTAACTCAGTTTTATGCCCCCCTCCCCCCAGTTTAGTGCCTTCCTATTTACATCCGTGACACTTCACATGCTCTTGATCTTTTCAATGACTTCAGGTTCCCTTATTTTCACCATGGATGGCACAGTCTCTATACACCTCCATCCCCCACCAGGAAGGCCTCAGAGCTCTCCATTTCTTTATGGACACCAGACCCAACCAGTTCCCCTTCACCACCACTCTCCTCTGGCAGAACTTGTCCTCACTCTTAATAATTTATCTTCCGGCTCCGCCCACTTACCTCAAGCAAAAGGTGTAGTCATGGGCACTCACATGGGCCTCAGCTATGCCTACCTTTTCGTCAGCTACGTGGAATAGTGTGTCCCAGCTTACGCTGGTATCACTCCCACTTTTCCTACGCTACATCAACGACTGCATTGGTGCTGCTTCCTGCACCACGTGGAGCTCATTGATTTCATCAACTTTGCCTCCAGCTTCCACCCTGCCTTCGGATTTACCTGGTCCATTTCCAACACCTCCCTCTCCTTTCTCAATTTCTCTGTCTCTGTCTCTGGAGACGGCTTATCTACTGATGTCTGCTACAAACCCACAGACTCTCACAGTTACCCGGACTACAACACTTCCCACCTTGTTACCTGCAGAAACACCATCCACTTCTCTCAATTCCTGTCTCTGCCACATCTGCTCTCGGGATGAGGTTTTTCATTGTAGAATAAAGGAGATGTCCTCTTTCTTCCAAGAAAGCGGCTTCCCTTCCTCCACCAACAATGATGCCCTCAGCCATTTCTCATCTATTTCACGTATGTCTACTCTCACCCCATCCTCTTGCAAACCCACCAGAGTTAGAGTTCCTCTTGTCCTCACCTATCACCCCACCAGCCTCCAAGTCCAACAGATAATTCTCCGTAACTTCCGCCATCTCCAGCAGGATCCCACCACCAAGCACATCTTCCCCTCCCCCCACTTTCTGCTTTCCATAGGGATTACTTCCTACGCAACTCCCTTGTCCATTCGTCCCTCCCACCGATCTCCCTCCTGGTACCTATCCTTGCAAGCCGAACAAGTGCTACACGTGCCCTTACACCCCCTCCCTTACAACCATTCAGGGCCCTAAATAGTCCTTCCAGGTGAGGTGACACTTCACCTGTGAGTCTGTTGGGGTCATCTATTGGGCTCACAGTGCGGCCTCCTGTATATTGGTTAAGCCCAACGTAGATTGAGAGACTGCTTCACCGACCACCTTCTCGCCATCTTCCAGAAAAAGCAGGATCTCCCAGTGACAACGCATTTTAATTCCACTTCCCATTCCCATTCCGACATGTCAGTCTATGGCCTCCTCTATTGCCATAGTGAGGTCAAACTCAGACTGAAGGAACAACTCCTTATATTCGGTCTGGATAGCTTCCAACCTGATGGCATGAACATCAATTTCTTGAACTTCCAGTAATGCCCCCCCCTTCACCATTCCCCATTCCCACTTCCCTCTCTTACCTGCCTATCACCTTCCTCTGGTACTTCTCACCCTTTGCTATCTTCCATGACCTTCTGTCTACTCCTATCAGATCCCCACTTCTCCAGCCTTGTATCCCTTTCACCAATCAACTTTCCAGCTCTTTACATCCCCCCCCCCCCCGTTTCACCTATCACCTTGTAGTTCTCCCTCTCCTCCTCCACCCCCCACCACCTTCTAACTCTGACTCCTCTTTATTTTCCAGTCCTGTTGAAGGGTCTCGGTTCAAAATGTCGACTGTATTCTTTTCCGTAGATGCTGCCTGGACTGCTGAGCTCCTCCTGCATTTTGTGTGTGCTGCTCGGATTTCCAGCATCTGCAGATTTTCTCTTGTTTGTTTTTATATATTGCACATTTAGCACAAAGAACACGATGTATTTCTACAGCAGGATTCAGCAATGGTTCTGATAATCAGCATTTGATCTCAAAGGCTTTGTTCATTTAATTACTCTCTGGCTTCTTGCTGATCTGAATTATGGATTTCAAACTTCACCCAAAGACTTTGGCACATAATCTAACAATTCAGTGGAGTGCTGAGGGAATGATGGAAGTGTTATCTTCCAGCTGTGGTTTGAATCGAGAGTCAGTCGACTGTTAATTCATTTCCATAGATGCTGCCTGACCTGCTGAATTCCTGCAGCATTTTGTGTGTGTTGCATCAGTCCACCATGTTAGCTGCTTGTAAAGTAACACTATTCAAAGAGTAGTAAGTCATTAAAAAGTGAGCAGGAAAGCTAAAAGTATAAACAACTATTCATTGTACACAGGCCCGTTGAAGTTTGTTCGAACCTCCATTGCTTCCAGCTGTTTGCCGTTTCCTCTCTTTCCTCTGTAGCTCCAATCTGAATGACCTCACATTATCCTGCTCTGGATTCCATTCACCTAGTTTTGCTCAATTTATTTATACTGACTTGTAACACACACAAAATGCTGGAGGAATTCAGCAGGCCAGGCAGCATCAATGGAAAAGAGTTAGTAGTTGATGTTTTGGGCCAAGGCCCTTCATCAGGACTGGAAAAAAAGATGAGAAGTTAGAGGAGGGGAGGAAGAAGTGCAAGGTGGTAGGTGATAGGTGAAACCGGGAAGTGGTGGCTGGGGGGTGGGGATGAAGTAAAGAGCTGGGAAGCTGATAGGTGAAAGAGGTAAAGGGTTGGAGAAGGGAGAATCTGATAGGAGAGGGTATGAGACCACAGAAGAAAGGGAAGGGAGAGGGGGACCAGAGGGAGGTGATAGGCAGGTAAGGAGAGGAGTTGAGAGAGGGAAACAGGAATGGGAAATGGTGAAGAGGGGGGAAATTACTGGAAGTTCGAGAAATCAATATTCATACCATCAGGTTGGAGGCTACCCAGACTGAATATAAGGCGTTGTTCCTCCAACCTGAGTGTGAAGTAGATCAAAATCATAATTACAGACATTCCACTCACCATTACTTCTCTTACATCATCCACAGTTCTGTTATGTTCATCAGACTTGACCTATTCTTTACATATCCATGCTGATTAACTAAACAATTTAAAGTCATTATCTTAAATACAAACCTTTAAAATTTCTGTAAATCATTTCCTCGTTCACCTCTCTTAAACAGTTGAGTAACATGTTCAACTTTTCACCTTAACCGAGGGAACTGCAAAAAAATATAGTAAGAGCATCTAAATCTTTCTCACCTACTTCCTTGCAAACACTGGGGTGAAAACCGCCTGGTTTTAGGGATTTGTCATCTAGTTTGCCATTGTTCCCTTAATCACTATTACGTAGGCAGGTCCCTGTCACCAATTCATTATTCATTTACTCAGGAGTTCCAAAAAGCTCTCCTCTACTTTTGTACAGTGGCATTTTTCTGTTTTCTTATTTATAAATTCACCATCGTCCATTTTTATGATATCAGCTTACACCCGACTACCTGCTCTCTGTGGCATTTGCTATCTGTTTTGAAAGCTCTACACCTGTAGTTTTCTGTGGACTTTGAGTTTAAACTGGCCGTGTGTATTTAATTTTTTTTGCCTTTTATCCAGTCCATGCAATTTTTGCTTCTGTGAAAAACAATGACACTGAAAATGGTCAGTGTGTAAAAGAGGTGGTCAAAGTGATAGTATTTATGTTGTTACTCTACAGTGTCACTCCCCAATCTCCTAACTCCACTGTTACTCTTTGATTCACATCCCAGTGATTAGTGTATTATTTGCACATAAACTTATTTTTCTTTTCATTCATAGATTCCTAAACTCAGGCCTTACCCTTCGCGGCAGCACAATCGCAAGAGTGTATTTGATCACAGGTTTTCGGTTGCTCCGCACCTCTCGCAGAATTCTAATCTCAAGCCAAGTGTTGTGCCAGTAAGGATTGCCAATCTGTCAAATGCCAACGTGCCAACTGCAGCAAAGATCAAATTCCCACTCAACTATCATTCAGGTGACTCTTAATACGTTTAATGCTAACTCTCTTCCCTATTTACCGCCTCTGTTTTAAAAAGTTACCTCTGTTATCCCCTCTTTTCCAATGGTCCACAGAGCAGGAACATAAGGAACACAAATCAGATATTCACGACTATATAAAAATTTAAGTATTAATAATGGATCATTGCTCAGTTGATTTTTAAATCTTCTGATTATCATTCTAAATTCCCTTTTTGAAAAGAAAATTCTTAATGTTTAAGTTAAAAATATCCCATGTGCTCTGATGCCTGATGGGTGAGCTGGTTCTAGATTAAGTTACTGATTTTCAAACCTCGGTATACCTAGTCTGAGGTGTAAAGTTGCAGCTTCTGATCTCTCTGCTGATATCCTTGCAAATATACATGCATATTCATGTTGACCATGGATATGTAAAAAATCAAAAACCTCAGGATAAGATATTAATATTTCTCGTGCCAGTGGGTTGTGAGCACTTGCTTGAGACTGCCTTGGTGTTAGGAGTGGCATAGGGATGACACACAGGGGTTTCAAGTGGCCACCCTCCTTTCTCGATGTTATTTCGATTAGCCCACTATATCCCCAGAGGGCTTGACGATTAATCCCCCTCCTCCCCCCAATTTGTCTTCCCATTCTCTTGATACTATCTTGGAGGTCAGGAGAGGTCTTTTTGCTTGACCCAAAGCCATTGACTGCTTTTTTCACCTGCCTCTGATGATTTGCAGTACAGTCTGACTATGGATTCCTAGCTCCTTCAGCAGCTCAATGGTGGATGTTCACTCAAGGCAGAACTTTTCCCTCCCGGGAGACAAATGCTGCTGGTGTCGGGGCATTAGTTGATCCAGGGGACGGGGAGTTGGTTGCTGTCCTCTTGGTCTCGATCGGCACTGCCCGACTCTTCAAGACCTGGTTGTGATGCCACGGGTATCTGGCTTGGTGTGAGGCTGCTTTTGCAGCTTGCCGGGCGTGCTTGAGGGTTGCTGGAATTGGGCACAGGACACCATTTGGGTCCTCACAGAACCACTGGTGGAGATTTTTCTTTTGTGTGAGGGAAGTGCATCATATGTAGCTCTGATGAGAAAGCTGTTTGCTTCCATCTGCCGTATGTCCTTCCAGTTGATTTTCTCCTCTCACTGATTTCCCACCACATCCATTGCCCCTGCTTAGCCAGGGAGGTTGTTGCACAGGGCGACTGAGGGTGCAGGGCACCGGCACGTCGACTGAGTTGGGGATGCTGGCGTAGACGTGAACGTAGAACAGCAAACTGGAGGAATCTTGACAAGGAGACGGGATTTACAGGGACTATCTTGAAACTGGAGCTAATCAGGGAGAAAGGAGCGTTAAAGGGGAGCAGCCAACCAGAACCATGACAGAGATAACCTTTGCACCTCTGTCAGTCTCTTCTTTTTGCCGCACATCCTGGACAGTCACCTTCCTTCGCTCTGGAATTGTGGCCTTGTGCCAGGTGGGTCCATTTGCTGCCAGACCAAAGCCACCCCTGCCCTGTTAGATTTGCCCCACAGTGTCTCTATGCCTAAGGGCTGCAGTTGCTTGCTGCAGTGCATCAGCCGGGGTCCATTTCCACCCAGATGATGAAGACAGTGCAGGGTTACTGATGGTATTGCCGCATAAGTTTTTGTGTGTCATCTGTAGACACACCTGTTGAACATTTGAATTCCCCTGTAAAGCCAAACAATGGAAGTTCAAGGACTCCATTACCGTAGAGACTGATGTTACTGATACACCTTGGGACCCTGAGCCACTTCTTTACAAACAACTTGGTGATTCGCTTGAGCTTCTTCACGGTTGTTAGTGGGACCTCATAGACAGTGAGTGGCCACATCACCCGGGATAGGAGTCCAAATTGTAAGCACCAGAGCTTCAGACTTCCAGGCAGCATGGTCTTGGTGATATTATCCAGGCCATTGGCGATGTGTTGCACCTGCTCTTTGTCCGTGAGGCTGGCGTGGTACCATCTACCCAGGCTTTGGACAGGCTGTTCAGACACTGCTGGAATTGGGTCATCGCCCATGAAGAGCTTTATGTCTTTAAGCATTCCCTTGACTATGGAGATGCTTCACCACTTGCTGGGTTTGATTTTCATTCTGGCCCACTTGATGTTTTCCTGCAGCTTTCCAAGTATTCGCTTGGTAGTATTGTTATATTGTCCTAATGGGGGGAAGACGAAGGCCAGCACTTGTTCTTTCATCACCTACCATCCATCTTGAAGCCTTGATAATGACCTCCATGGCCATGGTGAACTCCAGGGGTGATATAGTGCAACCTGCCATAATGCCTACTTCCAGTCTCTGCCAGGTTGTGGTAAAATCTGCTGTTGTGAAACACAATTGCAGGTCTTGAAAGTACAGCTTCACCAGAGATGCGATGAGTTCTAGTACCCAGAAGAAGTCAAATGCTTCTCAGAGGAATCTGAATGATTGTGTTCACTTATTATTTAATCTGGAATATTACATCACCTTTGAGTTGTAATACGGTAAATATCTCATTGCCAGAGGTGCTGCTGCAGCACCTTACCATTGCAACTGCACCTATCTGCTAGTGTCTCCTTGCAGGATATTAGGAGAGGGCTCCAATTTCACCAGAGCACCAACAGGAGAAACAGGTGGGAAGGGAAGCAGGAGAGGGGGAGGTTGATGATGATGTTGACCACAGCATGCATCTCAGAGGCTGGTACTACAATGGATGAGTTGACTAGTTCTGTGTGTCATAGGGAAAGACTTCTGTCAATATGGCAGGAGCAGAGATATGATCCACATCCAACTTCATCCAGACTAATGTCCTGTCCAGAGTATGTAGTGACTTTAATTTGGGAACAAGAGTGAAGACAACAGGAACCAGATACATGTGGATTGGAGTCTGGGAGCTTGGTTTGTTGCTGGTCTGGTGGTTTGATACTGTATTATAGTGGTATTTTGATGTATCTATTTGTTGAGATACAGTGTGTAATAGGCCTTTCCAGCCCTTTGAGCCATGCCGCTCAGCAATGCCCCTAATCCTAGACTAATCATGGGTAAATTTACAATGACTGACTAAGCTACCAACTGGTACGTCTTTGGACAGTGAGAGGAAACCAGGGCACCTGGAGAAAACCCACACGGTCATGGGGAGACCCTGTAAGTTCCTTACAGGCAGCTGTGGGAATTGAACCCAGGTCGCCTGTGCTGTAAAGTGCTGTGCTTAACACTATGCTACCATGCCGAAGACTGCAACATATTCTCCCCAGTCTTCTGAGGGTTTGCCTTGAGTGCAGGTTTAAGATATTTATGATCTTCTGAGGAGTCAACTCATCGCAGCCAGTCAGGCAGCAGGTTATCATAAGCAACCACCAGAATGTACCTTCACTCGGCTGTATATAAATGCCTGAAAACAGCCTATCAAAGGAAACATCTTTCATGAGTTATAAGGACAAAATGAAAGGGAGTATCTTTCCTGCAACCTGACATCAACTTCAGGAGAAGACACTGAGATATAGGGTTGGGTGACTAAAACAGGTTTATTCCTTATCTATTTCCATTTGCTTTGTTACAAAACAAGTTTAACATTCAAATACATACTATTTTTGCCATATGGCATCGCAGAGTCAAATAGTATAAGAACAGGCCATTCAACTCAGCATGTCTGTGCCAAACATGAAACACTCCATCTACATTAATCATCACATTCTCATCAACTTACTCTCAATTGTCCTACCGCTTAATTACCAAGGATAACTTACAATGGCCGATTGACATACTAAACAGCATGTTTTTGCCATGTGTCAACAAATTTATTTTTATTTTCATTCTATTTATTTATTATTGTTTTTATATATTTCTTGTTGTAACTTCTTATAGTAGTTTTAAAAATGAATTGCACTATACAACTGAAGCAAAACAACAAAGTTCACATCTGTCAATGATAATAAAACTGATTCAGATTCTGATTTATCGATGGAAACCCATGCTGTGTTAAATCCACAGAGACGTGATCCAAGGTCAGGACACAAGCTGGGTGTCTGGAACTCCTGGCCAGTAGCACCAGACCACTGTGCCTTTCCTTGAATATATAGGGTTGTCACAGTTGGCATCCTTGTATCCTTGCAGAGATCACATTTGTTATCTCAACCATGGACAGTGAGGGATTCTCTTCCTTTAAAGGAAAAGACTTTATTTCAACAGAACGTACAATTATAAAATAATTAGATCAATGCCATACTTGCCAATTATTACAGCAATGATTGTATATGACCGGTAATGCAATATTGATTGCTGTCTTCTGATTTTTTTTTCTCCCTTTGTTGGCTTGCTCTTGCAATGACACCTTCTAAGGGGGGGGGGGGGGGGACTTCTAGGAAAGCATGTAAAATATGACACGGTGTCATGGTGAGTTGAAATGTCTGCTCTGTTGCTCATTTCGTAGTAGCCATGCTTTATGCTTGAGTTTGAACACAGCAGGAATTGCTGAGAGAAAATTAGTTTAGAGAGCTTGCTTGTGCAATAAGTCTGACATAATACTGACCACATCCAGTCCTATCAAGCAGAAAGGAACATTATGTTTTTACCAATGATCATTCATCCATTCTGTCTTTTTATGCACTTTGAAATTATTATTTGGTACAGTGGCTTAAACTGGGAGTTCCATTAAGGATTTCTCATTAATGAATGCGTGTGAACTTCATTGACTTGAAATCTGAATTGTTATTGTGCTTCCAATTTATTGCATGGCAATCATATCAATATATTTTGATATGTATACCCTTAACTGCATTAACTATGATGATGACCAACTGGCACCAATATTGAGCAACAGTGAAAAGGGCTCAAGATCTCAATCAATATTCCAACCTCCAGATTTATTTGTGCAGATGCCATAGTTCTTGAAGCAAGGAGACACGTTTCATGGAATACAGAGATCTTATGTGAGCCATTCAAGTAATCTGATCAGGGATTCATTCAATTATAATTAGTATAATCCTACCCAGCAGCATATAATGGAAAATTATGCATTGTCTGGACCCTCTTTAATTAATGGTGTTCTTTGCCAGTGTTAAGGATTGGATTGAAAGAACGATAATTCAGCAGAAACCTTGTGAAAAATGCCTCCCCATGAGAGAGTTTGTTACATCCTGTGTGGACAATGCTCTGCTTCTTGGCTAATATGAGAGGTGAAGCTGATGATATTGAGTTGGGATATCCCTCAGTAGCCCTCGTCATCCTCCTGCTTCTCTTGCTCCAGCAGGTCTTCACACCCTGCACACTGGACCCAGAACCTGATGCTCTTCCTGCAGTGGCTGTGTCTTTGGTTGTGTAGGTTATGCAGCAGAGCTTACAGCACAAAGAAGTCGATGCACCTGATCAGTGCATTCTCTGTGACACTTCGAACGGATGTAGTCAATGGAGTCTCATTGCTTTCTGTTGTCTATTTAATATTTGAGTTATATTATAAATGCCATCCTCCTACCACTGCAACTATTGCAGTTGGAATCTGAACTAGTCTGAGAATTTAGGGAAGTGTAGCACTTGTCTCCTAGGATCAATTGTTCTGGGATATAGTGATAATTGAAAATATTTGCCAATGTGGACACCCTCAGAGTGAAGCTGTTGCCAGAAAACATGGCATTGCAGGATTGACCATCAAGAAGCTCTTCCCATGATTATCAGCAAGTCATACATTAAAGAAATAGATTACAAGGTCCCGTTTATTCATGAGAGCACTAAAATGGCCCTGAGGCCAAACAGTGGCTAACTTAATTCCAAGTAAGCCAGATATGCTGGCATATCTCAGCACCTTACTAAAATCAACAGAAGAAATAGAGAACCTTTCTGATTCCACAGCGTGCAGATAGTTCAGAGACTGGGCATAGAGCTGCTGCTGCTATCTGAAAAAATCCAGTGGCAAGGGAGGTAAGTCACCATGACTAAGAACTCTATGTATAGGTCAATTTAAGCATGATAGCATGGCTAAAGATCATGTTGTTAGATGCTATCTCTATTGTAACATCTGTAGAAAACCTGTGGAAAAATCCCTCTAATCCTTCTAGTAATTACTTCAAATTACCTGGCATTTGACCCTCTGCCAAGGGAGAAAGGTTCTTGCAATGAAACACCATAGAATCAATGAAAATCTGCACACAACAAGATGGACAAACAGCCAATGTGCAAAAGACAACAAGCTGTGCAAATAAAAAATAATAATAATAAATAAATAAGCAATAGATATCAAGAACAGGAGATGAAGAGTCCTTGAAAGTGAGTCCATAGGTTGTGGGATTAGTTCAGTGTTCGGTGAGCGAAGTTGAGTAAAATTATCCCCTTTGGTTCAAGAGCCTGATGGTTGAGGAGTAATAACTGCTCCTGAACCAGGTGATGTGGGTCCTGTGGCTCCTGTACCTCCTGCCCAGCCAGACTATTCCAGCCTGGGGACCATGTCTGGCTGTCCTTCCAAGATCTGCTCCTGCGCACTGACTCCCACGAGCTCTCACCCCGATTCATCGGTCTCTTTAAGATTACCCATCGCATCAACCCAGCCAGTGACCATCTCCAGCTGCTCTCTCTCTCAGGATCGCACCCACCTGCCATGTGTTCTGCCTCAAGCCCATTGTCCATGGACCACTCAACCCACCTGAATCTGCATTTCTGGAACCAAGGATGGTGGAAGGTGGTCCAGTACACGTGGTTCGCTGGTTGATAGATTCACGTCATTGTGGATGGGGTGTGCAGTACCTGGTTGTCTGGGAAGGGTATGGCCTGGAGGAAAGGTCTTAGGTGCCATCCGATTTTTCTTGGATCCATCACTCATCAAGAGGTTCCACCGGACCCCTCTTGATTGTCGGGCGCTGACACTGGTAGGCTCCTCTTGTTCTCCACCCAGCTACCAGGAGCTACCTGTTTTCAACTCATCACCTGCAGACTATTTAGACCAGTGGTTCCCAACCTTTTTTTGGCCATGCCCCACCTAATCACCTCTAAAATCCTGATACCCCCTGTGGTGATATATAATTTTTATTATTCAAAAAGTGAACTCCTATTCACCTGGAGGAAGCCTAAAAGACCATTAACTTGGTTTAAACAAGCTTCCAAAGAACATGGCATTCATGAAAGAGAAAAATAAAAGAACCAAAGGACTGTTAAAGTTCTGAGGAAGAAATTACTAAGAAATTGTAAAAAAAAAAGAACATTAAGTGATATTAAAATAATAATAATAAATAAATAAAACAATGCCGATTCGTTTCTACAGCATACAAAGACAGATACACTGTTTAAAAGAGATGACGCAATGTACACACCTTCACACCACCAGGAACCGAAAGCTACTGCAAAAAGCAGCATTGGCGCGACCTCGTACGAGTTTCTTACGCGTTTGGACTTGTTCATTCGTTCCTTCCTACATCAGTCAATTCATTAATTTAATTATGAAAGCCATTTGATGGTTGTAATGATGGTGATACACTATATATACAGTACATACGCAATTACACATGTACATACATACAAGTTTTTTATGTATGCATACTGTATATACACATATGTATTAACTCGCACACACACTCATACTCACACAGACTTACTAGAAAAAAATCACTGTTAATAACTCATTCTCGAATTGCCCCCCTTAAAAATCAAATTACCCCCCTGTGGGGCGTACGCCCCACGTTGGGAACCATTGATTTAGACCAAGCTCTCATCTACAGTCCCTTGTGCACACATCGATCAAGCCAGCCTCAAACACTTGCTCCAGGCCTTCAGCTACCTTGTTGCATTGTATCTGTTCTCTCTTATTTTGTGGCCCTTCGTGGCCAGATATTTTGCAGTTTATTATTAAAGTTATTGCCCACTGATATATCATCTCTGCTGTGCTGTGTTTGGGTTGAGCCTCCTCCACATTTCCTGACACCTACTTCCTGTAGGCTTTTCCATTCAAGAGCATTGGTGTTTCCTTACCAGACCATGATGCATCCAGTCAGTATACTCTCCAACAGATGTCTATAGAAATTTGTCTAAGTTTTCGTTTACATTCCAAATCATTGTAAACTTCTAAGAAAGTAGGGGAGCTGTTGTGCTTTCTTTATAATGACGTGTGTATGCTGGACCCATATTTCACAAATTTCCCATTATATATGGCAGAGATAATAAACCTGATTCTGATTTTAGACTTCTACCTTAGGCCACAAACTTATCAATCACCCCTCGTATATGGCAGAGATAATAAACCTGATTCTGATTTTGAGTCTCATCCTTCCTACAATGCAGTGACCAGAACAGTATGCAACACTTGGACCCATCCTAGCTGGCATCCAGCATCACCTCCCTGCTCTTAGCTTCTATGCCTCAACAAAAAATAAAAAGCATTCTCTGTCCTGATGAAGGGTCTCGGCCCGAAATGTCAACTGTTTACCCTTTTCCAAAGATGCTGCCAGCCCTGCTGAGTTCCTCCAGCATTTTGTGTGTGTTGCTTGGATTTCAAGCACTTGCAGATTTTCTCTGATTTGTGAAAGCATTTTGTGTGTCTTTTTAGCTAAGTTATCGACCTTCCTGTTTCATTTAACTGTACACAGGATCCCTCTGCTCCTCTGCTCCTCCACACCATTCAATATCATGCTATTTATTATATATTCCCTTGGCATGCTAAACTTCCCCAAATGCATTCCCTTGGCCTTCCCTCTATTATCCACCATATGAATTTAAGCTTTCCTTATCACAATCAATGACACAGCCAATATTTTGATCTACAATCTTCCTTATCATGTTCCCTACATTTAGGTCAGATTCATCAATATACTGATAAAACCAAGGGGCAAATCATTGAATCCTGTAGAACCCCACCATTAGTAGCCTTTGGATAAAAAAGCACGTGTTAGCCGAGGGCTTCCAGCCATAGAGGCAGTTTTAAATCTTATTTGCCACCCTTCCTTTGATCCAATAGCCTTTTTTTTTCTGACAACTCTGCCATTTGGAACTTTGTTAAACTCCCTGTAGGACAGGTTATATTAAATGCATTCCATCATTGACCATCCTTGTTCTCTCCCTAAACCATGAAATCTCTTAACTTTTCTTTAACAAGTTCATGCTGACCGTGCCTGATTAATCTGTGCCTTTCCAAATGCTGTACGTTCCTAAGAATGGATTTCCACAACATTCCCATCACCAAGTTAAACCAACCGCCCTGTAATTACACATTTATCTCTTCCTCCCTTTTTAAATACTGGAATAGTGTCAATAATCCTCCAATCCCCCTGGCACTGCTCCTATGGCCAGTGCAGCCTGAAAAAATATAGTTGGAGCCTTTGCAATTTCTTTCCATGCTTCTCTTAATAGCCTGGGATATATTTCATTTGTGCTTCCTGTTTTTTTCCCCAGAAATGATAAGAACATAAAAAATAGGAGCAGAAGTAGGCCATTTGGACTGCTGAGCCTGTTCGGCCATTCAAGTAGATCATGGCTGGTCTGGCCGTGGACTCGGTTCCATGTTTTCCCATAACCCTTAATTCCCCCACTAGGCAAAATCTATTTAACAGTGTCTTAAATGTATTTAATGAGGTAGCGTCTACTGCATCTCTTGGCAGAGAATTCCAAAGATTCCAGAGAAAAGCAGTTTCTCCTCATTTCCATCCTAAATTTATTCCCCCCCAAGTCTTGAGGCTATGTTCCCTAGTTCTAGTCTTACTTAGCAGTGGAGACAACTTTGCTGCTTTTATCTTATCTATCCCTCTTGTAATCGCTTAAGTCACTTAAAAATCCCTCTTTTTGGATATTTAGCATTTTGCACTGGTTCAGCTTAAATATAATGTCAGCATTACCTCCCTATTCTGTGAAGGCACTATCAAAATAATCATTAAGAACTTTGCCCACATCTTTCATCACAGCTCCCTTTTTAAGCAAGTACGAGGAAACGGATACTAATATAGATACAATGAAAAATTACAGATAATCTAACAATAATCTTTGATGATTTTCAGGTGAGAGCCAGTTGCAGAAGATTGAAGTGAGTAATGCCGTGTCGAGTACCATCCACCAGATAAATGCAGAAGGGAATAAAGGGCTGCTCTTGCAGAAGCAAGTCCGAGGTCAGATATTCATACTTGTATGAAATAACAGATGCACAGTATGAACAAAACATGCAGATGTGGATATCTGCCCATTCAGCCCCTTAAACCTGCTCCAATAAGATCAAGCCTTCCACTTTCCTGGTGCATCCCCTCTGCAATATTGCCAGTGTAATATAGTTGATGTATAATGTTTTCACAGAGGTGCCATTGTCGCCTTGCTCTTGTATTCTACGTCCTGGATAATGAAAGCAAATATCCTGTATTTCATCTCAATCACTTTATCTACCTATCCTGAATTATATTCAATACAATCCTTCTGTTTCTCAGTAGTTCCTAGGGTTCTAATATCCATTGCACATTTCCTAGCATTACTAGTCCTTTCACTTCTATCTGTTATCTCTCTGTCCATCTTACTTTCATTTCGTAGCTGAAAAATAGACTCCCCATTGTCCCTCACACCAAACATTTGTGCAATCTATAAACTTACTAGTCACACGTACCACATGCATATCCACATCATTTATATACAAGCTGCAGAGGGCTCAGCACTGATCCCTGTGGTGCTGTACTGATCACAGGCTTCCAACTGTAAAAGCAGCCCTTGATCAATTTTAGATCCAACTTATTAAATTGCCCCGGATCCCACGGACTAGAATATTTTTGAACCAGTCTTCCATGCAGGACCTTGTCAAAAATTCCACTGACATCCACATAATCTATATTAACAGTACTTTCCTTAATGGAGCCATGTGGACTATCTCTGATGAATCCCTTACCTCTCCAAATTGCAAATCAGTCCTGCCCCATAGGAGATGTTTCTCATATTTCCCTACTCCTGAGTTAGATGCACCAGGCTTTAAGTCCCTAGCTTATCCCCTCTTGAATGAAGATATTACATTTGCTGCACTCTGCTAATAGATTTCTGAATGGTCCATGAAGACTACCTTATTATTTGTTTCTTTTAGAATCAAAATCAGGTTTAATATCACTGGCCTATGTCGTGAAATTTGTTAACTTTACGGTAGCAGTACAATGAAATACATGATAATTAAAAATAGAGAAAAAAACTGAATTACAGTAGGTATACATGTCTTTTAAATAGTTGAGTTAAAATAAATAGTGCAAAACAATAGTGAGGTAGTGTTCATTGGTTCAACGTCCATTTAGAAATCGGATGACAGAGGGGAAGAAGCTGTTCCTGAATCACAGAGTGTGTGCCTTTAGGCTTCTGTACCTCCTTCCTGACAGTAACAAAGAGAAGAGGGTATGTCCTGGGTGGTGGGGGTCTTTTATGATGGATTCTACCTTCCTGAGGCACTGCTCCTTGAAGATGTCTTGGATACTACGGAGACTGGTACCCATGATTGAGCTGACTAATTTTACAAGTTTCTGAAACTTACTTCAATCTTGTGCAGTAGCTCGCCCCCGCCCCATACCAAATGGTGATGCAGCCAGTCAGAACGCTTCCAAAGTACATTTGTAGAAGTTTTTGAGTGTTTTAGTTTACAAACCAAACCTCCTCAAACTCCTAATAAAATATAGCCACTGCCTTGCCTTCTTTATAGTTGCATTGATACGTTGCATCCAGGTTAGGTCCTCAGAGATCTTGACACGCAGGAACTTGAAATTGCTCACTCTCTGCATTTCTGATCCCTATATGAGGTTGGCGTTCCCTCGCCTTACTCTTTCTGAAGTCTACAATCAGCTTGCTGATGTTGAGTGCAAGTTTATTGCTGCAACACCACTCAACTGACTGGTATATCTCGCTCCTGTATGCCCTTTTGTCACCATCTGAAATTCTGCCAACCATGGTGGTATCATCAGCAAATCTACAGATGGCGTTTGAGCAATGGCCAGCCACACAGTTATGGGTGTAGAGAGAGTAGAGCAGTGGGCTAAGCACACACCCCTGAGGTGTGCCAGTGTTGATTGTCAGAGAGGTGGAGATGTTATTTCCAATCTGCACAGATCGTGGTCTGCACTTTCATTGCACTATTTATTTATTTTATAATTTATAGTAATTTTACATCTTTGCACTGTACTGGAGCAGAAAGCAACAAATTTCACATTATATTTTGATTCTGATCCTGACTCATCTAACATCTCTTCTTTGGCTAGAGATATGAAAACATCTTGCAGTGCCCCAAAAATCACCTCCCTTACCTTCCACAGCAGTCTAGTATATATTTCATCATGCCTTGTAAATTTGTGCAACTTTAAGCCTAATAACACATCTAATATCTACTCATTTTTAATTGTAATTTGATCAATAATTCCACCATGCCCCTCCCTGAATTCTCCACCTATCATGTCCTGTCCCATAGTGAATACAAATCAAAAGCATTCATTTAAGACTTTGTCTATTTCTCCAGCTCCCACACAGATAGCCATTGTGCTCCCTAATAGGTCGTACCATTATTGCCATTAATACTCTTGTAACGTACTTTTCTATTTTCCTTAATCTTGTCCAATAATGCAATTTCATCTCCTTCTTTACCATGCTAATTATTTTAAGTACTTCCCTACACATGCTATACTCCTGTAGAGATTCACTAGTTTTCAGTTCTTTAAACTTGCCATATACCAACTTTGTTTTCTTAATTTTCCTTCTGATATTTAACCGTATGTACCCCTACAACTGTGCATCTACTCTGTGCCCATTGTGTTGCCCGCTCCGTGCCAACTCTCCTCCACAGCTCTAGCAAACCTCTTGGGAGGGATGCGGGATCTGTTCTGGTCCGGATGCAACTTGTCCATGTAATACACTCCCCATTTTCCCAGAACAAATCCTAGTGATTACATCCAATGCCCTCCGTCCTGTAACATCTCTTTAGCCACATATTCATCTGACATATTTTCCTATTGCTATGTCCATTGGCATTAGGAGTCATCCAGAGATTATAACCTTAGGACCTGCCTTTTAATCTGCTCCCTAGCTCCATAAATTCAAGTTGAAAGACCTCTCCCAACAATTTACCTATGTTGCTGGTATTGTTGTGAACATTGACTTCTGAATGTTTACCCTTCCCGGTTAGGATACTTTGTAATAGTTCAGAGACATTCCTATTGCTTGCAAGTGAGTGGGACACGCCATCTTAGATTCACATCTAGGTCCATAGAAGGACCAGTCCAATGAGATACCAGCCAGATTACCAATGGGTGCTATTACAGGGTATAAATCTACTTCTCATATGTTACTGTACAATCTCAACCAAGGAATAATAAGAAAGTTGATGATGTGGGAAATGGATTTGGAACTGGGGACTGTTCTGAAATGAAAGTTGGGATTTTCCTGAGAGCAGTACAAATCAGATAAAATTCAAACATACTAAACAGCCTAAACATGATATAGGTGTATCATGCTCCATTCCTCTTCATGGGTTTAAAGGACTTTGACTTGCTTATTTATCTCCTCCTTTACACTGATGCATCGTTAATCAACAACATCAATGAATATGATGCAGCAATGGCAACAGTTGTCCAAGTAACTGAAAATAAACTGTGTGGTGTCAATCTTTTCGTTCATGCTCCACAAAAAAAAATCTCATTGCATTCATTTAATCTTAATTTGTTAGCATAGTTGTCCACTGTGGCCTTTCCTAACTTCCCTTTCAAAGTTTTAATGATGCTGAATGTGCCTTGTGGTTGCATCCGGGGCGTAAATAAGCTTCTGACAATTTCCCTAATTGTTGTGGTTATGACTTATTATTTTGAACACATCACAATGGAAATATCATATATTTAATTATCTATCAAACCCTTGCACAATTTTAGTTCATCATTTTCCACTCTGGAGCAGAAGATCCCAACCTGTTCATTCTTCAGCAGTACGAAGAGTAATGAGTTGGAGTCTAAAGTCAGAATGACCTCTCTGGCAGTTAGCTTCCAAATCTTCAAGACAGGAGTCGACTCTGTAGCCCTTGAGCCTCCTCTGACATTCAACAAAATCAGGGCGAAGAATCTCTATCAAGTCCATCCATTTAATAATTCCCTCTGTGCTCAAATAGTTTTTCATCTCAGCCTTAAATATATTTATTAACCAAGTACCTACTGCACTGTGAGATGGAAAATTGCAAAGGTTCCGTTATCCCAGTCATCTTCAGTGGTTCCTGCTTATTTTGAGAATTGCATCTTTTAATTCCAGATAATGTCTCTCAGTCTCTACCTTGTCAGACTACTGAAAGTTATTACCTCTTATTCCCCTAACCATCAGAAACCATAGATCCATCCCACTGGCTTTCTTCTCACGGGGCAATTTTGTCCTGGAATTAGTCGAGCAAACCTTCATCCCACTTCTGTAGGGCAAATACAGCCTCCCTTAGGGAAGAAGACCAAAATTCTACAAAATGTTTCTACTATGAGCTTGCTTATGTGCAGATCTTGCATTTAAACTAACCTCTGCAGGAGTAAAGTGACAGCACAATGAGTCACATCTTCCTACTGATTCGTCCTAGCTTTTGCTGAGACCTTTCTCAGGATGTCTTGGTCCATGTGTGAAAAGCAGGGTTCCCATTTCTGTGTCTGTGAAACAGAATTATGGCTGAGACTGAAGCAGCTTAGCCATATCTCTATTTCTGTGTTTGTCTCTGGAGCTCTCCAAGCTGTGCAACAATGTGTCTGTCAGCACTCAGACTCAGGGATCAATTTGTTTTAACGTGATGTGAATTTGCCCTGTTGGTACTGGTGCATTGGATTCTAGAAATTATTCACAGGTTAAAGTGTGCTAATGAGTGAAAAATATTGGAACTAACACTCCTTATAAGCTTAAATCCTTGTATAAAGTGAACACACAGAAAATCGCTTAGTGATGACATCTGAGGCAAGGTATTGTGAGTCTCCAGAATAGCCTTACTGTAGGATCTGTTGTTAAGTGAGTGCTCTGGTGAAATGGAGACTGACTGGCTGGCTCCATTTTGTTTTACACTGAGGTTAATGTGTTGCCATTATATTTGCTGATATTTGATACCAAACAAAACACATTTTAATTTGTTTCTGATTACTCACAATAATTTGACTGAATAATGAATTTTAATTTGATTTTTTTTTGTATATGGCATCTGCAGACCTTTGTCAGGGTTTACTCATAAATATATGTCCACGCCACACAAGTTCAAACTTCTTCCCACATGAAGGAGTGCTGCAATTTCATTCCTGCAGTTAATGAGATCTTTGTGAGGCATCGGCACAGAATAACCTTTACAGCAGCCAAATGGCAACTGACAGCCATGAATCTTTTATAACCCCCAGAAGTTAGATTAATGTTTAGATTACAGCAGATTTAAATGTGAAATATTGATCAGATTAAACATAAAGCAAAGGAACTGGTACAGAAAGTGAAAGGCTGCGAATTGCTCACTGTTATTGATGAGCCTAGGCTGTTGCCTTATTCATTTTTATTACCCGAATTCTCGTTGAGTTTGAATCAATGCAGCAGAGGGTAACCACAGGTTAAATAGAAATAATTTATTCAGTCTTAGTGAATGGGGAGGGGGGGACAAAAACAGAATTTATGACTGAAATGTCCATAAGTTTGGCTTTCATTTTTTATTTGTAACAGTGGCTTGCCTGCTCTCCACTTGACATGTTAACATTTGAACAGTTTTATTTGGTAATTGCTTAGCCAAGTCGATGCAGCAGCCAGCTTCTGGGAGCCAAGGCTTACTGAGCTAACTCAAACCTCACCACAAGTATTCATGCTTTTCCTGTCCCATTTGGGACTACAGGCTCTGACAGCACAACAGTGCAGGAGTGTATTAGGGCCAGCTCCGCTCTCCAGAACTGTGTCTCATGCTGTTTATACCTGGAGCAGCATCAATGTTGAGAAGTCTTCTGCCTGACTCTAAACAGCATTCTGACTTAAAGGTGAAATGAGTCCAGTGGAGGGAAAGGTGTAACCAGAAAGGAATAAAGATGTTATTATATTTTTTGACTCCTATTCTCTTGTCATGTCCAAGCCTTAGTTAATATTTTTACTGCTTTATTTTGCTATTGATTCATAATGAAATTCCATTTAGAAAATTGCTCATTTAATAGTTTTTGATGGTACATTGATAAGGTAAGTTGC
The DNA here is from genome assembly GCF_048418815.1 of Hemitrygon akajei. Classification (NCBI taxonomy): domain Eukaryota; kingdom Metazoa; phylum Chordata; class Chondrichthyes; order Myliobatiformes; family Dasyatidae; genus Hemitrygon; species Hemitrygon akajei. Next base: position 44,473,107 of record NC_133134.1, read on the forward strand.
TATTCTAACAATGGATCTGGTATTTATTTAATGTATGAGAGATCTTTGTTAAATACCTGTAGAGTCTTCTGACAAACAAGAGACACCATGCAACATGTAAAAATATTAGAAAGACAGAGAATAGATCACTGAGTGATGCAGTGACCTGATATGCTTAAATGTAGGTTACATAGTGTTGCTATGGAATGAGATTTCTGCTACATCTTGAGGTAATAATAGACTTGAGGCTGAACACTTGTTTCTAGAAGAACACTAATTCTCTACCTATGCAAGCATCTAGTGAAGGGATATGTTGGCAATTCTTGCCCATATACCCTCTTGATATATAACACTTTAAAACTAGCTTATGAACTAGGGAAGTATGGGGGGTTGTGAGAGATATAATCTTTACACAAAGTGGTGGGTGCATGGAATGCATGTCAGGGGAGGTGGTAGAGGCAGGTACCATAGGGGGCATTTCTTAGATATATGCACATGGATCAAGCCCCATTTACCAATTATCCTTGGATTTCCTGATCTAACATGGTTTCCAACTAAGCAATGGCTCAACTTTAAAATTTTCAACCTGATTTCAATTTTCTTCATGGCCTCATTTGTCCCTGCAATCATCTCCAGCTCAGAATCCTAAAGAATCTGTGCTCCTCCAAATTTAGCTTTAGCATTAAATTTCCTTTGTTGGCTCAAACTCAGGAATTTCATCCCAATTCTCTCGGCTGTTATTTCTGTATTTCTTTTGGTTATCTGTGCCCAGGTATCCATTGTTTTATAGGTATGTTGAAATGTTTTGGCATCTTTAGTAACTTTTTTAAAAAACTTTTTTTATTGCGTTTTCAAGTAATTACAGAATAAAAGTATATGAAAAAAATGTATATTACCCATCCCCCCTCCCCTTAAACCCTCCCCCTAACATCCCTATATATAAAAAAAAGAAAAAAAAGAGTGAAGATTCTGAGCTGTCAGAACTATGCAGTGTTAATGAAATGCAAGTGTAAATGAATGGGATTCTGTTATTGCCTCCTTGTTTTCAATGAACTGGTTACATTTAGCGAGACACCGAACTTGAGATCTGTGAAACTTCCTAATTATCAAGTACTTGGCACAGCTAATCGACATTTAAAATTTAAAATGATATAGGCTGTAATTTAACCTGGGTGGTAGTGTTACTGTAACATGATAGCAGGGAGCTTTGCTTGTGCACCATTCCTGTTATTTAGTTTCATTGACTTCATTGGACCCAAGTATGAGGAGGAGTGTATGACAAGCAGCTGCAGCGTCACTGACCAACCATCAGGTATACTCTCCAATAATTAATAAAGTGCTTTCATACTTCATTAAAATGATTGGTCTGTTGATCATAAGACTATAAACTTTTTGTTTCTGAATTCATGCAGGGAAGAATTGTGTTTGATTCTGATGTCCATTCCTTTTCACGCACACCATGTTCAGAGAAGTCAGAAGCATTACTGTAGGTTCATACTTATAATATCCTCCTTACTAAGCCAACCAGGAAAAGGCATATTTACTCTTTTTAAAAAAGCCTGTTTTCACTCTAGTATATAACCCCCTTATTTAAAAAGAGCTAATACTGGGGTATTGCTTCAACTTTAGAAGTTATAATGAAGAAAGCAAGGGCACACTGTATAAATTAGACCTTTTCTACTATTACAGGACCAGGTTATGGTGCCAATACACAACACCTGCGAACACATCCTGGAAACTTTAAAAAAGGAAGTAATCTGCCTTCCAAGATGACAGATGCAAATTCGCGTAGCAGATCCAAAAAGTGATCGCAAGTAGGAAGCACATGTGCAATATAATGGCTGATTCGTGAAATAAGATGCAAGGATTCAGGAGAAACCTCAAACAAATTTAAACCAGGAATGTGACATCACCTGATCTTATGCTGAACTCCAAATGAATTAATTTGCTAGATTTTTTGATAAAAATATACTGTGATGTTAATTTTTGTATTTTTACAATCCATGGTGCAAATGAATTCATGTAGCATTACTGAAGTTGAGTGAGCTAGACAGTTGAAAAAGAATGCGAGCATGGATGGACTACAAGAAGAGCATGAATTCTAAACTGCTTATGGTGCAGTTCCTTTGAGAGCCATCAACCAATGTATGGATCTTTGGTACAGCAAGAACTGAATTAACTTTGTAGCCATTTGAGTCAAAAATGTCTTTGGCAGATATTAGGATTTACAAATATCTTGTAACAAAATTATAAACTACCTGTTATTTCAAGTTACAATTAGTTAAAGATTTTGAATAAAAAACTACCAAGAGCCTTTTTGTTCTGCTTCATAAAAATAAAAAGTGTTGGTATTTCCTATAGTGTCTTACATCAGACAAACAAATGGTGAGAGTTAATATTTATTTCACTTGAAATAGTTATGTGAATTGTATTCCAATCGATACAATTGATGATGCAAAACAGTGTATGAATAATAATTAATGATGGGAGAGTTGTGAAATAACAATATGATAACTGAAATAACAACTATGTGAAAACTCTGCACATACAACAAATGCATGGCCCATTTAAAAACAGATGCCACTAAAATTTACAGATTTATTGCCTAGGAATTGGATCAATTTGTGCATATTGGAGCTATTTGTGCAGATTTTCCACATGGTGATTATTTCCAGGTTGCTAAGCACCCATCAGGAAATTGGCCCAGACCCCACCATGCATGATTTAACGTCAGTTGTGCAGCTAATTATGTTATCACGTGTACTGTGGCCATCTTCTTAAATTGCTGAGCTATATTGGTTTTTAAAGATGAAGCCTATCACCTTCGTTTATTAATCACAAGAGAATTTGCAGCAAACCCCATAGCAGATTGATGGAGATGAGAATTAAAGTGTCTTTGATGTGACCTCTATTTTAACTACAGTATAATCTTCCCCCAGACTCAATTTTCCAATGGTAAGTGCAAAAAGACATACATCACTTTGCATTCCCATAATGACTCCAGCATCTCTATGCTGTGCCATTCATTACAGCCACTGCAATGTCTGCCAGAATCACTCTGTGTGGGACCTCTCATAGCTTGGGATTAGAGTAGGCAAGATGTGTGGACACACACGTGAGATACAGGGTGATGAATCTGGTAAACATTACAGTACCTTGTTTTGAATTCTTCACTCTTGGGCATTCTCTCACCTCTATCACAGTCCTTACTGTAGCTGGAAGGTACAATCGTAAGCGGAATTCATTACGATCTGACCATCTGCCAGCAACTAGCACTCCAGTGATATGACAGCTGCAACATCTTCATGCAACTTCTGACAGGAACTGAACATGATTCTAGCCTAAGTTTCCATAATGAGACTTTTAACATTCTTTTACCCCAACTAACAAATATTTTCAGGAGATCCAACTGGGCATCAGTGATATTCGCAGCATTTGTTAAGTGCATGAAAAGAGAGTGAATTCCAATTTCCAGGGATATAACATCCTGTGCTGTGGTACTGCTGGATGGTAAGCAGTTTAGTAAGTTGAAAGCATTATAAAAAATGTGATTTCTTTTTAATTGGCCAAGTTTCAATGCAGGGTTTTGCCACTTAAGCGAATAATCTCTTCAAAATGTTTTTATTTTATAACACCAATGACTGTTATGAGCGATCATTCTAAAAAGAGCACTTCCACAGAATTACCAGCAAGAAACACTTTGATATATTTTTGCTTTTCCAAAGAAGAGATAAAGAAAAAGCTTGGATCTCTTTAGTATCTTATGTCTCTCAAAAACAACTGCCAAGTTTTTGCTCATACTTTACTAAATGATCCATAAAATGCTTTGGATGAGTCATTAAACTTTTAGTTGGAAGCAAAAGGACTTGCAACTCCGTGCAAAGAGGAGAATGTAGATCAAGTTGATTTATTAGCCAATATTTATTCTTAATCAATATAATGCTAAAACCATGGTTTATCTGATCATTAGTTCATTTTTTGTGGATCTTTGCCATTCCCATATTGGCTTTCTTATTTCTTTTATTGCAAAAGTAAGCACATTTCATTTACAATTCTAACAGCTTTTAAGTGTTTTCTGAGGTCAGAAGAGGTGCTGTAAAAATTTATGTTTTATTTTATAAGCAATTTTTGATTTGATTTGATTTGATTTGGTCCCCAAAGGATAAAACACTTCATATATGGTCCAGTGAATATGACATTTCAGTGTGTTGGGTAATCACAGGGTGAATTTATATTCTGCTAATTCTATGGTGGAAAATTTATGGTACTCATCTCCCCTAGAGATGCTCCAACCACAATGGTGGTGCACACACAAAGTCTTTCTCCTCCAATATCAATCAATTCACAACAGTTTCATATACATTGCTCATTTTCAACTCATTGTTACTGCTAGAACCATCTGTCTCACCAAGTCATTGAAATAGTGTGCCAATGAAATATTTGTCTTGAAGCATTGTGGGTTGTAGGAAACATGATAGTTAGCTTGCAGGTAGTAATCTGCCAGAAGCAGTGAAAAAACCAATTGCTAGAGGAACATCGCAGGTCAGGCAGCATCTGTGGAGAGAAATGGACAGTCACTGTTTCAGGGTGAGACCCTTCAGATGGACTGAAAGATAGAGGGGAGATAGCCAGCAATACTGGGTATTGCACAGTACACCTCTACAGATGCTGCTTTCCTCTAGAATTGTCTTCTGTATTGCACTACATTTCAAAAATAATTTTACCAGTTTATACATGTTTAGGGACTTCCTTAGGTCAAGAGAGGTGATAGTATTCATTTTCAAACATTTTTGCAAAATAGCATAATTGAACAAATAGGATTTAAGATACAACATAATCTTAAGATAAATAAATCTTATTGCAAGATAATTTTTCTTTTACATTTTGCAATTCTATTTCCTCTGGCTGCATCACAGCCTAGTATGGAAAGACCAATGCCCTTGAACAGAAAATTCTACAGCAAGTAGTGGACATGGCCCAGTCCATCATGGGTAAAGCCCTTCCCACCAATGAGCACGCCTGCGTAAAATGCTGTTGCAGGAAAGTAGCATCCATTATCAGGGACTCCATCACCCAGTTATTGAAGCTGCCATTAGGAAGAAGGTGCAGAAGCCTCAGGGCCCACACCAGCAGGTTCAGGAAAAGCATTATCCCTCAACCATCAGGTTCTTGAGCCAAAGGGGATAACTTCACTCTACTTCACTTGCCTCATCATTGAAATGTTCCCACAACCAATGAATTCACTTTCAAAGACTCTTCATCTCATGTTCTTGCTGATTCATTTTATTATTTCTATTATGCATTTTGTACTTGCACTGTCTGTTGTCTTCTGCACTCTGGTTGAATGCCCAAGTTGGGTGGCCTTCCATTGATTCAGTTATGGTTATTATGCTATTTATTTATTGGGTACGCCTACAAGAAAATGAATCCTAGGGTTGTATATGGTGAGATGAATATATATTGATAATAAATTTACTTTGAACTTTGAAATTTCCTCCTCCTTTCTCTTATTCAGCATTTGACATCTTCCTCCTTTGTTCACATCTTGCATTAATTATTGCTACAGTACCTGTTCGAATCATTGCTATGGTTCTCATGGCTTGCTATAATATTCTTGTCTATCTCACCAGGCAGTAAATAAAACTGTTCCACTCTTTGCTCTCCATACTTCTCCTGGGAAGTGATCTCATTCTAATTTCTCTGATTACCACCTCTGCTGACCCTGCCTCATGATCAATAACCACCATCTGTCTTGTATGTCTCCCTGCTGTACATTCACTCAGCAGGGGCCCTGCCATTCATGATAATATTGGGATTCTAGCATTCAAAAAGGACAACTTTTTGATAACAGTTCCTGTCCCCTTATTGAAGCCAATCACATGTCAATCTCTTTACCAACAGCCTGATTCATATATTCTGGAAATAAGAGTGCCCTTTCTCCAAAAGAAGCCTTTCTCCTTATTCTATCAACATCCTCTCCTTCTTTGAGAATTTCACTTCCATGCATCATCCATGTCTCTTACTTATTGATTAATTGTACTCTCCCCCACCTTTAAAAGGAAAATGTCCTTTCACTCTCTCTATGGTATTACATCCATGCAACATCTCATACTTCTCATCTTGAGTAAGTTTAATACTCATCTCAGTCTGATATCACATCCCTCTCATCTTTCTTCATTTCCACTCTTCAAATAAAATCCCCTATTCCTAATCTCAGCCTTGCCTTCAACCATCATCTGCTAGTGATCATAGTACTTGGCCCGAGTAGAAGTTCAGGCATTAAATTTGAAGTCCAGTGTTCAAGTCCTTGATCAAGCTTAGAAATCCAAAGACCTAACTCTACATTTTACACGCCCTGATCAATCTGATCTCACTTAAGTTTTATCACATTCTTAATAACTTTATGAATGGCACAGCAGTTAGCACTGCTGCTTCACAACTCCAGGGACCTGGATTAAATCCTGATCTCGGGTGCGGGATGTGTGGCGTTTACATGTTCTCTTTGTGACCTCCTGGGTGTCTTTGTTAGTCCAGTAAAGCCAAATCAAATTATTAATGATGGCAATAATCAAAGCCCCCAGAATGGAGACACCACAGACGGTTATAAGTTTGAAGAGATAGCTGATAGTTTTGTTTTGATTCATGAAGAGTATAGACGGAAACTGTTCATATCGACAGAACCAGGGATGTAGGTCATTGCAAAAAGAACAAAAAGTGATATCAGGAAGTGGTTGTTTATAGCCAGAGTAGTTACGGTCTTGGATACACATCCAGAGGTAATAGTGGTGGCAACTGCAGTTATATGATCTGAAAAGAAAGAATCTTCATGGCTATGGGGAGAGGATGATGGAAATAGATCTAACTGTAATGTTCTTGCATAGAGATGATATGATGGATGGATGGCCTTCAGCTACATAACTAGTGAACAATCCTGTGAAAGAATGAAGTCAAGTGAGGCGATAGATAGATAGATCTGTGAATTTTAAAATTGAGACATTACTTAGCTGGGAACCTATCTGGATTAGTGAGCCTTGGGACGAAATTCTACACACTCGTAGCTCGATGTGCATTAATTCCATTAACATGATCATTTTGCATCTGTTAACTTCTCAGTGTTAGGAAATTACAGCTGGCATTTGCTTACTTCATAGTTTACCACCTCCTTCTGAAGCTTAGTACACTTTTTGAAGATACTTAATATGGCATTAAATTCTGGGTATGATTCACCCTGTCCCACTTCACACATATAACAGCATCACCTGGAGGTGGATTTTTATTTGCATTTTTTATTTTGCAGGCTGTGCTTCTTGTGCCAACTGCTACCCAATAGACTCTCAGCTCAGGCTGCCTTTTAAATTGAATTATTTATGTTGGCAGTGTATGAAAAGGATATTAAGTATATAATGTATGGCATGGTGGTTGAGTAAGTGAACCGACCCAGATGGAACCCAGCAAACGGAAGTGAGCAGATCCCCCTGGATCCTTATAAGGACATGAGATTATGACACCAAATCTCCAAAAAAAAAGACTTTGGTTAGTGACCTTTTTTTGAACTTGGGTTTGAGACTAATCCAGACTGAATGATAGATAGGCTTCCATCTCCAATAGTCCAGGATCTGTGGCCAGAAATACATTAGTTCCATCAGTTCCTAGAAATATGAGTTACTTTGATGTTAACTGAAACTGATTATGCATAAAGAAAATGTCATGTCACTGTTTTGTCAAGTATTTGATTAAGTTAAGTGATATAGTTTATCTGCGCTCTAAAAGTATCCGCCCAGTGCTGTTGTTACGTTGGACTCTAGGAGATATCTGGCCTATAAAGTTCATTTTTGTATGTCCAAAAAAAAAGCCAGTTCCTCTGCTGTGAAATTTGCCAGGGGAAGTTTGCATGCATTTACAAGAATCTTAGCAACTATTGGGACTGATGCTGTGGTTGGATTTTCCTTTGCTCTGGTCCCTTTTTTACAGCATAAACATGTCTACAATGAAATGAACATTAACACAATGTGCAAAATTCATCACTGGTGAAATTCTCATTCTCATCGATCTGAAGGACTATCTTATTCACTCACGGAACAACCATTTTGTATTAGCTCTATTCACATTGAAACAGCAGCATCTATTATCAAAGACCCCCACCATCCAGGCTAGGCCATCTTTTCACTACTACCATCAGGTAGGAGACCTTAGGTTCCACGTCACCAGGTTCAAAAACAGTTATTAGCCTACAAACCTCCTGAACCAGTGTGGATAATTTCATTTACCACTACTCTGAACGATTCTATGATCTCTGGACTCAGTTTCAAAGACGCTTTACAATGCATGTTCTCAGTATTATTGTTATTTGCATAGTCTTCTTTTGCATATTGGTATATGTCTTTGTCCATTTATGCATAGTTTTTTCATAAAATTCTATTGTATTTATTTTTTCCTGTAAATGCCAGAAGGAAAATGAATCTTAAGGTAGTATATGGTAACACAATGGATTCTCGTTTAATAGAGACACATCAAGACCAGACAACTTTGGCCCAATTAAGCAGCTGCCCCAATTAGCCAAAGTTTCAAAGAAGGTATAAAAATGACAAACTACTGTTTAACTGAGTAACAAATTGTGTATTTAACTGAAACACAGAACAAATTAGAACACTACCCAAACTACTATAATACTCTAAAAATGTTTATTAGTTCCTAATAGTTATTGACAGAGGAATTAAACGCATCAGTGGTGCTGTGTTCTTCTGATTAACTGTAAATGATTAAAATCAGTTTATACTCCTAGTGTAGATCATGGACTGCCTTCAAACAATGCTTTAGAAATATAGAAACGTAGAAAACCTACAGCACAATACAGGCCCTTCAGCCCATAAAACTGTGCTGAACATATCCTTACCTTAGAAATTACCGAGAGTTACCCATAGCCTTCTATTTTTCTGAACTCCATGTACCTGTCCAGGAGGCTCTTAAAAGATCCTATCATATCCTTCTCCACCACCGTCGCTGGCAGCCTATTCCACGCACTCAGCACTCTCTGCGTAAAAAACTTCTATGATTGCATGTTCTAAATCTTTATTTTCATTGTAATATTCAAGATGATTGTTGTTACTGTCAAATTCTTCATAGTTTCTAGTTTGTTGAAATTGTGAAATCATTTACTTTTCACTCCGGCTGTTTCTGGCATTTCCAACCCTGGAATGCATGAAACCGCAGTGAGCCAAACAGTTCTGAATTGTCTTACTACTTATTACTCGCCAACTATCAGTGACAAAAATTGCTGCGTTTTGAACACAAATACACACAACTAATGCTATTTTAAAACTGTTCACTCTAAGCACAAAGTAATGTCTAACAGCCAAAACAATGTGCGCATGACTGATGCTAATTAGAAACTGTTTGCAACAGCCTCCTGTCCCAATTAAGTGACCTAGTGTCCCAAATAAACAATCCAAACTGATGATAAATACAATTTCAAATACCTGATTTATCATTCTGAGGATAAAAACACTGAATAAATGTATCAAACTCTCAACTGTCTGAAAGTTTCTTTCTTACTAAGTTATACTTAATCAGATAAAGCACCAATCCAGTTTTAATCCAGTCTTGATTTGTCTTTTCCTTTATAAAGTTGTCCCAGATAAATGGATGATCTGATTGCTGATGACCAATTAACTGAAATCCACTGTACATAAGTACTTTGATAATAAATTTACTTTGAAGGTTTTAAGGGAATCCTTTGTTTATACCAAGGTCTGTGATCTCCTATGACCTTCTCCCTCTGGAAGTCATAGTCATGGTCACTTCCAGCTTCTCAGCCTCCAGGTCACTCTAGACTACTGTGATAATCCCTGGCAGCAATGGGAAGTCAAAGCTCCTTAATTAAGGAGAAGAGATTTTATCTACTTATCCTTCAGCCAATAGGAGCAGGTAGAACAGGAAAGGGCAGTTCCCTACTCTGAAGGCTTTCCCATAGTGCAAATATTCATAGACTGCTCTCACATCTTTAGAGTCCTCTCTGGCAGGAGCATCATGTGGTTATCTTGGGGAATTTCTATGGTTCTTTTGCATAAAGAACATGACTCCTGTAATTACCAGTCTTCAGTAGTTCCCTAAATCCATCAATCCCCTTAGGATATTATTCCTCCACCTCCTATCAGTCAAACATTCATTAATTTAGCAGCAACACACCTCTGTAACTGGAATGCTTGCGTGTCCCTCTGCAGATCTGCTGCAAAGATCATATCTATTGGGCTAAGTGCTGACAGCTGCAAGAGTTTGCAAGATATCGGGAGGGAACTTTGTGCTGAAATTGACATTTTCAAGGAAACCCAATGCTGCTGTGTGATCCTCACATTTGAAGTGATCTGACTTTATGTAGATTTAACAGCTTTAGGGTGACTCACATTGTCGTTTTATCACCATTTAACATTTCTAGCTCACTGTCTCCATTTCTCTCTCCACAGTTGCTAAGTATCTCCAGCATTTTCTGTTTTTGCTTAAGGTTACAACACCAAAGTTATTAAATTGCTGTGTTGCAGAAGTAAAACCAATTGTCAATGCAGAAATAGGGAAACTGAGGTTTAATTTTTACCTAACTCTAACTTAATCTTGTTCTGTTGGAGAAAGTAGTTCACAAGAAATAGAAAATTGAGTTCAAAAAGGGGATGTTTCCTATGAAGAATGCGAGATAAGCAATATATTATTAGAATGCTATTTGATTTTCTAACATCAAACAAGATTACTACATTAAATTAAATCCACTGATATTGTGTCCTACCAACCTTGTCTGAAGATTAAAAAATTGCTTATTTAGTCAATTGTAGCTCTGTATCACTTTTCCGGAGCCTTTCATAATTTACACTGAAAGGCAATGAAAATTAAGATTTGTTTATGCTTTGCAAATTTCAGTTTTTATTAAATGTGTGTTTGAACTTTACATTCATAACTTATAAATCTACTAGATTAAAGAAAGCACAATTCACATGACCAGTGTAAATGAATTTTAATAAAATTAAGCAACCGGGTTATTAAAGAAGGGTTGGTAGGTATCTGTGCAGTGGCCTCAGATAATTACTTAAATCCTAATTGGCATTAAGCAGGGAAGGGTTTTGTGTGCTCAAGGAGGGTGAAGTGAATGTACAGAAAGTTCCACGTTACTCCAAAGTCAATGTGATTTCAACTATGAAGGGCAAACAAAGCTGTAGATGCATTAAATGCACTTAAAGTAGCCTACCCATGATCCCCTTGTCAACTGACCTTTCCACCATTTATCATGGGCAAATTAGTGACAATGCGATTTCTCGCAGCATAAATTGACTAGTGTAGCTAAGTGACTAGAGTACTAAGGCAAGAAGAAATCAGTTAGAGATCTCTGACACTGAAGGTTATTTTATGTATGTTTAAAACGTTGAATAGGTTGGTACATGATGGTTGGCATTGATATGGCAGATGAAAGTGTCTGTTTCTCTTTGATTCTCTCGCCACAATGTGCCTCTTGATATCGTAACAGTGCCACTTGCAGATAGTATATCATATATTTTTATGCATTTCTTCTTTCCATAAGGCCATAAGATATAGAACAAAATTAGGTAATTCAGCCCATCTTTGATGCCTTTACTAATCAAGAACCTATGAACCTCTGCTTTAAATACACCCATTGATGGCCCCCAGAGTTGGCTGTGGCAAAGAATATCACAGATTCACCACCCTCTAGCTAAAGAAGTCTCTGATTTAAAGGGAAGTCCTTCTATTCTGAGGCAGTGCCCTCTGGTCCTAGACTCACACTAATGAAAACTTCCTCTCTATGTAGGCCTTACAATATTTGTTAGGTTTCAATGAGATCCCTGCCACCCCCTACCAATTCTTCTAAACTCTGGCAAGTACAGGCCCAGAGCCATCCGATGCTCCTCATATGTTAACCCTTTTATTCCCAGGATCATTCTGTATACCTCCTCTGGATGCTCTCCAATGACTTCACACTCTTTCTTAGATATGGGGTGCAAAACTACTAACAATACTCCGAGCGTGGTCCGACCAATGCCTATAAAGTCAAAAGATGAAATAATTGACTACTTCATTAAATTACAAAGTTCAACTAACAATGTTTCCAGCAACGAAACAAGAATCTTCCAAGGTGGTGTTGCGTTTAGAATAGAGGGACATCTCTTTAGAAGAGAGATGTGGAGGAATTTCTTTTGCCAGATGGTGGTGAATCTGTGGGGTTCATTGCCACAGATGGCTGTGGAGGCCAAGTCATTGGGTACATTTAAATCCAAGGTTGATAGGTTCTTGATTAGAAAGGGCATCAAAGGTTACAGGGAAAAGACAGGAGAATGGGGTTGCGGGGATAATAAATCAGCCACGGCGGAATAGCAGAACAGACTCGATGGTTGAATGGCCTTAATCTGCTCCTATATCTTATGGTCTTGTGCACTAAAGAGAGAATCTCCATTCTCCAGTGCTGCTTAAAACCTGTATGGTTACTATGTTTGCAACTTAGAAAGCTGGGTCTAATAGTTAATTGTGCTTTGGTAATAAAGTTGGTGTATTGTGAGTAACAAATATAATGTATGAAGTTTTGAATTTAAATCTGACTGTGATACAACCTAAAAATCTATGACAGAAAATAAGAGAGCAGTCGTAAATTAAAGTCACTATAATGAGGTGTTTGAACAGCCTGCAATTGTCAGTGTTCTTAATACTGTCTAAGCAGTACCTTTGGAATTGTTTATCATTGTTTGTCCATAATAGACAAACTGATTATTGTTTTGAAAGGCTGGCTGTGTTATAGGAGTCAAACTGGACATACTGGAGGTTGTAGTAGAACAAAGCACCCTCTGGAAAATCCTGGCAATTCCGAACAATGTTTCTCACCCTTTGCATGCCACTTTGGCTGAACAAAGGAGCACTTTCAGTAATAGACTAAGATAAATGCGCTGCTCCAAAGAACGCAATATGTGGCCATTCTTACCCTTAGCCATTAGGCTCTATACTAAGTCAAACTATAGATGGGCAAGTGATGACCCCCTCCTGTTCGACTGTTACTAATCTCTGTTTACCACACCCTGTTATCGTGCTACCATCACTTCTTATCTGAACAGTGTGAATGCGCACCCAGATGCTGCTGTTTCAATGTGAATAGAGTTAACACAACATGGTTGTTCTGTGAGTGTTTGCTGATTCATCACTATCTGTTATATGGCCCATAATATTGGTGTCATCGGCACATTCATGTATGTTGTTGGAGCTAAAGTTAGCCATGCAGTCATAGGTGTAAAGCAAGTAGAGCAGGGGGTTAAGCACACATTCCTGTGGTTCACCTGTGCTAATGGAGACTGTGGAGGAGATGTTTTTTTGCCAATCCGCACTGACTGGGGTCTACAAGTGAGGAAATCCAGGATCCAATTGCACAAGGGGTATTGAGGACCAGGTCTTAGAGTTTACTTATTAGTTCCGAGGGAAGTGCTGAGCTGTAATTGATAAGGAGCATTCTGATGTATGAATCCTTGCTGTCCAGATGTTCCAGGGTTGTGTGAAGAGACAATGAGACGGCATCTGTTGTGGACCTGATGCTTCAGTAGGCAAATTGGAGCGGATCCAAGTCACTACTCAGACAGGAGCTGATATAGTTCATCACTAACCTCTCAAAACACTTCATCACTGTAGACATAAGTGCCTCTGGGTGATAGTAATTGAGGCAGGTTACCACGTTCTTCTTGGGTACTGGTATGATTGAAGCCTGCTTGAAGCTGGTGGGTACCACACACTGCCGGAGCAAGAGGTTGTACATATCCGTGAACCAGCCAGTTGGTCAGCACAGGTCTTCAATACTTGGCCAGGTACTCCGTCTGGACCAGATGTTTTCCTTGGATTCACTCCCTAGAAGGCAGCCCTAATGTCATCTTCAAATACTGAGACCAAAGGGTCATCAGGAGACATGGTTCCTCCCTGTTCTGGTGGTCAAAGGAACATAGAAGGCATTGAGCTCATCTGGAAATGAAGCTCTGCTACCTCTGTGTCATGATGTTTAACCTTGCAGGTTATAGCATTCAACCCTGTCACAGCTGTTGAGCATCCCTCATTGGTTCCTGTCTAGTCCAGAATCTCCACTTTGCCCGTGAGATGGCTTTCCGGAGATCATACCTACATCACTTCTAGCATTTTTGATCTCCAGACCTCAATATCTCTGATCTGGTCCTCAGAAAATTCCGTATTTTTTGGTTCATCCAAGGTTTCTGATTGGGGTAAACCCTGAGTGATTTTGTGGGGGGCACACTCATCTACTGCTGTTTTAATGAAGTTAGTTATGATCCTATTTGTAGGAAGTATCTTGGTATTGAAGATGCATTATCTCTACTATGGTTTTGTGGTTTCTGGGGTGACTGAGAACAATGTGGAAACCACAGATGAGGCAGGGGATTCCTGAAAAGATAGCTTTTGAGACTGTTTGTTTCTTCTGCCACTTACATCAGGTCTCTGTGCATTCCTGATGCATGAACTGGAGGTTCCCTCTCCTGACTTGAATATTATTCCTTTACTTTGACCCTTATGGACCAGAGATTCACAAGGGTCTGTGAAGATATCGTACTTCATTGAAGGGACCTTGAATTTTTCCCACCATCCACCCAGTAGCAGTGACAGCTCAGAATAGCTTCAGAATGGCAGACTTGTTTGAGGCAGGCAGGTGTCATGGCCCGTCCAACGTAGATAACTGGGTGTAACTGAAAAGTCTGTGTTGGCAACACGAGAAACTACAAGTGCAACAAACGTTCTGCTGGAGCAGCAATGTGAGGCGAGCAGCATCAATGGGAGGGAGAGAATTGTTGATGTTTTGGCTGAAATCTTGCATCTGGACCTGATCCTGATGCAGGCTTTTGATGCAAAGTGTCAGCAGTTCCTTTCCCGCAGATGCTGCCCAACCCACTGAATTCCTCCAGCAAGTTGTTTATTGCTTCACTATTAAGGATGTTGGACTGGGAGTAACCTGGGGGATATCTTATCTAGCCCCGGGAACTTAACTACCCTAATATTTTTCAGCCCCTGTTTTAATCTCAACCCTCAACCTGCTTCAGAAAATTAGCCTACATCTGCAGTAATTGCTGCAGGTGTAGGTGACTTTGATTCTGGAATATTTTGTCCATATATTGAACAGTTTCCTGTTAATTCTAAAGATTAGCTCCACTCCAGAAGTTTACTAAATACCATGCGTGACATACAGTTGAGCTATGTTTCTGTAAATGTATTAAAACCTTTAAGCACAAATGGTGGCTGGAGCCAGGTCTGGGAGGTTGGGTGGTGCAGCCAGAGTTGGGAATGTGCAAACCAATAGCCATCTTGGCACGTTACCTGCATGTGTGAGATTTGATTGGCTGGCTATTCTAACACTAAGCCTGTTGCTGTCTCCTTATAACACACATAATTTCAAGTGTGGGATGCAGCATAAAGATTCAGGTTGGGAAGAAGAGGTGATCAGGGTACAGTTTCTGCCTCAGTATAGCAGTTTTGTAATTAATTTGCAGCAGAATTAGCCAAATTAGCAAGAGGATTTGGATAAGCAGAAGCACAACAATTGCCAGTTTTGTTAATTGTACTGCTTCTTGAATGTTGTTACATTTGTCATTATGCATATTGAAGCAGTAATTTGAACAATTTCAAGACCATTTAGGCCCCATCTTGTGATTCCAAAGCAGAAACTCTAACCCCAGTTGGAGTTAGAATATTACCTAGTTTTTCAATCCTCAGTTCCTGAGTCTAAGGCACAATTCTTAACAGGTGATTTTCAGCGAAGGCCAGCTAACTTGGCATCGACCGGGGATCATCACTGAACCATTCAAGTTTATAGGTTTCAGAATATAGTTAGCCACTGACCTGCTGAGGCGATACATTCTCAGGTTGTATCTTCTTGACAATTTTCTAAAAATCTATTCAACTTTTGTAAATATATTGTCAAAATACCTTTGTGACTTTTATAATGTGATGCAATATATAAGCATTTAAAAATATATTCATCATGATTCAATCTACCTGCCATTGCATCCAATATTATTCCTGCAGTGCTTGCTCTTGCCCACCTCTCTCTCTCTGCTTGTTACTTGAACATCCAGTGCTCTGCTCACAAATGCTCTTGGTAACTGCAGCCTCTTTTCCTTCACTCCACTTTTTTTCCCCCAAGATGACTACAATCCTTTTAGCATGACTAACTATAAAAATACATTTTCCATAATGTAACCTATGCCCCATTTTTCCTATTTCACCCTCTCTAAAAATCACGTTAGATTCCAATCTCAAATTCTTCTTAATCGACGCAACACTTCATTTCTCTTCTTATTCCCTAATGTTGTACTCCTCTGTAGTAATGTCCTAAAAATTCTACACTTTCTTCAGCAAAGATTTACTACTCTTCTCGCAAAACCATGCCTGAAACTCAATTTTCATTCTTTTCTGTTTAAATCTTGTGCCGTTCTCCAGCTTAAGTGGCAGGGATGTATCTATTCCTGGTATTCTTGGCAAGAGTAACCTCTGTATAGTCCTTGTAGAGGTGAAGTCCCACCTTGAAACTGCAGGCATCTGTCATCATGGGGTGTTGTATTACAGGATGGATTCCAAACACACCTGCAAGCAGAAAGCAATTATCCCTGGAGGGGCTGTAGACTTTAAGCTGTAGCACGATTTCTCAAGACCTCATGGCTCATCATCTTTCTCACACTGCTTCTGCCATCCAGCAAATGCCAATGGAAAGTTTAGACAAACATGCCAGAAAAGGCGCTAGAAATTACTGACAAATGAGGTGCAAACTCCTGCTAGGCAGTGGAAGCAGCATGCTTTACATAGATCACAACCAACAGACCAGAGCAAAAGTGAGCAGCTCTCTTACATGCACCTATAATTGTGGTAAGTAATGAAATTAACAGTAGGTGGAGAGCATTCAGACAGGCTGCGTCACTGTCTGGAATGGGGGAGGGCTGCTGCACAGGATCTAAAGATGCTAAGGAAGGTTGTACAATTAGTCAGCTCCATCATGGGTACTAGCCTCTGTAGTTCCCAAGACATCTTCAAGAACCGGTGCCTCAGAAATGCAGCATCCATTATTAAGGACACCCATCACCCAGGGCATGCTGTCTTCTCATTGTTACCATCAGGAAGGAGGTACAGAAGCCTGAAGGCACACACTCATTGATTCAGGAACAGCTTCTTCCCCTCCACCATACGATTCCTAAATGGACATTGAACCTATAAAGACCTCACTTCTTTTTTAATATATATCTAATTTCTGTTTTTGCATCATTTTAATCTCTTATATATAAATAAAAAAATATATATAGTGATTGATTTACTTAATTATTTTTTTCTTTCTATATTATCATGTATTGCATAGATCTGCTGGTGATAATAGACCTGATTCTGATTCTGATTGTATATGCTGGAACAATATCCTGATAACAATGCTGATGATGTGCTTCAGATCTTTTTTTTCAAATGATCTTTTTTCAGGATGTGAATGTTGAGGCAAGGGCAGTATTTATTGATCATTTCTTATTGACTCCCCCCTTCTCCTCCATGGACTCTGTTTGTACTTCTTGCTGCCTCAGTAAAGCAGCCAGCATAATTGAAAAGCCTACCCACCTCTGACATACTCTCCTTTCCCATCAGGCAGAAGATATAGAAACCCAAAACATATATCACCAGGCTTAATATCAGCTTCTGCTCTGCTGTTATAGACTACTGAATGTTTCCCTAGTATGATAAGATGGATTCTTGATCTCATAATCAACCTCATTATGATCTTGCTCCTTATTTTCTACCTGCGCTGCTCTTTCTCTGTAGCAATTACTCTTTATTCTGTAATTTGTAATTTGTTCTTCTTGTACTACCTCAAAGCACTGTGTAATGATCTGTATGAACAGTATGCATTACAAACTTTTCACTGTATCTAGATACCAATAATAAACCTCCTTCAATTCCAGTTCTTAAAAAAGGCACTGAACCACTGTAGTTCTTCAGCAAATATTTTTATCATTTCCAACTATGATAAAAAAAAACACACAACACATTCCTAAGTCATAGTGATGACATGCGGAGACAGTGATGTTCTAATGCTCCTTGAAACCCTTCTCTATTGGGGGTAATGGTTACATTTTTGGAAGATGCTACTGGAGGAGGTCTGTGTAATGACAGTACATTTTCCAGAAGGCCCACAGTACTTCCAAAGTCACTGGTAGTAGAGAGAATGAATGTTTAGGTGATTGTGGAGGCTATTCAATGATTCTACAGACATGTGCCTTGTAAAGTCTTCAGGGAATCAGAAGGTGAAAAAGGCACCTGATACATTCTTGTAACAACACACACAAAATGCTGGTGGAACACAGCAGGCCAGGCAGCATCTATAGGAAGAAGCACTGTCGACGTTTCAGGCCGAGGCCCTTCGTCAGGACCCTTTGTTTAGGGTCTCAGCCTGAAACATCGACAGTGCTTCTTCCTATAGATGCTGCCTGGCCTGCTGTGTTCCACCAGCATTTTGTGTGTGTTGTTTGAATTTCCAGCATCTGCAGATTTCCTCGTGTTTGCTCATTCTTGTAACCATGGCTTTTAGTCCATGTAAATCTTTGATCAATGATGATCCTTGCGTTGATTGCAAAGGGCGCTGCAAAGGTAATGTCTTTGAATATCAAGTGTAGGTAGTTCGATTCTCTTTCAATGAGGGGAAAAAATTAGCTGGCACTTTGTTGACATGAATGTTATATTCCACTTAGGAGCCCATGTCTAAATGTTGTCCAGGCCTTACTGACTGCAGCTGTGGTCTCATCATTTTCAGAGTAATTCCAGATAGAACTGGACCATGCAATTGTCAGCAAACTTCAACATTTCCGATCACATGATAGAACAAAAGTCACTGGTGAAGCAGCTGAAAATTATTGAGCCTGTGACACTGGCTTGAGAAACCTCTGCAGTAATATCCAGAGTATGGGATAATCGAGCTCCAACAACCACAACCATCTTAAATAGTGTATTAGGAAACTACAACTGGTGGAGCATTTCCTTCTAATTGTCCTTTCACTTTGGGTTTAACAAAGTGTCTTGGTTCCAAACTTATCCTTGATGACTTCCACACCTCATTCCTAGAGCTCAGCCTATTGCTGCATGCCTCTAACCAAATTCTACCATTTCCAGTTCTGATGAAATGATTCCAACTTGAAATGTAGGTCCATTTCTGTCTCCACAGGTGTGCTCTGAACAGTGTTCATTTCCACTTGCATTTCAACAGAAGCATACACACCAAGGCATGGTCAACATTCAGATAGTTGGTAAACAGCAATGGTTGTGTCAGCCAGATGAGCACCATTATTTAATCAGAGTCTAACCATTCTTTCATTACTTTTAGTAACGTTATTATTGTCACATCCTCCACCAAACAAAATGTGTTGGAATCTCACCATTTGCAAGTTCCTTGCAAGTCGAATACCATTCTGACTTGGATGCATGCAATCAGTCCATTATCATTGTCAAATAAAAATCCTGCACTTCCTTTCATTTTAGCCCTGTTACCTCACAATGGAGACCCCAACAGTTTAATAAAACAGTTCCACACAATGAGCAGTAACAGCGAGCTTGACCTGAGATCGTTTCACCAAATGAAGAAATAAGATTTTTAAAAATCCTGGGAGAACCATTAGTTATCACCAAAAAAGCACTAATCTATAAATATCCATGTGCATACAAATTAATAGGCTTCCATAAATTTTTAATAATTACTAAATGATATTAATTGATGAATAAAACACTGACCCAGATCTAGAGAATTGTCAATTACGACTAGGAATCAAGTCATCACTGAGGATCAGTGTGGAATTATCAAATTGTAGAGTTTCCTCCTTCTTGGGGTAATGTAATTAAAAGAAGCATATTTTGTGCCAGCTTCATAAACTTGCAAAACTCCTTTTAAGTCCATAAAGATTAAGTAGAGTAGGGTTGATTCCAATTCTTAGTTTCTTGCTTTTCAATCAGCAAGAAAATACAAACATAACAATTTTGTTGTATGAAAATGAGCAAAAACTGTAATGTCTTAATTAAAAAAACCTAATTTTATTTGACATTCATCTTGTTTTCTTTAAGTTTAATTAAAAAAACAAGTGCTCATGTGTGAACAGCAGTTGTTTGCCCTTTCTCTGAGAATGGATTAATAATCTGCAGGTTTCACATGAACTAGCCACAAAATTGCCCACTGTACAGTTCACAAAGTAAATGCACTGTACTAGCCGGGCATTTACCGGTACTGTGTGTTCTGCTGTGAAGTAATGACTCCATCATGTTATTTTACACTGGCACTGACTATCTTCATTTACAATGTATGGGCCTATTTGTTAGCAATAATTTATATTGAATTGTACATTTAATTATAAATACTTCCCTTTTATTGTAATTATTGTCATAAATGTTTCTAAACAGGCTTTGATATTCTAAAAGGATTTGCATTCATCTTGGTTATACTTACAACCAGCTTGAAACTGCTATTTTTTTTAAATTACTGCTAGGATGATACATGCTGAACTTGGGTTATTTTGCCTAGTGTAATTATTCTCTACTGCTGGTCAGCAATTGCAGGTTTATGGATGACCATTTGAAGAGCCATAATCTACAAGGATAAGGTCCGAGAGCTGAGCAATGGGATTACCTAAACTCCAATTTTGGTTGGCATTGATAAGATGGGTCAAAGGATCACCTTCATATACGTTAAGACAGCAGGAGAGGTTATTTGCATTCTCAAGTCAGTTCCACTCACAGGTGATCTACCTCAGTGTCATTCTCCTGCAGTATCCCCTTACCTAAAAACACTTTGTCTCTATATACAGTAAACTTGATGACTGGGACTCCACTGACATCCAGAATAGTGAATTTTGAAAATTAATCTTCCCCTCAATTTCAAACAGCCTCTGTCTTATTCTAATTCTGTGCTATTGGACTCCTCAGCTAGGGAAACATCCTACTTACATCCAGCAGGTTAAAATCTATAAGGGATTTGTATCTTTTATCAAGATCTCTTCTCCTTCTTCTAAATTCCAGAGAATACAGTCTGGTCTAGTCATATTCACGTAACACAGCAAGCCCTCCATCTCTGGATCCAGAGGGGTAAAACTTTTCTTCATTGTCTCAATAACATGTCCATTCTTTATTAGGTAAGGAGATCTCAGTAGAGAACAATAAATACTCCAGGTGTGGTCTCTGATAGACTCTACACAATTGCAGTAAGACTTTCTTACTCCAGTGATCAAATCTTTTGGTAAAAAGACTAACATACTATTTGTCTTCCTAATCGCTTGCTGGACCAGCACAATGGCTTTCAGTTTTGGGTTAAAAATTCGACTGTGCTCTTTTCCATAGATGCTGCCTGGCCAGCTGAGTTCCTCCAGCATTTTGTGTGTGTTGCTCGGATTTCCAGCATCTGCAGATTTTCTCCTGTTTGTGACTAAGTCTGCTAAAGTAGCTTTTGAAGCTACTTTACATCTTCCTCTGTGATACAATCCCTCTTAGTTTAGAATCATCAGCAAACTTGGAAATACAATATTTGGTCTTCTCAGATAAATCCATGATATACTTTGTGAAAAACCTGCGATCCAAGTTCTGATGCCTCCAGTATACTACCAATCAGTCTGAAAACCAGAGAGGGATCCATTTATTCCCACTGTTTGCTTTTAGTGGGAAATGCACTTTTTGCATTTCTCATTCTAAGTTTATGCATTACACCCAATTTCATGTGGTCTTATTGACCAAGCTCTTTAATGAGACCTTTACAGAAGCTTCTCAGTTACACTTTCAAAGAACTTCAGCTGTCAACGTTATTGATTAAATAGACATGACTTTTGAATTGTGCTTAACAGTGGAAAGACTCTGGTGATAGAAAAGAAAGCATATGAAGCATTTCTAAAGCAGGCATTACTACCTGTATTTGGCTGCCAATACTTAATTACAAAGCCAAGTTTATTGGCAACCAGTCTTCCCCGCAGTATCTTATAGTGGTAAAAATGGTGAAGGAGAGAGGAAAGCTTAAAAATTAAAGAGAAAAAAACAAGAGAAAATCTGCAGATGCTGGAAATCCAAGCAGCACACACAAAATGCTGGAGAAACTCAGCTGGACAGGCAGCATCAGTCGAAAAGCAACTGACCCAGCGAGGAGTGTGACAGGACGCGTGCCCGCCCCCCTTGTAGGATCTATCGGCCGACAAAAGTTTGGCTCGAGGAGTGACTTTCAGCTCTGCTACTTATGAACCCCTGAGCCCGAATGAAGTTGTCTGCGAATATTTTAGCACTGGGCTCCCCATGAACATTCGGTGTGGTAAACAGGTTTAGAAGCGGCGCCCATCTCTCCGTGCTCCAGGCCGGTAGCAATGGCACTTCCCACCGGCCGTGCGAGGCGGCCGATTACCTGACGCCATCCAGTGATCCCTGGTGCTAGGGTATCACTGCATTTAGGCAACAGATGACCTCGCGTGGGTTCAAGTTCAACAGTGGGCGTGACAGGGAATGCGGAAAGGTGCAGCTGACTCATATCGTTTCATATCGAGAAATCATATCGTTTTCTCGTGGTCTGGTAGTTGGAGACCACTGAAGTAAAGAACTGGGAAGTTGATTGGTGAAAGAAATACAGGGCTGGAGAAGGGGGAGTCTAAAGGGAGAGGACAGAAGGCCATGGAAGAAAGAAAAGGTGGGGAGGGGTGGAGGAGCACCAGAGGGAGGTGATGGGCAGGCAAGGAGATAAGGTGAGAGAGGGAAAAATGGATGGGGAATGGAGAAGGGGATGTCATTACTGGAAGTTCGAGAAATCGATGTTCATGCCATCAGTTTGGAGACTACCCAGGCAGAATATAAAGTCTCATTCCTCCAACCTGAGTGTGACCTCATTGTGACAGTAGAGGAGGCCATGGATAGACATATCAGAATGGGAATGGGAAATGGAATTAAAGTGGGTGGCCACTGGGAAATCCTGCTTTTTCTGGCAGACAGAGCGCAAGTGCTCAGCATAGTGGTCTTCCAATCTACGTTGGGTCTCACGAGGCCACACCGGGAGCACCAAACACAGTATGTGATGCTATCAGACTCACAGGTGAAGTGGCACTTCACCTGGAAAGACTGTTTGGGGCCCTGTATGGTAGTGAGGGAGAAGGTGTAGGGGCAGGTGTTGCAAGGATAAGTGCCAGGAGGGAGATCAGTGGGCAGGGACGAATGGACATAGGAGTCACGTAGGGAGCGATCCCTGCGGAAAGCAGAAGGTGGGTTGGGGGGAGGGAAAGATATGCTTGGCGGTGGGATCCCGTTGGAGATGACGGAAGTTCCGGAGAATAATGTGTTGGAGGTGGAGGCTGGTGGGGTGGTAGGTGAGGACAAGAGGAATTCTATCCCTAGGTGGTAGGGTGGCGAGAGGATGGGGTGACAGCAGACTTACGGGAAATGGAAGAGATGTAGTTGAGGCAGCGTTGATAGTGGAGGAAAGGAAGTCCCTTTCTTTGAGGAAGGAGGACACCTCCTTTGTCCTGGAATGAAAAGCCAAATCCTGAGAGCAGATGCAGTAGAGATGGAGCAATTGAGAGAATGGGATGGTACTTTTATAAGCAACAGGGTGGGAAGAGTTATAGTCCAGGTAGCTATGAGAATCCGCGAAGTTTATAATAGACATCAGTAAATAAACTGTCTCCAGAGGGATTGAGAAAGAGGGAGGAGGTGCTGGAAGAAGGTGTTGGAAATTGAGCAGGTAAATTTAAGGGCAGGGTGGAAGTTGGAGGCAAAGTGGATGAAGTTGACGAGTTCCACGTGGGTGCAGGAAGCAGCACCAATGCAGTCGTCGATGTAGCATAGGAAGTGTGAGGGACAGCCACCAATGTAGGCTCGGAACATAGATTGTTCCACGTAGCTAACAAAAAGACAGGCATAGCTGGGACCCATGTGAGTACCCATGGCTACCCCTTTTATTTGAAGGACGTGGGAGGAACCAAAGGAGAAATTATTAAGAGTGACGATAAGTTCCGCTAGACAGAGGAGAGTGGTAGTGGAGGGGAACTGGTTGGGTCTGGTGTCCAGAAAGAAATGGAGAGTTCTGAGGCCTTCCTGATGGGGGATGGACGTGTATCGGGACTGGACATCCATAGTAAAAATAAGATGATCGGGGCCAGGGAACTTGAAATCACTGAAAAGATCCAGAGCGTGTGAAGTGTCATGGATGTAGATAGGAAGGGACTGAACTAGGGGGGATAAAACAGTCAAAGTATGCAGATATGAGTTCATTGGGGCAGGAACAAGCTGAAAGAATGGGTCTACCCAGACAAGTGGGTTTGTGGATAGGTGCAGGGTGCGGGAACTATGACGTTGGTGGTAGTGTATGGGAGATCCCTAGAGCTAATAAGATGGGTGATGGTGTGGGAGACAATGCCTGGTACTCCTTAGTGGGGTCTTGTTCAAGGGGTAAGTAAGAGGAGGTGTCTGGGAGCTGTTGTTGGGCGTCAACAGCCCAGACTACTACAGCAACACCCTATCTGTGGGTTTGATGGTGAACAAAAGAGGATGTGGAAGCTAGAATCTGTAATAAAAGACCGAAGGCTAGATGAACTCAATAGGCCAAGTGGGATCTGTGGGAGGCAAAAGGTGTGCGCTATCATTTTTGGGTAAGGACAGAAAAGAAAAAGGAAATATTGCCAATGTACTGGCAGAAGGGAGAGGAGGGGTCATGGGCTGGTATGGAGGTAGGATGCCGATTGGAAGCTGGAGTGAGATGGGGAGTTGAAGTGCAAATGGAACAGGTGGGATGGGGGGGTTGAGATGCAGATGGGAAAGATGAACAAAGGGAGAAGAAGTCCAGGTGGACAGGTCAATGTGTGTGGGAGGTGATCATGGGGGGGGGGGGGGGGGAGAGGTGTTGGGGATGGTAGAGTGTATGGGTTACCTGAAAGTGGAAAATAGATGTCTGCTCTTTTCCCCTTTTGCTTTTACATCTTTTGCCCCCAGAGGCACTACTTGACCTGCTGAGTTCTTCCAGCATTTTAAAAAGATTATTCTTGGAAAATATCGTCTTAAATGTGGCTCAGTTTCCTCTGTAACTTAAGACCCATTCGAGTCTTGAGGATAAAAATCTAGCCCAACACTCTTTTAGCGGCGGTGTCCTTCAGATGAAAATATTAATTAAGGCCACATCTCTGATGGATACAAAGGATTTTATATCAAAAGAAAATTGCCCAGCTGCAAAGAAATATTTTGATTGAGTAATACCCGCGAAGAGGGTTATCCATGACATTCCTACCAATGTTTATCCCTCTATTTCGTTATCGTCACATTGCTGCAGGTGAGTGCTTGCTGCACTGAAACTGGGTACAATGTTGCCGACAGTAATTACACGTCTGCGGTGCTTCATAAGCAGACAGCGCACCGAACCTCTCGGCATCTCCGTCCAACACTGGTGTTACACCGGCGTCAGGACGAGAACAATTCGCCACGTTGGGATTGGCAGGGGCTGCAGTTCGCGCAGCGGGCACCGGGGGCTGGGCGGCGCTGTCGAGCCGCGGGCTTCACCTGGCGGCTGGGCTCGGGGAGCAGGCGGTCGCCGGGAGTCGGGGCGGGCCAGGGCGGCGGCGTCGTCAGCCCCATCGGGTGGCTGGGTGGAGGAATACAGTCACACCCCCCGAGCCAGAGGGCAGGTTACTGGAGACGGGAGGTAGTCGGGCCGGGCGTGGGATTTTCTTATACCCCCTCCCTACCGACTCCACCTCCTCCTCGGACCAGACCCGGCAGAGTGCACACGCCGACGCCCCCGGGTCTCTAGCCGCCAAGCCCGGGAGAGCTCACGGACGTCGGAGTACGAAGTCGCCCCTCCTCACCGCGGTCGGGGCAGCGAGCGGAGGGGGCCGCCATCTGCTGGCCGCTTGAACGGGGGCGAGGATCCGTGCACCTCCAGGGATTTCCACCCCACCTCCCTTTCCTCCTCCTCGGTGCCGGGAACATTCACCAGCGAGCGGGCTCTGCACGGGGAGCGCCGGGATTTTTATTCCAGAGGGGGCCTGGTGCGCCTGGAAGAGAGTGCGGGTGAATCTGGGGATGGAGTAGGTGCCCCCCCCCCTTTCCTCCCACCCAGATCCCAGGCTTCAATCTGATGGCGGCGGCGGTGAATTACTCGCCTCCCTGGTGGGTGAGCCTGCTGCACCGTCTCCCGCACATCAACCTCCAGCTGGAGGTGGTCAGCAACGACTTCCACCCCGAGGACACCCAGTACCAGGAGGTAAGCGGGGGTAAGAGGAGAGCGGTGGGGGGGGGGCCCTCTGTGTTTCGTGGTTCGCGTCATTTTGCATCGCGGCTCGGGCTCCGTCTGCAACACAGCGACGAGTCAAAGTTGTTTCTCGTCACTGGAAAGCTCGATCGCAGACCCCAGCACTAGTCCCCAGCAGCTCTTCCTCTCTCGCCGAAAATCTGCATGTTTTGTGAAATGAGGTAGAAAAGGGTTGACATAACAGATGTGAAGTTCGAGGCAGCTATTTAAAGCCGCCACAAGTAATCACTGCAACTTTTTTTTTATTGCGGTTGCGTGGATACGCTCGCATTATAAAGCTGGGGGCGACTGTGCTTATGGTTACTTGCACTTTATTCTGGTGGGATGCAGTGTCCCCCCCCCCCCCCCACAGTGACTTGGGGGTTTGGGGAAGGAAGATGCATGAGGCGGCCCAAAGGTTTTTGAGCAGGATTTGAAGTGGACGGTAGTTTAACGAGCGAATTCCGTAATTTCAATTAATTGCCTAATGGGTGAATTCTGTTGTTGACGATGGGCTGAGTGTGTATTGACCTCGAGTGTATCGAACACTTGTATACTCCAACATTTACTCAAGAATAGATGTGATATTTGCTGTTAGTCCGCGTTTTACAAATACTCTTTGAGTGAGAATATGTTTTTATTACTTTTGGGAATGAGACAAAAGTAATTTGACTCATTATCATGGCAAATGTTGATCTGGTCTTCACGTCCCTTTGCCCTGATTACAGCCTAGAATTGAAACAGTAGCAGACTTGTATTTCTTCCACATTGTCGTGTTACAGTTTGTATAGCAAAGGAGGAAAGTCTTTAAAAAACCTTCCCAATGCCCTCGTTCAGTAGATCAACGCATGCCTTAATTAAAATACTTTGTTTTAAAATGCTATTACTGAAGGTTATGCAGATAAGTTGAGTTTCCCACAGCCTGGGCTGGAAACATTTGGCAATAAAAGTAGTTTTTGAATAATTGAAAAGTGATCTGAATTTATCCGGTGCTTTTCATTGTTTTCTCCTCTGACAGAGCCTTAGAATCAGTGAATATTTTTAAAGTTTGTAGGCATGTTGCAGCCAATTTGTACAAACAACAACATAATGATTTAATAATGCTGATTGAATGATATGCAGTATACTTACAGGCTACTGGCGACAACTCGGCTCATCACAATAGTTATATGGAATCTTTCAGATTCACTAGAGAACAAATACGGCATATGTCTAAAATCTCATTCAAAAGTGTCACATTCGCCAGTACAGCATTACTTCAGTGAAATATTAGCATATTTTTTGTGCTCTGCATTGGGATGTAAACTTGCAATGACATGACTGAGGAAGAAAGATACTGACTTAGCCCTGGCTGCAGTCTTGTGATACATTGTCATATCATATTTAGAACTGGTCTTGTGTGTAGGTATTGAGTAAAGATGTTTCACGTCACTTTTTATTTTAAGTTAATCTGGATATTACCCATCTAAATAAAGTTTTAATAAATTGTTGATGTTTATGGTCAGCTCTCAGTTTTATTCATAGAGCCATCTGGATCAACTTGGCAGTAATCCTGAACTTTGAGACTTTTGTCCTGTTCTTTGTACACAGTAGTGTTTGTGGGTATAAAATGGAAATTCTGGCTGGACTTGGACAATTCCTGCTGCAGAATCTAAGTAGCATTTTTAAATTATAAAGACAATTATAGGAGCCTCTTATTTAAGGGACGAGCTGAGTAAAAAACCTACGTCTTTTAGTTTCTGTGTTACATAGGTATAAAAACATGGATTTAGGAAGTTTTAAATAGTTTGTATTTTTTAATGTAGAAGATAATTTGTGGTGAATCATGGAATGTTTAACATGAAAGGGGGATTATGTAATAATGGAACAGGAATTTCAGATTTCATGAGTGGAAATAGACCAACACTTCTTAGAAGCCCTGCACTAATTGTGACACGTCATGTGGATGACCCATATTTGTATAGAGTTATAAAGTCAACAGACCCTTTTGTACAACTTGCTGAGGCTGACCAAGTTGCCAATCTGAGCTAGTCCAATTTGTCTGCTTTGGTCCATACCCCTCTAAACTTTTCCCATCCATGTACTTGTCCAAGTGCCTTTTAATTGTTAATGTACTTGTTTCAACCACTTCCTCTAGCAATTTATTCCATATAAGGATTGCCTTCTGGATGAAAAAGTTACTCCCCTAGTTCATATTAAATCTCTTCCTCCTCATCACCTTGAATCAATGTCTTCTAGTTCTTAGTTCCATAACCTTGTGAGCACTTGACTTAGCTCTGCCCCTTATGATTTTATGCACCTCTGTAAGATCACCCCTCATTCTCTGACACTTCAGTGAATAAAGTCATTGTCTACTCAGTCCCTCGAATCCTGGCAACATCCTCAAATCTTTGGTGCACCCTTAGCAATGGTTGGCAGGTTGATTACACTTAGTATGGTACAAGCTTCCTGAATAAGAAGGCACAGCAGCACCTCCACATCCTGAGGAGTTTGAGGCAGGCGAGGTTCCCCCTCCCATCTTAACTGAATTTTACAGAAGCACCATTGAGAGTGTCTTGACAAACTGCATCTCCATCCGGTACGGGAGCAGCAGAGTGTTGGACCAGAAGACCCTACAAAGGATTGTGAGGATCATAGGGGTCTCCCTACCATCCACTAGGGACACTGATCAGGAGTGCTGTGTAGGTAGGGCCCGTAGTCCCACTCATCCATCCAGCATCCTCTTTGACTTTCCACCATCAGGCAGGAGACTCCGATGCATAAAGAATGGTCAGGATGGGAAACAGTTCTTCCCCCAGGCTTTTAGGGTTCTGAACTCCCTACTGCACCGCATTCCAAGTGTCACTGGATAATTTGTACTATATTTTTACACTTTGTTTATCTAAGCGAAATTCATTTGTAGGGTTAATTCTTACTTTCCTAAATTTTTAGGTGTTATGTATACTACTGTGCTTTACATCCAGGTCTGGGGAACCATTGTCTAATTTGGTGGTGTACATGTATATCATTGAATGACAATGGACTTCATTCTATACACTACAGTGGGAGTAGTTTTTTTTTGTCCGTTTATTGGTTCACTTCACAATTCTTGAGATCATGCTCCATATTCTCAACAATTCAGTGAGAAATTACACAAAGTTTTGGTTTTTAAACCTTTTAAATGTCAAAATACAATTGGACATGTCAGAAATTTGAAATGAAAACCCTACGCTTCTCGGTGGATCAGACAGCAATTTCTGCATTATCTTAGAAGAGTACGTGCTTAGCTCTTTTTGTCTATTTCCAGCAGTGGTTTCTATCTTGTCAGCTTTGCGAAAGGAAACAGATGTGTGGTCAAATATGTGAATTACTACATATCAGATTTTTTGTGGTGTATGTGGTATGTTTTTAAAAAAAATCATAAAATGGAATGGTTATGGCATGGATGGAGACCAAGTGGCCTGTTGAATCTGTACAGGTAATCTCTGCATAATGGCAAAGTGGCAACGGAAATGCACTCTTATAGAAATGACAATAAAAATTTTGAGGTATGAAATATAAATATGCTCTCACCGAACTTGGTGTTGGGTGGGGGGGGAGGTGAGATCTCGGGATAAAAATTTAAAAAATT
Source organism: Hemitrygon akajei (assembly GCF_048418815.1). NCBI lineage: Eukaryota > Metazoa > Chordata > Chondrichthyes > Myliobatiformes > Dasyatidae > Hemitrygon > Hemitrygon akajei. Next base: position 44,502,971 of record NC_133134.1, read on the forward strand.
TGTTACTGCTTGACACATGGGCAGAATGTGTGGCTGTGTTACAGAAGATCTCTATGCAGATTGTTTTCTAGGAATATAGTCCACCCCTCCCCCAAAGTCCCACAGTAACGCTTCGCAAGAGACTGCTCATGCTGGAATCTCAAGCAGCCCTCCATAGATGCTGCCTGACCTCCAGTGTTGTGTGTCATTCCAGCGGTTTGTGTGTTACTCCCTTTCATCTGTGTGTGCTGCATGAATTGGTGTTGCTGCTTCTGCTTTTGTTTTATCTAAGCATAGAGTTACAATGTTGTGCGGAAGAGGCTAGTCATTGTCTGCCGGTTGCACTTTGGGAAACTGTCTGACTCTTATCACATGTTTTCACCCACCCCTGCACTATATTATTCTATTGTGTCTGACACCTTTCTTCTGCCTACTGGCTAGCTGTTTACACTTCTCATGGCTTCCTTTTCCCTTGTTTGAGGGCAGTGACCCTGCGACATTTTGCTCGTCCTCGGTTTGCAGATGAGCCCACAAGCTGATACTCTTTCCATATGGTTTCTTTGTACTCAATGTTAACTTGAAAGGGAAATGAAATTAGAGCTGGGGAAGTGCTTGTCTGATTTTTTTTGTTTCTTCTGTTCTGTTGCATAACAGAGGCAAGCGATTATGTCTGATCGTCAATAAAAAAGCATGATTGATTTTGAAAAATTAAATGCATATGACTATTACGGTTGCTTCTCTGCTATTAAACTGAAAGTTTTTATAAATTACAAATGAAAAGCTTCAGTAAGAATTTATGAGCTTATTACGATCTCCATCTTGTACAATTATTTTTACTTCTAAAATATTTTTCAGTTTTTGAACATCTTCAGCTTAATGATTTAATAAAAGAAATGAGTTGAAAAGATCGTAGAAACTAAAGAAAGTGAACTACTGGAGTGCTACAGATTGTCCAGTTTGGCTGCATCCTGTGAAATTGAATGCATGCTTGTGTTGAGAGAAAATAATATAAATTCATGTTGCATAGGTCACCGTGCTCGAACAAGAGGCTGACTTTCAACTACAATCTCAAGTAATCAACAAAGACAAACAATTTCATGTAGTTAATTTGGTGATCAGGTTGAAGAATCACAGAATAAAATATATTAAAATCATTATCGACTGGAAAATTGTGCACTGAGTGTATCTTTTAAGACCTATCAGCACCATCTGTAGGACTTAAACATCAAATGCCTATATCTAATCTTTGCATCCTCATTGTATTGAATTTAATATAGCACTAGATCTTGCTGAGGTTTGGCACGTAATGGGGTATGGTAGTTATTAGATTGACCCTGCACCCTTCAGCTTAAATAAATTTGCAAATCAAATTGCTGAAAGTGCAAGCTGGTCATGTTGAAGAAGACGACAACTAGGATGTAAATGAAAAGGGTGACTATTGAGGATCTCCATAACCAATGGGTTTTGACATGGACAATAATTTCACACATGGAAAGAAGGATTAATTTAAGTGAGTAGATTTTATTACTTGGGAGTGAAGTTTGCTGTTGAATGCTTATTTCATTGTCTTTATGCTCAATTAATATATACAACACTTGTCTTAACTAGACATTGCACTAACAACAGTCTTTAAAGGAAATGATTTATTGTAAGCTCCAATTGAAGGAATTGGTATATTTCTATTAGTGATATGGGTTTACAAGATTTGTAGAAATGTGGCATTTGAGGTGAGCTATTTGATGGGATATTTAAGTAAGGTAAGACCATAACACACAGGAGCAGAATTAGATTATTTAGCCAATTGAGTCTGTGCCACCATTTTATCATGGCTGATTTATTTTCCCTTTCAACCCCATTCTCCTGTCTTCCCCCAATAACCTTTGATGCCCATATAATTGAGAGCCTATCAACTTCTTCAAATATACCCAATGAATTGGCTCCAGAGCTGCCTGTAACAATGTATTCCACTCATTCACCACACTCTGGATAAGAAATTCCTCCTTGTCTCTGTTCTAGAGGGATGTCCTTCTACTGCGGCTGTACCTTCTGGTCCTAAGCTCTCCCACTATTGAAAACATTATCTCTATTTTCACTTTATTCAGACCTTTCAATATTTGGTAGGTTTCAGTGAGGTTTCCCTGCCTCTATTCTTCTAAACTCTAGTGAGTACAGACCCAGAGCCATCAAATGTTCTTTGTACAACAACCCTTTCATTCCTGGTACCCATCTTGTGAATCTTCTCTGGACCCTCCTATACCAGCATGTCTTTTTTTTGATATGGTACCAAAAATTGCTCATAATATTCCAGATGTGGTCTTCTCTTATAAAGCCTCACCATTACCCACTTGTTTATATTTTAGTCCTCTTGAATTAATGCATTTGAAGGCCTTATTACTGACTCACTTCCAAATTAACCTTTAGGGAATCCTGCACTAGGACTAGTCCCTTTTGTAGCTCCAATTTCTGAATTTGCTCCCCAATTAGAAAAAAGTCTACCACTTCAATTTCTTTTACCAAAGTGCATAACCATATACTTCCCTATGTGTATTCCATCTGGCACTTCACCCATTCTCATCTATCTGAAGTCCGGTCAGAGGGCAGCAGTCCCCTGGACTTTGGCGGCAGGTGCCGATGATGAAGACCAGTGATTCCTGTGATCAAGGACCATTGTTGACAGACCCCAAGGATGAGGGCAGTTGATGCCGCCTCCCCCAGTCAGTAAGTCCTGGAGGTCTGTTCAAGTCCAGGCCAGAAAGTCAAAGTGCCAGGGTCATGTCCAGGTTTGAGGTCTGTCTTTGTGTTTTGGGTGGCTGAGAAAATGGCTTGTTTTGCCATCGTTGCATTGTTCTGCTGAACATTGTGGGTATGTTTTGTTAGCACCTTTATGTGGGCTGTCCCATTACATCCTTGTGTTGGAGCGGTTGTAATGCAAATGATGCATTTCACTGTATGTTCCATTGTGTGTAAATCAATGAATTTGAATCTGAATGTCCTGACCTGGGTATCAGACAGGTGACACTGCCTTCGGGGCTCCACTGCTGTGGGCCTGTAGTGTATTGAACTAAATCAAATGACAGTCAATTTGATATGTGTGTGTGTGTGTGTGTGTGTGTGTGTGTGTGTGTGTGTGTGTGTGTGTGTGTGTGTGTGTGTGTGTGTGTGTGTGTGTGTGTGTGTGTGTGTGTGTGTGTGTGTGTGTGTGTGTGTGTGTGTGTGTGTGTGTGTGTGTGTGTGTGTGTGTGTGTGTGTGTGTGTGTGTGTGTGTGTGTGTCGTGATCATTGGCACTTAATTGTAGGGTTTATAATTTATTTCGTTACAGCCTACTTAGTTAAAAAATCAGCAGATTTTATCTGCTTTAAAGATCTCACTCTTGCTCTTTTGACAGAAGATCAGTTTTGGCCTTGAGCAGTGGAAAAAACAAAACTTGATTTCTTTGTCTGGTAGCTATTGTAAGAATGTTATCAAGCTCTCTCTTATCCAAGTGAAATGTGCCTACTTGATGGTTGCTGTGCTTGCTGGTTTTTATTCTGTAGGTGTAGTACATGTGATTTATTATATAAGACTGCTAGCTATAATGGGTGAAATGTAATGTTCTGCCTTTCAGTTTGCCTCTGTATTACCCTGAGCTTTAAGAATCATCAAGGGTGAAACTTTTAAAAAAAGAGTTGATCTGAAATGCGTGTGTATATATATTTTCCGCCCAGTTGAACATAATCATTGGTTTGAAATGTAGTAAGTGTTTTGAATCAACACACACAAAATGCTGGTGGAATTCAGCAGGTCAGGCATCATCAATAGTCAACACTTCGGGCCAAGACCATAGGTGCTGCCTTGACCCGAGTTCCTCCAGCATTTTGTGTGTGTGTTCCTCTGGATTACCAGCATCTGCAGACTTTCTTGTGCTTCTATCTAATGGCACTTCCCTCACCCCACCCCCTCCTCACCCCACCCCCTCTTAGATACTGGCCATCCTATCTCTCCAATCTCATGCTTGATGCAGGATCTTGACAATTCCTCTCCTTCCCATTTTTCTGTGTACATAAATATGCCTTTTGTCCAGTCAGAAAGTGTTAATTCAAATAATACTTTTTTCTTCTCCCAGTGGTTTTTAGCTGTAAATGTAAATGAAGGATTTTATCCTGTATTCCAGGAAGTTTTATTGATATTTTTAGTGGCTGTTTAGAGTGGGCAGTGTTGCATAATAGCCAGAATCCTTGTCATCCTTTTGAGAAATATAAATATTGATGCTTGTGTTATATTGCCCAATTTTTTTCTTGCTTGTCATGGAGTTTTAAGTTTTGTTCATCCATTATAAATTTTAAATTTAGGAAGTAGATGTATGGAATTGAAATTGGAGATACGTTTATAAAACTGAGAAAGCTGGAAGTCAAAGTGTTACCTCGAGGTCTTAACTCTAAAGACTTATGAATATGTGGAAACATTCAACATAGAACATGGAAACCTACAGCACATTACAGGCCCTTTGGTCCACAATGTTGTGCTGACTAAGTAACCTACTGTAGAAACTGCCTAGAATTTCCTTACCACATAGCCGTCTATTTTTCTAAGCTCCATGTACCTTAAAAGACCCTACTGTATCCACCACTACCACCGTTGCTGGCAGTGCATTCTACGCTCTCACATTCTGTGTATGGTAAAACGTGCCTCTGACATCCCCCTTGTACCTACTTCCAAGCATCTTAAAACTATGCCCCTTCATGTTAGCCATTTCAGCCCTAGGAAAAAGCCTTTGGCTATCCACACAATTAATGCCTCTCAACATCTTGTACACTTCTATCAGGTCACCTCTCATTCTCCATCACTCCAAGGAGAAAAGACCAAGTTCACTCAACCTATTCTCATACAGGCAACATTCTTCTAACTCCTCTGCACTCTTTATATAGCACACACATCCTTCCTGTAGTGAGGTGACCAGAATTGAACATAGTACTCCAAGTGGGATCTAATTAAGGTCTTGTTAGCTTTAACATTACCTCTCGGCTCTTGAACTGAATTCCACAGTTTATGAAGGCTATCACACCACATGCCTTCTTAACAATACTGTCAACCTGCACAGCAGCTTTGAGTGTCCTATGTACATGGACCCCAGGATCTTGCTGATCCTCCACACTGCCAATGGTCATACCATTAATATTTTCTCTTCAAATTTGTCCTAGTGAAATGAACCACTTCACTCTTATTTGGGCTGAACTCCATTTGCCACTTCTCAGCCCAGTTCTGTGTCCTATCAATGTCCCGCTGTAACTTCTGACAACCCTGCACACTATCCACAACACCCTCAACTTTTGTGTCATCAGCAAACTTAGTAACCCATCCTTCTACTTCCTCATCCAGGTCATTTATAAAAATCACAATGAGGAGGGGTCACAGAGCAGATCCCTGAGGCACACCACTGGTCACCATCCTCCATGCAGAACACAAACCATCTATAACCACCCTTTGCCTTCTGTGGGCAAGCTATTCTGGATCCACAAAGCAAGGTCTCCTTGGATCCCATGCCTCCTTACTGTCTGAATGAACCTTGCATGGGGAACCTTATCAAATACCTTACTGAAATCCATATACACTACATCTACTGCTTTACCTGCATCAATGTGGTTTGTTACATCCTCAAAGAATTCAGTCAGGCTCATAAGGCATGGCTTGCTCTTGACAAAGCCATGCTGACTATCCCCAATCAGACGATGTCTCTCCAAATGCAAATAGATCCTGCCTCTCAGGATCTTTTCCACCAACTTGCCCACCACTGAAGTAAGACTCACTGGTCTATAATTTTCTGGGTTATCTCTACTCCCTTTCTTGAACAATATTCAGTTTAATTACTTGTTTTGTTCAGAGTTCAAAAATAAATAGTTAGGTAAAGGAGGATAAACAATTTTGGGTTTATGCCAAGAGAAGAATAAATGTCTTTTGTGGGGATTTATTAGTTTATTGAAAGAAAGACTGAACTACAATTGCTATTAATTGCTCTTCTGTAGATCTTGACTATTATCAGAATCGGGTTTAATATCACCAGCATATGTTGTGAAATTTTTAACTTTACCACATCAGTACAATGCAATACATGATAAATATTGAGGGGGAAAAAACTGAATTACAGTAAATCTATATATCAGCACCAGACTCTGGAGCGAAGGTTCCCGAGTTTGAAACCAGTTGGGCCGCTCCCAGACACGCTTTCCATCCATGCTGGGTTGAGTGTCGAGCTCACAACTCGGCCTTGTTTAAAAAAAAACTGCACTGTGAGAAGTATGTGGGGGACCACTCACAGAATCTTTCCTCCAAGCCAACCTCTTTGGAGGAAAAAAAAAGTGGTCGCTGAGGCTCTGGCAGAGTATGGCACACACAAAAAAAAGTCTATTAAATAGTTAAAGTAAGTGGTGCAAAAAAACATAGAAATAGTGACGTAGTGCTCATGGGTTCATTGTCCATTTAGTAATTGGATGGCAGAGGGAAGAAGCTTTTCCTGAATGGCTGAGTGTGAGCCTTCCAGCTTCTGTACCTCCTTCCTGACAGCAACAATGAGAAGAGGGCATGTCCTGAGAGGTGGGGGTCCTCGGTGATGCACGCCACCTTCCTGAGGCACTGCTCCTTGAAGATGTCTTGGATACTATGGAGGCCAGTGTCCATGATGGAGCTGACTTACTTTTACAATTTTTTGCACCTTGCTTCAATCCTGTGCCGCCATACCAGACGGTGATGCAGTCAGTCAGAATGCTCTCCACAGTATATTTGTAGAAGTTTTTGAGTGTTTTAGTTGACAAGCCAACTCTCCTCAAACTACTAATGAAGTATAACCACTGTCTTGCCTTCTTATATAGCTACATCAATAAGTAGGTCCTCAGAGATATTGACACCCAGGCGCTTGGAATTGCTCATTCTCTCCACTTCCGATCCCTCTGAGAGGATTTATTTGTGTTCCCTCATCTTACCCTATCCGAAGTCCACAACCCTTCTCTGGTCCTGTTGCGTGCAAGGTTGTTGCTGTGCCACCACTCAAAAGAGCTGGCATTTCTCACTCCTTTATGCCGTTTTGTCACCATCTGAAATTCTGCCATCAACGATTGCATCATCTGCAAATTTATAAATGGCATTTGAGCTATGGCTAGCCACACAAGTCATGGGTGTAGAGAGAGTAGAGCAGTGGGCTGTACCACTGTGGTCTGCTGAGAGTGAATGTTCTGCACTTCTGTGTTACACCTCTACTGTTGTCCAATCTTCACTCCCACCAGTAACTCTGAGATATTAAAATAAATAGCTCTGCTGGCAGCTTGTGCCATTGTTAGCAGTTTGTCTCATTTAGCCTGACACGTACATATTAGCTCCAGGATTTATTGCTTCTGTCAAAGCCATACCTGATGTTTTTTTAAAAAAAGGTTGTAAGAACTATATGGTGGAATCATTTCTAGCTCTAGGAACAGAGGTACACATTTTCTTTGAGCAGGTAGTCAAACTGCTCTCTAAGGTATTTTTTAATCTATCTAATTTAGTCTGCACAGGGGTCCCATTACATGCTTTTGGTAAAGTTGCGTATTTAACGAGGTCGTATTAGTTTAATTTTAATTTATGTGCAGCTAGCTACTACAATATTTACATTATACGTAATTTTGGTGAACTGAGAAAATCATCACTGATGGAATTGAGGGAAGATGAGTACCTTTGAGGAAATTTGTATGAAGATATAGCTTGGCAATGTTTAATGGAGGAGTCCAGAGCCTCTCCTTGTGCATGTTGGAGATGCAAAATAATCAGAATTGTGCACATAAATGCATTTCTTCAGGTAGTACTCTTTTTTTTTGAAATAAGAATAGCCAGTAAGTGGTACTCGAATCAGTTCATGTGGGCTTACATGAAATGGCAGATGTGGAGTACTGCATAATGTTTTTAAAATGATGACTGATGTTCCTTGAAACCAATTATCAGGTTGGGTCTGTTTTAGCATTCTTGCCTTTAATGCATGGGGAAATGCATTTGCAAAATTCATCTTCCTCTGATTCTTCAGAATCTCCAGCCAGTGATTGCTTGAAGTGGCGACTGAACTGGGTGTCAGGGATGCTACTGATAGCTAGAGCTCATGCATTGATCAACATGGTCCGCAGTTTTGGGGGAGTGCACTCTGCTTGAAATCTCTGAACAACTACCACTAACATATCACCTGTGCAACCACAGGGGAACCTGTTATACCACCATCAAGAATGCTTACCATGCCCTTCCACACCCACACTTTCTACAATCTGATCTCTTGGCTGTACTTCTACTCCCTGCATATAGGCACCAGTGTTTGAGGACCAAAAATATCTGGTCTGTTAAAGGGAGGTGGGGGAATGCTTACAGGACTCCTTTGCATCGGTGGGCTGGACATTATTCAGAGATTAATCTCTGAATATGATTGAAAACACCATCGTTGTTACTGACTTCGTCAAGCCCTGTGTGGATGAGTGTGTGCTTTCGAAAACATACCAGACATACCCAAACCAAAAGCCGCAGATGAACCAGGAGATTTGTTGTCTGCTGAGTGTTAGATTAGTGGCATTTAAGACAGGTGATCCAGATCTATACAAGAGGCAGAGGAATGACATTCAGAAGTCTGTTTAAGAGCGCGAAAGCACTTCTGTTTGAAGTTAAAGACTGAATTGAATGTATACCAGCTCTGGCAGGGTGGCAGGCCATCACGTCCTACAAGACGAAATCTATAATCGTGAATGGTCGTCGTGATGCTTCACTTCCAGATGAGCTCAGTGTCTTTTATGCATGCTTTGAAAGGGAGAATAAAACTACACCTGTGCGAATCCCTGCAGCATCTGGCGACCCTTGATCTCTGTCTCAGAGGCCAATGTCAGAACATCTTTGAGGGTGAACCCTTGCAAGGCACCAGGCCCTATTGGTCTACCTGGTAGGGCACTGAAAACCTCTGCCAACCAACTGGTGGGAGTGTTCGAGGACATCTTCAATCTCTCACTGCTGCATTTGGATGCCGTTGCCCAAGAGGTGCAGGGTGAGCTGCCTCAGTGACTATTGCCCAGTTGCACTCTTATCTCCAGTGATAAAATTCTTTGAGAGGTTGGTCATGGCTGGAACCAACTCCTTTCAATTTGGACCCACTGCAAATTGCCTATTGCCTCAATAGGTTTACAGTGGATGCAATCCCACTGGCTCTCTACTCGGCCTTGGATCATCTGGACAATAGCAATACTTATGTCAGGCTGCTCTTTATTGAAGACAGCTCAGCATCAACAACATTGTACCCTCAGTACTTATTAACAAGCTTCAAAACCTGGCCTTGGCAGCTAGATCCTTGACTTCCTCAGCAGGAAACCACAGTCAGTGCAGGTTGGAAATAACATCTCCGCATTGACAATCAACACTGGGGCACCTCAAAGACATGCGCTTAGCTCACGCTGTACTCTCTCTACACCCACAACAGTGTGCTGGCGCAGCTCAGGTGCCATCGATAAACTTGCCTGTGACGCAGCTGTTCTTGGCAGGTTATCAGGTAGTGACACGGAGGCAAAGAGGAATGAGACAGATTAGCTATTTGAGTGGTGTTGAAACAACCGTACGGTCAAAATAAGAGCAAAGAATTGAATGTGGACTCTGGAAGGGGAAGTTGAGAGATCACAAACCTGTTCTCATTGAGATCAGCAGTAGAAAGGGTGAGCAGTTTCAAGTTCATGGTTGTCAACGTCTTGGAAGGTCTGTCCTGGACCCAATGTATTGATACAATTACAAAGAAAGCATGGCAGCAGCCATATTTCATTGAGAGTTTGAGGAGACTTTGTATGTCATCGAAGACTCTCAAATTTCTGCAGATGTACTGTGCAGAGCATTCTAACTGATTGCAATGCCATCTGTTATGGAGGGTCACCAGACAAAATTGGGGGAAAAAAACACAAAGTTGCAAACTCAACCAGCTCCATCATCGTCATTAGCCTCCCCAGCATCGAAGATATCTCCAAAATGCCACGTCTTTCATTAAGTACCCTTGTTACCCAGGACTTGCCCTCTTACTGCCACCATCAAGAAGGAGATATCAGAGCCTGAAGACACCTCTCAATTTTATAGGACGAGATTCTTCCTCACTGCCATCAGATTTCTGAATGAAGTATGAACCCATGTACATTATCTCGTTTTTTTTCCTTTTGTTCTTTTGTTGCACTACTTATTTAACTTATTTTTAAATATGTTTCTTACTGTAATTTAGTTTTTATGTATTGCAATGTACTGCTGCCACATAAGAACATATTTCATGACATAATCCTGTGATATTAAACCTGATTCTCATTAATTTTGCACACATGGAAGGCATGCATACTAGGCAAAAGTAGCTTGACTTTTTGCAAGTTCTTCCACGTGTCTCTTGCCCCGCCTGTGGAAGAGTTTCTAAGTACCACTGGCCATGAATAACATCAGTTTTCCTCAGAATTCACAAAGCCAGAATGGAAATGCATAGTCTTTGATCCTGAAAGAGTGCCTAAAGAAAAACTGAAGTTCTTTTGATTTATAATCAAGCAAAATAATACGGCAGTGTAGAGGTAGACTGGATGAATTCCTCTGCTGATATCAATTAGGAACAGTTTTATAGTTACTTTAGTAGTACTTAGCTATCTAATTTGTTCTATATTTCATTTAAATACATAATTTGTTACACAACTAGTTTGCCTTTTTTCAATAAACTTTTTAAACTATTTCTTCACTATATTCCAGGCTTCTAAAAGCTGAAGCGATTGTGGAGGTATTAGTAACAATCTTTCAAAAATCACTAAATTCTGGAATGGTTCCTGAGAGCTGGAAAATTGTAAATGTCACTCCACACTTTAAGAAGGGAGGAAGGCAGAAGAAAGGAATTTATAGGCTGTGGAGACCAAGACATTGAGATTATTTAAAGCAGAGGTTGATAGGTTCTTGATTAGTCAGGGCATCAAGCCAGTAGAATGAGATTGAGAGGGATGATAAATCAGTCATGATGGAATGGCGGAGCGGACTCAATGAGCACAGTGACCTATTTCTGCTCCTTTGTCTAATGGTATTTCCATGGAAGTTCAGCTCATTGCGCCAAAGTGTACTAGTCGTGATGTGTCCCAATTAACTGGAATCCAGTGTAATTTGTGTTTTGTTTGAGATCTGAATGTGTAAAGTAAATGCATGCTTTGTTGGTCATTCAGTTTTCATGCTTTTGATCTACCATGATGTGTGCAATTTAAAATCTATTTTATGGTTTATGAAGTTTTGAATCAGGAAATGGAATGGTAGGTCCTGGTTACATTTTCACTTAATAATGCTTAAAAATAGTGTAAAGCTTTGTTCTATACATGTATTACAAACACTTTTCTAGTTGAAATGAAAATTATAATGGAATTGATATTTCAGGTTAATGTACATCATCAAAACTGAAATTTCAATCCAAAACAGAATTATGTATCTCCTACAGCAATTTTGTGTTGGTTTCCCCTCTGTACTGTTCTACTTTGGTGAATGGAACACAATTTGTTGATCGAACAAGTAGATTTGAAATACGTATTTTATTTTGTGTTTCAAAATTTCATGACACTTAAGTGGTGTCGGGATTATTCTACTGCCCCTTGTATCGGGGAGGGGGTACAGGTACCTGATACTCCACACTCAACATTTTGCCAACAGCTTCTTCCCCTTGGCTATCGGATTGCAGAATGGTCCATGAACTCTACCTTATTGTTTGTCTTCTACACGATTTATTATTTCAGCTTGCTGTAGTTTTTATGTCATGAACTGTACTGCTCTCACAAAACAAATTTCAACAAAATGTCAATGATAATAAACCTGATTCTGATTCAAAATAAAGATTTCTATGGTGTGCAAGATTCATTTTTAAATCGCTCAGTTTGTTTTGGAAAAGCTTTCTGATTATTTCATGGTATAAAATAAAAGAATAAATGTTTGCCAACACTGTGCAGAATCAACTTTATTATCACTGGTATATGTTGTGAAATTTGTTTTGTGACAGCAGTATAGTGCGAGACAAAAATACTGTAGTGCAAAATGCATAGTGCAAAAGACAAATAATGAGGTAGTGTTCATGGAACATTCAAAAATCTGATAGCTTCTTAAAATACAGAATATGGGCCTTCAGGTTCATGTAGCTCCTCCACAATGATAGTAATGAAAAGGGGGCATCATAGATGATGAGGGTCTTCAATGGTGAATAGCACTTTCTTGCCTCTTGAAGCTATCCTCTTGTGGGAGGCTTTGTGTACATAATGACGCTGGCTGAATCTATAACTGCAGCCTGACGTTGGAGCTTCCAATGGATGCGTTAACGAAATGAAAACTTAATTATGGTCACTTAATCACTTTTCCATTAATTTTGATGTATGATGTTTCATTGAGTTGATATCTATTTCAGCTTCTTTAAGAGCCATTTCTACCCTTGTGTTCCTTTTAAGAAGGGGGTGAGAGCCTATTTTTTTTACTGGAAGTGGTATGTTGGAAGTTATGCAGAACCCTTTGTCCATAGAAGTCCAAGGTAAAGACAGAATAAAATACAAAATTGCAGATTGTTGAGTAGGAGACCCCTAATAATCAAAGGCAAGTGATCACTTGCAATGAGATTTGTGGACCTTTTTGTCACAATATTGATAATTCAGAGATTCTGTTGCAGACTGGTTATGGATCTTAATGGCTGACCTTGTGAAGAAAATTTTCTCCCCGTTTTGGGCTGTAAACAGGCCTGCATAGAACTGAATTGTTTCCCAAACTCTGTCATTTATGCATAGTGAACAAGATCAGAAAACTGAAACAATTGTCTTCAATAAAACTATTTTCAAAATGATAGCCTTCTGGTAAAAAATACATCAAAAAAGAAGAGATTAATTGTTAAAATTGAGAAGGGGAGTAGATAAATATTTCATCCATTTATGTTAAGGATCTGGAAAAGCTTTTATTGTATTTGTGTCTTTGCCCTTCAGCATGATACGTTCTCACCCACTCACTTGGATTTCCCATATCCTCTTGAAGCTCTTTACATCTCAGTCCTGTTGTTTTATAAACTTGTAAATATCACACTCACTACTGTTTAGCCACATTGTTGATTATGGAGTGCAGATAGCTTCAGCAGTCACAAGCTGCAATTCTGGAAAAGACCTACCTTCTGGAAGTATGCAAGTGCATCACATTCACCACTATTTCTTTAGTCATTCTATTGGTCACATTCTTGAACTCACGTAGGTTGGTCAAACAAGATTTTATAAATACATGCCAGTGCAATTTTTGATTATAATATGCCTTGTTATATTGTGGTTACAAATATACTTCAGCCCGTGTCCTCCAAGACGGATATACTTTATTGTTGGGTTCTTTAACTTTACTAGGTTTACAAAGATAAACTAATGGATCAAATTGTTAGGCAGAGTTGTGGCAAGTGACTTCCAATGTAGTCAAATATTGAATGAAGAAATTCAGTGTCTATGGGGGCCATGCCCCAGAGTCAATGCCTGTAATCTTTGAGTGAGTTAGTATTTATGAACTAATCTCCCAGGGAAAGTGGGTGTGTGCTTTTTATTCCAGGGTCACAGTGAGGCAACTATATTTCCAGTGGAATATAGTATACTTTTGTGAAAGTCTCTCTGACAGACATTACAAATGAGGGAAAAATTGATTTTAGAAATGGAGTGACAGTTGTGCATTGGATCAGTTCTATATTTTTGCTGTGGAACATAGCAGTGGAAAATGGTGGGGGGTGGGGAGCAAGGTGTATTGTAGTTTTTCTTTCCACAAAAGAAAGTGGTTTCAAAATAGTGTTAATGTTTAACTTAATGTGCAGGTAGCTTATAATGCAGGTATTGGTTGTATCCAGTACCTATTGCCAAATCTTTCAAAATGCATCTACAGTAGTTCGAGTTCAAGTTTAATTGTCATTCAGCCATCCACGGTTGCCCTTGAATACAGCCAAATGAAACAGTGTTACTCAGGGGCCAAGGTGCAAAATACAGTTGCAACAGTCACACACAACACGAGGCACATCTAAGATAGCAAGCACCTATCAGTAAAATACAGTCAGACACAAAGAAGTCCCAAGACATTGAGTCCATGAATGTTGCAGCAGTCTGCATTTGAATGCAATACAACTTGTCTTCTGCCGAGTGAACACTGGGGTCAGCTCCTACTCCAGCTTTGACGCCATGCCACACTGCCTCCGGTGGAGTGCATCGATGACAACACCTCTCTCCTGGCTGGCTGTGAACACCATGGCTTGATGTCTAGTCCTTGCAGCAACAGAGGTCATGCAGCTCCCCTGCAAGGGACTTGCAATCCCAAGAAAAGCGACCAAGACAATCGCTCACTGTTAGGCAGCACACTGCCTTTGTGCACTGACACCTCTTTGACGCAGGTAGCAGCACGATCCATGCCAAGTCCAGCTCCTTCAGTTTTGCCGCCAACAAGTAACTCGCTGATGGGGTAGACCTGCAGTACTTTAAGTTCTTAATGTCTAGCAGGATCGGGATTTAAAAAAATACTTAAAAAAGGACAATAACACCTTTGGTTGACTCCATAGAAGCCCCTGTGAACACACTACCATCTTACTGGAAGTAAGGAAGCTCTTGCAGTCTTTTAATTTTTCTCTCAAGCTTGCTTATGTATACTCTGTTCCCTTTAACAATTATAAAGAGCTTCTAATCCTTGGGCTTAATGCTATTTTTGGTACTTTATAAACCTCTTCTTTTGAATTAATGCTGTATTTAAATTCTGTCAGCTGTAAGTGGACCAATTTTCTAGTTGCATTTTTGTATCTTGAAGGATTTTATTTGCAAATTGAGTATTATTTTGTTGAACGCCAGCAATTGCGTCTTCCCTGTCATTTTTTTTTATTGCGGCTTCCCAATCAACAATTATCATTTCATTAATTTGCTCTTCCTACGTAATAGTTTTCTTTGGAGTTAAGATTTTAATTTCAGATCATATAACATTCTTTCATGTTGTGGTCACTCTTCCCTGAAGCTTCATTTGCGGCAAGATTATTAATTAATCTCATTGTGCAGCGCAAGATTAAAATAGACTATACCCCAGTTGGTTCCTCAGCATAGTGTATCTGGAAAATAATCTTGTAAACAATCCATTAATTAGTTTTCCACATTTATTACATTCTATTTGTCCACTCTGCAGCGGGAAACCCTCCACAGTAACTGTCTCTGCAATTACTGCTTCATATCTTTTTAAATTTCTGGATCTTTGCCATTGTACTGCTTTACTGTTGAAGTTATGAAGAATTGTAAGGCTACAAGAGTAGAATACTTCTGTCAGTGAATAACTGAATTAGTGGAGTGCCACAGGCACACTGAGTTGAATGCTCTCTTTAACCATATAACAATTACAGCACGGAAACAGGCCATCTCAGCCCTTCTAGTCCGCTCCGAACGCTTACTCTCACCTAGTCCCACCGACCTGCACTCAGCCCATAACCCTCCATTCCTTTCCTGTCCATATACCTATCCAATTTTTTTAAAATGACAACATCAAACCTGCCTCTACCACTTCTACGGGAAGCTCGTTCCACACAGCTACCACTCTCTAAGTAAAGAAGTTCCCCCTCGTGTAACCCCTAAACTTTTGTCCCTTAACTCCCAATTCATGTCCTCTTGTTTGAATCTCCCACTTCTCCACTTTTTTATATAATAATTATTCAAGGTCTGCATATGGTGGTATAAAGTCTCCGAATTGATTTTATTTAACTTATAGAATCATGATTTTGTTGTTGGAACAAACATTTCGACAGTGAACTTGTACAGTAACAACTAAAAGGTCTAGGTAGAGGGGCATGGAGAGAACATTTCAGATGATAGGGGTGTCCAGGACCAGAGGCCACAGCCTCAATACAAGGATGTCCTTTTAGAACAGAGATATGGAGGAATTTCTTTAGCCGGAGGTGGTGAATATGAGGGATTCATTGCTACAGACAGCTGTGGAGGCTAACTCATTGGTTGATAAGTTCTTGACCAGTAAGAGCATCAAAGATTATGGGGAGAAGGCAGGAGAATGGGGTTGAAAGGGATAATAAATCAGCCATGATGGAATAGTGGAGCAGACTTGATGGGTCAAGTGGCCTAATTCTGCTCCAATATCTTATGGTCTTATGGAATGGGTCTGATGTCTCCCATCCACTCCATAATGTACTGGTTAGGCACAGGAGTACATTCAGCCAGAGACTCATTCCACCGATATGCAAAACGGAGCGTCATAGGAAGTTATTCCTACCTGTGGCCATCAAAATTCACAATTCCTCCCTCGGAGTATCAGACACCCTGAGCCAATACTGGTCCTGGACTAATTTCCACATGGCATAATTTACTTATTATTTAATTATTTATGGTTTTATATTGCTATATTTCTACACTATTCTTGGTTGGTGCGACTGTAACGAAACCCAATTTCCCTGGGATCAATAAAGTATGTCTGTCTGTCTGACTTGCTTAATTATTCTGGCAATTCATTTGGCTTTGTAACTGGAAAAAAACCATAAAATTTAACTGTGGACGAGTAGACAGTTAAAATATTTTCATTGCCATCAAGTATTTTGCAGTAAACGATATTTTCTTATGTTATAAACTTCAGGTTTTTAATATTCATGTTGTTTGCTTCTGTTTTTTTAACCATCTTTTCCCTCCATTCTTATGATCACCACACATCCTTGCTCCTCCTCTGCTACTCCTTTCCCCAATTCCTCCCCACCAAGCTGCAAGCTTTTACCCCCCCCCCCCAACAGTAAATATTAATTTGAATGGGTACATTATGACAGCAAAACTAAATCAAAATCCCTCAATTTGATCAGCTTCTGCTGTCGTTCTTTTGCACCGTTTACTGCAGGCCTCACTCATGACTTGTAAAGTGGACAGCAACTCTATTTGTATTTCATTTCTCCCCTACAATTCCCTGCACACTGTTTTAAATGAGCTAATTATTACCTGGTGTCAGCTACTGCATTTTGTAATTTATAACTCGAGATTTTGAAGTGCATTTGTGATTTTTTTTTTCTAGGTTGAGTTAATAAGCAACTGGTGAAATATCTGATAAAATCTTAATACTTTCATGTGGAATATGCTTTCTTTACATTTGCAGGCAAAATTGTTTTTGGCCATGTGCTGCTTTTCCAGGAAATTTAATTTTTATCAGATTTTATTCACATTTGTATTGGGGTTCTGTATACTTTAATCTTGATTATAGGTAGCATTGTTGGTTTTCTTTATTACATGACAATAGTGGATGTTCTCAAGTGGTACATTGTGCCTTGGTTATTTCAATATCCTTTCTGTGCAGGATATACAAAATGAAGGCACAGTGTGACAGTAAAGATGCCTTCTAGTTTCAACTTGCCACATGTAATCCATTTTATTTCACTTTTGGGTAATAGACCATTTTTTTAAGGAACGTTATTTGCGATATCTGTAGGGTAAACTGTAGTTTAATTTTCCAAATATGTTCCCTAGGTTGTCATCAGAATATACTTTATTACATTGAAGTTTAAAATTAAAAAAAAAACAATTTTGTTTTTGTTGGTGAACACTTGTATCACTTCAGTTGTAATCTTTTAAAATATGACAGTTTGAAAGAGGGGTAGCAAATAAATATAAAAGATATGTGAACAGCAAACATGCTGTGTTTCTGATAGTGTTTTTCATTAAGGAGATTAACCTGGGAAAGAGTCACAGAATGTTCCTAGATGACATCATCTAAATAAATTTATTATTAAAAATCAGATAGAATTAAGAGTGGGTGTTGTAAATATAAAAGATGGTAAGGATCAAGAGTTTAGATTGAGGGTGAAGAGATGTTTGGTGTAAGATAGAAACTTTGCCAGCTATAATTGTGGTACTACTCAAGTTCTTAACCTTCAATTTCAGTGTGTATAAATGTGAGAAATAGAACATCAGTGTATTAGCAGTTACTAACAAAATAATAGCTTACGTATGCATTATGATTATATTTCTGGCTAATCTTAAACCAATGTTTGTGTAAGTGTTCCATAAAGCCCAGTTGCAAACACCACCCATTTCAGTCTTCTGCTAAACTGGGAAATGGTTGTAGTGATTTCCGTGAGTAGGTATGGAGTATGGATCTTACTGGTGCTTGTGTAGCAACACAGTCACCACAAACCAATGATCAGATTCTTTCTTACAAAAATCTTCAGAAAAGTGGTGTACATATCTCCAGTGATAGGTAGGGAAAATGTTCTCAGAATGCTCCTCATCCTTATGTCCAGCTTTGCGTGTGATTTGTTTTCAGTAGTGCATAAAATTTGGCAATGGCATACCAGAAAATACTATCTGCTGAGGTTTTATTTGTTCCTGTTGTTACGTCTTGCCCCAGCTTTCAAACAAATGGAGACCTTGCTCTGCTGATAAGAACCCTCCCCATTAGATTCTTCACGTTGCTTGCCAGTTCAGGCTGCTCTAGAAACAGCTGTGCTTGGAATAAGATCGTCATCCATCTACTTCTGGAATGCACATTTGCCAAGAACTGAGTCTAGAAATAGATGCACTGGTCTTTGAGGTTCAATCGGAACAGCTGCATTAACAAAGGATTGTGTGTGCTTTGAGCTTTTCCATTGAGACAGCTATCATCTGCTGCTGAAGACCAACTTTGTGAAAGACGTCCTTTCACTCTGCCCAATATGCTGGTTTTCCAGTTTAAAGAGTTGTACACAAATGATTGCTACAAGCTAGCATATTAAAATTCAGGACTATGTGTTGAGCGATATTCGGAACAGTACAGATACTGATGCTGCAAAGACAATTTGGGAAGACGTGGCAACTTAAAGCCCTCTTGCCATTGCAGAGAAATAGGTTATTGCTTAGGTTTAATAACTTGCTGACAGTTTGCTGGAGGAACATATGAAAAGGAAAGGCATTATTTCATGTACTGATATTAGTGATATGTTCTGTATTAAACATTTGCTAATTTTGTCAAATTAGTAATAGTTTTTTTTCAAAGGGAAGTTGTGGTAGTGAACAGTTCCTCCTCCTTTCAAATAACATGATTGAATGAAGTATCCTTTCCTTCCTTTTGAAGTAGTGTCATTGGATCTTTTGCATCTATCTGAGATGGTCCTTCTTTACTGCTTCATTTGAAAATACTTGGAAGTGCTCTGAAGTGGCAGTTTAGATCTTCTGTTCAAGCCTGTGGTATAGATGAGCTTCCAGCCTGCAGAATCTCTGTCAGCTATCCTCAGTAGGAATCTTTAACTTCTCTGATATAGTAAGATTAGTCTGTCCATTCATACAGAATTCAGGTTCACTATACCTCCCAAGTCAACCCACTGCAGTTGCTGGAAGCTATTGACCGGTCGGGCAACTTCTGTACAGGGAAATGGACAGTCACTGCTTCAGGTTGAGACCCTTCATTTGGACTTTGCAAGTCCAGATGACTGGTCTTGACCCAAAATGTCAACAGTCCACAGCCCTGTGCAGTTGTTGCCTAACCACTGAAATCTTCCAACAGCTCTTTCTTTGCATTCCATCCAAAATCTGTTGTATTTGTAGAATTGTATATACTTATTGTGGTTTATTATATTCCTCCAGTACTGTAATCTGAGAAGCCCCCGAGTGTACAAGTTGCTCTCTCAAATTAAGTTATGGCACCAGAATTACAGTTTAAATCTTCAAAGATTAGCTTTATTTGTCGCTTGTAAATCAAAACATACAATGAAATGTGTAATTTGAATCAATGATCGACACTGTCTGATCTACTGTGGGCAGCTTGCATGTTTCATCATGACTCTGGCACTAGTGTAGCATGCTCACAGCTTGCTTACTCTAAGCCTTGTATCTTTTGGAATATGAGAGGAAACTGGAGCACCCAGAGGAAACCCACACTGTCACAGGGAGAATGTACAAAGTCCGTGCAGACAGTGGCAGAAATTGTCCTCTGATAGCCGATTACTGGTGCAGTAACAAGATATGTTAACTGCTATGCTTTGGTGGCACCCTAGGTAAGCTTTCAAAATACAAAAGCACAAGTTATAGTGGAACTGACTTCATTTGGTTCTCTCTGGTTTCATGAGAAATTGATGTTTAAAATAATGATAGCCAAAGGCTTTAATTTACTATCCCATGTAAACCATATTGTTAGCTGTGTGTTCATCACTGCAGTCTATTAAAGACTGAATCCAGTTATGCTTAAATTGGGTTATAAATTCTCTTATCTGATTTCTGTTGGAAACAAAATGATTTAAAGTCATCAGCCTCCAAGTAGCAAAGTTCTGGTCGTGCAGAAATAATGCTGCTCTGAAGAAAACTGGAGTGATTTCTAAGTTGGATGTCAGAAGATTATTTTTTTGTCTAATTTGATGTACATGTAAAATACTTAAAATTGTATAATTAGCAGTTTCCATTGAGAAGAAATCTTCATAGTTAGCATAGATTTGCAAAGTGCAGATTATAATTTGTGAAATGCTTTTTTAATCTCATTTGGGGTAAAGATCATTTTTGAAGGTTTTGATTATTTTTGAAGTCTCTAGGTTTCACAAAGCTCAACAAATCTTAGAGCTTCTGCACTACAGAGACAAGTGTATGAGAGGTGGTTGGTTTAAGGATGGAAAATGCACCATGAATCTATTCTGTTTCTTTGTATTTAGGAATTTTTAGTTCTTGAGGCTTTACTTATTTGAAATAAATTAACAGTAGCTGGTAATTCATCTGAGCTGCTGATGCCCTGAGATTCTTGGCCTTCTGGATAACTGCAATTTCTGAGGTTTTGACTGTTCAGTTTTACATTTATGTGCAGATCACCTTAAGATGTTAAAATCTTTGCATAAAAACTCATAATTTAATTAGAATAATTAGTATTGTTAAAGAACCATATTTGTCCAGTACAAGTTAAGTTTTTTTGAGATACAGCACAGTAAACAACCCCTTCTGACCGACCCAGTGAGCCCGCATCACCCAGTTACATCCATGTGGCCAATTAACCTGGTAACCTGTACACCTTTGGAATGTGGGAAGAAACGGAGCACCCAGAGGAATCCCATGTGATCACAAAGTGGACGCACGCAATCCTTGTGGACAGCAGTGGAATTGAACCTGGGTTGCTCTCGCTGTAATAGTGTTACGCTAACTGCTGCGCTACCATGATGCTCCCAAGTGTAAGTATTTACAAAAGAAAAATCATCTAGCTCAGATAGTAATAAATCAATGTGGAAAGAGGAACTGATTGATAAATAAATTGCATGCATCGTGGTTAGTAATATTCATTAAATAGAAGTGATGAGTGAGTTTCAGGGAAAGATCTTTGCAGTTCAGAGATGAGAGAAAACCAAGACAATGGATAATTTTAGTTATTTTAGGTTTGAGTAAATGAAGTGGTTTTATGACTAGCTTGATTACTAAGTCAGTTTGCTTTCAAATTCATGTTTAGTTATCATTCAGCCATACCTGAAAATAGCCAAATGAAAGTGTTCCGCTGGGTCTAAGGTGCAAAACACATTACCAACAGAACATACAGAGTATAAATAGCACATATGCCTACAATTTCAGAAAATCATACAAAGAAGAAGAACATATTATAGCCCAACTCCCTGAGTGCAATGCCTGAGATTTACTGTTTTTGGTTCAACTTGATTTTCCACCTAGCAAATGCACGCCTGAGGGTGGCAGCACTGAGCGAACACTGTGGAGGCAGGTGGGATTGGGGCTGCTGAGCGAATACTAGGGGAGGGGGGGTGGCAGTATTGACCAAAGACGGGTGTCCTCCCACACTACCTCAGCGTCCCCTCTTTTGGGCGACTGCAACAGGTGTACCCGTGGCATGGGCCTGGTCTTCACCATTACTGTGGCAACACAACTCCTCTCCCGTCAGTCTTACACAAGAACCAGTTAGCTTTGTTAATTTAGAAGAGGAGCATTGTGAAATGGGGAATAGAGACAAATTATGAAAGTAGATGAAAAGTGAGAAAATAATGACCTTGATAGTTGTGATCTTGCATTTTGTTTACCTGCACTGAGCTTTTTTGGTAGCTTTTACATTTTCTTCAGCATTATTGTTTTGCCTTATTCTAGCTCAGTGTACAGTGTAATTAATTAGCTTGTATGAACAGAATGCAAGGCAAGCTTTCCACTGCATCTTGTTACAGGGGACAGTAATAAACCAATACCAGAACTAAAGTGAACATTGAGGTAAAGATGTTAGCTTGATGGTCTCTGGCAGTTCAAAAATTCTCTTCTATTTTAGGCTTGAAGGGAAAAATGGTGTAAATTCAAGTAACCTTTTCTAATATGTCATGCTTTTACTATAATCTTTCTCCAACTTCCAGGATTTTATGTGGGCCACGTTGCTCTAAAATGCTTCAATGTTGGGCTTTGACTTTCCCTACTTAATGGGTAGTCCTGCTGGCGGAGACTGTTCAGCGATACCAGGAAATGGGATCACAGTGGTGCCTCATTTGAAACCGAAATGCCCAATCTGAATTAATGAGAGTAGAGATTCTGTGGCTTTTCCGAAATAAAAACAAGAAATGCTGAAAATATGCAGCAGGTCAGGCAGCATGTGGGTGGAGGGGGGAAACAAGGTTAACGTTTCGGTTAACTTTTCTCTTCCCATAGGTCGTGTGCTGATCTTATCTCAGCAGCCTGACCTGCTTAGGTATGACCAGCAGTTTCTGTTAAAATAGCCCACATCCTTTTTTTTTTGAACTTTCTGTATCTTGTCTCCAGTATCTTAGCATGTCTTCCAAGTATACTAGACTGATTATAGCACTGCTTGTATGTACTAGGAATTTCCTTATCAGTGTGTGTCCTTGAAAATGGTGATGTCTAGAAAGCTGGCAGTTGAACAATAGAGCAACTCCAGTCAAAGAGCTTATTAGTAGGGATACACCAGAAGTTTATTTATAATTAAACTGAATGTCATAGAAACCTCTAATGAATATTACAGATTTCAATTAGTTAACATATAAACTGCAGTAAATTGTTCAAGGATTTATAATGTCTTTAGTTTATGATGCATTAGTGCTTTACATTAATGCACTATCGTTAACTGAGGAAGAGCTGCACATGTAGCTGGATGCAGTCCAACTGTCTTGTTTGTTGCTGAAGTTTCCCTTTAGCAATAAATTAATTGCCAATGTCTCATCAGAATGGAAGACACAAAAGACCTCTTCAGTTAGTGCTGCTGTTAAATACAGCAGAGCTTGTCCTCCGTTCATAACAGATTTGTATTAAAAACCTATTATGCAATGCAAAAGCCTGATTTATGATAAGCTTGTAACCATTTAACAGGTTGTTTTCTAAACACTACGCAATCTCCAACTCAGAATTTTGTTTCAAGATTCAAACCTTTCTCCTCTGTCATCAGTCACATCAAAGCATCAAAACACCAGTGTGATCTCTGTAAATGGAAAACCATGGTGTATTTGAGGGTATGTAAACTGAACTCTGTACCGTGATAGCGTAAGCTTGTGAACTTCACTTTTGTTGTTAGCAGAACTCCAATCTGATGGTAGTTAAGCAGGTTGTAAATGACTGGGTGAGGAACTAGAGCTGGAGAATCAAAACACATTTTCCCTGATTCCTCTCTTAGTCTTAGATATAACAACAAACGCCCGGAGTCCTCTGGTGTAGGGAGAGATAAATAATGAGCAGTGGCTCCCAAAAGTAATTTCTGTGTAACAGCTTTCCTGTCGCCAGTCTGAACGAATGCTTTTAACCCCAGTTCATTGTCTGTTTTGAAGTTGGTTTGCTATCTCTTTTTCTGCTGCTTCACCAACTTCACTTGCTAAGTTTAATTGATTTACTACCTTATCAAAGGTCTGTTGAAAGTTCTTGTATATTGTGTCCATTGCATTGTTGCTGTAATGCAATAGGGAATGCCAAGTATGATTCCACCTTTTGAATTGTGTGCTATTTGCTATAATAGTCTCTGCGTTTTTCGTTATATTTGAGTAATAATCCTTTTATTTTTCCTATCATTGGCCTAATTCTTATCTCATGTCTTGTGGTCTAGCATGCTTTCTGTCTGAAATGTCAGTAATGTAAAATGTAATACTGATGAAATTGCAGCATATATTGCTTCTGTATTTCTATTGAAAATTATAGGAATGAGGAAATTTATCTCCTTTGAATTTAACTTGCCATTTGTGGAAAATCTAATTAAGTGCAAATTTACTTGCATTCTAATCTGAATTCTCTTTCCTACCTTTAGTTAAACAAACAGTTCCAGGCAAATAGAAGTTTAAGTAAATTTATTTGTGTTTTTTTAAAAAATCTATTTTTGCCACATGTGTCTTTGATAATATTGTGCAGTTGTATTAGAATATGCAAGTTCCATCCTGGAAAATGACTCTACCCCTCTCTCTGTTAAAGTGTTACCTAAATTAAATTAGATCCCTACTGTACTTGAACATAAATACATTTATACTTTTCATCTGTTCATGTCCAAAATTATGGTCATGAAAAGTCAATTCATTAGAATTGCTAATTTTATTTTGGCAGCAAATTCCCTTGCAGATTGCAATTTGGACACAGTGTAATTGGACTGTTGATTTGTCATCAATATCTGCAGAGCAGCTTTATTTTCTTTGTGTTGCAAATTGAAATGCTCCGCATAAAGCATCAGAGTGTTGAAATCAGAAATGGACTCTTCAGAGGTGGTTACAAAATGTTTGGGCATTTAATCAGATTTTGTGTGTGTGTGGGGTTAAAAACACAGTGGAAGTACATTTCAGTATCAGTTATTAATTCCCCCCCCCCTTTCAATTCTGTGGTACAAAGCCTAATTATACTCTCTAGTTCAGCATTGCACAACATGAACAAGTTAGTGATCCCTATGGAACAAAGTTACTCATATAGAAACACATATGCAATCTCCATAGATTTGTGTTGGGGTGGGATGTGGGTGGTTGTGTAGGAAGGCGGATAAAAAGGTCATATGTCCTTCAGAAGCTAAATTTTTGTGATTGGTTTTAATCCCATAGAATCATGTTACTTTGGACTTTATCTTGCACTTGATGCACTGGCTGAGTCACAGTAAAACACTCAGTAGTCTGGATGGAGTGACGAAGGAATTGAGATTGGAAAGCCAATCTGGAAATCTATTCCCTCCTTTTGATACATTAAGTTTCATGACAATTCCCCAACTATCATGACCGACCACTTTCTAAGAATATGGTTTGTTCTCTCTCCGCATTATCCTCACAGCACACTTTCTGTCTCTGAACAAATGCTGGAAACATTGAGTAGTATCTGAGGAGGTTGAAGCAGAGATCAAGGTTCAGGTTGATGATGAATCTTTGATCTTGAATTGGAAAGCCCAAAGGTTCTGGAAATCTTGAGCAGCACACAAACAATGCTGGAGGAACTCAGCAGGTCAGGCAGCAGCAAAGCAGAAGAATAAGCAGTCAACCCGTACAAACAAGCTGGATGAACTCGGCAGGTCAGGCAGCATCCGTTGAAATGAATGAGCAGTTGACATTTTGTTTACAGGTGCAGTGAGGAGAAAGTTAGCGATTCAAGATCAGTGAACCTGAGCAACACACACGCAATGCTGGAGGAACTCAGCAGGCCAGGCAACATCCATGGAAAAAAGTACAGTCGGGGTTGGGCATCCTGCTGAAGGGTTTTGGTCCAAAATGTCAACTGTACTTTTTTTCATAAATGCTTTATGACCTGCTGAGTTCCTCCAGAATTTTGTGTGTGTTGATCGGATTTTCCTGCATCTTCAGATTTTTCTCTTGTCAGTGAACCTGAGTATCTGTTTATGATTTCTGATGTCTAGCAGTTTAAGTATTTTGTTTTAACATAACGGATCTGGGAATAAGCACATACATAATTTTAATTAGGAACTGTAAAGGTGACCATCAGTTTTAGAACTGTCTTGGGATTAGTAGACTTTCCTTTTATTTTCTCTAACTTTTCTTTAGTTTACTTGAAGATGACAGTCTTTTGGATTTAGTTATGCCAGTTCCAGGGGCGTTTGGCCTCGGACTCAAGTGGACATTGTATATTATTTAGACTTGACAAATGATAATACAAGGTTTTTCAGATTTTGAGGAAGCTTAATGTTTAATCCTGTTCTTGGCATTCAGCTTCATGAAATGGAACACCCACATAGAGGTGAGGGGCAGGAACCTTATCTCACCCACAGGGTGTCACAACTACAGATACGGCAGCGCAGCAGATGCAGCAATTGCACTCGTAACTATGCACGTGTCAGCTAATTACTGTTTCATTGTGATAGCATTTAACTCCATTCATTCCGTCGTAGTGTTTGTTGAGACTTGAACCCAGGACATAGCTACGCTTTGTTATCTGCATTCTGCCTTGCCTGAGAAATTTGACCGTCGAGCTTACTGACTCTGAAGACTAGCGGTATTTGTTTTATTCTTAGTTGTTCTTTTCAACCGCAGTGTAGGCTTCGGTTTCCAATTTGAGAGTTTTAGTCAACAGCCCTGTTTGGCCTAGTGTTTATTGTTTTCTTTTTCCCTTTAACATTGTTCGCATTAAAGTCTGTGAACTATCAACCCACTTCAGTGTCCCTCATTCCGTACTTGGGCCATGTCCAAACCTGGTGACAGCAAGTCTCGACGAAGAAAAGATGGACCCAGCGAGAGAGGGCAGCTGACCTTGGCCTTGAGATTCATTGGTTAGAATGATTCGTCGAGGCAACGATGTTCTGTTCGAAGTCCTAAGTATGAACTCTTGTTTCTGTCTCCAGCGTGACAGAAGGTTCTTGCCAAGTAATGGAACCAGCAAAGTTTGAACAGTGATGTTTTGACATTGGTGGCTTGGGGAGAGGGTGCCTTTGTTCTGAGTGCATGTCCTGACTCTGTATGCTGAGAGTCCCGAGTCTACATACCGAGCTTCTATAGTCTACGTTGAGTTTCTCCAGTATCCATTCCAAGCTTTAAGTCACAAGAATCCAGGTTCCCAGCTTTGTGGTCCCGTGACTCAGGTCTGCATAACAAATGAGCGCTTCAAGCAAGCTTATCAATTGATTTCAGCCTATTCAAGTCAATAGTGTAAAATCTGGAAGAGCCCTACTCCAAAAGCTGATCCCTGGCTGAAGTGTGCAAATACACAAGTAAAGTAACCCTAGTCATAGTGTTTTTAACCCCTTGATGAAAGTCATGGTACAGACTAGGAAAATTGAACTTGCATGTAGCAAATGCATGCATGCAGCATGTAACAGATCTGCAGAGAACCAGCTAGCTTAGTGATGAAAGAAATCTGTCCACGCTGTCTTGGTCTGTAAAATGGAGAGTATATCCTAATTGTCTCGGGGGGGGGGGGGGGGGGGGGGGAATTGTAAAAGATAAAACACCGTGAACAGGATTTGAAAAGGTTCCTTCTCTAGGTTTCAAGGTTTCCCAAGGACTGTTCTCTGTGTTCCCAGGGTTTCCTTTTTTTTGATTGTTTCCAAGGCTTAATGTGTTTAGGGTTTTTCAATGTCCTCCCCATCTCGAAATCCCAAGCCTCCCTCTTGGCCCCGCCCAAGGTTTCTTGATCTGTCTGTTGGGGTTCCCAGGACTCCCCGTCTCCGTCTGTTGGGGTTCCCATGCCTCTCTCTCAAGTTCCTCAGGTCTCCCTTGGCCATCAGATGCCAGCTATAAGGAGGGGGATCCTGTAGTGACTTCAGGTTTGTGCAGGGCATCAGAGGGCACTGGGCTCTGAGGTTTTTAGATCACCTGAATTGGTTAATTGTTGTTTAACAGTTATTAATGGTTTTAGAGTTTCTTGTGTTTTTCTCGAGCGACTTGCTCTTTGTAATGTGATTTCCTGGTGCTTTCTGTTTAGGTTTATTTTGATAATTTCAGATTCTGTTAGTTTTATTCTTGAAGCTGGACTAGCTCCAATCAGAAGGTCCTCATCTTGAGAGTGATTTGTCTCACCGTGTCACTTGGTTGAGCTATCTCTGTCTAAGCTGTTGTTTCTGTCTCTACATGTAAGTCTTTGGCTCCAATATTGGCAGTACACACCGTGACATTTATCTACCAGCATCACTGAAGGACATCTTGGACAAGTCCCTCATTCCGGACCCAGCGGACACAGGTCTGTGGCGCTTCAGAGGCTGCGCCTAGAGAGGGGGCCTGTCACAACCACAGATTTGGCAGTGCAGCAGATACGGCAATTGTGCTCATGACTGTGCATGTGTCAGCTAATTAATATTTCATTGTGATAGTATTTAACTCCATTCATTTCGCCGTAGTGTTTGTGGAGACTTGAACTCAGGACATCGCTACGCTTTGTTATCTGCGGTGTCTCTCGCTCTGATTCCGGTGACACAGGGTCATAGAAGCAAATGGATGTGGTGTGCTGCTGGCTGAACTGAGATCATCTAATATTAACATAAAATTACATCTCAGTGTACGGAAAGAGCAATTTGCACATCCTTTAAATGCATCAGTTGGGAGTCTCAGCAGCATAGCGGTTAGTACGACGCTGTTGGAGCTTGGGCTGTCGGACTTCAATTCTGATGTCATCTGTGTGTCTCTGTGTTCTCCCTGTGGAATGCATGGTTTGCCCCAGGTACTGCAGTGTCTCCCACAGTCCAAGGACATACCAGACAGTAGGTTAATAGGTCATTGTAATTTGTCCCATGATAAGGGTAGGAGGTCGTTGGGTGGTGCGGCTCGAAGAACTGGAAGGGCCTATTCCACACAGTATCTCAATAGTTCTCTGGTGCTTTCCTATACACTAATTTACTTGACCTTTAATTCACGGAACTTTATCTACCCTAATATAAGAGGAGTGTGTGGGCTCTACACCTATATCTAAAATGCAAGCCGGAGTTGCAAACTGCTGGAAACCTCTGTCTTCACAGCCAGTTTGCCACATTATTGTTCAGCTGAAACAGAGGGTATGAAAGGTTAGTGCAATACGAGTCTTGTCTGGCGGATGTATTATATTTAAAATGTAAGTCTGGCGGGCAGGAAATCTTTAAGTCTATTGTATTTTTTATCAAAGCATGGAAAAGATTATGTAATTTCCATGAAATGAACATTTAGTTTTTAAAAGTAATCACACTTTAAAACTTGCTGTTCTTTTTTCTCTTAAACTAGCTTTTCAATTGAAAACAAAATAGTGCATTAATTGTCCAGATCCTTTGGGATTTTTGAAAAACATTATTTAATAGCTTTTGAATGTGATTTGTCCTTTGAATATGTAGATGAGTCTTACAAAGATAGATTTTGCACCAAACCTTCTGACTTATTGCTTGAATCAATGATATCTGTAGATTAAAATTATTCACAACTGAATTAAAACTTGAAGTGAAAGATGCAGTTTTTTAAGCTGCACAATTCTTTTGCCTATTGCTTCTCAACAGTACGTTTGTCAGATTCTCCACAGATACCATCAATGGCACAGGAACTTAATTCAGCAGTTAGAAAGGGATCCTGCTGTTGATTTTCCCCTCATTCTCCAAGGCAACCTCATTGTATCAGCAAAACATGCTCTTTACAAATACCAGTTCAAAATGAAGATTTCAACTCTGGCCTTGTACTGTAATTCGAAGCCAGTTTTTGAATTTATTCATTAAGTTGCTGAGCTGCACTGCTACTAAACATTGGGTGTTCTTCAGTATTTTAATTAACATTACAAAAGCATTCAAAATCATGCTGCTGACCATTCTGGGAAATGGCAGCCAACATCAGTGCAGTGGGCACATACTCTTCCAGATGGAAGAAACTCGTAAGATTCAGCCAGTGGAAGGAACAATTACTTGATCTGACCACAGTGTTTTTGATCCCTGTTTTTGATCTCCCTTAAAGGTTCTGAGGAGCCATCAACTTAATCTGTGCAGGCCATTGGCAATATGACTGTCTGCTTCAAAATAGAAAATTGACAGATGAACTGGAGTGCCAATTTTGCCATGAATCCCAAACTGAAACACAGCAAGCTGCCCATTAAAATCTGTCCTGGGGTACCTCATCCCAGTTAGCAGCTTGGGAAGCTGAAGATGTATATTTAACTGAAGCTTTTCATGTTATGAGGAGACAAGTTAGAGTTTGGCATCAACACTCATAGTTGAAATCATGTTCCAGTAAAGACATTACCAGCCTCTTCCAATCAGAAGTGCTTTGCATGCACTCAGTACTTTACTAGGTGTACCTGACAACCTGTTTGGTGATGCAAATATCGAATCGGCCAATCAGGTGGCAGCAATGATGCACTGAACCCTGCAGACATGGTCAAGAGGTTCGGTTATTGTTCAGACTGAACATCAGAATGGGAAAAAAATTTATCAAAGTCATTTTGACAGTGGAATGAATGAATGTTGGTGCCAGATGGGATGATTTGAGTATCTCAGAAACTGATCTGGAATTTTCACACTCAACAGTCTCACTAGGGTTTATAGTTAACAGACGGCATTCAATGAGTGGCAGTTCTATGGACAAAAATGCCATGTTAATGAGAGGGGTCAGAGGAGAATGGCCAGATAGGTTAAAGCTGGCAGGAAGGGAACAGTAACTCAAGTAACAACGTGTTACAACAGTGGTGTGCAGAAGAGCATCTCTAAATGCACAACACATCGAACCTTGAAGTGGATGGGCTACAGCAGCAGTAGACTACATTGAGTTCCACTCCTATACCTAATAATGCCACTGAGTGTATAAAATATAAGACAATATATTACAATTATTCACTGTGGTTAAAAACCTATTTTACTTAGACCTGTCCTTGTTAACAAGGACTTTATGGCTGAAATTCCCTTTATTAACAACGCCACTGCTGAGTTTCATGTTAATTCTCTAACATTTCTTCATCTCCCTGCTCTTGTAAAGAAAATAAGTTTCTACTGTTGCAGTGTTTACTCTGAAGCAAGTAAATTAGTTTGGAGCTTGTATAGTGCCAGACAGATCTTTACTGTTATAACGTGAATGCTGTCTCAAACATTGTAATCTAGTGTGGTTAAACCTAATGGCAATAATTTGGTGTTTAATGTATCCCCTGTTGGTAACATATTCATTTTAAATTTCATAGTACCCGCAAAAGTTGTTTAAACCTTGATCCTGGATTTAAATACATTGTAACGTTGATATTTTTGTGCATTGTCGTGCTGTCTTTCAGATCGGTATTGAAGCCTATAAATGCTTAGGCAGACATAGAACATGTCATACAGAAAAAGGACCTAGTGCTTTCCCAGCCATATGACACACAGCCTCTTCTGAGGCTTCCTGCCAGGTCCAGGTGTTGATCTTAACTGCCATTTGAATGACAAACTTCACCATCTTCACGTTAAAATCAACACTTGGACGCACCTGGAAGGGTGAGAAGAGTTTATATCTCATACAGAGTTCACTCAATGTCTGTCTTAATATTCCTACTTATAGTAGCTTCCTTATTTTCCTATGCTGTAAAATGACGCTGGAGAGGTAGTAATTGGGGAGGGAGGGGGCAAAGAAATGGCGAATGAACTTGTGTATTTTATGTTGGTCTTCACTGTGGAAGGCATTAGTAGCGTGTTGGGAGTTCAAGTGTCGGGGCAGAAGTGAGTGTCGTTGCTATTACTAAAGAGAAGGTGCTGGGGAAGCTGAAAGGTCTGAAGGTACACAAGTCACCTGGACTCGGTGCACTACACCCCAGGGTTCTGAAAGAGGTCGCTGAAAAGATTGTGGAGTCATTAGTAATAGTCTTTCAAGAATCATGATTCTAGAATGGTTCCAGAGGACTGGAAAATTGCAAATATCACTCTGCTGTTTAAGAAGGGAGGGTGGCAGAAGAAAGGAAATTATTGGCCAGTAATCCTGACTTAAGTGATTGGAAAGATTTTGGAGTCCATTGTTAAGGATGAGGTTTTAGGGTAGTTTGTGGTGCATGATAAAATAGGAAGAAAGTTAGCATGGTTTCCTTCGGGAGAAATCTTGCCTGAATCATCTGATGGAGTTCTTTGAGGAAGTAACAGGCAGGATAGATAAAGGAGAGTCGGTGGATGTTATTTACTTGGATTTTCAGAAGGCTTTTGGCAAGGTGCTGCTTAGTGAGGCTGCTTTACCAGATAAGAGCCTATGGTATTACAGGAAAGATACTAGCATGGATGGAAGATAGGCTGATTGGCAGGAGATAAGAGTGGGAATAAAGGAGAGCTAGGATATGCTGAGGCTTTATCAGGCATTAGTCAGATTGCACTTGGGGTATCGTGAGCAGTTTTGGACCCTTAAATTTCTTTAGCAGAGGATGGGGAATCTGCAAAATTCATTGCCATGGATGGCTCTGGAGGCCAAGCCAGAATTTGATAGTTTCTTGGTTAGTCAGGATGTCAAAGGTTACTGGGAGAAGGCAGGAGAATGGGATTGAGAGGGATAATAAATCAGCCATGATGAAATGGTGGAGCAGACCTGGGCCAAGTGTTCTAATTCTTTAATATTAAATTTATTTTGAACTTTTATTTCAGGTTTCCACCATCTGCAGTTTTATGATTAAAACCTTTCACTCCTTTTTGTGCAAAACTTGATCTCTCTTCTGAAGATTCAATTTTATTTTAGGGTATTCTGTTTGTATGACTATTTATTTGCGGAGTTTCTGTTAAAAATGAAACAATATGGGCTATACTTGGAGAGTAATCTGTTTTGGGTCAAAAATTACCTAATTTCCTAATGAAGTTGTAAAAATACATTGTAAATGTCTGCTTGTAACAATTTTATCTGACTTCCCTTAAAGATCTAAGCTGCAGCTCCTTCACATCAGCAAGGCATTGCTTTCAGTTGCTCTTGTTCAAGAATCACAAGACACTTTGCAGCATTTTTACCCCCAAATATAATTTTATTAAATGTGTGAAAGAGCAAATGTAATGAAATGAAGGGGGGAAAAATATCCTTGAAGAACTTTTGAGCCTCTAGTTGTGTCACGTAAAAGGAATCTGTAGTGCAGAGGTAAGCATTTTAGGTTACCAAAATTAGGCTTTACACAATTCACAGATTGGTACCCAAAACTTTGAGATTGGGTATAATATTCACTCATTGAATTTTATTTGTCGGAATAAAGTAAACAAGTATTTTTTTCAAAAACCTATTTCCTGACATGTGCAGATGATGCGGCTTCACATTACAGAAAGACATTGTACGAATCATTTTTTTTAGGAGTGTACCCCCCCCCCCACCATAAAGTGAGGGCCATCTGCATTTAGAGGGAGAAAGACAAACAGAATACCCTAAAATAAAATAGAATCTTTAGAAGAGAGATCAAGACAAGTTTTGCACCAAGAGAAGGAGTGAAAGGTTTTAATCATAAAACTGCAGATGGTGGAAATCTGAAATAAAAGTTCAAAATAAATTTAATATTAAAGTACACCCTATCCTCGTTATATGCGGGGGATATGTTTCTCACAGTCGGCGCATAATGTGAATAATTATTTAAATGGAGAAAATAAGGATGCGTTCCAGAGGGCTTCCTAAATATGTTTTATCTGTAATTTATTCACATTTTCATACCAATATGACACAAAAGCAGTACCACAAGGCAACATTTGTATTATATTTCATCAATTTTAGGTAATATTCAGCATAAATTGAAAGTTAACATATTGGGGATTACAGTACTCACCAACAGTGGGAGGTGTGTTCGCTCCAGGAGAGGAGTGGGTGTTGTGGTGTCGGGATCATATCAAGTACAGCAAGGGGTGAAGGAAGACTCACAGAACTCTTAGAACCGCCAGCAGCAGGAGATGACACCGGTTTGAAGAAAGTGATGAGGGTTGTTTGCTTGGCAGCATTTTGTTTTTCAGCATAAATTTGCGTGTAGGGAAGAAGGGTTGATAACAGGGAACGACTGAAATGCTGAAAAAAAATACACCTTAAATGTGGATCATACCTTGGTCGAGTGGCTGAATCAGCGATAATGTGCTAGGTGGCAGGAAAAGCACTGTTATGTTAGGGGGAATGCAGTCCAAATGTTTAGGATGGGCTGGTGCATTGTCAAGCAACAAAAGAACTTTAAATGCAAGATTCTGTTCCCGGTAGTAGCATCCCAGAGCTGTGTTATCTTCAGCTGATGCTGCGCTGTTTATAATTTCCAACTTTTTTTCAAGTGTTAAAGCGGTTCTCTGTCACTCGGCTGATGGCCCAGGACATGACATCGGACGCTTAGGTGGCACAGTTAAATGTTTCAAGCACAAAATCACTGCACCGTAGGTAAAACAACAAAAGTTTAAGAGCGCAAGATCGCATATCCACACCTTGCCAAAACCAATGCGAGACTAGCGGGAGTGAGACTGTGAGGTGTGCACATGACTTGTATTGGCGGGAAAGCGGTGCTTCTCATCCCAACGGTGAGACTGTGAGGTGTGCACGTGACTTGTATTGGCAGGAAAGCGGTGCTTCTTGTCCCAACGGTGAGACTGTGAGGCGTACGCACGTGACTTGTATTGGCGGGAAAGCGGTGCTTCTCGTCCCAACGGTACGGTGAGACTGTGAGGCGTGCGCACGTGACTTGTATTGGCGGGAAAGTGGTGCTCCTTGTGTAACTGAGTTTTGGATCATATAAGGAGATGTTGGTAGAAATAGGTTCCTCGCATAACTGTGAATCCACATAGTCTGAAGATGCATATAACGAGGATAGGTTGTACATACAGTATGTCACCATACACAGTCATGAGATACTTTTCTTTGTGGGCATTCACAGTATATAGAAAAATAAAATGCCATAGGATCAATGAAAAACCACATACAACAGGACAGGTAAACAACCCATGTGCTAAGGACAACAAGCTGTGCAAATACAAAAAAAGAAAAGAATAATAAATAAACAATAGATAACAAGGACATGAGGTAAAGAATCCCTGAAACTGAGCCCAAAGGTCGTGAGAACAGTTCACTGAGGTGAGTGAAGCTTTCTTCTCAAAAGCCCGACGGTTGAGGGGTAATACCTGTCCTGAACCTGATGGTGTGAGACCTGGCACTGCTGTACCTCCTTCCCGATAGCAGCCGCGAGAAGAGAGCATGGCCTTGGATGTTGAGGGCCTTTGATGGATGATGCTGTCCTGCTACACTACAGGAAAGCAGAAAATGCTGGAAATGCTTGACAGTTCTGGCAGCGTATATGGAGAGACAAATGATTAGCATATTGGGTTGAAGATCTGGGAAATGGTAAACAAATTAGTTTGCAGTTGGAAAGAGGATGGGGAAGGGATGGATAGGACGTGAAGAATCTCTATGGTGAGGCCAGGGTTACTGTGATAAACTATTGATGAAGCATCCGGTTGATAGAAAAATGAGAGCTATTCGAAGCCTCCAAGAAAATGCCAGTATGTTCAGTCATAGTGGCCTCTCGGTGCAAGCAGAGGTGTTATTGTTTGCCCTTTGCGTCTTTTTTGTGATCACAAAACAATGCTGGATGTTGAGAACAAGTGCTGCAGGTCTGCCCAGTGGCAAGAGCAACTTGCTGTGTCTTGTCTCGTCCTGCTGCCTGCTACACCCAGCCACAGAGGAAGGTGTCAGAGGAAGGCGTGTGGTACAACATACAGTGCAGATTTTTGCCTTGGATGTTGTTCTTGTGATGGCAAAACTCGTTTGGACTTTGGTGATGTAGAATACTGCAAATCCTGTGCACTATTCCTTGGCGAGATCAATGGCGGGAGAGGCGCATGACCTCAGTTGTTGCGCAGACCAGGCTTTCGTGTCACAGTCATGCCTGCTGCAGCTGGGCTGGGGAGAGCCGCTAGAGGTGGTGTGGGAGGGAGCAAATGCGCTGGAGTCCATGCTAGGTTTGGGCTGACCCCTCCTGTCCACCCCACCCCCAGTGAGTGTTCGCTTGCTTTAAGACGAGCTGGACTGCGTTTGTCTGCGGCTGCGGTAGCACATGGTGAGGAACTGCTGCGTACTTGTTCTTGCAGAAATGTGGCTCCAGGACAGCATCCCACCCATCACCAATCTACAGGCCATGACATTTGGATTTGGCTGATATATTTTTCTTGTCTGTTTTTCTGCTCTCATTACTATATGTGCTGTGTGTGACTGTGTGTACTGTGTTTTGCAACGTGGCACTGGAGGAATGCCGTTTTGTTTCACTGATGTAATATGGTTGAATAACAATTGAACTTGAAGAGAAAGCTAAAGGATATGCTAATTCTGTGTAATGCAAGTCAGAGCTTGAATTGCACAACAGATCAGCTAGTCCTAGTTCAGAGAAGAAAATTTTTAGTTAATGTTACAGACGAATAATCAGAGTTTACAAGTTTTGACAGTGGAGGTGGACATCTGTCTTTTGCAGCTGCTTACCTATCTTTACCAATCTTGAGGATGTAAACTGTTGTTTGAGGTGAAGTATCAGTTCACTTGTACCAGTATACTGGTCTTCTCCATATTTGAAAAACTAAATGCAGATTGAGTGACCATTTTCTTTCCACAGAAATTGACCCCAAGACTGTCTGTTTAATTCTCCATCCATCCCCTGCACTATTAGAATGGGCTACATGAGGTGCAGTATGTCATCTTCTATCTGGGTCCATCACAACCTTCCAGATGTGAAATTAATTCAACAATTTTGGGTAACTGAAAGTAATAGGTAGTGTATCGGAGATGGACAAACTATTTAGAAAAATAGGAATTTTAATAAAGATACCAATTAGCTTGGGGTATACTGTAAAATACTGAATTATATCATTATCTGCTATTAAGTCTTATCTAATTCTGTGTCTGCATTCACTATACTAGACGGGAGTATCAGGAATTTTGTATTGCGTAAAAGAATGATAGGCCGACTGGTAGCGTAGTGGCATCAGTGCTGGACTTTGGAGCAAAGGCTCCCGAGTTTGAATCCAGCCTGCTCCCTGCACGCTTTCCATCCGTGCTGGGTTGAGTGTCGAGCTAGTAACTGGGCCTTGTAAAAACAAGAAAGCCTGCTAAAAAGACACCTTCATGACAGTGTCCCGATGACTCCACTCGGACTTAAGGGCTTTCTTCTTCTTCTTCAAAAGAGCGATAGAACTTGGTGGGCATATGTTCTTTTGCTTGGTGTTCTCTTATTTGCAATTTCATTTGGCTCTGCTAACCTCTTGACTATCAATAAATATTGGACTTAACTCTGGTCAGTTTAACTTGGTCTTTATACTTTGAAATCTTTAATTGTGTTGTGAAAAAAGTGAGTTAATTTCTTTGAAATGCTCAAAAAGTCAGAATGAACATTTTATTTCTCCAGGAACTTGTGATTGATCTCAATATTTCATTGTTTATTTGGAGTATTTATGGTAAATTTCCGGAAAATGCTCCTGATCTGGCTGATCATTACCTCCTTTACTTTTGCTCCTCCCCACTTTTTCCCTTTTTGTCTCATGTCGACATAAAGTGTCTGGCTTTTTTAACAACCGTGACAGCATATCTTTGCTATATTTAAATGTATTGGTACTTAAATTCTTTTTGTAGCACTGCACTTTTTCTTGGTTAACTATCAGAAGAATACATTACTTTGTGCAGCTTAGAAAAGGACTGGGGGGAAAATATGACATTAGTGGTAATTATTATTTATATAATGGGATTCCCTTATTTTGAATTGTGTTCCTTAAACCTGTTCATAAGTTCACAAGACAATGTATGTTGTTAATATTCAGAATCAGGTTTAATATCACCAGCTTATGTTGTGAAATTTTTAGTCTTTGCAGCAGCAATGCAATACGTAATAATAGAAAACACATGAATTACAGTGTGTGAGATATACAGTGGCATGCAAAAGTTTGGGCACCCCTGGTCAAAATTTCTGTTACTGTGAATAGCTAAGCGGGTAAAAGATGACCTGATTTCCAAAAGGCGTAAAGTTAAAGATAACACATTTCTTTAATATTTTAAGCAAGAATACTACTTTATTTCCATCTTTTACAGTTTCAAAATAACAAAAAAGGAAAAGGGCCCAAAGCAAAAGTTTGGGCACCCTGCATGGTCAGTACTTAGTAACACTCCCTTTGGCAAGTATCACAACTTGTAAACACTTTCTGTAGCCAGCTAAGAATCTTTCAATTCTTGTTTGGGGGATTTTTGCCCATTCTTCCTTGCAAAAGGCTTCTAGTTCTGTGAGATTCTTGGGCCGTCTTGCATGCACTGCTCTTTTGAGGTCTATCCACAGATTTTCGATGATGTTTAGGTTGGAGGACTGTGAGAGCCATGGCAAAAGTTTCAGCTTGTGCCTCTTGAAGTAGTCCATTGTGGATTTTGAGGTGTGTTTAGGATCGTTATCTTGTTGTAGAAGCCATCCTCTTCATCTTCAGCTTTTTTAAAAAAAGAAATAGACGGGGTGATGTTTGCTTCCAGAATTTGCTGGTATTTAATTGAATTCATTATTCCCTGTACCGGTGAAATGTTCCCCGTGCCATTGGCTGCAACACAAGCCCAAAGCATGATCGATCCACCCCTGTGCTTAACAGTTGGAGAGGTGTTCTTTTCATGAAATTGTGCCCCCTTTTTTCTCCAAACATACCTTGGCTCATTGCGGCCAAAAAGTTCTATTTTAACTTCATCAGTCCACAGGACTGGTTTCCAAAATGAATCAGGCTTGTTT
Organism: Hemitrygon akajei; assembly: GCF_048418815.1. Classification (NCBI taxonomy): domain Eukaryota; kingdom Metazoa; phylum Chordata; class Chondrichthyes; order Myliobatiformes; family Dasyatidae; genus Hemitrygon; species Hemitrygon akajei. The sequence goes on from NC_133134.1 coordinate 44,541,410, forward strand.
AAATGTTCCTTTGCAAACTTCTGACGCTGAATTTTGTGGTGAGGACGCAGGAAAGGTTTTCTTCTGGTTACTCTTCCACGAAGGTCATATTTATGCAGGTGTTGCTGCACAGTAGAACAGTGCACCACCACTCCAGAGACTATTAAATCTTCCTGAAGGTCTTTTGCAGTCAAACGAGGTTTTTGATTTGCCTTTCTAGCAACCTTACGAGCAGTTCTCTTGGAAAGTTTTCTTTGTCTTCCAGACCTCAACTTGACGTCCACCGTTCCTGTGTCTGCCATTTCTTAATTACATTACGAACTGAGGAAACAGCTACCTGAAAACGCTTTGCTATCTTCTTATAGCCTTCTCCTGCTTTGTGGGTATCATTTATTTCAATTTTCAGAGTGCTAGGCAGCTGCCCAGAGGAGCCCATGGCTGCTGATTGTTGGGACAAGGTTTGAGGAGTATTTATAAAGGTATTTATAAAGCTTTGAAATTTGCATCACCTGGCCTTTCCTAATGATGACTGTGAACAAGCCATAGCCCTAACAAGCTAATTAAGGTCTGAGACCTTGGTAAAAGTTATCTGAGAGTTCAAATTTCTTGGGGTGCCCAAACTTTTGCATGGTGCTCCTTTCCTTTGTTTCACTCTAAAATTGTATAAAACAAAAATAATTCACTAATCTTGCTTAAAATGTTGAAAAGAATGTTTCATCTTTAACTTTGACTTTTGGAGATCAGTTCATCTTCTACTCACTTAACTATTCACAGTACAGGTAGTCCCCGAGTTACGAACGTCTGACTTACAAACAACTCGTACTTACGAACTGAGGAAGGAGAATGCCGTCCGCCATTTTAAGTTGGATCGTGATGCCATCCGCCATTTTAAGTAGTTTCTATTGACATTGTGTTGAGTGTGTAACTTTGTATTTGGCTTAAATTTTTCTTAGCAAGATTCACCCTGACCCCGCTACCCCCCCCCCCTTTTCTAATCGGCTGGTGGTGCAGTGAGATCAGCGCCGGACTTGAGAACAGAGGTTCCTGAGTTTGATCCAGTGACAGACTGCTCCCGAGCGTGCCGGGTTGATGTCGAGTTTGCAACTCGACCTCGTAAAAAAAAAAACACTGCCACCTCCAGTTTAAATTCCCACGTAGAATATTGTGGAGGATCAAATACCCAAACCCAGCAGAGCCCCCACGGACAAGTTGGGACAACAATTAACCTGTCTCAGTGCAGTGGACTTTAGGACCCGGGGAATTCAGTGTGGTGGTCCTTAGGACCCAGCGGTGCTCAGGAGCCGGTGGAGTTCAGGACCCACAGCCCGCAGTGTTTCTGTTCCATTGACAGGAAACGATCACGATTGAAAATAAAGTGGAAATAATAAAGTGTTTGGAAAGAAGTGAAACGTCATCGGTCATTGGAAAAGCGTTAGGCTACAGTTGGTCAACGATCGGAACAATTTTAAAGGATGAAATGAGAATAATGGAGCATATGAAAGGCCCTGCCCCGATGAAACCTACAATTATTACTAAGCAACGCAGTGGTGTAATTATTGGAATACATATGTTTCTAAAGTGTTTTATGTGCATAGAAAGGTAAAATATATACTACCGTAGATTCCGGACTACAGAGCGCACCTGATTTTAAGCCGCTGGCTCTAATTTTAGAAATAAAATCATTTTTTTAAATGTAAAGGCCGCACCGGATTTTAGGCCGCACCGGATTTTCGGCCGCAGGTGTCCCACGTTGTAATATGAGATATTTACACAGAAAGATATTACACGTGAGGATTTTTTTAACTTTTAATTAAATCCATATGGTAACAAAAACAAATACATATTGCAAATGCTTTTTTTCGAACCGTGCCCGTACGCGGCTACTTTTAAATATACGTTGCGTATACTTCTTTACTGAACAACATTCCAATATCTCCTAACGACTGGTAAAAAATATATATACTGCAGCCTACCAGGAAAAGTTATTGATACCTTTAACTTAAAAGCAGAGTTCGCTCAGATCCAAAGCCGCTCGCGTAATGCGCTCCCCCCTCCTTTCCGTTTCATCGCAAACGGCATTTAAAAGCAGATTTCGCTCGGATCCAAAGCCGCTCGCGTAATGCGCTCCCCCCTCCTTTCCGTTTCATCGCAAACGGCATTTTCCCACAAGACACCGCGAAACCGGGTGTGTCGTCATAGCATCCCGCGATGTAGTACAGAAAACAAATATAGTTTAAACTAAGTAGGGTAGGTAGCACAATGCTTCGAGTGTTTTCCATGTTGATGAGGGTGAGTACAAATGACTGATTTACAATAATTTAATTGTGAAAGTGCGCTTGATTTATCGTACAATTTCATTGGACCTCTGTGAACTACTCATCAATTTTATTGGTCTACTGTTACGAGGCAAAATGTTTACGAGGCGGCATGAAAAAAACCATGCATTAGCCGCTTCGGATTATTGGCCGCAAAGTTCAAAGCTGTTCAAAATGTGGGAAAAAAGTAGCGGCTTAAAATCCGGAATCTACGGTATATAGCAAGACAAACGTTTGACTAACTGACGCTAAATAATACCGGATGTACTTGTTCCGACTTATGTACAAATCCGACTTAAAGACGGACTCAGGAATGGAACTTGTTCGTAACTCGGGGACTGCCTGTAACAGAAATTTTGACCAGGGGTGCCCAAACTTTTGCATGCCACTGTATATATAGTTTGTGAAAACTTTGCAATTACCTGGTTTTCTGCATCACTCATAAAATGTGATCTGATCTTCATCTAAGTCACAATAATAGACAAATACATTCTACCTAAACTAATAACACAAGCAATTGTACTACTTCTCGTCAATACTGAGTACACTATTTGAACAATCACAGTCTAGGTTCAAAAAAAGTATGTGACCTCTGGGGTAATGCCCAGAGGCTATTTGGAATCAATGAGATGAGATTGGAGGTGTGTGTTGCCCTTTAAAGAAGAGACACACAAAGTCAGGTTACTGACAGAGCTTGTTCTTCAGAAGAAAGATCTGTTTATGTGCACCATGCCTTGTTCAAAACAACTTAGAGAAACTTAGAAGAATTATAGAGATGCATGAAGCTGGAAAAGGCTACAAAAGCATTTCTGAAGAGACGAGTGTTCACCAGTCCACAGTAAGATAAATTGTCCACAAATGGGGGAGACTCAGTACTGTTGCTACTCTCCCTAGGAGTGGGCATCCTGTGAAGAGCATATCAAGAGCACAATGCGCAGTGCTGAAGAAGGTCAAAACGAATCCTAGGGTAACAGCAAAGTACCTGCAGAAATCTCCAGAACTTGCTAAAGTCTCTGTTCTTGCGTCCGCTCTAACAAAAACACTGAACAAGGATGCTGTTCGTGGAAGGACTCCATGGTGGAAACCACTGCTCTCCAAAAAAAAAGCATTGCTGCATGCCTTAAGTTTTCAAAAGACCACCTGGATGTTCCATACTGCATCTGGGACTATGTTCTGTGGACAGATGAGATAAAGGTTGAACTTTTTGGCAGAAATGCACACCACAACGTTTGGAGGAAAAAGGGCACTGCACAACAACACTAAAACCTCTTTCCATCTGTGAAGTATGGTAGAAGGAGCATTATGGTTTGCGGCTGCTTTGCTGCCTCAGGGCTTGGGCAGCTTGCAGTCGCTGAAGGAACGATGAATTCAAAATTGTATCAAGACATTTTGCAGGAGAATGTTAGGCTAACGGTTTGTCACCTGAAGCTTAATTGAAATTGGGTGATGCAACAAGACAATGATCTGAAACACAGGAGTAAATCAACAACAAAATGGTTTAAAAAGAAGAAAGTTCATGTTTTGGAATGACGAAGTCGGAGTTCGGACCTTAACTCAATTGAGATGCTGTGGAATGACTTGAAGAGGGCTGTTCATGCAAGATATCCTAGAAATATTGATGAACTGAAACAGTTTTGTATGGAGAAATGGTCTAAATTTTACCCTTGTCGTTGTGCAAGCCTGATTAGCAGCTACAGAAAATGTTTGGTGGAGGTTTTTGCTGCCAAAGGAGATTCTAACATTTATTAAATATAAGAATTCACATACTCTTTCCAGCCTGAACTGTGAATGATTAAGCAATATGTTCAAAAAGGACATGAAAAATAAATTGTGTGTTAGTTTAGGCAGATTGTGTTTGTCTATTATTGTGATGTAGATGAAGATCAGACCACATGAGTAATAAACGCAGAAAGCCAGGTAACTGAAAAGGGGTTCACAAACTTTTTCTTGCAACTCTGCCACCTGCCCCACAACCCTCCCACGGTGCTCCACCCTCTCTATTCCCAGCATTTTTTGCTGCCTTCAGATTTACAGACATGCTCTCTGCTCCATGTTGACAAGTATGGAACTGTGCAAAGTTCTGAGCTACCCTAGCTATGTATGTGTGCCTAAGATTTTGTACAGTACTGTTTAGTCAGGCTGGCTTCTGTACTCAGGACTTTCTGCCATATGTTTAATAGTTAACCCCTTGGATTCTTTGGAATGTTTTCTTCTGCAGCTTCTGTGATCAGCTATATTTCTAATTCTACTAAAATCCTTATTTGGTTGCTCTTGTTTGGAATATTCCAGCTACATGTTATCATCTGTTTCAGTTTCTGGTTTGAGTTGCTTGTGCAGTTGAAAACTTACAACTACTCCAACCACACATGTACAGAGTTTAATGGGAGTAACTCCGTGACTTGCCTCTTGTCAAAGTCTCATCAACAAAATTGCCAGTCATTTTGCCCTGCTCAAGGAATTTGAAAACTTGCGCATTTGGATCTTAATAATTTCAAGATTAACTGCAGCTCATAAGCAGAAATAAATAATTCTCCCTTTATGGCGGGGAAGGAATTTATTCAGTTCTCATGAGAAATGATAATAATGTGAAAGTTTCTTAGTGTGATATTCTGTAGTAAGTATATATTCAGCAGTACAAGACAATTGTTGGTACACATGTGATCAGTGACTGATCTTTCATATGAGAAATATTCACAGTAGCTCCAGATTGAGAGATTCAGACACCACACTTTGCTTTAAATCAGTACACTCTTTCTTTCATGCATTTTGGATTTTGCAGATAAGGGTGGTTTGTATGTATGTGTGTACAGTGACCAATTAACCTATTACCAGGTACATCTTTGGACTGTGGGAGGAAACTGGAGCACCCGGAGGAACCTCGAGCAGTCACGGAGAATGTGCAAATTCCTTATGGGTAGCGGTGGGAATTGAACCCAGGTTGCCTGTACTATAAAGTGCTGTGCTAACCACTACATCACCATGCTGCCCCTGATTAGCCTTTCCTAATTACTATTGAATTAAATGGCACTTAATAATCAAGAATACCAGGGGTGATTGATAAGTTCCTGGCCTAAGGTAAAAGGAGTCAATTTCAGAAAATCTAGCACATTTATTTTTCATCATAGTCCCCTCCTTCATTTATACACTTAGTTCAGTGGTCGTGGAGCATACGGATCTTGGACCTCCAGAAAGTGTCCACAGCAGGTGTGATTGATAAGTTTGTGGCCCAAGGTAGAAGAAGATGAGTTATTAACTTCAAACTTTCTGCATAATCACTCAAAGAATTGACCTGCATGTGCATGTAACGAGAGCTGTGTAACTCATCTCCTTCTACCTTAGGCCACAAACTTATCAATCACCTGTGCTGTGGACACTTTCTGGAGGTCCAAGATCCGTATGCTCCACGACTGCTGGACTAAGTGTGTAAATATAGTAGGGGACTATGTTAAAAAAGACTTTTTTTGCTGAGGCATTTCAATAAATCAGATTTTTATGAAAATCTAGTAATTACAATCATTGCTAACTAGTCACACAGAAGTTATACAGTATAACTTAAGTTGGGAGAAAGAGGTTTGCATTTATATAGCAACAAGCAAAGTACTGAAGGAACTCAGTGGTCCTGATGAAGGGTCTTGAGCTAAAATGACAACTATGCATTTCCCTCCACAGGTGCTGCCTGACCCACTGAGTTCCTTCAGATTTCCAGAATCTGCGCTTGTTTCTTTCATTTATATACCATAGATTCCGGATTATAAGCCGCTACTTTTTCCCCACATTTTGAACAGCTTTGAACTCTGCGGCCTTTAATCCGAAGCGGCTAATACATGGTTTTTTTTCATGCCGCCTCGTAAACATTTTGCCTCGTAACAGTAGACCAATAAAATTGATGAGTAGTTCACAGAGGTCCAATGAAATTGTACGATAAATCAAGCGCACTTTCACAATTAAATTATTGTAAATCAGTCATTTGTACTCACCCTCATCAACATGGAAAATACTCGAAGAAAAGCAAGACCCGAGCGCGTCAGACCCGATCGCGTTACGCAAGTGCGTCAGACCCGATTAGACCCGATCGCGTTACGCAAGCGCGTCAAACCCGATCGCGTTACGCAAGCGCGTCAGACCCGATTAGACCAGATCGCGTTACGCAAGCGCGTCAGACCCAATTAGACCCGATCGCGTTACGCAAGCGCGTCAGACCCGATTAGACCCGATCGCGTTACGCAAGCGCGTCAGACCCGATCGCGTTACGCAAGCGCGTCAGACCCGAGCGAAAACGCTGCTTTTAAGTTAAAGGCTCGCAGTATATATATTTTTACCAGTTGCTAGGAGATATTGGAATGTTGTTCGTGCTGTTCAGTAAAAAAGTATATGCAACGTAATTTGTGTTACCGATACGTATGTATATTTAAAAGTAGCGGTGCGGCCTAAAATCCGGTGCGGCCTTTACAATTAAAAAATTGATTTTATTTCTAAAATTAGAGCCAGCGGCTTTTAATCAGGTGCGCTCTGTAGTCCGGAATCTACGGTAGTATTTTCTGTAAAATTTAGGGTGTTTAACGTATAATAATCAATTTGTATGAGCCAGGCGTCTTGAACAGAAAAGTGGTATGTTTCAGATCTGAGGGTATAGCTTCAGAATAAAGGGATGTTCATTTAAAATTGTTGTTAAGGAGATTAATAATTGGAAACCTTTGCTTTTCTTTCAAAGCAAAAAAAAACTACATGTGCAGCACAATGACGAGGAAATCTGCAGATACTGGAAATTCAAACAACACACACAAAATGCTGGTGGAACACAGCAGGCCAGGCAGCATCTAAAAGGAGAAGCACTGTCGACATTTTGGGCCGAAACATCGACCGTGCTTCTCCTTATAGATGCTGTCTGGCCTGCTGTGTTCCACCAGTATTTTGTGTGTGTTGTGCAGCACAATGTATGGAGAGGGACCATGGTGCTAATTAATATGATGCTGTCAGAATAGATTTTTATCCCATTACTAAAATGTTGACTTAAGTCTCATCATTCTGTGTATATACAGCTAGGAAAGGGCTTCTGTCCTGATAGATGAAAAACAAACAGAAGAGCAGTCGGTAGTCAATATGCATCAATAAATTCAGACTGTTGAAAATGTTAAGTAAAATAGTTACAAATTTGCATATTACTTGATTTTATAAAATAATATTATGTAGGTAACTCTAATGTTTGTGCAGTATGTATACAGTTAATAAAATATACATTTTATGTTCATTTTTTAAAAAAGGTCTTCATTATCATACAATGCAATTTCTCAAAGTTTTGAAATCATTTCCTACCTTTTGTCAAATGTTCTTGCTTACAGGTATTCACGATATTACATTGACATTCATTTTATTGTAGAAATTGTTCATAGCTATTGAATTGACTGCTAGGTTTGAGAGATTTTGATGGAAGTTTTTGTTAGCACTCCACATGGTTTAGAAAAGAATATTAAACAGAAGCCAACAGAAAAATTCCTTTGCTTGATTTAGTTTTCCCAGGTGGTCTTGGTAGGGTTTAAAATGCTGACTTCATTGCCGTGGTGTCCCGTGTTAGTTGGTGAAACTTAACTAATATTCCCACCTCCTCTACCCTATCCAGACCCACTGCTGAAAATGGATGTGTGTGGCCTTTAAGTCAGGGGTCACCACCCTTTTTTGCACTGCGGACCGGCCAACAAGGGGGGGTGGGGGGAGGGTGTTAAACAGGACCAGAATACAGCAATACTCGAAGGGGGTTCCTTATGTCCGGTCTATTCTGCAATTTAGTTTACGTGGCTATCAGCACTTGCTTCTGTCCTGCGCTGCTCACGTTCTTTCCGCTCAAAAAACTCAACAGGTTTGCCTTAGGTGCTTGGACTCAAGGTACTGAAGCAGTTTTGAGGGCCTCATTACCTCATTAGACAGCCTCCCGCCCGCCCGCCACCAGACGCCTTGACCAGGTGCGGCTGGTTGTGGGTGGGGTGAGAGGACAAGGTAAGGGCTGGAGGTCCCCGCGCTGGGGCTGCGGCAGTCACAGTCTGGAGAGAGCGACCGACTGAACGAGTGATGAGTGCGACGGGGTGCGCGCCTGCCCCCCCCCCCCCCCGTAGGATCAATCGGCCGACAAAAGTTTGGCTCGAGGGATGACTTTCAGTAGATCGCAGTAAGGTAGCTGCTCTGCTACTTAAGAAACTCTGAGCCCAAATTAGGTCGTCTGCGAATATTTTAGCACTGGGTTCCCCACGAACATTTGGTGTGCTAAACAGGTTTAGAGGTGGTGCCCATCTGTCCGCGCTCCAGGTCAGTAGCAACGGCATTTCTCGCTGGCCACGCGAGGCGACTGGTTACCTGAGGCCAACCAGTGATCCCTGGCATGAGGGTATTACTGCATTAAAGCGACTGGTGACCTCGCGTGTGTAATGACTTTGCATGCGTTCAAGTTCAACAGTGGGCATGATGGAATGAGAAAAGATGCAGCCGATGTCGTGGTTTCTTGTGCCCCACAAATGACCAGGAGATGCAGAAGATTCTTCAAGAAGTATTAAACTTTAATTTGCAAATCAAAACAGACAGTCATTGAGCTAGTCGCTGATTGCCCACCGATCCTTTGGACACAGCATTTTTTATAGCAATCTCCTGGTCCAGTTGCATTAGCATATGTAATCAATCTATGGTTGCGTATTACACGTACATCATTGTCCCTATTGTTTCTATCAATTGACTTAATTATGTTCTAATCTATATCTCTTAGCTACTTCTCATTAACACATCATTGTCTTCTACATTTTTAGGATATATGCATAGCAAATAGCAAGCTCTTTCTGTAGCTACCTCTCATTAACACGCCATTGTCATCTTAAGACTTCAGTCTCTTACCAAATTGGGTACATGCATAGCAAATAGCCAACTCAGAATTGAGCAATGTTCTAATCTACATTTCTTTAGCTCTTTAGCTACCTCTCATTAACACATCATTGTCTTCCACATTCTTAAGATACATGCTACTAAATTGAGTACATGCATAGCAAATAACTGACTTCATAGTTAAAGTTTATACTTTTATACTCCAATACTGACACGTATTGTTTCATATTGCCAAATCATATCATTTCCTCGCGGCATGGTAGCACATGCTTTGCGGCCCGGTGGTTGGGGACCACTGCTTTAAGTGAGGGCTTGGGGAACTTACTGGCAGCAACATAGTTTACATCCAACCCTCAAAACATAATGAAAATATTTGTAAGTGTGTGTATTTGGAATTGTTGGTGGAAATGGTGGTTTAAAAGCTACATGATTGAGTTGATCACTAGTTGAAATGGTGTCTTTCTCCATTTTTCAGTTTATATTTAAAAATCCTGAAATAAACAGACCAGAGTAGCAACTAAATAGGAGGGTGAAAGAGATGGAAATTAGGGTGCAGATTTTGAATGAGTCAGAGTTAATGGTACAAACATTTTCTGTTCTACTTGTAACTACTAAAATTGTTAATTTAAGCAGAACACTGAAATGAATCTGCTTTTCTAAGAATTGTGTGTATACAATTTATAACTTCATCCAAACCACATCAAATTATTTAATGCTGATTTAATCTAAAAATATTGTGCATTCAGTAAATACAGAAATGGCATTTTGTTTCAAGTTTGACACATGTAATTGGGCAGACGTGACATCTGTTCCTGTAGTTAGAAGCTTGCATGCAATACACTAACCCCAAGTGGCCAGGATTTCCTTTCTCTGTAGCAATATTGGGTATTGGATAATTAGGCCTTTGTTTGAGCCTGAGATACTAAGCCAAATCCTGTTCCAGTATAGTGACTGTTTCTTGGATGGAGAAGCAATCCAGGCGCTCAAATTCGCCTTTCCAAGATTTCCAAGCTTGGATTTCCTGAAGTTGTTCCATTTTGTTGCATCAAATTTAAGTAAAAACCATTTTTCTCCAAATTTCAGCTGGTTGTATACAATCTCCATATTTTACTTCTCATCCTATTGTATTCTCTGTTTAAACAGTAATTACACTTGCATGAAATTCAATTTACAAATAGTAAGGAAGCTATTAATTCATATCTACTTTTGGCTGTTCATGGATATTTCGGATGCTGACTGGCAGAAGCCGAATATTAACATTGAGCAGGAAAACCACTTCTCTTGCAGGTTCTGTTAAAGTTTTTATTTGAATAAACGTTGAGTTTTATTTACTACTTTTCATTTACTTTCAGCTATTTATAGAGTTATGCGGCACTTAGATAGGCCCTTTGCCACATGAAATTCATGTTGGCCATCCCGCATCCATTTGCACTGACCACCTTATATCTTGGCCTGATTTCAGAGTCATGGAATTTACAATTTTGAATTCCTGTTATTTACTAAAATTGTTTTTACCTCTGTTCTGGTCATCTTGTGTGTGGGGAATACAACCTCATAATGTGAATGTGGAGCTTCATGGACATCCGGTTCAGTGACCTGCTTTTTTAAATGAAAATCTAACAATAGGAAAGAAACAAGATGAGTGAAGTAGAAAGAGTGAGCAATATAGAATGGAAAAAGTTAGGAAAAAATGTTAAGTTGTTTCTGGAATGTGTTTGAAATTTGTAATTCCAGGGACCATGCTAAGGCATTCCAAGGTAGTCTGAAGTGCTCGGTTACATTTGTCGATTTATTATCAGTTTGCCTTTTCTTCACATTTTCAAGAAAACATCTAGTGCTAATAAATACAGAGCAAAAACTTTAATGGGTTTATGTAATCCAGTCAGAAACAAGAGCATATCCGCAGATGCTGGAAATTCAAGCAACAGACGAACTGCTGGAGGAACTCAGAAGGCCAGGCAGTATCCATGGGGGGGAGAAAAAGTACAGTGGACGTTTCGGGTTGAGACCTTTCTCTATCAATGCTGCCTGGCCCGTCGAATTCCTCCAGCATTTAAATGGGTGTATGTGTACCTTTTCACTAAGAATGTGGCCTTGTGATTTCCTTTTGTACTATATTAGTGATTTTTTTAAATAAAAAAGGTAATTGGGGTGTTCCTGTACTTACTGTTTTTTTGTGTTAGCAGTAAGGTGAATTTATACAATTTGTGACTCAATGGTTTCTTAAGTGAAGGTTCTTTATAAAGCTTCTGAGGCGGTTGCTTCAAAACATAATATTTAAGTAAACCATCTATTTATTTACTAAATCATTCTGTTTTTAATGTATAATGTTGACTTAGCCAATGATTGGCAAATTGTAGTCTTCTACCAATTTTATTTTGAACAAGCTGGATGGAGACTGTTATTTCTGGAGTATGCCCAAATTGTGGAAAAGAAGTTCTAGTTTCCCTTTTGGGATTTGTGGGCCAGATGCTAAGTGCATGAGGACACATATTGGTTTAAGAGTAATGTGGATTTGCCTTTGGAAACTACTTTGAGAGCAAGAATACATTCTTGATTGGTCAGGGCATGAAGGGATATGGGGAGAAGGCAGGAGATTGGGGCTGAGGGGAAAATTGGATCAGCCATGATGAAGTGGTGGAGCAGACATGATGTGCCGCCAACTGACCTAATTCTGTTCTTACATCTTTCTTCTTGTAATAAAGATCATGTGCTCGTGAATTACAACTGGCCCATGTTTACCTTTTTATTATTTTACTTCTGTCTCAATATATTTTTCTGGTCTTTTTCTCACTTCTTTGCCAAATCTACCTATCCCATTTCCCTATCAAAATCTTTGCCTCATCTCTTGCCCTCTTCTCCAGACTTCCGAATTACTTCACTGACTATTTAAAGCACTTTCACCCATTGTCCCAGGCTCTTATTTTCTTTTTCCACCACTACCTCAGGCTCTGGCTTTCCTCTGCTCCTTATAGATGTAGCCCCCTGGCACGCCTCAGGCTCGCTCAACTTGCTTTCATCTAGGGGGTGCAGCCTTCGGCCCCGCCAAACTGGGTAATCAGCTTGTGTGGATGCTGTGTGATGTCCCCACCCCGCCAAATAACAGACAGTGCACCATATGCGAGGTAGATGATTATAGATCTTATTAGAACTGTGATTAATAACGATACAGTATATATGAAGGAAAAGAAAATAAAGAGAAGGTGCCAAAACTTATCAAAGTCCAAACCACTTCGTGCACAACCATTGGAGCTCAATTAACAAAGTCTTCTGGCCACCATTCACCCTCAGACCTCCTCGACTCATAGCTCAGGACCACCCGAAGTGATCAGCCAAGCACCCCCGGCACATCTGTCTTCGTCTCCTCTCCTCGCCGAAAATTCTGGCCTCGGACCTGCGCTCGGGGTCCGTTCCGTCACCCAGCTTACAGCATTGTGACCTCTCTCTCTCTCTCTCTCTCGCTCTCTCGCTCTCTCTCTCTCTCTCTACATGCAGTGATGCTTTAACATACTGTGCATTTATAATATATATTAATAGAACATCAACAAGAAGGTCAGATTTTTGTTTATGGTCCATTGCAGTGCTTACTGGAAAATCATTGTTCTTTTATAATAATGGCTACTGCTAATTCTATTTTTAAAAAAATGTTCATTTATCATCAAAGTATGTATGCAACATACATCTCTGAAAATTTTCTTCTCCAGATAGCTGCAAAACCAAGAAAAACCATGGAAGTCAGTTCAGAGAGAAATAGCAAACCCCTCCCCTGCATAATAAAGAACTGCAACATGATTATCACCCTCTCCCCCCCCCCCCCGCACGGAACGCAACAAGAGCATCGGCCTCCATATCCCCCCTCCTTGCAGGAAAAAAAACTAACAAAAATCACAGCAAGAACATCGAACTCCAGAACCCCTCGCCCCCTGCACAAACCACCACAAGAACATCAACTCCCAAATCCCCCTTCATGCACAAAAAATGAGAAAGAATGGGTAAAAAAGAATAAGACTGGGGAAAAAAAAGTCCATATCCATAAACACAGAAAATCTGGATACCATTCTTCGGGCATGTCTACAGCCTTCCTTCTCCAGCAGCAAGGTGATACCACAAGCGATCCAGAAGGCTGGTGGCCAATGCTCACTCTCTGCATTCGCCTTGATGTTTCAGTCTCCTACGTTGTTTTAATTGGCAAACAATGGAAGCTTTGATTGCCACATCAGCTTGTGCCCTGTCCCACAGTCTCCTTGCCTCAAGGCTTGTGCTTGCTGCCTCCCAGAATCCACTCGGAGACAGGAAAGCGCTGGATCACCCAACTGTTTACCAAACAGCAAACCACTGGCTCCAGCAGTTCCAGAAACACATTCAAGATGAAAACAGTGAAATAAATAGTTTTGTCATCTGTCCAGAAGATGCTGACTGAGGGAGTGTTGTACACAGGCACCATCTTGATCGGAAGATAGTTTTTTCCCATGTAATTTTGTTGCTGTATACATGAGGGCTGTACTTTTGTACAAACCAAGTAAACATAACGGATCTGGAATTTGTTCGTTTTCATCTGTGCAAAGATCTGGCAATTCCCACTGCAGGAAATAAAATTATCTGAGCTGTTACAATTGTGTGAGAGGTTTTTTTTGGAATAATTGCAACTTGGCTGTACAGCTAGAGTATGTCTTGCACGTTGTTGACGGAGTCACTCCATACTATGAATTCATGTATGTCTGTCCTGCTCTGGAATAATTCAGCAAACTTGAGTTTTCATTGTATCATACCAATTTATGCCTGGGGTGGGGGATATTTGACATGCTGTGCTTTTGTTTATCTATTTGGAAGAAGTTCCTCAAGTTTTCCACTTAATGACTTTGTTCCATTATCTGCATTTTAACCTCTTCAGTAATGCCCTTTTTACTCTATTGAATTTGCTCTTTGGTCTTCCAGGAAATAGTCTGTTAGAAAAGTTTAAAAACTCTTAACTTCCTCCATTATTTTACTAATGTTTAGCACACCTACTTTCTGTTACCAGTATTTTCTGATTGTTCATCCACCTGCCACAGGAAACAGTTTCTTAGATTGGTTAATATCAGGATATTATTTTTCCTAAGTAGGCTTATTTGATTGCTTTATCAGATGCAGAAAGTCTTTAGTTTTTTGCAATTTTTGGTTTTATTATTAGTTTCAGCATTAAACAGGTGTCAATTATGTTTTTTAATTAAAGGGTGACATGCTGGACTTGGTGTTAAACTTGGAGCCTGAATTTGTCTGCATTTGAAATGACCTTAATTATTTCATGTGATTATTTCAGGGGTTTAATTTTTAGAATCCATACACTCACTGGATAGCTTTAATACATTGTTATGTTTGCATCTACCACATAACATCTCTGTGTTGCCCCCGCCCTTACTGCCTATATTCCCTTCACGCTCTCTGTTCTTAGGCAGGATATCGCTCTGAAATGTTGACCATCCCTTTGACTCCCCAGATGCTCTTGATTTCTTCCGGCAGTTTATTTTTTCCTCCAGATTCCTGCATCTCCAGTCTCTTGTGTCTCCTGACTTAAATACATGCTGGCTAAGATTTTTATTTCCCCAAAGAACTAGGTTAACTGGATTCAGAATGTTTCTCAATCTAAATTCACTCAAAGTTATAATGAATTAAATATTGTTTGAATGTATTTCCCTATTTAAATTTCCCATGTACTCACAAACCAAATGAATTATGTTACATCTGGAATTATTTTTGGTCTCAATGGTGCATTTCCTATTTGATATTTAGATGATAATTTGTTCAGTATCTATCTTGAAATATATACATGGATTAGACATAGAAATGTCTATGTTATAAAATGAGACGTGCTACAAAAGGGAAAAGGTTATGCTAAACATTTATAAAACATTAATAGACCCAAACATTGGAAAGTTCTAGACATGGCCTTCTCACGTGTCTGGATGTTAAGGGCATTGGGGGGATGCAGAAGATATTTGTGGCTCTTATGAGAGCTGAAAGACATTAGATGGAGAGGATGTAGAATTCAACATTGTTCTCTGAAGCAGAGCATTTGAAGCCATAAAATGAAGGACGTACATCGCTGTTGCACTTGTTTACATTTAAAATCAGTCAGGTTAAAGTACAAACCTCATTCCCAGAAAAGTTGGGATATTTTCCAAAATGCAATAAAAACAAAAATCTGTGATCTGTTAATTCACGTGAACCTTTATTCAACTGACAAAAGTACAAAGAAAAGATTTTCAGTAGTTTTACTGACCAACTTAATTGTATTTTGTAAATATACAAATTTAGAATTTGATGGCTGCAACACACTCAACAAAAGTTGGGACAGAGGCATGTTTACCATTGTGTTACATCACCTTTCCTTTTAATAACACTTTTTAATCGTTTTAGGATACTAATTGTAGTAGATTTGCAATTGGAAATTTTGTCCATTCTTGCTTGATATAAGACTTCAGCTGCTCAACAATCCGTGGTCTCCGTTATCTGATTCTCCTCTTCATGATGCACCATACATTTTCAGTAGGAGATAGATCTGGACTGGCAGCAGGCCAGTCAAGCACACGCACTCTGTGTCTACAAAGCCACGCTGTTGTAGCCCGTGCAGAATGTGGTCTGGCATTGTCCTGCTGAAATAAGCATGGACTTCCCGGGAAGAGACGTCACCTTGATGGCAACATATGTCTCTCAAAAATCCTAATATACGCCTCAGAGTCAATGGTACCTTCACATACATGCAGTTCACCCATGCCATGGGCACTGATGCACCCCCATACCATCATAGATGCTGTCTTTTGCACCTTTTGCTGATAACAATCTGGATGGTCATTTTCATCTTTGGCACAGAGAACTCGACGCCCGTTTTTTCCAAAAACTAGCTGAAATGTGGACTCATTTGACCACAGCACACGGTTCCACAGTCTTTCGGTCCATCTGAGATGAGCTCGGGCCCAGAGAACTCACCGGTGTTTCTGCATAGAGTTGATGTATGGCTTCCTCCCTGCGTAATACAGTTTCAAGTAGCATTTCTGGATGCAGCGATGATTAATTGACAATGGTTTTCCGAAGTACTCCCGAGCCCAGGTGGCTATAATTGTCACAGTAGCATGAGGGTTTCTTAGGCAGTGCCACCTGAGGGCTCGAAGATCACGCGCATTCAACAGTGGTTTCCGACCTTGCCCTTTACGCACTGAAATGTCTCTGAATTCTCTAAATCTTTTCACAATGTTATGTTCTGTAGATGTTAAAAGACCTAAATTCTCTGCAATCTTGCATTGAGAAATGTTCCTTTTGAACTAACAATTCTCTCTCGAATTTTGGCACAAAGGGGTGAGCCATGACCCATCCTTGCTTGCAAAGACTGAGCCTTTTATGGACGCTACTTTTATACCCACTCATGATACCTCACCAGCTTCCAATTAGCCTGCTTAATGTGGAGTCTTCCAAACCGGTGTTACTTGAATATTCTGTGCACTTTTCAATCTTATTTTAACTCTGTCCCAACTTTTGTTGAGTGTGTTGCAGCCATCAAGTTCTAAATTTGTGTATATTTACAAAATACTATTAAGGTAGTCAATAAAACTATTGAAAATCTTTTCTTTGTACTTTTGTCAGTTAAATAAAGGTTCACGTGAATTAATATATCACAGATTTTTGTTTTTATTGCATTTTGGTAAATATCCCAACTTTTCTGGAAATGGGGTTTGTATTAATAATTTAAATTATTACTGATTGTAAGAGAGTCGGATTGAATTAATGATGATGGAGTATAACTTTTCCTGTGATAACCAACTGAATTGAAAGATCATTGGAACTTAATAGCTGATGCAACTTTCAATATCCCAAGTTAATAGTTTAAGCCTGTATACTCACTGGTGGTCAGATGTTGCCTGCTTTCTGGAGTCTGTCTCTGTCATCACTGCAGCAATATTTTCTATTGATTGACTAGGCCATTTTTTTTCCTGACTGGAGTGTCTTTATAGCTGAGGAGCTGTCTACTGGTTTATACTTGTTGTCCTCATTACCTCTGCCTTTTACTCTGTGACTTTGCAACCATAGCCACAGGCTGCAAATGTTATTTTTTAAGTTTCTGGGCCATCTGCCCTTGAGCACATCAGGATTCAGCTAGGAGCCTGATTCATCTTGTTTATTTTTATCATATATCTGACTTGGTGCGATTTCAGTAAATCCTGGATCGACGGTTAAGTTGCACTTTGTCTCAGAATCTTACATAAGCTGTGAAATCATTTTTGCAGCAGCAATCCGGTGCCAGATATAAAAAAAAACTTAAGAGTTACATCCTTTTCACTATTTGTTTATTTTATATGATGAGGTAGTAGTGTTCATGGGTTCAGGAACTGTTCAGAAATCTGACAGTGGAGGTGGAGAAGCTGTTGTTAAAATAATGAGTATGGATCTTCAGACACTTGTACCTTCTTCCCATTTAGTAACGTGAAGAGGGCATGTGTTAGGTTGGAGGAACTCCACCGTCAGGATAAGGCCACACTTAGTTTGGCGGAACAACACCTTGTACTCTGTTTGGGTAGCCTCCAACCTGATGGCATGAACGTCGATTTCTCAAACTTCCACTAATGCCTCCTCTTTCCCCCCCTTCACTATTTCCCATCCCCTTGTCCCTCTCTCATGTTATCTCCTTGCCCGCCCATCACCTCCCTCTGGTGTTCCCCCCCCCCCCCCCCACTTTCCTTTCTTCCATGGCCTTCTGTCTCTTTCACCAATCAACTTCTTAGCTCTTTGCTTCAATCCTCCCCCTCCAAGTTTTACCTATCGCCTGGTGTTTCTCTCTCCCCTCCCCCCACCTATCAAATCTACCCCTCAGCTTTTTTTCTCCAGTCCTGCCGAAGGGTTTCGGCCCCAAGCGTCAACTGTACTTTTTTCCATGGATGCTTCCTGGCCTGCTGTTTTCCTTGGACATTTTGTGTGTGTTGTTCAGATTTCCAACATCTGCAGATTTTCTCTTGTACATGCTGCATGGTGAGGGTCTTTAGTAATGGATATTGGCTTATTGAGGTGCCGCTCTTGAATATGTCCTTGATGTGGAGGGTTATGCCTGTGATGGAACTGGCTGAGTCTACAACTCTCTAAAGCTTCTTGTGATCAAACTTGTAATGAAGTAGAGCTGCTGGTGTGCTGTCTTCATGTTTGTATCAGTGTTTTAGGCCCTAGATAGATCTGCTGAGATGTTGACACCCAGGACCTTGAAGTTGTTCTTCGTTTCCACCACTGGTCCTTCAACAAGGACTGATGTGTGTTCTCCTGACTTCCCCTTCTGAAGTCCACATTCAATTCCACGGTCTTGCTGACGTTGAATGCGTGGCTGTTGTTGCAATACCACACAACCAGCTGATCAACCTCATTCCTGTAACCCATCACATTGTTATCAAAGATTCTGTCAACAACGGTGGTGTTATTGGTGAATTGATAGTTGCTGTTTGAGCTGTACCTAGCTACAAAAGAGTATAGAGAGAGTAGAACAATGAGTTAAGTATGCATCCTTGATTTGGCTGACTTGATTGTTACTGATAGGCACCAACTGAAATCTCCCAATAAGGAAGTCAAAGATTGAATTGACTTTATTTCTTACATCCTTCACATACATGAGGAGTAAAAATCTTTGTTATGTCTCCGTCTAAATGTGCAGTCATAGTAATTTGTACTAATTTATAATAAATAGAACAGTCGATATAATGTAGAGTACACTCAAATCAGTATGAGTTAATCAGTCTGATGGCTTGGTGGAAGGAGCTGTCCTGGAGTCTGTTGGTCCTGGCTTTTTTATGCTGCGGCACCATTTCCCTGATGGTAGCAGCTGAACTAGATTGTGGATGGGTGATCAAGTTGCAGAGTGAGGCATAGAGGCTTTGATTTTGAAGTTTGTTGAATAGTAGTATGGGGATGGTGGTGTTGAGTGCAGAGCTGTAATCGATTAAACAGCAGCCTGATATGTTTTATTGTTACCTAGATGCACCAAAGCTGAGTGGAGAGGCAGTGAATGCAAGCCACGTAAGTTAGGACAAAGGGGACATGGGATCTCCTTGGCAGATAAGGCAGAGGAAAATACTATTCTGGATATTACATTAGAAAGTCCTGAAGAAAATGCAGGAATGATTTCCTAAAATGTCATCCGGGATGAAAGACAGATTAGGAAGAAAATTTGAATTAATTAGGTCATTGTTTGAGCAAGGACAAACCTGGGAGGAAATAAGAAAATTAACCAGGTCTCTGGAGAAAGGTCAGAAACCAGAGAGCACAGATTCAAGTTTAGTTTTGTCTTCAGTGATCAGTAGAGCTTCTGATTCTGGAGGAGTTACAGCTGTCAACAAATTGCAAAGTATGAAGTAGAACAGAAAGTGCTCGGCCATTAGATAGATAGATAGATACTTTATTCATCCCCATGGGGAAATTCAACTTTTTTCCAATGTCCCATACACTTGTAGCAAAGCTAATTAGATACAATACTTAACTCAGTAAAAAATATGATATACATCTAAATCACTATCTCAAAAAGCATTAATAATAGCTTTTAAAAAGTTCTTAAGTCCTGGCGGTAGAATTGTAAAGCCTAATGGCATTGGGGAGTATTGACCTCTTCATCCTGTCATTAGGCTGTAAGGAGAAAAGTCACCTTGCTGTTTCACTTGGAAATCTTTATCTAAACTGAAAACTTTGTTAATACCTTTGTCATATAAGATATAGTGAAACAACAGACACTTCAATCACAAGTGAAGTTATTAGTTTGCTGAATGACCCATAACAGAAAGGATAAACTTTAACTCTAAGAATATGTGGGTTAGTGTTCTGCAAGAATTGCATGCTTATTTAGCCTCTTTTGAAGACCCACGACTGACTGACCCTCACTGAGTTTAGCTCAGTATCTCTTTATACTTTTTAGTTGACAAATGTCTTGCCAACCTAAAATTTAAAATAGTATAGCATTGATTATTGTCTGCACCACTGGGTGTAGACTTTTACTACATTTACTGAACTTCATTCACTCCTAACTAATCGAGAGTAAAAAAGCTGGAAATCTGTAAATATCAAAATGTTGACGTTAATAAAAGCTGCAGATGCAGAAAATCTAAAATGAAGCAGAAATGCTAGAAATATTGCTTGTATACATCTCCGGTGTTTTGTTTCAGAAAATCTGCAGGTCTGCATATTCAACAGCTTCTCTGGAGAAAGAAAGAGGTGGTTAACATTTGGATTGACCACTTGTCATCAGAGCTGAAGAAGTGGGACAGCCATTATTTAATGTTACAGATAGGGACTTATGTTGGATAGGCAACATAAGAAATATTTTTTGGAGGGGTAAAGACCTAGAATGCTCTTGTGACAAAAATGCAGTTTAAAAAGTGCTATCTAAAAGATGTGCGGAATGCCTGTTCATCTTAGTTAATACTGAAAGCAATATGGTAGATTTAAAATGTAGAGAGTTAAAATGGGTCAGCACAGACTAGATGGGCCAAAGGGCCTGTTTCTGGGCTGTGCTTTTCTATGATTTTATGACAGATGAATTATTGTTTCACCTGGAAGGATTGTTTGAATCCCTAAGTGGTGTGGAGGGACAAACTAAAAGGATTGATGTTGCATTTGCCCATATTACCATTGGTGATGCAACAAGAAAGGGTGTGCCTGAACGTAGAAAAGAAAACCGGATAGTTGCTAAAGGAAAGATGGTGGAAGGGAGGGGGAGATTTATCTGCTCATGGAATCTTGTTGAAGGTGGTGGAAATAGAGGATGAAATATTGTAGGTGGATTTTGGAGAAGTTGAACATATGGACAAATAGAATTGTTAACTTTGCTTTGGTTGGAAGGAGGGGCAAGAACTGTTCATTTTCATTTCCAATTTAGTGCGTTGCATTTGGTCTTCAGGGGTGGTCTCCATCCCACTCCCAAGTTGACATTTATCTTTTGTCTTCTGCACTGTTTCCAAACAAGTTTAGAAACTCTTATAGAGATGTTCCCTCGCTTCCTGTAACTTAGTTTCGTACTTATCCTGTTCTGGTGAGGGGCTATCAACCTGAAAAAATCAACTTTTTCTCTGCCTGATTTAATTTTCCTTATCATTTGGCTTTTCATTTCATTCTTGACACTCTTCATTTTAGATGTCCTTGATCCCAGTTTCCCTAGGCAACAGAAACTGTTCCTCTCCCTGCACCTTTTTTAAAAAAAAATCTTAATATATTGAAAATTTCAGTTGAATTTCGTAATGAATTGAGGGATCTTTCTTCATAATTCAATCATGGAGTCTGATATTCTAATAAACCTTTATTACATTGCGGTCACATTAAGTGCAGCACCCAGTGCCATCCACCTCACATCCTCTCATCAGGCCTCTGTACAATTATAGCACAATTTCTACTGCGCTGCACTTCAACCCTCCATGAAAATAGCATCATGCCATCACCATTCAAGATTATTTTCTACAGCTGCCCGTAAGTTTTAGGTTAATATGTCAATATACATGAACTCCTAGGTCTCCTTTGGATGTCCTAATGTTTTTAGATTGTCACTATTTACTTTGTACCATGCTTTTTATGTCTCCCATCTAAAATCAGTGTTGGCTTTTTTTCTGATGGGCACGGGCAGCTGGGACTACAAGTCCTATTACACTTGGTTGATCCGTTACCTTAGTTATCAGCTAAGATTTGTGTTTAGCCGCACTATTCTTTATTTATAAACTCATAATTTTTAATTGTTATAGACTGTCCTTGCTGGTATTCATTCACTTTCAGTTGCAATACCACTCTATATTTTTCAAGGGTTCCATATTGCTTGTCTCTAAGTGAGAAGAATTCTGATATCTGTTTGCAAGTTTTTCATTCTCCCTCTTGTTACTCTTTATGCTCTGTTTTTTACACCCTTTATTTTCTTGTATATGTATCTATTGTCTGTTCAAGTACCACACCAAGACATGAACACATAATCTATTATTCAGTGCAGAACTAGGTACTGCATTGTTGGAGGTAGTGGCCTGAAAGGATGAGATTTGGTCCTGGCTCCTGCTATATAGAAGTGGGGGGGAGGAAAGAGCAGGGGCGTTTTCATGTGTTCTGGCAAACATTAAGGCTCTGTCAACATCACTGAAACAGATTATCTGATGATTCACTTAATAGTGGTTTGTGCAATATTTCCTGTTTGTACAATAGCTACTGAGTCTGTCTTGAATGCACTTCAAGAGTAAATTGGCTGTAGGATATTAAAGACAAAGTACACATTCCATTCTTGACTGTTTGTCACCTGATTGAAGTGTTCATAAAGTTCAGTATCCTCCAGCTGTATTTTTTTTGTATGTGCTTTGATTAATAACTGATCGAATGAGTCAGCTTTCGATTACAACTTGGGTGCTTGCTTATCTGATTACACAACAGTTGTGCTGATCTCCTGCATGTTACCTTTCCAGGTGTTTCAACTACTGTTTTTTTCCCCTGCAACTTTTTCCCCCCATCTTAATCAAAATTCTTGAACTTCTTTGAGTGGCATTTAGAGATGATCTTCTTTTGGCTTGCCTTTGTGCAAGAGCCATGCCCTTTTATTTTCATTATACTTCTAAAGCAGTACCTTAGCTTTTAAATGATGTTATGCAGTTCCCTTTTCTTTTGTAGAAAACAACTAGAGGTGTTCATTACTTGTAAGTAGAATTCCACTTCAATGATTTTAAATGACAAAATATATATTTGGGTAACTTTTGAATCGTTAGACTGAAATATTCAAAAGTTTGAACACCACAGCTGCTATTGGTAGCTGTGTTATTGTTCCCAACAGCAGCTTGTGAGCACATTTAGTTAGAATATTTTCAGTATGTGAAGAACACCAACATTGCAACGATTATTGAAGGCAGCAAATGATGAATGATTCACCTTCTTGAAAATGCCAATTTTTGATGAGCTTCAGAAAAAGTAATGACTGTATGAGTGAATGATTTGATATAAATCAAGTGTTGTGATTAGAGGTTCATGAAAATAAATTGCCTTATTTGTCCCTAGAAGACTGAAATGTCATGAATTCTAATAAATTGTAATTAACATTCAAATATGCTCAATGCCATCAATCCAGAACCTTTCTCAGTGCAGCTCATGTTTATCTGTCTCCAACACATTTTTCAAAAACTCAATTTCTGAAAAAATAGTCATTGATTTACAGTAATGTAAATTATGTGAAATGATTTCATGTTCTCAAATGCACACAAATGGGAAAATCTTAGGATTTTGGTTAAATTGCCCTTAGTTTTGGAATTTGTGAATGTTTATGAATCTTGAGCTAATGGCATAACTATTGTTGATATGTTTAAATTGGATTGAATGACTAACCTCTCTTCCACCATCCCCATCCCTCTTTATTTTTTCAGTCACTCCTGCTGTTAGGTGGAGTTGCTCTCGTCTGTCTGGCCCTCAACCTACTCTTCCTTCTCTTCTATTCTTTTTGGCTTTGCTGTCGACGGAAGACTGAAGATCAGCCAAATGCAGACTGTTGCTGTACAGCGTGGTGTGTGATCATAGCAACACTTGTGTGCAGGTAAGCTCAATACGTCAACAGCTTATTCAAGTTTGAGATTTTATTTATATTGGCAACACAGGTGATCCCAATATTTTATGGTTGGTTGTTTTTCTAGAAAACCATCCAAATTCAACTATGTACAACCAGAAGGAATTAGTTTAATTCACTATCATGCTTGGCACAGACATCATTAGCTGGTCTGCTCTTGTGCTGTACCCTCTTTGTTCTGTGAATCATGATTTTCCCCATTGTAAAGCCACATGCAAGTTAACAGAAAATTCATGCAATTACTTTTTTTGCATAAATTTTGTGAACAATTTTTTATTCCCTATCTCAAATCTTTTGGTAGCTATTTGTACTGTACTGAATTTCTGTTACCCAAACTACTGTGACAAGGCAGTTTCTTGTACTCTTTTTCTGAATGATACTGTGAACACCTAACTGACCATTATATTGGGTTCCTCAGATTAACCATATTCTTATGAAACTTCTTGAAATTGCCAGTCAGTCAGTTTAATGTCAGGTAACAATGAAATTCTTACCAAAGGAGAGCATAGAAGATCATGTAGAAATGAAAAGTATAATGAATGATCATCTTGAGTTTCAAAAGGAAGGTTTTTCTTGACTGACTGAATTTTTTTGAGGAGATCCAGGAAAGGCAGTGGTGTAGTGACATCAGCACTGGACTTAAGGGCAAGTGATCCTGAGTTCGAATATGGCCCATCCATGCTGGGTTGACGTCGAGCTAGCAACTCAACTTCGTTTTTAAAAAAAAATAGGCACAGAGAGGAACAGCAGGCCATAGGAAAGATTAAACAGTTGAAGATTTTTCTAGCTTTTCCAAATGCCTTTGAAGGTACATCACAACAGACAAGTATGGACAACTAATTTGGAGGTGGCGAGCAGTATCTCAGTATAAGTGGCCTCCAAATAAGAGAAATTGATAGAAATAAAGAGTAGCTGTTCACAATCAGGAGAAGAGTAAGAAATGGTCTCCCACAAGCATTTTGGGATCGTAGCAGTTTACAAAGATCATTAACAATTTAGACGACAGAGGAGTTGTTGGGAGATAGCACTGAGGTGGACTACAAGTTAAATAGGCTAATAACTGGCAAATAAAGTTCAACACAAAAAGCTGTATTTTTATAAGGAGTACTTGGAAGTCAGTTATTTCTTGAAAGCTGTGAGCATAGTTGGGCAGAGGAACAAAGTAGTACGTCAGTTGCCAAAAGTTGAACCACAGGTAGCAAAGCCATAAAAAGGAATTTTCTTCTAGGGGATAGAATTGAAACATAGGGAAGTTTTCCCAGATTGTGGTTGGATTGTGCTTGGAGAACTACTGTACATACAGCTCTGGTTGTGATTATAAAAATAAATTAGAAACTGTGTGTGTAGTTCAGGGAAGATTGATAAAGATGATGCCAGGACTTTGATAAGCAGACTTGGTTTCTCAAGAAGACTGAAAGGTGACTTAATAATGGTCCGAATGGAAAAACAGAGATTATTCATAAAAGATGATCACTGAGAAATCTAAAAGAGAATCCAGAAGAAATTTAATTGTCCAAAGAGTATAGAAACACAAATGGTATAGAAGCATTTAAAAGGAAGCAAGGAGGTGGGGCTGGAAGAAGTGTGAGAGGAACATAGTGTCGAGTGGTTTGGTTAGGCTGAATGGTTTCAATAACGTTCAGTATCCACCTGCATGTTTTCATACAGCAATATTAATGAAAACACTAAATAAACCTAAATGCTTAACAAGTTGTAAGGCAAAAGCAGCTCATAATTGTTGTATACCTCATCATACATTTGTTATAATAACATTTTCAGACTGTCAGGCAGGTCGTGGCTGCACCTCTGATTAAAGATGTGAAAAGAATGTGCTGAAAATGAAATTTTAGTTGACTACTAAATGTACTTGTTATCCTGAAACTAAACAGTTTAATACTGATGCTGCTTTGTGTGATGACGTTAGTTTTGCTGTAACCTCTATCCTGATCCTATGCTATCTACATAGGAAATTAAATTGGGATGTTTCCAGTTCCGAATTTTGTTTTGGATGCATCAGACTGATTTGGATTATTCATGCTTTGCAGATGTGAACCTTCAAGAGGTCTATTTATTCAACGGCCCTCAATTAATGCGTAGATGGTGACTTTTAGTTATAAATTGAGGACAGAGGTGTGCATTTTATGGTTTTAATACAGGTGCATCAGACATCTTTTCGTGAACTATGACTACAATATATTGCAGAAGAATTATTGACAGCATTATGTCAGCCATGGAGTTGGAGGTAGATTACAAGCCGTTTTGCACTGCAGTTTATTTTAGAGCAAAGTCAATTTATTCTCAAAATGGTTAATTAAGTGAATGTAGAAAATAGACTAATAATTTCTCTTAAATTAGAAGAGTAATTTCTTCAGGAAGGAGGAGGCCAGTTAAATACAAATGACGTTCATAAAAATAACTTTCACTAAGTTTCATTTGAAGGGGAAATCATACAATCATCTCCACTGTGGATGACTATAATTTTGCCATTACTTGCAGAAGTGTAGTATGTAGATTCTGCTTCCTGTGGTATTTTTCTCCCACAAAATTTGTAGACAGCAATATCTTTTTAATTAGAGTAAACCAGTTTACTCATCTTGGAAGATATATCAGCAATTTAAAGTTTATTCTAGGTTATTTTTAAAGATGGAAATTTGTTTAAATTTTCTTGAGGAACACTGAATTTTAGATATTTAGTTTTCATAAATAAAAACTTGTCCACCCAGATGAGTAAAGGGTAGCTGTAACCCAACCTGGTGTAGAGGTATTTATAACATTTGTTTGAAAAATACTTGAGGTGCCCAGAGAATTCAAAACTTCCAAGACCATTGAACTTAAATGGTGCAATTCTGGCATTGAGAAAATGGCACAGAAAGGGAACATTTGTGAATATTTAAGCTGCTTCCCAGAAACTTAACAACTTGATCTGTAGAAGCTTGAAATTTTTCTCATGGTTCCCCTTCAGAGACAATTCCTCTTCCTGTGGGAACCAAAAGGTGATACATAAAGGATCAAATGGCTTGAGTAAATGGAACTTTTTTGTGGATACATTCCACTATGTTCCATAAAATTGTTCAAAGCTGATAAACACATTTATTCATTTGGCTGCAGAACTGGTTGAAATAGGATAATCATGCAAGAATGTTCAGGTTCACTTTGAACCAGCAGCAGTCCCATCTTGGGTCAGTTTTTCCCACTGTACTGCAAACTCATTTTTCTTTTGGTGTAAAAAGAAGTGCACCTTATAGAATGTTACAACTGAAGTACAGAGTGAATATACTTGCATTTTTTCCTCCACACCTCAATTGTTTCCATTAGACCATAAGACATAGGAGCATAATTCCTGCAGCATTAAATCATATTCCTCCAGCAAGATCAAGTTCCTCCACCATTTGATCATGGCTCATTTATTTTCCCTTACAATCCCATTCTCCTGCCTTCTCCCTGCAACCTTTGTCACCTTCAATCAAGTAAACTATCAACCTCTACTCTAAATATAAAACTTGACTTTGCCCCACAGCCATCTGAGGCAATGAATTCTGCATATTCACTGCCCTCTGGCTAAATAAATATCTTCTCGTCTCTGTTCTAAAGGAATGTCTTTCTATTCTGATCCTAGAATTTCCCAGTATTGGAAACATCTCTTCCACTCAATTTAGGTCTTTCAATATTTGGTATGTTTCAATGAGCTTCCGCCCCCCCCCCCCAAAAAAAAAACCATCTCCATTCTTCTAAATTTCAGCAAGTACAGTCCCAGAGCCATCAAACCCTCTTCATACAATAACCTTTTCATTTTTGGGGTCATTCTTGTAAACCTCCACTGGGCCTTTTCCAATGCCAGGATATCCTTTCTTAGATACGGGATTCAAAGCTGATCACAATACTCCAAATGTGGTCTGACCAATGCCTTTATGAAATCTCGGCATTACACCCTTTTATACTCTAGTTTTCTTGAAATGAAAGCTAACGTTGCCTTTGCTTTCCCTTACCACCAACTTAACCTGCAAGTTAACATTTAGGGAATCCTGCACAAAGACTGCCAAGTCCCTTTGCACCTCTGATTACTGAATTTGACTCCCTGTAGTCTACACATTTTTACTTCAACCAAATTGCAAAATCATGCACTTCCTTGTGCTGTATTCCATCTGATACTTCTTTGCCCATTCTTCTAATCTGACCAAGTCCTCCTGCAGACTCCCTGCTTCCTCAACACTACGTGCCTCGACACCTTACAGGGCAATCAGTCAAGCAACACTGCATTCATGCTTCAGAGTGTTAGAATGTTTTTATATTTGGGGCCACTTTAACTAATCCTTGTATCTCTCTAGCTAGTGTGTTGTCTTTTAAAATGTGCAACTTTCATTTTGAGTCTATTTTAAAATTGAACTTAAAATAAAAAGGCTAGAGTGGCGATTATGCAGCATCTGTGAGATATTGGTCTGGTAGCAAGGAGGTCTAAGGCCGTTGAAGGCCGGGGCATGCTGTGTGAGTGCACTGTTACCACATGCACACGAAGATACAGATGTACAAATCCTATTCTTCCCCATCACCATCCTGATCCACTCCTCAACGAGTTCCCATTTCCTTACTGCCCATACATCTTTCCCTTAACTCCATACTCCCATCACCTTCCCTTGCTTCCTTCTTTCCCAGTTTCCTCTCTTTCTCTCCATCCACTGCCCACACCTCCTTGGTGGATGATCTTTCCAAGACTGAGCTTGCTCAGTGACTGCTGGTGATTGTGGTCTTCAAGGCCATTCACTAATTGCATGTCTCCCATCTCCCTTTCATCTTCTGTCCCAACCATTGCCCAGGACCATGATGGGAAAACCTGAGGAGAACCTTTAGACACTTGCACAATTATGATCTCTTGGAGCTTTACAGCTAGGTTGGTGAGTCCTAGCCAGCAAATATCAACTGATGGAAACTGACTTAACTTGTATGAGTGGGAATATCTCATTCAGTAAATGCTGATTCTTATTTCTTTGCCCTGAAACTTAAGGGCTTTCTTTTACCATGCACCTCTTAGAGGTCTCCACCTGTAGTGCCCCTCTTAAAATCCAAAGCTAGATGCATCTCCTGCTTCCTTCAGGTAGCCTCCTTCCCTTCCATTTCTCTTGTATACGCGAACTCTGTCTCCTATGTCAAGAAATCTAACAAAAATAGAAGTGTATAAACATTGAATTGTCATCTCCTCTGCAAATCCTTGAGGAAACAGCTGGATCTTTTACTTAGTGTAGAATTCAAATCAGCTTTGCCCATATCTTCTGATTCTGCTGGCATACAGGATAATTTTTCCAGTCTGAGCTTTCATACTCCACTGAGGTAAAGTATTCACATTCTATAAATGACTATAGATTGAAGTCAATGATCTGAATCATTGAGCTTGATGTTGGATATACCCACTGCCAACATGATTCAGAGTATCCTTCTGGGTTTCAAATCTATCATCTAAATCAGGCTTATCACCAATGCAGCTAACATTTTATTTTCACGATGATGGCTAGTTATTGAAGGTTTCTTTTGAAGTGGGTTTAATTCTCACTTAGAATACAATACATCAACATGGATATCAGTCTTATACATCTTGAATCGGGGTCATTTGGTTTATTTTTATCAGATATACTGAAGTACGCTGAGAAAATTTGTGCGTCATCCATGCAAATTTTTTCATCACATCAACACATTGAAGTAGTACAAAGGAAAAACAGTAAGATTGCAGAATGATGTTACAGAAAAGTGTAATGTGTGCAGACGGTAAGCTACAAGATAATGACAAAATACTGTAGATTTTCAGTGCAAGAGACTGTCTTATTGTGCAAGGAGTCTTACAGCAATGGGATAAAGGCTGTCAGACTAAGATTCAAAATCAAGTTTATTATCACTGACATATGTTATAAAATTTGTTGTTTAGCGGCACCAGAACAACACAAGACACAATATTTACTGCAAGTTTAAAAAAAAATAGTGTCGAAGACGACTAACAAGGTAGAGTTCATGAGTTCATGGACAGTTTAGAAATCTGATAGTGGAGGGGAAGAAGCTGTTCTTAAAATGTTGAGTGTGGGTCATCAGTCTCCTGTTTCTCTTACCCCAATGGTATTGCAACGATGGCCCGTCCTGGATGGTGAGGGTCTTCAATGATGGATGCCACCCTTTTTGAGGTGTTGCCTCTCGAAGATGTCCTCAATGGCAGGGAGGATGGTGCCTTTGATGGAACTGGCTGAATCTACAATCCTCTGCAGGTTATTTTGTACTCTGCATTGTAGGCTGTATACCAGGCTGTCATGCAACAAGTCAGAATGCTTTCCACTGTACATAGAAGTCATAGAATACTACAGTGTGGAAGCGGGCCCCCGGGATGCCACAGTGCGGAAGTGGGTCCCGGGATGCCACAGCGCAGAAGTGGGTCCTTCGGCACATCTAGTCTGTACTGAACCACTTATCTACTTAGTTCCATTGGACTGCGCCCAGACCAGAGCCCACTGTGCCCTCCCATCCATGTACCTATCCAAGTTCCTCTTAAATGTTGAAATCGACTATGCATCCACCAGTCGTGCTGGCGGCACTTTCCACACTCTCTCCACCCTCTGAATGAAGAAGTTCTCCTCATCCTCCCCTTAATTATTTCACCTTTGACTCTTAACCCATGACCTCTAGTTGTAGTCTCACCCAACCTCAGTAGACAAAAGCCTGCCTGCATTTACTCTATCTATACCCCTCGTAGTTTTTTGTACCTCTATCAAATCTCCCCATAAGCTTCTGTTTTCTAGGGAATAAAGTCTTAACAACTCAGGTCTTCAAGACACGGCAACATCCTTGTGAATTTTCTCTGGACTCTTTCAATCTTATTTGCATCTTTCATGTAGGTACGCAGATGACCAAAACGGCATGCACTATTCCAAAATGGGCCTCACCAACGTCTCATACCAAATTTGGTATCACCAATGGCATCAACATAACATCTAAACTCCTGTACTCAGCAACATACACAAAATCTGGAGGAACACAACAGGTTAGGCAGCATCTATGGAAAAGTGAAAACTGTTGACATTTCAGGACAAGACTTTTCATCGGGACTCTTGATGAAGGGTCTCGGCCCAAAACTTTGATGGTTTACTCTTGTACATAGAGCTGCCTGACTTGTTGAGTTCCTCCAGCATTTTGAGTTGTTGCTTGGTCTTCCAGTATCCACAAATTTTCTCATCTTTGTCCTGTACTCTTGCATTGATTCATGAAGGCCAATGTGCCAAAAGCTTTCTTTATCTAACTGTGATACCACTTTGAAGGAATTATGGATATGTATTCCCATATCCCTCTGTTCTACTGCACTTCTGTGCCATAACGCTCACTGCATCACTTGGTTGGTCCTCCCAACATAAAACACTTAACACTTGTCTGTATCGCGTTCCATCCACCATTTTCCAGTGCATTTTTCCAGCAGGAGCAGATCCTGCTGCAGTTGTGATATTATCTATTGCACCCCCAATCTTGGTGACATCTGCAAATGCCCTGTTCCAGTTTACCATGTGATCTTCCAAATCGTTGATGTAGATGACAAACAGCAAAGGATTTGATCCCTACGGCACATCACTATTCACAGGTCTGCAGTCAGAGAGAGAATCATCTGCATCCACTTTCTGGCTTCTAAACCAATTTACCACCTCATCGTGAATGCCAAGGGACTGAATCTTTTTGACCAATCTCCCATGTGGGACCTTGTCAAAGGCCTTGCTAAAGTTTATGTAAACAACATCCACTGACTTATCTTCATCAACTTTCCTGATAACTTCCACAAAGCTCTGATTGTTTAGACATGACTTGCTATGCACAAAGCTACGTTGACTGACCTTAATTCATCCTTGTATATCCAAATATTTACCAATCTGGCCCCTTGGAATACCTTCCAATAACTTTCCACTACTGATACCAGGCCCACTGGCCATAATTTCCTGGCTTACTCTTAGAGTCTTTCTTAAACAATAGAACAACATAGGCTACTCTTCAATTCTCAGGCACCTCGCTTGTGGCTAAGGATGTTTTAAGTATCTCTGCTAGGAATCCTGTAATTTCTGTACTTACCTCCCCCAGGGAGCAACTTGTCAGGCCATGGTTATTTATCCACCCTAATTTGCCTCAGGACAACAAACACCACCTCCTCTGTAATCTGTACAGAGTCCATGACCTGGCTTCTGCATTTTCCATTTTCCTCACATCTGTAGACTGTACTGATCTCCCAAGTGTAAACATAAAAACAAATCCATTTAAAATCTCCCCCATCTCTTCCATGCATGGATTACTACACTTCCTTGCTATCCTTTTGCTCTTAATATATCTGTAGAAACAGTTAGGATTCTCCTTCACTTTGCTAGAACAACCTCGTGTATTATTTTACACCCCCCCCCCCCCCACCCCGGATTTCCTCAAGTGTTGTGCATTTCCTTTAATTTTCTTTATTGAGATACAGCATGCAGTAGGCCCCTTTGGCCCTTCGTTCCATGCCGCCTGGCAATCCCCCAATTTAATCCTTGCCTAATGATGGGACGATTTACAATGACCAATTAACCTAGCAACCGGTGTGTCTTTGGACTGTGGGTGGAAACCGGAGTACCCGGAGGAAACCCACGCAGTCACAGGGAGAATGCACAGACTCCTTACAGGCAGCAGCGGGAATTGAACCAGAGTCGCTTGTACTGTAAAACGTTGTGCTAACTACTATGCTACTGTGCCACCCAAGTACTCATTTGTTCCTGCCTGCTTATACCTGCTAGGCACCTCCTTCGTTTTCTTAGCAGGGCCTCAATATCCCTTGAAGCCCTAGATTGCCTAAACTTAGTTATCCTTGCCTTTTATTCTGACTGGAACATACAAACTTTAGACTCTCAGAATTTCACTTTTGAGGACCTCCCACTTACCAAGTACAACTTTGCCAGGAAACAGGCTGTCTCAATCCACACTTGCCAGATCCTTTCCGATATCATCAAAATTGGCCTTCCTCCAATTTGGAATTTCAACCGGAGGACTAGACCTATCCTTTTCCCTTCTTCCATAAGTGAAACTAATAGCATTATGATCATTGGATCCAAAGTGTTCCTCTACTGCGACCTCTCTAAAAATTAGCTCCTCTAGATCCTGTGCACTGTTGTGTGGTCTATAATATAATCCCATTAATATGGTTATAACCTTTCTTACTTCACAGTTCTACCTATAAAGCCTCACTGGACGAGCTCTCTCGTCTGCCTTGACTGAGCATTGCTGTGACATTTTTTTTCTGACTAGTAATGCCACCGCTTTCCCTTTAATTCCACCCCCACCACTCTGTATCACATGTAATACAATAGAACCCCAGTGCACTGAGCTGCCAGACCTTCCCCTCCTGCAACCAAGTCTCACAAATGGCTACATAGTCATAATTTCATGTGCTGATCCATGCCCAAAGCATATCTGCCCTTCCTACAATACTCCTTTGAAATGTATGCAGCTCGGAACATTAATAATCCTACCATTAAAAACCATCTTTCTCCACAACTACTCCACTATCTGTTCTGGTGCTGTGGTTCCCATCCCTCTGTGACACTAGTTAACCCCCCCCCCCAATATTGCATTAGCAACATCTGTAATAGGTTTCTACATCTGTTGAAATTCACAAGAGTCCTTGGTAACATACCAGATCCGCTTAACTCCAAAAGTAGAACCACTGTGTGCTGATTGCATCAGTGTGTTGGGTGCACGATAAATCCTTTGAGATGTTGTTGCCCAGGGCTTGAAGCTGCTCAGTTTTTCCATCAGTGGTGACCTCTGAATGAGGACTGATGTACATACGTCCTCCCAGCTTCCTCATCCTGAAGTCCACAGTCAGTTCCTTGGTCTTGCTGATGTTGACTGTGAGGTTTTTGTTGTGACAGTACTCAACCAGTTGATTTGTGTCTCCTGTACACACCATTGCCCCCTGAAATTCTACCAACAAGTGTTGACAAAAACAAACTTGTAGATATGTTTGAGCTGTGCCTAGTTGCACAGTTACAAATGAAGAACGAGTAGGGCTAAGTACACTTCGTTGTGGTGATAGCCATTAAGCAAGAGATGTTGTTATTGATCCGCACTGACTGTGCTTTCCTGATAAGGAAGTCAAGGATCCAGTTGCAGAAGGAGGTACAGAGGCCCAAGTTTTGGAGTTTGTTGATTTGTACTGTAGATATGATGGTGTTGAATACCAAGCTGTTTTATCGATTACAGCAGCCTGATGTATGTTTTGTTAATTACCCTTGAGCCTGGTGGTGTGCGCTTTCAGTCTTTTGTATCTTCTGGCTCATGGGGAGGGGGTGGGAGAGAATGTCTGGATGGGTCCTTGATTATAGTGGCTGCTTTACTAAGGCAGTGCAGACAGTCCATGGAGGGGCAGCATCTTGTGCTGATTTGGAGTAGTCATGCAGTGCTTAACATGTTGCTGATTTCCTTTTTTTGAACTTATTAAACTTCTGATTATCTTGCGCCAACAGAGATAGCTCTTTACCAAGATGAATTTAATACGAGTGAGTGACTCTGAATCGGAGGCGTTTGGCCAAAGTTAAACAATGCAGATGTAATGAAAGGGGGCATTTTGTCTGACTGCCAGAGCAGTTTGCTGGTTACTGTGAGGGTCTATTCGATCCCTCGGAAAACTTCTACCAAAGAGGGTCCTCATCCCTCATTCGATATCCCCGCATCCATCACGGTGTATTAGCTTAGAAGAACTGTCTGTTGCACTGCTAACAATTATTTCATCCTCCAGTTGTTTCCAGTACACTTGTGCACTGGAAATGACATTAAACAATCGTGAATCTTGAACAATAAATAACTGGGGCACTGGTTAAAGCCCCTAGGCATCTGCCCGCCTAAATCACACGCACCACATACGTCCATGCAGACTTGTCCACATATATGCAAGTCTAATCATGCATCCACTTGCACACTCACCTCGTGTACTCATACGTATTCGCACCGCATACATCAAATGCAGTTCCCCTCACACCCCATAAATCTATTCTTGAACATAGCTACGGAAGAAATGTGGCAAATGTTCAGGGGATTTTTGCGTGGGATTCTGAGTAGGTACGTTCCAACGAGACATGGAAAGGATGGTAGGGTACAAGATCCGTGGTGCACAAAGGCCGTTGTAAATCTAGTCAAGAAGAAAAGCAGAGCTTACGAAAAGTTCAAAAAAAAGGTGGTAATAGGAATCTAGAAGATTATAAGGCTAGAAGGAAGGAGGTCAAGAATGAAATTAGGAGAGCCAGAAGGGGCCGTGAGACAGCCTTTGCAGACAGGATTACGGAAAACCCCCAAGGCATTCAACAAGTACATGAAGAGCAAGAGGATAAGACATGAGAGAATAGGACCAATTAAGTGTGACATTGCAAAAGTGTGTATAGAACGGGAGGAAATAGCAGAGGTACTTAATGAATACTTTGCTTCAATATTCACTACGGAAAAGGATCTTGGCGATTGTAAGGATGACTTGCAGTGGACTGAAAAGCTTGAGAATGTAGATATTAAGGAAAAGGATGTGCTAGAGCTTTTGGAAAGCATCGAGTTGGATAAGTCACCGGGACCGGATGGGATGTACCCCAGGCTACTGTGGGAAGCGAGGGAGGAGATTGCTGAGCCTCTGGCAATGATCTTTACATCATCAATGAGGATGGGAGAAGTTCTGGAGGATTGGAGGGTTGAAGATATTGTTCCCTTATTTAAGAAAGGGAGTAGGGATAGCCCAGGAAATTATAGGCTAGTGAGTCTTACTTCAGTGGTTGCTAAGTTGATGGAGAAGATCCTGAGAGGCAAGATTTATGAACATTTGGAGAGGTATAATATGATTAGGAATAGTCAGCATGGCTTTGTCAAAGGCACGTTGTGCCTTACAAGCCTGATTGAATTTTTTTGAGGATGTGACTAAACACATTGATGAAGTTAGAGCCGTAAATGTAGTGTATATGGATTTTAGCAAGGCATTTGATAAGGTACCTCATGCAAGGCTTATTGAGAAAGTAAGGAGGCATGGGATCCAAGGGGACATTGCTTTGTGGATCCAGAACTGGCTTGTCCACAGAAGGCAAAGAACGGTTGTAATCGGGTCATATTCTGCATGGAGACCGGTGATTAGTGGTGTGCCTCGGATCTGTTCTGGGGACCCCCCACTCTTTGTGATTTTTATAAATGACCTGGATGAGGAAGTGGAGGGGTGGGTTAGTAAATTTACTGATGACGCAAAGGTGAGGGGTTGTTGTGGATAGCGTGGAGGGCTGTCAGAGGTTGCAGCGGGACATTGATAGGATGCAAAACTAGGCTGAGAAGTGGCAGATGGAGTTCAACCCAGATAAGTGTGAGGTGGTTCATTTTGGTAGGTCAAATATGATGGCAGAATATAGCATTAATGGTAAGACTCTTGGCAGTGTGGAGGATCAGAGGGATCTTGAGGTCCGAGTCCATAGGAGACTCAAAGCTGTTACGCAGGTTGACTTTGTGATTAAGAAGGCATGTGGTGCATTGGCCTTCATCAATCATGGGATTGAGTTTAAGAACCGAGAGGCAATGTTGCAGCTATATAGGACCCTGGGCAGACCCCACTTGGAGTACCGTGCTCAGTTCTGGTGGCTTCACTACAGGAAGGACGTGGAAACCATAGAAAGGGTGCAGAGGAGATTTACAAGAATGTTGCCTGGATTGGGGAGCATGCCTAATGAGAATAGGTTGAGTGAACTCGGCCTGTTCTCCTTGGAGTGACAGAGGATGAGAGGTGACCTGATAGAGGTGTACAAGATAATGAGAGGCATTGATTGTATGGATAGTCAGAGACTTTTCCCCAGGGCTGAAATGGCTAGCACGAGAGGACGCAGTTTTAAGGTGTTTGGAAGTAGGTACAGAGGAGATGTCAGGGGTAAGTTTTTTTTACTCTGAGTCGTGAGTGCGTGGAATGGGCTGCTGGCGGCTGCGGTGGGGGTGGAAATGATAGGGTCTTTTAAGAGACTCCTGGATGGCTACATGGAGCTTAGAAAAAGAGTGCAATGGGTAAAGCCTAGGTAGTTCTAAGGTAAGGACATGTTCGGCACAGCTTTTGTGGGTGGAAGGGCCTGTATTGTGCTGTAGGTTTTCTTTGTTTCTATATTTCTATATCTATACCCCAGAAATCATTTGGACTGAAACATTTGGATTATGCTTGTAGCACTTTGCAATTTTTTGGAATCTTCAATATGCAATTTAGATGAAAATGAAGATGAATAAAGAAAAGGAGTCAATATTTCTCAGTTATGTGCACATTCCAACAGATTTTTATCTGAAGTGTGCAATTCTTCAAGTTTTTCTTAAAGAATTTTTGAGAGGTTCTTGATTTGTCAGGGTGGCAAAGGTTATGGAGAGAAGGCAGGAGAATGCAATTGAGAATGATGATAAATCAGCCATGATGTAATGGCAGAACGAACTTGATGGGTTGAATGGAGTGGAATTTGGACAATGTCTTGTTTGTTTTTGTACCGTAGATTCCGGACTACAGAGCGCACCTGATTATTAGCCGCAGGCTCTAATTTTAGAAATAAAATCATTTTTTTAATTGTAAAGGCCGCACCGGATTTTAGGCCGCACCGCTACTTTTAAATATACATACGTATCGGTAACACAAATTACGTTGCATATACTTTTTTACTGAACAGCACGAACAACATTCCAATATCTCCTAGCGACTGGTAAAAATATATATATTGCAGCCTACCAGGAAAAGTTATTGATCGACTTTAACTTAAAAGCAGCGTTTTCGATCGGGTCTAATCGGGTCTGACGCTTGCGCAATGCGATCGGGTCTAATCGGGTCTGACGCTTGCGCATTGCGATCGGGTCTAATCGGGTCTGACACGCTTGCGCAATGCGATCGGGTCTAATCGGGTCTGACGCTTGCGCAATGCGATCGGGTCTAATCGGGTCTGACGCTTGCGCATTGCGATCGGGTCTAATCGGGTCTGACGCTTGCGCAATGCGCTCGGGTCTAATCGGGTCTGACGCTTGCGCATTGCGATCGGGTCTAATCGGGTCTGACACGCTTGCGCAATGCGATCGGGTCTAATCGGGTCTGACGCTTGCGCAATGCGATCGGGTCTAATCGGGTCTGACGCTTGCGCATTGCGATCGGGTCTAATCGGGTCTGACGCTTGCGCAATGCGCTCGGGTCTAATCGGGTCTGACGCTTGCGCATTGCGATCGGGTCTAATCGGGTCTGACGCTTGCGCATTGCGATCGGGTCTAATCGGGTCTGACGCTTGCGCAATGCGCTCGGGTCTAATCGGGTCTGACGCTTGCGCATTGCGATCGGGTCTAATCGGGTCTGACGCGCTCGGGTCTTGCTTCGAGTATTTTCCATGTTGATGAGGGTGAGTACAAATGACTGATTTACAATAATTTAATTGTGAAAGTGCGCTTGATTTATCGTACAATTTCATTGGACCTCTGTGAACTACTCATCAATTTTATTGGTCTACTGTTACGAGGCAAAATGTTTACGAGGCGGCATGAAAAAAAAACCATGTATTAGCCGCTCTGGATTATAGGCCGCAGAGTTCAAAGCTGTTCAAAATGTGGGAAAAAAGTAGCGGCTTATAATCCGGAATCTACGGTAATTGTTTGGCAAAAGAGCAAATGAGTGTTGCTTTACAGCTCATCAGGT
This sequence comes from Hemitrygon akajei, assembly GCF_048418815.1. Lineage (NCBI taxonomy): Eukaryota > Metazoa > Chordata > Chondrichthyes > Myliobatiformes > Dasyatidae > Hemitrygon > Hemitrygon akajei. The sequence goes on from NC_133134.1 coordinate 44,579,817, forward strand.
ATTTTAACTCTCTTTGCAAATTAGCCATAAAAGCTTGTATCCAATTAATGGACAAAGTACAAAATTATGATTTTCATTGGAGTTGCTTCATCTGACACCCACATTGAACAGCCACTTAAAATTGCTTGGATTTTTAGGACAGAAAACTTAACGATAAATTTTATTTCAATGTGCAAGTAAAATTATTGGAACTGTTCCATATGATGAAGCTGGGTTTAAAAACTTGTAGATTTTGAATTAACTACTATTAATTTTTTGGAAATACAGTGAATGGTATGGAACAATTAGATCTAATTGAAATACATCCATAAATTTACTGGACTATTGAGAACAAGATTGTTGATGAGATAAAATGATTGTCATTATTTTGGATTTAACATCTGTCTGCAATTGCTTATAATCTATTTTCAGAACAACTATTTGGAATCCAAACATTAGTTATATACCTTGTCTACATGGAAGTCAAGTAATATTTGTTGGAAATTTTAAATTTTAAAAAGCCCTGTTATTTTTCCTAATGGACAGGAAAATTGAATTAAGTTTTGTTATTGGTGAGATATAGTCATTTATAGATGCCATTTGATCTGTGCCTAGCCACACATTCATGGGTATAAAGAGAGTAGAGCAGTGGGTTAAGCATACATCCCTGAGGTGCACCAGGTGATTGTCAACAAAGTGGAGATGTTATTACCAATCCACAGAGATTGTAGTTTTCCGGTTAGGAATTTGAGGATCCAGTTGCAGAAAGAGGTATAGAGGCCCAGGTTCTGTAGCTTTTTGAGCGGGTCTACAGGAATGATGCTGTTAAACACTGAGCTATAGACATTGAGAATCATACATTTAAATTGGAGTACAATGAAATGATGCTAATACCAACAATACATTCAAAATGTTTGTGAGTTAGTTGTTTGAATGTTTAATATTAGTAGATGGCTAAAGTCCAAGCATACCTTCTTAACTCTTCTTTGTGGTGGCGTGTTGGGGAGGAAGCATTAAGAAGAGGGACGCCTCACGTCTTAATAAGCTGGTAAGGAAGGCGGGCTCTGTCGTGGGCAAAGTACTGGAGAGTTTAACATTGGAAGCTGAGCGAAGGGCGCTGAGTAGGCTACGGTCAATTATGGATAACTCTGAACATCCTCTACATAGCACCATCCAGAGACAGAGAAGCAGTTTCAGCGACAGGTTACTATCGATACAATGCTCCTCAGACAGGATGAAGAGGTCAATACTCCCCAATGCCATTAGGCTTTACAATTCTACCGCCAGGACTTAAGAACTTTTTAAAAGCTATTATTAATGCTTTTTGAGATAGTGATTTAGATGCATATCATATTTTTTACTGAGTTAAGTATTGTATGTAATTAGTTTTGCTACAACAAGTGTATGGGACATTGGAAAAAAAGTTGAATTTCCCCATGGGGATGAATAAAGTATCTATCTATCTATCTATCTATCTAACTAGAGATATTCCCAAACAATTGTACAATTCTCACAAAGGTAGTTCTGATTTTAAAGAATAATGCATTGAAGCCATTTAGTAATGCTTGGAAAATGACACTGAGGAGGTAGTAATAAGGAACAAAGAAATGGCAAACAACCTGAATAAGTATTTTTTGAGTCTTCACTGTGGAAGACACCAGCAACATGCCAGACATTCACAAGTCAGTGATACTGCAGGAAAGATACCAGTATGAACAGATGATTGGCTCAGTGATACAAGGCAGAATGAAAGTAAAAGATGCCTTTGCTGCTGGTTGGTTGCTGGTGACTAGTGGTGTAGCCCAAAGGGTTGGTATTGGGTCTGCTACTTTTCATGTTATATGTCAGTGATCTGGAAGAAAGAATTGCTAGCTTTGTGGCTAAGTTTGCAGATGATACAAAGATAGGTGGAGGAGCAGGTTGTGTTTAGAAAGCAGGGAATCTGCAGAAGGTCAACGTTGGACAGATTAGGAGAATGGGTGAAGAAGTGACAAACGGAATACAGCATAAGGAAGTGTATGATCATGTACTTTGTTATCAGGAATAAAGGCGTAAACTATTCTCTAAATTGAGAGAAAATTCAGAAATCATATGTGCAAAGGGAATTGGGAGTCCTTGTGCAGGATTCCCTAAATGTTAACTTGCTGGTTGATTGGGTAGTAAAGAAGGCAAATGACCTGATAGCATTTATTTCAAGCTGACTAGAATACAAAAGCAAGGATGTAATGCTGAGGCTTTATAGGGCATTGATTAGACCACATTTGGAGTATTGTGAGCAGTTTTTGGTCCCATATGTAAGGAAGGATGTATGTTGTGCTCGCATTGGAGAGAGTCCAGAGAGATTTAAAAGATTAATTCGAGGAATGAAAGGGTTAATATGAGGAGGCTTTGATGGCTCAGGACCTATACCTTGGAGTTTAGAAGGATGGGTGGCGTTGGGGTGGGGATCTCATTGAAACCTAGCCTGTGGAAAGGCCTCAATAGAGTGGATGTGGAGAGTTGTTTCTTCTTGTGGACGAGTCTAGGATCAGAGGATGCAGCTTCAGCATAGGAGGATGCCCCTTTAGAACAGACATGAGGAATTTCTTCTCCCAGAGGGTGCTGAATCTGTGGAATTCATTGCCACAGACAGCTGGGAAGGCCAAGTCATTGGGTATATTTAAAGCAGAGGTTGATATGTTCTTGATTAGTAAGGACATTGAGGAATATGGGGAGAAGGCAGGAAAATGGATTGACAGGGGAAATAAATCAGCCATGATTGAATTGCAAGACTGACTCGATGGACTGAGCAGCCTAATTCTGCTCTTATGTTGTTTTCATCATAACTTTGAAATATTGCAAGTAGCAATAATTATGTCTAATTGAAATGTTTCCTAATGATGGAATATCTGGTTTTATCAGTGCAGGGATTGCTGTCGGTTTCTATGGTAATGGAGAAACTAGTGATGGAATCTTCAGGCTTGCCTATTCAATGAGGCATGCAAACCGCACCATAACAGGAGTCGAGTACCTGGTAAGTCATTATTTCTGGAGTTGAGTGAGTAAACAAACCAGTCTTTAAGAAAACCCCACTGTTTCCAGTAACACACACCCGAAGATCAAAATGTAGTTCTCTTGTATTCATTGTGTTTTTGCAGATTGTAATCTATTTCAAACCATTCCTGAAGTACATTGAGCTTGAAGTATGCAGGTTCCATAAGACCTTAAGATACAAGAGTATAATTAGTCCTTCCAGCTAATCAAGTCTGCTCAGCCAGTCAGTCATGGTTACCACAGAGTGGTGAGTGCTGCCAGAGGTGTTGGTAGAGGCAGCTACTTTAGGGATGTTTAAGAGGGTTGGCGATAGGCACATGGATGAAAGAAAACTGGAGGGTAATGTGAGAGTCGGGTTAGATTGATCTTAGAGAAGGATAAAAGGTCGGTGCAACTTCATGGACTGAAGGGTCTGTGCTGTGCTGTTCTTTGTCAACATTGCATTTGCCTTCTTTACTACTGACTCAACCTGCAAGTTAACCTGTAGGGAATCCTGCACAAGGACTTACAGGTACATTTGCAGCTCTGATTTCTTAATCCTCTCCCTGTTGAGAAAGTAATCTGCACCTTTATTTTTTCCAGCAAAGGGCATGACCATGCACTTCCCAATGGTTTACCCCTTTTTGCCACTTCTTTGCCCATTCTCCCAACCTGTCCAAGTCCTTCTGCAGGCTCCCTGCTTCCTCAACACCTTTTGCCCCTCAACCTATCTTTGTATCATCCACAATTACATCATCAAGATCATCAACATAGAATGTGAAAAGTAGCGGAACCAACACTGTCCTCTGAGGAACACCATTAGTCACCGGCAGCCAACCACAAAAAGCCCTCTTTATTCCCACTCTGTCTCTTGCCGGCCAGCTTGTCTTTTATCCATGCTAGTATATTTTGTGTAATACAACTGGCTGTTACCTTGTTTAGCAGCCTCATGTGTGGCACCTTGTCAAAGGCCTTCTGAAAATCCAAGTAAACAACATCTTCTGACTCCTTCTCTATCCTGCCTGTTATTTCCTCAAAGAATTTAAACAGATTTGTGAGGCAGAACTATGCAGACTTTGGTCTATTTTATCAAAAGCTTTCAGGTACCGAGAAACCTCATCCTTAATTATGGGCTCTAAAATCTTACCAACCATTGAAGTCCAACTAACTGGCCTATAATATCTTGTCTTTTGCCTCCCTCCCTTCTTATTGAATATAATGACAGTTGTGATTTTCAAGTTCTCTGGAACCATTCCTGACTAGTGACTCTAGAAAGGTCATCACTGAGGCCTCCACAATCTCTTTAGGTACCTCTTTCCAAGCCATGGTGTGCAGTCCATCTTGTACAGGTGTTCCATTTCACTTCAGATCTTTCAGCTTCCCAAGTACCTTTTCCATAGTAATAGGATACACTCATTTCTGCCCGCTGGCTCTCAAATTTCTGGCATGTTGCCTGTGTCTTCCACAGTGAAGACTGGTATAAAATACTTATTCAGTTCCTCCACCATTTCTCCATTTCTTTGTTCCTTATTTCTAGTTTAGCATTATTTCCAGCAGTCTAGTGTCCACTCTTGCTCTCTTTTACTCTATACATCTGAAGAAAAAGTTTGCTGTCATCTTTTACATTCTGCATTGAGCCTTTTAACTTGAGAGTGTGCAGAGGAGATTTACCAGGATGCAATCTGTATTAGTGAATGTGGTTTATGAGAAAAGTTTGAGCTAGGGTTTTTCTCTTTGGAGTGAAGGAGGATGAGAAGTGACTTGATGGAGATCTATAAGATGTTAAGAGGTATAGGTAGATTATACCTACATGTAGGGATAGACTATGCCATTGCCTTTTAAAAGGTGAGGGCATAATTTTAAGCTGACTTGAGAAAAGTATAGGGTGGATGATAGAGGCAGGTCTTTTCTTTTTAAGTATAAGTCATGGAATGAACTGCTAGGGGTGGTGGTAGAGGCAGATTCATGAGGGGCATTTAAAATGCCCTTGGGTAGGCACATGGATGAAAGAAAAATGGATGGCTGTGGAAGGGTTAGATTGATCTTGGATAGGTTAAAAAGTTGTCTCAACCTTTGTGTCTGAAGGGCCTGTATTGTTTCATGTTGCCTAATTTACCTTTGTATTTTGTCTTTTCTGCTCTCACCGCTTTTTAAGTTGCCTACTGTTGGCTTGTTTTTTTTTAAGAGCTTCCCAATCCTCTAGCTCCTACTATTTTTGTAGTGTAGTGTGCCCTCTCTTTCTTATGCTAGCTTTGGCTTTCCTGTCAGCCAAGGTTATCTCATCATCCCTTTTAGAATGCTGCTGTTTCTTTAGGTTGAATTGTTCGTCCCTTGAATTCTCAGAAACTCCTGCCATTGTTGCTCTCTACTGTCATTCTTGCCTGAATCACCTTCCAATCAAATTTGGCCTGCTTCTCTCTCTTGCCTCTAGTTACCTTTTAGTCAGTTGCAGTACTGATGCATGCAATTTTAGTGCCTCCCAATTCATCTGATTTTTTACTTTAGATTTTTTAATTAAAGCAGCTGGAAGTATTGTTACAGGACTACCTAATGTTAAAATCTTGTATTTATAAAGATTCCTCCTATCCAGTTGATTTGATCATGATGTAAAAAAGTTAAGGAAATGCAAAAATGAAGAGGATTTACAGTACTAACACCATGATAGTTCACCAATGTGACATTCAAACAATTAATTTCAGCTCCAATGCTACAATGTTGGATGTAGTTGACACCTATAATGCTGTATTAAATGTGGCAATTTTGATACACTCTCTCGCTTATTACATCAGGTGCAGTTTTTTTTGTTTAGCAGTTTCAGCATATTTTGTTAATTTATAAAATATTGTTTCGGATGCTAGAGTCCTTTCTAACTGAAGAACAGATTAAATTGAATTAGAAAGGAATTCATATCAGTAATGCAGAGGAGAAATCCAAATCAATAATGACCTGAATGAAGGTATGAGAAAGTGATGAAGGGGCACTGAATATCCTATGGGTCACAGCTTGGTTCCTGCTTACATTGGATTTTAATGCATTGTCTATGCTGTGAAATTTCCCTAGTAGATCATTCAAAAAGGCAATAATGGCAAAATGTTATGGCTGACTGTCCTCAAGTAAATTAATTCCCTTGGTCTTGGATTTTACATAAATGAATTATACACAGTGATGCATTTTATTTTGCTAATGCTATATTTTCCCATCTGTTTTTCCTCATCCACCTTCATGAAAAAGAAATTCTCTCTCAATAATGTTCTGTACTGTAACCATTCTATCATTGCTTTATTTTATAGCTTATGCTGTGGCCAGTTAAACCATAAAACTGAGTATCCACATCCAAATTAACAACAAAATAAATGCTCTAATTGTTTGTCAATCTCCTTACCACAAATCTTCATATTCAGGGATATGTGAGGTCATGTCTGAAACTAAGGGTTTCTGGTTTCTGGTTATCTTCCATTTACACTCTGTCCTCATTCAGGGTTTGTCCTGAAACGTTAACCATCCTTTTACTTCCACATATGTTGCCTGACCTGTGGAATTCTTCGAACAGTTTATTTTTTAGTTTCCGATTCCAGCATCTGCAATCTCTTGTCTCCAACTAAACTGTCGAGTGTTGAGCAGGTAAAGAGATTTTACAGCTGGTCTTGAACAATGAGACTAAAGGAATTAATTAACTCCTGTAAAGGACTCTTTGGGGACGAGTGATCATAATCTGATTAACTTTGCATTCAGTATGAGTGTAAAAGCAAGTCATAAGCCAGAGTCTTAAATTCTGAGAACATGCATGTAGATAAGAACACACAAAATGCTGGAGGAACTTCTGCATTTCAGGCTGAGTTCTATGGAGAGGAATAAACAGTCGAAGTTTTGGGCTGGGTCCCTTCATCAGGGACTTCTACTTTATGTACACAAGGTAGTGGGGCATGGGGGCCAGGATTAGACAGGAAGAATAATTTTCATTAAGTTTATTACAATTCTTTGAGGCATTTTTTGTGTGTTGGTCTGGATATGCAGCATCTGCAGAATCTCTTGTTTATGTTCATAAGAATGTTTATCAAATTGGATAAAGAAGATGAGGTATTTTTTAAAAAATGGTAATTAACCAGTGGCTGACAATGCTCAATAAATATGCATTCCACTGAAAATAAGAGATCCAGAGGAAAATATTATTTTATGTACAATAAAAGTGATTAAGCTTGATGTTAGATGGAAAGCTAAGGCTTTAAGTTGTAAAGAATAGTAGTAGTTGTAGTAACCCTGAAATTGGAGAACTTTTAACAACTAGCTCATGTTGATTAAAAATTGATAGAAAATGAGAACAAGTTAATGAGAAGTGACTATATAATATCTTAAAATTAGTAATGTGAATATGTTTATTAGACGAAGAATCAAGGTATGCAGCAATGAGGAAAGTTATGGAGGAAAGACATATTTTGTATCTCAACAGTAAAGAATTGAGTGCATAATAAAAATAGTAATTAACCAGGTGGTGGTGGGGAGAGCTTAAAATGATACCACTGGAGGAAAAAAGTACAAGGGAATCTAAAGGAATAGAGATTTCTGAGATCCTGATGGACTGCATCCCAAAGTGGAGGTATTGTTGCATTGTACTTGATGCATTGTTGGTATCTTCTGATATTTCAATGGAATAGAAAGGAACAAATATAACACCTAGTATTTTGGGCTGAGTTTGGGAATGGGACAGCATAAGTCATGGGCAGGTTAACTGGACATCAGCAGTTCAGAAAATGCTGGAATACATTTTAAGGTAGTAAAAACAGCATTTGGAGAAAAAACATGATTAGACACCTCCAAGAGGACCACAACCTTGTCGTTGGGTTTAGAGGCTTGCATGCCTCAATGACCTGGAGAGTTATGTTGGCTGGAGTCAGGGCTTTATGCTTTGGCTCTTGGTAGGGTCATCCATGCCAAGCAGGTCAAAGGAATGAGGACGGACTGAGAGTGATCCATTGGTCCTCCAGATTCAGGGTTTTACCTCACAGCTAACAAGCCTGATTGATCAAACAAAGTTGTTGAAGAAACAGCGGTGGAGAATCCTTCTACATCTGAGTGCGACGGTATTCCTGAGTCTCCACCCAGGACTTGTGTGACTGATAGGAGTGAAAATCGGGAGGAAGCTACTGACAGGATGAAGGAAGCCCTGAGCACCGCCAGAGATGGAGGACCTTCACTGCTGTCCGAAGTGCCAGCGGTGGAACAGGCAGTAACACAGTATTAGATAGGAGGAATAATTTTCAATAGAATTGTTACAATTCTTTGGGGCTATAATCATATTATCGAAAAAGATGCCATTAGGATAGAGTGTATTTAGATTTCCAGAGTGAGTGACTGCACAAGGATTAATGGAATTGCGTATGGAAAAAATGTTGGTTAACATTTTTGTTGGACTAAACGTAATACAGATGAGTTTTCTTTCCCAAGTTAGTTGCAGTTGTATGTGTCTCTCTGATATCAGCAGTCCGTTTTGGAGCTGTATGATCTACTTGTATATTGTTCCATCTAACTAAGTTATTAATGTGTCCACGTTTTCTGCTGATATAAAATAAAAAGAAAAGTAAAGAATGAATAGGTGACAAGAAGTGGTGATGTTATGCAAGTGGGCAAAAGATGGTAAATGGAACATGATGAGGAAAATTAATATGTTATTCACTCAGTAGGAAAGCAGATTATTTAGATTTTGTGAGACTGTTTAATGCTGGTGCCGCATCTACTCGGGATGCTTTCTGAGTAATGCAGTTGCAAAACAAATGTATTGGTCTTTATTATAAGGGGGAAGCTTTTCCACAGTTATACAGGGGTTTTCACAGTTCACAACGATACAAGGCTTAATGTTGATTTCAGATTCAGAAATTATGACTTGCACAACCCATGTCCAGATCAATAATATTAAAGTCTGTTCCAAGCCTTATAGGCTCATCAGGCTGGTCTTATGCTGGTTTCCGTGGCGTGAAGGGGAACACGGTCCCTGTTATGGTGACGGGAGGATGGGGTGAGGGCCAAAGTGCGGGAAATTGAGGAGATGTGAGTGAAGGCATTATTGATGACGGCAGAAGGGAAACCACGATTCTTAAAAAAAGAGGACATTTGAGATGTCCTGGAATGGAAAGCCTCATCCTGGGAGCAGATACAGCGGAGACGGAGGAACTGGGAATAGGGAATAGCATTTTTACATTTGGCAGGGTGGGAAGAGATATAGTGGAGGTAGTTATGGGAGTCAGTGGGTTTATAGAGGATGTCAGTGGACAGTCTGTCTCCAGAGATGGAGGTCGAGAGATCGAGAAAGGGGAGAGAAGTGTCCGAGATGGACCAAGTGAATTTGAGGGCTGGGTGAAAGTTAGAGGCAAAGTCGATGAAATTGACGAGCTCAGTATGGGTGCAGGAAGCAGCAGCAATGTAGTCGTCAAAGCTGTTGACCTGTTGTGTCATTAGGCAAACTGGAGTGGATTTGACTTGCTCATCAGGCAGGAGTAGATGTGTCTCATCACCGAGCTCTGCAAACACTTAATCACAGTGAATATAAGTGCTACTGAACAATATTCATTGAGGCAGGTTACCATGTTCTCCCTGGACACCAGTAAAATTGAAAGCTGCTTGAAGCAGGTGGGTATCTCAGACTGCTGCATTAAGAGTCTAAAGGTATCAGTGAATACTGCAGCCAGTTGATCAGCGCAGGTTTTCAGTACTCAGCCAGATGCCCTGTTTGCACCAGATACTTTCTGTGGGCACACCCTCTGGGAGGATGCTTTCATGTTGCCCTCAGAGTCACGTGGTCACCTGGGGCTATGAGAGTTCATGAAGGTGCCTCCATGTTTTGTTGGGTAAAGCGAGCTTATCTGGGAGTAAAACTTTGTCATAGATGTTGCTTACTTGTAGGAGGTGATAGCATTAAGTCCTGTCACAGCTGCCAGTCTGTGATTCCAGTTTGGTCTGAAATTGCCATTTTACATGTGAGATAGCTTTCTGGAAGTCGTACCTAGTTTCTTGTACTTGGTCGCCAATTTCCTATTGAAATTGCCCTTCCTTCAATTAATTAAATTTTGCTATGTCTTTTCTATAATTTACATAATCACTGTTTACTAAGTGAACCCCGACCAAAGTATGACCGACACGAGAAAATCTGCAGATGCTGGAAAACCGAGCAACACATACAAAACCAGTGCACAGGACCGAAAGAAGCTGCAGAGGGCTGTAAATCTAGTCTGCTCCGTCTTGGTACTAGCCTACAAAGTACCAGGTCATCTTTAGGGAGCAGTGTTTCAGAAAGACTGCGTCCATTATTAAGGCCCTCCAGCACCGAGGGCATGCCCTTTTCTCACCGGTAGTATCAGGTAGGAGGTACAGAAGCCTCAAGGCACACACTCAGCAATTCAGGAGCAGCTTCTTCCCCTCTGCCATCCAGTTCCTAAATGGACGTTGAAGCCTTGGACACCATCTCACTTTTTAAAATTTCTGTTTTTGCACATTTTAAAAAATCTATTCAATATATGTAATTGATTCACTTGTTTATTTATTAGAAACATAGAAAACCTGCAGCACAATACAGGCCTTTCGGCCCACAAAATTGTGCGGAACATGTCCCTACCTCAGAAATTACTAGGCTTACCAATAGCCCTCTATCTAAGCTCCATGTACCTATCCAAAAGTCTCCTAAAAGACCCTATCGTATCTGCCTCCACCACCGTTGCCAGCAGCCCATTCCACTCACTCACCACTCTCTGAGTAAAAAACTTACCCCTGACATCTCCTCTGTACCTACTCGCTGGCATCTTAAACCTGTGTCCTCTTGTGGCAACCATTTCAGCCCTGGGAAAAAGCCTCTGACTATCCACATGATCAATGCCTCTCATCATCTTATACACCTCTATCAATTCACCTCTGGTCCTCCATCGCTCCAAAGAGAAAAGACCAAGTTCACTCAACCTATTCTCATAAGGCATGCAAAATGTGAAATCCCCTCGCTCATCTCTGTGTTCTGCCTCTCCACATCTCTGCCGATCTCTGATAAATTTTCGACCTCTTCTTGGCTGTCCTCTCTTGCCTATCGAATTCTTCTTCCTCAGTTTCTTCCTGTACTCTGCTGATATCACATCCACGGACCTCCTTCATTTAAATATTGGCCTTCCTCCTACAAATTCAAGTCTTCTGCTCAACGGCGCTCTTCCCTCTCCAATCAGCACGATCAGGGCATCACCTGACCCACAACCTGGGCTGTCTTCATTGTTCTGCACTTGTTCTTCTCCACCCACTGCTTGATCCTCACTTTCACATCTCATTTTCTCTTCTGTGACAATTGCATTGTCTTTGTTTTCATTTTCCACTTTCTTCTCTGCAACCATTCCTTCTTTTTGGCTTCTATTCATCATGTTCTTATCTCAGGTATCCTCATTTTCACCCACTTGGGCTGGCCACCTCTGGAAGAAAATTCCTGAGAGCTGGCTCAGGACCTGGCTTTCCATCTGGCTGTTCCTGAGGACTAATTCCATGCTGCTTTCCTTCGTCCCTTTCTTCCATATTATCAGGCCCAATATTCGAGCTCCCCGTTTCTATATTCAGATTCCCAGTGCCAAGCTCTGAATAATCTGCCTGTAAATCCAGATTACTCTCACCTGGACGCAGATTTCCCATTTCATGTTCTGACTCTCTAACCTCTGGATCTGAGCTTTCAGTCTCCAGCTCCACCTCGATTATGACTACTAGACCAAAGCATCTCCAGCTTTCAGGCTCCACTCGCTCAACACTGGGCACCATTCCCCAAACTTCCTGCTCCTCGTTCAGCTGCCCCTGCCAGGGGGTTCTTCCTGCGGGCCCACAGGCTGAGGGCAGTTGCAGCCCCGACAAGCCAAGGAGTAGCAGTACAGAGAGTTTACAGCGGTTCATAAGGATATTCCAAGGGAAAACAGTCGAATTTCAAACAATACTGTCGACACAAAGTAAGAAGGTAAGACAGAGAGGAGCACAGATCTTGGACTTTGTCAGTGGACGACTCCTGTCTGGCAGTTATCAAAATATTTAACAGTCCCCAAGAAAAATTAGATGAATTGATGACATCACCATCTGCCTCATTATGATCCTGCACTTTATTATTTACCTGCACTGTGGCTGCTACACTTTATCCTGCCTTCTGTTATTGCTTTACCTTCTTGTACCTCAAAGCACTGTGCAATCTGTATGAACAGAATGCAAGACAAGCATTTCACTGGATCTCGGTACATAGAACAATATTAAACCAATCCCAATCCCAAAACCAAATCCTGGAAATAAAGAAAGAAGCCTGAGGCCTGTTGCAGGAAGGGTAGGTATCCATTTTAAAGCAGATTTGGTTATTTTGTGCCCAATGTCCCCAACACTTCCTGTATGCACCCCCACTCCACACACTCTCGACCATGACACTGATCCTGAGACAGTGCCGATATTTGAAGACCCTGTATTACTGGAGACACGAGAGAGCAGATTCAGGTCATAGTGTCATCCAACACACAAACAAGCCCTCAGATCCAAATGGTCCATGCAAACCCAGGTGCCTACCTAAGCTCGTCCCATTTGCCTGCATTCAGACCACGTCCCTCTAATCCTTTCCAAACCAAGTTCCTGTCCAAATGTCTTTAAATGTGATGGTACACACCTCTACCACTTCCTTGGGCAGCTTGATTGGAATAGAAACATGGAAAACCTACAGCACAATACAGGCCCTTCGGCCCACAAAGCTGTGCCAAACATGTCCTTAGAACTACCTTGGCTTACCTGCAGCCCTCTATTTTTCCAAGCCCCATATACCTGTCTAGGAGTCTCTTAAAAGACCCTGTCGTATCTGACTCCACCACTGCCGCTGGCAGGCCATTGCACGCACTCACCACTCTCGGTGTAAAAAAACTTACTCCTGACAATCTCCTCTACACCTACTTCCAAGCGCCTTAAAACTGTGCCCTCTCATGGTAGCCATTTCAGCCTGGGATAAAGCCTCTTGACTATCCACATGATCAATGCCTCTCATTATCTTATACACCTCTATCAGGTCAATTATTATTATGATGTTTTATTTATTGTTATTTTTTCTCTCTCTCTGCTGGATTATGTATTGCATTGAACTGCTGCTGCTGAGTTAACAAATTTCATGTCGTATGCCGGTAATACTAAACCTGATTCTGATTTCCCCTTTTGAGCCTACTTTGTTATTGCTATTATATCTTATTCCCATAAAGCTGTCTATTCCTAAAGTTTATCAGCTACCATCATCCTCATTCTGATAATTTAATCTTGTCATTCATGAAAGGATATGCTTGATTCCTACCAGCCTTTCTGATTCTTGTTGCTTGCCACTGGATACTGCTCCACATTTTTGAGCATTGTACAACATGGGAAATGAGTTGGCCATTTTGAAGGATAGTTTTAAGTTCCTCAATATTGTGGTTTTCCGTGGCAAAGTGCATGAACAGCATTTCTAAATGACCTTTAAAACTATTTGCTGCATTTGCTTTATCAGTACCAGATTTCAGGATAAATGCATGTTTTGTAGTACTAAATGGTATCCACAAAAAGAATGCTCTGCAGTTCTCATGAACCTTATCACTTTTAAAAGCAAGATTAATGTGGTACTAAATTACAGTGAGGAAGTTCCAACTTGGAGGTCTAAGTCCACTGGAGTTTAACATTATTTCAATATACTCAAATTTAAAGCAATATGATCCTGAAGTTTACTGAAAGTTTTATTCATTTTGTGGGTTTTTTGGGCTTTAACTGGTACAGCCTGCATGTATTGTCTACGATTCTGATGAAGGATCTCGTCCCAAAATGTTAATTGTTTATTTCCCTCCATAGATGCCGCATAACTTGCTGAATACCTTCAGCATTTTATGTCTGTTGCTCACAATTTCCAGCCTCTGCAGAGTATCTTGTGTTTTGCACTATCTACCAAAAAGGTGATCGTGAATCAGCTTTTAACAGCTTCAGAATGAAGTGTGCATTTTTGAGTAGGGTGGTTCCAATATCTAGAATCCACTCCAAGATAATGTGTGATTTTTGGAGAGGAATCTGTAGTTGATAGTGTTCCCATTTACCTGTTGCCCATGTCAGTTTTAAAATTTACAATATATACTTTATTCCTAACAGTATATATAGGGAATACACAATTTTTCCATATTCATTGTACCAAGATCGCGGTCCTTCCCCACTGTCTTTGATGGCTGCACTGAGCTTTAATGTATCCCTGAGTATGTACTCCTTCACTCTGGATTGTGTCAGTCAGCAGCATTTGCCTGCAACATATCCTTGCACTGGAAGACCAACAAATTGCAGTTACTGAGGTGATGAGCATTTAGTACTTGTCCTTACTTTCACCCTCCCTTACCTTCCACCCTCACCCCACCTTCTTTATAGGGCCCCTGCCCCCTCCTCCTTCAGTCCTGACGAAGGGTCTCGGCCCGAAATGTTAATTCCTCATTTCAACGAATGCTGCCCGACCTGCTGCGTTCACCCAGCTTGTTTGTACGTGTTGATTTGACCACAGCATCTGCAGTGTACGTTGCGGTTAGTACTTGTCTCAATATGCTTCCCGGCAAAGTGCTTTTAGATCACAGAATCACTATTAGGTAACTGTCATTAGATAAATGTTGGTGAGAATTATTAAATCCTTCTCCATATCTGAGGAAACACACAGTCCATGAAGAAATAGATGATCGTCTAATCTCTATTGCAGCCATGTTGAGGGAAGCTTCTTGTGGGAGCAAGACTCTTGACTCTGTAGGATTTCTGCATTCTTACTGCCAGCCAAGTGAGGTCTTGGTGTTCATTTGTGAAATCTGCTAAAGAGGGGTTCTGTCAAATAACTTGGACAGACTCCTCAGGAAATCTTCCCACAGGATCCTCTCACACAGTCAGTGAGATATTCTTGGCTGACCATTTCCCGATGGACTTACGGATAAAGATATTTTTCTGTGGAAACTTTTCTACCAAGGGTAGGTAGTGTAGTAAGATCTGACTCAATAGGGCACCGTACGGCAAGGAGGGCAAGCCCATCCTTTGCTACTCGAAGAATGGTTGAACCTCCACCCATAGTGACTTTTGCTGGCATACTTCAGATCTGTATACAGCCATAGGCAAAGGTGATCATCAGGATATTCTTTATGTAGGTGTGTTTATCCCCCTTTCTCTGGATATTTGTATCTTGTGACCCTCTCTGTCCCTGATCTCCAGTTAAAATGGAAGATGGCTTGGGCATCGGCCATGGTGTAAGAGTGAGGTAAGGATCATACCAGCATTATGAACAGCAGTAGTGATGGCACCTTGGATTGCTTCAAACTAGAATCACTGACATTTTCTGGTTGTCTGACTTGATGGTAAAGGGCCAATTGTCAATAAACATGACCTTGTTTACTGTGATTGGCTCTGTCTCTTGAGGCCAGTTCAAACTTGTCATAGATGTTTTCATGGTCACCATGGGACCGAGCTGAAAACACCATTCACATACAACAAGGCTTTGATCTGAGAGCCTCTACTATCTAATAACATCACTCCTTTAATGGCTTATTGATGGGTTTGGCAGAGAGCTCAGTCCAACACAATGAGACAGAGGAAAGCTGGCAGCCTTGCCTGTCTCCAGATTGGATGGAGAAGCTTTCCACTTCTCACGCATTAATTTAGATGTTGCTGCTTATGTCTGTGTGTAGCAATTGGATCCAATTCCTAATTCCCTCCCCAAAGCCCATTTTGGAGAAAAATAACATCATGTTTGAGTGCAATATAACATTGGTGGGTTTGACCTGCTCCATGCTGACCAGGCTAGTATCCATCCGGTGTCCCACATCATAAATAGAGATATTTCTGAGAAGCATAAGGGTAGCAGAGAAGTTCTGCAGAATGCTGTGTTGGTTTTGTCTGGGTAGGTCACTTTTCTCAGAAAAGACTTGATTGCTGCTGACTTTGTGCTGGATCTTATAATCTATCGTCGTGACATGGGCTGACAATTTCTGATGTCTGCTCTTCCTCCTCTTCTGCTTACAGATGAGGGTGTTGATGCTCTTTGCAGTGTTTGACAAGCTGGCAATTATATACATTGCACTTGGAGCAGGTCGAGGACTATCTATTCTCATTGAAACAAATACACTCCTGCTCAAGTGAGTTTTGTTTATTTCAAGAGAATAGATATAACTGTCAGCTGCTTCAGCATCAGTAGCTGGTCTATACTCATCATCCAAGCCAGAAGACAGGATGTTCTGGGCAGCTGTGTGGTATTTCTGAAATACAAATCGGGATGAAAGGATTTGCATGCAGGTCGACAGAGTCTGGCTGGAAGGATATTAATGAGCTGTCCTTTTTCATTAGGTAGTGTTTCTCGTGTTGGAGGTCATGGATTAGGCAGCTAATTTAAGGGAATAACTGGTGTGTTATCTAGATCAGGGGTTCCCAACCTCTGCTCCATGGATCCCATGGTATTTGACCATGACATAAAAAAGTTTGGGAACCCCTGATCTAGACAATAGATATTACAGACATGCTATGTTCATGACAGAGGGAATAAATGATTAGGTAGTGGAAGGTTTCCTAATATTCTGTTGCTCCAGGAAGAAAAAATACTATTAACCTACATTTACATTGGACAGATTAAAACAAAAATATATTCTGGATTTATTCTGGTTTTTAGCTGAAGAATAAGAGTAAGTTCATCGATAGGTATTTTTGACCTCGGGCATATTGACAACAAAAAATCGCTCTGTTTATATTAAGTTTTAGGACAGAGCAGAAACAGTGTTGTTTCTCCCAAACCCCTCACCTGAGAATGTTGGCTGAAAGGAGGAGAACGCCACAGTGAGGATTGTTATTCAAAAGCCCTAGTGTGTAAGGGTAATACATTTATATTCATGAGTAAATCTGGAGAGTCGTAAATTTAGATCTGGCACAGATTCCTTTGCTAGCATTGATATTCTCTTAAGTGCTCTGACTTTAGTCAATCTCTTAAATGATCCCAGTATATTTTTATTGTAATTGAGTTGCCTTCTAATTCACTTATATAACTGCATAACCTGGGAATACCATAATGAATTTAGTTTATCAGTTTCTTTTAGACCAAATTGTCAATAAATGAGGTGAAGCTCAGGACAAATTATTGAGTAGTTTTATTTTCACAGGGCGATGAGTGCACATAATGTTATTTTGGGCTTCATTCATTTGCATCAGTACAACGATAAGTAATATTGTAAAAGAAAATAAATGTGATATGCAGCCAATTTCAATGTTGCTTTGTCTCCTTTATTTCTAGCCTGTCTCAATCCTTAACTTTCTTACTGAATGTAGCTGAATATGGCCTTAAGGTTTGACCCTGTATGAATTTCAAAGTTAACTTTGATCAGTATGGGTTAGCAATGAGCTGTTGGATGCCACTGACAGACTAGCTGTTTGTAAATTATCATGGGAATTTAAATTATTTTACATTCTTCAACTGGTTAAAACCTCTCAGAATTTTATTTCTAACAGTATAGCTAGCTATTTTACTGTGATTAAGCTTCATTGCAAGGGATTGCAGGTTATTGTAGTTGATTAAAGGCGTGGTTATTAGCTATTTCAAGAAATCTATTGAGATCTGGGCAATATCTCAAGAAGGATGTATTACTTCAAAGGCCAATAAAGCACATACTCACAAGAACTATACAGAACTAAAAAGGATTAAATTGTAAATTGCATAGGCTAGGCTTGTTTTCCTGTGAGTATATAAGATTAAGGGATGATCTGAATGAGGTACTTAAAACGATTAAAGAATTTGATAATGGAGATAGGGAAATTATTTCCTCACAAGGGAGTCTGGATGCAGAATGTGTAACCTTAAAACTAGATCTACTCTGAAGGAATGGTGTCTGGAAGTACTTTGTAAAGCAAATTGGGAATATGGAATCCTTACCACAAAAAACAATTGAGCCTAGTTGAGTTAAAAGTTTGTAATAAGACATGGATAAGTGTCTTAACCTACAAAATTAGTGCAGGTGAATGAACGTGAGCTGTGATGTAATTGAAGATTGATGCTGGCTCGAGTGAGTAAATGGCCTCATTTCTGTCTGTATGTTTTCAGAAGATAGTTTATCTTTCAAATTTTGAAAAAGGCTCTTTGCAATAACAAAGGTCTGTCTTTCAGAACCCGATGATCTCAAGCTAGAATTTTTAAAGAAATTTGTTCTCTTTTTTTACATATTGGGCTGGTCACTTTTCATTTCCAAAAAAAAACAATCAGAACCAGCACGAACTCCTTCTTGTCTGTCAAGCTGAATCTGGGGTGCTAGTTCTGCAATGCCAGTTATCTTTACAGTGGTTGCAGGTTTTCCTAAGTTTAAATGAATGTTTTATTTAGTCTTTTTTTTGTACTTAGAAATAATTAATAGCTAACATCACAGGTATGGTGAAATGATTTTGAAATGTATTTGAAATTGAATGGCATATCCACTAATATATTTTAACCAACATCTAGACAACAGTGCGGCAAATGATTTAATATGCAGTCCATTTGAGACATAATTCTTTAAAAAAAAAGTGCAGGCTGTATCTATGTTACGAATTCTACCCTTCATAGAGGAAATGTGCAAATCTTACTATTATACTATCATTGAGCTTAAAGGGAAATGCAGACCACTTGCCAAAGTTTTTACTATTTTTAATCTACATTTTTTTAAATGCAGGTTTCTGAGAGCACTCGAGATCTGAATAGGACAGTAGAAGGAAGCCTTCATACCTTACAGGATTTGTTTGCAAAGGAACCACGGTATCTAGAGAGTGTGCAGAAGTTAAAGGATCTTCTTGGAAATCTTGGAAGACAGCTAATTAAAATTCCATTCTGGGAAAAGAATGACATCTCTTTGGAAGACTTGGCCGTTCTTATCGAACTGTATGATTATTACAGGTATGTATCAGTAAGATTCTTAGGTGAAGGATGTTTGTTCTGGGGAGTTATAACTAATTTAGTATTAAGTATTCTATGTTCAGCCTATAATTATTGGATGTAACATCATGTGTTCAACCTTTCTAAAAAAAAAAGAGCTCTTATATTGCTGTGACATATATTATCCCATTATTTGCTCCAAAGGTCAACCTTCATTTCAGTTTTTACTTTGACCAGAAGATCAGTGGTCAAAGGTTTTGAATGTTTGAGGCATGACTTTAGTAGAGTGCATTCACCAGCTCAACAAAGAACTCGCTATCAGTATCACATTCAGAAATCTTTAGGTATGATAGAAACTTTAAAGCAGGAAAATCTGAGAAATACTAACTAATTTAAAGCACTTAACACTGTGTTTATGTTGACTTACTTTTTGAAAGTTTCAGCATTATTAACCCTGACTACTTTAAATTTCTGCTAGTTTATTTTTATATAGAATCTATTTCAGATTGCTCTATGATAGCTTTGCTTTTGTGTTCTTTTTCTTTAAGCTGGTTTCAGTATTTTCTCATGCCCTACATTACTCCCATGGAACCTAGGCTAGTTAGAGAGAGAGAGAGAGAGAGAGAGAATTTTGTGTGTGTGTTGCTCTGTATTTCCAGCATCTGCAGAATCTCTTGTGTTTATGATTTGCTACACCATTCAGAATTGTTTTACTTCATAATTGCTGCCAGTGCAGCTCAGCTGCAAGCTGATAACAGCCAGATTTCAGACTCAAGGGGACTACTGTGCCAATTACTTGTCATTTTACTGATCAGATCAGTAAAGGTTGTTTGCAGGTGGCCACTTGTCTATGGTATTATCAATCCATCTTGTACCTCTTCCTGAGAAATTGAGAACATCAATTTTTAACCAATTGTTTTGAATGTTTGTTCTGGCAGCTATAAAAGTGTTCTTCGAATGCTAATATAATTCCAGGAACTCCAAGTTCTAGCATATAATTTCAATAACGTAAGAGTACCAATCTAATCAAATGTGGTTATTATTCAGAATTTACTTGGACTGCCTGTGTGATTAGTAGTGCATTCAGCTCTGCATCTTTAAATAATCTTTTCTTCCCTTTAGTGATTTGTGTGTTCTAATTTATTAGAACTTCAATGATTTTTTTCCCCTCAGGTGTACAAGTTATTTAGTGGAAACTGTCGTCTTCTCAGCAGTTAGCGTATCTTGTACGGATTTATTATTTGACAAGTGAATTCATATTGTGATTGTTAAGGATTTTCTGGGCCCGAAGTAATTTATGGAGCATACAGGATGTACTCCATAAATAAAGAGGCTTTTTATAGTGCATCAATACCTCGGTCCAATGTCAGATGGTTAAAATGACTTAACTGCTATTAGTGGTTTGTTTTGCATACTTTTACCCAGCTTAACACTCCCCTGCTAAGTGCTTATGATGCTGATCATGTATTATATCATTTTCTATCCTCCTACTTCACTTCCTTCTTATTCTTTCTTCTCCATGTAAATTCTGTCTTTAAATAATTGGAAAAATTTAATTTATTTCAGTTTTGCTTTCCTATGTTTGTATTGTGTAGTGTGCATTTTGTGTCTTATATATTTTTTAAAAAATTCTCAATATAGCTGCACTGACTTACAAATTACTGAATGAAGCAATAAGGCTCATAAAATTCCACAGTGAATAATTCCAGTCTTAAAATAATAGAGTCAGTAGGCATTTTTCATTAAAAATAATTAATACCTCTGATTTGTCTGTGATTCTGTTGATCATATTTCCCATTTGTGAACTGAGCTATTTTCCTTGTCACTTTCTATGCTTTTTAAGCGGGCCTTCCTCATTGTAGCCCTTCAAATGTGCCTTCTTGTGCTTTGATAGAATCCTTTAAAAATGCTGTCATTTATTTTTCTCCCACTAATATTCCTATTTTTTAACCTGTTGCTGTTTCTGTCTTATAAAAATGTTCTTGTGATGCTTTCCTGTAATATTCTATCCCTGTTTAAATAAAAAAAATACAGAGTCAGGCCTTGCAAGAATGAAGTTAGCAGACGTTAAATGCAAAGGACTGTGGTGCTTGCAAGAAACTCGTTGAAGCTTTAGCAATTGTTTATTCTAAATTGGAGAATAATGTATCTTTGTCATATTTGCCTAATATTTTCAATTAGCAAGGTTGGTTTGGTCATCAATTACCCACGATCTTAATGAATGATGAAACAGGTCCAAGAATCTCAATAGTTTATTTCTATGTCTTTCTTGCAGTGTCCAGGCAGCATTCATACACTTAACCTCTTAATCTGTCAGCATATAGCACAGGAGGTAATTAGAATGACCTTACTATAAGTTGAACAATTATTTGAAAGTAAGAGGTAGAGCATATATTTAACATTTTTGCGTGTGTGTGTGTGTGTGTGTGTGTGTGTGTGTGTGTGTGTGTGTGTGTGTGTGTGTAACTTAGTTATTTTATTGCTTATTCTTACATTGATCATTTAGCAGTCATGAAATTTAATACTAAAGAATTCTAAACATCCCAGAAGGTCATGCAACAAAATGTAAATATGACTTGACCTACTTAATCCAGCCAATGTGGCAATAATTCTGAACAATGCAGCAAGGAATGTAGCACTTTTCATGTAGGAGAGTCTAAGTCAGGGGTTCCCAACCTGAAGTCCATGGATCTCTTGCTTAATGGTATTGGTCAATGGCATCAAAAAGATTGGGAACCCCTGCTCAAAGAGATGTAAGAAATGGGAAACAAAGTCATGTGGCCCACCAGTTAGTCTAGCATTCAAAAATATCATGGCCAATCTTTACCTCAATGTTATTTTCAAGCTCCATCTGCATTTTCTTTGACTCCCTTAATATTCAGACCCTAACCCATCACTCTCAGTTTTGAATGAAATCAATCCTCGGGTCACTTTACCATTCCAGGATAGTGAATTCCAACTTGCCTGGATGAAGACATTTTTCTTCATTTTAAATGGTGTGTTGTTTATTTTGAAGCTATGACTGTAGGTTCCACAGTCAAGGGAAAACATCTCTCCTGGATTTGTCTTGTAGTCGTACTAAGAGATTTATAGTGCAATAAAGTTGCCTCTCTTCTAAACTTTGAAAAAATTGACCCAGATAGTTCAGTATCTTACTAGATGACAAACCAGTTATTCCACTACCCGTATAGTTGTCCCTCACAAATGAGGAAATGAAAGTTCTGTAGATAGCTTGTGTGCTACAGCTGCCCTAAGTAATTACAGTCAGACACCTTTACTCTTGTACTCCAGTCCTGTAGCAATGAAGACCAACAGACAATTTGCCTTTTGCTGCATTTGCGGATCAGTTTTCAGTGACTTGTGCTGTTACGTACCCCGTAACTGGGTCACTTACCAGCAAAGATAGAGAGGTCCGTTGAAGTCTGATGGTACTATTTTTAAAAGTCTTTATTTATAAAGGGGCACAAAAATAAGATTAATACAAACATTCAGATAATATACGTCGTCAATACTCAATCTAAAAGCGCGGGTATAATAATAATAATCAATAAGAAATAAGCTCTATCGTTGTCTAGGGGATAATGTATTGTCCGATGGAAATATAAAGTTCACTCAGTTCATGCAGGCTGCAGCCTTTGGGTTTAAGAGAGACGGTTTTAAATTTGCCCGGGTCTTTTGATGAGGCCAATCCGTTGAGTCGGGGGAGTTGGTTCCCCGTTGTTAGTTCAAAGTCTTTTTCTGTGGTATCAGCCACCAGTTCCCAGGCAAGGGAACTGAACGCACGTGGCTTCCTTCAAATGGCTTCCCGCTATTACGGGATTGCTAGCGTTTCTCCTGGTGCGTCTGAGGGGGCTGTTCCTACAGCCCCTCTTTTATCCTGACTTGCAGGGTTGTAGATGTCAATCAGGTTGGGGGATGATGCAATCTCTCCCCTCCACCCAGCCCACTTTGCCCGACGGCGGTCACGTAGCCTAGGATCGCAATCCACAAAGGTGTCTCCAAGAGACAATGGATATGTCTCGTGACTTTACATCGCTGGGGAACGAGGCATTTTGCATGTCTCTCTCTCATTTCCTGGGTCCCCTGACCCAACCCAATAGTGCTCTTGCAATTCTCACAAAGGAGGGGGCTGCGGGCATAACAGTGCACAGAGGCAAACCAGCTGTCTTACCATTTTAAAAAAGAGTCAACATCTCTCATTTATTTTCTCTCCTAACAAAGCGGATAACTTGGCATTCTGTGACACCATGTTCCCTGTCATGTTGCTTCCTACCACCACCCCAACTCCTCTTGTCCATATCCTTCTTGAATCCTCTTCACCCTTACACATTTTCTCTCTTTCCTGTTAATAGTAATCTTAAATTGTATTTGAGAATATTTGAGGCCCAGGCATGTATCCCTGTAGTACCCCACCACTCAAGGTTGCCAAACTGTAATAGTTTGCATATTGTTCTAAAATTTAGTTCTGTTGCAGTGCACACAAGTTAAAGCAGTGTACCAAGTTCTTTTATAAATTGATAATGCCTCCTAGATGTCAATTCGCAAATAGATAGAGATCAAAATATTTTATGTAATTGTAACAAAATCTGTATCCAAGTCTTGTTCACTCGCATTGTGGATGTAGTGTTTGAACATAGTGTTTGTGGGTATTATGGATATTGGTTTTCACTAACATTATGGTGGATATTAGTGTTTAGAAAGTCAAATGACAATTTTGTTCTATGTGCTTTCAAAATGGAAAATTACTTTAACAATTGCAGTAATGCTTTCCTGTTTAGCAATTTTAATGAATTCCTTGATCTCAGCCACGACAAATACAGGAGATTCCAGAGGAAGTTAAACACAATGCTTCATGAGAGTTTATCTTAGCATTCCAGTGAAATTTGATATATATCAGTGAGATTTTTATCAATAAATGGTATGTGATACAAATGAAATAATTCTGCCTTTGTTAACATTATGAAATGTGCTCTTTTTCTTTAAAGGTGGTTGGGTTATCTTGGCCTGCTACTTTTTGACGTTATTATCTGTCTACTAGTGCTGTTTGGATTAATTAGAAACTCAAAAGCAATCCTTATTTGGTAAGTGTGATTATGTATTGGTGCAGAATGTTCATTGTAAATTTTGCTAGTTGGGTTTGGTTATATCTTTAATAAAATACAATCAAAGGGAACTTGCTGGTGTTCAGTGGTATTCACAATTCTCCCCAGGTTAACAGGAAAGGTAGCATGTGGAAAAAATTACCTTTCTATAAGGGTCAGTGCCTGTTACTGTTTCATAACCAGGGGTAAGAACTTGTGGGATCTTTTGTTTTAGTGACCTGTTTTTTTTCTCTCCCTTTTTATCCGTAATTTCCACTTGCTCTTGAGGGCAAAGACTGTAATGTGAGTTTAAAAAACCCCCCACATAATATTGGCAAGATTTTTAATCGTTTCCCAGTGATGGCATAAGTACTTCCAGCAGAAGAATTAGAACCCTGGCCAATTTCTTTGCCTTTCCCGGCACTTCAATGTCATGACCTTTTGATTGTATAGTTAACAGCATCTACACACTGTCTCAGCTTACTATGGAACCTGGCTGCCCTCTGCACAGCACGGCTATGAGCTGAGTAAACTTTGTGCTTGGGATTACTCTGCTCCATGATTAATCATTCTACTTGATGGTATTGTGCTTGGCTCTTCTGTGACAAAATATATAATACTTTGTGGGACAAGCAAACTCTGGAGAAGGAAACGATGTTAAGGTTCAAGGTTGACAACTTGACAGAAGAAGAAAAGGAAAAAATTGAAGTCAATCGTGCTTTAAATTGCTGACGATGTGGTGGAGGGAATAACTGGAATGTCTGCAGTAGGGTGGAGATTGAGACATTGAATAACACAAGTGATAGTGGTTCTGGCAGAGAGAGAGAGTCGTGGTAATCGTTGTGCAGTAGTGTAGGGTCATTATTCCCTCAGCTGGGCCCAGCACCATGCTTGTGATATTCAGTCTCCCTGATTACGGACTTTCATTTCATACTGTCCACTCTGTAATTTGAAGAGTTACTCATTTTTTTCTAATTCTCACGAGTCATCATCAGCCAGAATCATTGACTGTTTAGTTCTCCACAGATGCTGCCAGATTTGCTGAGCATCTATAATATTGTTTTGCATCTGTAGTTTTTTTTTAAACTTTTCAGTTACTAAATTGTATCTCCTCCATATAAAACATCTACAGTAGTAATATTTAAGGAGAAGCATTACAATTGGTCCTACTTCATTTGTTAAAATGCAAGCTTTTAATTCATGTACAGGTTATGAGCATTGTGGGCTTGACAACTTTTTTTGACCATCTCTAATTAATCTTGATAAGTTGCTTCAGTCGAGTGAAAATGCTATCACCTTCTAATGCAAGGAGTTTCAGGGTTGTGATCTAGTGACAATGAATAACCAACAGAATGTGAATACATTTTCAAGGCAGCGTGGAGAACCTCCAGGTGGTCATGTCATTGTCTGTGTTGGTAATGCAAGTTTGAGAGATGCTATTAAAGTGACTTGGAAAATAAGTGCAGTGCCTTTCATTTTTTGGACATTGCATTGTAATGAAGAAGTGCTTCAAGTACAGTCGGCCCTCCTTATCCACGAGAGATTGGTTCCGGGACCCCTCGCGGATACCAAAAAACGTGGATGCTCAAGTCCCTTATTCAACCTGTATCAATGCGGTGGACCTTAGGACCCAGCGGAACCCCAGATCTTATTTAACCTGTCTCAGTGCGGTGGACATTAGGACCCGGTGGCGCAGCTCTGAATCCGCAGTGTTTCTGTTCACGAAAATAATCACGATCACGATTGAAAATGAAGTGGAAATAATAAAGCGATCAGAAAGAGGTGATTGGAAAAGCATTAGGCTATGTCGGTCAATGATTGGAACAATTTTAAAGGATAAAATGAGAAAGGCCCTGCCCCGATTAAAGCTACAATTATTACTAAGCAACGCAGTGGTTTAATTATTGGGTTTTGGGGTTTTAGGTTTTTGATCCTCCCAGTGCTGAAACATACGTTCTTAAGCGTTTTATATGCATAGAAAGGTAAAATATATACTATATACTAAGACAAACGTTTGACTAACTGATGCTAAATAATACCGGATGTACCTGTTCTGACTTACTTAGTAAGAGAACTTCGGATTTTTTTCAACCCCGATCCACGATAACCCATGCACATCCTCCCATATACTTTAAATCATCTCTAGATTACTTATAATACCTAATACAATGTAAATGCTATGTAAAATAGTTGTTATACTGCATTGTTTAAGGAACAATGACAAGGAAAAAAGTCTGTACGTGCTCGAGCAACAAGTGCTGGACGAGCACTTCTGGGTTTTCTGGATTCGCGGTTGGTTGAATTCACGCATGTGGAACTCGCGGATAAGGAGGGCTGACTTTTTAATGGGGGGTGGGGGATCACTGAGGTTGTTAGTCAAGCCGGCAGTTTCTTGGGTAGCATCAAGGTGGTTGAGCTTTGGCCCTGATCAAATCTAAACCAAGATATCCTGTTTTAATCCTGTCCTGCACCTTAGTTTGTGGTTGTAGAATGCCTTTAGCATTTTGGGTGAGTCACTCATTCCAGGATATCCATCCTGGGACCTGCACTTTTAGCACACAGTTGATTCATGTAGAGTTCTTGTCAGTGGTGATCCAAGGGCATTGTCTCAGAAATCATGAGCCTTAACTTGCAACACAGTGCTGGAAGAACTCAGCAGGCCAGGCAGCAGTGATGGAAAAGAGTAAACAGGCAACGTCTCGGCCCGAAACACCAACTGTTTACTCTTTTTCCATTGATGCTGATGGCCTGCTGAGTTTCTTCAGCATTTTGTGTGTGTGTTGCTTTGGATTTCCAGCATCTGCAGGTTTTCTTGTGTATGTGAATGTTTTGGTCTTTGCGTCTTGCTTCCTGGACTCTGCTGAAGCAAGAGGCTGTTGTTGAGGCTGAAGATATTGTTACTGATGCTTCCTCTTGTGTAAAACTCCACTGCTATTCATTACTGAAAGTGGTAGGATTGTCGAGCTTTGCTCGGATCTGTAGGCTGTGGAATCTATTGCGTGCTGTTAGTCGGCCGTCCGTATCCGTGGGTTCCGCAGCCACGGATTCAAGCAACCGCGGATCGAGAATATTTTTTTAAAATCCCAGAAATTTCCAAAAAGCAAAACCTTGAATTTGCCACGCGCCGAGCACTGCACTGAATCCACACGAATGAAGTGATGTGTAGACATACCCTGCTGTAGCCTCCCGCCATTTCACAGATCCTCAGTCTCTCTCCAGCACTCATTGTTTGAGCATTGTTCACCTCGCGTCTCGTTCGTTTACTACTTGTGTTGTGAGCAAGAGGAAGGATTTCAGGGCTAGTAAGGGATGGCTGGCTGGCTAGCTATGTAAAGTGCTAAGCCTCAAGAACTTAAAGATCACAGGAGAATCGGCATTGGCTGATGCCAAGGCAGCATCAGCGTTCCCAGAAGAGCTACGATGGTTGCGTCTGTACTTGTACAGACTTTTTTTTCCTGTCATTATTCACTAAACAATACAGTATAACAACTATTTACATAGCTTTTACATTGTATTAGGTATTATAAGTAATCTAGAGATGATTTAAAGTATACAGGAAAATGTGTGTAGTTTATATGCAAATATTGTGCCATTTTATATGGGGACCTGAGCATCTGCAGATTTTGGTATCTGCGAGGGGTCCTGGAACCAATCTCCCGCGGATACCGAGGGACGACTGTATATTAAATAAGTGGTTGGGCTTACTGTCCAGAATTTCCAGGCACCTGAGAGCCTGAGACTGCAGATTCAGTCTTATTGGAGTTCATCTTTATAATGTTAGGGAGTTATCACTGAGGTAAGGATATATCTAGGATAGATTTCAAGGAGATTCTTGACCTGTAGACAAAATTGCTTCTGTTTGTTAATTTCTCAATGTATTATTATTTATAAATTTTATAAATTTTTACATTTCGTTTTGAATTACTTGCTCTTCAGTTGTTCCTCGATTTAAAAAAAACACTTAATTTAGTGGCGGAAGAGAATTTTTCACTCCAACACTGGCTACTGTGAAAGTGGGACCTTGCACTTTGACAGTGGCCAAGTTGTCATGAGGAGCTTGCTGCCTGACTGAGAGGTCTGAAGGTCCAGCAAAATAGGTCCTGCATATCTGGACCAAATAAGCATGGGCATGCATTAACCAGAAACGGCAATATAAATGGGTCCACTAGGATGATGTGGCTCATTGGCTAGACTCATAACCTTTCATCAAAAAGGGCATGGTAAAATGAAACTAAAGATATTAAAACAATCACAGTTTCATTTGTCAGAGACTTGAAACAGATTAAATATATTTAAACAGTTTAATTTTCTTCTGGTAATCAGGGAAGTGATGAACTTTTATCTTGAGATTCATATTTTAACAAGGCAGGCTTTAGTTTTTGTGAAGTGTTTTGTTAGTAATCTATTGTTATTTTTAATAGAGCAATGAATTTCCTCATATCTCTTCCTCTACAGTGCTGCTCTGCTGGGAGTGTTAACCTTGATTATCAGCTGGAGTTCTCTAGGACTGGAACTGGCAGTCTCAGTGGTGAGTCTTTCATGCTTGCTTACATGTATCGTGGGAGGCTGGTCAGCCCATGGTATCCATGCTGTCTCCCAACATAGCAAACCCATTCCCACTCTTATTTTCATGTACATATGTACTTTACTCTTTCTCACATGCTGTTTTGTCTCTTATGCAGTTCTTCTATACCAAGGGTTAAATTACACTAGCCAATTAACTTACCCACATGTTTTTACGCAATGGAAAGAAATGGGAGTACTCAGAAACAGACTCCTCTCAGATGCTGTAGGTTTTCGCAAATAAAATGGCCTGAAGCATTTGATGTTTAAGAAAAACTGTAACAATTCATTTATTGTAATCCAGACATCTCACCCTGCAAAAACTCATTTCAGGGAGGTAGCACCATCAATTTGCGGGAGACTCCTGGAACTTCCAGGAGAGGTGGGATGTCTGCAGTAGAGTAGCTCCTTAGCAGCTAGCCAGCTAGTTTAAATAACGTTAGCTATGCTAATGAATGAATGACGCCTGTTAAACTCACCTCAACAGTCACTTAACCCACCATGGACAATAGAAAAGTCACTGTTGCAAACAGTGCAACGAGCAACACTGTCATTATTTTTGACCCCTATTAGGCAGGGGTACACTTTAGTGTAGTCTGGGGTGAAGTACGTTTTATATATTTTTTTGGAACACTCTGCCATGGCGCTCTGTCTCGCTCTCAAAAAAATCGATTTCCGGGATATTGTATATAATTTGCGGGCGTCTGGGAGCCGCTATCAATATGCGGGAGACTTCTGGAATTTCCAGGAGAGGTGGGATGTCTGGTAATCCAAACACTGAAAACAAAAACTGTGGTAACAGTACTTCACGTGGCTCAGGTCCTGTGTTCCACGGGCGGAGGAATTGTAGGTGCCCCTGGCTTGTCCACAGGTGTGTTAGCACATTATGGCCATGTCGTGATGGCAGGGGCACAATAGCAGAATCCCCCAAATCTTGGTGGGTCGGTTTAACATGATTTACGGAATACATTCAAATTTACATCTCTTATCTATGGTAAAAGTCTTTATTTTCCTTTCCAAAATGCGAAATGGGCCATCATAAGGGGGCCCGGGGGGGATGTTGGTGTGCGTCATGGTGAGTGAAATCGAACGAGGTGAAGTGTAGGTCAGCAGGAAAGTAGGAGTGCTGTACAGTATGATGGGAGGCAGGAATAGGTGAAAAGGAATTGAATTTACCGAGGATGGTGGAATGCTGCTGAGAGGCCGACCAGGAATGTCATGGCATCAGGAATAAAATACCCTGGCATTCATAATGGCTACCTGTATACGAACTCAGCTGCAGATGACTGTAGGTCTTTTTTTTTGGAGCTGTTCTGAGCCCCAGCTGAACCCATGGGAGATGATCATGCCAACACTCATCAGTCAGGGAAGCTCTCAGAGTAGCCTCTGAGGAGCTGTGAAAGTGTTCACGCAGGCATTGGGCAATGCGCCGTGGTGTGATGTACTCTAATGCCGAGGTTCTGGGCCATCACAGCCCAGACTTCTGACTGAATTGGAGACCACGGTCAGAGGAAATATCAAAAGGGGGGCCAAACCAAGCAACCCAGGTGCAGGTGAATGTCTGAACCATGACTACAGCTGTCGTTGATACTGGAGAGACTGGTGGCCTCTGGCCGCCATGGTGAGGTGTATGAAACCATGGGGGGGGGGGGTGGTTTGGGGGAAATACAGCCAACAAGTCCACATTGACGTGGCTCAGGACATCAGGTGGTGCCAGTGGAGCCTGAACATGACGGTCAATTTTTACCGGCTGACACTCCGCATGAGCTGTAGTTCAATCATGCACGTCCTTTATTACAATCAGTTTCTCTGAGGCCTTTTGGCCTGGATATGAGAGGCCATGTTTGGAGTCAAAAACAGTCTGCCTCCAGTTTGCAGGGATGATGGGACGAGGGCAACCGGTTGAGAGATCACACAGGAGAGAAACCCCAGCTTCCCCAAGCTTCATGACAGCCAAACACAGGCCTGTGACTGCTGTTCGGTAAGCGTGTCCAGTGGGTCAGTAGCTTGGTCAGCTGCCATGCTGAAATGGTGAACCCCTCTGTGTATGGCCTCGGGGGCTAGCCATGAGAAGCAATTAGCCATGGTATTATTTTTTCCTTTGAGACGTATATCAGTTGTGAACTGTTAGGCCAGGTGGTGTTGCTGTCATGCAGACCAAGGGTCTGATATTTTGGCCATCACATGCACAAGGGGTTTGTGGTCACTGAGCACTATGAAATAGTGGCCCTCTAGAAGAAAATGAAAATATAGCCAGATAGAGACTGAGAAGTTCACAGTCAAACATGCTGTGCTTCCTTTTTGGAGAGCTGGTGGCCGCAGAACTAGACAACCCTGGCAGCTGGAACCCAGTGTTCACAGACCTCTGATGTCCCAAAGCACTGGCACTGTCAAAGCTGCAAGGTGGTCGGCAGTTCCTAGCATTCCTACCAAAGCGAGCATGGTTACAACACAGGCCTGGCATCTGTTTCGCAGCCGCGGGCATCCTTATATTGGGGGTGTTGCTGACTGGGCTTGTGGAGGCAGGGAAAGGAGAGGAATGATAGATAGATAGATAGATAGATACTTTATTCATCCCCATGGGGAAATTCAACTTTTTTTCCAATGTCCCATACGCTTGTTGTAGCAAAACTAATAACATACAATACTTAACTCAGTAAAAAAGTATGATATGCATCTAAATCACTATCTCAAAAAGCATTAATAATAGCTTTTAAAAAGTTCTTAAGTCCTGGCGGTTGAATTGTAAAGCCTAATGGCATTGGGGAGTATTGACCTCTTCATCCTGTCTGAGGAGCATTGCATCGATAGTAACCTGTTGCTGAAACTGCTTCTCTGTCTCTGGATGGTGCTATGTAGAGGATGTTCAGAGTTTTCCATAATTGACCGTAGCCTACTTAGCGCCCTTCGCTCAGCTACCGATGTTAAACTCTCCAGTACTTTGCCCATGACAGAGCCCGCCTTCCTTACCAGCTTATTAAGACGTGAGGCGTCCCTCTTCTTAATGCTTCCTCCCCAACACGCCACCACAAAGAAGAGGGCGCTCTCCACAACTGACCTATAGAACATCTTCAGCATCTCACTACAGACATTGAATGACGCCAACCTTCTAAGGAAGTACAGTCGACTGCCTGGCTGAGTGTAGACTATCAGCCATTATAGCAAGCTTCCTATAACCCTTCACATGTGCATTAGTGATGGGTATGCAAACCCGATCAGGCATTTGCTATATGAAGAGTTCTTCAAAAATAAAACAGTAATGGTGATTTCCCAGGAGAGACTGCATGTGGTCCATTAGCTCCGATGGCTTAGCATTGCCAAGGCTGGGCAAAGAGACCAACAGTTGGCGCACTCAGTTCTGATCCTCGGTAAATCCAATATTTTATTGCTTCTCAATTGCATCATCTCCCCCATAGCTTATCAGTTCCTCTCCACATTCCACCACTGCTCTATAGCAAGGGCAACTTCCATCAGTCCGTTAATCAACCTGCATATTTCTGAAAATGAGAGCACGCAGATGAAACCCATACTGCCATAAGAAGAATATATCATCTCCACAAATACCTCCCCTCATTGAGCACATCTGCAAGAAGCGCTGTCATAGGATCCACCCTTGGGACCCTCACCATCCAGGCCATGCTCTCTTCTGGCCGCTGCCATCAGGAAGAAAGTACCAAGCCTCAGGACCCACACCACCAGATTTCAGTTACGGTTATTACCACTCAGCCATCACGACTCTTCAAGTCATGTTCTCAATACTCATTCTTATTTATATATTATTATTATTTTGTTTTTCCTCTTTGCATTTGCAGTTTTTGTCTTTTGCACATTGTTTTTAGTATGCCTTTGTGGTGTGTGCTTTTTCATTGATTCTATTGTGGTTCTTCATATTTACTGTGAATGCCGGCAAGAAAATTAATCTCAAGGTAGTATATGGTGATGTATGTACGCGCACACGCACATGCACGCGCGCACACACACTTGTGACATCGCGTCATTTGTGGCCTTCATTTTGTTTACATCTAATTTGTCATTGACTTGAAATATGGATCTAAGTGGGAAATTTAGCACTGCCTGCGTGCATTTGTATGAGTTAGTACACGTGGAGGATGGGCTCATAATATGCCCTCAATTATTTATCCAGTCTATTAGTGTCACTTTTTTTTTGTTCTTCCCACACTGAATATTGCCGTTTTTTAATTCAGTATTATTCAGTAATATCATATTGAATTTCAAGTGTTTGTGGTTTTATTTGTATTTGTGCTAAATTATAAATTGTTATCTCATTGGATTATATTTGCAATAGGACTCTTACAAAGATTTTTAGAAGTTTGAAATTTAATTTTGTTTAAAAATTGGTTGAATGTATTTTGTTGCTAAGAATAATTGGACTTCAGGAGGGGTAAGGCGAGGGAACATGAACCAATCCTCATAGAGGGATCAGAAGTGGAGAGAGTGAGCAGTTTCAAGTTCTTGGGTGTCAAGATCTCTGAGGATCTAACCTGGTCCCAACATATTGATGCAGCTATATTTCATTAACAGTTTGAAGAGATTTGGTTTGTCACTAAAAACTCTCAAACTTCTATAGAGAGCATTCTGGCAGGCTGCATCACTCCCTGCCGTGGGGGTGGGGGGGGGGTGGGGTACTGCACAAGACCGAAAGAAGCCACAGAAAGTCATAAAATCAGTCAGCTGCATCTTGGGTGCTGGCCTCCATAGTGTCCAAGGGGCAATGCCTCAGAAAAGCGGCGTTCATCATTAAGGGCCCTCATTACTGAGGAGATGTCCCCTTCTCATTGTCACCTTCAGGAAGGAAGTGCAGAAGCTTGAAGGTACACACTCAACAATTCAGGAACAGCTTCTTCCTGTCTGCCACATGATGCCTAAATGGACATTGAACCCATAAACCCTGCCTAATTAAAAAAAATCTTGTCAGCTTTGCACTATTTTTGATCTTAACTATTTAATAGGCATATACTGTATATGCTTACTGTAAGTGATCTTATTTTTTTTCTTTCTATAAACATGTATTGCAGTGTACTGTTGCTGCTAAGTTACCACATTTCACACACGTACTGGTGATAGTAAACCTGATTCTGATTCTTTTCTTCGTTATCTCACATCCATGTTCCAGATTACAGTTTAGTCTCCGCCACCTTTTATAATGGCAATCTGTGTGCTATCTATAGTTTTTGAAAATATTTTTTGGTGTACATTGTTTAGACTCCTGTTTATTTTGACTTTATCTGCTTGATTTGGATACACGTTTATACCCAAATCTGGCAGCATAATCCTTTTGTTCCATTCTAGCTTGTGCTTGTCTAGCCTCTCCTAGAATAAGTCTATGCTATTCATTTTGACCACTCTCAGTTGTAGCAGTTGTTTTTATGTTCTCTCCACCTTTGGGATGTGAAATTCTTTTTGAAATCCTTATGTGGTAACTGTCTGGTACTGATATGTCTTGGTAATGTTCTTTCCTGTAAGACCTCAGTCAGTTTGGATTGGCAACACCATCTCCTCCACAATCTCCATCAG
Source organism: Hemitrygon akajei (assembly GCF_048418815.1). Taxonomy (NCBI): domain Eukaryota; kingdom Metazoa; phylum Chordata; class Chondrichthyes; order Myliobatiformes; family Dasyatidae; genus Hemitrygon; species Hemitrygon akajei. The sequence goes on from NC_133134.1 coordinate 44,613,864, forward strand.
CAGATGTATACCACAAGGCTGTGTGCTTAGTCCCCTGTTCTACTCTCATTATAGTTATGACTATAAAGCTAAGTGCAGCTGCAGTGTCACATTTAAATTTGCTGACTGTTGTGGGCAAAATCAAAAGTAGTGATGAATTTGCATATAGGAGGGAGATTGGAATACTCTTAATGTCAACAAAACCAAACAGCTGGTTGTTGACTATATGGAGAAGAAACTGGAGGTTCATCAGCCATCTTTATTAGGGGATCAGAGGTGAAGGAGGTCAGTAACTTAAAATTTCTTGGCGTTACTATTTCAGAGGATCTGTGCTGTGACTGGCATTTAAATGCCTTTACTTAGAAGTTTACACAGATTCGGCATGTCATCCAAAACTTTGACAAACTTCTGTAGGTACATGGTGTGGTGTATACCGACTGGTTGCATCATAACTTGGTTTGGAAATACCAATGCACAAGAATAGAGAAGCTTCCAGAAAGTATTGGATGTAGCCTAGTCCATCACAGAAAAGCCCTCCCCAACATTGAGCACATCTATAAGGAAGACTGCCATAAGAAAGCAGCATCCATCAGTAAGGACCCCAACCACCCAGCACATGCTCTCTTCTAGCTGCTGCCGTTGCGAGCAAGGCACAAGAGTCTTGGTCCCATTCCACCAGGTTCAGGAACAGTTATTACCCTTCAGCTATCAAGCTCCTGAAACTTCACCTACCTTAATAGGGAACTAACTTCATAACCCATAGACTCACTTTCAAGGACTCCACAACTCATGTTCTTACTATTATTTGTTTTTTTTTGTATTGCATATTTTGTCATCTTTAGCATTTAGTACATTGGTTGCTTCTCAGTCTTTGAGTGCAATTTTCCATTGATTCTGTTGTATTTTTTTGGTCTACTATGAAAGCCTACAAGAAAATGAATCTCAGGATAGTATATGGTGATGCATGTACTCTAATAAATTTACTCTGGACATTTTCTCCGTGCCACTCTTAAAACCTTTTAAAAGTTATCAGAGACTCTGTTAAGTTTCCACTCAGCTTTTTCTCAAGGGAAAAGTGACTTGCTCTTTTCGCCTTATTTTCTCTGGTATGTGCTTTTTTTTCCATTTTTCTTTATAATTCATTGTCATCCCAAACCTTTGCATTCTCATTGAAAGAAACCTGGAATCTTTTACTTAGAAACTTTCACAAAGCTTGCATAGATCCTGAAAGTCGTGACTGCATAAAGATGAGTGGGACAGACGCAAAGGATATTCGACCCCTTAGCCCAGTGCCTTTGTCTCTGTTCCAGTATTCAGTGCTATTTTTAGCAGCAGGCATTAAACGTTCTGGTGCTTTGCTTACTTGTGATTCAGATGATGCTTCTCAGGCTCATTATACACAGTCGCACATTCCCACATGTAACACTTCACTGTTAGAATTCGCTACAGGACTTCTAGTAGAAGTTAAGTATATTTTGGGCCTTACATCATTGATTTGCATATTTGATTTCTACTCTGGTAACAACTTTTTTCTTAAAGATGGTAACATTTTTCATGTAGTATGCAATACATATTTTGTTCCAGGTGAATGCTGTAAACATGCATAGACTTTTCCTTTCCTTTCACGTATTAGTGTTTGGGAGTCCATCTGAAAGCAAAGTTGAATCTGTTGGTTTTAACTAGCAATTTTTATTTCAAATTAATCATGTTCTCACTTTCTAACATGTCACTAGGTCAGTAAGTAGCAGCAGATATATTGAAATATACATTTTGTTCAGAAGCTCTGCACTAGTCCTAACTTTGTTAAACTCTTTACATCACAATGCAAACACTAGCTTGAGTTGAATACACAATATCTGATGAGAAACTCTTCAAAGTTCAGCATTCATTGCAAACTGTGTTGCCTGTTGGTTGAATTATTATGAATTGGATTATTTTGAATTGCATTCAATAAATTTTGTTGATGAATGATTATGCAGTGCTTTATTATAATGCATCCATCGGGCAGGCTTGCAGCCTGCTTTCTTGCTTTTGAATTTTAGAAGAATGAAAATCTGCAGGTCTAGATAATATGAGCAGCATAGTGATAAAGATTGTAAAAATGTTGCATTGTAGATTTAAAAACATTAGTGAAATAACATTCTGTTCTCAAGCTAATATGTGAGTGGAGTTTACAGGTTGTGTATCAATTTGTTATCTAGATCAAAAAACATTCTTCCTTGAGAATGCAGTCTCAATGATACAAATTATTCTGTTACAGCTACTATACACTTCATAAACGAGATAGCTAGAATTTTGCTCCATATGCCCTGACTTACACTATTCCAATCAGCCATCAACTTCCAGCATCACAACTCTTGAGATATTGGTGATCCTTTAATTCTGGTCTCTTTATGTTCTCCAGATTTAAGTTTTCCACCATTGCCTTCAGTTTCTGAGACCCTAAGTATTAGAATTCACAATGTCTGCCCTTTATTTTTCCTTTCAAGCAGCTCTTTAATAACTGCCTCATTTTTGGCCATTTGTTTAAATATTTCATAATGGCTCAGTGTCTTTTTTTGATAATGCTACTTTAGAACAAAGGGGCGATTTGCTGCTTTAAACATAACAAAGGAATAATAATTGAACAATTGTTAAAATAATCTCAAACTCAGCATTTAATACCATCATTCCCACAAGCCTGATTGAGAAGTTGCAGGACCTGGGCCTCTGTACCTCCCTTTGCAATTGGATCCTCGACTTCCTAACCAGAAGATCATAATCTGTGCAGATTGGTGATAACATATCCTCCCCGCTGACGATCAACATTGGCGCACCTCGGATGTGTACTTAGTTCACTGCTCTGCTCTCTATATACACATGACTGTGCGGCTAGGCATAGCTCGACTACCATCTATAAATTTGCTGACGATACAGCCATTGTTGGTAGAAACTCAGGTGGTGGCGAGAGGGCGTATAGGAGTGAGATATGGCAACTAGTAGAGAGGTGCCGCAGCAACAACCTGGCACTCAACGTCAGTAAGATGAAAAAGCTGATTGTGGACATCCGGAAGGGTAAGACGAAGGAACTCATACCAATCCTAATTGAGGGATCAGGAGTGGAGAGAGTGAGTAGTTTTAAGTTCCTTGGTGTCAAGATCTCTGACAATCTAACCTGGTCCCAATATATTGATGCACTTATAAAGAAGGCAAGACAGCAGCTATACTTCATTAGGAGATTGAAGAGATTTGGTATGTCAACAGATACACTCAAAAACTTCTCTTGATGTACTGCGGAAGCATTCTGACAGGCTGCATCACTGTCTGGTATGGGGGGGGGGGGGATGGGGGGAAGAGACTACTGCACAGGGCTGAAAGAAGCTGCAATTGTAAATCTAGTCAACTCCATCTTGGGTGCTAGCCTACAGAGTATCCAGGACATCTTCAAGGAGCAGTGTCTCAGAAAGGCAGCGTCCATTATTAAGGACCTCCAGCACCCAGGGCATGCTCTTTTCTCACTGTTACCATCAGGTAGGAGGTACAGAAGCCTGAAGGCGGACACTCAACGATTTAGGAACAGCTTCTTCCCCTCTGTCAACCTATTCCTAAATGGATATTGAACCCTTGGGCACTAACTCACATTTAAAAAAAAAATAGTATTTCAGGTTTTTTTGCACATTTTTTGATCTATTCAGTATACTGAATAACCCTTATTTATTATTATTTTATTTCTTCTATATTATGTATTGCAATGAACTGCTACTACTAAGTTAACAAATTTCACATCACATACTGGTGATAATAAACCTGATTCTGATTACTCTATCTCGTATAATGTACAGTTAAGCAAGGAAAGAGGGAAGGATGAGACCAGAATGTGCTGGCTCTTTGTATTTGACCATATAATTGTATTTCTTGGAGGCTCAGAGGCAGCATGCAAAATTTGTTTCCTTTGTAGATCTTAAACTGTGATACCAACTGGTTGATGTTCAGATTAAACATATTTTGATTATTGAGAGAATATTGCTTAAATAATTTTGTCAGATCCCTAGTCTTAAGCATATGAAAGGTAATACTGCAGTTGCTTTGAGGTTTAGACTTTCTGGAGAGGAAACCTGATAATTACACAAGTGATACTATACAAAGTGTTGGAAGGTTGTCCTGCAGCTGACAGAACCAGCTGGTAATAATTTAAATGCTTTAGGAAGATGGTCAACAGAGCAGAAATGTAAAAGTTTGGCATTGAGTACTGAGTGGATGCATTTGAGTCGTATTTAGAAAATAAGTTGGATGAGAATGAGAGGACTGATTATAACAAATGCAATCATTTTGAGATTCAAAAATTACAAGGGACATTTCTAAAATTATTACCAGACTAAGTTGAACAGATCAGGAAAATTAAAAACATGACCACATTAATTAGAAGTAAATATGACATGGATAAATAAAATTAATGCAGTTCGGTATTTATCCATTTCTGTCCTCCATGTGTGTAAATGTAGCACATGTGCAATGTTGTCCACACCAAGCTCCCAGCAAATTGGCACACATATTGCTTTTGTTTGTTAAGGTCTGGAGGTGCCTCCCTCTGAAAGCAAACTTCAACTCTATATTGTACAGTGCTTTGATATAGGGATGCAGGTTTGGATTGTTAAGTCTTTGACACCATGGACCACACACATCTGTTTGACTACAGTCTTAAAAGCACACTGGTACTTTCCCTACTTGTTCAGCTGAATCTGTTTGATCTTCAGTATGAACTTTCAGGGCATTTTGAAGCTGAATTGAATACTGGCTGTCGATGACAATTCTCTCATCGAGGTACCAGGTGGGGTAATTGTTAATGTCCTAGATTACTTTGGATTTGATCAGTGTTTGCACGAGAAAGCCTGGTTTTCCAATGGAGGAGTGCAATATTGGGTCTGATTTCCCCGTTCCTCCCCCCTTTCCCTTTCTCTTTTCCCCTTCCCCAAAATGAATAATCATGGAATAGCCGAGCTGTGTGTGGGCAAAGAATTGTTCAAGCCATAGTAGTAGGCAGCTGTGGATCCCAGGGGACCATGGGTTTGCGCCTCTGGTGGACTGTGTCCTCTCTAGGGCACAAGCCTGGGCAGGAAGATTTGAAGAAGTGGCTGTTGCCCATGCAGAGAGATCCCCCTCTCCACGTCACTGGTGTTGTCCAAGGGAAGGGCAAGCATTGATGCAGCTTGGCACTAGTGTCATCGCAGAGGTTGCCAGAGTGAAGTTGTAAACAACATCAAACTGCCTTAGGGACCCCGGCTCCGGATTTCTTTCTCGTGGTTTACTCCTGAAGCCTTTCCCTTTGGTGGGTATGGCTGCAAGGCAGCAGAGGTTTAAAATCAGAGATTTCCTCCTAGGTGGGCTGCCGTCCAAGGCTGACAAGCCCCACCCGCCCGAAGCAACTACCGGTAGTTTTGAGGCGCCAGTTGTCTGCTTTTGCCTGTTGTCAGTAGGAACAGTTCCGCTGGGCATCGTAGCTAAGCCACACGTGAAGGCCAAGAGTTGGACTTGAGCCATTAAGAGTCGCACACCATTTAGAGCACTTTATAGTTAGTGGGAACTTATCCCCACTACCACCCCTGGCTATGACAACCATATCCAAGTGGATAGTGGGCACTAATGATTTCATTCTTAATGAAATTAAAGCACTTGAAATTCAGCAGATTGTTTGCATGGAACAGCCAGATTTTCTAAAAGTTCAAGGAGCTACTTTTCTTTCTGTAACCCATTGCTTGTAATCAGTAAGCTCTGAAGAGAAAGCACTGTCCCATACTAAATTTGCCATGTTACTCCTTCAACCATCCATCACATCGTCACTTCAATGTGTATTGTCAAACTTTCAGCAAAGCTTGCAATTGAAAACTTGGAATGGTAATCAGCCACCAGAGATGCCGTGCTGTTAGCAGATTTCATAAGTGATAGAAAAAGTAGCTGCAAGTTTCTAAATAAGGAATTTACACTCTCTTCTCAATATTTTCCCCCCATAGATAACAGAAATCGCTGACACCACCAAGGCTCAGATAGAGTGGACTTCAAGAGGATGTTTTCAATTGTGGGAAGAGTCTAGTACTAGAGGGCACAGATTCCGAATACAAGGATAGCCCTTTAGAACAAAGTTGAGAAGAGATTTCCTTAGCCAGAAGGTGGTGACATCTGACTGTGCAGTCTAAGTCATTGGGTATATTTAAAGTGGAGGTGATAGGTTTTTGATTAGTAAGGGTGTCAGAGGTTAAGGAAGAAGGCAGGAAGATTAAGCTGAAAGTGAAAATATATCATCCATGATAGAATGGTGGAGTAAATTTGAAGGGCATAATATTGCTCCTATATCTTATGGTCCTATGGTTCTTCCATAAATGTAAATGAAACAATAAATTGTGTGACTTCTTCCTGGTCCTAAACCACAGGTCTGAATCTATTTGGTGATGGTAAGAAGAGTGACACTTAGCTCCACAATCACCTAAATCATAGCCATCTCCATTTGAGACGGCAATCAGACCCAATGGGCCTGATTTATAACTCTTATCTGTGATAAATTGCTGCTGTTCTTTTATTTCTGGAGCTGTTGCTTTGTCTGAACTGAGAGACATTGGGGAGATTTCTGAGCAATGCACCTGTCACCCAGAGCTCAGCTCTGCCCCGCTCCATGTAATGAAGTCTCATCCTAATTAGAGGGAGGCTAGGTGGTTACGTGATTCTGTTTCCTGAGAATCCTCAGGCAGAAGTTCCCTTAATGCACATACCGCCTTAGGAGGAGGCCCTGGGGGACTGCTCAATATTTATCGACGCTCCCTGTAACACATGACTGACTTCAAGTATATGAATCCAAAGCAGCAAATCAATTGATGGATTAAGTGTATGTCATTTTCAAGTTCATTCATGGGGACAAGAATCAGGAAACATTTTGCAAAGTCATCTAAAGCTTTATAAAAATTTACAACATTCATTGTCCTTGGGGATAAATTCTTTTTAATGTGGGTGCCTGTTGCAGCATCCTCAGTCTAACCCTTCTACATTTCACTGTTCAATCTCTACAGGTCTGCTTTAGTTACACTTCCTACTTTTAAACCCCACCCACCCACACCTCTCAGCCAATTCCCCTGCTCCCCGACTTGCCTACTGTCACTCACTGCTCTTACACAATAGAGTCATTTGAGAATAAGTGATTGTCATATATTAGATGTTCATGAAAGGAAAAAAAAGTGTGAAAATAATTAAATTTCATAATTGAGTGTTGAATGTTGAATTAATTGTAGCTTTTTTGTTTTTTTGGCAATGACGTTGTGGTTAGGGGTTTGTGCGGATGGAGGCAGGTTAAAAGTTACCAGAAAATCTAGTGTAATTGTTCAAACAATAATGAAATTTCGGGATTGCATTTTGAAATGATCCTGACATCAATTCCTATTCATTTTGAGAACATTATGACATCTTTAGAACAATGTTGCTGCATATTTGTGATTGGAGCTTTATGTATCCCTATTTAAAGCCAGTGCAATCATTCATCCACGCAGCCCTAATTGTAGTAACTAACAAAAATTACATTAATAATTCTTAAAGGTACTCTTCCAGTTTCCAGTCATTTTTGATTTGTCATTTTCATCTCTTTAACAGGGTTCAAGTGATTTCTGCGTGTCTCCTGATGTTTACGTTTCCAAAATGGCAGATAAGCATGGCCTTATTGCTAAAGGTATGTTGTCTTTGAATATAACTTTTAAAAGCTGCTTCTGGTGTTCCCCATGTCGTGTTCTAGCAAAAATTTAATTTAACAAAATAAGGATTACAATGCTCTGATTTATCCATTTTAGGATTCTGAGCTGATCGGTAATGTGCATTGATCACGAGGAAAATATTTTACGATATACTGGAGTAAAAGGATTGACAAATTTCTGGCATCTTAACTCATTTGCCTGTTGAAATAAACAGTTCTTATAAGTGTATTTGTAAATGGAACTTTACATAGAAACACTTCTGTTTTTGAAGCATTTCTGCCTTGCATGTGTATGCCTTTTTGCAATATGCTGTTTTAAAAGTTAATTACAACTCCATAAAGATTAGCAATTATAAATAAACTTTGTAGATAGCTGTGAGGTCAAGTTGCTTTTGCACTTCATCTACCTTGGTGTTGAGAAGACTGGAAATTGATCTGAGAACTGTTGGACCAGTTAAAACTGGAGATTGAACCTAGATATAAAATCAATAATGGAGGTCTTTTTCCTTTCAGCAGTCAGTCTTAACTTGAATGGCTTGTATATCTGTCACATTTCTGGTGCCTTCTGCCACTTCTATTGTTTCCATTTCCTTGATCTTAACAGACTCACTTGAATGTAAATGTCTGATGTTAGGTATTTCACACGCCTACATTCTTTGTCAATATTTGCACTCTCTAACTGCTCCCAATTCTCTCTTGGACCAGATAACCTTCTTTACAAATGATGCCCATGGCTACCATGGTTTAACATTCTAGACCACCCCTTCAACCTAGCCCTCAATCTCCCCTGCATGTTTTTGTTCTTTCTCAGTTCTGATGAAAGGTCTTCTTCCTTTAATATTATTATTTTCCCGCAGGCATGGCCTGACCTGCTGTGTATTTCCAGCACTTTCTGGTTTTACTCTTGATTTTCATTAATAAAGCAATCATTTGTTTGCTTATTTGTCAGGAAACTATGATGATTCAGGATTTACTAATGCAATCTGGTCTGAATTATTTATTTGCTATCATGGCATGATGAATCCCAGACAGTGAATGTACATGGTCCAAGCTGTATTGTTAATTGATGTGTTATGCTTTAATCAGGCAATTTTAAATGCTTATTAGGATGACTTTCTGGAGCACTCAGCAACACTGTCTTTTAGATCAGCTTAAAAGTATTTGTGGTCTTTCCATTTAGAATTCTGAACTTCTAATGCATGATTATATTGATTTTAATCATGAATATTGTTGAGTAAAATTTGAAATCCTGCTTTGATAAATGATTTCAAAGTGCAAATTTCATACATACGTACAAGTCTACCCCATAGCTGAAAATGCTGCAACTTGGTCGTTTCTGATTATTATGCTGCTTATTTTTCATTGTTTACTTTAATTTTAAACTATAAGCATAAATGGAAATGATCTTATATCAGTGCCTTATCAGTGATGAAAATTTAATGTTAACACTCAGATATGTTTTAATATAAATTGTTTTGAAGATTAGGTGTCCCAGAGTTTAATGCAGAAATTCTGCAGTAATTAGCACTGCATACTATTACCCTGTAGTTTGTCAGGGAAATTTTGCACTGTGGGTTATGACTACACATTGATCTGCTATTAACCGTACCAAACACAAAAACATGCTATCAGCCTCCTGGGGAGTGTTAAAGAAATAGTTGATTGTGTTGAAAATAAGGATGATGCTTAGCATGCAAAGTTGGCTGGTGATTCACAATCCAATGATTCTGTAAATTAAGTTATTTATGGTTCTGATATGTCATTCAAAAGAGCATAAATTAAATAATGGTGTCTCATTCCTGCCAAAAAAAAATTGATCATTATTGGAATGATACTGTTCTTTAGCTCTTAGTCTACTTGTTACATCCTTTTATTTTGCTGGATTTCAATTCCTTCAGTTATTTCCTTTCTCCTCATATATTGAATAAGGAATTTTACTATTTTCCTTGTCGTTCTGTAAAGTCTTGGATATCCTGTCTGCAGAATGCTGTTACCAATTTACACTTCCAGTAGTTTGCCTTATAGAAACCAAATCAAACTCAGTAACAGACACACAAAATGCTGGAGGAGCTCAGCAGGTCAGGCAGTATCTGTGGAAATGAGTAAACAGTCGCCGTTACAAGCAGGGACTCTTCTTCAAGACAAAAAGGTAGGGGGAGGGCACCAGAATAAAAAGTTGGAGGGGAAGGAGGCTAGCTAGAAGGTGACAGGTGTGGCCAGGTGGGAGGGGTAGGTAAAGGATTGGAGAAGAAGGAATCTGAGAGGAGAGCGGGCCAGAAAAGGAGGAGGAGGGGACCCGGGGGAAACGATAGGCAGGTGAGAAGAAGTAAAGGGCCAGAGTGAGGAATGGAAGAAGAGGGGAGGGGGAGGGAAGTATTTTTTTACTGGAAGGAGAAATCGATATTTATGCCATCAGGTTGGAGGCTACTTAGATGGAATATAAGGTGTTGTTCCTCTCCCCTGAGGGCAGCCTCATCTTGGCACAAGAGGAGGCCATGGACTGACAATATTGGACTGGTAACAGGAATGAAAATGTTTGGCCACTGAAAAGTTCCACTTTTGACGATGGAGTGGAGGTGCTTGATGAAGTGGTCACCAATTTATGACGGGTCTCACCAATGGCCACATCGGGAGTACCGGACACAATAGATCACTCCAGCAGATTTGCAGATGAAATGTTGCCTCACCTAGAAGGACTGTTTAGGGCTCTGAGTGGAGGTGAGGGAGGAGGTGAATGGACAGGGCTAGCTCTTTGGCTGTTTGCAGGGTTAAGTGCCAGGAGGGAGATCAGCGGGGAGGGACGAATGGGAATCACAGAGCGAGTGATCCCTGTGGAAAGCACAGTAAATGCTGTGAGAACTGACACTAACTAAAAATGATTGATTGCATAGTGGGTGCATCAGATTGCACTGCTGCTTCAGAGCTTCAGAAACTCAGCTGTGATTGTGACCTTGGGGGTGCTATTTGATGAATTGGCCACTGTAATCTTTCCCTTTCAGTGTGTGGCAAAAGAATCAGAAGGGGAATTATTGGGCATTGAGATATAGTGAACCGTGGGACTACAAGGAAATAAAAATAATAATGGAACTAATGGGATTACTCTCCTAGGTGAAGGCACGGACCTGATGACTATCTTTTGTTCAAGCAGTTAGTGTGTAATTAATTAAACAGTAAATGTGAAAAAAGCTCTACAACTATGGTGGTGAGATCAAGATAATTGTTTTAAGATTTCATGGCCATTATATAATCCATATATTCTCAGTCCTACAATGTTTTTGGCAATATATTTTGTTTGCTGTTAGGAAGCACCATTGTTTGGATCCTCAGTAATTGTAATTGGAAAATTATGAACTTTGATCGTGTTCTACTGGATTGGTACATTCCCAACACCTCCCCTACAGCGATTTTTCTGAAATAAAGTTAAATTGTAGGAAGTGCTTCTTCGACAAGCAGAATCTGCATTGAAAGTGAATATTTCATATTGAGTTATAAGTTTTTAAAGAATTTGAGCAAGTTCAGACCTGTAGAAGTAGGGATGAAAGAAGGCAAAGGACTGCGTTGAAGAGGAGGGACTCAGTGGTGATAATTAACAGAATTTTAAAGGGATCGACAGCTGGATTTAGAGATCCAAATGGCAAAGTTACTGTAAAAGGGAACAGGAGAAGTGGATTATAATCTGTTATTAACTCCACAGTGAATCTAAGATTCAAACAAAGGGAACAATTTTAAGTAGGACATCACCTAGTTTAAGTCTCAGCCCAAAAAAAAGGAACTGAGGAAAGTGACATGGTTTTGAAGTAAGCTTCAAAATGCACTAGATCAAATGGGGTGGGGGAATAAATTAATGAACGTAAAGGGGATAAGTTGCAATCTCACATAATAATAAAGGAAGAAAACATCAAGGGTAGACATTCTCAGAAGGGAAGTCAACACAGAAGTAAAAGAAAATATATTTTGAATGTTAGAAATGTAATCTTTTCTACAAGCATTGACCATTCAGCAATAAATGGTAATGTGGACATTTAATATTTTTTGAATTTGAAGGACAAGTCCAATTTAAGTGACTTACATTATAGTTTAACATGAGGTCTACATAAGTTAATTTTATCATTAGAGGTCTTCAGTTGTTTTCCATATATCTGGTATTTATGAATTTCTGCTGTGGAATGCAAGCAGTTCTTTAAATTGACTGATAACTTCATAGTCTGCAGTTGTTTCCCAGATAGATTTGACAATCTTTGTGATTCAATGGAAAGACAAGCCCTAGGTAATTGGTCTGTCCACACTCATCTCCAGTTTTTAAGGGTACTGGATGCTTTCCCTCATGGGCAGAAGCATAAAAAAATCCTGCTATAATTTAGATAACTATTTTATCGTGAGTCTTGTATTTGGTGTGGTTTAATTAAGATAACTTTGACTTTGGCTATCCATTAAGCAATAGTTTTGTTTAGTCTAGGATTTCTTTGTTTAGGTTAGGAAACATTTGAACAAAGCCTGTTTCTTTTTCCTTGGCAAGAAATAAAGACAATTGCCTATTGAACTTTTTTGTTGCAAAAATGTTTGTTATGGTATGTTAGGTATTATGTACGGTAAGTGATTTAATATGATCTACATCTGTATTGAATCTCTTAATTTAGTTATCTGTAACCAAGCAGAAAATAATTAGGATCAAATAGTTACGAAGGTAAGATATGATGGCTGTACAAAAGATATCTGCTCCACTGTTGGTAAAATTACATTAAGAAAACAGTCTGCCTTCATGTGATGTCTTTAAATTAACATATTCCAGAGCATGTCATGAACCAACTTCAAACAACATTTGATCATCAAATGTTTGTTCATAAAGGCAGTTTATTTTAGAAAGTGATGAGGCAGTGATGTTTAAGGAGTGAATTCCAGAGCTGAGGGTTCGGACTGCTGAAGGCAATCGTAACATGATCACATGATGATTCATAGGCTGAAACTTTTCCCAGTCCTTAGTTTTCTAAAGAAAACCAGTTATTTTAACTGAGGCCGCATGGGACTAATATATGGTACTCTAAACTGGTAAATTCAAATTAAGACTCCCACTCGATTTTGACAGTGTTGTCAGAGAGGTATAATGCTTCTGGACAGCTGTTGTGCACAATCACTTTGTCAGTCAAAAGCTGTAACATTTGGGACTTCTACTTGGTTGAATTGTAAGAGCCGTTTTAACTTGTGATATTGGATTCATTTTATAAGGAATATACTATCCATGGACAGCAGCTTCTCATTTAACCTTGAAACTCACCCTCTTCCAAATCAAATCAGACAACTAGGAAAGTCAAGTCAAAGTCAGTGGTATTTGTTGGGTATGCCGTATGAGGTAAGGAACATTTCTGAAGCAAAGTTGTCAGTTTGTAAAGTTGGGGGTTTTTCGCTGTGGACAAATGGTTAGAATAGAGTGTTTCTAGGGTTTTCTTTTTTAGAGAGCTGATTGTGAGTTAACTGTTTTTGTCGAGGATGGAAAGGAAACTAGTTTAACTAGGTTGTTTGTGAAATATAGGGATGATCATCAGTTATATTTTGAGGCAGTCTGGTGATATGAACAGCTGACCCCTCTTAAATCCTGTAATATAGCTTAAATGCCTTAAAGTGATGCACGGGAGAAATAACACCACCAAAAAAAAGATCAGTGTCAAATGCTTAAGGTGGAATTATGCCAGCTTGTCAAAGGCTAGGTCAGTGAAAGGCTTTTAACAGCATTTTAAAGAAAAAACTAAGTTGCAAAATTTGAAGGCCTTGACAATTGAATGCACAGCTGCCAGCAGTGGAGTGATAGAACTTGAACAAACGTCTGAGATTTCATGCAGAGGTATGTGTCGTTGTCGTTAGGTTGCATCTGGAATTTCCAGTTGGCGGACGATTTCCCTCCACGCCGCTCTGACATACTGGGAAATTATGTACGTGGCAAGTCAGAAACTCAATCCAGAACTGATAGATCATGAAGGTTGATAGCCTTGTACAGTTCCGGTGCCCAGCACAGAGAACAATGGGATTGATGGCAAGAGAATGGTTTGTCACCCGGACTGAAAATGGCATGTGAAATTTTCTCAGTATTAGTGTGGAGCATATTTCTGCTAATCCTATTTGGGGTAGTTTGTTCTTTCCGAAATGCAGCTTCATGTTGCCAATATACGAGGGGTGATTGGTAAGTTCATGGCCTAAGGTAGAAGGAGTCAATTTTAGGAAACCTGGCAGATTTATTTTTCAACATAGTCCCCTCCTACACTTACACACTTAGTCCATCGGTCGTGGAGTATACGGATCTTGAACCTCCAGAAAGTGTCCACAGGCAGATGATTGATAAGTTCAATTGTTATAAGTTCATAGGCCACCTAAGGTGGAAGGATATGAGTTATACAGCTCTCGTTACTTGCACATACAAGTCAACTCTTTGAGTGATTATGCAGAAAGTTTGAAGTTAATAACTCATCTTCTTTTACCTTAGGCCACAAACTCATCAATCACCCCTCATAAATGTGGAAACTAATAAATGTTGTTATAATATGTTACCAAAAGGCAATGGACAGACAGGTAGGAAGAGAAATGAGAAAAGAGTTGCTGATTTGTCAATTGATATGAAATAAGCTAAGAGAATTAGTTGAACTTAATTCAGCAATCAGTGCAATATTAAATTCTGACACTTTTACACCATGGAAATGATTACTATGCAAGAAACAGTCTTCATCAAAATCCTTATCATTGCATGAATATGCCCCCTTATTATCCAACTGCATTAAATAAATGTCTAATGAAGTTGTCAATGGAGAGTCCTGTCATATGCAATGATAAACTATTAAATATCTGCACTAAGTAAGTCTTAAATGTCTTTGCCAATATGTTACACGTGTCATAAATAATTCAGCACATGAAATTTATAAAGTTGATTATGGTAATCGTGGGGAACATACTATAATGTATTGCGTTTTCTGACTTCAGCATTAGGGCAGTTAAATCATTTGTGTTGGCTAGATATTTATAATTTATGATTAGAGGTGCATATGATTCATGGGATGCTTACTGTAATCCCTAAAACTTTACACATTTTATATACAAGTACAATCATAAAGGTTATTGACACCTTGAGCATGAAGGCAAATACAAATTGCCTTTTTCCCCTCCAAATCTTCTAACAATAATCAGAAAGTGTAATACCATTTCTGAGAGAATTACATTTTTTTTAAAAAAGCTACATCAAGAATAAATGTTTGGTGACTGTGTTCTTCAGCGATTTTTATTTTGTGTCCATTATTTGGTAAAATTAGTACCTTTACCAAAAACCTAGTGCTTAAACGTTAAACTACCAAAATATATAAACATAGCATGTTACTTTTTCTTGGTGTGGTAGTCATTGTGTCACATAGTTTTTACAATCCATCATTTACAAGAATGGAAGAAGTGCTGAAGAAGTTTATAAATATTTTGTGGCTTGCAATTGGATTTGCCAATGAAAATATAAAAAGCCAGCTTATTTGGTAGAAGATACTGTTCTGATTCTACATGAAATTGTTCAGCATTGAAAGCAAGAAGGAAATTCTAGTAGCTACATATCTAATATTAATCCTTTTGTTTAAAAACTACAGTATGCATTGAAATGGGTTGCTTTATGTATTTTGTGAATAAATGCAATAGAAAGTGTTGAGTATTTAATAGTTTAGTAATATTTGAGTGATTTTGTATATGTATTATTTGATTAAGCATTCTAGTTCATTTAAATTATTCACTATGGGTTATGTGTATAAATACATGAATTGCATACCTCATCACACTTTCACGTGATACGTGTGCGCTTCGCTTAAAGTAAATCTGAAGTTAGACTTGCATGTTGGACTCCTGTGTCTTCCTTTAAATTAGTTTAATGTTTTGAAGTTACGAAAACGTAATGGAGAGGTTCATGATCATATTCAAAAGACGTACTCTATCCGTAGGGGCAATGTTAATTCCATTTAGAGAGGTAAGGTCTGTGAAACAAAAACTGCTACTGCTGGGAAACAATTAAAGAACTGGATATGCCAGAATTTTTGAGGTGAACACTTAAACTTTGATTTTAATTCAGGACCTTAACTTGTGTTGAATAATAAAACTTCCATTTTCTCAGTCTGCTAAAGCTCTAATGAACATTATAATTATTAAAAATGTTTGTAATTTTTGGTAAACTTTTAAAATGTAATTATAATTTTTTTCAACAGTAAGTTGCTGACAATGCAGTGCGTATCATTAGTTTCCAGTGGGTTTGTTGCAGAGAGGAAATGCAAGAAGTTTTCATACCCTGCGCTTCTTTGATATAGTTTGGCATGGTGTTGATGCTAGCATCTTAAATTGCCCACACAAATATGTTGAACTAGAAAGCTAAAATAGGATTTCGGATCTTTAATGATTAGAAGACTGACATGGCTCAGCTTCAGAATTCTTGTGAATTTTGCTTGTCACTATATAATGTAAATGATTTGGTGACTTTTAATGTAAAAGCTCATATGAAATACAGAATGAGTCTCTGCTCACCTCTTCGTAAAGTGGAAGCAACAGTGAAATGCTGAATATGTCCCAGTTTAATTAGTATCTTTAAAGTTCACTTGTTATAAGTGGTGATTGCAACTTATGTCCTTTTTCCCTCTTTTATCACCAGTCATTAGATAGATAGATAGTTTATTGATTCCAATGGAAATTAGTGTCACAGTAGCATTACAAGTACACAAATATACAAAAATTAGAAGAGAAGAAAGAATAAAAAAAAGTTACCTGAAGCAGTTAGAATGACCTTATTTAGTGCTCTTTGAAGCAGCACAGTTATCTTAGTCTATGACTAGAAGTGCTCCTCTGTTCAGCCAAGGTGGCATAACAGGGTGAGAAACATTGTCCAGAATTGCTAGGATTTTCAATAGGATTCTTTGTTCTACCACAGTCTCTAGTATGTTCAGTTTGACTCTTACAATAGAGCCACCCTTTCTAATCAGTTTATTGAGTCTGTTGACATCACCCATGTTGATGCCATTGCCCCAGCACACCACTGCATGGAAGATTGTATTGTCAACAACAGACTGGTAGAACATGAAGGAGAGGTCTGCATACTCTGATGGAACTGTCTTCTAAGGAAGTGAAGGTGACTCTAGCCCTTCTTGTACACAGCCTCTGTGTTGGTGCTCCACTCAAGTCTCATCCAGGTATACCCCAAGTAATTGTAGATCCTCACCATATCCACATCCCTAACATCATTAATAACAGGGAGCAGTGCAGGCTTAGTCTTCATAAAGTCCATCACCATCTCCTTTGTCTTACAGATGTTGAGCTTTAGATGATTCAGCTTGTACCATGTGACTACTAGGCCCCTATATTCATCGTCCAGTCCTCTCTTTATACACCCAACTATTGTTGAGCCATCGGAGAAGTTCAGCAAATGACATGACTCAGTGTAGTATCTAAAGTCCGAGGTATACAGGATAAACAGGAAGGGAGCCACTATAGTCCCCTGTGGGATCCCAGTGCTGCTTATAGCCACATCTGACATACAGCTCTGAAGCTGTGTAGTCGTTCTGAAGTAGTTAGAAACTGGAAGGTATGACAGAGATTGCTTTTTAGAATTTCTGATTTTGCCCCATTGAGCTTCAAAATCATCTGGCCATATCTTTCAAATTTTCTATAAATCTGTTCAAAGGATTTATCAATAGTTAAATGTTCATTTTGTTTTTTTTTGCAGATGCTTTAAATTATTACCTGGTATGCAACATTGGATACCCAAATCCTTTTCAACAGGTGAGTGCATGCAAAACATCAATTATCTTTTACGTGCAGTTGGCCCTCCTTATCCGTGAATTCCGCATCTGCGAATTCAACCAACCGCGAATTGCGAAAACCCGGAAGTGCTCTTCCAGCACTTGTTGTTCGAGCATGTACAGACTTTTTTTCTTGTTATTATTCCCTAACCACTAACCAGTGCAGTGTAACAACTATTTTACATAGCATTTACATTGTATTAGGTATTATAAGTAATCTGGAGATGATTTAAAGCAGGGGTGTCAAACTCATTTTAGGTCACGGGCCGGATTGAGCAAAATGCAGCTTCATGCGGGCCGGATCAGTCAGACGCGTGCGAACGCAGCTTTCGTTGCCTCCGTTTTTTCAGCCTGCTCTCATGTGTCTCAGTCTCTGCTATAACTACAAAGTGTTTCACTTTACAAATTCCGTTTCTTATGAAAAAGACTGCCGAGCAAGACTGCCGAATAAACACTAAAACCCTGATAACCTGGTACCTGAATAAACTCAGCATTAGCCATATCATACGCCATGGGCGCTTCGATTACTGGGGCCAGCTTTAATAGTAATTAGATATTATCTCGCGGGCCAAAGATAATTCCACCGCGGGCCGGATTTGGCCCGCGGGCCTTGAGTTTGACATATATGATTTAAAGTATATGGGAGAATGTGCATGGGTTATCGTGGATTAGGATCGAAAAAAATCGGAAGTTCTCTTACTAAGTAAGTCAGAACAGGTACATCCGGTATTATTTAGTGTCAGTTAGTCAAACGTTTGCATTCGTATATAGTATATATTTTACCTTTCTATGCATATAAAACACATGCATATGAACGTATGTTTCAGCGCCGGGCTCGGGAAGAAGTTCCCGAGTTCGATCTAGTGACAGATTGCTATAGAGTGTGCTCTCCACCGTGCTGGGTTGATGTGTGGATCAAAAACCCAAAACCCAATAATTAAACCACTGTGTTGTTTAGTAATAATTGTAGCTTTCATCTGGGCACAGCCTTTCTCATTTTCTCCTTTAAAATTGATCCAGTCGTTCACCAACGTAGCCTAACGCTTTTCCAATGACCGATGGCATTTCACCTCTATCCAATCGCTTTATTATTTCCACTTTATTTTCAATCGTTATCGTGATTATTTTTGTGAACAGGAACACTACGGATTCAGATCTCTGCCGCTGGGTCCTAATGTCCACTGCACTGAGACAGGTTAAATAAGGTCTTGAGTTCCGCTGGGTCCTAAGGTCCACCGCATTGTGACAGGTTGAATAAGGGACTTGAGCATCTGTGAATTTTGGTATCCGGGAGGGGTCCTGGAACCAATCCCTCACAGATAAGGGGGGCCGACTGTACAAATGTTTGATATGCCTCTCAAAAGGAATTGTATAGATAAAGTTAAATTGTCTTTTCTTCTTATTCCAAGTACTTCAGGTTGTGACTTGACTTGCTTATCCCAGACAAATATTAAACATTTAAATTCTCTGGCTAACACATAACAACTTGGTTCATCTCAGTGCAGTAGTTTTTTGAACTTCTCACTGTTGCATCAAGTCAGTCGAGTAATGTTATTCTACCTGTTTCTGTTGTATTTGGAAATATGTTTTAAGAAGAATAGATATTGAGTAGAAGAGTACATTTTGTGTGTGAATTTAAGCAACATATAATAGCTTCTCCAACACAGTTGTACAGAGCTGCTAATTTTTGAATGCATTTCCTTGAGTAACATACTTAAAGTAATTTTAGTTTTGATCTTTTCTTTGATGTATGTCTTGCCGAGAATCTGTTTAAAATTTAGTATACTAAATTAGTGTAGAAAAAGGCATCTACAGAAAAGAGCGTGGGACACTTTTGACCAATTTAGAGCTTGTATTCACAAACAAAACTGTTATATGTTGCTGACTCTTTAGTCATGGGAATTGCCTAACTCTGAAATTTAGCATTGAGTCTGTAATACTTAGAAGCTTGGGTGAACAAATGTTTCACTTATAAAAACAGAATATACTAGAAATAATCTGCCAGTCAAGCATTAACTGTGGAAAGAGATAGAGCTACTTACTGTTTCAGGTTCATGGACTTTTGATAGAACTGAGAAAAAGTTAGCTTTTTTTGGCAAGAGAGAAGTATGGATAGATCAAAGTGCATATCTCCAGAGTGAGTCCAAATGTGTTATTGAGTGCAGTTGCAAGATTACCTTGTTTATGTCGTGTGTTGCTAATTGTGAAGCTCTGGGACATGTCCAGTGGGCCAGATTACATTAATAGAATAAGAAATATTGAAGACAGGTAGGAGGATAAAAATGGAAACTTCAATATTGAATTTGGAAGGCTCAATGTGCCAGGATAATGAAGTGTTTGGCCTTATTGTAATAGTGAAGGGAGCTATGGACAGAACGATCAGAATGGGAGTAATAAACACAAGATTTTGCAGGTGCTGGAAAGCTTGAAAAAGACACATAATGTTGGAGGAACACAGAGTCAGTTATCATTTGTAGAGAGGAAACAGTCAGTGTACTGAGCTGAGAGTACCAGGATTTTGTGCGTGTTGTTCAGAATGGAAGTAGCATGGTGAATTGAGGAAGCGGGCAACCAAAAGCTCGTGTTCTTTCCTGTGGTCTAAATGGAGGTGGTCTGCACAGCTCTCACCTAATCTGCATTTAGTTTCTCCAGTGTAGAGGAGCTCACATTGTGAACTTGAAATGCAGATGCATTACTTTTTCACCTGGCAGCATTGTTTGTGTCCCAGGATGGTGAGAAGGCCTGGTGTTGCACCTCCTGTAGTTGCTAGGGGAAGTACCGTAGGCAAGGGAGAGGTTGGTGAAGATGGAAGAGCAACGCAGAGAGTCCCAGGGGAGGATATCTTCAAAATGTTGAAGAGGGAGGGGATGGAAATAATGTGTTTTGGGGTGGAACCTGGTTGAATCTGGCAGAAATTGCAAAGGGTGAACAATTGTTGAATGAGAAGGCTGATGAGGTGGGAAATAATGGCAAGTGCTACTTTGTTATTGCACGCTCCAGGATAAGAGAGTTGGAACAGAGTTATGGGAAATAGAGCTGCAGTATGAGTTCTATCCACAATGGTAGAGGTGAACCAATATGACATAGATGGAAGAAAGGGATGGTATCCTTATACGAGAAAGGTAGGGAAAAAGTATTGTCAACACAGCTATAGAAGTCCGTGGACTTGTTAATGGATGTTTGCAGCTGAGCAAGAAAGGAAACTGGAGTCAGAGATGAACCATATGTTCATGAAGACAAGGTAGAAACTGGTAGCAAAAGTGATGACATTTTCAAGTTTAGAATAAGTGCAAGGAACACACTAATGCAATTGTTGATGTTACTAGGAAAAGATTTGAAGCTGTGATCAGAGTAGGATGAAAACAACAGTTTCCAGGAGAGATGGGGTTAATTTGGGCCTACTTGAATAATCATAGCCACACCTTTATTCTGGGAAAAGGGTGGTGGTGTTTAGTGCTGTAACAAGTGGAGTCTGAGCCTGGAAGAGTAAAACTGGAAAAATGAAAGAAATGCTGTATCGGGTGTAGAAAATGAAATAAAGAGGATATTTTGTGAAAAAAACAGCAAGCTGAGAATGAGTTAGACAGTTTTTACTATTTGACAGTAATTGAATCTTCATAAATTGACCCTTTGGTTGAATTGCAAAGCCGTGACCTTCTGTGGCCCGAAAGCCCTAACTTTTGGTGCCCAAGTATATGGTAACCTGTCTCAATGACTATCATCCGGTAGCACTTGCAAACACAGTGATGAAGTGCTTCAAGAGGTTGGTGATAAAAACACGTCAATTCCAGGCTGAGAAGCGACTTGCATCCGAGCCAATTTATCAACCGCCACAACCAGTCCATAGCAGATGTCATTTCATTGGCTCTTCACTCAACCCTAAAATGTCTGGACAGTGGGGATGCACACATCAGGATGCTCTTCCTCAACTGCGGCTTAGCATTCAATGCTATCACCCGCTCAATATTAAATAAGCTTCAAGACCTTGGCCTCAGTACCTCCTTGTGCAATTGGTTCCTTGATTTCCTCACTTACATCATCCATCATCAAGGACCCTCACCACCACCATTCAGGCCATGCTCTGTTCTTGCTGCTGCCATCAGGAAGAAGGTGCAGGAGCCTCAGGACCCATACTGCTAAATTCAGGAACAACAATTACCGTCAGCCATCAGACTCTTGAACCAGAGGGGATAACTCTCTGAACTTCACTTGCCCCATCTGTACCCACAACTTATGGATTCACTTTCAAAGGACTCTTCATCTTGTGTTCTCAATATCATGTTCTAATTATAAATATATACTTCATTTAATATTTCTTTTGTATTTGCAGAGTTTGTTGACTTTTGCACATTGATTGGTTGTCCTGTTGGATGTGGTCTTTCATTGATTCTGTTGTGTTTCTTGGATTGACTGCAAGAAAAGGTGACATATATGTACTTTAATAATAAATTTACTTTGAACTTTTGACCCAGTTTTGATTTTGGGGCTTTCGTAACACAGAAAGTTCAAACTTTCTTTGAGTTAGGCAGAAGCGGGAAGCCTTTTCCTCTAGACTTTACGGTATAACTTCATCTGTGCTTACCTGAAACTTCCTGAGCAATTTGTGTATTAATAACATTTGTGAAGATTCATTATTATTTAGAAAATAATTTAGGCAATTGGAAATATTGTGAATAGAACATTTAACAATAGAGGTTCCATTCCCAGTAATAAAACACAAAGAACCGAAGTAAATAAAAGGTGTTGAATGTGGATGATTGTACTAGTGTTGTAGCAGTAAGTGAAAACAAGCTGATTTCTTTAATAGACTGCCTTGAAGTTTCGAACTTGTAAGAACACACACTATTTGCTAATGCAGCTGAAAGTTGCCATGTCTAGGGGACAGTTGTTTTTTTTGGTGGAAGAAAGATTCTTGGCAAAGACTTGCAAGGTAGCATGGAGATTGTGACCTGAGGTCACTGTTTACTGTGCGGTCACAAGTTTTTTACAATGTCTTTGGTCTGCTTGATGCAGAGTTGTTTATAAATTGTTTCTGGCTTAATATATTGGCGATGTTTACAAATTTATATATATTCAAATTCAGACAAATGTCTCCTAGAGCTTAATGGCTGTAATTAGTATTTGTAGAAACTAAATTTGTTTGCTATAAATCTTTGAATACTATATTCAATGGAGTAATAGTAGGTGGAATTTTGGATATAACTTTGATTCCAATGTATCATATAGTATTGCAGTCAAATACTTACCAGTGAAGTAGTCTTGTCTCTACTTCATCAGCTGCAGCTTCAGGTTAGCTTTTCCTTTTAAAAAAACAATTCCAAATCAGATTTCAGTGAAGTGATTCCTTAATTTCAAGACTTTAGAAAGGTAAACATTAAATTATAATACTAACTTGCAGCACATTTTTCATACAAACAATATATTTAAAGTGCTTTACAATGGGATAAAGTGCAAACATGAAAATAAAAGTCAAAAAGGTGTTAGTTAAAAGCAAAGTTAGATAAATAGGTTTGAGCTGGCGTTTAAAATTATCAACTGTGCCTTGCTCTCTAATAGTCTGAGGTACTGAGTTGCACGGTTTAGAAATTGGTTCAAAAATCTGACCTGCCAATTATCTTTTGAGGAAGATTGTTTGAATTGAAGAGACTGGAGGTAGAAGACCTGTGGGCTCAGGATTAGAAAAATGACATGTTGATGTACAGGGGAAACTTGGGGTGCAAATGCACACAGCTCTCTGAAATTGGCAGCAGAAGTGGATAGCCTGTTGGTGTTTTTTAATCAGTCAGGCACTAAGTATAGATGTTGTGAAGCCCCGATACAGTTCAGAATCAGGATTATTATCACAGACGTATTGTGAAATATGTTCTTTTGCCACAGCAGTACAGTGCAAAAAATAAAATTTACTATAAGTTACAAAAATGAATAGATAGTGAAAGAGAAGTAATGAGCTAGTGTTCGTTGATTAATGGGCTGTTCAGAAATCTGATGGCAGAGGGAAAGGAGCTGCTTCTAAAACATTGTGATTCTTCAAACTCCTGCTTCAATCTGTGGTTCCCACCTGTTTTAAGTAGACCACTATCATCCTTGTAGATTTTTAAAAAAGGAAATGTGCCTTATTGACTACTGCCCAGTGGCTGTGATATTTGCCATTATGAAGTGCTTTGAGAGGCTGGTCATGGCATGCATTAGCTCCAACCTTCCAAACAACCTTGACCCACTGCAACTAACCTACTGTTGAAGTGGTTCTATAGTGGATGCTATCTTCGTGGCCCAACGTTCATCTCTGGAGTGTCTGGATAGGAAAGACACCTGCATTGGACTATTGTTTATTGACTACAGCACTGCCTTCAGTACTATAATTCCCAGAAAGCTCATCACCAAACTCCATACCCGGGGAGTTAATATGTCCCTCAACAAGTGGATCACCGACTTCCTGACTAACTGATTGCAATCAGTAAGGATAGACAACAAGGCTTCCACCATTGTTCTCAACACTGGTGCTCCACAAGGTTGTGTCCTTGTACACCTATAACTATATAGTTAGATTCTGTTCTAGCCCTATCTATAAGCTTGCAGATGATACAGAGGTCCGTATCTCAAATAACAATGAGAGTACAGGAATGAGATAGCTTATGCTCCCTCTCAGGAAGGACATTTACTCCTCTCAACATCAGCGGTGTTGAGGATGAGGGCTTTAACCACTAGCCTGTCCTGGTCAAACCACATAGTTGCCATGACCAGGAAAGCTCAGCAATACCTCTGCTTCCTCAGGAGGCTAAACAAAGTTTGAATATCCTTGTCAATTTTAATCAGTGCACTATAGAAAGTATCCTATCTGGATGCATAACTGATAGGTATGGTAATTGCTTTGCGTGTGATTGTGGGCACAGCTCAACACATCATGGAAACCAGCCTTCCCTCCGTGGACTATACATTTTGCTACCTCAGTAAAACAGCCACCATAATTGAAGACCCCACCCATTCTGGACATTCTTTCTTCCTTTGGCAGAAGACACAAATGCCTAAACACTCATACCACCAGGCTCAAGAAACTTTCTCTGCACTGTTACAAGACTAATGAATGATTCCTTAGTACCATAAGATGGACTCTTGGCCTCGTAACCCTACCTTGTTATGATCTTGCACCTTATTGTTCACCTGCCTGCATTGCACTTTCTCTGTAGCTGTTGGACTTAATTCTGCATTCTGTTACTGTTCTACCTTGTTCCACCTCAAAGCATTGTTTAATGATTTGATCTGTATAAGCAGTATACACTGATAATAATAAACCAACCCCAATTCCTGTATCTCCTCCCCGATGGTAATAATGGAAGAAGGGCATGTCCCAGATGGTGAGGGCCTTTAATGATGGATGCCACAGTTCTGAGGTGCTGGCACTTGAAGATATCCTTGTTGATGGGGGGGCTTCTGACTGTTATGAAACTGGCTGGGTCTACAACGTTCTACAGCTTCTTGCGACCTTGTGCATTGTTGGCTCCTTATAAGGTACACTCTGTCGTACATCTGCAGAAATATGTAAGAGCCTTTGGTGATATCCAAACCTCCCCAAACTTCCAATGAAATAGAGCCACTAGTGTGCTGCCTTTGTGAGTGTATCAGTGTGTTTGGCCCAAGAGAGATCTTCTGAGATGTTGATGCCTAGGAACCTGAAGCTGCTTATCCTTTCCACCACTGATCCCTCGATAATGACTGATGCATGTTCTCATGACTTCCCCTTCCTGAAGTCCACAATCAATACCTTGATCTTTCTGACATTGAATGTATGCTTGTTGTGACACCACTGCTCTGGCAAATGTATTCATTCTTGTAAGCCATCTGAGATTTCTGCCAAGGCAAATTTGTAGATGGTGTTTGAGTTGTGCGTAGCCACATGGTAATGAATGTAGAAAGAACAGGAAGGATGTGCAGGCTTTGGACAGGATGCTGATGAGATTCAATGGGATGTTGCCTGGGTTAGAGAGTGAATTGGCACCCTGGTCAGTACAGACATCATGGGCCATAGGCTCTGTTCCAGAGCCATTTTCTTCTATGCTCTATGTAAAAAGCAGTCATGTAATAAAGATCAGGAGCAGTGTTAATTGTTGTGTTAGCATAACAATGGTGGCAATATCATCCCACCTCTTCCAATGAGTATTCATGGGACGTGACATTGATATTACTAATTAAATAGGCCAAAGGCTCAATTTCACATTTATGTCTGTCAAAAAATACTGGCCAATTACATGTAGGTGTAATGAGATTAATGTGTTGGGTAGTTAGATAGGCAGGACTGGTTTGACATTACTTACTGCCTGTTACGCTGTTGGCATTTAGGGCAGCAGTGAAGGTCCTCCATCACCATCTGAAGGATTCTTCATTGCTGTTTCTTTAACAATTTAGCCCTGAGCTGAACTCCAATCTGGAGGACAGATGGACCACTCTTAGTCTAGCCTCTACCCTTTGACCTGTTTGGCATGGGTGATCCGACCAAGAGCCAAAGCATAAAGATTTGACTCCAGCCAGCATAGCTCTCTGGGTCATTGAGGCACACAAGCCTCCAAACCATGGCAAGGTTGTGGTCCTCTTGGAGGAGCTTGACAGTAACTTGCTTTTTGGTATGTTGTCAAAATACATGTGCTTCGGTGTGGGAAATACAAGTAATGCAGTTTTTATTCCTTTTAAATCCTTCAGAAACTCTCACGAAGTCATAAAGCTCTGGTGGAAATGCAGGATCATGTATCCGAACTTCTAAAATCAGCTGTCCCTGAGTTTCCATCTTCTTATGTAAGTATTCTCATTGAAAGGAAAATAATAGATCTTTTTTCATGTTCAAGTTTTCCATTTAATTTATCAGATTTCCATAGAAGCTTTTGAGCTTTTTTTACCAAGTGAAATTGAAATTATCTGTGAAGACTGAATAATGAAGAAATAAATGAGGCAAGATTATTTTATTGTAAAATGATTATGGTGGCATGTATTATTATGATTCCTTTATCTGGAGTTGAATTGACGTTAGCAAATTGAGCAATGTAAGGAACTCTACCTGTTTCATCAAATCAATGCGACTTTGAGTTATTACAGGAGCTTTCTCAGTGTATTATGTACTGTTACGTACCCCGTAACTGGGTCACTTACCAGCAAAGATAGAGAGGTCTGTTGAAGTCTGATGATACTATTTTTAAAAGTCTTTTATTTATGATGGGGCACAAAAATAAGATTAATACAAACATTCAGATAACATACATCGTCAATACTCAATCTAAAAGCGCGGGTATAGTAATAATCATCAATAAGAAATAGCTCTATCGTTTGTCTAGGGGATAATATATTGTCCGATGGAAATATAAAAGTCACTCAGTTCCTGCAGGCTTCAGCCTTTGGGGACCGCTGGGATTTCACTTGTTGGAGAGAGAGAGATTTGTGAGAAAAGAAACTTGCCCGGGTCTTTTGATGAGGCCAATCCGTTGAGTCGGGGGAGTTGGTTCCCCGTTGTTAGTTCAAGAAAATCGTTTCTGTGGTACCCGCCACCGGCTCCCAGGCAAAGGAACCGAACGCACGTGGCTTCCTTCAAATGGCTGCCCGCTATTACGGGATCGCTAGCGTTTCTTCTGGTGCCTCTGAGGGGCCGTCTCTACTTCCCCTCTTTTATCTTGACTCGCAGGGTAGTAGATGTCAATCAGGTTGGGGGTGAGGCAATCTCTCTCTCAACCAGCCCACTTTGCCCGAGGGCTTGCACGTAGCCTAGTCCCCAATCCACAAATGTGTCTCCAAGAGACAATGGCCAATGTCGCGTTATTTTGTATTGCCGGGGAACGAGGCATCCGGCACGTCTCTCTCCCATTTCCTGGGTCCACTGACCCACCCCACTAGTGCTCTTGCAATTCTCGCAAAGGAGGGGGCTGCGGGCATAACAGTACATACTGTCTTTGTGAAAGAGAAATTTGTTTAGCCTCACTCCTTTGCTATTTTTCCTTTTCAAGTTTACATTCTGAAATCTGTTTATCCTTTTTTTTAAGGAAATGCAATACTGATTGCAATAACTATTTTCTTGTTGCCTCTGATTCTTCATATTTACCCTAAAATTAATGTTCTCCTTTCTGCTACAAACAATTTTCCCCACATAATTAATTCATTTGCATAATATTGATCTTACAATGCCAGCAGTTGCCCTTATACTGAAGCAGCTAAGATCAAAGCCGTTGATAATTCTAGAGTCACATTGCATAAGCAGTGTAGGTTTCCTTCCTGGTAAAATATGGTGAACTAAATGGGTGTTTCAGAAATGTACTGCTTGCTGTTATTGGGATCAGCGTTTTTTTCTAATTCTAAATTTATTTAATTACTTGAATTTAAATTCTCCAGCTGTCACAGTACTTGTAAAATGCATATCGCTGGATCAATGATCCAGAACTGTAACATTTTGATGCATTTGATGACCAAGGTTTGGATAAAGGAGTCACAGCTTTAAAGCTTGAAAATGCAACCAATGGGAATATAGGTTGCTGAAATTAACAGATATACAGGTGTGTTTTATCACAAGTGTATAAATGATCTATTTGAAGAAATAGATAAGTGATGCAAACTAAGTAGTATAATTCTGAACAGTGGGTGTGTTGTTTGAACACTGTTTTGCCCTTAGGGCTTGAAGTTCATAGAGGCAGAGTTGTAGAACATGGAAACAAGCAGTTTGGCCTAAATGTTTCCTTGCTAACCAAGTTCCCTACCTAGGCAAGTAGGACTACCTTGCATTTGGCCCATATCCCTCTAAACCTTTCCTATCTATGTACTTCTTCAAATCTCTCTTAAATATTATAATTGTACCTTTCTCAATGGCTTCCTCTGGCAGCTCATCCAACATACCATCCTCTGAGTTATAAACTTCTTCCTCAGTTCCTCTTCAAATCTTTCCCATCTCACCTTAAACCTATGCCTTTTAGTTTTAAACCTGGCTACCCTGGCAGTTGTGGGGGGGGGGGGGGGGGGGAGAAGAAGCGGGGTAGAGACTGTGTCAATCCATCTTACCTATGTCTTTATGAACTTGAAAATGGACACCCAACACCACCTCCAGCCTCCTTTGTTCCAGGAAAGACGGTCCCTATCCAGTCCCTTCCTACAGCTAAAGCTTTCGGTCTCATTGACATTCTTATGAATCTTTTTGCACTCTGTCTAGCATTCATAACCTTCCCACAGCATGGCAACCTGATCAGCACAATATTTCACATGCATCTTGTATCGTTGTAGCACGACATTGCACTCTTGTACTCACCACTCTGTCATACTGCATTGCCACTTTCAATGAACTTTGTGCTTATATCCCTAGATCTCCTTGATGTACAGCATTCACCAGGGTGTTAGGATAAGTTAATAAAAATGTTGAAGTGTTAAATTATTTAGTTCATAAATAATGAAGTAGAACAGTAGGTAAATTATTAAAGGTTTGCTCATGTTGGTTAGAAACAGAAAACCTACAGCACATTACAGGCCCTTCAGCCCACAAAGTTGTGCCGTACATGTCCCTACCTTAGAAATTACTAGACTTACCCCTAGCCCTCTATTTTTCTAAGCTCCATGTACCTATCCAAAAGTCTTTTAAAAGATCCTATCATATCCGCCTCCACCACTGTTGCCAGCAGCCCATTCCACGCACTCACCACTCTCTGAGTAAAAACTTACCCCTGACATCTCCTTCGTACCTACTCCCTGGCACGTTAAACCTGTGTCCTCTTGTGGCAGCCATTTCAGCCCTGGGAAAAAGTCTCTGACTATCCACACAATCAATGCCTCTCATCATCTTGTACACCTCTATCAGGTCACCTCTCATCCTGCAACGTTCCAAAGAGAAAAGGTCGAGTTCACTCAGCCTATTCTCATAAGGCATGCTCCCCAATCCAGGCAACATCCTTGTAAATCTCCTCTGCACCCCTTCTATGGCTTCCACATCCTTCCTATAGTGAGGCAACCAGAACTGAGCACAGTACTCCAAATGGGGTCTGACTGGGGCCCTATATAGCTGCAACATCACTTCTCGGCTCCTAAATTCAATTCCACGATTAATGAAGGCCAATACACCGTACGCCTTCTCAACCACAGAGTCAACCTGCGCAGCTGTTTTGAGCATCCTATGGACTCGGACCCCAAGATCCCTCTGATCCTCCACATTGCCAAGAGTCTTACCATAAATACTATATTCTGCCATCATATTTGACCTACCAAAATGAACCACTTCACACTTATCTGGGTTGAACTCCATCTGCCACTTCTCAGCCCAGTTTTACATCCTATCAATGTTTTGCTGTAACCTCTGACAGCCCTCCACACTATCCACAACACCTCCAACCTTTGTGACATCAAAGTTCCACAAAAGCATCTTGTCCATTTTGGGCACTATATTTTTGAATGTTTCTTAAGATCTTAGAATGAGTATTAAGGATAATTGAGGTAATTTAGTTGCAGAGTCTGGTAAAAACTAAGGGGAGGATATTCATTAGGACCAGCTCAATTATGTGCTTTTGATGGAGAAATTGAAGAGATTGTTGATTGTTTCTCTTTTGAAACCTTAACCAAAGAACACACATTAAAATAAACTGGTAAAAGAATCATAAGTTTTTCTTTAACGTTATCAATGTATGCTGTACAATCTTGAATGTGTTGGGACTGATCATCCACCATGATCTAGCTGCAGATGTTTATGTAGCTGGTACTCCAGAGCACAAGCTGCATTGCAACCTTCACAGCCCCTTCATCTGGGAAATATGCCCATCCTGAGGAGACAACACCCTCAATTGCACACTGACCATGGCTTCTCGATTGAAGCCGAAACGTCTGCGAACATTTTGCTAAGCTCGCTGATCAACCAACATGTCCACTGATTGCTTGTGGTTATCCTGATACAAGTGCACTTATAGAAAGAAATGAGTGTAAATCAGCTGCAGGATGAAAGATACCGTAAATTCCGGTGTATAAGCTGACTCCTTTTGTAGAGGTTTTTGATTTAACCAGAAAAGTTCACAAGATCTCACATGCTGGTACTCAGCTTTGTCGGATCCGGAACCTGGAAATTTTGTGAACCAGTACCTGCTAAGAAAATAGGCTTGCACATTGTAGAGCGTTATAGGCAAATTCTTAATAAATAAATCAGGGAGGGAAGTTTTCGATTAGGTTCCCAATGGTAAAGAATCTTCTGAAATGTAACTCCCATGAAACCATTTAGCGCCCATCATAATCTCGTTAAAACGTAACACGGGGTGTCAGGATCAGTACGTGTACTCAGTATTGAGTTTGCGACCGCCGTGTACAAAAGATTAAAACAAATGCGATATGATGCTGGCTTCAAGCTGAAGGTTGTTGATTTTGCTAAAGGAATGAATAACTCTGCAGCTGCTAAGAAGTTTAGTGTAAACGAAACAAATGAGAGAGTGGAGAAAGACGGAGGAGATGCTGAGGGAAATGCCAAAGACAAAATGTGCAAACCAC
Source organism: Hemitrygon akajei (assembly GCF_048418815.1). Lineage (NCBI taxonomy): Eukaryota > Metazoa > Chordata > Chondrichthyes > Myliobatiformes > Dasyatidae > Hemitrygon > Hemitrygon akajei. The sequence goes on from NC_133134.1 coordinate 44,644,815, forward strand.
GGGAAAATATGCCAGTGGCCAGAACTGGAAGAGAAAGTTTTAGAGTGGGTGAATCACCAGCGATTGTCCAGATACATTGTTACCAGAGAAATGATTCAAGTTCAAGGATTGAAATGGGCTGAAAAACACGGTGAGGTTAGCAAAAATTTCAAAGCTATGCGAAGTTGCTGCACCCGATTTATGAATAGACGTGATCTTGTGTTGAGACAAAAAAACAAAGATTGCTCAGAAAATTCCCGCGGGGTGTTGTTGGTTACATTCAAGAACGCTGCTGGATGGACGAAGCGGGTTGCTTGAAGTGGGTTAAAGAGGTGTGGTGTCGATGTCCCGAAGGTTTCAGGAAGGAAAAGTCACTACTTGTCTGGGATATGTTCAAAGTGCACTTGTCATGTGAGACAAAAGCAGCATTGAATGCTGAAAATATGGACATTGCAGTCATCCCCAGTGGTTTGACGTCCGTGCTGCAGCCACTAGATGTGAGTTTAAACAAATCATTCCAAGAATTCATGCGTAAATAGTGGAACGAATTTGACTCTAAAACAGCCAGTAAATATGACCTGTCTTCCGTGTATTCATTTTTCCAAAGTTGGCACCCTCTGTATAAGCCAACACCCTAATTTTAGGACCAAAATTTAGGGCCAAATTCTCGGCTTATAACCGGAATTTTATGTTAAGCAAAATTAAGAATCTCTGTTTGATATTATGAGGTTAATTTAAATGCAATTTTTGTGTTTTTAGTCTTTTTGTTGTTACAATGTAGTTATTTTAATCCTGTAATACTTTCAACTTGTTAAATAGGAACTAATTACATTTTGAATTCAGTTTTTAAAGCCGTTCTGTCAGTTCAGTTGGTGATCTTTACCAAGAGAACTGTAATGCACTGTGCAAGACCTCCCAACAAAAACCTATATTCTGGATCTTGCTGGAAGAAATAATTTAAAAATTACCCTATTATTTGGAAAGTTTAATGTAGCAGAGTTTGCAATATTTTTAAAAAAAATGAAAAGAAGGTACTTTGAAAGGAGGGAAATTGTAGGACTAAAAATTGATGGAAGGCAAAAGTGACAGACTGAAACTTTTCATTTGAAAATTGATTTAACCCCAGGATCTTCAGTATGTTAAGCTTGTTTATCTCAGAGTGCAGATCATTCTCTCATTATTTAAGATTTTTTACTGGAGCAAAAACCTGCAGGCCTGAGTGTTTTTCACTAATATATAATAATTTTTGGACCCTAACTTATTTTACTTCCCCAAATATTTTGGTTTAGTTATCAATGCAAATCGAGTGGAAAATTATTAGCAAGGCAAGCACCACAAGTTATCCCTTTTCATATCCTGGATGAGACTGGCATCTCGCCAATAGTGTGTGCTTAGAACAAACGGCAAGCAAGTTAAATTTCAGGATGGACTAGTCATGTGTAATTTTATGTATCATGTGTACCTAGATCTTGTGTGCTTAGGCCATTATAATGTATGGAATATTACATTAGATTTGTAGTTTGAGGCAGTCTGCACACCCATAATTATCAGAATCTTGCAATCTAAGCTGGACCAGTATTGAAATCAACTTATTTAGTACGTTATCAGTTCAGTAGTCCTATTAACCTCATAGGTTTCCAGTAAGCACTTCCTTTTCTTAAAAGGGAGTTCATGTATGCTTTAAATGCATGATTTTAATTGTTATGTACTTACGAGGTGATCACTGCTTAAATGTATTAATAGGAATATCTGGAACGGACTCAAATAGTATTGAACTCGACAGAGACTACCCTGCAGCAGTTGACTGCTCTGGTTGATTGTCGCAGTCTTCATATGGTGAGTGTATAAGGTTGTGATTTTGCAAAGAGCAATAAAAGACTAACACTGTTAAAATTAATCCATTCTCTTCCACTTCTCTGACCGGTGTTTCCTGCCAGCTGAAAATATTGTAAGGCAAACTTGATAAAATGGGAAGCTTTATAATTTATTTAGTATTTTAGAAGATGCCATTTTTTTGTTATTCCCTCTTCAATTCCTCACTGTTTCTCGGTGATGCATTCTGTGGAAGTTTACATGTTCCATAGTTGTTTGTGTATGAATCTTGCTGAGGTCAGTGCCTGAAGTACTGCAGGCGATCTTGATGGTCCTGTCCCCTCTCAGCACCTAAACTGATACTTCACAAGTTGGAACTTTATTTTGCGCAGGGTAGGCCCTTCCAACCCTTCGAGCTACGCTTCCCCAGCAACTCCTGTCAAATGCGATTAACCGTAGCTAATCACAGGACAATTTACAATCAACGATTAACCTATTTGGTACTTCTTTGGACTGTGAGAGGAAACCAGAGGACCAAAAAAAACCCCTGCACATTCTGCAGGGAAGATATCCAGAGACTCTGGAATGGCACCAGAATTGAACTCCGAACTCTGGAATGCCCTGAGCTGTAATAGCGTCTCACTAACTGCTACGCAACCATGTTGCCCGTGACTCTGGCTTATGGTTTTCCATCTGTATTTCTGGACAATATTTCTTCCTTCTTTACTGCAGGATTATGTGCAGGCTCTGACGGGACTCTGCTACGATGGCGTGGAAGGTCTAATTTATTTGGTTTTATTCTCCTTTGTAACTGCACTGATGTTGAGTTCAATTGTCTGCAGTGTTCCACATACGTGGAAGCAGAGTAAGAGGTATGGTATTAACATTATTATCTGTTTGAATTTTTGTAAACATTTTTTCCACCTTGGTGTGGGGGGGGTCAAATATTTAATATTAATATATGTGTATATTGTTTCCAGTGGAGTACAGAACTACTTACATCTGGTATTACTTTAATTGTGTTAATAAATTTAAAAAGAACAATTGAAATAAAACTGGCCATTCAATGAGCAAGAATTAGAATTTCAAAAAATTGTATAATATTTAACGTAGATGCAATAAAAGGTCAAAGTAAAGAGCTGTATTCAGGCAACTGCTGAGTTTCTCTTAAAACCTTTTGCTAACGACTATTACCATCTGCCTTTAACAGTACCTTTTGGGTTTGAACTGAATTTAAATGATAAAACTGCATGGCTCTGTTGCCTCATATATTTTACTTACTACACAATTGAGATCATTCCGATCTTAAAATAACTTGTATCAAGTCACATTCACCCATCAAATTTGTGTCTAATTAACTCCTGCTTAATCAGTGGTTTGAAATCCCACAGTGGTTTGGTTTCTCCGTATCTAATTTCCCAGTGCCAATGTACCAAGGTCACTACTGACTTGTCACTTAATTGGACAAACCATGTAAATATCTTAAAGATTACAAACAAATCAGCAAGTGATTTTCTTCATCACTTTGCAAAGCTTTTCTATCAATTAGCAAGGAGCCAGCATCAAATATGCTGATGTTGTGAGGCACTTACTTCTTCGGTCCTCTGAGATGGTAGAGTTGGAGTAGTAATTTGGAAACTTTGATGGGACTGTGGTGGTGCCATTGTAATGGATGAAAAGAATGTTTAAAGTGGTGAAGTAGGGAGCCATCATGCAAGTAGCTTTGAGCTGGGTATCTATTCTCTCCACCCACTAAAGAAAGTGTATTGCGTCACATCCCTGACTCCTTTTGATAGAAAAGCTTCGTGAAGTGAGGGAGAACATCACTTCCTGTAGAATCCACTAATTATGATTTGTTTGTCATTTTTATGATGTTTACATGGATGGTCCAATTTAGTGACAAGTCAGTGGTGACCTTGGGATATTGGTGCTGGGTGATTCACCAGTTTTGGTATTTTTGAATTTGAAGTAGTCATGCTCCAAGTTGAAGGTGGCCTTTTCTGATGGCTCATGAATGCCCAGTTGGAATTGTTCTAGGACCATAAGACATCTGACCCATCAAGTCTGCTTTGTCATTCAGTCATGGCTGGTTTATTGTCCAGCTCAACCCCATTCTCCTGCCTTCTCAAAGCATTTAACACACTTACTAATCAAGGACCGATCAATCTATGCTTTAAATATGCCTTGTGACAGCACTGAATTCGATAGGTTCACCACTCTGACCAAAGAAGTTCCTCCTCATCTCTGTTCTAAAGCAATGTCCTCCTATTCTGAGGCTGTGCCCTCTAGTCTTAGACTCTCCTGCTATTGGGAACATCTTCTCCACGTCCATTCCATCTAGGCTTTTCAGAATGCATTAGGTTTCAATGAGACCCCCCCCCCCCCCCCCCGCCCTTTTTTCCTGAACTTCAGCAAGTATAGGCCCAGAAGCATCAAACTAGTTTTTCCCTTTCATTTCTGGGATCATTCTCGTAAGCCTTCCCTGGCCCCTTTCCAATTGCAGCATATCCTTTCTTAGATCCTTGCGTAATTAAAGAAGTGTTATTGAGTTCAGGTATTGGTTTTAATTTACAAAAAAAGAGAAGGTTCTATTATTGTTATATTATGAGGAGGGGTGGGGGGAAATTGTGGTTTTGTGAAAGGAAATTATATCTGAACAATTTATTGGTGTTCTTTGAAGAGAGAACATGGAAGTAATGAGAGACAACCACTAGTTGATGTGCATTAGATTTCCAGAAGTTACTGGATACTGCTCAGATAAGATGCTGCTTAGAAGGTTATTGTGGAAAATAAATGCTCATGGCATAGAAGATTGGCCAACAGGAAACAAGGTAGCCAAAAATGGGTCTTTCTCTGGTTGTTGAAGGATAAAGAATGGTGCTCTAGAGGAATCTGAGAGATAGATACTTTATTGATTCCAAAGGAAATTAGTGTTACAGTAGCATTACAATTGCACAGATATGCAAGTATGCAAATGTTAGAAGAGAAGTAAGAAAGAATAAAAAAAAATAAGTTACCTCAGACAATCTAACAGGAGGGGTGTCATCACTCAGGTTGACTCATAAGCATAACAGCTGAGGGTAAGAATGACTTCACAGCACCCTTTGGAGCAGCACAGTTGTGTTAATCTATTGTAAAAGTGCTCCTCTGGTCAGCCAAGGTGGCATGCAGAGGGTGAGAAACATTGTCCAGAATTGCCAGAATTTTCTGTAGGGTTCTTTGTTCTACCACAGCCTCCAGTGTGTCCAGTTTGACCCCTATAAACAGAACCAGCCTTTCTAATCAGTTTATTGAGCCTGTGGGCATCACTCGTGTTGATGCCATTCTATGGGGCTTTAACTTTTATACAATTTTATATAACTAAGTTGTTTGGAGGCACACAAGTTGCACTTGCTGCTGGTGCAAAAATGGATCACAAGGAGAGTACAAAAGCCTATAGATAGATCAAATCTGTGTTGTAAGATCTGGCAAATAGAGTATAAAATTGCAAATTTACAACTGATCATTTTGGCAATAGAAAATAAAAAGAAATTTTATTTGAATGATGAAAGATTGTAGCACTCTGAAATACAGAGGGATTAGTGCACAATTCACAAAAGGTTAGTGAGGTATAGCAAGTAATTAGGAAAGCTGACAGCTATCTTGTTTATTGTAATGGAAACTAATTACAGAAATGGGGTGGTTATGTTTCAGTTTTAATCGGTAATGATATGAGCAGTGAAGTATTATATACACAATTGGTTCCTACTTGCAGAAGGATGTTGATGAATTGGAAGCACTTCAGAGAAGTACTAGTAGACTAATGCTTGGAATGGGCAGATTGCATTATGAAGAAATGGACCTGGACCCACTGCAATTTGCCTACAATTGGTCGATAGCGGATGAGATCTCATTGGCTCTTCATGTGACCTTGGACAATACTATTACTTAACATCAGGCTTCTGTTTGTTGACTACAGCTCAGCATTTAATACAATCATTCCTACTGTTCTGATCAAAAAGCTCCAAAACCTGGGCTTCTGTACCTCCCTCTGCAACTGGATCCTCAACTTCCTCACTGGAAGACCACACACTGTGCGGATCAGAAGCAATATCTCGTCTCGCTGATAATCAACACCGGCACACCTCAAGGATGTGTGTTTAGCCCACTGTTCTATTGTGGCTAGGCACAGCTCAAATGTCATCTATAAATTTGCGAATGACACAACTATTGTTGGCAGAATTTCAGATGGTGAAGAGAAGGTGTACAGGAGCAAGATAAATCAGCTAGTTGAGTGGTATTGCAGCAACACCACTCCATGTCTGTAAGACAAAAGAATTGATTGTGGACTTCAGAAAGGATAAGATGAAGGAACACACCAATCCTCAGTGAGGGATCAGAAGTGGGTGAGCAGTTTCAAGTTCCTGGGTGTCAACATCTCTGAGGATCTACCTTGGGCCCAATGTATTAATGCAGTTACAAAGAAGACAGGGCAATGGCTATATTTTGTTAAGAGTTTGAGGAAATTTAGGATGTCAGCAAAGACAGTTGCAGATTGCTATAGATGTGCTGTGATGCATTCTAACTGGTTGCATCACTGTCTGGTATTGGGGTGGGGGGCACTGTACAGGATCCAAATAAGCTGGAGAAAGTTGTAAACTCAGTCAGCTCCATCATGGGGACTGGTCTCCGTAGTATCCAGGACATCTTCAAGGAGCGATGCCTCAAGAAGGTGACATCCATCATTAAGAACCCCATCATTTAGGGCATGCACTATCTTATCAGTGCTGCCATCAGGGAAGAGGTGCGGGAGCTTGAAGTCACACACTGAACAATTCAGGAAGAGCTTTCCCCCCGCCATCAGATTTCTGAATGGACTTTGAACCCATGAATACCATCTTACTACTTTTTTTCTCTTTTTGCACTACTTGTTTAACATATATACACACTGTAATTCATTATGAATTTCAATGTACTGCTGCCGCATAATGTGTAAGTGATATTAAATCTGATTCTGAAATGATTAGGCACAACAGGCTTCTATCTGCTGAAGTTCAAGTGAAAAGGGACATGATTGAAAATTGCAAGAAGTGTCCTGATAGGATAAATGTGAAGATGTTTTGTCTTTGTAGGAAAATTTAGAACTTAGTATTGTTTAGAAATGAGAAATAAGACAGATGAGAATTTGTTTCTGATGATCATTAGTCTTTGGAAGTCTCTACCTCAGAGAAATGGAAGCAGAAATCTTGAATATGCTTTAAGGCAGATAGAAGACATTCAGATCAATCATACTTGTGCTGTATGGTGGAGGTAGCTTGAGGGGACAAGTGACCTATTGCTGTTTGTGTATGTGTATATATATTTTTTTCATACAAGATCATAGAGTTTCTTCTCAGTGCAAAGTCAGTATTTCATCAATCCAAGAACTGTGGTCACCTTACCAGTAGCAAGGGTACGCCTATCTGCAGAAAGTAAACTGATGGGAAAATTGGTAACAACATCAGGTTGACATAAGTGTCTGGCCTTTTTGGGTCAATTATGATGCAACAAGGTCACTTGGTGATGTTGTATTTCATCTCCTAAAAGCACTTTGTGTATTTATTAACTTCCATCGTCTAAATGGTGGATAATTTGGAATGCTTATCTACTGAAAAGGAGAGTGACAGCTTTGTTTGTTTAGGGCAGGGGTTCCCAACCTGGGGTCCCCAGACCCCTGTTTAATGGTATTGGTCTATTGCATAAAAAAAGGTTGGGAACCCCTGGCTTAGAGTAATGGAAATTTGCACAAGACTATTTAGCAGAGTTTCAAGACATGATAATCCCAAATTTAAAAAAAATAATGAAAACAGTATGTTTGGTCAGCAAGATTCTATAGAAGTACACCAGCACCAAAACATTAATTTTTTTGGAGTGCATAGATAAATCAATTACTGCAATAACATGAAAACTGTATTCCCAAAGTAGTAGCAGAGTTATTGTGCCCTCTATTGGTAAATGCTTTCTCAGTTGCCACTGCAATCTCTATAATCAGTTTGGCTCCCTTGAGAATGAACTTTACCCAGCATATTTTTTGGTAATTAACCAATTTACCTGTTATAGAAAATACTGCATTAATTTCAGAGTTGGTGAGTGTAAGACCATATTATAAAATGTTTATAATATTTTGTTCCATATGTCTTCTCCACAGAATTTTGGGAGGTCTCTGAAAACTATGAGAACTTCCATACTGCATCTCATCTGTGTTTGTGAACCAAATTCTGAGCTCTGAAAATATGGACACTTCCTGTGAATCTGAATTGAAAGCACAAAATGCTACAAACTTTGCAGATCACATTGAAAACAAACCAAATATTTGTGTGTTGCTGTCTTGAATATAATTAAAACACAGCTGTCTGATGTAGAGAATTTCAAGTCGTGCAACCCTTCAAGAAAAGAAATTCTAGTTTTAATGAAAACTGCATTGCCATGGAAATGACCTGACATATACACTCTTTAGCCAACTGCATTTCTAAAGCACCTTGAATGTAGGTGTTTTACAAGACGGTTACCAAAAGAAGTGTGATGTGCAAGGAATTTGTGGAATGGATGTCCGCCTCTTGATCACAGCATCTTAATGGAGGGAAAAAAGTATAGAGGGGTATTGGAAGAGAATTTCAGGTCTTTAGTTGAATGATAAGCATCACAGATGTCAAAGTATTCATAATTGCAAAGGTCCAAATGTTTTGCTGCCTTATGAAGTTGATTAGATTATAGAGGTTGGGAAATGATGGAGGGTTTTTAAAACAAGAACTAGAATTTTCAAGTCAGTGTTACTAAACTGGAGAAGTAATGAATGTAGGGTTATAAGCTAAAATCCAGGCATTAAGAGGCTTAAATTGTTTTAAGTTTATAAGGAGTAGTAAAGAGTAAATGATCAGAGGTGTGTTGAATTGTCAAATTTAAAGGAAATAAAGACAAATTTGTGAGCTTTAGACGTGGTTTTATGAACTTGATGGTGTAGATGGTACTGGTGTTGGAATTAGATGATCAGGAGTTTCCAGAGATGATATTGGGATTGCAGCTAGCCTTGTTCAGTTTCAGAGTTGGGATAAAGCAGTAGCTTGGAGATAGGATTTGTAGGTGGAATCAAATACACCAGCTGTTATATTCCTATTACTTTATTGAAAGGCACCTTCTACTTATTTAGTTTTTAATATCAGGCAAACAGTTTAGATGGGCTGAAAGAGGTGGTGCTGAGGTTGTAGAACTATTTATTTGGTTGGTCTACATCTGATTATCATTGCCAAATTATGCTGCGTTGCAGAATCACACAGGAGGTAGCAACATGACCTATCTATCTGTGCCAGCTCTTTCCATTGTACATTTTCTTTTCATACAGGTGTTATTCCTGTTTCCATTTTAAAGTTATTACCAAATCTGATTTCAGCACTTTTTTAAAAATAAATTTGTGTGTGATTTAAAAAAAATCCTCATATCAATAATGCTTTGACATGTAGTATTCATTTTCTTTCGTTAACAAACTTCATGCCACTTGGAAAATAATCTCCTCTTCTACCTTCATTAAATTTCGCCTCAACCATCTCTGCTCTGAGATTAATATTTGAGGTTCTCTGTGAAACAAGTTTTTATGCTTAACAATTTATTGTTAAATTCCATCAATACCTTCAGTGAGGCTTTGATATCCAGAATTAATTGCATTTCTCCAACTAAAGCTTAACTAGTGCTTTAAATCGGTTTAATGTGAATGATCTCATCCCCTGCCATAACAATTCTGTGATTTCTAAAACAATTTCCTTCAAACTGCTGGAGAGTGTAGGGGAATAACTTGAATCAAAAATGGTAAAATATGAATGAAATTTGTAATTCAGATACCTGGACTACTAATTCAGAGACATGTTTACATCACACCACAGTGGCTGTGGAATTTAATTTAATCAATAATGTTGACACTCCCAAGTAGATCAGTCTTAACCTTAATAGACTGGGAAAACTGCAGAGAAGACCCAAGTGATTCAGTAATCTCTTTTAGGGAAGGAACTTTGTCATCCTTAATTGGTCTGACATAGATTTGTCAACAGACTTGTGGAGTGTGTTTGAATATTAACTACTTTCTGAGATCCAACGTGGTTATTTTAAAATTTGGTCTTAAAAAAAGGATAAAACTAGTCGGATTACCCATCATGAACCTCATTCTGGCATTGAAACATCATTCTAAACCAGGTTGACTTTCCTCACCAGCTTCTGGAGACTCTCTAAATGGAGAGATCTACTTCAAATACAGTAAAGCCACAGTCTAACATGCTCACAGAATCGCACCTTACAGATGATGTACAGGAGCGTTGGGATCACCACTGTTCTGTATACTAACATTTTGGTGTCTGTTTGGATGCCACGATCATGAAAGACTTGTTTGGAGATATCCAAAAGCTGTTCCAGCGCATTTAAGACTATGTTGGATCTCATCATTAAGGTCGACATTGGAGGAGGGGTGACTTCCAAGATACGGAAAGTGGTCCACGTTTTCCAGGGTTGTTTCGCCAAGTTGAATTGTTGGTTCTATCTGACAACATCTGAAGGCACTTGAAAAGTTCCATCAACGCTGTCTTTGAAACATCTTAAGTATCAGTTGGGAAGATAGAAGAAGCAACGTCAGCGTGCTATATGAAGCAAAAACAACGGGCATTGAAGCCTATGTCATCAAGAATCAACTAAGGTGGAGCAGTCATATTGTTTGGATGAAAGACGAACGTCTGCTGAAACAAATCTACTCCCAGCTTAAAGAACGCAAACGTAAAAGAGGCGGACAACAGAAGAGATTGAAAGACGTCTTAAAAGCCAACATGAAGAAATGTAACATCGACGTCAACAATTGGGAAACCAATGCCAAGGATAGGAAACTCAGACAAACTATCATCCAAGAAGGAACAGCAACTTTTGAAGCCAATAGATGTGCAGAATTAGAAGAGAAGAGAAGAAAATGGAAAGAGAGGCAGCAACAACCAAAGCCTGATCTGCCATCTGGAACTGCCTGTCCTGAATGCGGAAGAACTTTCAAAGCCAAGATTGGACTTGTAAGCCACTTGAGAGCCCATAAATAGATCAGCGGAATGAAGTCCATCATCCTCGACCTCAAGGGATAGCCACGACAACGACAGACAATGGCCCATGTTCCCTCCATTATGTTGTGGTACAAGCGTCCCAAACAATAATGTGGATTACTATAACAAGTGGTCTGTTTGATCTGTGGATGAATTTGGGGCAGCTAAAGCCACAGTCTGGTTCATGGATGTGTTATGTAGCTGGTGGTAATGGCTGATAATGCTAAATCTACAGAGGGTATCTGGTACAAAGATCTAATATTTGATGTTGTGGTGTTTGCTGAGCTTGGCAGTGAGCTTGCAGACGTTTTATTACCGGTCAAGGTAACATCCTCAGTGTGCAGTTGGTGTTTCTCTCTGGGAGTGCTGGTGTTTATATAGGCCCCTGTTCGCTTGCCTTGGCCCTGATTGGCTACCCCTTCAGTTGACCTTTTGAGTTTTATTGGCTCACGTTTTTTTGGCTCCAATATTGTCACAATACACAATCTGTACAGAGCTCTTCGGAAAACTGCATAAATACTGTTGAAGGATGAATGTGGGTTTACCAAAAAATCAGCATTGAACTCAAAAACAATATTAAAAGCAAGATCCAAACATTATATCAGTCACATTTAACACCATAGCACTTGATCCAAAATGAATATGCTAACTCTACAAAAATGTGTGTTAAAAATAAATAAAATGTCAGGTCAGTTTAAATAAGGCTTGCTTGCTTGATTCTGATGTTCTTTGTTCTCCCCTATTCTTGAAGGGGTCACGTTGACGACGATGGAGATGATGATATTGTGAATCCTCAAGGGAGTCGGCAGCAGCATGACAATCTGTACAGAGTTCACATGCCTAGTCTCTACAGCTGTGGGAGCAGTTTTGGTAGCGAGACCAGTATCCCTGCTGCAGCACATACTGTGAGCAATGCCCCAGTCACAGAATACATGTAAGCAACTACACTTTCCTTTTGAGTTCCTGCTTTTTGAATGCCTGATTGAAATTAAACAATTTTTCCTTGAGTGTTCAAGTCCAGAAGAGTTCTAAAACTTTAAGTTAGATTATTTTATGTATGAATCTGGTATAATCAATCATTATGCAGATTTTTTGTGAATGGTCAGGCTATGGAGGGAACTTTGTTTAGCTGTCTGAGCAGAATTTGTTTCTATTGCCATTTATCTGCTAGTTTTATCCAATATAGCTTCCCAACAGGGGTGTTATTCCAATTTTTCTCATCATAATCTTTTTGTAGTATGAGACACTTTTGGGTGTGTGGAGAGGGGGCATTAAACATAAAATAACAGGCAGTTTCTATTGATAATTCTGGAACATGCACTCAGTGGCCACTTTATTCAGTACACCTGTTCGTTAATACAAATATCAAATCAGCCCATCATGTGGCAGCAACTCAATGCATAAAAGCAAGCAGACTCAGTCAAGAGGTTCAGTTGTTGTTCAGACCAGCCATCAAAGTGGGGAAGAAATGTGATAAAGGTGACTTTGACTGTGGAATATCTGTTGGTACTGGACAGGGTGATTTCAATATGTATTGAGAAACTGCTGATCTGGGGTTTTCACACACAACAGTCACGAGTTTACAGAGACTGATGCGAATAAACAAAATTATGCAGTGAGTGGCAGGCAGTTCTGTAGGCAAAGACATCTTGTTAATGAAAGAGGTCAGAGGAGAATGGTCAGACTGGTTCAAGCTGACAGGAAGGTGACAGTCAGTTAAATAACCAAGCGTTACAACAATAGTGTGCAGAACAGCATCTATGAATGCACAACATGTCGAAACCTGAAGTGGATCAGCTGCACCGGGTTCCACAACTTAATAAAGTGGCCACCGAGTGTAAATTGTGGCTGTCATGGGCTCCTGAGTTTTTAAATCACTGTGGTTATGATTTCATACACCCATTTACAACGAATGCCTCATGATTTGAATTCTCAGTACGAATTTTTGAGATTCTTTTGCTAATCATCTACATCGCAAATTTGGAGCATATTGATGAAAATCTCCTTTACAGAATAATTATGGAAAAAACCCTAAAATTTAATCAGTAGTGGGGTCCACTATCAACAGTTGATGAATAAAGCTCATTCTGCTTGAGAATCTCAAGTTAAACTTATATAGTTCTTGTTTCTCAACTTTTGAAGTATCTTTAGTTTTGAAAGCTGAGAGGAAAGCTTTTATACTTGTGTTGTTTCTGTCATGAGACTGATTTCAAATTGGGCCCCATTGCTGATAAAATTTCATACTTTTTCATAATGAATCTGTAAAGGTGATTTTTTTGTGTCACAACCCTCCAAATTAGCAAGGTAGATGATTAGCAAAAAGTCCATTTTTAGGCATGTTTAGCATCTCGTTGTATGCAGAGAGAAAGTGCAGTGTTCGCAACTGATGTTTTTTAAACCTCATTGTTCTATTTTCTATAGAAGTGCAAATAAGTAAAGATGTTGGGTATTAAAAACCTCAAATTCTCCCCAAGATCAGTCTTTTTAGGACAATGCGCCTTTGCTTATTTAGCAAAACAAAATGTAACTTTTTCTTTCTCCTCTCTGTAATTAAGCAGGAGCCAGAACACAACTTACCAGAACCCTCGCTGTGAGAATACACCTCTGATTGGCAGAGAATCGCCGCCTCCTTCTGTAAGTTATTTATTTAGTTTTTGGTGTTTTTCCGTACTAAAATTTGCTTTAAATCCAATGTAGAACTATTTCAATAAATTTAGTCAAATAACAATGTAATTTGAAAATACCATAATCAATTTTTGGTTGCCTAATATACTTGTTTTGAAAATTTATTGCATTTTATATCGATTCTTCAAGAGTGTAGGTAATAGAATCTCCCTCATGTAGGCTTCTCAGACTGTACAGATGTTCTATATCAGATCAATATCAGATACCTCATAGTTTAAACACAGTAGGATTGACCACACTATGTCCTTGCTATAACTTTGTCTGGTATGCTGCAATCTCTCATAATACATGTTCCTTATGGCTCCCTTTCTATAGCAGAACCATATAAATGGCAGTCTACACTCATCTTTATTTTATAGTGAGCTTTTTGTGTGACTTCAGAGAAAGCCTTATAGAGAGGGTCTAGTGTATGCTGGTAAGTGGTGTTAATCTTGCCCAGTATAATGCAGATTATTTTCTATATGAGTTGTATATTACTAGTATTCATGTAAGTTCAACTGAATCCTTTAAGTACATGGTAGTATTTTGCACTGGTTAAATTACTCATATCTAAATATCCAGAATAAATTAGCTGCGATCTTTCTGATCAAACTTTAATAGGATTTAACTATTCTTAATATGCATTTTGTAGTGGAATATTATTGTCCCAGATATTTTAATGGTGCAGAATAAAGGTATTAAAGGATTGAAATATCTAAAATAATGCCCAGATAATGGAAATATATGTCTTTTTAATCCACCTCCTTCCTAAAAACGGACTTGTGCTGTAAGTGAAAGCTAATTTCAATGTATTTATTAACAAGATGCTGTAAAAAGACTTGTATTTTATAACAGGTCAGCTAACAATGCAGGAATTAAAATTATCTAGAAGTAAGAAATAGTTTTATCTTGTGTCACCAACAAAAAGTTCTGATGTGGCGTTGGAATACTTTATTACAGACCTCCATGCGTTTTGTCGTTAACTGCATTTCTTCTTGTCCTTTGTCTGAGTCTTGTCTCTGTTGCTTTTATCATTTCCTCTTTCTAATTTTTATGCTTTATTTTTTCAGCTTTGAAGACCAATATTTATTTTGTATTCATTCTGTTTAGAGTCTTGATCAGGTTTTGGTTAATGCAAATTACCCAAAGAACCCGAGTGGATTTTAGAGTATTTTCTATTTAATAGGACTGATTTGAAAACCAAAGATGCAACTATAACTGATTAACAATCTGATAATGAATATTTTGCACATAGTGAGCATAATATAAATTAATTTTATATTTGGTTTGAGTGGATACATAGAGAGGTATTGGTTATAAATTTACATACAGACATTTCAAAAAGAATTAGATGGAATCCTTGAAATTGCTAATGCAAAGACCTATTAACAGTATGGAGTATTAAAAAAAAAAGTACTTGCAATAGAAATGTTCTTCATGCACCTAAGGAAGAAAATCATTACTTGTATTGTGAAGCAGCATTTGGGCACCTACTGAGTTACAGTGCCCCACAAGTATTTTCATATCTTACTATTTTCTAAATTTAATATGTATTGAAGTAGGATTTTTTTCAACTAATCTATAAAATATTGTGCACTGTGTCAAATGAAAATAAAAATTCTAAAACCACTTAACAATTTACTAAAAATTAAAAACCAAAATGGGAATACTAAAAAAGTATTCATCCCCTTTGTAATTACTACGCTAACTTTCCTCAGGTGTATTACCTTACGAACTAACCCAATTTGTTGTAGAAAATGGAGGATCACCTGTTTTCAATCAATTCACACGAATAAATACCCCACTTTTCTGCAAGGTTCAACAGTATGGTAGATTTAGAACGGACCAAAACCAAAATAAAGACGAAAGAGCATCAAGACAAGTCAAGGAAATGATAATAGGGAAGCACAAATTTGGGGAAGGGTACAAGACCATTTCAAAGGCACTGAATGTATCTTGGAGCACTGTGCAGTCCATTATGAACAATTGGAGAAATATGAAACCACAGCTACATTGCCTATGTCAGGCTGATCCTCTAAACTTAGTCGTTTGAGAAGTATGGCACTTGTAAGAGAGGCTATTGTGATGCAGTCACTCTCAAATGAGCTGCAGAGGTTAGTGGTTGCAACTAGAGATAAAGTTCATGGATCCACACCCTCTTAAGGCCTTGCACAAAAAGGGTGTTTATGGAAGAGTTGCAAAGAAGCAGCCCTGGCTAAAAAAATTTTAAACACACATGCTTGCCTGTCAAGACTTTGCAAAGCACCACTTTGAAGATATTGTCCATATGTGGAAGAATGTCTCGTAGTCGGATGGGACTGAAGTTGAACTTTTTGGCCTTAGCACTGAGCAATATGTGTGATGTAAATCAAATATCGCACATTGGCCAGGTTTTGAAGTTTGGTGGAGGTAGCATCATGGTGTGGAGATGCTTTTCAGCTGCAGGGACTGGAAATCTGCTCAGGATTGATGGGGAGATGAATACTGCTAAATACAGAGTGACTCTGGATAAAAATCTACTAGCCTCTACCAGAAAGCTTAAACTGGGGAGGAGGTGTCAGCAGGACAACGACCCAAAGCACACTGCAGAGCAACCATGGAGTGGCTCCAAATGAAGAAAATTGTTGCACTTGAGTGGCCCAGATTCCTGACTTTAATCTCTTCGATCATCTCTGCAGAGACCTTAAGATTGCTGTCCATCGCCACTCCCCAAAAAAGTTGGCACAGATTGAGCAATTTTGCAAGGAGGAATGGGCAGATCTTGCTCCATAAGTTGTGCAAAGCTAATAAATGCTCCTGCCTGTAATAGTTGCGACAGGTGGCTTATCTAAGTACTCAGCAAAGGGGGATGAATACTTCTGAGCTGCTGACATTTCAATCTTTGTATTTTTAGTTTTTTATGCTTTATAATTTATCCTGTTTTTGAGCTCCACTGAGGGAAAAAGGAGCATGTGATTCACAAATAAAAATTACATTAAATTGATCAAAGACATCTATGTGAGCAAAGCATTGAGGGCTGAATACTTTTGCAAGGCACTGTAAGAGACGGTAAAACTTAAAAACAAAATGTTTTCATAAATAGAAATAGTGACTATTTATTTAGTTAGAACTATATATTAAAAGAAATCAGCAAAGAATTGTGAAGTTTTAGGTGAAGAAAGGATTTGTTTTGGGGGAAGGGGGAAAAGATTATAAATAAAGAGGCATTCTTAGAAGAATAAAGGAACAGCCAGAACGAGTAAAATTGAGATAGCAGTTTTCTGAGTGAATAATTCATATTGGCAAATCTATTTTGATTGGAAAATGCTAAAGTTTCCTTTTTAAGAAGGAATACCGGAACCATGTAATTATGTTAACTTGGCATCATTTGTGGGGAAGATGCTGGATATTTTATAGGGCACAGAGACTAAGTATTTGGTCAAATAGGAATTTGTCAGCATCAATGTGGACAGTTGAGGTAATGTACATGCTGCATAGAATACTGACTGTTATGTTTGTGGATATATTAAATATTATTTACATGCATGGAATGGAGGTAACCTTGTACCATACATTGTTAATTACTGGGTATACAAGGCTTTGAAAAGTAAGGAGAAAGGGCAATTTATTTTATTGGTCAGATGTGATAAGTAATTGTCTAATGTGATTGATGGTGGGGACTGCCAATTTTCCTAATACGTAGTAATGATTTTGAAAGCATAGAATTGCATATCCTAAAGTTATTTCAAGTTTTACATTTTCTAGAAAGGACCAGGAAGTTTATTATATAAATTGGTTAATTAAACAGATCAGTTCAGAGAATTGAGATCATCTACCTAGAATCTGAAAGAGTAAAGGCAGAATGCATTCCACCAAGTACTCTGAGACTCTAGAAGTTAATGCACAGGCCTAATGAACAATCAAAATAGATGAATAATGGTTTGAATAGTGAAAGTATTGCAAGGATAGATTAATTAAACTTGTACTTCTCTGACTTTAGAAGGTACGTGGTTGATAGAAAGATGTAACGAAAAGTTCAGTTTAGGGATGAAAACATGTAGAATATACAAAGTATCCCACAGAGCCTCAAACTTGCATCTTGTTCTTAAATTCACTTGGTCACTTCTGACACCTCTCTCCCTTTGGTCTCTCTGTCTCCATTTCTGGAGCCAAACCGTCTACCTATAAACTTACCAACTCCCATGGCTATCTTGACTACACCTCTTCCCACTCCGTCTCCTGTAAAAATGCCACTCCTTTTTATTAGTTCCTTTGTCTCTGCCATATCTGTTCCTTTCCAGAACTTCAGAGATGTCCTTTTTTAAAGAATGGAGTTTCCCTTCCTCCACTTTTAATGCTGTCTTCACCTGCTTCTCCATTTCTCACATAACACCCTCACCCCACCTTCCTGCCAGAGATTTCTTCTTGTCTTCACCTACCACCCCTTGAGCCTCTGTGTTCAACACATCATTCTCTGCAACTTCGCCATCTTCAATGAGATACTACCACCAAACACATCTTCACTCCCCCCGCCCCCTCCCCATTCTCTGCTTTCTGCAGTGATTATTCCCTCTGTGATTTCCTTGTTCATTCATCTCCTCCCACCAATGTTCCCTCTTTTTGTAAAACAGCTATGCAGACCATCCATTGCTCTGAGTAGGAAATTTTTGCATGGCCTGAAAATTGTGTGACACTTTATATTAACATTATAAAAGAAAATTTCATCTACATTGTAACAAAGGGTATGTGCATGGGAGCATTTCAGTTCTGACGTCGCCATGCACTGGCACAGCTTGAAGGGAACAGTGCTCCCCACTAATTTCCCTCCTGGCATTTATCCCTGCTGGCGAAATGAGGTGCTTATACCTGCCCATTCACCACTATTTTGGGCCCCAGACAGTCCTTCCAAATGAAGCAACACTTCACCTGCGAATCTTTTGGGGTCATCTACTGTATCTGGTGCTGCCAATGTGGCCTCCTCTACTTTGGTGAGACCCAGTGTTAATTTGGGACCACTTTGTCGAGCACCTTCATTCCAATGGCAAAAAGCAGGATTCCCTTTGGCCAACCATTTCAATTTCAATAGCCATTCCTGTTCCAACACGTTGGTATTGGCATCCTCTACTACTACGATGAGGCTACATTCAGGTTAGAGGAGCCAACACTTCATAATCTGGGTCGCCTCCAACCTGGTGAAGTGACTGTAGATTTCTCTTAACTTCTGATAATGTGCCCTCTCCCCCTTCAGTTTCCCACTCTGGCTCCCATCAAATCTCTTCTTTTCTGCTCACCTACAGGACTTGTTACATCCCCAAGTGCCCCTCCTCCTTCCTTTTCTCCCATGGTCAACTCTCCTCTCCTATTAGATTTCTTTTTCTCCAGCTCTTTACCTTTTCTACCTATCACCTCCCAGATTCTTGCTTCATCTATCACCTTCTAGCTTGTACTCCTCCCCCCCTCCACCTTCGTATTCTAGCATCTTCCCCCTTCCTTTCCAGTCCTGATGAAGGGTTATGGCCATAACCGTTAACTGTTTATTCATTTCCATGGATGCTGCTTGACCTGCTGAGTTCCTCCAGCATTTTGTATGTGTTGCTTTGGATTTCCTGCACTTGCAGAATCTCTTTCTAATAAAGAAATACTACCTTTGCACCTGTGGACTTCACAGCATGATGGTAATTTAGTCATATGTGTGAAATCAGGAAATTCTTAATACACATTAATTAAAAAAGTTTTCTAAAGTTTTCGAAGACTAGTTGGTGGATGAGCTGAAATTTTCATGACTTGAAATTAACATTTTTGTTTCACATGGCCATTAAAGGAGAAGGAGAAAGGTAGGTGAATCAAATTGACGTTTAAGGCGATCAAACAAAATGACGCATTGTCACTCACTTTCTGTTCCTGTGGGTGAATTCTGAATCTACCAAGGTCTTGTTTATGCACATAGAGCCCAGAGTTCTTTAGAAGGTCAAGCCATTTTCTCTTCCAATATTTATCTGCAGCTTGGTCAAGTTGAATATCCTTTTTTTCCCTGAAGTTGGCAATTTCAGTATTCAGGCTTTATTTTAGTGTTGCAATGATGTAAAATAAAATATGCATTAAAATTTTCATAAAAGTTAGTGTTTTATTATTTTTAATCCAGTTATTTTCCACTATACATTCTTGAAAAACAAAGTTGAACAAAGATTCCCTCAATCTATGTTATATGTATGCTTTCTGAATTTATTTTTTATTGGTATTAAAAATATTACATGGGGCAAAAAGTCATTAACCCTTAATGATTTTTTTTGATGTTTTATTTCATTGCTGACCTATGCATAGATATATATTAAAACAAATAATAAACGGCGTTTCTCGGAATTGTTCCTCTGTTCCGTTACCCTGTTCTGGGAGTGCCCCTGGGTATTTTGTGGGATTGTTCTTCCCTTGCTTGCACTGGATTTCTCTTTTGAGGCTGCACTCTATTTCTCTCTCCTACAATGCCACAGCTGTATTTGGCTGCTCTGGACAGTGGCAGCCATCTGAGCTGGCAGCCAAAGAACTCCAACAGTGCAAGAACGAACTCTCACTGGTAAAGAAGGCAGCAAACCAGAACAGGTACTGAAATATGGCTTTGTATCCCATTCCCTACTGCTTTCAGTTCCTTAAGTATTCACCCCTGCTAAATAGCATTATTTTGGATGGGCGATCCTTTCCTCACTGTCTAATTCCCAAAGTTAGCACTCTGTAGACAGCACAGCATTTTGAATGGACACTGGAACATTTGATTGTTGCTCCATTCCATGCTGCTTGTGATTCTCTTTAAAATGTATATTCTGCTAAATAACACAAAATAAACTTTATCCTAATTCCCAATTTCTTTCAGCTCTCTTAAAAATGACACCTTGCTGAATAGCATGGATGCATTGGGCTGTGGTACTAGACACTACAAACTAGCAGGAATGTCACAACATCATATTGATCCGTTTTTGAATACCAATACGTAATTATATTTACTGTTTACGTTAATCACAGTTAAAATTCTCATACGAGTATTAATTATCTTATTTGACTGGTTATGTATTTGTGCACTGGTTTCAGGTGTTACAATGCTTTAAATGTATCTGTTTGCCAGTATTGCCTGGGAACTATCTTAATCCCCTTTTTAAACATTTATCTTGTAAGTAATTCTAAACTGTTTAATATAATTTTGTGAGAAACATGGATTTTTAATAAAATTAAGAGGGTATTATGTGCCTATAATTGACGTCAATTCTAATTTTCAAGCATGTCATGAATTTATCATTCTGATCATGTGACATCCCTGTTATATGCTTGCTGCAATTATTTGAATACCACAGGATTTGGGTGGCTACTGAAGCATATCCTGAACACTTTGAGCACTGCAATAGCCTTCTTTTGCACCAAACATTATTTTACTTTTATTCTTTTTAGCTTGCTCAGAGAATGCAACAAAAATATTTCCCTGTTTTTCTGTGATTTTTGAAAACGTAATATTTAGATTTGCATAATATAATTTGTTTGTTATTATTTTAAATTGATGTAAAGGGTTCTTTTTACATTTCATTCTGACTTCCAAAAATAAATGCTGTGCTGCGTATCTGTGTTTCAAATAGAAACTGAACATGCTTCTCGTCACCATCTGCCTTTTCTAATAGTAGTGTATTGGATTGGTGCAGTGTCTTCAATATTTCATTAGAAGCACATGGTGAAGTGGACATAATTTATGCATCATCATGGTTTTTGATGGCATACGTTGTTGCTGTGCTTGACTGACATTTTTGAGGAAAAGCTATGATATTTGGCAATTAATGCATATTACTACTACTGTCTTCTTTAAAATGTCTGTCTGCCTACTGAACATACCAAAAGAGAGTTGGAATCTTTGAGAGGAAAAAAAAATAGAAGTAATCAATTCCTTTAAAATGAATGATGATGTGAAGGTTGTGCAAATTGATTTGTTATTTTGAGTACTGAGTACAAAAGGGGAATTTAACTGAAGTGAGTGCAAGTTTGCAGTCTATTTAATGATTCTGGCAAACCCAGAGATTATTTTGACGCACTCTTTGTCCTACCTGTGTTAGTTTTCCCTGGTGTAAATCTAAGGGAAGGGAGCAAAATGCATTTGCACCCTCTCTGGGGAGTTACTATTCTGCTGCTGGAGTCTGAAGTATCCTATAATGCAGTAGGCAGCCAGTTCAGGCAGCATTCACCCTCTGCAGCACACACATATGGACTGAGTGGTGTCAAGACTGATAGCTAGCAATTCAGCCCAGTCTTAGGAAATAGTAAAACATTTTTTAAATATTGTTTTGCAGTTACCATAGTGCACAAAATGAAACTGCTGTTTGCATTGTGAGCAAGAAGGTTGCTTGTCAGGAACAATTGTCATAGCATTAAGGTGTTCATACTTTTGGCTGCAGGACAATTCCTGCAGCGTATTTAGTGTGAAAACATAGCATGTTTTTAATAGACCCTTCAACAGAGTGAGGCTTGTTTGGCAGTTTGCATTGGTCATTTGTTGCTAGTCAGACTGCATCAATGAGTTGAAACTGGTCTTAACTATAGCTTGATTGTGAAGTGCTCAGCTAGAAGGTTTGTGGAGGATGCAACCAAGCAAATACAATGCAACCTTTTTTGACCACACTCCAAATAAATTTAGGATTAGGAAAATCTTTACTTGTGCACTACATAGTGAAGTTGTTCCATCTAGAGACTTGAATAAATTCAATGGTTACATAATCTTTTCTAAAATGCATGACATTCTCCTGCAGCACGAACTAGAATTTCTTAAACTTATTTTGTATCCCCTGCTCTATATTCCTGTTGGAATGTATTGTAAATCTTTAGTTTGTTGTTGCTTGTGAAACTCTTTTGGTGCCCTTTTGAGGGGGGGGGGGATTGCAAGTTCAAGCTGTATGTTTATCTTGAAAGTGGCAAAGATCACATGCTGATTTACACCCATCTTTGACTGCTTAGTGTTGAAATACACATGTATTGCTGCTTGAGTTAGAAATTTTGAACTGGGTTATATTTTAATTGATTTTAGTTCAATTTCTCTGTCTAGTATGTTTTACTAACTGAGCAAATTTGTGTTGTTTTGTGCAACACTTTGATCACATCTTTTTCACTTTGCGTAAAGTACTTTGTGAAGGCATTTCTCCTTTTGTTTCCTAGTTGTAGTAGAATCAACTTACAAAAAAGTCTCTCCCTGTATTGAGTTAGCTCATGTTAATTCTATTTGTCTAAACAGTAACAGGTTTCAGCTCTTTTGTTCCTCCATCTCATTCCTGAATTTTGTGCTGGTCTATAATTACTTTGTACTAAAGTATGAAAGTGATTGTTGTTTTGCTTGCATTTGGATCATGCCTTCCATGACCTTGGCATTCCAGAACATTTCACTGCAATTTAAGCATAATGGATGTAGTCACTTAAGTACTGAAGAGAGGTATTGCAGCCTGTTCGTGCATTACAAGAGAAGTTGGACAACTGACTGGATAATCTGTTTTGGTTTAAGTTTTAAATCTTGGAAACTGGGAATTGCCCTGTTCTTCAAGTAAAATATTCTTGTTTTATATGCAGAAGGAGTAAGGGTGAAGGCTATTTTCTAAGTGGGGAGAAAAATCAGAGACCAGAGGTGCAAAGGGTAGTCTTTGGACAATATTCCCTAAAGGTTAACTTGCAGGTTGAGTCAGTGGTGAGAAAGGTAAATGCAACTTTAGCATTCATTTCATAAAGACTAGAATATAAAAGGATGTAATGCTGAGACTTTATAAGGCATTGAAATATTTGGAGTATTTGAGCATTTTAGGCCTCCTAGGAAAAGACGTGCTAGCATTGGAGAGGGTCCAGAAGAAGTTCACAAGAATGATTCTGGGATCGAAAGGGTTAATGTGTGAAGCAAGTTTGATGGCTCAGGGTTGGTACTCACTAGATTTTAGGAGATTCGGAGAATCTTATTGAAACCTATTGAATATTGAAAGGCCTAGATAGAGTGGATGTGGAGAGGATGTTACAAGTAGTGGAAGAGTCCAGGTTCAGAGGGCACAGTCTCAGAATAGAAAGATGAGAACAGAGATGAGAAGGAATTTCTTTAGCCAGAGGGTGGAGAATCTGTGGAATTCATTGTCAGAGACAGCTGTGGAGTTATTGAGTATATTTAAAGTGGTGGTTGATAGATTCTTGTTTATTAAGGGTGTCAAATGTTACAGAGTGAAGGCAAAGGAATGGGTTTGAGAGGGATGATAAATTGACATCGAAATGGCAGAGCAGACTCAATGGGCTGAATGGCCTAATTCTGCTCCCATGTCTTATGGCCTAACACAGTTGAATTAGAAGTTGTTATTACATACTGAGGTACAGTGAAAAACTTTGTCTTGCATATCATTCCTATAGATCAATTCATTACAACAGTGCATTGAGCTAGTATGAGGTATAACAAGAGTATGGCATAAAGTGTTACAGTTCCAGATAAGATGCAGTTGCGGGAAGGCAATAAAGAGTTAGGTTGTGAGGTAAAGTGTCCACCTTATCATAGCAGGGAACCATTCAATATAGTCTTATAACAAGATAGAAGCTGTCTTTGAACCTGGTGGTATATGCATTCACACTTTTGTATTTCCTGCCCTATGAAAGGGGGGAGAAGAGAGACTGCCTGAGGTTGGAGGAGACTTTAATTATGTCGGCTGCTTTACCAAGGTTTTGAGAAGTGTTGACAAACTCCATCAAGGGGAGGCCGGTATCCGTGATGTGATATGATGAGACACACAGCTTTCTGTGGTTTCTTGTTGTCATGGGCAGAGCAGTTGCCATACAAGCCATGATATTTGGGTAAGATGCTTTCTATGGTGCATTGGTAAAATTGGTAAGGGTCAAAGGGTACCTGCCAAATTTCTTTAGCTTTCTGAGGAAGTAGTGGTGCTCTTTGGCAAAGGCATCAACATGGTTTGACCAGGACATACAATTGGAGATGTTCACTCCTTGGAACTTGAAGCTCTTAGCCCTATCAATCTCTGCACCATTGATGTAGACAGGAGTATGTACACTCCCCCTTCTTCCTGAGGTCAATGTCTGGCTGTTTTGTTTACTGAGATGAGGGAAAGGTCATGACCCTGTTACTATGTCACTAAGGTCTCTCTGACTCATTGTTACTTGGGATATGGCCTACTGCATTGCTATCATCTGCAAACCTGTAAATGGAGTTGGGGCAGAACCTGGTTATGCAGCTATGTGCAACTAGGGAGTGGAGTAGGGATCTGAGGATCAAGCCTTCTGGAGAACCGGTGTTGAGGAATATCACGACAGAGATGTTGCTGCCGATCCTTCCTGGCCAAAAGACCGTAATCAGTAAGTGAGTTGCTCAGGGTATAAGACATGGTGCGGTGAGTGCAGAATTTGGTATGTGGAAATACTTGAACAGATTGAGTGGTTCTCAGAGTAATGGCCGAGGGAATATTTAAATTGGGTATTCAGATGTGTTCATAATTGCCAGTGAGAAGATTTGTTTCCGGTAGTAGAAAGGTTAAGGATCAAAGAGTAAAGATGTGAGATACTTGCCAAAAAAATGTGTGTGTGTATGTATACATGCACCCACGCGCGCACATACAACATAGAAATGCAGGAAAAAAAGATTGATTTTTAAAAGGATATTGAATAAACAAGTGAACAAATCAAAGAAAAGTATGCTGGCTGGATTATTTGTGTAACTCTTGAGAGAAGCTGTCCATGTGCTGTGGGTTGACTGATCTCCTATCTTATAATACATTATTAATTTACTATAATTACCTCAGTGGTATTGCTGAATTCCAATTTTGTTTTGTCTTTTGGGTTCACTTAAAAGGTCTTTTGTCACTTTGCAAAGAAAAACAGGGTGTTCTGTCTTTCTAGTCTGCACTGATTTCTTCAACCCCATTACTTAAAGCATTATCTGATTGTTTACATCTTTGCTCTTAATGTGCACATATTGGCTGCTGCATTTACTGAGGTTGCAGCATTGACTACACTTCAGTAAGTACTTAATTACCAGTAAAGCGCTTTGGGATTTACTGAGATTATTTAAAATGCAGTATAAATGCAAATGATCCTTCCTGAAACCTAGTACCTTATTTGTATTCACTGTATGGTGGAGATCTCTTTCCTGACAAATACTTAGTAGGGTTACCCCACTTAGCATACACCACCACTTTTAGTTAGATTTTGTACAGAATTAACATTCTGCACAGCACTTGCTGTCTCTTATCTTGGTTACTGAACATTTCTGTACCTAGTTGAACGGTTATTCATTATTTCCACTGCCTGCTGTGGTTTTCTGCAAACCAGTAGATAATTTGAGAGCTAATCATTATCCCAGTGGAACATGTACCTTAAAGTAAAACAAAAGACTTATTTTGGCCAATTCCATGATGTATTTTTAATTACACATTTTGTTAATGACAATCATTTTATTAAATACAGTGCCTATAAAAACTGTTCACCCTCCCCCTTGGAAATTTTAGAACTTTCAATCACAGTGGATTTAATTTTGCTTTTTTTTTGACATTGATCACAGAAAGGATTCTTTTGTGTCAAAGTGGAAACAAATTTCTCCAAGCTGGTCTAAATTTATTATAATTATGAAACACAAAATTATTGCATAATTACACACCCCCTTCAAGTCAGTATTTAGTAAATGCACCTTTGGCAGCAATTACAGCCTTGAGTCTGTGTGGTAGGTCTCTATCAGGTTTGTACATCTGGACACTGCAATTTTTCTTTCACAAAACTGCTCAAGCTCTGTCAGATTGCAAGAGGATTGTTAGTGAACAGCTCTTTTTAAGTCCAGCCACGGAATCTCAATTGGATTGAGGTCTGGACTCTGACTTGACCACTCCAGGACATTAACTTTGTTTTTAAGCCATTCCTGTATAGCCTTGGCTTAGGGTCATTGTCTTTGTGGAAAACAAATCTTCTCCCAAATCACAGTTCTTTTACAGACTGCATTAGGTTTTCCTCTAGGATTTCCCTATATTTTGTTGCATTCATTTTACCCTCTTACAGGGCCTGAAGCAGTCCCACTGCATGATGCAGCCACCACTATGCTTTACAGTACGGATGGCGCGTTTTTGAAGATGTGCGGTGCTTGGTTTACGCCAAACATAGCATTTAGTCTGATGGCCAAGAAGCTCAATTTTGGTTTCATCAGACTATAGAACCACCTTCCAGCTGACTTCAGAGACTCTGGCAAACTCTAGCAGAGATTTCATGTGACTTTTTTTTCCCACCAGTAGCTTTCTCTTTGCCTCTCTCCCATAAACACTGCAACTGGTGAAGCACCCAGGCAACAGTTGTTTGTGCAGTGTCTCCCATCTCTGCCAGAGTTGTCGTAGATTTCCTCATTAGCCCCCTTCTTGCATGGTCACTCAGTTTTTGAGGATGGTCTGCTCTAGGCAGATTTACAGCTGTGCCATACTTTCCATAGCTTGATGGTTGACTTCACTGTACTCCAAGGGATATTCAGTGACTTGGAACTTTCCTTGTATCCGTCTCCCGACTTGGGCTTTCCAATAACCTTTTTAAGGAGTTGCTTGGACTGTTCTTTTGTCTTCGTGGTGTATTTTTGCCAGGATACTGACTCACCAGCAGTAGGTCCTTCCAGATACTGGTGTATTTTTACTACAATCAATTGAAACAGCTTGACTGCACACAGGTGATAACCATTCAACTAATTATAGAACATAGAATATTACAGCACATTACAGGCCCTTCGGCCCACAATGTTGTGCCGACCCTCAAACCTTACCTCCCATATAACCCCCCACCTTAAATTCCTCCATATACCTGTCTATATGCAGGTATGTGACTTTTAAAACCAACTGGCTGCACCAGTGATGATTTGGTGTGTCATATTAAAGGGGGGGGAATGCTTACACAATCAACTATTTTGAGTTCTATATTTGTAATTAATTTAGATCACTTTGTGTCACTTTGACACAGACTCTTTTTCTGTTGATCTGTGTCAAAAAAAAAGCCAAATTAAATCTACCATGATTCAATGTTATAAAACATGAAAACTTCCAAGGAGGGTTGAATATTTTTTTTTATAGGCACTGTAACAATGCATTCACTATTTTATCTTAGCTTCTGATTCTTCCAGTTTATTGTTGATGTGAAACTTCGTCAAATTTCCAAAAAGGGGCTCTGCACTATACTGACAGATATTCTGGATCATTGGATGTCACTCTTAATGAATATCCCAATACATTTTCCAATGTTACATAGTATCATTTTAAACTTTCCAGTAAACCCGCTCAATTGAATTGGAAAGTAGGAATCAGGAGGGCCTGGTGTGTTGAACATCATCTTGTGAACCACATATTAAGCCATTACGATTTCTAATTAGGTTATTGGAGTTGTGTTGATTTTCTTTTGACTGATTCGACCATCTACTCTTAGATTCAAACTGGATTAGTTTATTATTATATACACCGGGATCCAATGAAATTCCTTGTTCACGTTGCTAGCAGACTGACTGTATACATAGTAATAATAAATGCAAATGCCACAATAGATAGAACAATGAGTGCAAAACATCAGAATGGTGCACAGATTGTAGTGCAAGAAGAACTTTTAAAGTAGCAATAACTGAAAGAGTGCTAAGAGTAGGAGAATGTATACACCATGAAGGAAGGTGATGTGAATGGTTCAGAAGTCTGATAGCAGTGAGGAATAATTTGTTCTTGAGTCTAGTGTACCCTGGTATTGCTATTCTTGTCACCCTGCCATTACCAGTCTTAATATTTCTTTTCTCCTCATTGTAAACAAAACCTTTGAGGGTTACCATTGCACAGAAATTTATTGGAATTTTCACAGAAATCCACTGAAGTTCAGATCAGACACCGGGTATCTGCCATAAGAAGATTCCACACCCCCCTCCCCAGAGAGTTTCCATCATCTGCAAAGCACATTCCTCTCTACTTAATTGATTGAATCCAGCTTTAACAAGATTCAATAAACTTGACCCCATCGAGGACAAAGCAGTCGAAACATTCATTGCATCTACCACTCTACGCTATGGCTACATCATATAATTACAACATGTCCTCTGGCAACTCATCAAGACTTCAAATGCAATTCCTAGACCAACTTCATAAGCTGTTGGCAGATGTCAGTGCCACTACCTGAAAACTGCCCTTCACATTTTGATTTGGACTTTGCCCAAGTATTGCCATTCTCTACTGAATGACACCTAAAGGCACCTTCAATGCATGATTCACCACCACCTACTCAAGAACACTAGGGGCAAGTATTGACCCTCCAGTGGTATCCACATCTTGCAACTAAATTTTTAAAGAAAATGTAATTGTCCTGTTCTTATGGACAAAGTTTTCATCTAACTTTTACAAAATTCATGCAGGTTCATGTTGCTTTTAACTTGTGTGAATTATTTAAAGAAAACACCTTTACAGGAAAATGATTTAAATTTCATTGCAGTGCATACAAAATGCTGGAGGAACTCAGCAGGTAAGGCAGCATCTTTGGAGAGGAATAAACACTGGACGTTTTGGTTGAAACCCTTCATCAGGACATTAGGATATTTCATTATGTACAGTATGCCATAATTTTGTAAATGTTCATTTATTTTTCTGTAACATGTTTGAGAAATTTTCTTTTGTAACTGGTTATTTTCTTTATTTATAATCCTTTTTTGAAGTATTTTACTAAAATTCCTTGGCTAAACCTCACCTGCCCTTTCAGTTACCAGTTTACCAGTTAACTAGTACTTACAGCTGCAATGAGAGTATTGAAATACATTGAGACATGGGGAGACAAATGGAAAAAAAGCAATACACTAATATAAAGACATCATAATCTGTCCAGCGATTTGTCTTATAAGGTTGCTTATAGTCTTTAAGCAGAGATTTGTAAAACCCTGTGTTCACATTTCTTGTACAAAGAAAACTGTATATTTAACTGAAGCTTTCTTGCAATTGAAAGGAATCCTAAAGGCACATTTCAGGAAACCAATTTGTTGAAAGTATTCTTTGACAAAATAATAATTGATCTATGGAGTTTTCTAAGTTGGCAAATTCTTGTGTGATTTGCTAACTGCTAGACTAAGGAAATGATTTGGCAATGTTAAATCTCATGCCTTCTTCCGTCTGTTTTTTCTTTTTGTCTCAAAACCATTGCATTATCCTAGACTAATCTGCTTTGATCTGGCAGCCAATTATGCCCATAACTGGGCTATTGTTGAGTATTGTCAAACTCCTCAGCAGTATTCTGGCCACTGCGTACCTGCACGTCACAAGTTCATTCCTTTTGGAGCCTAAAAACATAAAATAAATGCTTGCCAGAATAATTAATGCCTTTTAATATTGTTATATTAAATATTGTTATAATAAGTCATGTTTAGTCTTTATTATTTAACTTCTAATATTAGCTACTTTCCAATAGATTGCATTATTTGAATGTAAGCGACTTATAGCATGAAAGTATTGACAGCTATTGAGCCTGAGATGGGAGCTACCGGCTGTTAATAAATACACTTTTGTACAGTTGTCCACTTGCACTAGCTGAGTCCCTGGACAATGCTGATTTTCTGCTTGCACAACCCCGAGAGTGTGTTGTACGTTACACCAGATAGGTCCAGGGCACAAGTGAGCAGTGATCTTGGGTTAATGGATGACCTAACTCAATATTTCTACCTTTTTAAAAAAAAATTCATTTTGATGATCATCTGGAAGTTACTTGGGATAGGAGATGCCAAAGGGAATTTTGAAAGAGAGCTACTATCCCATGAATGTCACATTGGTACATTGAATTCATAGACCTCATGCTGTACATTTAGAAACCTCCATTAATGTTCAAAATCCACTCTCTGGTTATGATGTTGATACGCACTAGAATTTTTTTTTTGAATTCTGGAGGAAATTGCGTACCATGTTTGCAAGTGTGCCGTTAAAACAATTTCCTGGGATATTAGGAATACATGCATCCCTGGCCTTAAGGTGGCACTGGAGTGTGGTGACTTGCAATCTCCCAGATCTACTCACTACTTCTATTATAATTGTTCTACTCTTTTAATTATTTTCCTTTTATTACTTAAATGTGCTGTTATGAAATCCTCTGTATGGAAAGCAGAGGTTTTCATTGTACCTCCGTGCAGGTGTCCCCTGCTTTACGAAAGTTTGCTTTACGCCACTTCGCTTTTACAGAAGACCTACATTATTACCTGTTTTTGCTAACCGAAAGAAATCCAAAGGGGGTTTTTACTTTTATGAAAAAAGGTGCCTGCTTTAAACTTGAGTTTACCCTGAGAAAGACTACCATGACCGTGAAGCCTTGCGCGGGCAGGTGTGTGCGCATGCGTGTACGTGCCAATTTTTGTTTTCTACAAATTGGTTTTTGGCTAATTCTTACCGATTCTGGTAAGTGAAACTACACTGCACATACATTATTTCTACTTTATATAAGCTATGTATTTATCATATCATTCCTGTTTTACTATATGTTAGTGTTATTTCAAGTTTGATGTGCTATTTGGTATGATTTGGTAGGTTATTTTTTGGGTCTGGGAAAGCTCAAAAATTTTTTTCATACAAATTAAGGGTAATTGCTTCTTCACTTTACGCCATTTCGGCTTACGAAAGGTTTCATAGGAACACTACTTTCAGATAGTGGGGGAAACCTGTACATGTGATGATAATAAACCAATTTACCTCTTGTACTGTATGTGTTGTGATTCAAATCTGACTTGTATCAAAAAATCTACAGTTCTACTTTATTCTTATTGTTTAACTGTGTTCAATATACTATTTTTTTGAAATGAGCATTTTCCTACAACAGCAGGTCCCATGCCAGGTTCTTAATTGCATTCGATGTTATTTGTACTGACTCTCAACAATTTTTTAAACTTGTGTGCATTGAACACTATGTAGTTTTTATCTTTTCTAGGTAAATGGAGTTTTAGTAGTTTGAATAACATGCAGTTCGATTTTTATGTTACACAACACTCCGAATATTCTACCTACTTAAGACCATGATTCAGATAATGGAATTTAAAGATGTAATCAAGTGTAGATTGATTAAACTAATTTTAAAAACTAATTTTAGTTTTGTTATATTTAAATACAGGATGTATGCACTGGCTCTAGTCCTTCTGTTGAGAAAGTTGATCATAATGATCATAGATTTGTTTTATCTCCTCATCAAAACTGATATTTAGAATGTCCTCTGTATCTTTGGATTTCATGCTTTCCTTCCAGTTCAATGCAGTTAAGGAAGAAAGGAGACATTGTTATTCTCTATACATGCCATGAGTTAGGTTTGATATTAAACCTCTACATCACAACAGATGGCTCAAGAATATATCTGTAGACTGGGGTTCAGTATCAAAATAACACTTTACTGCGGCCGGGTCATGTTTTCGAAATTATGAGTTGGGGAATTTGAGAGGATAGTCTTGCAGCATTTAAATTCATCTCTTCAATTTTTCCACAGTACTCGAACAGCATGAGAGCCAAATACCTCGCCACAAACAGGCCTGAAACCAACAGCGTCCACTAAGACCACAGAAAGAGGAAAAACTGGAACTTTGTCAAATGCCATTAATACAGTTTTGCTATCTTGAGAGTAGCACTATTCTATCAGTTGTACATTTGTACTGTAAAAGGTAGATTGATTACAAGGAATGAACAAACTCTGCCAATGTACTGTAGATTGTTTTATGAATGCTTAGGGGATGTGTATTAAATCTGCAGACCCTGCACAACCTTATCTGTACCAATATCAGTTTACATTATTCCAGTTCACTTCAGTTTAAGGTTCTCTCATTTCTAGATTGCAACAGACATGCCAAGATGTGTGGGTGTGCCAGTATGCAATCATCTGAGCAAAATCACAATTGGTTTGTGCCTGTTGTAACAATTGTAAAGTGCACCAGTCATTGTAGATCAAATATACAGTAGTTCAGATCAATGCAAAATTTATATTTTCTGGAAAAGTTCACAGATGAAATGCCAAAATAACAAACTACATTTTTGCTATTTTTTTCAGAAGATTTAAAAGTATCACAGAAACCCCCAAAGTGACAGTGATAGAAACATAGAAAAATGTTATTGATTATCAACAAGTTGAAATTGAAGCCTGTGGTCTTTTAAATTTACTATGGTTGTAATATAACTTTAACCACTCAAAAGTTCACCATATGCATTGGTGTTCTTTCTGTAATAAGGGTATGTATTGCCACAGACATTTTGTGTAAATATTGGGGTAAATGCACTAAAATTGCTCTGAAAGTTTGCCAATTTAGGTAGCTAATCAATGATCAATGTGGTTAATCTGATTCTAGTTATCACTGATATTACATGTTGTCGTCTTCTTTAGGGTTTGCTTACAAAGCTCAAAAACCTCATCTGTAAATGTCCTGTCTTGACAGATGCATGTTTTAATATTGATTGGCAAATGTTTTACTTTGTTGCACATGACATTTTAGCCTTTTCTTAATGTATGTTGCAGTACTGCACAGTTACTGTGGTTTTGCTATGATTTTTGTTTTAACTTTATTTAACATGTAATTTCTTGTTTTGAAATTAGACTTGCATTTTTTTTTGCGTGTGTTTTACCCTGCATGGGCAATTTTATACATTTAGTTTAGAATTTAGAAAGTTTAATTAGCTCAAGGTTGTACATTACTGGAAACTTACAAATGCATCTTATCACTTGAGGATAAACTACATTCTTGCAGGTTATAAAATAATCCTGGAAGATGCATTTTGTGGAATATTACAAGTCTTAAAATAATATATCAATGATGGAGTGATTTACCCATGGTTTCTGTTGAATAAATTGAAACATTGTAAAATTTCTTATTAATTATTGCTGTCTGAGTAAAAAGTAGACAAAAGCTTAAGTTGTGACAATCCACCCACTGTGTGTGTCTGCTCATGTTTTAGCAATGGTGCTGTTTAATAATTAAATCAGTTGCATATAGAGCACACTAATTCAGTTTTGTTGTTTGACTTCAGGAAGAAACATTCCTCCTTTTGAGTTTGAGGGACTTTATTTGGTGTTAAAAGGAAGTCTGAAATTAAAGTACTTAAATTTTACACTGCAGTCTCTAATCTCTGGGAGACTTTTTAAAACAATATTTTTGTTAACTTTCTACTTTACAATATTTGGCAGCTGAGCAAAAGCTATTTAAACGTAACTGAAACATTCCAAAAGTCCAATCTTTCATTCAAGTCTATTCTTTCACTCAAGTCCATGTTCTTGTGAAAGATATGCGTGTGAATTAATTCTAATGCTACCCTGTCACTTATCCTGTTCTGTTCAAACATTTTTATTTCCAGCATCTTTGATACCTGGCATTAGTCTTGGAAACAATAATGGCATTGGTACTTTCCAAGAGTCATGTAAATTATGCTCTGATTTACCAAATTAGGAATAATTTGTTCCATATGTGCTGTTAGTCACATGTCCTGAGTATTTAGGGAAAATATTAAACTGTTTAATGGCTTCATGTCTAAGTCTGTTACTGTTATTTTTGCAGTCACTTAGTGCTGAGCACAGTGGAAAAATTTCTATGGCAGTTTGTATATTTTATAAATGTGGAACTCTAAAATGAGAAAACCTGAAATTGAAACTTCTAAACAGAAATCCCCACTTAGTGAAGTCCACTTTCATGTTACTGTGATTGTATTACAGTCCAGTCAACTTCAATCCTTCGGTCAGTTGTAATTACCTTAACATGCCTACATGTTCCAAATGGGTAGCCACAAGTTAACAGTCTGATTCAGCTTTTGGAGAGCGGAATGATTGAGTATGTATTTTACCATATATACCCCACATGTCCTTCAAATTATGCTAGAACCTGAGCCACAATCTGTCAGCAGCTAGGCACAAGATCTTCTCTATAGAAGCAAACATCACTTTACTCTGTCAGAAAATGGCTTGAATTATATTAACTGTATCTGTATTTTGCTTTGAAGTTAGATGCTTGAGTTAATCAGTATGGACTACCTGTTTGGCTGACAGTTTTTTTTTATATAAAGTTAGAGATCTTAAGAAAATCCATCCAATTAGCAACAAGCAAGGATTGTCACTAAGCCTAACTAATTTTCTGCAAGATATTCAAAAGGACTATGGTGTGTTCAGCTGCATAAATGAGCTCCCTTGCTCTCACTCTTGCTTGCTCGCTTGCTATCTCTCGCTTTCTCACTTGCTCTTTAGAAGCACAATCTCATCTTAATTTTGTAACGTGGGTTTCCACAGTTAGTTTTTACACCTCGGAAAGCACACATCAACCATGCAACCTTGAATATGTGAATGCAGGGAACACTTGGGTGTAAAACTGACCATCAATCAGGAAGGATCCCGTGATGATATGATATTTACTGTGAATTTACTAAGCACTGCAGGTTTGTGTCTATATTGGCATTCTCTTCATGTAGTACTTAAAGTATTTTCTTGCTAGCATGTGGACTTGCACTGAATTTTCAGCGTGTGTTTTTGTCAAAGAATTATTAGAAATGAGTATCTATCTAACTTTATGACCAGTGAAAATTAGTGAAGATAAGAGTTCATAAAATCTGCAGTAGGCTAATGTGTAGATTTATTTTTTCATCAACTAACTGTTCCTTATACTTATTAACACTATTGCCAGAAAGCCTGAAGATTAAAATTGTAACAAAAGTTCTCAATTTTGACCCTTGGATTTGGTTCTGAAACTGCAATAATGTGATTTTGTCGAGTGACATGTTCTTGCAAAACTAATAGTCAATGCAAACTGATTCTAATGCTAAAATCATGGAGTGTGATATCTGCCAATACGGCAACTAGAAGGAATGAAATCTTGTTTTTTTTTAACTAGAACTATTCGGTTAAAAATTCTTCCATCCCCTATTTGCACGATAATAATCCCAAAAGCTTTGTTCTAAAACAGCCTCGTTTCATACTGATATTTTTCCAATGCTTCCTGCCTTTCTCTATAGCAGCAAAACTCTACTTAACACTGAACACTTTAGAAGTGTTTAACATAAGGTTATTGATCTTCAGTTTTGTTTGAAAGGTTAAATGCAGTCAAAATTGAAAATTAGTTTTAAATGTCATTGAAAATGCATCTGAAAATTTTATCGAGAATGCTGGCAGGTGAAAATTTGAAGTGTAAAAGCAAATTGAGTCCTGTGAAAACTATTTAGTTACATTGTGAACCAGAGTTACTCTGTTGTATTAGTGAGACAATCCTTGAGTGTTTTCATGGAAATTTTACCATTTGTAGAAAATATATCCACAAATGAATAACTTGCACGATCAGCGGGCATTAACTGGTAAAATGTAATTTGCCTTGTAATGCCCTTTTTTAACCATTTCAAACAATTGTGTACCATACTGCTTCAATTTTTACTTACATAATAACATGTAACAAAACTGGTAATTGTAGTATATAGTAATAGTGTAGTTTTGTGAAGCCTGTTTTTAAAACAGCATTTTCTATTAAAAGAGGGGAATGATCCTGTGTACTATTGTTCATTATTATTTTTGCTAAAATTGCTGTAGCTCTTAATAGATTTATAACATTTTAAAACTTCTTTTTCCAATGAGTAAAATGTTGCAAATGTCAAACCTGTGGTTTTCATGAGCTTGAACTAAATGTTTTCAAAATGAAACTAATAAAGTTTGTTGGCTTGCCAACTATATTTCTTGCTTATTTCTATTGCCAATGGAGGAAGACTTTCCAAAGACCCATCTGATGCACACTGGCACTCCTCATGGACAATGTGTTAAGATGTACTTCTAACGGAAGGGATGAACATGGGTTTACTTCTCATGTTTACTGCATTCTACAAGCGATTACCACCACACAAAAGTAGATGCAGAATAAAAAGTTCCACACATTGCAAGCCGTCACACACAACCTTTATCACAGGTGGACTCTGGGTTTAAAATCTTGCTGCTCATTATCTGACAGGAAAGTGAGATTTCCTTTCGCCCGCAGATTACTGCAGTTCAGGAAGGCACCCAGCCCCAACCAGTTTAGCTGATCAATGCTGGACTTTGCAGGCATCATTCATGTCTAGCTTTCTGTCAGCTTTTCCAAAGTAATGTGCGGCAGGATTATAATGAATTTAACCAAATCGATGCCTGTGTGCAAACAGGTAGAAAATTTTCAATTAGCCACAAGTATACAATAAGGAAAAATTACTTGTGCAACACATTACCTTTCATTTTATATATCCTATATATTTGACATTCACCAAATTAGCAAAAGCAATCCAGTCTGAAGCCAGTTAACACAATAATGGTGCAGATTATTTTTCTTTATATTTTAAATCAAAAGCTTGATTTTAGTCTAACCCATTTGAGAAAGCTCTTTCTGTGTAGCCACCGAATACCATCATTCTCACTCTTGATCAGGGATTCCCAACCTGGTGTCCACAAACCCCTTAGTTAATGGTGGGAGCCCTCTGCTCTAGATCATAGATGACTGGAAGACAGTAAACAGTCCTTTTCAAGAAAGGCAGCTGGGTAACTATAGACCTGCAAGCCGAACAACAATGGTAGAGATGATTTTTGG
The DNA here is from genome assembly GCF_048418815.1 of Hemitrygon akajei. NCBI lineage: Eukaryota > Metazoa > Chordata > Chondrichthyes > Myliobatiformes > Dasyatidae > Hemitrygon > Hemitrygon akajei. The sequence continues at coordinate 44,681,877 of NC_133134.1, forward strand.
GGGGGGGGGGGAGAAACAAAAATTCTGAGGTGTTAATGATCACTTGGAAAGGCAAGTTCTATTCAGAAATGACCAATGTATGGCAGATTCTGACTATTTTATCAATTTCATTGAAGAGGCGACACTGTTTTGATGCTGGTAGAGCAGTACATGTGATTTATATGGATTTTAGTAAAGCCTTTGACAAATTCTTGCATGGGAGACTGGTTCATGGTTCAAAAGGTCTGGGTCTTTGGGATACAAAGTAATTTGTCAACTGGATCTAAATATGCTTAGCCATAGTAGATAGCAAATGATGGTAAAAGATTATTTTTGTGATTGATTACCTGTGACTATTGGTAGCCACAGGGATCAGTGTTGGGGCCCTAGCTGCTTGTAATATGTATAAAAGATTTGAATGTGGATGTGGGAGGCAAGATCAGTAAACTTGTAGGTTCTCCAAGAAATGATAGAGTTGTTGATAGCGTGAAAGGTAGCCTACAGAGACACAGCAAAGTATTTGTGAAATGGGCTGAAAAATGGCAGGTGGAGGTTAATCCATACAAATGAGAGGTGATGTACTTTTGGAAGCACTAATAAGGCTAGGACATAGATCATGAATAATAGGGTCCTGGGTGTCACTGAGGGACCTTGGAGAGCAAGTACATAGATTTTTGAATGTGGAAACGGTGGGAAGGCATAAGGGATACCAGCTTTTGTTCATTGGGGCATTGAATGCTGACGTAGGGAGGTTCTGCCCCAACTTTATAAAAGCTCAGGTAGCCTTCAGCTGGAGAAATTCATGCTGTTCTAATCATCAGGATTTAGGAGTGACGTGATTGCACTAGAGAATCAGAATATTGCCTGTGATTGAGCAATTCAGTTTCAAGGGGAAATGGTAGAAGTTAAGTCAGTTCTGCCTGATATGGAGGAGGTAAGTGTGTATGTAATTGTGGTATATAACATTGAGAGGGGATAGATAGAATAGATATCAGGAAACATTTTGCCCATATTAGAGGCAGATGAAAGTAGAGGACATAGATTTTGGGTAAGGTGAAAGATATTCGAGGGGTCCTTCTTCCAAAGAGTAGCAAGTCCCTGAAATGTATTGCCTGAGAGAGTGGTTGAAACTGGGTTACTGAAAGCACTTTTCGGGAAAAAAAGGTCCAGATGAGCACTTGAATTACTTAGGCATAGGAGGCAATGCACCATTTGCTGGGTGTTGAGGTTAATATGGAAGAGTATAATCTGGTTTGTGTGGATGATTGGGATGAACGACCTGGTGCTGTATAAAGGATTCTATGGTTCTGGCCAGACTTCCAGTCAGAGCTGCAATGTGACACTTTAGTGCTTCACCTCTTTACTATCGCCTTCCTGAGATACAGTGCAGTAGGCTCATCATGAATGGGTTGTCCTCCTTTGCCTGCAGACTTGGCTTCAATATAGCATCAAGCCTATCCTTAATCCTTTCTCATCCCTGCTGTTGCTATCTCTTGGGACCAATATCTTGTATCCTAAAGCCTTCTCCTTTGACTTTTCAACTTTCTATTTCCCTTTAATTCCTTTCCATAATTCCTCTCCCCTTGTTTATGTGCCACTTCCCCTTGTAAAATTCTTTGATCCCTTTAATTGATCTAAAAGTACTGTGTAGACTTGATGTATGAAGGTAAAATTCTGAGGGGATTATTGTGGATGTCATTATTTGAATCACCTGCTGCTTTCTTCAGAAGAAGAAACTAGTAGACATCTCAGTCAAAAGCATCTGATATGGGTACGGTAGCAAAACTGCCTTCAAGAAAATGTTGCAGTCAATGTGGTGAAGGTACAGTCAAGGTGGTAAGTTTCAGGATTTGTAGCCTGGTGAGGACAGAAGGTATGCCCAGGATATAGTGGGCTGGGTATATGGTGTTAATACCCCTGAATCTGAAATAGAGATAGTTAGATAGATACTTTATCGATCCCAAAGGAAATTACAGTGTCACTGTAGCATTACAAGTGCACAGATAGACAAATATTAGAATGAAGAAAGAATAAAAAATAAATTACCCCAAACAGTCTAACAGAAAGGGGTCATAGAACCCATAGAACATTACAGCACAGAAACAGGCCTTTTGGCCCTTCTTGGCTGTGCCGAACCATTTTTCTGCCTAGTTCCACTGACCCGCACCTGGACCATATCCCTCCATATACCTCTCATCCATGTACCTGTCCAAGTTTTTCTTAAATGTTAAAAGTAAGCCCGCATTTACCGCTTCATCTGGCAGCTCATTCCACACTCCCACCATTCTCTGTGTGAAGAAGCCCCCCCCCAAAGATCCCTTTAAACTTTTCCCTCTTCACCCTTAACCCATGACCTCTGGTTTTTTTTTCGCCTGGCCTCAGTGGAAAAAGCTTGCTCGCATTCACTCTGTCTATACCCATCATAATTTTATATACCTCTATCAAATCTCCCCTCATTCTTCTAGCGCTCCAGGGAATAAAGTCCTAACCTATTCAACCTTTCTCTGTAACTCAGTTTCTCAAGTTCCAGCAACATCCTCGTAAACCTTCTCTGCACTCTTTCAACCTTATTAATATCCTTCCTGTAGTTAGGTGACCAAAACTGCACACAATGCTCCAAATTCGGCCTCACCAATGCCTTATGCAACCTCACCATAACATTCCAACTCTTATACTCAATACTTTGATTTATAAAGGCCAATGTGCCAAAAGCTCTCTTTACGACCCTATCTACCTGTGACACCACTTTTAGGGAATTTTGTATCTGTATTCCCAGATCCCTCTGTTCTACTGCACTCCTCAGTGCCTTACCATTTACCTTGTATGTTCTACCTTGGTTTGTCCTTCCAAAGTGCAATACCTCACACTTGTATGTATTAAACTCCATCTGCCATTTTTCAGCCCATTTTCCCAGCTGGTCCAAATCCCTCTGCAAGCTTTGAAAACCTTCCTCACTGTCCACTATACCTCCAATATTTGTATCATCAGCAAATTTGCTGATCCAATTTGCCACATTATCATCTAGATCATTGATATAGACAAATAACAATGGACCCAGCACTGATCCCTGTGGCACACCACTAGTCACAGGCCTCCACTCAGAGAAGCAATCCCTGACTACCAGTCTCTGACTTCTCCCATTAGCCAATGGCTAATCCAATTTACTACCTTACCATGTATACCTAGCGGCTGAATCTTCCTAACTAGCCTCCCTTGTGGGACCTTGTCAAAGGCCTTACTGAAGTTCATGTAGGCAATGTCCACTGCCTTCCCATCATCCACTTTCCTTGTAACTTCCTCGAAAAACTCTAATAGATTTGTTAAACATGACCTACCACTCACAAAGCTGTGTTGACTCTCCCTAATAAGTCCCTGTATATCCAAATACTTGTAGATCCCATCTCTTAGTATTCCTTCCAATAATTTACCTACTACCGACGTCAAATTTACCAGCCTATAATTTCCCAGATTACTATTAGAGCCTTTTTTAAACAACGGAACAACATGAGCTATCCTCCAATCCTCCTGCACCTCACCTGTTGATACCGGCATTGTAAATATATCTGCCAGGGCCCCTGCAATTTCAACATTAGTCTCCTTCAAGATCCGAGGGAATACCCTGTCAGGTCTTGGGGATTTATCTACTCTGATTTGCCTCAAGACAGCAAGCACCTCCTCCTCTTCAATCTGTATAGATTCCATGACCTCACTACTTGTTTGCCTTATTTCCGTTGACTCCATGCCAGTTTCCTTAGTAAATACAGATGCAAAAAACCCATTTAAGATCTCCCCCATCTATTTTGGTTCCATACATAGCCGACCACTGTGATCTTCAAGAGGACCAATTTTATTCCTTACTATCCTTTTGCTCTTAATATACCCATAGATGTTCTTTGGATTATCCTTCACCTTGTCTGCCAAAGCAACCTCATGTCTTCTTTTAGCCCTCCTGATTTCTTTCTTAAGTATTTTTTTGCACTTTTTATACTCCTCAAGCACCTTATTTGCTCCCTGTTTCCTATACATGTCTGTTTTTCCTTTATCAGAGTTACAATATCTCTCGAAAATCAAGGTTCCTTATTCTTATTCACTTTGCCTTTAATCCTGACAGGAACATACAAACTCTGCACTCTCAAAATTTCTCTTTTGAAGGCCTCCCATTTACCAGTCACATCCTTGCCAGAGAACAACCTGTGCCAATCCACGCTTTTTAGATCTTTTCTCATTTCTTCAAATTTGGCCTTTTTCCAGTTTAGTAGCTCAACCTGAGGAACGGATCTATCTTTATCCATGATCAAGTTGAAACTAATGGTGTTATGATCACTGGAACCAAAGTGTTCCCCTACACACACTTCTGTCACCTGTCCTAACTCATTTCCTAATAGATCTAATATTGCATCCTCTCTATTTGGTACCTCTATATATTGATTTAGAAAACTTTCCTGAACACATTTTACAAACTCTAACCCGTCTAGACCTTTAACAGTATGGGCGTCCCAATCAATATGTGGAAAATTAAAATCCCCTACTATCACAACTTTATGTTTCCTGCAGTTGTCTGCTATCTCTCTGCAGATTTGCTCCTCCAATTCTCGCTGACTATTGGGTGGTCTATAATACAACCCCATTTATGTGTTCATACCTTTCCTGTTTCTCAGCCCCACCCATATGGCCTCAGTAGACAAGCCCTCTAATCTGTCCTGTCTGAGCACTGCTGTAATGTTTTCCCTGACTAGCAATGCCACACCACCACCCTTCATCCCTCTGCCTCTATCACGTCTGAAACATCGGAACCCTGGAACATTAAGCTGCCAGTCCAGCCCCTCCTGTAGCCAAGTTTCACTTATGGCTACAATGTCATAATTCCACCTGTCAATGCACACCCTCAGCTTGTCAGCCTTCCCCACAATACTCCTCGCATTGAAATAGACACACCTCAGAAGATTATTACCACCACACACAACCCTTCTATTTGTGACTTTGCATGAACCTTTAACATCATTTATTTTCACCCCCACTCCACTATCTGCTCTGGCACTCTGGTTCCCATCCCCCTGCAAATCTAGTTTAAACCCCACCCCCCATAGCACTAACAAAAACCCATCTCTCTTGTACAGGTCCCACCTGCCCCAGAAGAGGTCCCAATAATCCTGAAATCTGAAACCCTGCCCCCTACACCAGTTCCACAACCACGTGTTCATCCTCCAGAGCATCCTATTCTTACCCTCACTGGCACGTGGGTCATCACTTATTATAGAGCCTATTGTCCGAGGGTGAGAATTACCTCTTAGAGCACTCTTTGGAGCAGCACAGTTGTCTTATTCTATTACTAAAACTGCTCCTCTGTTCAGCCAAGGTAGCATGCAGAGGGTGAGAACTGTTGTCCAGAATTGTCAGGATTTTCCTTAGGGTCCTTTGTTCTACCACAGCCTCCAGTGTGTCCAATTTGACTCCAATAACAGAGCCAGCCTTTCTAATCAGTTTATTGAGCCTTTTGGCATCAGCTGTGTTGATGTGATTGCCCCAGCTCACCACCACATAGAAGATTGTACTGGCGACAATAGACTGGTAGAACATGTGAAGGAGAGGCCTGCATACTCCAAAGGACCTCAGTCTCCTCAGGAAGTAGAGGTGCCTCTGGCCCTCCTTGTACACAGCCTCTGTGTTGGTGCTCCAATCAAGTCTCTCATCCAGGTACTTGAATGTTCTCACCATCAATAGTAGCCTAGTCTTCCTAAAAGTCCATCACCATCTCCTTTGTCTTATAGATGTTGAGCAGCAGATGATTCAGCTTGCACCATTTGACAAAGTCCTCCACCAGGGCCCTGTGTTCATCCTCCTGTCCTCCCTCAGCTATTGCTGAGTCATCAGACACTCTGCAGTGTTGTAAATGAAGTTTGAGGTATACGGGGTAAACAGGAAGAGAGCCAATGTAGTCCCCTGTGAGGCCCAGTGCTGCTTACGGCCATGACAGACGCACAGCTCTGAAGCCACACAAACTGTGGTCTGCCTGTCAGCTATTCCATTATGGTAATGTCTTGCTGCAGTCATGTCTGGAATGGTTCTTGATCTGAGAAGATGTGAATGGAACTGATGGATGTAAAATTACCAGTTCTGGCCTCTCAAAGGATAGCATCAATACAGCACCTGGATGGTCAGAATATACTAAAGAAATTAGCAGCAAACAAAATATTTCTGAAGTGTATTCAGTTTTCTAATGTGAGTTTGTTTGAATGATCAATTTGGTCCGGATGCCACTGATACCTTTCCTAGTGGTCTTCAAAGGGACTTGAACCAAGAACTTTTTACCTGCGATGAGAATGTTATCAACTCTGCCATAGATGCTATCAATAAAGAACACGATGCTAATGAAGCAGCTGCCTGATTTAGCATTGTCTTGGAGCTAACACGATGATCTCTATCACCAACAATCACCTTTCTGTGTATAAGTTATGATTCACATCAACATCCAACACCATGTAAGCCTACAGGCGTCACTTCAATATCATCTCAGCCATTCATATTCCACCATTCAACAAGGTTATGGCCCCTTTGATCTTGATCTTAAATCCAGTTTCCTGCCTCCCCCCCCCCCACCTCCCATAGCCCTTGGTTAATATGGGAACACAATCCTGGTGGAACATAATGTATGCATCTGTAAACAAGCAATTAGTAAATACCACTTGATAACACTGATGGTCCTTGCATTATTACTATGAGAGTTGTAAAATGGCAAAGAGCTTCAATTAGTCATAGAGCACTACAGAAAAGAAACAGGCCTTTCTGCCCATCTAGTCCTTGCTGAACTTATTTTGCCTAATTCCATTGACCTGCACCTGAACTATAGCCTCCCATCCAAGTATGTATCCAAACTTACTTATTTTTATTTAGAGATGTGTGCAGAATAGGCCCTTCTGGCCCTTCGAGCTGTGCCATCCAGTACCCCTCCCCCACCGAGAGCTCTTCATTTAACACTAACCTAATCACGGGACAATTTACAATCACCGATTAACTACCCAGTGTGCCTTTGGTCTGTGAGAGGAAACCCACGCATTCCATGGAAAGGATGTACAGAGACTCCTTACAGTGGACACTGGGTTTAAACTCTGAATTCCGACGCCCCGAGCTGTATAACGACACGCTACCCACTACGCTACCATGTCTCCTCTTAAATGCTGCAATCAAACCCAAATCCACCCCTTCCGCTGGCAGCTTGTTCCTGTTATGATCGCAGCCCCCTCCTTCTTGAGAATCGCAAGATCGCTATTAATTCGGGTCTTGGACCCAGGAAATGAGAGAGAATCCTCAAGGTTTTGGAATGTGTCCTGGCCCCTCAGCAAGACAAAGCCACGGATAATGGCCATTGTCTCTTGGAGACACCTTTGTGGATTGGGGGGGCTGGGCTACATGCAAGCCCTCAGGGCAACGTGGGCTGGGTGACAGGGAGAGATTGCATCATCCACCAACCTGATTGACATCTGAAACCCTGCCAGTCCAGATAAAAGAGGGGCTGTAGAGACGGCCCCTCAGACGCACCAGAAGAGACGCTAGCGATCCCGTAATAGCGGGCAGCCATTTGAAGAAAGCCACGTGCGTTCGGTTCCCGCTGCCTGGGAGCCAGTGGCTGATATCACAGAAATGATTTTCTTGAACTAACAACGGGGAACCAACTCCCCCGACTCAACAGATTGACCTCATCAACAGACCCGGACAAGTTTCTTTTCTCACAAATCTCTCTCTCTCTCCAACAAATGAAAACCCAGCGGTCCCCCAAAAGCCAGAAGCCTGCAGGAACTGAGTTACTCATATTTCCAATGGACAATATATTACCCCTAGACAAACGATAGAGCTATTTCTTATTGATGATTATTACTATACCCGCGCTTTAGATTGAGTATTGACGACGTATATTATCTGAATGTTTGTATTAACCTTATTTTTGTGCCCCTTTATAAATAAAGACTTTTAAAAATAGTACCATCAGACTTCAATGGACCTCTCTATCTTTGCTGGTAAGTGACCCAGTTACGGGGTACGTAACATTCCACACTCACAGTAAAGAAGTACCGCCTCAGGTTCCCCTTAAATGTTTCACCTTTTACCCTCAACCTATGATATCTAATCAGGGAGAGTTTGCTGTTTTCTATGGATCAGACATATCCGACTAGGCTGGCTGGTGGCGTAGTGGCATCAGCGCCGGACTTCGGAGCGAAGGCTATGAGTTCGAATCCAGCCGGCTCCCCTGCACGCTTTCCATCTGTGCTGGGTTGAGCGTCGAGCTAGCAACTCGGCCTCATAGAAACAAGAAATCCTGTTAAAGAAACGCCGTCACAATGAAGGGTCCAGCTGAAGGGTCTTGACCTGAAACGTCGACTGTACTCTTTTCCATAGATGCTGCCTGGCCTGCTGAGTTCCTCCAGCATTTTATGTGGATGCATTCATGTGCGGAATAACCTGAAGAATGGTTTCCATGGTGATGATCTCAGGTGGTGTCCAAAGATCACCTCTAATTAAAGATGGTTGTAAATGATCCAACCTTATCTTTTGCATTATTATTGAAGAAGGAATGTTGATTACGCCTCATGTTTATAAATGCAGAAAGCTGAGTCATCAGTTTAAATGGCCCACTAATGATTATATCTGGCAGAACTACAGACTTGGATCTGACCAGTTAGTGGTGAGTTTCTTTAACACTGTCTTTAGGATATTATTTCTGTTGTTTAATGTCTTACGTTGTAAATTCACCAGTCAACACCTGGTGCTGTTGCAGGCATGTTACCTCAGTGAACTAATGTTGCTCCCCTGGTTTGATGAAAATGGTGAAGAAAGACGTGTGATGAACCACATGGTTACTGATTGTGATGACCTTCAGTTCTGCTACAGTTTATGGTTCACAACACATCATGGTTCCTTAAACTTTGTGAGTTACTAGTTCTGGTCTCAATCAAGTTTTTGGAAACTCAGCATCGATGTGTTCCTGGAGGCTTTATTTGCAGGATTTCTCCCTGTTCTGCAGCGTGAAGATGGGTCTTTTATCATCACACAGCCAGACAGATGTTATTCCTGTTGATACCAGTGTGATTCAGCATTCTGCCTGCAATTTTAAACATTGTAATTTTATTTAGCTAAAGGTTTAATGGTCTAACTATGTTCACTAGCTTAGCAGTACTGAAATGGACAGAACACCTGTGACAGAACAGCAAGGACTAAATGCTCTCGATCTAATACAATTTAGTCAGTAGTGGTGCTACCAATTTGTTGTTGGGGTGGACGTTAAAAGTTCCATACAGTGTATACTGTACCCTGAGCAGGTCAGGCAGCATCTACAGAGGGGAATAGACAATGGACATTTCAGACTGAGATCTTCTTATGTTGACCTTTTCACCCTTCCACAGATGTTGGTCGACCTGCTGGGCTCCTTCAGCTTTTTGTGTGTGATGCACAAGATTTCCAGCATCTGCAGAAACTCTTATGTCTATACTGCACCCTGATATGTTCACACAAAATAAATTGTTATATTACAGTGAGCCAAATCTGGGATGCAAATAAATTGATCTACTTCTATACCTGTGCTCCAGTTTCACATGTTTTTGGCAAGATTTGATTTCTTTGGGATTCAGCAGTTTTGAGTGTGTTCTGTGGTCCATTTCTCCAAACTAACACCAGAGGGCAGCAGACACAATAAATCTTGCAATCGAACTTTTAGTTTTCCATATACTGTATTATGGTTGTCTATCTGTCCCGCAAAAATCAACTTACCACGGCTGCAGTCCACCAAGAAAAGCCAATTAATGTTCACAAATACCTCTCAGCAAAAGCTTTGGATGCTTGTTTTAATCAATCAAGTTTGAAAAGAACAAATGTTTATTTAGTGTCTTTCATGACCCGAGGACCATCCATTTCATGCACAATGAAAGAGCCTTCAGCACAATATATTATCACATACAAAGAGAGACAAAATTTAACAAGACAACAAAGGAGACATTAGAATAGACATCAAAAGGCTTGGATAATATGAAATGGCCTGCTGAGGGAGCACGTGATTGAGAAGACTGGAGACAGAATTCAACACGCACAGAGACAATAGTAGGGCAGGATGGAGGATGGAAATAGACAAGTGGCCAGAACTTGAGGATCACAGGTAGCTAGGGTCATTACAGAGAAAGGGAAAGATGACAGCTTGGAATAATTTACAATTTAAGGTGCTGATATATAAGGAGTCAGTGACACTGAGGGACTGAAAATGAATGTGATATCACAAGTGACTGCAATATAATGTCCAATTGCCCTTGTGAGTTTAAGCTTGAATGTATGGATATACTTCCCTTCAAGTGGACAGATAATTTCTCCAAAACTATAAGATAGCACAGTCAGGAGAGCTGGTGTCTCCCAGTGCCAGAGACCCAGATTTTATCCTGACCTTAGGTGCTGTCTCTGTGGAGTTTGCCCATTCTCCCTGTGACTTCCAGACCCACAACCACTACATCTAGAAGCACAAGAACAGCAGATACCTGGGAGCACTTAAAAATGCCCCCCCCCCCCCAAGTCACTCACCACCCTGACTTGGAAACGTATCGCTGTTTCTGGGTCAAAATCATGGAATTCCCTCTCTAACAGCACTGTGGGTGTACCTACACCTCAGGGTCTGCAGCGGTTCAAGAAAGCAGCTCATCACCACCTTCTCAAGGGCAACTAGGGATGGGCAATAAATGCCGGTTTAGCTGGCGACACCAATATCCCGTAAATGAGTAAATTTTAAAGAACTGCATGAGTTTGTCCTGGGAGCTTTGATGTCTTATGATCTCGTGGTGTGGTCTCTGTCTTGCTCCCACATCCCAAAGATGTGGGTGCTTAGGTCAATTAGCTGCTGTAAATACCCCCCCCCCCAGTGTATAGGTGAGTGGTAAAATCTAGGATGAGCATATGGGCTTAAAATCTCATGACCTGTTCTGGCAGCTCAACTGCGCAGGAACGTAAGAAGCTGCAGGGAGTGGTGAACCCAGCCCGATATATCACTGGCACCCCCCCCCCCCCACCCCACTGTCAGTAGCAACTACCTGAAGTCCTGACGAAGGGTCTCGGCCCGAAACGTCGACAGCGCTTCTCCCTATAGACGCTGCCTGGCCTGCTGCGTTCCACCAGCATTTTGTGTGTGTTGTTGTTTGAATTTCCAGCATCTGTAGATTTCCCCGTACCTACCTGAAGCGCTGCCTCAAGACGGTGTGCTCGATCATCAAAGATCCCCACCTTTCGGGCCATGCTGTCAGGACGGAGGGCCCAGATTCAGTCCTGACATGGTCAAAAACCTCTGCTTCCCTTCAACCATTCAGTCCTTGAACCACAGAGCACAACCTAATCACTGCCTCCATAAAGAGACAATATGACCACTTTGTGCAACAATTAATTTTTTTATGTTCTAATTGTCTTCTATCTTGGATAATTAACGTTTAATGTATGTTTTTTCTTGTGAATGTTGTGAGCCTTTAATGCTGCACCATGTAGACCCGTATTTGTGCATATGCTAATAAATTAAATTTTGGATTAACATAGGTGAGTAGTTGCTAGTGTGGACCCAGTGGGCCAAACAGCCTGCTTCTGTGCTATATCTCTCTATGACCCTGTCATTAATTTGATTCAGACAGATTTGTTCCAAACAGCCTGTTATGAACGCTATATTTTTCTTAGAATTATTTATGTGTTACTGCAATCTTGGAGGCAAACAGAAAAGCCAAGTTAACAATGACCAAGTTAGTGGATTGGTGAGCCTATTTGATCCACTTGCATGGGCAGGGAGGGCAGCACAAGCATTGGCAATGCCAGGGACATGGGGTGGGCAACTGGAGCTGAGCAGGCTTGTGAAGGATTCTCTGGGAATATCCGCATGCTGAGCTGGCGAACTTCGAATTGTCCCTAACCCAGCCAAACTTAAATTCCTAGTTCTGGCCCGAAGATTGGAAATCCTGGAAGTAATTTCTGCGCGTCTGGGGAGTGGGCTTCATGCCCTGGAGTTAAGGCGGGAACATATTTCTTTAAGATGTTTATGACAAAAAGAAACATTGCTAGGAATTATAGTGCTCATTGAATGCTCTGATCATCTGAAAGTGCTTTGTAGCCAATTAAATATAAACTTTTCTGTGATGTAAGGAGTGAAGCAGACAACCGACACATAGCAAGCTAGTCCAAAGAACAATGTGTCAGTGGCTGGTTAATCTGTTTCATAGTGACACTAACTGAGGGATAAATATTGTCCAGGGCAACTGAGATGATGCAGCTGCTCCTGCTCCAAATAGTGGTTCAATGGTCCAGTTTAATATCAAAGAATGTATACAGTATGCAACCTGAAATTTCTACTCTTCACAAACATCCACCAAACCAGAAGGGAAAAAACAAAGAATGAATGACAGACAGTCATTAGAGCCCGGAAGCCCCCCCCCCCCCACCCCCGTGCTCTCACAAACAGCAGCACAAAAGCATCAACCCACTTGCTCCAGCAAATGCATCTACCCCCATCACCCACCATGCAAGCAATTGAAAAGCTCCAGAAATCATGATTTCCAGCCCATCAAAAACTACCGTCCATCCTAATACTACGACATGTCAGACAGGTTCTCTCTCTCTCTCTCTCTCTCTCTCTCTCACTAGTGAGGGAGAGGGACAGTTCGCTCCTGCCATAATGAAAGAGCAGACCAACAGCTCGCTGTTTCAATGTTACAATCTGCCGCATCGTTTATCTGATTTGCTGCTTGAGGACCAGCAGACTCTCACGCTCGAAAGAGAGAGAGAGAGATTGTTCCAGTACAGGGGTTTTCTTTTGCCTTGTGCCTCGATGTTTCAGTCTCTTGTGATTGACCAATCTGCGGTGGTGACGTCGGCGAGAGATCAGTCGTCCACAGGGCTGAGTCCCAAAGGCGCAAGTATTCCAGGTTGCCCCTGGAGATATCGCGACGCCAAGCCACTTAGCAAGTTCCGAGAGCGAGGATCCTGTGAAGAACCGCAGTTTGATCACGGACGCCAGCCACCTTGAAAAGGGAAGAAAGAGACACGAGAAGAGAAAGATTATACTGCTTGCTGACAAACTGGGAGAGGTCGCCTGGATCCGCAAAACGTTCTGGAGAGGAACTTCTACAAGAAGAGCAACCCGAACCTTTGTTGGCTGCATCACCTCCAACAAGTGCATCCGTCCCTCAGGAATGGAGTGGAGCATCAGCCTGGACTTTCATAATCAGCCTACTGACTTGGATTCGAACCCACAACTTTGCAACTCCGAGGCCAGGCTGCTACCAGTTGAACCTCAATAAACACCAGGATGCTTACAATGAAGTTTTTCTTTTAAAGCCTCCATCGCTCTGGAGGAAGTAAGTAACAGTAAGAAAAGTGGAATCTGCAGCTATTTTGATCTTCCTTTTCCCCTGTGATTGATTTTCATTGAATAACAACAGTGGGTTTCCTGGGTAATGCTTTGAATTCAGCCAATACTTTGTCAATTTACAGGACAGTTTGAAAAACAATGTTATAAAAATACTGTTACATATGGAGGACAAGCAGTAGCATAAATAATCAGCGGCACTGTGACTCAACATGAAGAATGATCCCACTTCCAATGTTGCCAGGAGCACAAATGAGTTCCAGTCCGACATAAAATGCAATGAGGTATTACACTTACAAACCATTAAAGATTAAACCTTATTTTCTGTTTTACTGATGTTATGCCCGTAGCCCCCTCCTTTTTGAGAATCGCAAGATCGCTATTAATTCAGGTCAGGAGACCCAGGAAATGAGAGAGAGACACGCAGATTCCTCAATGTTTGGAATGTGTCCTGGGCCTCCGAGAGACAAAGCCATGGATAACGGCCGTTATCTCTTGGAGACGGAATTGTGTATTGAGTACTGCACGATTCATCGAAGCCCCCAGGCAATGAACTGAGGGGGGTTGGTTGAGGGGAGGCATCCCTCCACCCTGATTGACATCTGAGACCCTGTGAGTCAGGATAAAAGAGGGTCTGTGGGAACAGCCCCTCAGACGCACCAGAAGAAACGCTAGAAATCCTGTAACAGCATAATAGTGAAAGCCGGTGGAAAGCCACGTGCGTCCTTTTCCATTTGCCTCAGAATTGGTGGGCCTTGCCACAGAAGAACGGCTTTAGCTAACAACAAAGGAGAACTCAGCCCCCAACGACTCTCGAAGGATTGACATCATAAAAGGAATGGGCAAGTTTTAATCCGTCTCTCTCTCCAACCAAAAGCTGCAGCTTGAATGAACTTGAGTGACTTTTACATTTCCATCGGACAATACATTATCCCCTAGACAACGATAGAGTTAGTTCTTATTGATTATTATTATACCCGCGCTTTTTGATTTAGTATTGACGATGTATATTATCTGTATGATTGCATTGATATTACTTTTGTGTATTTTTATCAATAAATACTGTTAAAAATAGTACCATCAGACTTCAACGGACCTCTCTATCTTTGCTGATAAGTGACCCAGTTACGGGGTACGTAACACTGAAAATGGGAGAAGGGTGCAGACTGTGGCTGAGAGGAAAATTGGATCAGCCATGATGAAATAGCAGAGCAGATTCGATGGGCTAAATGGCCTAATTCTGATCCTTTATCTCATGATCTTGTGGTCTAAAATACTTTTCTCGTCACCAACTGTGGGTACTTGCGAGAAATTCCCAATATTTTAGAGAATGCAGCAGTATCCTGACGATAGGTTATAATTGACTACATTCACATGGTCGTTACAGAGACTTGGATGTCTCAGGGGCACGAATGGCTGCTGAGTGTACCGGGCTTTAGATGTCTCAAAAAGGACAGCAAGGGAGGAAAAAGAGGTGGGGGAGTGGCACTGCTAATCAGGGATAGAATCACGGCTGCAGGAAAGGAGGAAGTCATGGAGGGATTGTCTACTGACTCAGTGTGGGTGGAAGTCAGAAACAGGAAGGAGGCAATAATTCTACTGGGTGTTTTATATAGACCCCCATTAGAAACAGAAACATCAAGAAGCAGATAGGGAGGCAGATTCTGGAGCAGTGAAATAATAATAGGGTTGTTATTGGGTAATTTTAACTTTCCTAATATTGACTGGCATTCCTTAGAGTCAGGAGTTTAGATGGTGTGGAGTTTGTTAGGGTTCAGAAAGGTTTCCTGATGCAATATGTAGATAAGTCAACTAGAGGAGAGATCTGGTATTGGGAAATGAACCTGGTCAGGTGTCAGATCTCTTGGTAGGAGAGCATTTTGGAGGTAGTAATCACAACTCTATCTCCTTTACCATGATGCTGGAGGGATAGGAGCAGACAATTTGGGAAAGCATTTAATTGGGGTAGGGGGAACTATGCCATTAAGCAGGAACTTAGGAATGTAAATTGGGAGCAGATGTTCTCAGGGAAATACACGGCAGAAATGTGGCAAATGTTCAGGGAACATTTGCACGATGTTCTGCATAGGTATGTTCCATTGAGGCAGAGAAAAGATGGTAAGATAAAAGAACCTTGGTGTACAAAGGATGTAGAAAATCTAGTTAAAAAGAAAAGATAAGCTTATGAAAGGTTCAAGAAACTGGGTACTGTTAGAGTTCTAGAAAATTACAAGGGTGCCAGGAAGGAACTCAATGAAATTAGGAGAGCCAGAAGGGGCCATGAGAAGGCCTTGACGAGCAGGATTAAGGAAAACCCCAAGGCATTCTACAAGTAGGTGAAAAGCAAGAGGATAGGCCATGTGAGAATAGGAGCAATCAGGAGCATAAGTGAAAACTTGTGCATGGAGCCAGAGGAGGTACTTAATGGATACCTTGCTTCAGTATTCACCAGTGAAAAGGATCTTGGCAATTGTGGGGATGACTGACAGTGGACTGAAACGCTTGAGTGTAAAGACATTAAGAACGAGGATGTGCTTGAGCTTTTGAAAGTTAGATAAGTCATCAGGCCCAGGTGAGATATACCCCAGGCTACTGTGGGAAGTGAGGGAAGAGATTGCTGAGCCACTGGCAATGATCTTTGCAACATCAATAGTGACAGGAAAAGCACCAGAGGACTGGAAGGTTGTAAACGTTGTTCCCCTGTTCAACAAAGGGTGTAGAGATAACCCAGGAAATTATACACCAGTGAGTCTTACTTTATGGTGGGCAAGTTGTTGGAGAAGATCCTGAGAGGCAGGATATATGAGCGTTTGGAGAGATGTAATCTGATAAGGATAGCATGGTTTTGTCAAGGCTGGTCACATCTTATGCACCTGACTGAATTTTTGAGGATGTAAT
Organism: Hemitrygon akajei; assembly: GCF_048418815.1. NCBI lineage: Eukaryota > Metazoa > Chordata > Chondrichthyes > Myliobatiformes > Dasyatidae > Hemitrygon > Hemitrygon akajei. The sequence goes on from NC_133134.1 coordinate 44,698,120, forward strand.
AAAACAGATTGATGAAGATCGAGCAGTGGATCTAGTGCAGGTGGATTTCAGTGAGGCATTTGATAAAGTTCCCCATGTAAAGCTCATTCAGAAAGTAAGGAGGCATGGGATCCAAGGAGACTTTGCTTTGTGGATCGAGAATTGGCTTGACCACAGAAAGTAAAGGGTGATTGTAGATGGTTTGTATTCTGCATGGAGGTTGATAACCCGTGGTGTTCCACAAGGATCTGTTCTGGGACCCCTCCTGTAACACTTACCCACAAAGGCTGGTATATGTCTAAGGGAAAAGGAGATCCAGCCACACACCAACCCACCTCCCGTACACGCAGGTGCTGTGAGAATTGCGTTTATGCCTCGTGCCCGCCAACAGTATCAAACCCACAGCAAATACTGGTATGAAATACACTTTAAAGAGTTTACTAAAATTAAAAGAGTAATAGGCAATACAATATATATATATACAAGAAAAAAACAAAAGGCGCCAACTTATCAAAGTTCAGTCAGTTTAGTGCACTCGTTGGAGCTCAACCAGCGAACCATTTGACTCCTCGGCGCTTGCCCTCCCGACTTCCACGTCTTCCACCTCGGACTCCCCGGTGGTCTTCTGAGCGCACGTCCTCCTTCCTCGGTGTCTCCCTCCCGACTCCCTTCACCCCGAAGCCCGCGCAACCCCATCCCCCAAGTTCCCAGCCTCACAACACACAATAACATTCCCCATTGATTAACAAATGAATACAATTACCATATCAGCCATTCTAAAATGAAACAACGGCGAGAGAAACATTTAACAGACAAAGAAACATTCCTACTCGTAACAAACCAAAGAAGCCCTTTTTAGTAACATACACAGGACATTGTACACTCCTCTTTGTGATTTTTATATATGACGTATGAAGAAACAGAAGGGTGGGTTAGTAAGTTCTCTGATGACACAAAGGTTGGGGGTGTTGTGGATAGCTTAGTGGATTGTCAGAGGTTACAGCGGAACATTGATAGGATGCAGAACTGGGCTGAGAAGTTGCAAATGGAGTTCAACCCAGATAAGTGTGAGGTGGTTCATCTTGGTAGGTCAAATTTGAAGACAAAATATAATATTAATGGTAAGACTCTTGGCAGTGTGGAAGATCAGCAATATCTTAGGGTCTGTGTCCATAGGACACTCAAAGCTGTTGCACAGGTTGACTGTGTTGTTCAGAAGGTGTATGGTGTGTTGGCATTCACCAACCATGGGACTGAGTTCAAGAGCCGTGAGGTAATGTCACAGCCTATATAAGACCTTAGTTAGACCTCACTTGGAGTACTGTATTCAGTTCTGGTCACCTCACTACAGGAAGGATGTGGATTCTATAGGGAGACTGCGGAGGAGATTTACAAGGATGTTGCCTGGATTGGGGAGCATGCCTTATGAAATAGGTTGAGTGAACTCGGCCTTTTCTCCTTGAAGCGACGGAGGATGAGGGGTGACCTGATAGGGGTGTATAAGATGTTGAGAGGCATTGATCGTGTGGTTAGTCAGAGGCTTTTTCCCAGGGCTGGAATGGCTAACATAAGCTTTAAGGTGCTTGGAAGTATGTACAAGGTAGATGCCAGATGCAAGCTGTTCACACACAGAGCAGTGGGTGTGTGGAATGCACTGCCAGTGATGGTGGTAGAGGCGGATACAATACGATCTTTTAAGAGACTCTTAGGTACATGGAACATAGAAAAATAGAAGGTTATACGGTAGGGAAATTCTAGGCAGTTTCCAGAGTAGGTTACATGGTCAGCACAACATTGTGGGCCGAAGAGCCTGTAATGTGCTGTAGATTTCTATGTTTCTATTCTGTCAGCAATTTCAAACTTCAGGATTTCCTCATTTCTTTTACTGAAGATGTAGTAGTCCAACTGCAGTTGACAAATTAAGAGGTGCTTACAACAGTTGTTATTCCTGAAGACATCATAGCTGCCCACTTATTGACAAGACTGATTGAAGTGAAAGGTACTGCAGAGGTTAAAGTGAAGGTGATGGACAGGGCAGAAACCTGTAACAAGATCCTCCATCGCACTAGTAGCTTTCTCCCTTGAAAGAGTCTGCAGTAACTGTTCACTGTTTCAGTGTTGAAGTTTAGCAAAGAATTATAAAATACCTAACATCGCGGCCAGTGAAATATTCAGCTAATGTGCTGTTACAATTGCAAGTCATGTCTTGAAATCCTAATAGCATATTATCTGAAAAATGATGTGAGGTAATTAAGACTTGGTTTATCATGAATGCTTTATCACATCCTTTTGATGGTTCTAACACTACAGGGTAATGTGTTATAACATCTCTGAAATTTAATACATTGAAGCCATTGTAATGAAGTTCAGAGGCAGAATACAAAGCACATATATTGCATTGTACTGCTGCGGCTAAGTTACCAAATTTCATAACATATGCCAGTGATATTAAACCTGATTCTGATAAAATAACTCACCATTATGATAAACTCATTTATGCCATATCATAAATACAGTATGTCTCTTCAAAGGAGTGACTGCTTTGCAGGACATCTGCGTTCCAACTTTATTGTGACGTTGAGCGTTCAGTCACGTGTTAGTTCCGTTCTATGCCCCACACCCCACTATGTTTCTGGTTTGTACACTATTCTAATAAAGTCCAACATAAACTCATTGTTCAATACTATCTGCACATCATACACTTCACCATTCAACGCTGAATCCAACATATTCTGACAACCAGCTTTCAGCTTTGTGTCAGGATTGACCTCTTCAGCTGGAAGGTAATCAGCTTGTAACCTTAACTCAGTTTTTTTCCCTCTCTCTGCAGATACTACCTGACTAGCTGGGCATCTCTGGGCATTTTCTATTACTTTGGGTTTCTGACCATTGTACCTCACAGTCCCAGTCCCATTTCTTTTCTGTCTCCTTAGTTCTCATTCATGTCCTTCTACCTGCACCTCCAGACAGATCAGCTATGAGTCACCCTTCCTCAGCTGACACCTCCGCCACTTGTATCAACTGTATTGCTGGTCTGCACCACATCCCAGTCATTGCCTGTATTCTCTTAACCTTTCCTGTTGGCACTTAAAACATGTTTGATTTCAAACTTCTACCAGCTCTGCTGAAAGGCCATCACCAGAAACATGAGCGCCAGTATGTAAATGGATTCTCTCTTTACAGATACTGCCTAACCTACTGAGCATTTCCAATGGTTTCAGTTTTCCTTTTACTTTGCAGGAACGTAATCCCATAACAATAAGTGCGGCACGGCAGCTATGCTGTTGATATCAGTTTCAAAGGTCCAGCTTCAATCCTGGACTTGGTGCTGTCTGTGTGGGGTTTGTACATTTTCCTTGTGACCTTGTCAGTTTCCTCTAGGTCAGGAATTTCCAACCTTTTTTTTAATGCTGAGGACTGATGCCATTAAACAAGAGATCTGTGGACCCCGGTTGGAAACCCTTGATCTTGATATTCGAGTTTCTTTCCTCATCCCAAAGATACAGTATGTGGATTTGTGGTTTAATTGGCCACCGTGAAATCCTGCTGGTGTAGCTGGCTGGAAACTGATGAGCCTATAAGAGATAACAATTAAGGGGAAATAAGTGGGTGAATGGGAAAGATGGGATTAGTCTGAGAACCAGCTTATATTGATGGGCCAAATATCCTCTTTCTATATTAGAGGAAAAGAAAACAGGATAATTTGATGATGAGATCCCTGAGACATGAAACATGACAATAGCAACACAAGTGAGGTCAACTTTCTGTCTTCAACTCTTAACTTTCTACAATAGTGATCAAAGAAACAGTTTCTATGGAATGCCCTAATAGCAGCCACAGAGATAGAATGGCACAGAAAACAGATCATAGATCATTTCAGGACAGTACAGACCTCATCTGCAGATTGATATAAACCTACTCCACGATCAATCTAACTCTTCCCTTCTACATAACCCAGAACTCTCCATTTTCTTTGCATCTATTTCTTTATTGAAGAGCATCTTAAAAGTCCCTATTGTATCAGCCTCTCCATCACCTCGGGCAGTGTGTTTGACTCACCCATGCACTTCCTGTGTAACAAAAAACTACTTCTCACATTTCCCCTAAACTTTCCTCCACCATAAATGGATGCTCTCTGACATTGGCCATTGGCACACCAGGAGAGTGGTGTGGATGTCCATTCTATCTATCCCTCTTATAATCTTATACTCCTCTATCAAATCACCTCTCGTCCTCCTTCACTGCAAAGAAAAATTCCTTCGCTTAATCAATCTTTCTTCATAAGAAATGTTCTCTAATCCTGGTGTAGGGAATAATTCTTTAGAAGGTTTGGGGAGTAATTCAGGGGCTTAAACCGGCAAAGGGAGGGCAGTATCCAGGAGACCAATGTACATATTAAAGTGACCCACTGAAGATGTTGTTAATTGTTTTAGGTTGGGTGTGGGTGGGAAAATAGGGTCACTTTCTTCTTAGTATTGTGGGTTATGTCACTTTACTTGATAATTTGATCGTTCCTGTCTCCTGGGAAAGAATGAATGACTAAGTTTTTCCTCAAGTAATGGCATCGTAAAAATCCAAAATACAGCCTAACCAACAAAACAGAAGGTTCAGGTCTGCCCCCTGCTGGTGTGCACCCAGAATGAAAGCTGGCTTCACTCTAAATAATTAAGTTTAAAATACTGCGCTCGAAGTATGGGTCAGGATGATTACTTGTGTTGACGTTACTTTTTCTTTGGCTGAATGTTTTCACACAGGTTCTCCTTGTCTCAGTGAGACTAGGGAGCTGAGAAAGAGGACGTAGAGCTGTGCACTTTATTCCTCTTCTTGCCCAAGAAAGAATTTCTCAAATACAATGGCCTCAGATCATTGTTGTAGTAAGTTAAGAGTTCAAGACAGAAGGCTGACCTCACTTGGGTTCTTTTGTTACCGTTAATTTGGGACTTTGTATGAAAGTCTGGATCATCTTATTCAATGTTACTCCCTGGTTCATTGTTTCAATGAGAAAGTGGGAATGTTAACCTTATTGAAATGCCTCATTTCCTAATGTTGGACAGAATTGGTATGATAGAAAGGATTACAAACCCCAAAAGACAGATTGACTGATACTGGCCACCTCCCCTTAATCTTTCAGTCAGGTCCTTTCATCTCAACCCAAAATGTCAACTGTCCATTTCCCTCCACTGATACTGTTTGACCTACTCAGATTGTCCAGCAGTTTGTTTTATCACTCCAGCAGGACCGACTCTTCAATAACGCTAAACGTTATTCAAGATCTTCTTGTATAAATTGATTAAAATAATGGTAGTTCTTTTAAGCCCAGTAAGTACAGTGTAGTCCAGCGCTAGACTCCGGAGCGAAGGTTCCCAAGTTCGAATCCAGTCAGGCCGCTCCCGGACACGCTTTCCATCCACGCTGGGTTGAGTGTCAAGCTCACAACTCAGCCTCATAAAAAAAACCCACTGTGCTGTGTGAAGGATGTGGGGGTCCCCTCACACAATCTTTCCTCTTTCCACTTTTTGAAAAAAAAGTGGTCGCCGAGGCTCTGGCGGAGTATGGCACACAAAAAAAAGTACAGTGTCTCCCCGCCAGCCCCCAGGGTTTGAACCTTCTTGTTCAGAGCTTGGTGCTCAGCCAATAATGTAATCGTAACTTCAGTTTACACTCATCAATGTGTAAAGCCACATAAATTACTAGACTTTAACGGTTACAAATACAAATATGAGAGAAAGTGCGGATAAAGCTTCAAGGTAATTTCTATTATTAATCAATCATGCTGATGTAATATGGGCAAAATCAATGTAGCCTGAAATAAATATCAGAGAAACTAAAAAAGTTTCTGCAGAGTTTGTAAATCTGAAATTAAAGTAACTAGTTTTCCTGCCCTGCGGATTATGTGTGCTTTTGCATTGCTCGACAGGCCACACAACATCAGCGGAGAGAAAACAGGCTAAATATTTTACTCATTCAGCAAGCCCAGCATTCATTGCCCTTGGCAAGGCGGTGGTGACCAGCCATGTTGAACCACTACACCGTTTCTTATGAAGAAACACCAGCAGTGCTCTGAAGTGACTGAGCACCAACTCTATGTTTCCAAGTCAGTTTGGTGGAATTTTCAGATGGTGGTGTTTCCACTTGCCCAACTCTTTTGGTGTTAGAGGTCTCAAGTTTGTGACGTACTCTTGAAATAACAGAGTTGAATAGTTGCAGCACAGTTTGTAAATGGCAAGTACTGCAACTATGGAACACTGTTTTATGACCCCAGCCCCCTCCTTTGTGAGATTCGCAAGAGCCCTAGTCAAGGGGGGGTCAAATGACCCAAGAGAGAGAGGGAGACGTGCTGAAGACCACGTTCCCCCGGGAAGCAGAATAAAGCGACTCTTTGACTATTGTCTCATGAAGACCACGTGTAAAGCCCTCGGGCAAAGTGGGCTGGTCGCTCAACAAGACAAAAGCCTCGGACATAGCCATTGTCTTGGGAGACACCTTTGTGGGATAAGGAACTGGCCTACGTGCAAAATCTCAGGGCAATGTGTGATGGGGGAAGGATTGCCTCACCCCCCCCCCCACCCTGATGGACATCTACAACCCTGCCCGTCCAGATAAAAGGTGGGCTGCCGAGGTGGGGCGTGAGACGCACCAGAAGATACGCGAGAATTCCTGCGACAGCGTTTTGAGAGCGACAGCCAGTGGTGGGGTTCGTGTGCGTCTTTTCCTTGCCTGGGATTGGCGACCTCACCACGGAAGAATGGCCTAGCTACAGGGGAAGCCACAGATGAGAGTCCATTCCCCAACGAGACTTCCGACTACCTCCTACAGGTTGGAAAACCTGTCGGGTAAATGTTTCATTCTCTCTCTCTCTTTCTAACAAAAGTGCACCAACGCGACACCACGACAACGGCAGCGGGTGGAACTGCAGTGACCGCAAAGACTTTGAGATATCCAGCAAACAATATATATCTACATTACCCCTAGACATCTGTAGAGCTTATTTCTGATTGATTATTACTATACCTGTGCTTTAGATTGAGTTGTGACGACGTACATGATCTGAATGTTTTGTATTAACCATGCGTTTGTGCCCCTTTATAAATAAAAACGTTTGAAAGTAGTAGCATCAGGCTTCAGCGGACCTCTCTATCTTTGCTGATAAGTCACCCGGTTACTGGGGAACGTAACAACTGGTAGTGGAGAGAATTAATGTTAGGATTAATTAGGATCCAGTGAATCAGAATCCGATTCAACCAAAGTAGTGAGGTGATGTTCATGGGTTCATTGTCCATACAGGAAAAGCATAGCAAAGGGGAAGTATTGCAGATATGGGCTGCTTCAGTTTGTGAGGAGATGCGAATGGAATTATGCAATCATCACTGAGTGATCTTGTTGTGGAAGGATGGTTAATGCAGCAGCTAAAGAGATTTGGGTCTAGGACGTGGGACACTGCTCTGTGGAGCTTCTACAGTGAGATTCTGGAGCTGGAATGATCGTCACAGAGGCCTGACTAACACAGCACAGCAACAGGCAATCAAGGTCCAGCTGATCCACACTGACCGCAGCATCCTCCCTGCTAGTCCCAGTTGCCCGTGTTCGGCCAATTACCCTCCAAGCCCTTCTCCTCCATGTACCTATCCAAATTTGTCCTTAACCCAGCTCAACCACTTCCTCTGGGAGCTCATTCTGGGTACTTACTGCCCACTGTGCAAATAAATTACCTCACAGATCTCTTTTAAATCTCTCCCATCTTATCTAGTTTTGGACTCCCCAATCCTGGGAAAAAGACTTATGATCATCCATCTTATCTACACCTGTTATGATTTTCTAAATTGCTACGAGGTTGCGTCTCAATTTGCTGTGCCTCAGGAATGAAGATGCAGTGTAGCCAATCTCTCCCTATCCAGGCAGCTTCCTGTGAGTCTCTTCTGAACCCTCTCCATCTTGACAGTGCCTCTCCTATACTGGTGAGACACCACTTAGCACGCTGGCCTTCGTCAACCAGGACATCAAATCTGGAACATTATGTTGCGGTTATCTGTGCCATTGGTGAGACCGCGCTTGGAGGACTGTGTACGCTTTACGTGCATCAGTGTTTACGCAACATCAAGAGTTTGATCACAAACATCACAGCTTTTGGCCTGCACTGGTAAAAGCTGAGGAGTCATCAGGGGAAGGTCAATTCTTAAAATCAGGAAGTGATAACATTGATATTGTGTCCTGCCTTGACTCCTTTGCCTAACACATTGGTATGACTTTCAAGTGTCAGCTCCAATCCTCACTTCTGCTTTAAAGTTTGAAGGTTTGAGGCCTACTCCTGCCCATAAATTGTAGCCTGGTACTTCAGTGCATTATGGAGGACTAACTGAACAATTAACAGACTTATCTGTTAGATGAAATATGAAATGCCTTCTCTCTCAGGGAGATAAATTCTATCCCATGACACCATTTCAAAGAGGTTGGCAGAATTCCCTAATGTCCTGACCAATATTATCCAATCATAAGAAGTTAAATCGTGCTATTAGATTGTTCTACCAGTAATGGGTATGTTGAGGACTAGTTGGCTAATTGTTCTTTTATGTTGCTGAGTGCATTCTGAGTGTAACTAGCTTTTAAAAGATTTTTAGCAAACCTGAGTATTCTCTAGGTTAACGTGAAGTTGTCTTTGATTTATAAAGATGAACCAAGAATTAGGTTAAGATTTAAATCACTGTGTGTTTTGGCCTATTTGTGTCCCCAGGTGTGACTTTCAGAGTATAAGGTTTATTGCTGTGAATGCACTTGGTCACAAAATGCTCCACTGGTGTCGATTGTCTTGTCTGGTGTAAAAACTCCGGGCTGTGCAGTTTTAAAAAAGATTTGTTGGAATAATCAGAAGTCACGTTCCACAGTAAATTATTGAAAGTCTATTTTTGATCAGTTTTTTAGTACTGATTAAATAGCAAAGAATCTGAAGATCTTAATCCTCCAATAGAGTAATGAAATCTGTAAAGGTGGGTACCAAACAGAACAATCCTAAAAGCTAGGGGAAAGTAAAATGCTGGAAACCTGAAACAAAAACAGAAAATGCTGGAAACACCCAACCTTTCAGTCAGTAACTTTGAAAGGAGAATCCGTGTTAAATGCTTCAGGCCAGCGTGAAATTTTAGTTTTGCTTGTCTGACTGACCTGCTGCGTGTTTTCAGTACTTCCTGTTCTGGTTTCCCAAAACAGGATGGCAGTTTATCACCAGCACAAAGTCAAGGCTTCACCATGTTGGAGAGAAATATTGGACAAAACATAATGGCAACTGTGAGCTGATGCAGTTTCGACATAAAATATGCACTGACCAGTGAAGTGAATCACAGCTTTTTGTTACTGTAATCTGGACCTCTAACAATAAGATGGTTACACAAGAGAAACCACAGATGCTGAAGCCCTGGTCAAGAGTCTCAGCTTGAAATACCAATTGTTCACTTCCCTCCATAGATGCTGCCTGACCTGCTGAGTTTCTCCAGCATTTTGTGTGTGCTTATGATAAGATAGCTTGCATCTTTGGAGTGATATTTTCCTTCTGGGTTTTGTGCTTTGAACTAATCCAGCAGTGATCCAGAGTGACAGTGAAAATCGGGTTCATACTCCAAAGTGTGTAAGAAAATGGGCTTATTATTCCTCTGCAAACTCACAACCTGTAGTTGTCAGCGTTATTATTGTGAGTCATGAGTAACAGGAGCTATATCTAAAGCAGAACAGATTGTAATCTGTCTTAAATTCATCCTTCAGAAGCATCATTTTAAGACATTTAAAAAATCTGTCGATACATACAATCATTGAACCTTGGATCGCAAGTGAAGTTCCCTTTAAGAAATCATAAACCGACTATAAGTTCAATTGAAGCACAGAGCTTTAGACTTCCACTCCCAACTATCCTCCTGACAAATATACAGTGTCTGGAAAATAAGCTTGAAGACCTCAGAGCAATATCGTACCAGAGGGACATCAGGGACTGCTGTGTACTTTGCCTCAAGAAACGTGGCTCACGTCCATCATTCTTGACGCAGCACTGCAGCTCAGCGGCTTCACTGTTGTCCACAAAGACATGGCACCTCAGTCTTCTAAAGGCAGAGGAAGAGGGTATGCTTTATGATTAACTCATCGTGGTGCATAAACATGACAGTTCAGTCTCAGTCCTGCTCACCTGACCTGGAACATTTTATCTACCGAAGAAGTTTACTGCCATCATCCTGGAGGAAATGTATATTCCACCAAAGGCCAACATGAGGCAGGCTCTGGTGGAGCTGAACAATGTAAGCAGTAGGCACAAAATTATTATCTTCCCTATCACTGCAGGAGATTTCAACCAGGCCAGCTTGAAAAAGTCTCCGAATAACTACACCAATGTGTCACCTGTGGAACCAGAGGAGCCAACACACTTGATCACTGTTACACCACCATGAAGAACAGTCACTGTGCCACCCCATATCCACACGGGAAAGTCCGATCACCTGCCTGTACTTCTACTCCCAATGTATAGGCAGAAAGTAAAGACTGCAGCACCAGTGGAGAGGACCAAGAAGGTCTTGGAGAAGCACTGTCAGGACTGCTTTGAGTTGGTGGACTGGACAACATTCAGGGATTCATCTTTGCACTTCTGTGGCATTCAGGACTGGTGATACAAAACTATACAGGAAGTGTTTTTTCATCATCTGGCATGAAGGGGCCACTGCACAGAATCAGAAAAAGCTGCAGAAAGTTGTAAACTCAGCCAGCTCCATCATGGGCACTGGCCTCCCTAGTACCTATCTTCGAAAGGTAATGCCTCAAGAAAGCGCCATCAATTATTAAGGACCCCCATCACCCAGGACATGCCCCCTTCTCAGTGCTACCATCAGGGAGGAGGTACAGGAGCCTGAAGCCACATTCTTATCATTTCAGAAAGAGCTTCATTCCCTGCACCATTACATTTTTGAATGGACAATTCATTTCCTCAGTACTGTGTACCTCTCTTCTTGTACTACTTATTTAGTATATCCCTTTGTAATTTATTATTTTTATTATTACATATTGCCATGTTCTGTGGCAAAACAAATTTCATGTGATATGACTGTGATATTAAACCTGCTTCTGTTTCTGATTCATGTCTGATTTTTTTTTTGTTTAATTGCTTTAGTGACTGCACAACATCCAAAGGCGGCCTTTTTTTGGCATCCAATTTACCTCCTTGAAGTGTGTGCATAGCAACAATGACAAGGTAATGTGATAAGTCATTTGCTCTGCACATTTGCGGTCTGTTACCATTAGGCACAAGTGGAGCCATTTTTATTAGGAGATAAAATGCTCAGCAAATACAATTAGGCGTTGTAATATAATAAACTGCCAACTCAGATTTATTGAGCATCATGTTGATATCTCCACATCCAGCATTCAACACTATTCTATTTCTCAGGCTCTGTGGATTTATCTTTGGAATTTTGTGGAAAACTAGTGAATGTTGGAAAAAAAAATGGAAAAGATGTTGAAATTAAGTGCCTCCTTCAATGAGCTGAGGAATGGAATCATATCATTTGCTGTCTTAAGGAAATTTTTTATTTTTAAGAAAAAAATACTTGGAACATTTTCAGCATTTAAAAAATATTTTTCACATAAACATATGATAGTGTTGTATTGAGAAATTAAAATATTTGCAAGAATATTGCGTCGGGGACAAATTCACCGGAAGTCACTTGTAGGACCTTTAAGGAAGCCAGGAAGTACTTTAAATGGAAGCACTATTTTTCCCTTTAATAAATACAAAGCATTACCCTTACTATGGTTTTCCGTACTTTTATGGGTATTGTTTTTGATCCGAGAAAATGCCAATGATGTTAAGAGACAAAGTGTGAAATAATAATGCAAATTTAAAAACGTCAGTTAACAAGAAATAGTAAGGTGGGTTAGAGTTGGTGTGCCTAATCCTACCCCTGGATACATGAGTGCTGTATTCAGAAAACCACTGTAAGAGCCCATCAGAAGCTCACCTCCTGCCCTCCATCTCAACCAGAAGGGGAAGAAGGGGAACCTCCTTTGAGTTTTTATAGAGCTCTTCTGAATGCAGCACACACTAGCTGTGTACCCAGGAGTAGAAATGCCCCTTCTTCCTTTGGTGAAGAAGGAACAAGGGGGGTATTCACCCTGGAGAAAATAAAACACGAGTATTAATGATCATAAAATGTTTCTCATTTGTTTGAAGCTTAAGCTTCCAGAATATGCACCTATTGGTCATGTTGTATATCCTACCTTAGTAAGATCCTCTAAAATGCCACTCCTTTCAAACAATGTGTCTTCGGGACGTAAAAGGAAACTGAATAAAACCCATGTGGTCACAGGGAAATCGTGGAAATTCATACCGGAAGTCTGGATTGAATGTGCAGCCCTAAAGTTGTGCGGCAGTAGCTCTACTAGCAGTGTTACTGTGCTGCCATATTTCAGCCCTCGCATTCACCTCCACAGGACAGATGTTCTGCAGGTTGTTGGGACTGCACAGTGAAACACGTTCCAGTTAGCTTGGAGCACATTCAACCCACCAATGCCCACTGAGCTGCCTTCACCAACTGCAATAACCATACCGTCTGGCTGGAGGTAGAATGCAAGTTGCGTCTGATTGGTACATAAGAAGAAGAAGAAAGCCCTTATCTCCGAGTGGAGTCATCAGGATGTTGTCGTTACAGCGTTTTTTTAGCAGGCTTTCTTGTTCCTACGAGGTCAAGTTGCTAGCTCGACGATCAACCCAGCACGGATGGAAAGCGTGCAGGGAACCGGCTAGATTTGAACTTGGGATCTTCCACTCCAAAGACCAATGCTGATGCCACTACGTCTCCAGCCGGCTGATTGGTACATAGGGTAATATAGACTTATAAGGTTCCCAAGATGATTCCATTCCATGGGCTCAGCCAACAAAATGTAGCAAGCAGTAAAAATAAGGGAAGCCTATTTTTTCCAATTCTGAGCTGGACCAAAATCTTTCTCTTCCCCCCTCCCCCCATCTGTTTGTGCAGTCTGGGGATTCATATCAAAGGATCTTGGTGCCTCAGTCGTTTGGTATGACCAAGGACAATTGATGTGACCTTGTCAGCAAGAGGAGAATCACTCCATTTCTGATAGATTCATACTGTCACAAATTAACCAGTTTGCTTTGTAGCCAAATCTATCAAAAATTGTGTCTGGGATTGGACATGGCAATTTTGTTAAAGTGATAAATGAACTCAGTGTTTAGCTTGATGCTGCTTTTCTTTGCTTGTTTGTTTTCAATGAGAAAGTGAATTTATGAGGCTGATAATTCATGTGGACAGATTGTAATTAAATTCATTAGGTAATCAATCATTATTGAATGGCTTTTCTTCCATTTCTTGATACATGGAACATAGAACATAGAACAGCACAGCACAGAAACAGGCTCTCCGGCCCACAGTGTTGTACGTTTGTAAATCAAATGGCCAACTAAACCAGTCCCTTATGCCTACACAATGTCCATATCCCTCCATTTTCCTCACATTCATGTGCCCATCTAAATGTCTCTTAGAACTCCCTAATGTATCTGCCTCTATCACCAGCCCAGGCACCACATTTCAGTCACCCACCACTACTCTATGTAAACAAAACTTGCCTCTCCCATTTCCGTTAAAATTACCCCCTCTCATCTTCAATGCATGCCCTCTGGTATTAGACATTTCAACCCTGGGAAAAAGATGTTCCAATCCCATCAGTGATTGCATCCTTCCTACTTTTGAGATCTAACCATATGGACTCAGTGGATGAGCCCCCCCATTATGTTCTCTCTGAGTGCAACTGTGATGTTGTCCCTGGTTAGTAGAGCAAAATCCCCCCCCCCCCCCACCCTCTTTTACCTCCCTCTCTATCTTTTCTAAAACATCAGGATCCTGGGAGATTAAGCACCCATTCCTGCCCCTCTCTCAACCAAGTCTCGGTAACGGCCACAACATCATAGTTCCATGTACTGATCCATCCTCCAAGTTCATAATTTTTACCCATGACAATCCTTGCATTAAAGTCACACACTTCAAGCTAACCATCCTATCATATCTATGATTTTGTTTGTTTTTACTGGCCCTTGCATCTACCTTCCTTTTTCATCCCTCTACATTCTAAACTGATGCTCTGGCTCTCATTCCCTTGCCGAACTATTTTAAACCCTCCTGAGTAGAACTAGCAAGCTGCCAGGATATTGGTTGTCCCCCGGTTTAGGTGTAACCCATCCCTTTTGTACATATCATCCCCGTCACGGAAAAGATTTCAATGATCAAAGAACCTGAAATGGTGTCCCTTGCAGCCATTCCTCAGCCACACATTCATCGGTACTATCATCCTATTCCTGCCCCGACTAGCACTGTGTCTGTGAGTAATCCAAAGATTGTTACCTTCAGCCTCTTTCCTAATTCCCTATACTCAATGCACAGGACCTCTTCCACCTTTTTACCCATGTCATTGGCGCTAATATGCCCACAACCTCTAGCGGCTCACCCTCCCTCTTGGGAATTTTCTGCAGCTGCTCCAAGACAGCCTAGATGCTAGCAACTGGGAGGCAACACGTAACCCCGGGGTCACTTTCTCAGCCAGAGAATCTCCAGTCCATCCCCTAACTATTGAGTCTTCTATCACTATCACTATTGCTATCTATGCCTTTCAATATTCAATAGAACCCTCCTCTATCTTCCAACCGCCAGTAAGTACAGGCCCAGAACCATTAAACACTCCTCATATGTTAACTCTTCCATTCCTGAGATTATTCTTGTGAACCTCCTCTGGACCCTCTCCAATGCCAGCACACCTTTTCTTAGATATGTGGTCTAATCAATGCCTTACAAAGCCTCAGCATTTCACCCTTGCTTTTGTATTTTAGTCCTCTTGAAATAAATGCTTACATTGCTAACTCCCAAGTCCCTTTGCACCTCTGATTTTTGAATTTTCTTCCCATTTAGAAAACAGTCCATATGCCCTTATTCCTTCTACCGAAGTACATGGCCGCGTACTTCCCGACACTATATCCCATCTGCGTCCTACTTACCCAATCTCCTGACCTGCCTAAGTCCTTCTGCAGACACCCTGCTTCCTCAACACTATCTCCCTCTGCACCTATCTTCGCATACTTGGCCACAAAGCCATCAATTCTGTCATCCAGATCATTGATAAGAAGCGATCTGAACACTGAGCCCTGTGGCACATCACTAAACACCCTCAGCCAAGCAGAAAGGGCCCTCTTTATTCCCACTCTTTGCCTCCTGCCAGTCTGCCAATCCTCCATCCATGCTAGTATCTTTCCTGTAATACCATGGGCTCTTATTAAGCAGCCTCATGTGCGGCACCTCATCGCCTTCTGAAAATCTAAATAGAAAACATCCACTGACTCTCCTATGTTTATCCTGCCTGTTAACTTCTCAAAGAATTCCAACAGATTTGTCAGACAAAATTTCCCCTGAAGGAAACCATGCTGATTTTGGCCAGTTTTATCATGTGCCTCCAAGTACCCTGAATCCTAATCCCTAATAACCTATTCAACCATTTTCCAACCACTGACATACAAGTTCCTTCCTTCTGCTTCCCCCCCCCCCCCCCATAAAGAGTCTTCCAAATGCTATGCGACTAAATAAAATGAAGGATAAATCATTTGAAGGGTCGGTTGTCATGGTGATGCAGCGCAGAATCAGAGTCCAAATCTTGATCCGAGATGTTGGCACTAAGATTTAAAGGGGCAGCAGGTCCATCACCTGTGAACCCAGAAACAACTGATGGCATTCCCATTCCCAATGGTGATTGTGGGATCAGTGATCAGGAGCTTGTTTGCATGGGGTTGAAGAACATCTTGACTGCTATTCGGGAATCCATATTTCCCACCAACCCTTTCAGCAATCTTTCCTCTGAGTTCCTTTAGCAAGAAGAATGATCTTCATTGCCATATCAAGACTGGATTACTACCCAGTATGAGATGACCGACAGAGGCAACACTGGCGTCAGTGGACACTAGTCTATGGATTTCAAATGCACTTCACTGAGGTTCTTCATTCCTGCATGAATTTTCAGATAGTATTCAGGAGAGGAAACGGGACTGATGTTTTCCTGAATCAGGACATGGCTGCCAATTTCATCAATAATAGTTTAATAATTTAATCTATTTATCTTTAAATCAATAAAATTTCATGCCTTTGAAAGGACAAAAATAATGAGACTGAATGTGAAGATTGGCAACAATATCACAGCCTGACTTTAGCTTCCCTTGCTACGTTGGTGAGTTGGAAGGGTGGAGAAGCCACGACCTAGGCTGCTTTTTATTTTGTATTTTGCAATCTTCCTCAGACTGCTCTGCCTCGTAATTAGTTAATGGATCACTAAGATTGGGGAAACTGTTAAAAACTGGAGTAAACTGGAGGGGAGGGATTTAACGTTTTAGTAAGGTTCCATCTCTGTTACATTACCAAGGGGGAATCTGGGCGGTGAGATCATCTTGACCTTGCATCAGCTGTACATAATAAAACAAAGCTGGACTAATGGGCCCTCAGGAGTGTTCACAAAGCAGCAAACTAGCCAAGGCATCCAATGACAGTCAAAACCTCAATAGGATAGCAAAACTAGTTTATAGTAATAATCTGAAATCAGAGCCTTGAATATTGTCTTAAAGCACTCCCTGGGGTACTTTATTCATATTTTGTGTAAGTATTTAAATTTCATGTGTGGTTTTATTTTAGTCTTGATGACTGTAATACTGTTAGCAGCTGTCAGCGCAGATGTTGTTGCCAGCATACTATTTTTCAGTTTGGTTTTGGCTTTCAACTTGGGATTATCACTGTGATGAACCTACCACAGGATTGCTGAATTATGATAGCGTATTCGATTGAAGGCAGTGGTGCAGTCTCTGGCAAGGACACAGAAATAATGGTGGGCAGTCTCTGGCAATGGAACAGAACTAGTGGTGGGCACTCTCCAGCTAGGGAAATAGTACTAGTGGCGGTGAGTCTCCAGCTAGGGAAACAGTATTAGTGGCGGTGAGTCTCCAGCTAGGGAAACAGAATTAGTGGCGGTGAGTCTCCAGCTAGGGAAACAGAATTAGTGGCGGTGAGTCTCCAGCTAGTGATACAGAATTAGTGGCGGTGAGTCTCCAGCTAGGGAAACAGTATTAGTGGCGGTGAGCCTCCAGCTAGGGAAACAGAATTAGTGGCGGTGAGTCTCCAGCTAGGGAAACAGTATTAGTGGCGGTGAGTCTCCAGATAGGGAAACAGTACTAGTGGCGGTGAGTCTCCAGCTAGGGAAACAGTATTAGTGGCGGTGAGTCTCCAGCTAGGGAAACAGAATTAGTGGCGGTGAGTCTCCAGCTAGGGAAACAGAACTAGTGGTGGGCACTCTCCAGCTAGGGAAATAGTACTAGTGGCGGTGAGTCTCCAGCTAGGGAAACAGTATTAGTGGCGGTGAGTCTCCAGCTAGGGAAACAGAATTAGTGGCGGTGAGTCTCCAGCTAGGGAAACAGAATTAGTGGCGGTGAGTCTCCAGCTAGTGATACAGAATTAGTGGCGGTGAGTCTCCAGCTAGGGAAACAGTATTAGTGGCGGTGAGCCTCCAGCTAGGGAAACAGAATTAGTGGCGGTGAGTCTCCAGCTAGGGAAACAGTATTAGTGGCGGTGAGTCTCCAGATAGGGAAACAGTACTAGTGGCGGTGAGTCTCCAGCTAGGGAAACAGTATTAGTGGCGGTGAGTCTCCAGCTAGGGAAACAGAATTAGTGGCGGTGAGTCTCCAGCTAGGGAAATAGTACTAGTGGCGGTGAGTCTCCAGCTAGGGAAACAGTATTAGTGGCGGTGAGTCTCCAGCTAGGGAAACAGTACTAGTGGCGGTGAGTCTCCAGATAGGGAAACAGTACTAGTGGCGGTGAGTCTCCAGCTAGGGAAACAGTATTAGTGGCGGTGAGTCTCCAGCTAGGGAAACAGAATTAGTGGCGGTGAGTCTTCAGCTAGGGAAACAGTACTAGTGGCGGTGAGTCTCCAGCTAGGGAAACAGTATTAGTGGCGGTGAGTCTCCAGCTAGGGAAACAGTACTAGTGGCGGTGAGTCTCCAGCTAGGGAAACAGTATTAGTGGCGGTGAGTCTTCAGCTAGGGAAACAGAATTAGTGGCGGTGAGTCTTCAGCTAGGGATACAGAATTAGTGGCGGTGAGTCTCCAGCTAGGGAAACAGAATTAGTGGCGGTGAGTCTCCAGCTAGGGAAACAGTATTAGTGGCGGTGAGTCTCCAGCTAGGGAAACAGTATTAGTGGCGGTGAGTCTCCAGCTAGGGAAACAGAATTAGTGGCGGTGAGTCTCCAGCTAGGGAAACAGTATTAGTGGCAGTGAGTCTTCAGCTAGGGAAACAGAATTAGTGGCGGTGAGTCTCCAGCTAGGGAAACAGTACTAGTGGCGGTGAGTCTCCAGCTAGGGAAACAGTATTAGTGGCGGTGAGTCTCCAGCTAGGGAAACAGTATTAGTGGCGGTGAGTCTCCAGCTAGGGAAACAGTATTAGTGGCGGTGAGTCTCCAGCTAGGGAAACAGAATTAGTGGCGGTGAGTCTCCAGCTAGGGAAACAGTATTAGTGGCGGTGAGTCTCCAGCTAGGGAAACAGTATTAGTGGCGGTGAGTCTCCAGCTAGGGAAACAGAATTAGTGGCGGTGAGTCTCCAGCTAGGGAAACAGTATTAGTGGCAGTGAGTCTTCAGCTAGGGAAACAGAATTAGTGGCGGTGAGTCTCCAGCTAGGGAAACAGTACTAGTGGCGGTGAGTCTCCAGCTAGGGAAACAGAATTAGTGGCGGTGAGTCTCCAGCTAGGGAAACAGAATTAGTGGCGGTGAGTCTCCAGCTAGGGAAACAGAATTAGTGGCGGTGAGTCTCCAGCTAGGGAAACAGAATTAGTGGCGGTGAGTCTCCAGCTAGGGAAACAGTATTAGTGGCAGTGAGTCTTCAGCTAGGGAAACAGAATTAGTGGCGGTGAGTCTCCAGCTAGGGAAACAGAATTAGTGGCGGTGAGCCTCCAGCTAGGGAAACAGAATTAGTGGCGGTGAGCCTCCAGCTAGGGAAACAGAATTAGTGGCGGTGAGTCTCCAGCTAGGGAAACAGTATTAGTGGCGGTGAGTCTCCAGCTAGGGAAACAGTATTAGTGGCGGTGAGCCTCCAGATAGGGAAACAGAATTAGTGGCGGTGAGTCTCCAGCTAGGGAAACAGAATTAGTGGCGGTGAGTCTCCAGCTAGGGAAACAGAATTAGTGGCGGTGAGTCTCCAGCTAGGGAAACAGTATTAGTGGCAGTGAGTCTCCAGCTAGGGAAACAGTATTAGTGGCAGTGAGTCTTCAGCTAGGGAAACAGAATTAGTGGCGGTGAGCCTCCAGATAGGGAAACAGTACTAGTGGTGGTGAGTCTCCAGCTAGGGAAACAGAATTAGTGGCGGTGAGTCTCCAGCTAGGGAAACAGAATTAGTGGCGGTGAGTCTCCAGCTAGGGAAACAGTATTAGTGGCAGTGAGTCTCCAGCTAGGGAAACAGAATTAGTGGCGGTGAGTCTCCAGCTAGGGAAACAGTATTAGTGGCAGTGAGTCTTCAGCTAGGGAAACAGTATTAGTGGCGGTGAGTCTCCAGCTAGGGAAACAGTATTAGTGGCGGTGAGTCTCCAGCTAGGGAAACAGTATTAGTGGCGGTGAGTCTCCAGCTAGGGAAACAGTATTAGTGGCGGTGAGTCTCCAGCTAGGGAAACAGTATTAGTGGCGGTGAGTCTCCAGCTAGGGAAACAGTATTAGTGGCCGTGAGTCTCCAGCTAGGGAAACAGTATTAGTGGCGTTGAGTCTCCAGCTAGGGAAACAGAATTAGTGGCGGTGAGTCTCCAGCTAGGGAAACAGTATTAGTGGCGGTGAGTCTCCAGCTAGGGAAACAGTATTAGTGGCGGTGAGTCTCCAGCTAGGGAAACAGTATTAGTGGCGGTGAGTCTCCAGCTAGGGAAACAGAATTAGTGGCGGTGAGTCTCCAGCTAGGGAAACAGTATTAGTGGCAGTGAGTCTTCAGCTAGGGAAACAGAATTAGTGGCGGTGAGCCTCCAGATAGGGAAACAGTACTAGTGGTGGTGAGTCTCCAGCTAGGGAAACAGTATTAGTGGCGGTGAGTCTCCAGCTAGGGAAACAGTATTAGTGGCGGTGAGTCTCCAGCTAGGGAAACAGAATTAGTGGCGGTGAGTCTCCAGCTAGGGAAACAGTATTAGTGGCGGTGAGTCTCCAGCTAGGGAAACAGAATTAGTGGCGGTGAGTCTCCAGCTAGGGAAACAGTATTAGTGGCGGTGAGTCTCCAGCTAGGGAAACAGAATTAGTGGCGGTGAGTCTCCAGCTAGGGAAACAGAATTAGTGGCGGTGAGTCTCCAGCTAGGGAAACAGTATTAGTGGCGGTGAGTCTCCAGCTAGGGAAACAGAATTAGTGGCGGTGAGTCTCCAGCTAGGGAAACAGTATTAGTGGCGGTGAGTCTCCAGCTAGGGAAACAGTATTAGTGGCGGTGAGTCTCCAGCTAGGGAAACAGTATTAGTGGCGGTGAGTCTCCAGCTAGGGAAACAGAATTAGTGGCGGTGAGTCTCCAGCTAGGGAAACAGAATTAGTGGCGGTGAGTCTCCAGCTAGGGAAACAGAATTAGTGGCGGTGAGTCTCCAGCTAGGGAAACAGTATTAGTGGCGGTGAGTCTCCAGATAGGGAAACAGTATTAGTGGCGGTGAGCCTCCAGCTAGGGAAACAGAATTAGTGGCGGTGAGTCTCCAGCTAGGGAAACAGTATTAGTGGCGGTGAGTCTCCAGCTAGGGAAACAGTATTAGTGGCGGTGAGTCTCCAGCTAGGGAAACAGTATTAGTGGCGGTTAGTCTCCAGCTAGGGAAACAGTATTAGTGGCGGTGAGTCTCCAGCTAGGGAAACAGAATTAGTGGCGGTGAGTCTCCAGCTAGGGAAACAGTATTAGTGGCGGTGAGTCTCCAGATAGGGAAACAGAATTAGTGGCGGTGAGTCTCCAGCTAGGGAAACAGTATTAGTGGCGGTGAGTCTCCAGCTAGGGAAACAGAATTAGTGGCGGTGAGTCTCCAGATAGGGAAACAGTATTAGTGGCGGTGAGTCTCCAGCTAGGGAAACAGAATTAGTGGCGGTGAGTCTCCAGCTAGGGAAACAGTATTAGTGGCGGTGAGTCTCCAGCTAGGGAAACAGAATTAGTGGCGGTGAGTCTCCAGATAGGGAAACAGAATTAGTGGCGGTGAGTCTCCAGCTAGGGAAACAGTATTAGTGGCGGTGAGTCTCCAGCTAGGGATACAGAATTAGTGGCGGTGAGTCTCCAGCTAGGGAAACAGTATTAGTGGCGGTGAGTCTCCAGCTAGGGAAACAGTATTAGTGGCGGTGAGTCTCCAGATAGGGAAACAGAATTAGTGGCGGTGAGTCTCCAGCTAGGGAAACAGTACTAGTGGCGGTGAGTCTCCAGCTAGGGAAACAGAATTAGTGGCGGTGAGTCTCCAGCTAGGGATACAGAATTAGTGGCGGTGAGTCTCCAGCTAGGGAAACAGTATTAGTGGCGGTGAGTCTCCAGATAGGGAAACATTATTAGTGGCGGTGAGTCTCCAGCTAGGGAAACAGTACTAGTGGCGGTGAGTCTCCAGCTAGGGAAACAGTATTAGTGGCGGTGAGTCTCCAGCTAGGGAAACAGTACTAGTGGCGGTGAGTCTCCAGCTAGGGAAACAGTATTAGTGGCGGTGAGTCTCCAGATAGGGAAACAGTATTAGTGGCGGTTAGTCTCCAGCTAGGGAAACAGTATTAGTGGCGGTGAGTCTCCAGCTAGGGAAACAGTACTAGTGGCGGTGAGTCTCCAGCTAGGGAAACAGTATTAGTGGCGGTGAGTCTCCAGATAGGGAAACAGTATTAGTGGCGGTTAGTCTCCAGCTAGGGAAACAGTATTAGTGGCGGTGAGTCTCCAGCTAGGGAAACAGTACTAGTGGCGGTGAGTCTCCAGCTAGGGAAACAGAATTAGTGGTGGTGAGTCTCCAGCTAGGGAAACAGTACTAGTGGTGGTGAGTCTCCAGCTAGGGATACAGAATTAGTGGCGGTGAGTCTCCAGCTAGGGATACAGAATTAGTGGCGGTGAGTCTCCAGCTAGGGAAACAGTATTAGTGGCGGTGAGTCTCCAGCTAGGGAAACAGTATTAGTGGCGGTGAGTCTCCAGCTAGGGAAACAGAATTAGTGGCGTTGAGTCTCCAGCTAGGGAAACAGAATTAGTGGCGTTGAGTCTCCAGCTAGGGAAACAGAATTAGTGGCGGTGAGTCTCCAGCTAGGGAAACAGTATTAGTGGCGGTGAGTCTCCAGCTAGGGAAACAGAATTAGTGGCGGTGAGTCTCCAGCTAGGGAAACAGTATTAGTGGCGTTGAGTCTCCAGCTAGGGAAACAGTATTAGTGGCAGTGAGTCTCCAGCTAGGGAAACAGTATTAGTGGCGTTGAGTCTCCAGCTAGGGAAACAGAATTAGTGGCGGTGAGTCTCCAGCTAGGGAAACAGTATTAGTGGCGGTGAGGTTCCAGCTAGGGAAACAGTATTAGTGGCGTTGAGTCTCCAGCTAGGGAAACAGTATTAGTGGCGTTGAGTCTCCAGCTAGGGAAACAGTATTAGTGGCGTTGAGTCTCCAGCTAGGGAAACAGTATTAGTGGCGGTGAGTCTCCAGCTAGGGAAACAGTATTAGTGGCCGTGAGTCTCCAGCTAGGGATACAGAATTAGTGGCGGTGAGTCTCCAGCTAGGGAAACAGAATTAGTGGCGGTGAGTCTCCAGCTAGGGAAACAGAATTAGTGGCGGTGAGTCTCCAGATAGGGAAACAGTACTAGTGGCGGTGAGTCTCCAGCTAGGGAAACAGTATTAGTGGCGGTGAGTCTCCAGCTAGGGAAACAGAATTAGTGGCGGTGAGTCTCCAGCTAGTGATACAGAATTAGTGGCGGTGAGTCTCCAGCTAGGGAAACAGAATTAGTGGCGGTGAGTCTCCAGCTAGGGAAACAGAATTAGTGGCGGTGAGTCTCCAGCTAGGGAAACAGTACTAGTGGCGGTGAGTCTCCAGCTAGGGAA
The DNA here is from genome assembly GCF_048418815.1 of Hemitrygon akajei. NCBI lineage: Eukaryota > Metazoa > Chordata > Chondrichthyes > Myliobatiformes > Dasyatidae > Hemitrygon > Hemitrygon akajei. Next base: position 44,721,174 of record NC_133134.1, read on the forward strand.
ACAGAATTAGTGGCGGTGAGTCTCCAGCTAAGGAAACAGTATTAGTGGCGGTGAGTCTCCAGCTAGGGAAACAGAATTAGTGGCGGTGAGTCTCCAGCTAGGGAAACAGTATTAGTGGCGGTGAGTCTCCAGCTAGGGAAACAGAATTAGTGGCGGTGAGTCTCCAGCTAGGGAAACAGTATTAGTGGCAGTGAGTCTCCAGCTAGGGAAACAGAATTAGTGGCGGTGAGTCTCCAGCTAGGGATACAGAATTAGTGGCGGTGAGTCTCCAGCTAGGGAAACAGTATTAGTGGCGGTGAGTCTCCAGCTAGGGATACAGAATTAGTGGTGGTGAGTCTCCAGCTAGGGAAACAGTATTAGTGGCGGTGAGTCTTCAGCTAGGGAAACAGAATTAGTGGCTGTGAGTCTCCAGCTAGGGAAACAGAATTAGTGGCTGTGAGTCTCCAGCTAGGGAAACAGTATTAGTGGCGGTGAGTCTTCAGCTAGGGAAACAGTATTAGTGGCGGTGAGTCTCCAGCTAGGGAAACAGAATTAGTGGCTGTGAGTCTCCAGCTAGGGAAACAGTATTAGTGGCGGTGAGTCTCCAGCTAGGGAAACAGTATTAGTGGCGGTGAGTCTCCAGCTAGGGAAACAGTATTAGTGGCGGTGAGTCTCCAGCTAGGGAAACAGTATTAGTGGCGGTGAGGTTCCAGCTAGGGAAACAGTATTAGTGGCGGTGAGTCTCCAGCTAGGGAAACAGTACTAGTGGCGGTGAGTCTCCAGCTAGGGAAACAGAATTAGTGGTGGTGAGTCTCCAGCTAGGGAAACAGTACTAGTGGTGGTGAGTCTCCAGCTAGGGATACAGAATTAGTGGCGGTGAGTCTCCAGCTAGGGATACAGAATTAGTGGCGGTGAGTCTCCAGCTAGGGAAACAGTATTAGTGGCGGTGAGTCTCCAGCTAGGGAAACAGTATTAGTGGCGGTGAGTCTCCAGCTAGGGAAACAGAATTAGTGGCGTTGAGTCTCCAGCTAGGGAAACAGAATTAGTGGCGTTGAGTCTCCAGCTAGGGAAACAGAATTAGTGGCGGTGAGTCTCCAGCTAGGGAAACAGTATTAGTGGCGGTGAGTCTCCAGCTAGGGAAACAGAATTAGTGGCGGTGAGTCTCCAGCTAGGGAAACAGTATTAGTGGCGTTGAGTCTCCAGCTAGGGAAACAGTATTAGTGGCAGTGAGTCTCCAGCTAGGGAAACAGTATTAGTGGCGTTGAGTCTCCAGCTAGGGAAACAGAATTAGTGGCGGTGAGTCTCCAGCTAGGGAAACAGTATTAGTGGCGGTGAGGTTCCAGCTAGGGAAACAGTATTAGTGGCGTTGAGTCTCCAGCTAGGGAAACAGTATTAGTGGCGTTGAGTCTCCAGCTAGGGAAACAGTATTAGTGGCGTTGAGTCTCCAGCTAGGGAAACAGTATTAGTGGCGGTGAGTCTCCAGCTAGGGAAACAGTATTAGTGGCCGTGAGTCTCCAGCTAGGGATACAGAATTAGTGGCGGTGAGTCTCCAGCTAGGGAAACAGAATTAGTGGCGGTGAGTCTCCAGCTAGGGAAACAGAATTAGTGGCGGTGAGTCTCCAGATAGGGAAACAGTACTAGTGGCGGTGAGTCTCCAGCTAGGGAAACAGTATTAGTGGCGGTGAGTCTCCAGCTAGGGAAACAGAATTAGTGGCGGTGAGTCTCCAGCTAGTGATACAGAATTAGTGGCGGTGAGTCTCCAGCTAGGGAAACAGAATTAGTGGCGGTGAGTCTCCAGCTAGGGAAACAGAATTAGTGGCGGTGAGTCTCCAGCTAGGGAAACAGTACTAGTGGCGGTGAGTCTCCAGCTAGGGAAACAGAATTAGTGGCGGTGAGTCTCCAGCTAAGGAAACAGTATTAGTGGCGGTGAGTCTCCAGCTAGGGAAACAGAATTAGTGGCGGTGAGTCTCCAGCTAGGGAAACAGTATTAGTGGCGGTGAGTCTCCAGCTAGGGAAACAGAATTAGTGGCGGTGAGTCTCCAGCTAGGGAAACAGTATTAGTGGCAGTGAGTCTCCAGCTAGGGAAACAGAATTAGTGGCGGTGAGTCTCCAGCTAGGGATACAGAATTAGTGGCGGTGAGTCTCCAGCTAGGGAAACAGTATTAGTGGCGGTGAGTCTCCAGCTAGGGATACAGAATTAGTGGTGGTGAGTCTCCAGCTAGGGAAACAGTATTAGTGGCGGTGAGTCTTCAGCTAGGGAAACAGAATTAGTGGCTGTGAGTCTCCAGCTAGGGAAACAGAATTAGTGGCTGTGAGTCTCCAGCTAGGGAAACAGTATTAGTGGCGGTGAGTCTTCAGCTAGGGAAACAGTATTAGTGGCGGTGAGTCTCCAGCTAGGGAAACAGAATTAGTGGCTGTGAGTCTCCAGCTAGGGAAACAGTATTAGTGGCGGTGAGTCTCCAGCTAGGGAAACAGTATTAGTGGCGGTGAGTCTCCAGCTAGGGAAACAGTATTAGTGGCGGTGAGTCTCCAGCTAGGGAAACAGTATTAGTGGCGGTGAGTCTCCAGCTAGGGAAACAGTATTAGTGGCGGTGAGTCTCTAGCTAGGGAAACAGAATTAGTGGCGGTGAGTCTCCAGCTAGGGAAACAGTACTAGTGGCGGTGAGTCTCCAGCTAGGGAAACAGTATTAGTGGCGGTGAGTCTTCAGCTAGGGAAACAGTATTAGTGGCGGTGAGTCTCCAGCTAGGGAAACAGTATTAGTGGCGGTGAGTCTTCAGCTAGGGAAACAGTATTAGTGGCGGTGAGTCTCCAGCTAGGGAAACAGAATTAGTGGCTGTGAGTCTCCAGCTAGGGATACAGAATTAGTGGCGGTTAGTCTCCAGCTAGGGAAACAGTATTAGTGGCGGTGAGTCTCCAGATAGGGAAACAGTATTAGTGGCGGTGAGTCTCCTGCTAGGGAAACAGTATTAGTGGCGGTGAGTCTCCAGCTAGGGATACAGAATTAGTGGCGGTTAGTCTCCAGCTAGGGAAACAGTATTAGTGGCGGTGAGTCTCCAGATAGGGAAACAGTATTAGTGGCGGTGAGTCTCCAGCTAGGGAAACAGTATTAGTGGCGGTGAGTCTCCAGCTAGGGAAACAGAATTAGTGGCGGTGAGTCTCCAGATAGGGAAACAGTATTAGTGGCGGTGAGTCTCCAGCTAGGGAAACAGAATTAGTGGCGGTGAGTCTCCAGCTAGGGAAACAGTATTAGTGGCGGTGAGTCTCCAGCTAGGGAAACAGAATTAGTGGCGGTGAGTCTCCAGATAGGGAAACAGAATTAGTGGCGGTGAGTCTCCAGCTAGGGAAACAGTATTAGTGGCGGTGAGTCTCCAGCTAGGGATACAGAATTAGTGGCGGTGAGTCTCCAGCTAGGGAAACAGTATTAGTGGCGGTGAGTCTCCAGCTAGGGAAACAGTATTAGTGGCGGTGAGTCTCCAGATAGGGAAACAGAATTAGTGGCGGTGAGTCTCCAGCTAGGGAAACAGTACTAGTGGCGGTGAGTCTCCAGCTAGGGAAACAGAATTAGTGGCGGTGAGTCTCCAGCTAGGGATACAGAATTAGTGGCGGTGAGTCTCCAGCTAGGGAAACAGTATTAGTGGCGGTGAGTCTCCAGATAGGGAAACATTATTAGTGGCGGTGAGTCTCCAGCTAGGGAAACAGTACTAGTGGCGGTGAGTCTCCAGCTAGGGAAACAGTATTAGTGGCGGTGAGTCTCCAGATAGGGAAACAGTATTAGTGGCGGTTAGTCTCCAGCTAGGGAAACAGTATTAGTGGCGGTGAGTCTCCAGCTAGGGAAACAGTACTAGTGGCGGTGAGTCTCCAGCTAGGGAAACAGTATTAGTGGCGGTGAGTCTCCAGATAGGGAAACAGTATTAGTGGCGGTTAGTCTCCAGCTAGGGAAACAGTATTAGTGGCGGTGAGTCTCCAGCTAGGGAAACAGTACTAGTGGCGGTGAGTCTCCAGCTAGGGAAACAGAATTAGTGGTGGTGAGTCTCCAGCTAGGGAAACAGTACTAGTGGTGGTGAGTCTCCAGCTAGGGATACAGAATTAGTGGCGGTGAGTCTCCAGCTAGGGATACAGAATTAGTGGCGGTGAGTCTCCAGCTAGGGAAACAGTATTAGTGGCGGTGAGTCTCCAGCTAGGGAAACAGTATTAGTGGCGGTGAGTCTCCAGCTAGGGAAACAGAATTAGTGGCGTTGAGTCTCCAGCTAGGGAAACAGAATTAGTGGCGTTGAGTCTCCAGCTAGGGAAACAGAATTAGTGGCGGTGAGTCTCCAGCTAGGGAAACAGTATTAGTGGCGGTGAGTCTCCAGCTAGGGAAACAGAATTAGTGGCGGTGAGTCTCCAGCTAGGGAAACAGTATTAGTGGCGTTGAGTCTCCAGCTAGGGAAACAGTATTAGTGGCAGTGAGTCTCCAGCTAGGGAAACAGTATTAGTGGCGTTGAGTCTCCAGCTAGGGAAACAGAATTAGTGGCGGTGAGTCTCCAGCTAGGGAAACAGTATTAGTGGCGGTGAGGTTCCAGCTAGGGAAACAGTATTAGTGGCGTTGAGTCTCCAGCTAGGGAAACAGTATTAGTGGCGTTGAGTCTCCAGCTAGGGAAACAGTATTAGTGGCGTTGAGTCTCCAGCTAGGGAAACAGTATTAGTGGCGGTGAGTCTCCAGCTAGGGAAACAGTATTAGTGGCCGTGAGTCTCCAGCTAGGGATACAGAATTAGTGGCGGTGAGTCTCCAGCTAGGGAAACAGAATTAGTGGCGGTGAGTCTCCAGCTAGGGAAACAGAATTAGTGGCGGTGAGTCTCCAGATAGGGAAACAGTACTAGTGGCGGTGAGTCTCCAGCTAGGGAAACAGTATTAGTGGCGGTGAGTCTCCAGCTAGGGAAACAGAATTAGTGGCGGTGAGTCTCCAGCTAGTGATACAGAATTAGTGGCGGTGAGTCTCCAGCTAGGGAAACAGAATTAGTGGCGGTGAGTCTCCAGCTAGGGAAACAGAATTAGTGGCGGTGAGTCTCCAGCTAGGGAAACAGTACTAGTGGCGGTGAGTCTCCAGCTAGGGAAACAGAATTAGTGGCGGTGAGTCTCCAGCTAAGGAAACAGTATTAGTGGCGGTGAGTCTCCAGCTAGGGAAACAGAATTAGTGGCGGTGAGTCTCCAGCTAGGGAAACAGTATTAGTGGCGGTGAGTCTCCAGCTAGGGAAACAGAATTAGTGGCGGTGAGTCTCCAGCTAGGGAAACAGTATTAGTGGCAGTGAGTCTCCAGCTAGGGAAACAGAATTAGTGGCGGTGAGTCTCCAGCTAGGGATACAGAATTAGTGGCGGTGAGTCTCCAGCTAGGGAAACAGTATTAGTGGCGGTGAGTCTCCAGCTAGGGAAACAGTATTAGTGGCGGTGAGTCTCCAGCTAGGGATACAGAATTAGTGGTGGTGAGTCTCCAGCTAGGGAAACAGTATTAGTGGCGGTGAGTCTTCAGCTAGGGAAACAGAATTAGTGGCTGTGAGTCTCCAGCTAGGGAAACAGAATTAGTGGCTGTGAGTCTCCAGCTAGGGAAACAGTATTAGTGGCGGTGAGTCTTCAGCTAGGGAAACAGTATTAGTGGCGGTGAGTCTCCAGCTAGGGAAACAGAATTAGTGGCTGTGAGTCTCCAGCTAGGGAAACAGTATTAGTGGCGGTGAGTCTTCAGCTAGGGAAACAGTATTAGTGGCGGTGAGTCTCCAGCTAGGGAAACAGAATTAGTGGCTGTGAGTCTCCAGCTAGGGAAACAGTATTAGTGGCGGTGAGTCTCCAGCTAGGGAAACAGTATTAGTGGCGGTGAGTCTCCAGCTAGGGAAACAGTATTAGTGGCGGTGAGTCTCCAGCTAGGGAAACAGTATTAGTGGCGGTGAGTCTCCAGCTAGGGAAACAGTATTAGTGGCGGTGAGTCTCTAGCTAGGGAAACAGAATTAGTGGCGGTGAGTCTCCAGCTAGGGAAACAGTACTAGTGGCGGTGAGTCTCCAGCTAGGGAAACAGTATTAGTGGCGGTGAGTCTTCAGCTAGGGAAACAGTATTAGTGGCGGTGAGTCTCCAGCTAGGGAAACAGTATTAGTGGCGGTGAGTCTTCAGCTAGGGAAACAGTATTAGTGGCGGTGAGTCTCCAGCTAGGGAAACAGAATTAGTGGCTGTGAGTCTCCAGCTAGGGAAACAGTATTAGTGGCGGTGAGTCTCCAGCTAGGGAAACAGTATTAGTGGCGGTGAGTCTCCAGCTAGGGAAACAGTATTAGTGGCGGTGAGTCTCCTGCTAGGGAAACAGTATTAGTGGCGGTGAGTCTCCAGCTAGGGATACAGAATTAGTGGCGGTTAGTCTCCAGCTAGGGAAACAGTATTAGTGGCGGTGAGTCTCCAGATAGGGAAACAGTATTAGTGGCGGTGAGTCTCCTGCTAGGGAAACAGTATTAGTGGCGGTGAGTCTCCAGCTAGGGATACAGAATTAGTGGCGGTTAGTCTCCAGCTAGGGAAACAGTATTAGTGGCGGTGAGTCTCCAGATAGGGAAACAGTATTAGTGGCGGTGAGTCTCCAGCTAGGGAAACAGTATTAGTGGCGGTGAGTCTCCAGCTAGGGAAACAGTATTAGTGGCGGTGAGTCTCCAGCTAGGGAAACAGTATTAGTGGCGGTGAGTCTCCAGCTAGGGAAACAGAATTAGTGGCGGTGAGTCTCCAGCTAGGGAAACAGTATTAGTGGCGGTGAGTCTCCAGCTAGGGAAACAGTATTAGTGGCGGTGAGTCTCCAGCTAGGGAAACAGTATTAGTGGCGGTGAGTCTCCAGCTAGGGAAACAGTATTAGTGGCGGTGAGTCTCCAGCTAGGGAAACAGTATTAGTGGCCGTGAGTCTCCAGCTAGGGAAACAGAATTAGTGGCGGTGAGTGTCCAGCTAGGGAAACAGTATTAGTGGCGGTGAGTCTCCAGCTAGGGAAACAGAATTAGTGGCGGTGAGTCTCCAGCTAGGGAAACAGTATTAGTGGCGTTGAGTCTCCAGCTAGGGAAACAGAATTAGTGGCGGTGAGTCTCCAGCTAGGGATACAGAATTAGTGGCGGTGAGTCTCCAGCTAGGGAAACAGTATTAGTGGCGGTGAGTCTCCAGCTAGGGAAACAGTATTAGTGGCGGTGAGTCTCCAGCTAGTGAAACAGTATTAGTGGCGGTGAGTCTCCAGATAGGGAAACAGTATTAGTGGCGGTGAGTCTCCAGCTAGGGAAACAGTATTAGTGGCGGTGAGTCTCCAGCTAGGGAAACAGTATTAGTGGCGGTGAGTCTCCAGCTAGGGAAACAGTATTAGTGGCGGTGAGTCTCCAGATAGGGAAACAGTATTAGTGGCGGTGAGTCTCCAGCTAGGGAAACAGTATTAGTGGCGGTGAGTCTCCAGCTAGGGAAACAGTATTAGTGGCGGTGAGTCTCCAGATAGGGAAACAGTATTAGTGGCGGTGAGTCTCCAGCTAGGGAAACAGAATTAGTGGCGGTGAGTCTCCAGCTAGGGAAACAGTATTAGTGGCGGTGAGTCTCCAGCTAGGGAAACAGTACTAGTGGCGGTGAGTCTCCAGCTAGGGAAACAGTATTAGTGGCGGTGAGTCTCCAGCTAGGGAAACAGTACTAGTGGCGGTGAGTCTCCAGCTAGGGAAACAGTATTAGTGGCGGTGAGTCTCCAGTTAGGGAAACAGTATTAGTGGCGGTGAGTCTCCAGCTAGGGAAACAGTATTAGTGGCGGTGAGTCTCCAGCTAGGGAATCAGAATTAGTGGCGGTGAGTCTCCAGCTAGGGAAACAGTACTAGTGGCGGTGAGTCTCCAGCTAGGGAAACAGTATTAGTGGCGGTGAGTCTCCAGCGAGGGAATCAGAATTAGTGGCGGTGAGTCTCCAGCTAGGGAAACAGAATTAGTGGCGGTGAGTCTCCAGCTAGGGAAACAGTATTAGTGGCGGTGAGTCTCCAGCTAGGGAATCAGAATTAGTGGCGGTGAGTCTCCAGCTAGGGAAACAGTATTAGTGGCGGTGAGTCTCCAGCTAGGGAAACAGAATTAGTGGCGGTGAGTCTCCAGCTAGGGAAACAGTATTAGTGGCGGTGAGTCTCCAGCGAGGGAATCAGAATTAGTGGCGGTGAGTCTCCAGCTAGGGAAACAGAATTAGTGGCGGTGAGTCTCCAGCTAGGGAAACAGAATTAGTGGCGGTGAGTCTCCAGCTAGGGAAACAGAATTAGTGGCGGTGAGTCTCCAGCTAGGGAAACAGTATTAGTGGCGGTGAGTCTCCAGCTAGGGAAACAGAATTAGTAGCGGTGAGTCTCCAGCTAGGGAAACAGTACTAGTGTTGGTGAGTCTCCAGCTAGGGAAACAGTATTAGTGGCGGTGAATCTCCAGGTAGGGAAACAGAATTAGTGGCGGTGAGTCTCCAGATAGGGAAACAGTATTAGTGGCGGTGAGTCTCCAGATAGGGAAACAGAATTAGTGGCTGTGAGTCTCCAGCTAGGGAAACAGTATTAGTGGCGGTGAATCTCCAGGTAGGGAAACAGAATTAGTGGCGGTGAGTCTCCAGATAGGGAAACAGTATTAGTGGCGGTGAGTCTCCAGATAGGGAAACAGAATTAGTGGCGGTGAGTCTCCACCTAGGGAAACAGTATTAGTGGCGGTGAGTCTCCAGCTAGGGAAACAGTATTAGTGGCGGTGAGTCTCCAGCTAGGGAAACAGTATTAGTGGCGGTGAGTCTCCAGCTAGGGAAACAGTATTAGTGGCGGTGAGTCTCCAGCTAGGGAAACAGTATTAGTGGCGGTGAGTCTCCAGCTAGGGAAACAGTATTAGTGGCGGTGAGTCTCCAGCTAGGGAAACAGTATTAGTGGCGGTGAGTCTCCAGCTAGGGAAACAGTACTAGTGGCGGTGAGTCTCCAGCTAGGGAAACAGTATTAGTGGCGGTGAGTCTCCAGCTAGGGAAACAGTATTAGTGGCGGTGAGTCTCCAGCTAGGGAAACAGTATTAGTGGCGGTGAGTCTCCAGGTAGGGAAACAGTATTAGTGGTGGTGAGTCTCCAGCTAGGGAAACAGTATTAGTGGCGGTGAGTCTCCAGCTAGGGAAACAGTATTAGTGGCGGTGAGTCTCCAGCTAGGGATACAGAATTAGTGGCGGTGAGTCTCCAGCTAGGGAAACAGTATTAGTGGTGGTGAGTCTCCAGCTAGGGAAACAGTATTAGTGGCGGTGAGTCTCTAGCTAGGGAAACAGTATTAGTGGCAGTGAGTCTTCAGCTAGGGAAACAGAATTAGTGGCGGTGAGTCTCCAGCTAGGGAAACAGAATTAGTGGCGGTGAGTCTCCAGCTAGGGAAACAGTATTAGTGGCGGTGAGTCTCCAGCTAGGGAAACAGAATTAGTGGCGGTGAGTCTCCAGATAGGGAAACAGTATTAGTGGCGGTGAGTCTCCAGCTAGGGAAACAGAATTAGTGGCGGTGAGTCTCCAGCTAGGGAAACAGTATTAGTGGCGGTGAGTCTCCAGCTAGGGAAACAGTATTAGTGGCGGTGAGTCTCCAGCTAGGGAAACAGAATTAGTGGCGGTGAGTCTCCAGCTAGGGAAACAGAATTAGTAGCGGTGAGTCTCCAGCTAGGGAAACAGAATTAGTGGCGGTGAGTCTCCAGCTAGGGAAACAGTATTAGTGGCGGTGAGTCTCCAGCTAGGGAAACAGTATTAGTGGCGGTGAGTCTCCAGCTAGGGAAACAGAATTAGTGGCGGTGAGTCTCCAGATAGGGAAACAGTACTAGTGGCGGTGAGTCTCCAGCTAGGGAAACAGTATTAGTGGCGGTGAGTCTCCAGCTAGGGAAACAGAATTAGTGGCGGTGAGTCTCCAGATAGGGAAACAGTATTAGTGGCGGTGAGTCTCCAGCTAGGGAAACAGAATTAGTGGCGGTGAGTCTCCAGATAGGGAAACAGTATTAGTGGCGGTGAGTCTCCAGATAGGGAAACAGAATTAGTGGCGGTGAGTCTCCAGCTAGGGAAACAGTATTAGTGGCGGTGAGTCTCCAGCTAGGGAAACAGTACTAGTGGCGGTGAGTCTCCAGCTAGGGAAACAGTATTAGTGGCGGTGAGTCTCCAGCTAGGGAAACAGTATTAGTGGCGGTGAGTCTCCAGCTAGGGAAACAGTACTAGTGGCGGTGAGTCTTCAGCTAGGGATACAGAATTAGTGGCGGTGAGTCTCCAGCTAGGGAAACAGTATTAGTGGCGGTGAGTCTCCAGCTAGGGAAACAGAATTAGTGGCGGTGAGTCTCCAGCTAGGGAAACAGTATTAGTGGCGGTGAGTCTCCAGCTAGGGAAACAGAATTAGCGGCGGTGAGTCTCCAGCTAGGGAAACAGTATTAGTGGCGGTGAGTCTCCAGCTAGGGAAACAGAATTAGTGGCGGTGAGTCTCCAGCTAGGGAAACAGAATTAGTGGCGGTGAGTCTCCAGCTAGGGAAACAGTATTAGTGGCGGTGAGTCTCCAGCTAGGGATACAGAATTAGTGGCGGTGAGTCTCCAGCTAGGGAAACAGTATTAGTGGCGGTGAGTCTCCAGCTAGGGAAACAGAATTAGTGGCGGTGAGTCTCCAGCTAGGGAAACAGAATTAGTGGCGGTGAGTCTCCAGCTAGGGAAACAGGACTAGTGGCGGTGAGTCTCCAGCTAGGGAAACAGTACTAGTGGCGGTGAGTCTCCAGATAGGGAAACAGTATTAGTGGCGGTGAGTCTCCAGCTAGGGAAACAGTACTAGTGGCGGTGAGTCTCCAGCTAGGGAAACAGTATTAGTGGCGGTGAGTCTCCAGATAGGGAAACAGTATTAGTGGCGGTGAGTCTCCAGCTAGGGAAAAAGAATTAGTGGTGGTGAGTCTCCAGCTAGGGAAACAGTATTAGTGGCGGTGAGTCTCCAGATAGGGAAACAGTATTAGTGGCGGTGAGTCTCCAGCTAGGGAAAAAGAATTAGTGGTGGTGAGTCTCCAGCTAGGGAAAAAGAATTAGTGGTGGTGAGTCTCCAGCTAGGGAAACAGAATTAGTGGCGGTGAGTCTCCAGCTAGGGAAACAGTATTAGTGGCGGTGAGTCTCCAGCTAGGGAAACAGTATTAGTGGCGGTGAGTCTCCAGCTAGGGAAACAGTATTAGTGGCGGTGAGTCTCCAGCTAGGGAAACAGTATTAGTGGCGGTGAGTCTCCAGCTAGGGAAACAGTATTAGTGGCGGTGAGTCTCCAGCTAGGGAAACAGTATTAGTGGCGGTGAGTCTCCAGCTAGGGAAACAGTATTAGTGGCGGTGAGTCTCCAGCTAGGGAAACAGAATTAGTGGCGTTGAGTCTCCAGCTAGGGAAACAGAATTAGTGGCGGTGAGTCTCCAGCTAGGGATACAGAATTAGTGGCGGTGAGTCTCCAGCTAGGGAAACAGTATTAGTGGCGGTGAGTCTCCAGCTAGGGAAACAGTATTAGTGGCGGTGAGTCTCCAGCTAGGGAAACAGTATTAGTGGCGGTGAGTCTCCAGATAGGGAAACAGTATTAGTGGCGGTGAGTCTCCAGCTAGGGAAACAGTATTAGTGGCGGTGAGTCTCCAGCTAGGGAAACAGTATTAGTGGCGGTGAGTCTCCAGATAGGGAAACAGTATTAGTGGCGGTGAGTCTCCAGCTAGGGAAACAGAATTAGTGGCGGTGAGTCTCCAGCTAGGGAAACAGTATTAGTGGCGGTGAGTCTCCAGCTAGGGAAACAGTACTAGTGGCGGTGAGTCTCCAGCTAGGGAAACAGTATTAGTGGCGGTGAGTCTCCAGCTAGGGAAACAGTACTAGTGGCGGTGAGTCTCCAGCTAGGGAAACAGTATTAGTGGCGGTGAGTCTCCAGTTAGGGAAACAGTATTAGTGGCGGTGAGTCTCCAGCTAGGGAAACAGTATTAGTGGCGGTGAGTCTCCAGCTAGGGAATCAGAATTAGTGGCGGTGAGTCTCCAGCTAGGGAAACAGTACTAGTGGCGGTGAGTCTCCAGCTAGGGAAACAGTATTAGTGGCGGTGAGTCTCCAGCGAGGGAATCAGAATTAGTGGCGGTGAGTCTCCAGCTAGGGAAACAGAATTAGTGGCGGTGAGTCTCCAGCTAGGGAAACAGTATTAGTGGCGGTGAGTCTCCAGCTAGGGAATCAGAATTAGTGGCGGTGAGTCTCCAGCTAGGGAAACAGTATTAGTGGCGGTGAGTCTCCAGCTAGGGAAACAGAATTAGTGGCGGTGAGTCTCCAGCTAGGGAAACAGTATTAGTGGCGGTGAGTCTCCAGCGAGGGAATCAGAATTAGTGGCGGTGAGTCTCCAGCTAGGGAAACAGAATTAGTGGCGGTGAGTCTCCAGCTAGGGAAACAGAATTAGTGGCGGTGAGTCTCCAGCTAGGGAAACAGAATTAGTGGCGGTGAGTCTCCAGCTAGGGAAACAGTATTAGTGGCGGTGAGTCTCCAGCTAGGGAAACAGAATTAGTAGCGGTGAGTCTCCAGCTAGGGAAACAGTACTAGTGTTGGTGAGTCTCCAGCTAGGGAAACAGTATTAGTGGCGGTGAATCTCCAGGTAGGGAAACAGAATTAGTGGCGGTGAGTCTCCAGATAGGGAAACAGTATTAGTGGCGGTGAGTCTCCAGATAGGGAAACAGAATTAGTGGCGGTGAGTCTCCACCTAGGGAAACAGTATTAGTGGCGGTGAGTCTCCAGCTAGGGAAACAGTATTAGTGGCGGTGAGTCTCCAGCTAGGGAAACAGTATTAGTGGCGGTGAGTCTCCAGCTAGGGAAACAGTATTAGTGGCGGTGAGTCTCCAGCTAGGGAAACAGTATTAGTGGCGGTGAGTCTCCAGCTAGGGAAACAGTATTAGTGGCGGTGAGTCTCCAGCTAGGGAAACAGTATTAGTGGCGGTGAGTCTCCAGCTAGGGAAACAGTATTAGTGGCGGTGAGTCTCCAGGTAGGGAAACAGTATTAGTGGCGGTGAGTCTCCAGCTAGGGAAACAGTATTAGTGGCGGTGAGTCTCCAGCTAGGGAAACAGTACAAGTGGTGGTGAGTCTCCAGCTAGGGAAACAGTATTAGTGGCGGTGAGTCTCCAGCTAGGGAAACAGTATTAGTGGCGGTGAGTCTCCAGCTAGGGATACAGAATTAGTGGCGGTGAGTCTCCAGCTAGGGAAACAGTATTAGTGGTGGTGAGTCTCCAGCTAGGGAAACAGTATTAGTGGCGGTGAGTCTCTAGCTAGGGAAACAGTATTAGTGGCAGTGAGTCTTCAGCTAGGGAAACAGAATTAGTGGCGGTGAGTCTCCAGCTAGGGAAACAGAATTAGTGGCGGTCAGTCTCCAGCTAGGGAAACAGTATTAGTGGCGGTGAGTCTCCAGCTAGGGAAACAGAATTAGTGGCGGTGAGTCTCCAGATAGGGAAACAGTATTAGTGGCGGTGAGTCTCCAGCTAGGGAAACAGAATTAGTGGCGGTGAGTCTCCAGCTAGGGAAACAGTATTAGTGGCGGTGAGTCTCCAGCTAGGGAAACAGTATTAGTGGCGGTGAGTCTCCAGCTAGGGAAACAGAATTAGTGGCGGTGAGTCTCCAGCTAGGGAAACAGAATTAGTAGCGGTGAGTCTCCAGCTAGGGAAACAGTATTAGTGGCGGTGAGTCTCCAGCTAGGGAAACAGTATTAGTGGCGGTGAGTCTCCAGCTAGGGAAACAGTATTAGTGGCGGTGAGTCTCCAGCTAGGGAAACAGAATTAGTGGCGGTGAGTCTCCAGATAGGGAAACAGTACTAGTGGCGGTGAGTCTCCAGCTAGGGAAACAGTATTAGTGGCGGTGAGTCTCCAGCTAGGGAAACAGAATTAGTGGCGGTGAGTCTCCAGATAGGGAAACAGTATTAGTGGCGGTGAGTCTCCAGCTAGGGAAACAGAATTAGTGGCGGTGAGTCTCCAGATAGGGAAACAGTATTAGTGGCGGTGAGTCTCCAGATAGGGAAACAGAATTAGTGGCGGTGAGTCTCCAGCTAGGGAAACAGTATTAGTGGCGGTGAGTCTCCAGCTAGGGAAACAGTACTAGTGGCGGTGAGTCTCCAGCTAGGGAAACAGTATTAGTGGCGGTGAGTCTCCAGCTAGGGAAACAGTATTAGTGGCGGTGAGTCTCCAGCTAGGGAAACAGTACTAGTGGCGGTGAGTCTTCAGCTAGGGATACAGAATTAGTGGCGGTGAGTCTCCAGCTAGGGAAACAGTATTAGTGGCGGTGAGTCTCCAGCTAGGGAAACAGAATTAGTGGCGGTGAGTCTCCAGCTAGGGAAACAGTATTAGTGGCGGTGAGTCTCCAGCTAGGGAAACAGAATTAGTGGCGGTGAGTCTCCAGCTAGCGAAACAGTATTAGTGGCGGTGAGTCTCCAGCTAGGGAAACAGAATTAGTGGCGGTGAGTCTCCAGCTAGGGAAACAGAATTAGTGGCGGTGAGTCTCCAGCTAGGGAAACAGTATTAGTGGCGGTGAGTCTCCAGCTAGGGATACAGAATTAGTGGCGGTGAGTCTCCAGCTAGGGAAACAGTATTAGTGGCGGTGAGTCTCCAGCTAGGGAAACAGAATTAGTGGCGGTGAGTCTCCAGCTAGGGAAACAGAATTAGTGGCGGTGAGTCTCCAGCTAGGGAAACAGGACTAGTGGCGGTGAGTCTCCAGCTAGGGAAACAGTACTAGTGGCGGTGAGTCTCCAGATAGGGAAACAGTATTAGTGGCGGTGAGTCTCCAGCTAGGGAAACAGTACTAGTGGCGGTGAGTCTCCAGCTAGGGAAACAGTATTAGTGGCGGTGAGTCTCCAGCTAGGGAAAAAGAATTAGTGGTGGTGAGTCTCCAGCTAGGGAAACAGTATTAGTGGCGGTGAGTCTCCAGCTAGGGAAAAAGAATTAGTGGTGGTGAGTCTCCAGCTAGGGAAACAGTATTAGTGGCGGTGAGTCTTCAGCTAGGGAAACAGAATTAGTGGTGGTGAGTCTCCAGCTAGGGAAACAGTATTAGTGGCGGTGAGTCTCCAGCTAGGGATACAGAATTAGTGGCGGTGAGTCTCCAGCTAGGGAAACAGTATTAGTGGCGGTGAGTCTCCAGCTAGGGAAACAGTATTAGTGGCGGTGAGTCTCCAGCTAGGGAAACAGTATTAGTGGCGGTGAGTCTCCAGCTAGGGAAACAGTATTAGTGGCGGTGAGTCTCCAGCTAGGGAAACAGTATTAGTGGCGGTGAGTCTCCAGCTAGGGAAACAGAATTAGTGGTGGTGAGTCTCCAGCTAGGGAAACAGTATTAGTGGCGGTGAGTCTCCAGCTAGGGAAACAGTATTAGTGGCGGTGAGTCTCCAGCTAGGGAAACAGAATTAGTGGCGGTGAGTCTCCAGCTAGGGAAACAGAATTAGTGGCGGTGAGTCTTCAGCTAGGGAAACAGAATTAGTGGCGGTGAGTCTCCAGCTAGGGAAACAGAATTAGTGGCGGTGAGTCTCCAGCTAGGGAAACAGTACTAGGGCGGTGAGTCTCTAGCTAGGGAAACAGTACTAGTGGCGGTGAGTCTCCAGCTAGGGAAACAGAATTAGTGGCGGTGAGTCTCCAGCTAGGGAAACAGTATTAGTGGCGGTGAGTCTCCAGCTAGGGAAACAGTATTAGTGGCGGTGAGTCTCCAGCTAGGGAAACAGTACTAGTGGCGGTGAGTCTCCAGATAGGGAAACAGTACTAGGGCGGTGAGTCTCCAGCTAGGGATACAGAATTAGTGGCGGTGAGTCTCCAGCTAGGGAAACAGTATTAGTGGCGGTGAGTCTCCAGATAGGGAAACAGTATTAGTGGCGGTGAGTCTCCAGCTAGGGAAACAGAATTAGTGGCGGTGAGTCTCCAGCTAGGGAAACAGTATTAGTGGCGGTGAGTCTCCAGATAGGGAAACAGTACTAGTGGCGGTGAGTCTCCAGCTAGGGAAACAGTATTAGTGGCGGTGAGTCTCCAGCTAGGGAAACAGTATTAGTGGCGGTGAGTCTCCAGCTAGGGAAACAGTATTAGTGGCGGTGAGTCTCCAGCTAGGGAAACAGAATTAGTGGCGGTGAGTCTCCAGCTAGGGAAACAGAATTAGTGGCGGTGAGTCTCCAGCTAGGGAAACAGTATTAGTGGCGGTTAGTCTCCAGCTAGGGAAACAGAATTAGTGGCGGTGAGTCTCCAGCTAGGGATACAGAATTAGTGGCGGTGAGTCTCCAGCTAGGGAAACAGTATTAGTGGCGGTGAGTCTCCAGCTAGGGAAACAGTATTAGTGGCGGTGAGTCTCCAGCTAGGGAAACAGAATTAGTGGCGTTGAGTCTCCAGCTAGGGAAACAGAATTAGTGGCGTTGAGTCTCCAGCTAGGGAAACAGAATTAGTGGCGGTGAGTCTCCAGCTAGGGAAACAGTATTAGTGGCGGTGAGTCTCCAGCTAGGGAAACAGAATTAGTGGCGGTGAGTCTCCAGCTAGGGAAACAGTATTAGTGGCGGTGAGTCTCCAGCTAGGGAAACAGTATTAGTGGCGGTGAGTCTCCAGCTAGGGAAACAGTATTAGTGGCGGTGAGTCTCCAGCTAGGGAAACAGAATTAGTGGCGGTGAGTCTCCAGCTAGGGAAACAGAATTAGTGGCGGTGAGTCTCCAGCTAGGGAAACAGTATTAGTGGCGGTGAGTCTCCAGCTAGGGAAACAGTATTAGTGGCGGTGAGTCTCCAGATAGGGAAACAGTATTAGTGGCGGTGAGTCTCCAGCTAGGGAAACAGTATTAGTGGCGTTGAGTCTCCAGCTAGGGAAACAGAATTAGTGGCGGTGAGTCTCCAGCTAGGGAAACAGTATTAGTGGCGTTGAGTCTCCAGCTAGGGAAACAGAATTAGTGGCGGTGAGTCTCCAGCTAGGGAAACAGTACTAGTGGCGGTGAGTCTCCAGCTAGGGAAACAGTATTAGTGGCGGTGAGTCTCCAGCTAGGGAAACAGAATTAGTGGCGGTGAGTCTCCAGCTAGGGAAACAGTATTAGTGGCGGTGAGTCTCCAGCTAGGGAAACAGTACTAGTGGCGGTGAGTCTCCAGCTAGGGAAACAGTATTAGTGGCGGTGAGTCTCCAGCTAGGGAAACAGAATTAGTGGCGGTGAGTCTCCAGCTAGTGATACAGAATTAGTGGCGGTGAGTCTCCAGCTAGGGAAACAGAATTAGTGGCGGTGAGTCTCCAGCTAGGGAAACAGAATTAGTGGCGGTGAGTCTCCAGCTAGGGAAACAGTACTAGTGGCGGTGAGTCTCCAGCTAGGGAAACAGAATTAGTGGCGGTGAGTCTCCAGCTAGGGAAACAGTATTAGTGGCGGTGAGTCTCCAGCTAGGGAAACAGTATTAGTGGCGGTGAGTCTCCAGCTAGGGAAACAGTATTAGTGGCGGTGAGTCTCCAGCTAGGGAAACAGTATTAGTGGCGGTGAGTCTCCAGCTAGGGAAACAGTATTAGTGGCGGTGAGTCTCCAGCTAGGGATACAGAATTAGTGGCCGTGAGTCTCCAGCTAGGGATACAGAATTAGTGGTGGTGAGTCTCCAGCTAGGGAAACAGTATTAGTGGCGGTGAGTCTTCAGCTAGGGAAACAGTATTAGTGGCGGTGAGTCTCCTGCTAGGGAAACAGTATTAGTGGCGGTGAGTCTCCAGCTAGGGAAACAGTATTAGTGGCGGTGAGTCTTCAGCTAGGGAAACAGTATTAGTGGCGGTGAGTCTCCAGCTAGGGAAACAGTATTAGTGGCGGTGAGTCTCCTGCTAGGGAAACAGTATTAGTGGCGGTGAGTCTTCAGCTAGGGAAACAGTATTAGTGGCGGTGAGTCTCCTGCTAGGGAAACAGTATTAGTGGCGGTGAGTCTCCTGCTAGGGAAACAGTATTAGTGGCGGTGAGTCTCCAGCTAGGGAAACAGAATTAGTGGCTGTGAGTCTCCAGCTAGGGAAACAGAATTAGTGGCTGTGAGTCTCCAGCTAGGGAAACAGTATTAGTGGCGGTGAGTCTCCAGCTAGGGAAACAGTATTAGTGGCGGTGAGTCTCCTGCTAGGGAAACAGTATTAGTGGCGGTGAGTCTCCAGCTAGGGAAACAGAATTAGTGGCTGTGAGTCTCCAGCTAGGGAAACAGAATTAGTGGCTGTGAGTCTCCAGCTAGGGAAACAGTATTAGTGGCGGTGAGTCTCCAGCTAGGGAAACAGTATTAGTGGCGGTGAGTCTCCAGATAGGGAAACAGTATTAGTGGCAGTGAGTCTCCAGCTAGGGAAACAGAATTAGTGGCGGTGAGTCTCCAGCTAGGGATACAGAATTAGTGGCAGTGAGTCTCCAGCTAGGGAAACAGTATTAGTGGTGGTGAGTCTCCAGCTAGGGAAACAGTATTAGTGGCGGTGAGTCTCCAGCTAGGGAAACAGTATTAGTGGCGGTGAGTCTCCAGCTAGGGAAACAGTATTAGTGGCGGTGAGTCTCCAGCTAGGGAAACAGTACTAGTGGCGGTGAGTCTCCAGCTAGGGAAACAGTACTAGTGGCGGTGAGTCTCCAGCTAGGGAAACAGAATTAGTGGCGGTGAGTCTCCAGCTAGGGAAACAGTATTAGTGGCGGTGAGTCTCCAGATAGGGAAACAGTATTAGTGGCGGTGAGTCTCTAGCTAGGGAAACAGTATTAGTGGCAGTGAGTCTCCAGCTAGGGAAACAGTATTAGTGGTGGTGAGTCTCCAGCTAGGGAAACAGTATTAGTGGCGTTGAGTCTCCAGCTAGGGAAACAGAATTAGTGGCGGTGAGTCTCCAGCTAGGGAAACAGTATTAGTGGCCGTGAGTCTCCAGCTAGGGATACAGAATTAGTGGTGGTGAGTCTCCAGCTAGGGAAACAGTATTAGTGGCGGTGAGTCTTCAGCTAGGGAAACAGTATTAGTGGCGGTGAGTCTCCTGCTAGGGAAACAGTATTAGTGGCGGTGAGTCTCCAGCTAGGGATACAGAATTAGTGGTGGTGAGTCTCCAGCTAGGGAAACAGTATTAGTGGCGGTGAGTCTTCAGCTAGGGAAACAGTATTAGTGGCGGTGAGTCTCCTGCTAGGGAAACAGTATTAGTGGCGGTGAGTCTCCTGCTAGGGAAACAGTATTAGTGGCGGTGAGTCTCCAGCTAGGGAAACAGAATTAGTGGCTGTGAGTCTCCAGCTAGGGAAACAGAATTAGTGGCTGTGAGTCTCCAGCTAGGGAAACAGTATTAGTGGCGGTGAGTCTCCTGCTAGGGAAACAGTATTAGTGGCGGTGAGTCTCCAGCTAGGGAAACAGTATTAGTGGCGGTGAGTCTCCTGCTAGGGAAACAGTATTAGTGGCGGTGAGTCTCCAGCTAGGGAAACAGTATTAGTGGCGGTGAGTCTCCAGCTAGGGAAACAGTATTAGTGGCGGTGAGTCTTCAGCTAGGGAAACAGTATTAGTGGCGGTGAGTCTCCAGCTAGGGAAACAGTATTAGTGGCGGTGAGTCTCCAGCTAGGGAAACAGAATTAGTGGCGGTGAGTGTCCAGCTAGGGAAACAGTATTAGTGGCGGTGAGTCTCCAGCTAGGGAAACAGAATTAGTGGCGGTGAGTCTCCAGCTAGGGAAACAGTATTAGTGGCGGTGAGTCTCCAGCTAGGGAAACAGAATTAGTGGCGGTGAGTCTCCAGCTAGGGATACAGAATTAGTGGCGGTGAGTCTCCAGCTAGGGAAACAGAATTAGTGGCAGTGAGTCTCCAGCTAGGGAAACAGTATTAGTGGCCGTGAGTCTCCAGCTAGGGAAACAGTATTAGTGGCGGTGAGTCTCCAGCTAGGGAAACAGAATTAGTGGCGGTGAGTCTCCAGCTAGGGAAACAGTATTAGTGGCGGTGAGTCTTCAGCTAGGGAAACAGTATTAGTGGCGGTGAGTCTTCAGCTAGGGAAACAGTATTAGTGGCGGTGAGTGTCCAGCTAGGGAAACAGTATTAGTGGCGGTGAGTCTCCAGCTAGGGAAACAGAATTAGTGGCGGTGAGTCTCCAGCTAGGGAAACAGTACTAGTGGCGGTGAGTCTCCAGCTAGGGAAACAGTACTAGTGGTGGTGAGTCTCCAGCTAGGGAAACAGAATTAGTGGCGGTGAGTCTCCAGCTAGGGAAACAGTACTAGTGGTGGTGAGTCTCCAGCTAGGGAAACAGAATTAGTGGCGGTGAGTCTCCAGCTAGGGAAACAGTATTAGTGGCGGTGAGTCTCCAGCTAGGGAAACAGTACTAGTGGCGGTGAGTCTCCAGCTAGGGAAACAGTATTAGTGGCGGTGAGTCTCCAGCTAGGGAAACAGAATTAGTGGCGGTGAGTCTCCAGCTAGGGAAACAGTATTAGTGGCGGTGAGTCTCCAGCTAGGGAAACAGTACTAGTGGCGGTGAGTCTCCAGCTAGGGAAACAGTATTAGTGGCGGTGAGTCTCCAGCTAGGGAAACAGAATTAGTGGCGGTGAGTCTCCAGCTAGTGATACAGAATTAGTGGCGGTGAGTCTCCAGCTAGGGAAACAGAATTAGTGGCGGTGAGTCTCCAGCTAGGGAAACAGAATTAGTGGCGGTGAGTCTCCAGCTAGGGAAACAGTACTAGTGGCGGTGAGTCTCCAGCTAGGGAAACAGAATTAGTGGCGGTGAGTCTCCAGCTAGGGAAACAGTATTAGTGGCGGTGAGTCTCCAGCTAGGGAAACAGTATTAGTGGCGGTGAGTCTCCAGCTAGGGAAACAGTATTAGTGGCGGTGAGTCTCCAGCTAGGGAAACAGTATTAGTGGCGGTGAGTCTCCAGCTAGGGAAACAGTATTAGTGGCGGTGAGTCTCCAGCTAGGGATACAGAATTAGTGGCCGTGAGTCTCCAGCTAGGGATACAGAATTAGTGGTGGTGAGTCTCCAGCTAGGGAAACAGTATTAGTGGCGGTGAGTCTTCAGCTAGGGAAACAGTATTAGTGGCGGTGAGTCTCCTGCTAGGGAAACAGTATTAGTGGCGGTGAGTCTCCAGCTAGGGAAACAGTATTAGTGGCGGTGAGTCTTCAGCTAGGGAAACAGTATTAGTGGCGGTGAGTCTCCAGCTAGGGAAACAGTATTAGTGGCGGTGAGTCTCCTGCTAGGGAAACAGTATTAGTGGCGGTGAGTCTTCAGCTAGGGAAACAGTATTAGTGGCGGTGAGTCTCCTGCTAGGGAAACAGTATTAGTGGCGGTGAGTCTCCTGCTAGGGAAACAGTATTAGTGGCGGTGAGTCTCCAGCTAGGGAAACAGAATTAGTGGCTGTGAGTCTCCAGCTAGGGAAACAGAATTAGTGGCTGTGAGTCTCCAGCTAGGGAAACAGTATTAGTGGCGGTGAGTCTCCAGCTAGGGAAACAGTATTAGTGGCGGTGAGTCTCCTGCTAGGGAAACAGTATTAGTGGCGGTGAGTCTCCAGCTAGGGAAACAGAATTAGTGGCTGTGAGTCTCCAGCTAGGGAAACAGAATTAGTGGCTGTGAGTCTCCAGCTAGGGAAACAGTATTAGTGGCGGTGAGTCTCCAGCTAGGGAAACAGTATTAGTGGCGGTGAGTCTCCAGATAGGGAAACAGTATTAGTGGCAGTGAGTCTCCAGCTAGGGAAACAGAATTAGTGGCGGTGAGTCTCCAGCTAGGGATACAGAATTAGTGGCAGTGAGTCTCCAGCTAGGGAAACAGTATTAGTGGTGGTGAGTCTCCAGCTAGGGAAACAGTATTAGTGGCGGTGAGTCTCCAGCTAGGGAAACAGTATTAGTGGCGGTGAGTCTCCAGCTAGGGAAACAGTATTAGTGGCGGTGAGTCTCCAGCTAGGGAAACAGTACTAGTGGCGGTGAGTCTCCAGCTAGGGAAACAGTACTAGTGGCGGTGAGTCTCCAGCTAGGGAAACAGAATTAGTGGCGGTGAGTCTCCAGCTAGGGAAACAGTATTAGTGGCGGTGAGTCTCCAGATAGGGAAACAGTATTAGTGGCGGTGAGTCTCTAGCTAGGGAAACAGTATTAGTGGCAGTGAGTCTCCAGCTAGGGAAACAGTATTAGTGGTGGTGAGTCTCCAGCTAGGGAAACAGTATTAGTGGCGTTGAGTCTCCAGCTAGGGAAACAGAATTAGTGGCGGTGAGTCTCCAGCTAGGGAAACAGTATTAGTGGCCGTGAGTCTCCAGCTAGGGATACAGAATTAGTGGTGGTGAGTCTCCAGCTAGGGAAACAGTATTAGTGGCGGTGAGTCTTCAGCTAGGGAAACAGTATTAGTGGCGGTGAGTCTCCTGCTAGGGAAACAGTATTAGTGGCGGTGAGTCTCCAGCTAGGGATACAGAATTAGTGGTGGTGAGTCTCCAGCTAGGGAAACAGTATTAGTGGCGGTGAGTCTTCAGCTAGGGAAACAGTATTAGTGGCGGTGAGTCTCCTGCTAGGGAAACAGTATTAGTGGCGGTGAGTCTCCTGCTAGGGAAACAGTATTAGTGGCGGTGAGTCTCCAGCTAGGGAAACAGAATTAGTGGCTGTGAGTCTCCAGCTAGGGAAACAGAATTAGTGGCTGTGAGTCTCCAGCTAGGGAAACAGTATTAGTGGCGGTGAGTCTCCTGCTAGGGAAACAGTATTAGTGGCGGTGAGTCTCCAGCTAGGGAAACAGTATTAGTGGCGGTGAGTCTCCTGCTAGGGAAACAGTATTAGTGGCGGTGAGTCTCCAGCTAGGGAAACAGTATTAGTGGCGGTGAGTCTCCAGCTAGGGAAACAGTATTAGTGGCGGTGAGTCTTCAGCTAGGGAAACAGTATTAGTGGCGGTGAGTCTCCAGCTAGGGAAACAGTATTAGTGGCGGTGAGTCTCCAGCTAGGGAAACAGAATTAGTGGCGGTGAGTGTCCAGCTAGGGAAACAGTATTAGTGGCGGTGAGTCTCCAGCTAGGGAAACAGAATTAGTGGCGGTGAGTCTCCAGCTAGGGAAACAGTATTAGTGGCGGTGAGTCTCCAGCTAGGGAAACAGAATTAGTGGCGGTGAGTCTCCAGCTAGGGATACAGAATTAGTGGCGGTGAGTCTCCAGCTAGGGAAACAGAATTAGTGGCAGTGAGTCTCCAGCTAGGGAAACAGTATTAGTGGCCGTGAGTCTCCAGCTAGGGAAACAGTATTAGTGGCGGTGAGTCTCCAGCTAGGGAAACAGAATTAGTGGCGGTGAGTCTCCAGCTAGGGAAACAGTATTAGTGGCGGTGAGTCTTCAGCTAGGGAAACAGTATTAGTGGCGGTGAGTCTTCAGCTAGGGAAACAGTATTAGTGGCGGTGAGTCTCCAGCTAGGGAAACAGTATTAGTGGCGGTGAGTCTCCAGCTAGGGAAACAGAATTAGTGGCGGTGAGTCTCCAGCTAGGGAAACAGTATTAGTGGCGGTGAGTCTCCAGCTAGGGAAACAGAATTAGTGGCGGTGAGTCTCCAGCTAGGGAAACAGTACTAGTGGTGGTGAGTCTCCAGCTAGGGAAACAGAATTAGTGGCGGTGAGTCTCCAGCTAGGGAAACAGTACTAGTGGCGGTGAGTCTCCAGCTAGGGAAACAGTATTAGTGGCGGTGAGTGTCCAGCTAGGGAAACAGTATTAGTGGCGGTGAGTCTCCAGCTAGGGAAACAGAATTAGTGGCGGTGAGTCTCCAGCTAGGGAAACAGTACTAGTGGCGGTGAGTCTCCAGCTAGGGAAACAGTACTAGTGGTGGTGAGTCTCCAGCTAGGGAAACAGAATTAGTGGCGGTGAGTCTCCAGCTAGGGAAACAGTACTAGTGGTGGTGAGTCTCCAGCTAGGGAAACAGAATTAGTGGCGGTGAGTCTCCAGCTAGGGAAACAGTATTAGTGGCGGTGAGTCTCCAGCTAGGGAAACAGTACTAGTGGCGGTGAGTCTCCAGCTAGGGAAACAGTATTAGTGGCGGTGAGTGTCCAGCTAGGGAAACAGTATTAGTGGCGGTGAGTCTCCAGCTAGGGAAACAGAATTAGTGGCGGTGAGTGTCCAGCTAGGGAAACAGTATTAGTGGCGGTGAGTCTCCAGCTAGGGAAACAGTATTAGTGGCGGTGAGTCTCCAGCTAGGGAAACCGTACTAGTGGCGGTGAGTCTCCAGCTAGGGAAACAGTATTAGTGGCGGTGAGTCTCCAGCTAGGGAAACCGTACTAGTGGCGGTGAGTCTCCAGCTAGGGAAACCGTACTAGTGGCGGTGAGTCTCCAGCTAGGGAAACAGTACTAGTGGCGGTGAGTCTCCAGCTAGGGAAACAGTATTAGTGGCGGTGAGTCTCCAGCTAGGGAAACAGTATTAGTGGCGGTGAGTCTCCAGCTAGGGAAACAGTATTAGTGGCGGTGAGTCTCCAGCTAGGGAAACAGTATTAGTGGCGGTGAGTCTCCAGCTAGGGAAACAGTATTAGTGGCGGTGAGTCTCCAGCTAGGGAAACAGTATTAGTGGCGGTGAGTCTCCAGCTAGGGAAACAGTATTAGTGGCGGTGAGTCTCCAGCTAGGGAAACAGTATTAGTGGCGGTGAGTCTTCAGCTAGGGAAACAGTATTAGTGGCGGTGAGTCTCCTGCTAGGGAAACAGTATTAGTGGCGGTGAGTCTCCAGCTAGGGAAACAGTATTAGTGGCGGTGAGTCTTCAGCTAGGGAAACAGTATTAGTGGCGGTGAGTCTCCTGCTAGGGAAACAGTATTAGTGGCGGTGAGTCTCCAGCTAGGGATACAGAATTAGTGGTGGTGAGTCTCCAGCTAGGGAAACAGTATTAGTGGCGGTGAGTCTTCAGCTAGGGAAACAGTATTAGTGGCGGTGAGTCTCCTGCTAGGGAAACAGTATTAGTGGCGGTGAGTCTCCTGCTAGGGAAACAGTATTAGTGGCGGTGAGTCTCCAGCTAGGGAAACAGAATTAGTGGCTGTGAGTCTCCAGCTAGGGAAACAGAATTAGTGGCTGTGAGTCTCCAGCTAGGGAAACAGTATTAGTGGCGTTGAGTCTCCAGCTAGGGAAACAGTATTAGTGGCGGTGAGTCTCCAGCTAGGGAAACAGTATTAGTGGCTGTGAGTCTCCAGCTAGGGAAACAGAATTAGTGGCTGTGAGTCTCCAGCTAGGGAAACAGTATTAGTGGCGTTGAGTCTCCAGCTAGGGAAACAGAATTAGTGGCTGTGAGTCTCCAGCTAGGGAAACAGTATTAGTGGCGTTGAGTCTCCAGCTAGGGAAACAGTATTAGTGGCGTTGAGTCTCCAGCTAGGGAAACAGAATTAGTGGCGGTGAGTCTCCAGCTAGGGAAACAGTATTAGTGGCGGTGAGTCTCCTGCTAGGGAAACAGTATTAGTGGCGGTGAGTCTCCAGCTAGGGAAACAGAATTAGTGGCTGTGAGTCTCCAGCTAGGGAAACAGAATTAGTGGCTGTGAGTCTCCAGCTAGGGAAACAGTATTAGTGGCGGTGAGTCTCCAGCTAGGGAAACAGTATTAGTGGCGGTGAGTCTCCAGATAGGGAAACAGTATTAGTGGCAGTGAGTCTCCAGCTAGGGAAACAGAATTAGTGGCGGTGAGTCTCCAGCTAGGGATACAGAATTAGTGGCAGTGAGTCTCCAGCTAGGGAAACAGTATTAGTGGTGGTGAGTCTCCAGCTAGGGAAACAGTATTAGTGGCGGTGAGTCTCCAGCTAGGGAAACAGTATTAGTGGCGGTGAGTCTCCAGCTAGGGAAACAGTATTAGTGGCGGTGAGTCTCCAGCTAGGGAAACAGTACTAGTGGCAGTGAGTCGCCAGCTAGGGAAACAGAATTAGTGGCGGTGAGTCTCCAGCTAGGGAAACAGTATTAGTGGCGGTGAGTCTCCAGATAGGGAAACAGTATTAGTGGCGGTGAGTCTCTAGCTAGGGAAACAGTATTAGTGGCAGTGAGTCTCCAGCTAGGGAAACAGTATTAGTGGTGGTGAGTCTCCAGCTAGGGAAACAGTATTAGTGGCGTTGAGTCTCCAGCTAGGGATACAGAATTAGTGGTGGTGAGTCTCCAGCTAGGGATACAGAATTAGTGGTGGTGAGTCTCCAGCTAGGGAAACAGAATTAGTGGCGGTGAGTCTTCAGCTAGGGAAACAGTATTAGTGGCGGTGAGTCTCCTGCTAGGGAAACAGTATTAGTGGCGGTGAGTCTTCAGCTAGGGAAACAGTATTAGTGGCGGTGAGTCTCCTGCTAGGGAAACAGTATTAGTGGCGGTGAGTCTTCAGCTAGGGAAACAGTATTAGTGGCGGTGAGTCTTCAGCTAGGGAAACAGTATTAGTGGCGGTGAGTCTCCTGCTAGGGAAACAGTATTAGTGGCGGTGAGTCTTCAGCTAGGGAAACAGTATTAGTGGCGGTGAGTCTCCAGCTAGGGAAACAGTATTAGTGGCGGTGAGTCTCCAGCTAGGGAAACAGTATTAGTGGTGGTGAGTCTCCAGCTAGGGAAACAGTATTAGTGGCGGTGAGTCTCCAGATAGGGAAACAGTATTAGTGGCGGTGAGTCTTCAGCTAGGGAAACAGTATTAGTGGCGGTGAGTCTCCTGCTAGGGAAACAGAATTAGTGGCGGTGAGTCTTCAGCTAGGGAAACAGTATTAGTGGCGGTGAGTCTCCTGCTAGGGAAACAGTATTAGTGGCGGTGAGTCTCCAGCTAGGGATACAGAATTAGTGGTGGTGAGTCTCCAGCTAGGGAAACAGTATTAGTGGCGGTGAGTCTTCAGCTAGGGAAACAGTATTAGTGGCGGTGAGTCTCCTGCTAGGGAAACAGTATTAGTGGCGGTGAGTCTCCTGCTAGGGAAACAGTATTAGTGGCGGTGAGTCTCCAGCTAGGGAAACAGAATTAGTGGCTGTGAGTCTCCAGCTAGGGAAACAGAATTAGTGGCTGTGAGTCTCCAGCTAGGGAAACAGTATTAGTGGCGGTGAGTCTCCTGCTAGGGAAACAGTATTAGTGGCGGTGAGTCTCCAGCTAGGGAAACAGTATTAGTGGCGGTGAGTCTCCTGCTAGGGAAACAGTATTAGTGGCGGTGAGTCTCCAGCTAGGGAAACAGTATTAGTGGCGGTGAGTCTCCAGCTAGGGAAACAGTATTAGTGGCGGTGAGTCTCCAGCTAGGGAAACAGTATTAGTGGCGGTGAGTCTCCAGCTAGGGAAACAGTATTAGTGGCGGTGAGTCTCCAGCTAGGGAAACAGAATTAGTGGCGGTGAGTGTCCAGCTAGGGAAACAGTATTAGTGGCGGTGAGTCTCCAGCTAGGGAAACAGAATTAGTGGCGGTGAGTCTCCAGCTAGGGAAACAGTATTAGTGGCGGTGAGTCTCCAGCTAGGGAAACAGAATTAGTGGCGGTGAGTCTCCAGCTAGGGATACAGAATTAGTGGCGGTGAGTCTCCAGCTAGGGAAACAGTATTAGTGGCGGTGAGTCTCCAGCTAGGGAAACAGTATTAGTGGCGTTGAGTCTCCAGCTAGGGAAACAGAATTAGTGGCGGTGAGTCTCCAGCTAGGGAAACAGTATTAGTGGCGGTGAGTCTTCAGCTAGGGAAACAGTATTAGTGGCGGTGAGTCTCCAGATAGGGAAACAGAATTAGTGGCGGTGAGTCTCCAGCTAGGGAAACAGTATTAGTGGCGGTGAGTCTCCAGCTAGGGAAACAGTATTAGTGGCGGTGAGTCTCCAGCTAGGGAAACAGTACTAGTGGCGGTGAGTCTCCAGATAGGGAAACAGTACTAGTGGCGGTGAGTCTCCAGATAGGGAAACAGAATTAGTGGCGGTGAGTCTCCAGCTAGGGAAACAGTACTAGTGGCGGTGAGTCTCCAGCTAGGGAAACAGTACTAGTGGCGGTGAGTCTCCAGATAGGGAAACAGAATTAGTGGCGGTGAGTCTCCAGCTAGGGAAACAGTATTAGTGGCGGTGAGTCTCCAGCTAGGGAAACAGTATTAGTGGCGGTGAGTCTCCAGCTAGGGAAACAGTATTAGTGGCGGTGAGTCTCCAGCTAGGGAAACAGAATTAGTGGCGGTGAGTCTCCAGCTAGGGAAACAGTATTAGTGGCGGTGAGTCTCCAGCTAGGGAAACAGAATTAGTGGCGGTGAGTCTCCAGCTAGGGAAACAGTACTAGTGGTGGTGAGTCTCCAGCTAGGGAAACAGAATTAGTGGCGGTGAGTCTCCAGCTAGGGAAACAGTACTAGTGGCGGTGAGTCTCCAGCTAGGGAAACAGTATTAGTGGCGGTGAGTGTCCAGCTAGGGAAACAGTATTAGTGGCGGTGAGTCTCCAGCTAGGGAAACAGAATTAGTGGCGGTGAGTCTCCAGCTAGGGAAACAGTACTAGTGGCGGTGAGTCTCCAGCTAGGGAAACAGTACTAGTGGTGGTGAGTCTCCAGCTAGGGAAACAGAATTAGTGGCGGTGAGTCTCCAGCTAGGGAAACAGTACTAGTGGTGGTGAGTCTCCAGCTAGGGAAACAGAATTAGTGGCGGTGAGTCTCCAGCTAGGGAAACAGTATTAGTGGCGGTGAGTCTCCAGCTAGGGAAACAGTACTAGTGGCGGTGAGTCTCCAGCTAGGGAAACAGTATTAGTGGCGGTGAGTGTCCAGCTAGGGAAACAGTATTAGTGGCGGTGAGTCTCCAGCTAGGGAAACAGAATTAGTGGCGGTGAGTGTCCAGCTAGGGAAACAGTATTAGTGGCGGTGAGTCTCCAGCTAGGGAAACAGTATTAGTGGCGGTGAGTCTCCAGCTAGGGAAACCGTACTAGTGGCGGTGAGTCTCCAGCTAGGGAAACAGTATTAGTGGCGGTGAGTCTCCAGCTAGGGAAACCGTACTAGTGGCGGTGAGTCTCCAGCTAGGGAAACCGTACTAGTGGCGGTGAGTCTCCAGCTAGGGAAACAGTATTAGTGGCGGTGAGTCTCCAGCTAGGGAAACAGTATTAGTGGCGGTGAGTCTCCAGCTAGGGAAACAGTATTAGTGGCGGTGAGTCTCCAGCTAGGGAAACAGTATTAGTGGCGGTGAGTCTCCAGCTAGGGAAACAGTATTAGTGGCGGTGAGTCTCCAGCTAGGGAAACAGTATTAGTGGCGGTGAGTCTCCAGCTAGGGAAACAGTATTAGTGGCGGTGAGTCTCCAGCTAGGGAAACAGTATTAGTGGCGGTGAGTCTCCAGCTAGGGAAACAGTATTAGTGGCGGTGAGTCTCCAGATAGGGAAACAGTATTAGTGGCGGTGAGTCTCCAGCTAGGGAAACAGTATTAGTGGCGGTGAGTCTCCAGCTAGGGAAACAGTATTAGTGGCGGTGAGTCTCCAGCTAGGGAAACAGAATTAGTGGCGGTGAGTCTCCAGCTAGGGAAACAGAATTAGTGGCGGTGAGTCTCCAGCTAGGGAAACAGTACTAGTGGCGGTGAGTCTCCAGCTAGGGAAACAGTATTAGTGGCGGTGAGTCTCCAGCTAGGGAAACAGTATTAGTGGCGGTGAGTCTCCAGCTAGGGAAACAGTACTAGTGGTGGTGAGTCTCCAGCTAGGGAAACAGAATTAGTGGCGGTGAGTCTCCAGCTAGGGAAACAGTACTAGTGGCGGTGAGTCTCCAGCTAGGGATACAGAATTAGTGGCGGTGAGTCTCCAGCTAGGGAAACAGTATTAGTGGCGGTGAGTCTCCAGCTAGGGAAACAGTATTAGTGGCGGTGAGTCTCCAGCTAGGGAAACAGAATTAGTGGCGGTGAGTCTCCAGCTAGGGAAACAGTATTAGTGGCGGTGAGTCTCCAGCTAGGGAAACAGAATTAGTGGCGGTGAGTGTCCAGCTAGGGAAACAGTATTAGTGGCGGTGAGTCTCCAGCTAGGGAAACAGAATTAGTGGCGGTGAGTCTCCAGCTAGGGATACAGAATTAGTGGCGGTGAGTCTCCAGCTAGGGAAACAGTATTAGTGGCGGTGAGTCTCCAGCTAGGGAAACAGAATTAGTGGCGGTGAGTCTCCAGATAGGGAAACAGTATTAGTGGCGGTGAGTGTCCAGCTAGGGAAACAGTATTAGTGGCGGTGAGTCTCCAGATAGGGAAACAGTATTAGTGGCGGTGAGTCTCCAGCTAGGGAAACAGTATTAGTGGCGGTGAGTCTCCAGCTAGGGAAACAGAATTAGTGGCGGTGAGTCTCCAGCTAGGGATACAGAATTAGTGGCGGTGAGTCTCCAGCTAGGGAAACAGTATTAGTGGCGGTGAGTCTCCAGCTAGGGATACAGAATTAGTGGCGGTGAGTCTCCAGCTAGGGAAACAGAATTAGTGGCGGTGAGTCTCCAGATAGGGAAACAGTATTAGTGGCGGTGAGTCTCCAGCTAGGGAAACAGTATTAGTGGCGGTGAGTCTCCAGCTAGGGATACAGAATTAGTGGCGGTGAGTCTCCAGCTAGGGAAACAGTATTAGTGGCGGTGAGTCTCCAGCTAGGGAAACAGAATTAGTGGCGTTGAGTCTCCAGCTCGGGAAACAGAATTAGTGGCGTTGAGTCTCCAGCTAGGGAAACAGAATTAGTGGCGGTGAGTCTCCAGCTAGGGAAACAGTATTAGTGGCGGTGAGTCTCCAGCTAGGGAAACAGAATTAGTGGCGTTGAGTCTCCAGCTCGGGAAACAGAATTAGTGGCGTTGAGTCTCCAGCTAGGGAAACAGAATTAGTGGCGGTGAGTCTCCAGCTAGGGAAACAGTATTAGTGGCGGTGAGTCTCCAGCTAGGGAAACAGAATTAGTGGCGGTGAGTCTCCAGCTAGGGAAACAGTATTAGTGGCGGTGAGTCTCCAGCTAGGGAAACAGAATTAGTGGCGGTGAGTCTCCAGCTAGGGAAACAGTATTAGTGGCGGTGAGTCTCCAGCTAGGGAAACAGTATTAGTGGCGTTGAGTCTCCAGCTAGGGAAACAGAATTAGTGGCGTTGAGTCTCCAGCTAGGGAAACAGAATTAGTGGCGGTGAGTCTCCAGCTAGGGAAACAGTATTAGTGGCGGTGAGTCTCCAGCTAGGGAAACAGAATTAGTGGCGGTGAGTCTCCAGCTAGGGAAACAGTATTAGTGGCTGTGAGTCTCCAGCTAGGGAAACAGTACTAGTGGCGGTGAGTCTCCAGCTAGGGAAACAGAATTAGTGGCGGTGAGTCTCCAGCTAGGGAAACAGTATTAGTGGCGGTGAGTCTCCAGCTAGGGAAACAGTACTAGTGGCGGTGAGTCTCCAGCTAGGGAAACAGTATTAGTGGCGGTGAGTCTCCAGCTAGGGAAACAGTATTAGTGGCGGTGAGTCTTCAGCTAGGGATACATAATTAGTGGCGTTGAGTCTCCAGCTAGGGAAACAGTATTAGTGGCGGTGAGTCTCCAGCTAGGGAAACAGTATTAGTGGCGGTGAGTCTCCAGCTAGGGAAACAGTATTAGTGGCGGTGAGTGTCCAGCTAGGGAAACAGTATTAGTGGCGGTGAGTCTTCAGCTAGGGAAACAGTATTAGTGGCGGTGAGTCTCCAGCTAGGGAAACAGTATTAGTGGCGGTGAGTCTTCAGCTAGGGATACATAATTAGTGGCGTTGAGTCTCCAGCTAGGGAAACAGTATTAGTGGCGGTGAGTCTCCAGCTAGGGAAACAGTATTAGTGGCGGTGAGTCTCCAGCTAGGGAAACAGTATTAGTGGCGGTGAGTCTCCAGCTAGGGAAACAGTATTAGTGGCGGTGAGTGTCCAGCTAGGGAAACAGTATTAGTGGCGGTGAGTCTTCAGCTAGGGAAACAGTATTAGTGGCGGTGAGTCTCCAGCTAGGGAAACAGTATTAGTGGCGGTGAGTCTTCAGCTAGGGATACATAATTAGTGGCGTTGAGTCTCCAGCTAGGGAAACAGTATTAGTGGCGGTGAGTCTCCAGCTAGGGAAACAGTATTAGTGGCGGTGAGTCTCCAGCTAGGGAAACAGTATTAGTGGCGGTGAGTCTCCAGCTAGGGAAACAGTATTAGTGGCGGTGAGTCTCCAGCTAGGGAAACAGAATTAGTGGCGGTGAGTCTCCAGCTAGGGAAACAGTATTAGTGGCGGTGAGTCTCCAGCTAGGGAAACAGTATTAGTGGCGGTGAGTCTCCAGCTAGGGAAACAGAATTAGTGGCGGTGAGTCTCCAGCTAGGGAAACAGTACTAGTGGTGGTGAGTCTCCAGCTAGGGAAACAGAATTAGTGGCGGTGAGTCTCCAGCTAGGGAAACAGTACTAGTGGCGGTGAGTCTCCAGCTAGGGAAACAGTATTAGTGGCGGTGAGTGTCCAGCTAGGGAAACAGTATTAGTGGCGGTGAGTCTCCAGCTAGGGAAACAGTATTAGTGGCGGTGAGTCTCCAGCTAGGGAAACAGTACTAGTGGCGGTGAGTCTCCAGCTAGGGAAACAGTATTAGTGGCGGTGAGTCTCCAGCTAGGGAAACAGTATTAGTGGC
Source organism: Hemitrygon akajei (assembly GCF_048418815.1). Taxonomy (NCBI): domain Eukaryota; kingdom Metazoa; phylum Chordata; class Chondrichthyes; order Myliobatiformes; family Dasyatidae; genus Hemitrygon; species Hemitrygon akajei. Next base: position 44,753,456 of record NC_133134.1, read on the forward strand.
GGTGAGTCTCCAGCTAGGGAAACAGAATTAGTGGCGGTGAGTGTCCAGCTAGGGAAACAGTATTAGTGGCGGTGAGTCTCCAGCTAGGGAAACAGAATTAGTGGCGGTGAGTCTCCAGCTAGGGATACAGAATTAGTGGCGGTGAGTCTCCAGCTAGGGAAACAGTATTAGTGGCGGTGAGTCTCCAGCTAGGGAAACAGAATTAGTGGCGGTGAGTCTCCAGCTAGGGAAACAGAATTAGTGGCGGTGAGTCTCCAGCTAGGGAAACAGTACTAGTGGCGGTGAGTCTCCAGCTAGGGAAACAGTATTAGTGGCGGTGAGTCTCCAGCTAGGGAAACAGTATTAGTGGCGGTGAGTCTCCAGCTAGGGAAACAGTACTAGTGGTGGTGAGTCTCCAGCTAGGGAAACAGAATTAGTGGCGGTGAGTCTCCAGCTAGGGAAACAGTACTAGTGGCGGTGAGTCTCCAGCTAGGGAAACAGTATTAGTGGCGGTGAGTCTCCAGCTAGGGAAACAGAATTAGTGGCGGTGAGTGTCCAGCTAGGGAAACAGTATTAGTGGCGGTGAGTCTCCAGCTCGGAAACAGAATTAGTGGCGGTGAGTCTCCAGCTAGGGAAACAGAATTAGTGGCGGTGAGTCTCCAGCTAGGGAAACAGTATTAGTGGCGGTGAGTCTCCAGCTAGGGAAACAGAATTAGTGGCGGTGAGTCTCCAGATAGGGAAACAGTATTAGTGGCGGTGAGTGTCCAGCTAGGGAAACAGTATTAGTGGCGGTGAGTCTCCAGATAGGGAAACAGTATTAGTGGCGGTGAGTCTCCAGCTAGGGAAACAGTATTAGTGGCGGTGAGTCTCCAGCTAGGGAAACAGAATTAGTGGCGGTGAGTCTCCAGCTAGGGATACAGAATTAGTGGCGGTGAGTCTCCAGCTAGGGAAACAGTATTAGTGGCGGTGAGTCTCCAGCTAGGGATACAGAATTAGTGGCGGTGAGTCTCCAGCTAGGGAAACAGAATTAGTGGCGGTGAGTCTCCAGATAGGGAAACAGTATTAGTGGCGGTGAGTCTCCAGCTAGGGAAACAGTATTAGTGGCGGTGAGTCTCCAGCTAGGGATACAGAATTAGTGGCGGTGAGTCTCCAGCTAGGGAAACAGTATTAGTGGCGGTGAGTCTCCAGCTAGGGAAACAGAATTAGTGGCGTTGAGTCTCCAGCTCGGGAAACAGAATTAGTGGCGTTGAGTCTCCAGCTAGGGAAACAGAATTAGTGGCGGTGAGTCTCCAGCTAGGGAAACAGTATTAGTGGCGGTGAGTCTCCAGCTAGGGAAACAGAATTAGTGGCGTTGAGTCTCCAGCTCGGGAAACAGAATTAGTGGCGTTGAGTCTCCAGCTAGGGAAACAGAATTAGTGGCGGTGAGTCTCCAGCTAGGGAAACAGAATTAGTGGCGGTGAGTCTCCAGCTAGGGAAACAGTACTAGTGGCGGTGAGTCTCCAGCTAGGGAAACAGAATTAGTGGCGGTGAGTCTCCAGCTAGGGAAACAGAATTAGTGGCGGTGAGTCTCCAGCTAGGGAAACAGTATTAGTGGCGTTGAGTCTCCAGCTAGGGAAACAGTACTAGTGGCGGTGAGTCTCCAGCTAGGGAAACAGAATTAGTGGCGGTGAGTCTCCAGCTAGGGAAACAGTATTAGTGGCGGTGAGTCTCCAGCTAGGGAAACAGTACTAGTGGCGGTGAGTCTCCAGCTAGGGAAACAGTACTAGTGGCGGTGAGTCTCCAGCTAGGGAAACAGTATTAGTGGCGGTGAGTCTCCAGCTAGGGAAACAGTATTAGTGGCGGTGAGTCTTCAGCTAGGGATACATAATTAGTGGCGTTGAGTCTCCAGCTAGGGAAACAGTATTAGTGGCGGTGAGTCTCCAGCTAGGGAAACAGAATTAGTGGCGGTGAGTGTCCAGCTAGGGAAACAGTATTAGTGGCGGTGAGTCTCCAGCTAGGGAAACAGTATTAGTGGCGGTGAGTCTCCAGCTAGGGAAACAGTATTAGTGGCGGTGAGTCTCCAGCTAGGGAAACAGTATTAGTGGCGGTGAGTCTTCAGCTAGGGATACATAATTAGTGGCGTTGAGTCTCCAGCTAGGGAAACAGTATTAGTGGCGGTGAGTCTCCAGCTAGGGAAACAGTATTAGTGGCGGTGAGTCTCCAGCTAGGGAAACAGTATTAGTGGCGGTGAGTCTCCAGCTAGGGAAACAGTATTAGTGGCGGTGAGTCTCCAGCTAGGGAAACAGTATTAGTGGCCGTGAGTCTCCAGCTAGGGAAACAGAATTAGTGGCGGTGAGTCTCCAGCTAGGGAAACAGTATTAGTGGCGGTGAGTCTCCAGCTAGGGAAACAGTATTAGTGGCGGTGAGTCTCCAGCTAGGGAAACAGAATTAGTGGTGGTGAGTCTCCAGCTAGGGAAACAGAATTAGTGGCGGTGAGTCTCCAGCTAGGGAAACAGAATTAGTGGCGGTGAGTCTCCAGATAGGGAAACAGTATTAGTGGCGGTGAGTCTCCAGCTAGGGAAACAGTACTAGTGGCGGTGAGTCTCCAGCTAGGGAAACAGTATTAGTGGCGGTGAGTCTCCAGCTAGGGAAACAGAATTAGTGGCGGTGAGTCTCCAGCTAGTGATACAGAATTAGTGGCGGTGAGTCTCCAGCTAGGGAAACAGAATTAGTGGCGGTGAGTCTCCAGCTAGGGAAACAGAATTAGTGGCGGTGAGTCTCCAGCTAGGGAAACAGTACTAGTGGCGGTGAGTCTCCAGCTAGGGAAACAGTATTAGTGGCGGTGAGTCTCCAGCTAGGGATACAGAATTAGTGGCGGTGAGTCTTCAGCTAGGGAAACAGAATTAGTGGCGGTGAGTCTCCAGCTAGGGAAACAGAATTAGTGGCGGTGAGTCTCCAGCTAGGGAAACAGTATTAGTGGCGGTGAGTCTCCAGCTAGGGAATCAGTATTAGTGGCGGTGAGTCTCCAGCTAGGGAAACAGTACTAGTGGCGGTGAGTCTCCAGCTAGGGAAACAGTATTAGTGGCGGTGAGTCTCCAGCTAGGGAAACAGAATTAGTGGCGGTGAGTCTCCAGCTAGGGAAACAGAATTAGTGGCGGTGAGTCTCCAGCTAGGGAAACAGTATTAGTGGCGGTGAGTCTCCAGCTAGGGAAACAGAATTAGTGGCGGTGAGTCTCCAGCTAGGGAAACAGAATTAGTGGCGGTGAGTCTCCAGCTAGGGAAACAGTATTAGTGGCCGTGAGTCTCCAGCTAGGGAAACAGTATTAGTGGCGGTGAGTCTCCAGCTAGGGAAACAGTATTAGTGGCCGTGAGTCTCCAGCTAGGGAAACAGTATTAGTGGCGGTGAGTCTCCAGCTAGGGAAACATTATTAGTGGCCGTGAGTCTCCAGCTAGGGAAACAGTATTAGTGGCGGTGAGTCTCCAGCTAGGGAAACATTATTAGTGGCCGTGAGTCTCCAGCTAGGGAAACAGAATTAGTGGCGGTGAGTCTCCAGCTAGGGAAACAGTATTAGTGGCCGTGAGTCTCCAGCTAGGGAAACAGAATTAGTGGCGGTGAGTCTCCAGCTAGGGAAACAGTATTAGTGGCCGTGAGTCTCCAGCTAGGGAAACAGTATTAGTGGCGGTGAGTCTCCAGCTAGGGAAACATTATTAGTGGCCGTGAGTCTCCAGCTAGGGAAACAGTATTAGTGGCCGTGAGTCTCCAGCTAGGGAAACAGTATTAGTGGCGGTGAGTCTCCAGCTAGGGAAACATTATTAGTGGCCGTGAGTCTCCAGCTAGGGAAACAGTATCAGTGGCGGTGAGTCTCCAGCTAGGGAAACATTATTAGTGGCCGTGAGTCTCCAGCTAGGGAAACAGTATTAGTGGCCGTGAGTCTCCAGCTAGGGAAACAGAATTAGTGGCGGTGAGTCTCCAGCTAGGGAAACAGTATTAGTGGCCGTGAGTCTCCAGCTAGGGAAACAGTATTAGTGGCGGTGAGTCTCCAGCTAGGGAAACATTATTAGTGGCCGTGAGTCTCCAGCTAGGGAAACAGTATTAGTGGCGGTGAGTCTCCAGCTAGGGAAACAGTATTAGTGGCCGTGAGTCTCCAGCTAGGGAAACAGTATTAGTGGCGGTGAGTCTCCAGCTAGGGAAACATTATTAGTGGCGGTGAGTCTCCAGCTAGGGAAACAGTATTAGTGGCGGTGAGTCTCCAGCTAGGGAATCAGAATTAGTGGCGGTGAGTCTCCAGCTAGGGAAACAGAATTAGTGGCGGTGAGTCTCCAGCTAGGGAAACAGTATTAGTGGCGGTGAGTCTCCAGCTAGGGAAACAGAATTAGTGGCGGTGAGTCTCCAGCTAGGGAAACAGTATTAGTGGCGGTGAGTCTCCAGCTAGGGAAACAGTATTAGTGGCGGTGAGTCTCCAGCTAGGGAAACAGTATTAGTGGCGGTGAGTCTTCAGCTAGGGATACATAATTAGTGGCGTTGAGTCTCCAGCTAGGGAAACAGTATTAGTGGCGGTGAGTCTCCAGCTAGGGAAACTGTATTAGTGGCGGTGAGTCTCCAGCTAGGGAAACAGTATTAGTGGCGGTGAGTCTCCAGCTAGGGAAACAGTATTAGTGGCGGTGAGTCTCCAGCTAGGGAAACAGTATTAGTGGCCGTGAGTCTCCAGCTAGGGAAACAGAATTAGTGGCGGTGAGTCTCCAGCTAGGGAAACAGTATTAGTGGCGGTGAGTCTCCAGCTAGGGAAACAGTATTAGTGGCGGTGAGTCTCCAGCTAGGGAAACAGAATTAGTGGTGGTGAGTCTCCAGCTAGGGAAACAGAATTAGTGGCGGTGAGTCTCCAGCTAGGGAAACAGAATTAGTGGCGGTGAGTCTCCAGCTAGGGAAACAGAATTAGTGGCGGTGAGTCTCCAGCTAGGGAAACAGTACTAGTGGCGGTGAGTCTCCAGCTAGGGAAACAGTATTAGTGGCGGTGAGTCTCCAGCTAGGGAAACAGTATTAGTGGCGGTGAGTCTCCAGCTAGGGAAACAGTACTAGTGGTGGTGAGTCTCCAGCTAGGGAAACAGAATTAGTGGCGGTGAGTCTCCAGCTAGGGAAACAGTACTAGTGGCGGTGAGTCTCCAGCTAGGGAAACAGTATTAGTGGCGGTGAGTCTCCAGCTAGGGAAACAGAATTAGTGGCGGTGAGTGTCCAGCTAGGGAAACAGTATTAGTGGCGGTGAGTCTCCAGCTCGGAAACAGAATTAGTGGCGGTGAGTCTCCAGCTAGGGAAACAGAATTAGTGGCGGTGAGTCTCCAGCTAGGGAAACAGTATTAGTGGCGGTGAGTCTCCAGCTAGGGAAACAGAATTAGTGGCGGTGAGTCTCCAGATAGGGAAACAGTATTAGTGGCGGTGAGTGTCCAGCTAGGGAAACAGTATTAGTGGCGGTGAGTCTCCAGATAGGGAAACAGTATTAGTGGCGGTGAGTCTCCAGCTAGGGAAACAGTATTAGTGGCGGTGAGTCTCCAGCTAGGGAAACAGAATTAGTGGCGGTGAGTCTCCAGCTAGGGATACAGAATTAGTGGCGGTGAGTCTCCAGCTAGGGAAACAGTATTAGTGGCGGTGAGTCTCCAGCTAGGGATACAGAATTAGTGGCGGTGAGTCTCCAGCTAGGGAAACAGAATTAGTGGCGGTGAGTCTCCAGATAGGGAAACAGTATTAGTGGCGGTGAGTCTCCAGCTAGGGAAACAGTATTAGTGGCGGTGAGTCTCCAGCTAGGGATACAGAATTAGTGGCGGTGAGTCTCCAGCTAGGGAAACAGTATTAGTGGCGGTGAGTCTCCAGCTAGGGAAACAGAATTAGTGGCGTTGAGTCTCCAGCTCGGGAAACAGAATTAGTGGCGTTGAGTCTCCAGCTAGGGAAACAGAATTAGTGGCGGTGAGTCTCCAGCTAGGGAAACAGTATTAGTGGCGGTGAGTCTCCAGCTAGGGAAACAGAATTAGTGGCGTTGAGTCTCCAGCTCGGGAAACAGAATTAGTGGCGTTGAGTCTCCAGCTAGGGAAACAGAATTAGTGGCGGTGAGTCTCCAGCTAGGGAAACAGAATTAGTGGCGGTGAGTCTCCAGCTAGGGAAACAGTACTAGTGGCGGTGAGTCTCCAGCTAGGGAAACAGAATTAGTGGCGGTGAGTCTCCAGCTAGGGAAACAGAATTAGTGGCGGTGAGTCTCCAGCTAGGGAAACAGTATTAGTGGCGTTGAGTCTCCAGCTAGGGAAACAGTACTAGTGGCGGTGAGTCTCCAGCTAGGGAAACAGAATTAGTGGCGGTGAGTCTCCAGCTAGGGAAACAGTATTAGTGGCGGTGAGTCTCCAGCTAGGGAAACAGTACTAGTGGCGGTGAGTCTCCAGCTAGGGAAACAGTACTAGTGGCGGTGAGTCTCCAGCTAGGGAAACAGTATTAGTGGCGGTGAGTCTCCAGCTAGGGAAACAGTATTAGTGGCGGTGAGTCTTCAGCTAGGGATACATAATTAGTGGCGTTGAGTCTCCAGCTAGGGAAACAGTATTAGTGGCGGTGAGTCTCCAGCTAGGGAAACAGAATTAGTGGCGGTGAGTGTCCAGCTAGGGAAACAGTATTAGTGGCGGTGAGTCTCCAGCTAGGGAAACAGTATTAGTGGCGGTGAGTCTCCAGCTAGGGAAACAGTATTAGTGGCGGTGAGTCTCCAGCTAGGGAAACAGTATTAGTGGCGGTGAGTCTTCAGCTAGGGATACATAATTAGTGGCGTTGAGTCTCCAGCTAGGGAAACAGTATTAGTGGCGGTGAGTCTCCAGCTAGGGAAACAGTATTAGTGGCGGTGAGTCTCCAGCTAGGGAAACAGTATTAGTGGCGGTGAGTCTCCAGCTAGGGAAACAGTATTAGTGGCGGTGAGTCTCCAGCTAGGGAAACAGTATTAGTGGCCGTGAGTCTCCAGCTAGGGAAACAGAATTAGTGGCGGTGAGTCTCCAGCTAGGGAAACAGTATTAGTGGCGGTGAGTCTCCAGCTAGGGAAACAGTATTAGTGGCGGTGAGTCTCCAGCTAGGGAAACAGAATTAGTGGTGGTGAGTCTCCAGCTAGGGAAACAGAATTAGTGGCGGTGAGTCTCCAGCTAGGGAAACAGAATTAGTGGCGGTGAGTCTCCAGCTAGGGAAACAGTATTAGTGGCGGTGAGTCTCCAGCTAGGGAAACAGTACTAGTGGCGGTGAGTCTCCAGCTAGGGAAACAGAATTAGTGGCGGTGAGTCTCCAGCTAGTGATACAGAATTAGTGGCGGTGAGTCTCCAGCTAGGGAAACAGAATTAGTGGCGGTGAGTCTCCAGCTAGGGAAACAGAATTAGTGGCGGTGAGTCTCCAGCTAGGGAAACAGTACTAGTGGCGGTGAGTCTCCAGCTAGGGAAACAGTATTAGTGGCGGTGAGTCTCCAGCTAGGGATACAGAATTAGTGGCGGTGAGTCTTCAGCTAGGGAAACAGAATTAGTGGCGGTGAGTCTCCAGCTAGGGAAACAGAATTAGTGGCGGTGAGTCTCCAGCTAGGGAAACAGTATTAGTGGCGGTGAGTCTCCAGCTAGGGAATCAGTATTAGTGGCGGTGAGTCTCCAGCTAGGGAAACAGTACTAGTGGCGGTGAGTCTCCAGCTAGGGAAACAGTATTAGTGGCGGTGAGTCTCCAGCTAGGGAAACAGAATTAGTGGCGGTGAGTCTCCAGCTAGGGAAACAGAATTAGTGGCGGTGAGTCTCCAGCTAGGGAAACAGTATTAGTGGCGGTGAGTCTCCAGCTAGGGAAACAGAATTAGTGGCGGTGAGTCTCCAGCTAGGGAAACAGAATTAGTGGCGGTGAGTCTCCAGCTAGGGAAACAGTATTAGTGGCCGTGAGTCTCCAGCTAGGGAAACAGTATTAGTGGCGGTGAGTCTCCAGCTAGGGAAACAGTATTAGTGGCCGTGAGTCTCCAGCTAGGGAAACAGTATTAGTGGCGGTGAGTCTCCAGCTAGGGAAACATTATTAGTGGCCGTGAGTCTCCAGCTAGGGAAACAGTATTAGTGGCCGTGAGTCTCCAGCTAGGGAAACAGTATTAGTGGCGGTGAGTCTCCAGCTAGGGAAACATTATTAGTGGCGGTGAGTCTCCAGCTAGGGAAACAGAATTAGTGGCGGTGAGTCTCCAGCTAGGGAAACAGTATTAGTGGCGGTGAGTCTCCAGCTAGGGAATCAGAATTAGTGGCGGTGAGTCTCCAGCTAGGGAAACAGAATTAGTGGCGGTGAGTCTCCAGCTAGGGAAACAGTATTAGTGGCGGTGAGTCTCCAGCTAGGGAAACAGAATTAGTGGCGGTGAGTGTCCAGCTAGGGAAACAGTATTAGTGGCGGTGAGTCTCCAGCTAGGGAAACAGTATTAGTGGCGGTGAGTCTCCAGCTAGGGAAACAGTATTAGTGGCGGTGAGTCTCCAGCTAGGGAAACAGTATTAGTGGCGGTGAGTCTTCAGCTAGGGATACATAATTAGTGGCGTTGAGTCTCCAGCTAGGGAAACAGTATTAGTGGCGGTGAGTCTCCAGCTAGGGAAACTGTATTAGTGGCGGTGAGTCTCCAGCTAGGGAAACAGTATTAGTGGCGGTGAGTCTCCAGCTAGGGAAACAGTATTAGTGGCGGTGAGTCTCCAGCTAGGGAAACAGTATTAGTGGCCGTGAGTCTCCAGCTAGGGAAACAGAATTAGTGGCGGTGAGTCTCCAGCTAGGGAAACAGTATTAGTGGCGGTGAGTCTCCAGCTAGGGAAACAGTATTAGTGGCGGTGAGTCTCCAGCTAGGGAAACAGAATTAGTGGTGGTGAGTCTCCAGCTAGGGAAACAGAATTAGTGGCGGTGAGTCTCCAGCTAGGGAAACAGAATTAGTGGCGGTGAGTCTCCAGATAGGGAAACAGTATTAGTGGCGGTGAGTCTCCAGCTAGGGAAACAGTACTAGTGGCGGTGAGTCTCCAGCTAGGGAAACAGTATTAGTGGCGGTGAGTCTCCAGCTAGGGAAACAGAATTAGTGGCGGTGAGTCTCCAGCTAGTGATACAGAATTAGTGGCGGTGAGTCTCCAGCTAGGGAAACAGAATTAGTGGCGGTGAGTCTCCAGCTAGGGAAACAGAATTAGTGGCGGTGAGTCTCCAGCTAGGGAAACAGTACTAGTGGCGGTGAGTCTCCAGCTAGGGAAACAGTATTAGTGGCGGTGAGTCTCCAGCTAGGGATACAGAATTAGTGGCGGTGAGTCTTCAGCTAGGGAAACAGAATTAGTGGCGGTGAGTCTCCAGCTAGGGAAACAGAATTAGTGGCGGTGAGTCTCCAGATAGGGAAACAGTATTAGTGGTGGTGAGTCTCCAGCTAGGGAAACAGTATTAGTGGCGGTGAGTCTCCAGCTAGGGAAACAGAATTAGTGGCGGTGAGTCTCCAGCTAGGGAAACAGAATTAGTGGCGGTGAGTCTCCAGCTAGGGAAACAGTATTAGTGGCGGTGAGTCTCCAGCTAGGGAAACAGAATTAGTGGCGGTGAGTCTCCAGCTAGGGAAACAGAATTAGTGGCGGTGAGTCTCCAGCTAGGGAAACAGTATTAGTGGCCGTGAGTCTCCAGCTAGGGAAACAGTATTAGTGGCGGTGAGTCTCCAGCTAGGGAAACAGTATTAGTGGCCGTGAGTCTCCAGCTAGGGAAACAGTATTAGTGGCGGTGAGTCTCCAGCTAGGGAAACATTATTAGTGGCCGTGAGTCTCCAGCTAGGGAAACAGTATTAGTGGCCGTGAGTCTCCAGCTAGGGAAACAGTATTAGTGGCGGTGAGTCTCCAGCTAGGGAAACAGAATTAGTGGCGGTGAGTCTCCAGCTAGGGAAACAGTATTAGTGGCGGTGAGTCTCCAGCTAGGGAAACATTATTAGTGGCGGTGAGTCTCCAGCTAGGGAAACAGAATTAGTGGCGGTGAGTCTCCAGCTAGGGAAACAGTATTAGTGGCGGTGAGTCTCCAGCTAGGGAATCAGAATTAGTGGCGGTGAGTCTCCAGCTAGGGAAACAGAATTAGTGGCGGTGAGTCTCCAGCTAGGGAAACAGTATTAGTGGCGGTGAGTCTCCAGCTAGGGAAACAGAATTAGTGGCGGTGAGTCTCCAGCTGGGGAAACAGTATTAGTGGCGGTGAGTCTCCAGCGAGGGAATCAGAATTAGTGGCGGTGAGTCTCCAGCTAGGGAAACAGAATTAGTGGCGGTGAGTCTCCAGCTAGGGAAACAGAATTAGTAGCGGTGAGTCTCCAGCTAGGGAAACAGTATTAGTGGCGGTGAGTCTCCAGCTAGGGAAACAGTATTAGTGGCGGTGAGTCTCCAGCTAGGGAAACAGAATTAGTGGTGGTGAGTCTCCAGCTAGGGAAACAGTATTAGTGGCGGTGAGTCTCCAGCTAGGGAAACAGAATTAGTGGCGGTGAGTCTCCAGCTAGGGAAACAGTATTAGTGGCGGTGAGTCTCCAGCTAGGGAAACAGAATTAGTGGCGGTGAGTCTCCAGCTAGGGAAACAGAATTAGTGGCGGTGAGTCTCCAGCTAGGGAAACAGAATTAGTGGCGGTGAGTCTCCAGCTAGGGAAACAGTACTAGTGGCGGTGAGTCTCCAGCTAGGGAAACAGTACTAGTGGCGGTGAGTCTCCAGCTAGGGAAACAGAATTAGTGGCGGTGAGTCTCCAGCTAGGGAAACAGAATTAGTGGCGGTGAGTCTCCAGCTAGGGAAACAGTATTAGTGGCGGTGAGTCTCCAGCTAGGGAAACAGTATTAGTGGCGGTGAGTCTCCAGCTAGGGAAACAGAATTAGTGGCGGTGAGTCTCCAGCTAGGGAAACAGTATTAGTGGCGGTGAGTCTCCAGATAGGGAAACAGTATTAGTGGCGGTGAGTCTCCAGCTAGGGAAACAGTATTAGTGGCGGTGAGTCTCCAGCTAGGGAAACAGTATTAGTGGCGGTGAGTCTCCAGCTAGGGAAACAGTATTAGTGGCGTTGAGTCTCCAGCTAGGGAAACAGTACTAGTGGCGGTGAGTCTCCAGCTAGGGAAACAGAATTAGTGGCGGTGAGTCTCCAGCTAGGGAAACAGAATTAGTGGCGGTGAGTCTCCAGCTAGGGAAACAGTATTAGTGGCGGTGAGTCTCCAGCTAGGGAAACAGTACTAGTGGCGGTGAGTCTCCAGCTAGGGAAACAGAATTAGTGGCGGTGAGTCTCCAGCTAGGGAAACAGAATTAGTGGCGGTGAGTCTCCAGCTAGGGAAACAGTATTAGTGGCGGTGAGTCTCCAGCTAGGGAAACAGTATTAGTGGCGGTGAGTCTCCAGCTAGGGATACAGAATTAGTGGCTTTGAGTCTCCAGCTAGGGAAACAGTATTAGTGGCTGTGAGTCTCCAGCTAGGGAAACAGTATTAGTGGCGGTGAGTCTCCAGCTAGGGAAACAGTATTAGTGGCGGTGAGTGTCCAGCTAGGGAAACAGTATTAGTGGCGGTGAGTGTCCAGCTAGGGAAACAGTATTAGTGGCGGTGAGTGTCCAGCTAGGGAAACAGTATTAGTGGCGGTGAGTCTCCAGCTAGGGAAACAGAATTAGTGGCGGTGAGTCTCCAGCTAGGGAAACAGTATTAGTGGCGGTGAGTCTCCAGCTAGGGAAACAGAATTAGTGGCGGTGAGTCTCCAGCTAGGGAAACAGAATTAGTGGCGGTGAGTCTCCAGCTAGGGAAACAGAATTAGTGGCGGTGAGTCTCCAGCTAGGGAAACAGTACTAGTGGCGGTGAGTCTCCAGCTAGGGATACAGAATTAGTGGCGGTGAGTCTCCAGCTAGGGAAACAGTACTAGTGGCGGTGAGTCTCCAGCTAGGGAAACAGTACTAGTGGCGGTGAGTCTCCAGCTAGGGATACAGAATTAGTGGCGGTGAGTCTCCAGCTAGGGAAACAGTACTAGTGGCGGTGAGTCTCCAGCTAGGGAAACAGTATTAGTGGCGGTGAGTCTCCAGCTAGGGAAACAGTATTAGTGGCGGTGAGTCTCCAGCTAGGGAAACAGAATTAGTGGCGGTGAGTCTCCAGCTAGGGAAACAGTATTAGTGGCGGTGAGTCTCCAGATAGGGAAACAGTATTAGTGGCGGTGAGTCTCCAGCTAGGGAAACAGAATTAGTGGCGGTGAGTCTCCAGATAGGGAAACAGTATTAGTGGCGGTGAGTCTCCAGATAGGGAAACAGTATTAGTGGCGGTGAGTCTCCAGATAGGGAAACAGTATTAGTGGCGGTGAGTCTCCAGCTAGGGAAACAGTATTAGTGGCGGTGAGTCTCCAGCTAGGGAAACAGTATTAGTGGCGGTGAGTCTCCAGCTAGGGAAACAGTATTAGTGGCGGTGAGTCTCCAGCTAGGGAAACAGTACTAGTGGCGGTGAGTCTCCAGCTAGGGAAACAGAATTAGTGGCGGTGAGTCTCCAGCTAGGGAAACAGAATTAGTGGCGGTGAGTCTCCAGCTAGGGAAACAGTATTAGTGGCGGTGAGTCTCCAGCTAGGGAAACAGTACTAGTGGCGGTGAGTCTCCAGCTAGGGAAACAGAATTAGTGGCGGTGAGTCTCCAGCTAGGGAAACAGTATTAGTGGCGGTGAGTCTCCAGCTAGGGAAACAGTATTAGTGGCGGTGAGTCTCCAGCTAGGGAAACAGTATTAGTGGCGGTGAGTGTCCAGCTAGGGAAACAGTATTAGTGGCGGTGAGTGTCCAGCTAGGGAAACAGTATTAGTGGCGGTGAGTGTCCAGCTAGGGAAACAGTATTAGTGGCGGTGAGTCTCCAGCTAGGGAAACAGAATTAGTGGCGGTGAGTCTCCAGCTAGGGAAACAGTATTAGTGGCGGTGAGTGTCCAGCTAGGGAAACAGTATTAGTGGCGGTGAGTGTCCAGCTAGGGAAACAGTATTAGTGGCGGTGAGTCTCCAGCTAGGGAAACAGAATTAGTGGCGGTGAGTCTCCAGCTAGGGAAACAGTATTAGTGGCGGTGAGTCTCCAGCTAGGGAAACAGTATTAGTGGCGGTGAGTGTCCAGCTAGGGAAACAGTATTAGTGGCGGTGAGTGTCCAGCTAGGGAAACAGTATTAGTGGCGGTGAGTCTCCAGCTAGGGAAACAGAATTAGTGGCGGTGAGTCTCCAGCTAGGGAAACAGTATTAGTGGCGGTGAGTCTCCAGCTAGGGAAACAGAATTAGTGGCGGTGAGTCTCCAGCTAGGGAAACAGAATTAGTGGCGGTGAGTCTCCAGCTAGGGAAACAGAATTAGTGGCGGTGAGTCTCCAGCTAGGGAAACAGTACTAGTGGCGGTGAGTCTCCAGCTAGGGAAACAGTACTAGTGGCGGTGAGTCTCCAGCTAGGGATACAGAATTAGTGGCGGTGAGTCTCCAGCTAGGGAAACAGTATTAGTGGCGGTGAGTCTCCAGCTAGGGATACAGAATTAGTGGCGGTGAGTCTCCAGCTAGGGAAACAGTATTAGTGGCGGTGAGTCTCCAGCTAGGGATACAGAATTAGTGGCGGTGAGTCTCCAGCTAGGGAAACAGTACTAGTGGCGGTGAGTCTCCAGCTAGGGATACAGAATTAGTGGCGGTGAGTCTCCAGCTAGGGAAACAGTACTAGTGGCGGTGAGTCTCCAGCTAGGGAAACAGTACTAGTGGCGGTGAGTCTCCAGCTAGGGAAACAGTACTAGTGGCGGTGAGTCTCCAGCTAGGGATACAGAATTAGTGGCGGTGAGTCTCCAGCTAGGGAAACAGTATTAGTGGCGGTGAGTCTCCAGCTAGGGAAACAGAATTAGTGGCGGTGAGTCTCCAGCTAGGGAAACAGAATTAGTGGTGGTGAGTCTCCAGCTAGGGAAACAGTATTAGTGGCGGTGAGTCTCCAGCTAGGGAAACAGTACTAGAGGTGCGCAGTCACTGCCTAGGGAACAGAATTTGTACTGGCGGGTCTCAGCAGAGGGAACAGAGTTAGCGGTGGGTTCTCTCCACCTTGGGAACAGACCCTGTGGTGGGCTCTCTCTGGCTGGAGAACAGAATTTGTGATGAGTAGTCTCTGACTAGGAACAGAAATAGTGTTGGGCAGTGTCCTGCTAGGGAACAGAGCAAGTCGTAAGCAGTCTCGGACTAGGAAGCAGAATTAGTTGTGGGCTCTCTCTGTCCAGCAAACAGATCTAGTGCTGGTCAGTAACCAGTTAGGGAACAGAACTAGTGTTGGGCTGTCTCCACGTAGGAAACAGAAGATATTGTGGATGGTCTCCAATTGGACACCGAATTAATGGTGGGCAGTCTCTGTTAAGTGAACAGAACTATTGTGGGCCTTATCTGGCTCAGAAGTAGAATAGTAGTAGGTTGTTTGAGGCTGGGAACCAGAACTAGTGGTGGGCAGTCTCCTGCTAGAGATCAGAACTAGTGTGGGCAGTCTCCTGCTAGAGATCAGAACTCGTGTGGGCAGTCTCCTGTTAGAGATCAGAACTAGTGGTGGGCAGTCTCCTGTTAGAGATCAGAACTAGTGGTGGGCAGTCTCCTGTTAGAGAACAGAACTAGTGTGGGCAGTCTCCTGTTAGAGATCAGATCTAGTGTGGGCAGTCTCCTGTTAGAGATCAGAACTGGTGGTGGGCAGTCTCCTGTTAGAGATCAAAACTAGTGGTGGGCAGTCTCCCATGAGAGAAACAGAACTAGTGGCAGTAAGTCTTCAACTAGGGAAACGGTATTAGTGGTGGGCAGTCTGTGTCTAGGAAACAGAATTATTGATAGGCTTTTGCCGGCTAGAGACCAGAACATTGTTGGGCAGTGTGCACCTGGGAAACAGAATTAGTGGTGGACAGATTCTGGATGGGAAACAGAATTAGTGGTAGGCAACCTCCGGCTGGTGAACTAAATTAATGGCGGCCAATACCCGATTAGGAAACGATTACTGGTGGATACTCTCCAGTTGGGGAACAGAATTAGTGGTGGTGTAGGATAGCATAGTTGGGAGAAATGTACATAATTCACAACACCGACATTGAGTTGAGTTTCACTTTAAGAGGTTGGTCTGATGCAATGATGTTTTTACGTAAAATGTTTTAGCGGACTTTTATGGTGTAAGTTTTGGAATTAAGTAAAATGTCATTAAACATAAAACACCTTACTTTTATTTGCAAAAACATACATTGTTGACCTCAGTGCTCTAAAACGATTCCAGAGTTTATTGAACATGTTGACCAGCACAGTTGCTTTGACACTGCTGGAGTTTCAGGACCAAAATGCCATCACATGGTTCGTACAAGTCGAGGCCAAGTTCGCTCTGTGAGTAATCTCCACCGATTACACCAAATTCTACTACATGATAGTGTTGCTCAGCAATTCAATGGTTGTGAGAGTGGTGAGTCCGCTTGAACACGATAAATACCAAGCACTGAAAACTCATCTTTTACAGATTTTTGGACAATTGGAGTTTGAGTGCACCAAACAGTTGCCCTCCTTACCCTGTCTCAGTGATGCCAGGCTATTGGAGCTGATGAACCACATGCTGTCTCTCCTGGGAAGTCTCCATCCTTGTTTTATTTTTAAAGAACTCTTCATGCAGCAAATGCCTGATCCAGTTCATGTTGCCCTCACTAAAGCCCCTGTGATGGACTATAGGCTGATAGTCTACACCAGTGTTTCCCAACCTTTTGTAGCCCAACTCCCCCCAAAGCAGTTTCTTACTTGCCAAATGCCCCCAAAGCACCTTCATACTTACCAATGCCCCTCTTAGGCACAGTATACTTTGTAATGCCCCCATGATATAAAAACAAGTTGACCATATGGTAACATGAGAAAAATGGTTCTGCTTTAAATTTTTATTTGTTTTAAACCCAGTTGACACAGTGCCTGTGCTCTGTACAGCAGCTTTGATATCAATGTGATCCTTGAGCTTGATGGTTTTTAGTAAGAGTTGAAATATCTGGTTCAAGTTGTGACAGAAAAAGCCTTAAGTCCCCATGTGTAACAATGTCCAAGCGGTTTCAGTTTTTAGTGAGTACGTGGTTCACTGCACTGAAACCTCTTTCAACAAGGTAGGAGGATGGAAATACAATGAAGAGCAGTCTGGCTCTTCTCCAAAGACCAGGAAACTTCTTATGACAGTGTAGCCACATTCCACAAAAGCCAACATTTTTGAAAAGCATTTTTGCTTTTTCATCTTTCTGAATTTCGATAATTTCTTCTAGCATGCTCTCTTCCTGTTCTTCCACCTTGCAAAGAAATGGGTTAATTCTCATCCCAGAATTTCCAGATCATTCAAATCCTGGAATTGAATCTGAAAATCCTTCTTCAGTGTGTTACGAAAACCCCGTAACCAGGTAACTTACCAGCAAAGATAGATGGATCAGCTGAGTCGGATGCTACTATTTTCAAGCGTTTTATTCAATAAGGGCACAAACGTATGGTTAATACAAAACATTCAGATCATATACATCGTCAAAACTCAATCTAAAACACCGGTGTAACCATAATCAATCAGAAATAAGCTCTACAGTTGTCTAGGGGTTAATACTGAGTCCAACGGAAATATAAAGAGTCACTCAGAAGTTTGCAGGCTTTTCCTTTTTGGGAACCGCTGGGGTTTTCACGTTGTAGAGAGAAAGAGGTGATTTAGAAAAGATAAACACTTGCCCGTCGTCTTGGCAGAGCAAATCCTTGGAATCAGGGGAGCAGACTTCCCCGTTGTTATTTAAAAGCAGTCTTTCGTTGGTTTTAACCACAGATTCAAATTCGGAATCTAACGCACGTGGCTTCCTTCAACATGGCGTCCCGCTCCCACGGGAATCGATATCGTGTTTCCTTGGTGTCTGCTGGGTGCGTCTGAGGGTTTCCCCCCCTCAGACCCGCCTTTATACTTCTTCACGGGATCGCAGGTGTCAATCAAGTTGCAGGTAATGCGATCTCTCTCTCAACCAGCCCACTTTGCCCGAGGGCTTTTCACGTGGTCTCCATGAGACAATAGTCAAGGTCACCTTCATTCTGCTTCTTGGGAGAACATGGTCTCTCTCTCTTTTTGGGTCAGTTGACCCCCCTTAACTAGGGTTCTTGCGATTTTCACAAAGGAGGGGGCCAATGGCATAACAAGTGACTGCAGGTGCATGCAGTACTCTTGCAAATCACCGTCTGTGAAAGAGAGTGCTGTACGGGGAAGCTGTGAGAACATTCTCCTCCCAATGTTTTGCTTATGTATTTCCAATTTTCTGATAGAAGTGGACACTGCACTTCTTGTCTGGATTAAATTGAAATTCTCACCCTGAAGTTTCCTATTTAGAATGTTTCTTTCATCATACAGATCAACTAGATATGTCTCATCCCCATGTAGAAGTTCAGTCTTGTTTCCCAAACTCTTGTCGACTTTGAGCAAAAATTCAACCAGTGTCAAAAAGATCAAAGAAACATTTTTAGGCAGTGGCCTTTTGACAGCCAATGCACTTCAGTGTGAAGAAGCAAGTGTTCAAACTCTTCATCATTATCTTGGCCTAACTCACAAAATATTTTGCTACTTAATGGATGAAGTTTAATTTTGTTGATAGCAGATATTGCAAGAGTCATGCTTGAAAAAAGTCACTGGCTGAGGTCTTTGTCTGCGAGGTGTGATGATGAATTACACAATGGATTGCAAATGGACTAGGAATTTATTTTTTCATAAATACCACTAAACTAGCATGGTGAACTGCCATGTATGGTGCTCTATCTGTTGCCAAAGAAGTGATATCCCTAATCAGAATACTTTAATCTCAATATATATTTTAAGCTTGTCATATATTGATTCTCTAATGATATTTGATTTTAATTTCTTACAAAAGAGAATCTCTTCATAATCATTTCCATTTTTGGTAAACCGTACATAGGCCATTAGCAATGTCTCATTGTCTTGCACAGTTGATTCATCCAGTTGTATCCCAAATTCTGTTTCTTGTGGCTCTGTGCATAATTGATACTCAATGTCTTCACTCATTTCATCAATATGACAAGCTACAGAGTTATTACTCAGAGGAGTTGATTTTAAAACAGTGGTATCCATTTTGAGAACAGTGGTGAGCACTTCCGATACAGTGGGCATTATTAATCTATGACTAATTGTCTCAGATCTTACACACTTTGCTATCATTTTGGAAATGTTATACAAAGCAATGAGACCACTATCAAGGTCATTTTTAGCTTTCTTGGCAAATGACTCGAGTGTGCAACAGTTTTCAAATGCTTCTTTCATTTTCTGGAGCTGAAAAATACCATAAGAGACCTTTCAGGGTGTCTTTTACAGTAATATTCCTGCAATTTTGATGGTTTCATGGCTTCATTAGACAGTACAAATAAGACACCTAGGGCGTTATTGATCTGACAGAATAACATCTACTCCAGGTATGTAACATTGTACAGACACACTTTCTGTCATTTCTGTTTCTTAGCAGGATGAGAATTCAAGGCTTCCCTGCCTTCAGACCCGTAGAGATTGCGCCATACTGATTTATCTATCATTAACGAGGCTAAATTAAAACAAAAAATAAACACAAACTGGGATGCCTGTCAGATGTTGACGACAGCGGTGAGTTGACAAGGTCAGTCAGATCTCGTGCCTCAAGTTAGGGTGCCGCTTACTGTGCCCCCACCCCCGCACCAAGAATCTTGAAGCCCCACTCCCCCAAACGAGTGGTCGACACTCAGCCAGGCAGCGATACATCACTCCTCCTCATTTCTCTACGTCAATAAGGCCGGTCAGCAAGGTCCACAATGTAAGGACCCCCGCGGATGTGCAACAGGTGAACCTAGGCCTGTGCTTTACCACGCTCACTTTGGTAAAAACACTAGGAAGATCTGACCACCTTGTAGTTTCAACCGTGCCAGCGCATCAGGACATCGGAGGTGTGTGAACACCGTGGGTTCCAGCCGTCAGGGTCGTCTACTGTTCATTATGGACACCCTTTCAGGACGACGCTTCCTGTGTGACGCGGGAGCTCAAGTGAGTGTGCTACCCGAAGCACCTATTGATGAGAAGGCAAAGAGTGACAAAGCCTCGCTGGAGGCCGCCAGTGGAAGCAGGATCCAGACCTACAGGACACGATGGGTGACGCTCTGCTTCAGTGGGCAACGTCACACATGGAACTTTGTCCTGGCTAAAGTGGCTGGGCCTCTGTTCGGTGAAGATTTTCTGTGTGCCCAGGACTGTTAGTTGATCTTATGAACTCCCAGCTTGTGGATGTCAAGAACTTTGGGTCGTTATTCTGCTCCCCCAGTAAGTTCCCCACAATGGCTCTGTCAAACGCATGCACTACAGCATGTGAGCTTACTGGACTGCTGGGCAAATTCCCAAACCTCACCAATCCCACCTTCTCCTCAACAGTCACAAAACATGGGCTTGAGCACCACATTTCTACAACTGGTCCACCAGCCCATGCCCACGCATGTAGACTGGACCCAGAAAAGCTGGCATCCACAAAGGCTGAGTTTGCCAACATGGAAAGACTCAGAATTGTATGCTGGTCAAATAGCCCCTCTGCTTCACCCCTCCATATTGTCCCCAGGTCCGATGATGCTTGCTGCCCATCTGGTGATTACCAACGCCTTAATGAGGCCACCACCTCCGATCATTACCGGGTCGCTCACACTCAAGACTTCTCAGTACATTTCGCAAGAAAGTTAATTTTTTCCAAAGTCAGTCCAGTTAGAGGCCACCATCAGGTGCCCTTGTGCTCAGAGGACATTCCCAAAATGGCTGTGATATCCCCGGTTTGGCCTTTTTGAGTTTCTGTGCATGCCGTTTGGACTGAAAAATGCAGCACAGACTTTCCAATGGCTGACAGACCCTGTATTAAAAGACTGAGATCTCCTTTTTGTTTACCCGGATGACATACTTGTCACCAGTGCGATCAAATCTGAACACGTATCCTACCTTCCCAGACTTTTCAAGCGCTTAAGCCCACATTGGTTCATCATTAACCCTGCTAATCGGCAGTTTGGGTTGTCACCCATTGACTTTTTCAGCCATTGCATCTCCGCAAAAGGTTTGCAACCAAATGTAGCTGCACTACTAAAAAACTACAGGAGTTTTTAGTCGCGGTGAATTTCTGTCACTGCTTCATTCCGCTGAACACATACCCCTCACCCCCGCATAGTGTACTTGAAGGCAATACCCCTAATCAGTGCTTAAATGGTGAGTGGACATGACCAGGGCATTTGATGCCACCAAACAAGCACTTTCTAACTCGACCCTACTGGCGCACCCCTACCCCCAAACACACCTATAGCCATTACTACTGGCTCTACAGATCGTGTTGTGGGTGCTGTGCACAAACAGTTGTTTGGAAGTTCCGTCCCTCCAAAAGGAAGTACAGCACATTTGAGCGTGAGCTTCTCAGAATCTATCTGGCTGTCCGCCATTTTTGCTTTCTTCTGGAGGGCCGCCATTTCACTGCGTTCCTTGACCACAAACCATCATGCATGTGATGGCAAAGATCTCAGACCCTGAGTCTGCACGGCAGCAATGCCACCTGGCCTACATATCAGAGTTCACCACGTGATATCAAGAGGAGAAATAATGCCGTGGCTGATTGTCTCTCACGACCAGCCATTGAGGCTGTCCACTTAGGGATTGACTATGCACGCATGGCAGCCGACGAAGCTACTGACCCAGAGGTTCAGGCTTACTGAAGAGGAGTCACAGGCCTGCGGTTGGCTGACATTGAGTTTGGGGAAGGTGGGGTTTCTCTCTTGTGCGATGCCTCAACCTGTCGCCCTTGCCCCATTGTGCCCACGAGCTGGAGATGGACTGTTTTTGACTCCATACATGGTCTCTTGCATCTGGGCCGGAAGTCCTCACAGAAACTGGTTGCACTAAAGTTTGTGTGGCGCGCCCTTAGAAAGGATGTGTGTGATTGGACTGCAGCCTATGTGGAGTGCCAGTGGGCAAAAATTAACCGTCACGTTCAGGTACCATTGGCAACTCTTGAGGTCCCTGAGGATGGCTTGACCATGTCAATGTGGACCTTGTTGGTCCTCTTCCCCCCTCCCGCCGTTTCAGGCACTTTCTTACCATGGTGGACTATACCACCAGGTGTCCAGAAGTAGTTCCTCTAGCATAGATGGTAGCTGTAGACATGGCTCGGGCATTCATCAGCACCTGGATTGCTCAGTCTGGCCCCCCATTTGATATTACCTCTGACCACTGTCGCCAATTCATTTCAGAACTCTGCGCTGCGTTGGCCCAGAACCTCAACGTTAGGCTAATTACATCACGGCGTATCACCCACAGTCCAATGGCCTATGTCAGTGGTTTCACCGCTCCTTAAAAGTTGCTCTGAGAGCTTCCCTGACCGATGAGTGTTGGCATGATTGTCCCCCATGGGTCCTGCTGGGGCTCAGAAATGCTTTGAAAGAGGACCTACAGTCGTCCGTGGCAGAGTTGGTATACGGGCACCCCTTATGAGGGCCAGGGGGTTTCATTCCCGACACCATGACCCCCTGGTCGGCCTCTCAACAGTGTTCCACCCTCCTCAGTCAAATACAATTCCTTTTCACCTATTCCTACCTCCCATCATGGCACACAGCACTGTTGGGTTCCTGTTGAGCTACATTTCACCTCGTTTTCTTTTGTCTGCCATGATGCTCACCAACATCCCCTTAGGCCCCCTTATGATGGCCTGTTCTGCATTTTGGAAGAGGGAGAAAAGATTTTTGACATAGATAAAAGGGGTAAACCTGAATGTATTTACTTAAGTCACCTTTTAAGTCATCCCACCAAGATTTGGAGGATTCTACTGACATCACAACAGGACCATAAGTGTGTCAACACACATCTGGCTGAGCCAGAGGCGCCTGTTGTCTCTCCACCCGTGGAACACAGGAGCTGAGCCGGGCAGCTCCTCCGAGCTCCAGGCAGGCTCACAATGCCAGTTTCAGTGAATTCTGGGAGGGCAGGTGCAGGGTAACATATTTGGGAGGAACGTATGTCATTCACAACCACTGATTTTGAGTTGTGGTTTCATTTTAAGAGGCTGGTCTGACATGATGACATTATTATGCAAAAGGATTTTAGCGTGCTTTTGTGTTCAGGTTTCGGGAGTTCAATAAAATGTGCTACGGGTTTCATTAAACATGAAACGCCTCACTTTGTTTTATTTGTGAAAATCTACAGTGGCAATCTCTGTCAAGGAAACGGAATTGGTGATGGGCAGTTTCTGGCTAGGAAACAGAGTTAGTGGTGGGCTGACTCCAGCTGGGGAACAGAGTTGGTGGTGTGCTGTCTCTGTCTAGGCAACAGATCTATTTGGTGGGTAGTGTCCGCCAAAAGAAACAGAATTAGTGGTGGGCAGTCTCCAGTTACGGAACATAATTAGTGTGGGCTGTCTCTGGTTAGGGAAACAGAACTTGTGGTGAGCAATTTCTGTCTAGGGAACAGAATTACTGGTGGGCAGTTTCTGGCTGGCCATCAAAACTAGTGTGGGCTGTCTTTGGTAAGGGAGCAGAAGTAGTGGTGGCCTATCTCTGTCTAGGGAACAGAATAAGTAGTGGGCACTCTCCAGCTGTAGCCGTATGTAGTCTACTGTTAAGAAACAGAACTAGTCATGATCCGTTTCTGGCTGGGAACTGAACAGTGGTGTGCTGTATCTGGCTAGGAAACAAATCTAGTGGGAAGATTCTGGCAAGCAATCAGAATTAATGGTTGGCCATCTATGACTTGGAATTGGAACTAGTGGGGTGCAGTCTGCAGCTAGCAAATATACAATACTGTGCAAAAGTCTTAGGTACATATACTGTGTATAGGTAGGGTGCGTGAGACTTTTGCACAGTACTATGTATTGGTTAAAATTGGAAGGTGGTTGGGAAGAGTACTTAGTTTTGTATTAACTAAGGAATAGAACTAGTGGTGGTCTCCTGTTTGAAAATGGAGGTAATGGTGGGCAGTCTCTGCCTCAGGTACAGAACTTCCGGGATGCAGTCTCAGGCTAGGAAACAGAACTAGTGGTCGGCAGTCTCTGGCTTGGGAACAGAATTAGTGGTAGGCAGTCTCTGGTTAGGAATAGAACCAGTTGTAGGAGGCTGTCTCGGGCTAGGAAACAGAACTGCTGGTGGGCAATCTCCGGCTAGGGAACAGAATGAGTGGTGGGCAGTCTGGCTAGCTGACAGAATTAGTGTGGGCTGGAAATAGTGTCCGACTAGATTAGGTCTGTGCCTGGGCAGGAAGGATTTCTCAAATTACTGTATGTAAATCTATAAATGTGGGGCAGTAAAGGGTGGTAACACCAAGGTTTTTCAGATATTTTTTCACAAAGTAAACTATGGGAATAAACTAGTTGCTTTCAAAAGGATAACTTCGGAGTAACAGACAGAAAAATGCTTCTGTGTTAATTTCATCAACAGCTATTTAAGTCACTGGTGTGAAGGAAATGAAATAATCAAAGAACAGGGAAAATATAGAATCAATTAGAAAGCCTAATTAACGGAGCAGTAACATTAAGTTTTATTCTGTTCTCAGTCGAATTACAGTTACTGTGAACAATACTACATGATTAGTTGTGCAGACACTTAAAGAAAAACTGTGAAAAGGTACAGAGCATTGGTAATTAAATTGTATAATGAGAAAGCATATGGGAACTGATATAACATCAGAAAATCTTTTGCATTTTCAGCTAAGGTGCCTTGAAATTATTCCATGGCCCTAAAGATACCTTAATTTGGCCTTGGAGGGAGGCTGGGGCTATGTGTGGGAGAGGGGTAGCAAATGCAGTATTTTGTTTCACATAAGGCCCAAGGCAGCTATGCAATAAGTATTAGTCTTACAGGACCATGCACAAGGGTGAGAGGTGCTGGGCTCCTTCTGCACTGACAGAGAGTATGTGTAAAAACAGTTCTTCACAGAGAAGGCACTGAAATTCCGGAACTCTGTGCCCCACTAGCTGGTGGAAGCTGGACCACTGGAAGTATTTAAAGAGGAGGCAGATGAGGAATAGAGGTGTGTAGAGAAATGGCACAGAAGAGGAGTTAGAGCTTACATCGATCAACCATGATTAAAGTAAATGCTGGGACAGGCCTGTTATTTACTTGTGTTTCTGTGACTAAGAGTGCTATTCTGAATATTCCTTCTTCATTCTGATTGTTGACGGGCCTGGGATTCTCATGAGCCAGTAAATATGTTACACACACCGTGAACCTTCTCGGATAAACTGATTCTAGCTTCACCGAACCAGGACCTCAGTGATACGTATTTTCTGACAGGCTGCCAATCAATTTACCGAAACCCATTATTTGGAAATTAACTAGACTTGAGTACAGGTTCAGCATCATGCCATGCCTTTCATTATTAACTGCTCTGCACAACAGATGCACTGAAAGTGCTTCCTTTGATTTAAACTTACACTACTAATTAAGGAGGGATCTTGAAAGTTCAGTTTCAGCAATGATACTACTGCTTTCCATTACAGAATAAGTCTTGACACTTGGGTCGAGTTACTGTTACATTGAGCGGGGTGGGAGTGGGTGATGCCATAGAAGAATTTGTACCACTCATGCAGAACTTTGTTTCCCGACTCGTGGATGTTGAGGCTTGGAAATAGCCCATGTTGAGTGGCAATGTAGACTTCCGGTATGATTAATTTGTAAGCTCGCTTAGAATCACTGATGCAATATTCCCATCTGGCATTATATGGTCCATGCTGAGATTTGGTCTGGCAGAGCTGCTGGTGGAAGAAAAAAGATTTGCTTCTCTGCATCACTTCACACAGCGTCCAGGTACCCAACGTGCTTCTTTGCTGTCCTGACGAAGGGTCTCGGCCCGAAACGTCGACAGTGCTTCTCCCTATAGATGCTGCCTGGCCTGCTGTGTTCCACCAGCATTTTGTGTGTGTTGTGCTTCTCTGCTGGTGGATTAGAGTGCAAGTTGTTATTTTTCATTTAATTTAACTTTCTTTCTGCTTGCTTATGTGTCTACATAATTACCTGTTTGTGGATTTTCAGTAATTTGTAGTATAGCTGGTTCTGTACCTCTCTGGTTTGTTTGTAACAATTTATTATGGGGGTTTAGTGATCTGTGGGTCAAAAGCTGCTTCTGTCATGCCAGCCATTGATTGGCGTGTTTGAAATATGTAGTAGCTCTTTCCCATTGGTTATCTTATGCGCCGTTGCACTGATGTCCAGTTTCAGGCGTATAAGAAGAGCATATGCAGGAGGCTCTCTCTCTCTTCCCTTTTGTCTCCTGTGGCTCTTCACACTGAGGTCGCGGCCAGTGCTGAAGAACCATTGGGAAAGTATACTCCAGATCCGCGTGCATTCTTAGCTAAATATCTGCTTGTTGAACATTTAGTTTTGTAGCTTCTGTAACTTGGAGGGACCTCGATGTTTAGTTGAATGTTTTGTTGTCTGT
The DNA here is from genome assembly GCF_048418815.1 of Hemitrygon akajei. Lineage (NCBI taxonomy): Eukaryota > Metazoa > Chordata > Chondrichthyes > Myliobatiformes > Dasyatidae > Hemitrygon > Hemitrygon akajei. The sequence goes on from NC_133134.1 coordinate 44,778,804, forward strand.
AAATAAATGGTTAATATCCTTATTTGTAATCAGTATCTTCTGCCTCACTCACCAAACCTGTGAAGCTACTTCCATGTTACAATTGGCGCTACTTTGGCTGATTGAGAGGACCCCCACCACCCCATGAGTAATGCTGAGTCCTGGGGTAGAGCGATAACAGTGTGGGATTTGGGGCTACTGCCTACCTACTGATGGGTCGTGGAGCCTGAGAATTGGTCAGACCAGTTAGATTTCCCTGGGGTTGAAACTGGACACTCTTAACGTGCTGGGATTCCCCAGGAGAAAGGATTGCTGAGGGATGCTTTCTGGCTGTTTGCAGCCATCATGGGGCCCCAGCAGCAGGCAATCGCAGACCCTAAGAATGAGGAGCAGGAGCCAAGCAGAGCTGTTCCACTATGAGGGCTGCCCCAGACCCAGGCCACAGAGTTAGAAGACAAGAAAATGGAGATAACCTGTCGGCTAATGACTGTACAGCAATTAGAGGTGGGCTGGCAGATTAATTGGCAACTGGATCCCATTAAGGTCTGAGCCTTGATACGGCAGGGCAACGATCCCGCTGTGTGGATGGGGGATGGGGGTGTCCAGTTGGACGGTGAAAATGGGGAAGAGGGGGTAGAGTGGTCTCCTAGGATTCTCTTTCGTAATGATCATCCTTTCCTCTGTGTACCCAAAACAGTACAGGCCATACCAGTGGTCACATGGTCCCTAACTGCCATGCTGTGGGGCAATGGCCCCAGCTTTGTCCTCCCAGAAGAGAGCAGAGGAAGAGTTTAGGGAATGTGTTGGCGGGTGGAACAGAAGGCCCCTTAAAGACAACGGATCAGGGAGTTCTCCGCTAAGGAGTTGCCAAGGTTGGCAGACAGGTGTAGACAGAAGCCTGGAGAGTCTCTGGCCAGGATTGTTGAGCATATGGGATGAGTGGGGGTGGGTACCGGAGTGAGCCTATCCAATAGAGAGATGGGTGCTTTAGGGAGCCTATCGTCCCAACGCGCGATCAATAATGCCCTGAGGGTACTGCCTGCTTCCCCTGAGCATAATGCATTATTATGGGATTGAGTGGCAGTGTCAGTCAGGTTCAGGGACCGTTCTCTCTTTGAATAGGATGTAAAACTCCGAGTGGAGTGGAGAACAGTGGAGGGAGGCAGTGGGCTTCACCACTTCACCCGTGGGCTCTTCTGAGTTAAGTATTGTATGTAATTAGTTTTGCTACAACAAGTGTATGGGACATTGGAAAAAAGTTGAATTTCCCCATGGGGATGAATAAAGTATCTATCTATCTATCTATCTATCTATCTATCTATCTTATTACCGAATTATACAGTGATGGTGATAATGTGCCAGAGGATATTGAACTGGTTATGGCAGCAGCTCTCCACTTGAAAGGAGCAGCACTGTCTGTCGGTCATCCCACAATGCAGCCGCTCAGTAGTTGCAGGGTTTGCAGTATGTAGAAAGTGGTGCACGTAGCCAGGGACAGGACTTTGATAAGCATACAGTGAGTGGCGATCCCACATGATATATCCCACAGGAGATATTTCTGGCTTCCAGAAGGAGCAGGTAAATGGGGTTCCCACTCCCACCCTCCATGCAATACAGAGGGAGTACCGTCAAGAGGGAGAGAGGTCAAGAGGCCATTAAGGGAGAAGGATCATTCTTCGAGCCCTCTCCCGACAAGAGCTCCTTTTGTCCTCTGCTGGATTTCGTATTTCATCCAGGATTCCCCAAAGCCAGAGGCTTTGCAAAAGGCAGTGGTAGGCCTGCAGCGCCAAGTGTCGGGAGACGGTTAGTGCCTTCGCGCCTCACCCCCCCCACCCCAGCCCCGTAGGGAGGGAGTGATTCAGCCTACATCCCTCTTCCCCATACATAGAGTGTGAATAGTTTGAGTGTGGCAGAATTGTTGGGTGCAGTGTGACCACATGTCAGTTTGCTTGAGTGAGAGAGTGTGTGTGTATGAGTGGTTTGTCTTTAAGAGGCTGTGTGAACATATCAGCCCTGCCCAGTTATTCTTTCTCTTTCCCTTTGTTCTTTAGAAAGTGTGTTAATTTTTCCCCTGTGGGATGTAACTGTTTGCAGTCACATCCGAAGGTACTTAAGGAAGAGAACCTTTGAACCTCAAAATTTATGTCTCATTCTTGACTTCCGAAGAACCTTCTGGACAATCTCATCTCAGGATGTAACACTGCCAAAGAAATAACTTTGAGGTGCAGCTGAGTCACTATGGTCATGTTGGAGAGTCCGCCTTCCATTTTGTACATTAGTAATTTCTTCTCCAGCCATTAGGCGGAGGAGCTTGAGAAAGATGCTAATGATAACTTTCCTTCTGGTGAAGAGCAGAAGGCCTCTCTGTAGTTACCACAGTCGAACTTATTGCCTTTCTTGTAGGGTATCACAATTATGCTTACTTAGAGGTTCTGTGCTTTATCCATTTTTTTTAGAGATACAACATGGAATAGGCCATTCCAGTGCTTCAAGCTGTGCCACCAGCTGTTGTGTATTTAATATTTCAGTAATATTTGAGTAATCTTCTAAATATATTGTTTGATTAAGCATTCTTTTTTGCTTATATAATTCATTTTCATTATATGTAAAAATATGTGAACTGCATAGGTCACGACAATACCAAAGTGCTACGCTTAAAATAAAAGATGATGTTCGACTTGCATCTCTTACCTCCTTTTTCTTCCAATTAGTTAGTGCTTTGGAGTTACAAAACATAACATTTTAAAAATAAACTCAGTACAGCTACTTATCTTTGGAAGCACAGCGAGACATTTGAGTTTTAAAAAAGAACACAGCACATGTTCTTCAGAAGGTAAGACACGATCGAGTTTAAAAAAAGGCAAAAAGCAGAAGAATTCAGGGTTCAAAAACAGTGAATACTGGGTAATAATAATCATAGAAAAAGTGCAGAAGTGGCTGTCTACATTGGAAGGATAGAGGCATTTGATTGATCAATGGGTATCTGGCTCATGTAGACTGAGCTAATTGAACAGTATCTTCAAGCAAATTAATTAGCCAATGAGAAACAAGTAACAACTTTTCTGAGTGCATTGAGTTTAAAAGCATACAGCTTGCTTTGAAGTTTGACTGCTCTAACCAAACTAGCAGAAATGAGCTTTGCTGATATTGTGAAAGTAATGCAGAAACATTTAGAACCAAAGCCTTTGTTGATTTCAAAATGCTTCCGGTTTCATAAATGGAATCAAAAGGAAGGAGAGCCCATTTCAACGAGTGTGGCTGCATTGAAGAAACTGTCTGAGAAATTATCAGTTCAGTACTGGGTTTAATGATGCACTGAGAGATTGTTTAGTTTGTGGAATCCTGCAAGAAATCATTCAAAAATGGCTCCTAACTGAAACAAAACTTGCATTTAAAAAAGCAGTTGAAATAGCTGTATCGATGGAAACCACAGACAGAGATGCAATTGTGTTGCAGTCAGAAAAGAAAGTGAGTGTGAAGAAAATTGCAATGTCAAAACAGAAACCTGCCCAGTCAAACAAATTGTGTTACCTTTGTGGTAGGGGCTCAATGTAGATTGCACATTTGCACCAATACACCAGATCAATGCAGGTTTAAAGGTGATACTTGTAGAAAATGCAACAAAGTAGGACACATATAAAGAACACGTCAGGCAGACAAAAATAAATGGACTGCACAGAAAAGAGAATAAGACAAAAAGTCAAGTTGCAGTTTCTAAAAGCACTATTTTGCGTGTTGATGAAAAAAAAGCCTGATAATGCTGAGATTGACACAGGACTGTGTAGCCTTGAGATTTACAATGTGAAAACTAACATTAGACAAGAAATATGACGTAAACCAGAAGTGAAAGGCAAATTAATTAAAATGGAATTGGACACTAGCTCACCAGTTTCAGTTATTCCAACAAAATGAGTTTGAATGACATTTCAAAGATACTGATACTGGCAACGCCAGTGGTCCCAGTAGGCAAGAAGAATAAGTCTGTCAGGATCTGTGGTGATTTTAAGGTCATCATAAACACAATACTGAAAGGAGATCAATATCTTCTGCCCAGGGTAGAGGATATTTTTGCAGCCTTTCCGGAGTTGCAAATGGAGATGGAAGAAGATTTCAAGTGCTTCTCACCATAAACACTCACAAACGGCTTTATCGCTAGAAAAGGCTTATTTCTGGAGTAGTGTCTGCCCCTGAACTCCGGTAGAAAATTATGGCCTAGGTGCTGCAAGGTTGCCCAGGCACTCAGTGTTACCTGGATGACATCATTGCTACTGGTAAGGATGACAAGGAACATTTCCAAAACTTTAAGACAGTGTTAATAAGATTAGAAGATTATGGGCTCAGAGCAAGATAGATAGATAGATAGATAGATAGATAGATAGATACTTTATTCATCCCCATGGGGAAATTCAACTTTTTTTCCAATGTCCCATACACTTGTTGTAGCAAAACTAATTACATACAATACTTAACTCAGTAAAAAAAATATGATATGCATCTAAATCACTATCCCAAAAAGCATTAATAATAGCTTTTAAAAAGTTCTTAAGTCCTGGCGGTTGAATTGTAAAGCCTAATGGCATTGGGGAGTATTGTGAATTCTTTAAAGCAAGCATCACTTACTGTGGTCAAAGCATTGACACACAAGGATTACACAATTGTGCTGATAAATTTCAAGCCGTGGTGGATTCCCAAAGACCAAAGGATGTGTCGCAGTTGTGGTCTTTTTTTTAGGGTTTTTCAACTACTAAAACAGGTTCATGTCAATCCTGGCTACTGTGCTGAAACACTTGAACATTACTAAAGATCAGGAAGAAATGGCAATGGACAAAGCAGTGTGAACAAAGCAGGCTTTCAAAACGGTAAAGGAAATGGTGATGTCAGACATTGTCCAATGAAGCTTGCCTCTGCCCTATGGAATAGGTGCTGTCATATCAAGTGTTATGAGTGATGGAAATGAATGCCCCATAGCCTTTGCATCATGTTCTCTTACTAGTTTATCAAAGAGAGCTTGTGTCTGGTTTGGGGTGTAAAATGTTTCAGCTCGCACTTGTATGGGAGGAGTTTACCCTCGTTACTGATCATCAGCCACCAGCATCCATTTTCAATCCACAGAAGGGTGATCCACTAAAAGTAGCAGCACAAATCCAGATAAAAATGGTGGAGGCATTTTATATTTAAGAAAAATCATAACAATTTACAAACATTTGTATTTATTATACTCCAAACACTGAACACAAAGTGCGGTCAAAGTACTTGATGTTATTACATCATCACATCGGACCAGCCTCTCAAAGTGAAACCCAATTCAATGTTTGGCTGTGAATTCTGTACATTTCCACCGATGACTTTACCCTACACAGGCTCCCTGGAATTCACTAAAATCAGCATTGAGAGCCTGTCCGGAGCTCAGACAAACTGCCCAGCTCGGGTCCTATGTTCCACGGGCAGAGGAACAGCAGGTGCATCTGCCTTGTCCTGAGGTGTGTTTACACACTCATGGTCATGTCGTGACAGCAGAGACATAGTCGCAGAATCCTCCAAAGTGTCGTGGGTCACTTTAAGGCAATCTACTGAAATATGTTTAGGTTTACCCCTCATATCTATGGTAAAAGTCTTTTCTCTCCATTTCAAAACATGATGGGGCCTAAGGGGATGCTGGTGTGCATCATGGTGGACAAAATCAAATGAGGAGGAAGGTAGTCAACAGGAACCCAAGAGTGCTCTATGCCATGTTGGGAGGCAGGAATAGGTGCAAATGTGGGGGGGGGGGGTGTGGCACGCTGTTGAGAGGTCGACTAAGCAGTCATGGCATCAGGAACAAAGTCACCTGGCACTTGTAATAGCTGCCCATATGCCAACTCAATGATGCACAACCGCAGGTCCCCTTTTGGAGCTGCTTTGAGTTACAGCAGGACCCAAAGCAGATGATTAGGCTAACGTTGTCTGTTAGGGAAGCCCTCAGAGCAGCCTTTAAAGGAGTGGTCAAACTGCTTACATAGGCCATTGGACTACAGGAGATAAGCTGTGGTGTGATACAGCCTAATACCAAGGTTCTGGGCTACAGTAGCCCAGAGGTCTGATATGAAATGGGGATCACACTCAGCTGAAATATCAGATGGGGTTCTAAGCCAAGTAACCCTGGTGCCAATGAATGCCCAGGCCGTGTCTGCAGCCATCATTGATGCTAGAGGGACTAGCTCTGGCTACCTGGTGGTATAGTCCACATTTAAGGAGGTACGTGAAATGGTTGGGGTGGGGGAGGACCAACAAGATTCACTTTGACATGGTCAAACTGTTGGTCAGAGACCTCAGAAGGTGCCAATGGTGCCTGAACATGATGGTTAATTTTTTGCCTACTGGCGCTCCACACCTCTTGCCGTCCAATCATGCACGCCCTAAAGCTGTGCCACACAAACTTGAGTGCAACCAGTTTCTATGAGGCCTTCTGGCCTGGATGCGAAAGGCCATGTATGGAGTCAGAAACAGTCCGCTTCCATTTTGCGAGGGTGACCAGTTGAGACTTCACACAGGAGAGAAGCTCCTGCTTCCATGAATTTAATGTCAGCCAAATGCAGGCCTGTGACTGCTGTTCAGTAAGCTTGGGCCTCTGGGCCAGGAGTTTGGTCAGCTGCCCTTCCTGCAGAGTCAACCCCGACATGTATGGCCATGAGGGGCAATCAGCCATGGCATTAATTTTCCCCTTGATATCAGTTGTGAACTCTGAAATGTAGTCCAGTTGGCTTTGCTGCAGTGCAGACCAAGGGTCCGATACTTTGGCCATCGAAAGCACGAGAGGTTTGTGGCTAACGAATGCTGTGAAATGGTGATCCTCTAGAAGAAAACAAAAATGGTGGACAGCCAAATAGAGACCAAGAAGCTCACAGTCAAATGAGCTGTATTTCCTTTCGGTGGGATGGAGCTGCTGGCTGAAGAAGGCGAGTGGCTGCCTCACGACTCTGAATAACTGTTCGTGCACAACACCCACAGCATAGTCTGAAGCGTGGCATTCCCTTTTACACAAAATGTTATGCACACATAATGACAAATACTTCATGGTTAACTGTTGACAGGTGCTTCTACTAATTACAGATGGTATTATTTGGACTGTTTTATTTGCAATACAAATAAGTCTTTAACATTACAACCAGGGAAGGGTAATAAATTTAAAGCCTTTTTTTATGCTCCAGTATGAAATATATGATTTAATTAGAGCCACATAATCCTTTTATTCTTCCAGTAAAACTCATTCAAGTTCCAAGATCTGGAAAATGCTTTGAAATAATTGGAAGAGCTTTGAAGACTATGGAATTTTAACTAAAATGAGGAAATTAAAGTTAGATTTAATGGAGCATTCAGCTGATTGTAGTCGTATCAGCCTTTTCTTAGAAAGCCTAGAATTACATCAGTAATGATAAGCTTGAACTGCAGATACAGATGCGCAGCAATTTTCAGGCACTGTTGTGTGAGATCAGCCAGGCGCATGTTTTATGCACAGTCCTGAGTCTTCCTTCTCTAGTGCCAGTCCATTCCTCACTGATTCTCACACGTCCCCATTTTAAATTCACAAGGGACTGCACATTCTGGTATCTGGAGCCACACACAATCTGCTGAAAGGACTCAGAGGGTTCAGCAGGAAATGAATTACCGAAACTCTGCATCAGGACTGAGAGTAGAGAAACGAGATGGGCAACAGGGGGAAGGGAAGAGAAATGGCAAGAAAGGTCTTCAAGGTGATTGGTGGACTGTGGAATGATGTAAGATGAGAGGCAGGTAGTGCCATGTGCACGTCCTCCTTCATCACCATCCAGGGACCAAATTAGTCCTTCTGGGTGAGGCACAGGCTCACATATATCTCCTCCAAACATGTCTACCACATTTGATGTTCCTCGTGTGGTCTTCTCTGCATTGGCAAGACCAAGTGCAGAATTAGTAACTGTATCACACAACATCCATGCTCTGCCCACAGTGGTCATCCTGAGCACCCAGTTGCTGACCATTTCAACTCCCATTCCCACTCCCACACTGTCCTTTCCATTATTGGCCTTCTCTACTGCCTGGATGACACCTAACACAAACTGGAGGAGCAACATCTTGTATTTCTCCTGAGTAGTCTACAAGCTAATGACATGAATATTGAACACAAGAGATTCTGCAGATGCTGGAAATCCTGAGCAAAGCACACAAAATGCTGGAGGAACTCAGCAGGTCAGGTAGCATCTACGGAGATGAATAAACAGTCGACGGATGAAGGATCTTGTCCAGAAACATTGACTGTTTATTCATTTCCAGAAATGATGCTGTGACCTGCTGAATTCCTACTGCATTTTGTGTGTGATAATACTATAAGAAATATTTATTTGGCATGAATACAGGGTTTCCCAGTTGTAGGTAACCCCCATTTTTCCTTTTTTCCTTCTCTGACACCACCCCCATCTCTTTTTCATCCTCTGATCCTCCCATTTTTGTGCCTTTTTCCACCTCCAACCCTGCCTTCACCTACCTTTGACCATTTCACTCCTCTATTCACCCACTTCACACACAGGTTTATACACAATCATACCTCCTATAAGGTTTCAACTGCTATTCACCTTTTCTTTCTCCTTTGTAGGTTCCCATTCTCACCTCCGTTATTTACCCAAATCCAGCACTGGTATTCCTACTTAACTCCTTCCAGCAACTTTTTTTCCATCTTCACACTCCCCTCCCCACACCTTACTCCATCTTTTGTTTTTTTTTTCCCTTTTCCCTTTGTCTGCCCCCATCTATCACTCGCCTGCCATAGTCTTTCGGCTCCACCCTGATCATCCCTGACCTGCCTGTCATCTGACACCCTTCCTCAGTCCACCAATCCCCTTGCATCTCTTTCTTGCCACTTCCCCTCTCTCTATGTCGGCCATCTCGCCTCTCCTCTCTCAGTCCTGATGCAGGGTTTCCACCTGAAACTTTGACAATTTCTTTCCTCCCACTAATGCTAATTGACCCTTGGGTTTGTCGAGCAGATTGCTAGCGTGTCTCCTGCATCTTCAAATAGATGCTTCACTGCTGATGGAATGCTGAGGAATACCTTCTTTCTTCTTCATCCACACCCCTCCCCAATTATCGCTGCTCTGTCCCTCCATGCACAGGGACATAGCTAAACCTCCTCACACAATTTCAACAAGCCACTTCCATCTTTCTTGTTTAAGGTAATTTATGAAGAGCAGAAGGTCTTGTCTCAGCACATATGCCAGAGGAGGATCTACGACAACTGCGACCAAGGTGGAGATAGTGAACACTCACCCAAAAGGTAACTATGCTGTATCTGATGAGACAACCCAAATGTTTAGCCTCTCCGACACCCTCAGATAGCTCAGTAATCTCTATAAGAATGGGGACACTTGAGCAAGAGAATAACACCTTAACTGCTTTTCAGTAAGTTCCCTGGAGATGAGAAAGAATTGTTGTTTTGTCTGGAGGTATAAATTGGCAGAGAACTTGGATTTCATCTTCAGGTAAGGAATTTTCGTATCACTTAGTTATATGGTTCTGAAAATCTGAGATCTGATTAGGTCATTTAATACTCCTGTTTTTGGATGCTCATTTAGTATGGCAATAGCAAAATAGCTTTGCCACAAGTGACACCAGTGACAGTTTCTGCCATGTATCATGCACACGCTGGAGGGACTCAACAGGTCAGGCAGCATCTATGGAGAGGAATAAACAGTCAAAGTTTTGGGCCAAGGTGGTAGGTGGAGGGGAAGGAGTACAAGCTGGCAGGGGGAGACTGGATGAAGAAATGGGAGGGAGGGGTCTGTTAGGTGGAAGAGGTAAAGGGATGAAGAAGAAGAAATCTGATAGGACAGAAGAGTGGACCATGGAAGAAAGGGACAGAGAAGGGGAACCGGAGGGAGGTGATGGGCAGGTGAGGAGGTGAGAGGGGGAACCAGAATGGGGAATTAAAAATGAGAGAAGGAAGGGAGGGCAAAACTCTACTCCCAGTTTTGTTCTGCCATGTATAAAAAAATCTGTGCAATTTACCACCTGAAATCAGCAAACTCCTACTTTCATGGTAACTACTGACGGCCAGAGGCAATTACTCACAGATGTTGGTGGAGGGTGAGTGTGGTGGGATGTGGAGTGTTCACAATATGGAGATATGTATAGTTTGTAACTTAGATTAAGGGAGTTTTGAGGAAATGAAGGCATAGCATGATAATCAAGATCATGGAATATGGTCCAGTAATTGTTTTATAGTGGGACTGCTATCCAAAGCTTGAGAAAGAAAGTGGTTGAAGACTTTCCAGACATTACAGTTGCAATAAAGATTACTAATCAAGGTATATTCACTCCAGGGTTCTTCTTGTACAGGTCTACACTGAGATTAAAAACTGGAACCAACAGATGACCTTACACAGTGCCACTTTGGCTTGAAGCTCATCATCTCCGGGACAGTCACTCAGAGCAGTGTCATTTAGGATGGGCCGGTGCAAGGATAACCAAGGTCAGAGGCCACTAGAAGCTAGAAACAAAACGCCATATGTTTCCAAATCCTGATTTGTTCAACTCTGAAAAAGAGGACTAGCAGCTGGATGTCCAACCAGGGCAGAGATGGATTCATGGCACTAACACCTCGGCTTAAATAAAACCAGTGGGTCTAGTCCTACCAATTAGAGGAATCGACAGAGGATGATACATAGTCAAGAGAGTTCTCCCACAGTATTACATCCATGTCAGACTCTGTGCTCCAGACATCCATGGGGTTCTTTGCAAAATCCCAAGACTCCTGACAGTGGGAGCCATCTGCACATAAAATGTTTCAGATTAACTTTTATTTTGCAATGATCATTTAGGACAGACTGAAAGTCATCCTGTTCAGTCACTTTGGACAACAAAGGAAGATTGGATTGACTCAAAATGACAGTATTATGTATTGTATAAGTGAGATGGGACACAGCAGAATTCCATTTACATTGTCCCGAGTTATGGCCTTAGTCTGAGTCATTTCATGCACTGACTTGACAGTTGTAGTTTATGTTTTCTGTCCATATGGCCTCTTGTGAGAGTCCTGAATTAGCAGCAGCAGTTCTGAACCAGTGACGCTCATGATCTGTTGATCTGTTAAAGGTTTAACAATGAATATTGTAATATCTGCTTTAGGCATTTACGGTAACTTCTGGTCGAAGTGGCGCTTGCGTACACCATTCCCACGGTTGACATCTTCTGGGTAGATCATGAAACCATCTATTTCACTTATTTTGTCCTTTACATTTTTTTTCATCTTGAATGTGATTCTGGAACCGTTGGAGCCGGTGGATTTGCAGTTTGGGTGTTTCAGTGCTCTGCAGTCCCCGGGAGGATTCTGGGAGGCAGACGCAGTGTGCACGGGCCTTGTGATGAAAAGCCCGTGGAATGGGACATGAGCCGGTGTTCGACTCCGTTTTGCTGATTAAAACTTTCCTCGTGCACCGATTAAGGTGATGAGGGAGATTGAAATATCGAAGTGAATGTGAAGGGTGAGCGCTGGCTGCCTGCCTTTTGATCGCTGGTGAGATCGCTCTGCTGCCAGAGATGAGAGGCTGCCTTTTGCTTGCTGGTGGGAACGCTCTGCTGCTGGAGAGGGGAGACTGATTTTTGATCGTTGATGGGATCTCTTTGCTTCTGGAGAGGGGAGACTGATTTTTGATCGCTGATGGGATCTCTTTGCTTCTGGAGAGGGGAGACTGCCTTTTGATTACTAGTGGGATCACTCTGCTGCCAGAGAGGGGAGAGCCTGCCACTGTTCCTGGAGAAAGTTATCCAGGTTTTGGATATGAACTTGAACTACGGGATTTTTTTCAGTCTTACAGTTTTTTATATTCTGGGTTTTGAACTGATTTTTCTCATTTTTTTGTGTGGGGGGAGGGGGATTTGGGGTCAATGTGCCTATTTCATTTTTGTTCAGTTTTTTGTGAGAGGAGGGGGGATTTGGGGGTTGATGATCGTGCTACCGTTCTTCATTTTCTTCGTTTCATGGCTATCTGGAGAAGAAGAATTTCAGATTTAGATATTTTGCTAATAAATGAACCTTTGAACATTTAAACCTTTAGGCATTTAATGTTTTCGGCAGATTTAATTATCAAATTTTCTGATACTGAAGTAGTTAAAAGGACAATAACTTTTAACATAAACTGAAACCAGTATGAGTGTGAAAGTGTTGAAACTTCAAAATTAAAAGTTGTGAGTGTATTCCCTTCTGTCCTGTAAGAAATGCATTATTGGCAATTCTCCTGTACTTTCCCAAAGTGGCAAGTATTGGCCGCGACAAACAATGTCAACAAGCTATTTGACTGGCAAGGTTAGTAACTGATGCTATCTGTCTAGACTACTAGCTGCTGCTATAAAGCAGCCCACATAATCAAAGCCTTCACCCACACTTGACATTTTCTTCTTGTCCCACTAGGCAGAAGATACAAAGGCTTGAAAGCACATACCACCAGGCTTAAGGACAGCTTCCATCCCACTGATATAAGGATAGATAGATAGATAGATAGATAGATACTTTATTCATCCCCATGGGGAAATTCAACATTTTTTCCAATGTCCCATACACTTGTTGTAGCAAAAACTCATTACATACAATACTTAACTCAGTAATAATATGATATGCATCTAAATCACTAACTCAAAAAGCATTAATAATAGCTTTAAAAAAAAAAGTTCTTAAGTCCTGGCAGTTGAATTGTAAAGCCTAATGGCATTGGGGAGTATTGACCTCTTCATCCTGTCTGAGGAGCATTGCATCGACAGTAACCTGTCGCTGAAACTGCTTCTCTGTCTCTGGATGGTGCTATGTAGAGGATGTTCAGGGTTTTCCATAATTGACCGTAGCCTACTCAGCGCCCTTCGCTCAGCTACCGATGTTAAACTCTCCAGTATTTTGCCCACGACAGAGCCCGCCTTCCTTATCAGCTTATTAAGACGTGAGGCGTCCTTCTTCTTAATGCTTCCTCCCCAACACGCCACCACAAAGAAGAGGGCGCTCTCAACAACTGACCTATAGAACATCTTCAGCATCTCACTGCAGACATTGAATGACGCCAACCTTCTAAGGAAGTACAGTCGACTCTGTGCCTTCCTGCACAAGGCATCTGTGTTGGCAGTCCAGTCTAGCTTCTCGTCCAACTGTACTCCCAGATACTTGTAGGTCTTAACCTGCTCCACACATTCTCCATTAATGATCACTGGCTCCATATGAGGCCTAGATCTCCTAAAGTCCACCACCATCTCCTTGGTCTTGGTGACATTGAGACGCAGGTAGTTTGAGTTGCACCATATCACAAAGTCCTGTATCAGTTTCCTATACTCCTCCTCCTGTCCATTCCTGACACACCCCACTATGGCCGTGTCATCAGCGAACTTCTGCACATGGCAGGACTCCGAGTTATATTGGAAGTCAGATGTGTACAGGGTGAACAGGACCGGAGAGAGTACGGTTCCCTGTGGCGCTCCTGTGCTGCTGACCACTGTGTCAGACCTACAGTCTCCCAACCGCACATACTGAGGTCTATCTGTCAAGTAGTCCACTATCCAATCCACCATGTGAGAGTCTACTCCCATCTCCGTTAGTTTGTGCTTTAAGATCTTGGGCTGGATGGTGTTAAAGGCACTAGAGAAGTCAAGGAATGTAATCCTCACAGCACAACTGACCCCATCTAGGTTCCGTACTACAATAAGAAGGACACATGACTTCACAATTTAACCCTTTATTAGCTTGCACCTTATTGTCTGCCAGCACTGCACTTCCTCTGTAACCGTAAAACGTCATTCTGTACTCAGTTGTTTTCCCTTGTTCCACCTCAATACATTGATACAATGAATTGATCAGTATAAACAGTATGCAAGTCTTTCACCGCACCTTGGTTCATGTGACAATAATAAACTGGTTTGCCAATTTACTAATTTACCCGCTAGCAGGAGTTATTGGGCAGATATCAGATATGACTTTGAGATTGTGGGAACAGCAACGTGTGGAGTTTTGCGTCAGAGTTAAAAAGTGGGCAGGGCTTGTTGGGACTTGCTGCTGTGCTTGAGATATTTTGAGTTATTAGGCAATTGGCAAAGGCAAAAACCGAAGTTAGGCTTAAGCGAAGTGGCCTTTGTAGGAGTGGCCATTGTTGGAGCAAAATAGATTTAGAGTGGGGAATTGGGGCTTTAGTTCAAGAGCCTTTGGTGAGAAGAGGCAGAGGCTAGGTTGGGTTTCTCTCTTAATTAGTGCCTAATGAGAGTAGTGACAGTAGGTTTCAGGTTAGGGATGGGCTTCTCATGCAAGATGTTGGAGATCTGGGAGACCTCCAGTCTCTGTGATTGCTACATCTGTGAGAAGTGCATTTGGGTCAAGCTCATTACAGACCTTATAAGGGAACTGGAGCTGGAGTTGGACAACTTTCGGCTTATTTGTGAGAATGAGGAGTTCATACATAGGCGTTGCAGTCACCTTCAAGTTGCAGGAGGCAGGAAGCTGGGTGACTGTCAGAAGAGGGAAAATGAATAGGTTAATGTGTAGAATATCCCTTTGGCTGCTCCCCTTAATAACAAGGACATTGCCTTGGAAAGTGTTGGGGGTGGGGTGTTGACCTACCAGGGGAAAACCGCAACAATGAGGTCTGGCACTAAGTCAGTCTCTGAAGCTCAAAGGGAAGGGGAGAAGAGGAGAGAGGTGCTCACAGGGAAACAAACAAGACTGATGAAGGGTCTTGGTCTGAAACACTGACTGTTTATTCATTTCCATAGATGCTGCCTGACCTGCTGAGTTCCTGCAGCATTTTGTGTGTGTTGCATTCCAGTTTCTGGTACATTTTATTGCTATTTGCTGCTAATTTCAATGAAGATCCCCAGTGTATGGTGCAGAGCTTCTTGTATAAAACAAGTCTGGGGTTATTAGTGAGCTCTATATGGAAATTTACATACAACTCATCTATTGTGTGACACGCAGTAGCAATTTGGTGGCTAATTGGCAAATTTTACATTATTTCCTCTTTCACTTTTGAGTCAGGAGGAATTGAGCCAAGTGTTCTTGTGCTCAATAATACTGAGGCAATGGGGTTTCTAATCAGAATTTCCTCAGGAGAGGAGCAGTGAAGATGCCGAGAGTCGCACAATTCTTAGAAGAGTGTATCAGACATTTATATTTTTAAATTTCATTGTTTTTTAATTGACATACAGCCTTATGGCCCTTCGAACTGCATCATCCAGCAAACCCCAATTTAACCCTGTCCTAATCACAGAACAATTTGTAATGACCAGTTACCCTACCAATTGGTGTGTCTTTGGACTGTGGGAGGAAACCGGAGCACCCAGAGGAAACCCACACAGTCACACGGAGAATGTACAAACACTTTACAGGCATCAGTGGGAAGTGAACCCGGGTCGCTGGTACTGTTAAAGCATCTTGCTAACCACTACGCTACCGTGCTGCCCTGAAACACATTCATATCAGGCAATGACCATGTAAGAATTAGCATGTGTGATAAGCTGGTAAACATCAAGATTGAAAGGTGCTGCAGGGATACCTTTGGTGAAAATAATGCATATGATTATGCTTGTTAAATGCTGCCTCGGTCTTCCTCCCGGCTCCTTATGAGGCAGGATTACAGAATGTCACGGGAGGGACAAAGACACAGATCGGAATTGGAATTGGAACCGGGATCGGGTTATTATCGACATGATCTGAAATACAGTGGAAAGCTTGTCTTGCTTACTCTTCATACAGATCAATTTATTACACAGTACAAGTTTAAACAATAACAAAATTGCAAAATACAGTGCAATAGCTACAGAGAAAATGCAGTGCAGGAAGTCAATAAGGTACATTCATTAAAAGGTAGATTGTGAGGTCAAGAGCCCATCTTTTTGTCCTAGGGAACTTTTAAATAGCATTATTACAGCAGGGTAGAAGCTATCCTTGAACTTGGTATTCATGCTTTCATGCTTGTAACTTTCATGCTTGTAACTGGGAGAGGGGAGAAGAGTAAATGTTTGAGGTAGATGGGGTCCTAGCTGTTTTCCTGCAGCAACGGGAAGCATAGACAGGGTGGATGGAGCGGAAGCTGGTTTCAATAATGCTATGAGCTGTGACCACAACTCTGCTGTTTCCCGCGGTCACAGGCAGAGCAGTCACCGTACCAAGCCGTGATGCTTTCACATAGGATGCTTTCTACATGTATCAATAAAGATTGGTAAGGGTTGATGGAAACATGCCAGATTTCTTTTGCCTCTTGATGGAAGTAGAGATATTGGTGAGCTTTCTTGGCTATGGTCTACATGGTTGGACCAGGACATGATATGTCTACACGGTTGGACCAGGACATGATATGTCTACATGGTTTGGACCAGGACATGATATTGGTGATAATCATTTCTAGGAACTTGAAGCTTTCAACCCTTTCGACCTCAGTGCAATTGAAGAATACAGGAGCATCTGCTCTACTCCTTTTCTGAAGTCAACGACCAGCTTTTTTGTTTTGCTGATGTTGAGGGAAAGATTGTTGCCAGGACACCATGTTACTTAGCTGCTTTTCTCCTTCCTGTACTCTGACTCATCATTATCTGAGATACATCCCACTGTGGTGGAATCATCTACAAACTTGTAGTTAGAGCAGAATCTGGTCACACAGTCATGAGTGTGCAGGGTGCTCAACAGGAAGCTGTGGGCACAGCCTTGAAGAGTATCAGTACTGAGAATAATTGCAGTGGAAGTGTTGCTGCCCATTCTTACTAATTGCGATCTGTTGGTCAAGAAGTCATTTGATTTATGCACTTAGTAGAAATTAAAG
Source organism: Hemitrygon akajei (assembly GCF_048418815.1). Lineage (NCBI taxonomy): Eukaryota > Metazoa > Chordata > Chondrichthyes > Myliobatiformes > Dasyatidae > Hemitrygon > Hemitrygon akajei. The sequence goes on from NC_133134.1 coordinate 44,795,573, forward strand.
CTGGAAACACTGAGCCAGTTAAGTGAAGAAAGAAACAGAGTTAATATTTGGAGTCACTTTATTCATTTAGATTTATCACCTTTAAGAGTTAGATCCAGTGTCAGGACAACTATGAGCTGGAAGTTCGTCCACATTATATAAGTGAGGCCTGGGGAATGCCAACTGACAACCAGCTGGTTGGAAAATACAAATACGGAGTCCTGTTCCCTACACCTGTCCTAGCCGTAGTTTGAACTTCTGACTCTCTGAAGCATGAAGCTCAGCATCCTGCCATCTGGAAACTTTTCAGCTGATCAGTTATACTTCTAACTTCCTCCTTCCATGCAGACGTTCTGACCAAGGTCAGCAGATTTGAACACTCACTCAGAAATGCGATGAGGTATCATCCATTGTGGTGAATACTTTTGTGTCTATTTGTGAAACCTATTGGACAGAGTTGGGTTTTGCTTCCTACTAATAAGATGATCTGAAGTGTACAGACCAGTAATCTCAACTATTGTGTTTGGCTTACAGTTTGTCTAGATCTAATCTGAAGGACCAATGTAAAAGCGAGTCCGTTTGACTGACTCATAAATTGCACATTATTTCTGGAGATGTGAGGTGGACAATCAGAAGATTTGAGGAGTTACGTGGGATTGGAACATTCCATAGATGCCCTCTGCAATCCATCTCTCATTAAACCTGCACAAATTGATGCAGAAAGTCAATCATACCATCCCTAAAATCTCGGCAAGTTCCACTGGCTGCCAAGCCCCAAGACCAGGTTCCACATCCTCATTTTCAATCCACCCTACTACCTAATTAATGAAGGGAGCTGCTAAGATTGTACCCCTTTTCCAAATTAATGAAAGCCGCACAAAAGCACGTCACGATTTGTGCTTTATGTGTTGGTAGCATGGGGTCTACACACTCTTATATTATGTACGGTATTAAAACAATTTCAGCCCTTTCCCCTCGCTATTTTGTTTTATACATTTGTTACTATTTATCTGAAGAGAAGGTTCCTGATCACAGTCCTAAAGTTAATTTCAACTTCTTAATTAGTCATTTGTAGCTATTCCCAAGCAGCAAGTTCTGAATTTTCCTCCACACTTATCCGTCTTAAATTATTTGCCCACCACCTGCTGGAAAAGTACAATTAGCCATTGACACTCTCAACCCAATGCTCTGTAAACCTCTTCTTTAGCCTCCCTCAACACTCTCAAATAAATGCTATCTATCCCATGGTTTTGACTTGTTTTGAAACCAATTTTCCATTTTAAGATTCTCATCTGATTAATGATTATGTCATTGTTTTTATGAGTGACAGGACATGATACTCACATGTATCATGTGAATCCTCTGATGAAAAAAAAAATCCAGAATCTGCAGAATCACTTGTGTTTATGATTTGCTGCTCCACTGGGAAGTCCTTTCTTGTCCCGATGTCCAAAACGTCAACTGTTTATTGTCGTCCACAGATGCTGCCTGACTTGCTGAGTTCCTTCAGCATTTTGTGTGTGTTGCTCTGGATTTCCAGCATCTGCAGAATCTCTTCTGATTATGATTTCAAAGGTCAAAGTAACTTTATCATCAAAGTACATATATGTTACCTTGCGATTCATTTTCTTGTGTGCATACTCAGTAAATCTATAATAGAATAATAACCATCAATGAAAGACGGCATTGAGTGGGCGTTCAACTTGTGTGTAAAAACTATGCAAATAAATAAACAAGCAAACATAAAATAAATAAATAAATATTGAGAATATGAGGTGAAGAATCCTTGGAATTGAGTCCCTGGGTTGAGAGAACTTCTCAACAATGGGGCAAGTGTTTTCCTGTGACAACATTCATTTAGATGTGCTCAATGGTGGGAGGGCTTTACTCAAGATGGACTGGACTTTATCCATTACTTTTTGTAGTATTTTTGAGCATCGGTGCTTCCATACCAGGCTGTGATGCAGCCAGTCAATATATTCTCCACTACACATCTATAGAAGTTTGTCAAAGTTTTAGATGTCATGCTGAATCTTCGTAAACACCTAGCGAAGTAGAAGCTTTGCTGTGCTTTCTTCATTATTGCCCTTATATGCTGGGCCCAGGACAGGGCCTCTGAAATGGTTAAGACTGAGGAATTTAAAGTTGCTGACTCTCTCCACCTCTGATCCACTGATGAGGACTGGCTCATGGACCTCTGGTTTCCTCCTCATGAATTTAATAATCAGCTCCTTGGTCTTGCTGACATTGAGTGAGAGGTTGTTGTTGTGGCACCACTCAGTCAGATTTTCAGTCTCCCTCCTATATGCTGATTCATCACTACCTTAGATTTGGCCAATGACAGTGGTGTCATCAGCAAACTTGAATGTGGCATTGGTGCCGTGCTTAGCCACGCAGCCATAAGTGTAAAGTGAGTAGAGCAGGGGGCTAAACACACAGTCTTGTGGTGAACCTGTGCTGATGGGGATTGTGAAGGAGATGTTGTTGCCAATCCAAACTGACTGGTGTCTGTGACTGAGGAAATTGAGGATCCAATTGCACAAGCAGGTATTGAGGCCAAGGTCCTGAAGCTTATTGATTAGTTTTGAGGGGATGACGGCATTGAATGGTGAGCTGTAGTTGATAAAGAGCATCCTGAGTATGCACCTTTGCTGTCCAGATGTCTCACGGTTGAGTGAGGAGCCGATGAGTTGGGATCTGCTCTGGGCCTGTTCTTGCAAGGCAAATTGCAGCAGATCCAAGTTGCTTCTGAGGCAGGAGCTGATATGCTTCATCACCAACCTCTCAAGACACTTCATCACAGTGGAAGTACGTTCTACTAGACAATAGTCATTGAAGCAGGTTACCATGTTCTTCTTTAAATTTGTCCTACACTTCATCTCATTAATCCCTTTTATTAATAATAAAACAGGTACCTGTTAATTAATAATTAACAGGTAAATGTCCTGGGTTAGGTCTTTCCTATTCTTAGAATGTGTTAAGTATTTCCATTCTCCAGATGAGAACATCTGTAGTAATGTAAGTTGCTTACATGAGCTGGCAACGGTGAAGTTGTCAGCATATGTGTCTCGCAAGGAGTTATGATTATCTGTAAAAGTGTAATATTTCTCACAGCATTTTTTTTGTACTCATTTTAATATTGGAGGTGGTCAAACAGCTCCAAAGACGTCCCACATAATTTCTGATAGCTTTTATTCAATTCTACAACAATTAACATACTACATATAACAAAAGCATTTACAAACTATGAGAGTAAGAGATTTCTAACTAGCAGCTGCAAACTTCATTAAGTAGGCACCAATCAGGACCTCATTACCAACTGGTTGTTGAATAAAACATGTTCTTTGACCCTCTGCCACTTTTATAATCAACAATACAATTTTGGCAGATGTGGTATGATAATAAGATGTTTCAGTTTCCTGTGCTGAATAATATAACCCAGAATTACAATATGAGGAGCCATGGAAACTAATTCCTAACTCTCTATTTTCTGGGTAGTCTAAAATTTATGACTCTTTTCCTTTAATGAATTCCCTCAAACCTATGCTTCCATATGCTTTTCTGAAGTATTTTTCCCCTTGTGTATTGTCACTGCATCTGTGGTGCTGTATTTTGTGTAGCAGGCAATAATTTTCTCCTTAATAATATTAGCAGAAGTAGAACGATGGGTTGGTATGAGATGTGGGGATTTCATGATACATGTTACAAGTGCACAATTAAGGCAGTAGTCTAATTAGTCTGTAGCTTCTGCAACTGTACTTATGGTAAGTATTTATATTTCCGCAAACAGTAAATGGTTCTATTGCTGAAATGTCAGGGTTTTAATTTTGAAGCAGTCTGTTAAAATGTTTTAATCAGAAGCATAAACATAGAGGAAATCAGGCAGTTAAGTAAAACAATTTAGTCAGACAGTTAAATAGGGAAGGAATTGAAGGATTTAGTCCTAAAGCGGGAAAGTGGGATCAGTGTAGATAGGCACAAAGGTCAGCATGGATACAATGGGCTGAAAAGCCTATTTCTCTGCTATACAGCTTAACTCTGATTAGGGGTATAGACTCTCTAAAGTCTATGTAAAAAGGTGGACAATGAGGCCTCTTCTGCTTTTATTGGGGGAACATTATTCTAACACAAGTAACATACAGATAGGAACCCATGTACAAAATTGAAGCAATGAATCATCAGCCCTGGGCAAAGTATCATCTTGCTTCTGTGATCACGCTTCCTGGTGGGAGCTCTCCAAATCGCACTTTTGGTCAGGTTTGCTCCTATGCCAGGTTGGTAGTGATCACATGCACCATGTGTCTCTGATAGTTGATAAAATTTGGCACAGATAGGGGTAGGCAACTGATATTGTGGTGGCCGGCAGGAGAAAGGGGAGACACTTAATTTTAAGGATGAAGATATTAGGACCTCTCTGGATGAATGGAATGGAACATTACCAGCCATACTTCTGCAGGATGGGTAGGAAGAGCCTCTTAAGTGACGCTGAAGCTGGCTTTCCTCTTAGATCAAGACCTACGCCTGGAGGGCAAGCCAAGGGCATTCATGAACTGTGTAATCCATTTGGAAATTAGAAAGTGACATAAAAAACACTCAGACATGCCCAGCCATCTCTGTGTGTCAGTGAGTCATGTGCCTGGAAGACTAAGCTGCCATTTCCAGCTGCACCAGTGACATTCATATTGCACTTAGCAATTGGATTTTAGAATAAATTTCACTCAAGGTAGAATTTATAGGTCTCCGTCTTTCACACAAAGGAGATTTAGTATTAACTACTGGGTTATAGAAATGCAGAACATGTAGTGTGTACATGTGTATATGGCACTTTCAAAACTGATTTGTATCACATGGTATGACTCCAGGTTCATTGCACCCATATATTGCTATTTAGTTGAGAATCACTGACTTTATTGAAGGATGTTATGTTTTAACTCTGCATATGCTTATTTACTAACATAGCATGCGATCAATATTCACTTCTGAGGGCTCGAGAAGCTTATTGCTAAACTCAGCTTTCTAACACAGCAGTGTGACCTTCCCAAAGCGTCAGAGCTGTTGGTGATAAAGCTAAGTTTTTAACAAATGTTCTTTGCTCAGCTTCTTGCTGTAAATAAGACCCAGTCCCCAGTTCTTAGTGTAAATTGGAAGCAGCAATCAGTTTGAAGTTGGATGCACGCTTTGCGTACATGAGCAAGGGCTGCTCACCCACAGTGGGGGAGCTGACTGCTAAGAGGTGTGGCTGAAAAGTGATGTGATTAGCAGAGTTTGTGTCTGCATTAGCCAAACGCAAGGCCATAGGGGCATGTCACTTAGTACATCAAGCATGGTTACAAGTTGGATGTTTGTGTTTTCAAGGCGTCAGCTGTCATGGCATTAATTCTAGATGTTAGGGATCTCTGTCTCTAGATGCTTTTAAAACCATCTTAAAGTTACTTTGTCCCAGTTAAAGAGTCTGGAAAATGTCACATGCAAAATCGCTATAATTTGGCAAGTGGAATAGTGGCAACAGCACTGGACTTCCAGGCGAATGGTCCTGAGTTCGAATCCAGGCTGACTCCTTGCACACTTCACATCCGTCCTGGGTTGAGCATTGAGCTAGCAACTTGACCTCGTAAAAAACAGGCAGGTGCTGTGGAAATGGGAAGGGGGAAAATGGAACAACAACAACAACAAAATCACTATAAGTATTAGAACTCATTGGGGATTAGGAAATAACAGAATGATGGAGTGACAGAATGAAAAACTAAAATAAATCGCTTAAATTTTATTTTCTGCAACGGATGATTGGTTTGTCTGCAAGCTACTGGTATGTTCTTCTAGTTTGTAAAAATTGGAGCTATGTTTGGAAATCCTTGTAGTTTGGAAATCATTTATACATCAGGAATCTGTGAGTGTCAAATGTGTGCTAAGGAGTATTTGTCTAAACTTAAACATGTGTCATTAAAAAGAAGATAGCTGTGTTTAAATTATTTCATTAGTTGGAAGCATCTCCTGCTTGGTGGAGTTGGGCATAACTCAAGTAGTGGGCATAGGCAGCTAGCCATTGCCACAGAGACTAGATAAGAAAGTAAGCTAGTCCTTGAAGAGTAGGTGGATACAGTATAACCTCCCTAAAGTGAGGGTAGCCATAGATACCTGTATTGGATGGGGCTTAAAATATTCTTCAGAGTTTAGGGTTTTGTGGACAGGCCACCCAAAGCCATCAGAAGCAGCAAACCCATTTCATTGCTGTTGAATTTGAGATGTTGCTGGTTGAAGGAGTGATATGCGAAAGTTCTGGGGTTGGAATTCTGTGTGGACAGGAAGAACAAGGTCCGAAGACCCCCTGGGTTCACGAATTGGTGAGAGTTCGAGGCCAGGTGTTTGGTGATTGTCAGTCCTGCTGAGGATTGAGGCCCAACGATTGAATCGGAGGTGCGAAGTTGAGCTCTGTTAGCCAGAGTCCCAGGTCTGCGAACCCCTGTGAGTCGGCTGAGACTCTTGAAGACCCAATGTCTTCCTGTCCAAGTCTAATTCAAGTCTGAACCTGAGTTCATTGGAGGCTGAAGAAGATGGATTATCTTGGTTAGTCTATGAGGATTGTGTTTGAGAGTGGGAGGCAAGAAAATGGCCTGCTTTGCTGCTGTTTTGTTGCTTGTGCTCCGTGTTGATTATGTCAGAGCAATTCAGAAAGGGAAAGTTATAGGAGATGATTTTGTTACTTCAAACGTAACAGCTATAAAAGGTAAACGTATGATGTCAGTCTAGATACAAGGTTATGTGAAAGCTGACGCATGAAGATGGAAAGATTTAGAAAGTACCCAAAATAGAGATTATATTTACAGTATCCAGTAGCGTACACAAATATAGTGTGTAATCGTATGTAATGAGTGGAATCTGTATTAAGCTTTTGTGAATAAATTATTAGATACCTAGAGCATGAAAATAATGATCCAGAATGCACAATAAAATGTTTGACAATTATTCTGAGGCCACAGACTTGGAAGGAAATTTGATGCGAATGAAGCACACCTCGGAAGTGAAATACTGGTGCCTGGTGTTGAGACTTAAATGCAGTTGGAAATGAAGAGTTTTATGAATAGTAAACGAGAAATCCTTTGAATACATATTCTTGAAATTTACAAGTTCGTTTTAATATGAATAGTTATCTGATTGTCTAAGTTCGTAAGTAGTAGAGCTAATAGGACAATGTTTCAATCCCTATGATAAAGTCGGCACTCTCGATGTTGGCAGTAGGCTTGGAGTGGTGATGAGGAGGGTAACTACGTCATCAGGTGGGCACCCTCCTTCTTTGACGTTTCGTTGATAAGCCCACGACATCTCCAGAGGGCTCAACGGTGCTACCTGGAGTCCCAGGTACACCCCACTTAGTTCCATACCCTCCTGTCTTCATCTTGCAGTTGTTGTCTTTCCTTTTAATCCAAATCCAATTGCTGCTTTCTTCTGCTGCATTTGACAAGGACTTGATTGTTTGATGGAGGGAAACATCCCTCACCCCCATCTTCTTCAGTAGACTGGTCTGTTGGAGTGTGGCCTAGTGGGCAAGGCATCAGACTAGTAACCTGAAGGTCACTGGTTCGAGCCTCAGCTGAGGCAGTGTGTTTGTGTCCTTGAGCAAGGCACTTAACAACACATTGCTCTGCGACGTCACCGGTGCCAAGCTGCATGGGTCCTAGTGCCCTTCTCTTGGACAACATCGGTGGCGTGGAGAGGGGAAGGCCTGCAGCTTGGGCAACTGCCGGTCTCCCATACAACCCTGCCCAGGCCTGCGCCCTGGAAACTCCAGGCGCAGATCCATGGTCTCTTGAGACCGACGGATGCCACACACAGATGTAGCAATGAATCCCCTGCATCCCACTTCTACAGGGAAAATCTTGGTCTTCCAGCCGTTCTGAGCAGCTTCAGTTGCCAGTTCAGAGAATTCTTTTTCAGAAAATGTATATATCCAATTGATTGTATGGGTTTATTTCCATATTACACGGATATCAATATAATATGTATTGTATACAGCAATTTTACAGCAAGAGCTGGTTTGCATCACAATAGATATGGGCATTTAGTTGGGAGTTTCTACTTTCAATAAAAATTATGGTTATAGATCGTTTGTTTTTAGCTCTAACTGTTTATTGTTGTATGCAAAGCACTCATTGAAAGTCAAGAAGTATCAACACACATCAAATCCTGGAGGCCAAAGCTCTTCATCAACAATGATGAAGGGTCTCGACCGGAAACGTCAACTGCTTATTCCTCTCCATAGGATGCTGCCTGACGTGCTGAGTTCCTCCAGCATATCTAACATCCATAGAATCTCTTGTGTGTATCCAAGAAGTATGCCATTGAAGCAAGAATGTATAATTCAGAACAATATCAACAATCACTCGTAAGTTGTCTCTTTACCACACACCTGCTCCCTTCTGAATTTTCCAGTATTAGTTTTGTAGGTGTTCATTTAGTTTTTTTTAAAATTTGGGAAACATTGATTTACCAGCAGGTTTCACTTTGCTTCCACGTAGCCATGGAAGAAGATGTCGCCGTATGGGCATCGTTGCAAGTGGTAATTAGAGTTCTCATGGAGTCTTTTTCCTGATAGATTGCTTTGAAGTATTAAAATGTCACTGCTCAGTCCAAACTCCAGTGGAGGTCTTCATTATGACAATGAGAATGAAATGCTAGTTGCCTTGGAATTTATTCAAGCTTATTAATTTATATTCTATTACAAATGATGAGTCAAAAGCAATAACATATTGAATATACACACTTGTGAAACTTAATGGACCTTATTGCTTAACACTTGCCCGTATATTCTTTGAAAAACTGATTACATTATAGTCTGATGAATAAAATGTAGCAATTATCTTTAACTTTTGGACTTAAGGCAACTAATTATCTTTTTTTTCCAAATGACTGGTTTCAGCTGGCATTGTCGTGGGTATAGGAATTCTCAATGAGGAAATTATCAATTCCTGCTGCCTTTGACATCTTTATCGGCCTGAGGGTAGTGCTACTTGGTATTAGCCAACCATGTTGCCTTGATCTCAAGTCAATAAAGAAAGAGATCTGCCTATGAGCAGCTATCAGAAGTAGCTACCATGCGCATGATCCTGTGTATGTGTAGGTTGGCAAGGTGGAGGGGGCGAGGTTAAAGAGCCGTGAGCCTGCTTAAGGAATAATTAAGAAATATTGTGTTGCTGATTGAGGCAATCAGTGGCAATTGTCTTTGCGATAAAATAATGAAGGGAGCAATTTAAAGCATAAAAATTCACCCCAGGTTGGTAACAGTGAAGTGCTAGATGACAGTGGCAACATATTGCACTTTGCTTCCGAAGCAGAGCGATGTGAATGTCAAATTAATAGAACGGAATTGTGTAGTGTGAGCACAACTAACTGATGACTACCAACCAAGTCAAATTTCAGCCCCCTTGTATTTTCCTCAACCAAACAGTGTCATTGGGTGAAATTTACTGATTTCAAATCTTCATTTTATTTTTATTTCAATTATTCCACCTCAAACAAATCACAAATAAAAAGCAATTAAAATGCAGCCACACATAAAAAAGAACTAATTTCTACATAAAATGCATTGTCTGAATCATTTTGCAAGGACGGTGCTGCAAATGGTCATTTTCAGAGGATCACATAATCAATCTGGATGAGTCGGGTGCCAGGCTTTTCACAACTTAGGATGGAAATGTGAGCACCAACTAATTTCTTTAAGAAAACATTTCTCAGTAAGAATAATTAGCATTCACACACCAATCCCAACAATCCCTGATGACAGCCCTGGATTTGATCAGTCAAACGTCAACACTTCTGTAACTCTGATCTATTCCGTGTGAAAATCTTCCTTCACGATGTCATCTGCTGGTGGTATGCCATTTCTGGGAAGTGAGAAGCTATCCAACTGGGTTCAGGCTGTGTTATAATTCAAAGTTCAAACTAAGTTTATTACTGAAGTACCTATATGTCACCACCCATTACCTTAAGATTAGTTTCCTTGCAGGCATTTGCAAGAGAATAAAGAAACACAATAGAGATTATTGAAAACTATAAATAATATAGATTTCAATGGGCTGGAAGCTGCATTATTCCCTGTACTCAAATAGATTCCACAATATACTCACTCGCCACTTTATTAGGGTACATGCACGGAACCCACTATGGTCTTCTGATGCTGTAGTCCATCCACTTCAAAGTTTGATATGTTGTGTATTCAGAAATGTTCCTCTACATACTACTGTTGTAACGTCTGATTATTTGAGTTACTGACACCTTCCTTGTCAGCTTGAACTACTCTGGCCATTCTTCTCTGAACTCTCTCATCGATAAGCATTTTCACCCACTCAACTGCTGCTTACTGGATGCTTTTTCTTTTGTTTTTTTGTACCATCCTCTGTAACCTCTATACTTTTGTGTGTGAATAGTCCCAGTTTCTGAGATACCCAAACCACCCCGTATGGCACCAACAATTATTCCACAGTCAAATTCACTTAGACCATGTTTCTTCCCCATTCTGATGTTTGGTCTAACAATATGGTATGGTATTGATGTGGATAGAGAATTGGTGGGCAGACAGGAAGCAAAGAGTGGGAATAAACGGGACCTTTTCAGAATGGCAGGCAGTGACTAGTGGGGTACCGCAAGGCACAGTGCTGGGACCCCAGTTGTTTACAATATATATTAATGATTTAGATGAGGGAATTAAATGCAGCATCTCCAAGTTTGCGGATGACACAAAGCTGGGCGGCAGTGTTAGCTGTGAGGAGGATGCTAAGAGGATGCAGGGTGACTTGCATAGGCTAGGTGAGTGGACAAATTCATGGCAGATGCAAGTTAATGTGGATAAATGTGAGGGTATCCACTTTGGTGACAAGAACAGGAAAGCAGATTATTATCTGAATGGTGTCCGATTAGGAAAAGGGGAGGTGCAACGAGACCTGGGTGTCATTGTACATCAGTCATTGTAAGTGGGCATGCAGGTACAGCAGGCTGTGAAAAAGGCGAATGGTATGTTGGCATTCATAGCAAAAGGATTTGAGTAGCAAAAGGAGCAGGGAGGTTCTACTGCAGTTGTACAAGGCCTTGGTGAGACCACACCTGGAGTATTGTGTGTAGTTTTGGTCCCCTAATCTGAGAAAAGACATTCTTGCCATAGAGGGAGTACAAAGAAGGTTCACCAGATTGATTCCTGGGATGGCAGGACTTTCATATGAAGAAAGACTGGATCGACTAGGTTTATACTCTCTGGAATTTAGAAGATTGAGGGGGGATCTTATTGAAACGTCTAAAATTCTAAAGGGATTGGACAGGCTAGATGCAGGAAGATTGTTCCCGATGTTGGGGAAGTCCAGAACGAGGGGTCACAGTTTAAGGATAAAGGGGAAGCCTTTTAGGACCAAGATGAGGAAAAACTTCTTCACACAGAGAGTGGTGAATCTGTGGAATTCTCTGCCACAGGAAACAGTTGAGGCCGGTTCATTGGCTATATTTAAGAGGAAGTTAGATATGGCCCTTGTGGCTAAAGGGATCGGGGGTATGGAGAGAAAGCAGGTACAGGGTTCTGAGTTGGATGATCAGCTATGATCATACTGAATGAAGGTGCAGGCTCAAAGGGCCAAATGGCCTACCCCTGCACCTATTTTCTATGTTTCTATGTTAATATCTGAACATCTTGGTCACGTCTGCATGGAGTTGCTGCAGCATGATTGGCTGATTAGGTATTTGCATTAACGAGCAAGTGTACAGATATACCTGATAAAGTGGCCACTGAGTGTGTATATAGCTTTATTATCCGAATAATAAATTCACATGAAATGACAAACTTCTTCATTTGCAGGTCATAATTTCCCCTCAGATGCAGCTTTTCCATATGCAACAGTACAGTTAGTATTCAAACTCCATTTTTTCCTCATCTTTCAACTAATTTCCTTGTTGATGTTTTTTGCTAATTAACTATGATGATTTCAAGGCACAGTACTAACTTCAAATTCACATTCCTCTGCAAATCATCGGGTCTGATGAAGCCTTGTGACTAGTTACTCGAAGCAAATAAAACACAAGAATACAACTAAATGCTTCATTAATAACACTGCTTCTTGTAAAACTTATGGGAAATGATCACCGCTAACAATGGAGAGGCGAGTGAAGGCGAGGCTGAGCCAAGGGTTGAAGTGCGCAGCTGTGAGGTGAAGTCGAGGCGAGGTTGAGGCGTGTCCGAGGCAAAGTCAGGGCAAGTGGAGTGGAGCAAAGTTGGAATGGTGGAGAGGCAGACTTGAGGACTGTCCTCCTACACCAAGAGCAAGATTTGATGAATCTAAGTACCAGGCCAATTTGGAAAAACTGGGATGGGCTGTAACATGGTGGTGGGGTCTAGGCCCAGAGCGTATTGATGTGATTGGTCCGGGTCCTAGTGCGAGGAATGACCTGATGTTTGGACAATTTAAATGCCAGGCCAAATGAATTGAAAAGGCAGGATGTCGGAACAAGAGGCAAAGGTTGGGCTGGTTCTGCTCATTGCTGTGTGATAATTACTCAGCTCTGTGCTGAACTGAGGCTAGGGCTGTGGCCTGCTCCAGCTTCTTCGGCGTCTATGTCTGAAGGCCCCCCCAATATTTACTCAGCTCTGTACTGAACTGAGGCTAGGGCTGTGGCCTGCTCTGGCTGCTTTGGGCTTTGTGTCGATGGACTCACTCTTGTTCTGAATACTACTTGCTTACTTTTATTGTTTGTTTTCTTTGTTCTTTGCACATTGGGTGCTTGATGGCCTTTTTTAATGGATTCTTTTGGGTTTCTTTGTTTTGTGGCTGCCTGTAAGGAGACGAATCTCAAAGTTGTATAATGTATACATAATTTGATAATAAATGTACTTTGAACTTTGACATCTTCTTGCTGTTTTTACAATAAAGCATTTTTTTTTACAATGTGTGTAAGTTGATAAGCGGCATTGATCGTGTGGATAGCCAGAGGCTTTTTCCCAGGGCTGAAATTGCTAACACGAGGGGGCATAATTTTAAGGTGCTTGGAAATAGTTACCGAGGGGATGTCAGGCATAAGTTTTTCACACAGAGAGTGGTGGGTGTTATGAATGAACTGCCAGCGGCAGTGGTGGAAGAAGGAATACAATAGGGTCTTTTAAGAGCCTCTTAGATAGGTACATGGAGCTTAGAAAATTAGAGGTCTATGCACTAGGGAAATTCTAGGCAGTCTCTAGGTTAGGTTACATGGTCAGCACAACATTGTGGGCTGAAGGGCCTGTAATGTGCTGTAAATTTTTACGTTCTATGTTCTAACAATGATTCCATGTGAAATCTAGAATTCTCCATTCAGTGTCACCTGTAATTGAGTTTCAAAAACTTCCTATTGTTTCAAATGCACCAAGTATAGTGGCCCAGAATAGCTATAGTTTGCATCAGTCAGAATGTTGTAGAGTTATTGAATAAGTATACACTGTTTGGAGTTGCACTGTAGGTTTATCCACACTTCATGCTTTGAGGCCAATTGATCGATTGAAGGAAAATCATAACCAGTCTAAATCAGGTGGAAAAGTTAGCCAAGAAGGTGAAATACACATTTCCTGAAGATGAAGTATATCAGTTTGCATCTTCTCTGATTTGTTATTGATTGTATCAGTTTTCCTTGAAATTTCCTGCTTCCAGTTTTGTTAGAACAGGGCACATAAGACAGTATGGCACGGGGCAGGCCATTCAGCCTACAATATCTTCTTCCTGTGTATCATCCATATTCATCTATTCCTGTCATATCCACGTGTGTGTTGGAATATTTGTAAGATATCTCCAAAGATCACTTATGATACTTTGATGATATAAATGCTTTAGGTTCAAAAGCTCTGACACGTCCTCTCATATAACTTCCAGTGTAGACCCTGGAGTCGAATCATCACAGTTAGTATTCTCCTTATAGAGCCTCCTGGCTTTCAATCACCAACATCCCAATGTGATACTCATCAACTTTCTAATAAGTTACATTCAGTATATCTGTCATTTGGTTCTTGTAATAATTCTAAAACAATTAATTCATCAAACCTAAAAGTGTAGCTAATCTATGTATCTATTCAAATCGATTGATAGAAATTTGATCGTAGTGCCACTTTCCAAACTTTTGGAAGTAGAGTACAATGTGCATAGGATACTGCTTTACATGTTCAAGGTTTTGTACATGCAACCAAGAATTAATTTCTATCCTCACTGCCACTGAAATGAACACATAACACCAGAATCAGAATCAAAATCAGGTTTATTATCACCGGCATATGCCGTGAAATGTGTTAACTTAGCAGCAGCAGTTCAATGCAAAACATAATCTAGAAGAAAAAAAGTAAAAATAAATAAGTAAATCAATAAGTGAATCAGGTAAATCAGTATATGTAGATTGAATAGATTAAAACTCATGCAAAAACAGAAATAATATACATTAAAAAGGTGAGGTAGCGTTCATGGGTTCAATATCCACAGAAATCTGATGCTGGTCACCTGTTCACTTTCAAAACTTGGTTACATTGACAAGAGTGGAATTGAGCTCTGGAAGCAGAAAACACACAGAGTTCTGCTGGTTATTTGATGCTCATGTTTAGCTCTCCAAATGATAGTTCTTGTCAGTTTGTAGTTCTGCATTAAGTTTCAGGCTTCTGATTCACATTGGCAGGATCTTGCAGCACCTGCTTTTATATGGTTTTTCAAGTGTATGCACAGATTTTAGAGCTTCCCTTTGTGACTTTAAGTGTCTGGCTCAGGGATTAATATGAGACATAATATTCTCATTGAAAAATTGAGCCCAGCTGTCAAGCTCTTCTCGTGTTGAAAGCTAGGAATCTAGAATGTATTAATCAGGATGCATTTTCCATTTAATTATTCAACAATTAAAGCAAAAAAATTTTAGTTGGAGAATGTGCTTTTATTATAACTCTTGATCAGGAGTGGAAAAAAAAGACTTGTGTGATTGGCATTTCATGCATTTTCAAGTATAAGCTCAGTACAAAACAGTAATACTGGAATGACTACAATAATTGGCATTGAATCTGTTAGCAGTGTAGCAACCAACTTAGAATTAGATATCAAAATAAATAAACCAGCTATGACTTCATTTTGGAAAGATCAGCAGAATTAATGTTGATTCTTGTTCCAGATTTAATTTTTTTCAGAGGCCACAGTCAATCTGGCATGCTTGGCACTCATGAACAACATCACTAATGTTAATGTCAAGGGAAGGCTATCATAAATGCATTATCACTCATCTTCTTTTCTTTTTACAATATTTTTATTCAGAAGAAAAAAAAGATTTACAGAGTGCAACACATAGATACATCTCAACATAACTTGTGTACATTCATATATTCTAACAAAATTGATCAAAATGTTATAGCATAACACATAAGGGTATACCAATCTGTAATCAAAAATTTAAAGATAGGTCATACATCATAAAAGAATTTTTTTTTATATATTAAAAAAGTCAACCCCTACCAACTACCAAAGTTCCGGTGGCTGTAAAAAAGGAGACTTCCGGTGGCTGTAATGGAGTAGGTTGCACTAGCTACGTGCTCCGAAATTATTTGCTTACTTTGCTGTTTAAACCTATCTCGGTGAGAGCACCATGAATAGAAAGCCGTCAAAAAAAGAGACTACTTTAGAGACTTTGACTGAAATGATTCAACAAATGTCAGAGAAACTCGAAAAATTGGATAAACTGGATGACTTGAAATCCAAGTTTGATTTGTTACAGAATTCCTTCGACCTGGTTAAATCTGAACTGAAAACGCTTAATCGGAAACTTGGAAGTATACAGCAGACTGTGAATGACCACGAAATTCGTATTAAGCTACACGAGGAATCTCTGCCGGTGTTGCAGAAGGATATCGAAGGTTTCAAGAGAATTTCTAAGGAACAACTTTAAAAATATGACGCGTTACTGAAGAAACTTACAGATTTGGAGACCAGAAACCGAAGGCGCAATATCAGAATTCTTGGATTTCCTGAAAAATTGGAGGGTAATCAACCTATCCATTTTTGTGCTCAAATGCTGAAAGATTTATTCCCTGATATATTATCGGAACTACCAAAATTTGAGTGTGTTCACCGAATTACCCCGCCTAATTGGGATCCTGCCAAACCTCGCTCTATTACCATTCGTTTTTATGACTATCAGATTAAAGAACAGATCCTTTGTGAATCAAGGAAGAAACGTATATTACAATTTCGTGATCAACAGTTTCGGATCATTCAAGATTATCCATCGGAAGTTCTAAGAGCTAGACAGGCTTTTAAAGAGGTCATGTCTGATCTTTTTAAGCTTGGCTGTCGCCTTTCTCTCAGAGATCCGTGTAAACTCAAGGTTACTACTTCTGATAATAAGGTTTCTTGGTTGAAACCCGAAGAAGTTAAGAAACTTTTACAAAGTCTCCATCCTTAAATTCAACTTTGAGTTGTTTTATGTTAAATGTTTTAATTTCAGGTGTTCAATCAAGTAATTGGCGTTTTGTTGATAACAAGGTTTCTTGGTTTTACGAAGTCTTAATCATTTGTTTGACTAAGTAACTGGCGCCTTGTTATCTTTCAAACTATGCAAAATATGCAGGCAGACTGCATCCATTTTCTCTTTTGCTGTTTTTCGCAGCTCTTTTTAAACAATACGTTATATTCTCTCAGTGTTATGTAGGAAGTTATCTAAACCACTTCCCTTTTTAATTATCTTCTATTTGTTTCTTTACTCTTTTTTTGCACCCGCGAGTACATGTTGTTTAACTTATTGATTTTCCATATTTGATTTTCCTTATCTGTCTTTCCTTTTTTACCGAGACTAATACTTATATTTTCTCATGGTTTTTTAAAATTGTAATTAGCAAACTTATTTACTTTGATTTTTTTTGTATATATATATTTACAATTGTTTATTCAGCGCAGCTATACATATATATTTTCTGGAGCCACCAGAGTTTTGGGTTGGGAACGTTAGAATTAGTCTTCAGCCTTCCTTGGCTGATTTCTCTCTTTGGGGGGAGGGAGGGGGGAAATGGGTTCTTCTATAAAGCTGATTGGATGTTTTCACTGTTTTACTTATTCACTATCTACATGTTTGTGATTACCTTTTATACATTACTAAAGGATACTTGATGGATTCTTTTATTAATATACTCAGTTTTAATGTGAAAGGTCTGAATAACCCTGTTAAACGAAATAAGATTTTCTCTTATATCCGGAAACTTAAAACTCATATAATCTTTCTCCAAGAAACCTATATTCGTAAAGATGATATTTCACGTTCTTTCAAAGGATGGAAGGGTATACATTTTCACTCACCCTCTCAATCTAGATCGAGAGGCGTCTCTATCCTGTTTGATCAGAATTTACCCTTTATTCAACATAATGTAATTTCTGATACAAATGGGCGCTTTGTTATTGTTTCGGGTAGTCTTGGGAATAAACTAATCGTATTTGCGAATGTATACGCTCCAAATACAGATGACTCCTTGTTCTTTGAACATCTTTTCTCTTTTCTGCCTGATTTGAATCGGTATTCTTTAGTGATGGGTGGAGATTTTAATTTTTGGCTTGACCCTATATTTGACCGCTCTTCAAGTAAAACCCCTGTCACTAATAAATCAGTCTTACTTTTAAAATCTTTTTTATCTCAATGTGGTATTCTTGACGTGTGGCATTTTTTTACACCCCCAAGAAAGGGAATATTCATATTTCTCTCAGGTTCATCATATGTACTCTCAGATTGATTATTTTTTTATAGATAGAAACTTGCTTCACTGGTACGATCCTGTGATTATAAGGAGATTGCTTTGTCTGATCATGCACCTGTGCTTCTGGCTTTAAGATTACTTGTTTACTCTGTACCAAATAGAAGTTGGTGTTTTAACTTATCATTGTTATCTGATAAAAATTTTCTAAAGTTTTTGGAAAACCATATTACTTTTTTCTTTAAAGAAAATTTTAAAGGAGATACTGCTGGTAATATAGTCTGGGATACTTTTAAAGCATATATTCGTGGAGAAATTATCTCTTACTCTACCTATATAAAGAAAAAAGCTGACAAAGAAAGGTCTGACTTAGCAGCGATATTAAAAGATCTTGATTGAAAGTATGCCCTATCTCTAGATCCAAGTACATATAATAAGCGTTTTGAAATCCAATCCAAGTATAATCTTCTGCTGACTTACCCAATTGAACGACAGCTGTTGAGAGATAAAACTCAATTTGACATCACTCATCTTCTTAACCTAATTGGCCAGGATTCACAGAAGGCATGCAAAGTAAATATTATCTACAATTGAAATTTCATTTCAACATTTTAATTTATTTAAATTGGTGAAACTCCAATATTAGGTCATTATTCAACACATAGCGCATAATACTGGACTGTAGAGGAAGAGGTAGTGTCAGAAGACAAGCACTGGGATTTTCCGGAAAGGGGCAGTAGCAACAGATGAACATGGCTGTGTGTGTGTGTGTGTGTGTGTGTGTGTGTGTGTGTGTGTGTGTGTGTGTGTGTGTGTGTGTGTGTGTGTGTGTGTGTGTGTGTGTGTGTGTGTGTGTGTGTGTGTGTGTGTGTGTGTGTATCACGACCGAAGAGGACCGCTGATCCTTGATCCTTTGGTGGGCGTGTTTGTGGTTTGTGTGTCTGGAGGTGACCGATGAGTCCGATCTGGGATAGGAAGTACCTCCTGCACATGGGGCAAGTGTGTGATGGTTCTGTGGTTGAGCTGCCTGCTACTTATTCTCTCTGCTGTTGTCGTTTCCTTTTGGCTTCAGCGTTGCGATTCTTTCAGCTTTGGTGGCACCTTTATTGAGAAGTCTGCGCCAGGACGAGTGATTCAAGGCTGCATGTTCCCCAGAAGTGTGATCGATTGCAAGGGCCCTGAGCAAAGTCTTGAGTGCGTCCTTGGATTGTTTTCGCTGATGGACATCCTGACGATGTGGCCTGCCCATCTGACCTGATGTCAGCAATTTGTGGATGGTGGGCATGTCTGCTGCAGACTGTACTCCTGTGTCAGGAATTCTGCCTTGCCAATTGATTTTCATGATCTTCCATAGGCACGACACATGGAAATGGTTCAGTCTATGCACATGTCTCATGTACACAGTCCACATTTCACACACGTAGAGGAGGATGGGTTCGATGACAGCATGGTAGACTTCCTGCTTGATCTTCAGAGTAATTCCCCTTCACTCCCAGACAGTGTCTCCCAAAATTTGCACCAGCCCTCCCATCAATTGTGTTAGTACTGAGTAACCAGAGAAGGAGTGTCTGTGACAGAAATCTGACAATTATCTGAGAAGAAAAAAGTGAACAGGAGTTTACCTTGAAGGAAATCTCCTTTCTCATTGAAGCGGATGTACCAGGCCTCCTGTAACATCTCTGGCAGTGACACATCCTCTTTGTGAAGGAGCAGGCCCTTCAGGTTCCAACAGATAACCTCAAGTGCAGTCCCTGTGGATAAAATAACCACCTGCAAAGAGATTGTACTTGAAGAGTTGAAGAGATTTCAATTAAATTACGTAAACACATTGCATTTCTTAATAGATTTCCAGCCCGGTATCTTCAATATATATGTCACTAATCACAACCGAAACTCAACAGCTCTAGAAAATTTCTGTATGACAGAATCCTGGTTGAAATAAGGATTGAATATTATTTAGCGTGACAAATAAAATGTATTGAAATTCCAGTTTGAAAGTTCCAAATCATAAATTGTACAGCGCAGCTCTTAATTTTCTTTGAAGAGAGATTAGTTATACCCCAATCACAAGAAAATCTGCAGATGCTGCCAATCCAAACCAACATACGCAAAACGCTGGAGAATTTCAGCAGACAAGGCAGCTTCTATGGAGATAAATAAACAGTCGATGTTTCGAGCTGACACCCTTCACTAGGACTGGATAAAAAGATGGAAAAAAAAGTTAAGTTATATCTCAGTTTTTTAGAGATTTGTATAAAGCTAGAGTTTGGTTAATGGTACATGGAACAGATGACAATCAAAGAGATAGATCTGGTTTATGAGCCTTGTATCCAATCTGCGAGGAACTGGTCTTGGAGGAGATTTAGTGGTAATTTAGAATAGCGTGACTAGTCATTGTACCTCTTTCCATTTGAGACAGACCAACAGAGAAAATCAACAGCTCGTTCGGATCATGTTGCTATAAGAGACACTTAGTATTAAAGCTTTCAGCTGTTCAAAATATTGCTAACATTCAGCTTTATATTCTTTTGCAGGAGCCTGTTCAATGGGTGTGTAGTAATTGAAATGTCTGGGGTAAAGTTCCTGTAACAATTTCTCAGACACTGTAATGACAGCAAGTCTCTGTTGTTAGTTGGACCAGGTCCAAAGGTTGTTGCTTTAATTGTTTTCCTTGGTTTATGAATTCCAAGCTTGTTAACAAAAGAAGACAAATGAGCTACAGTGTCTACAAAAGCGATCCTGAACCTCTTCACTAATTTATCTTGGATTGGTTTTTGTGGCAGGAATATCGGTGGGCCTGACAGCAATCACCATTAATTAGCAGGAAGTAAGAGGGAGCGCAGATTCCACATTCACAATTACACAGCTGGAAATGGAAGTCAGGAAGTCCAATGTGCCCTGTGCCTTCATCGTGAGACTCAGCATTAACAAAGGAAAGCTATGCTGCATGGCCTCAGGATATCCTAATAATCCTTACAGCCTGAGAATGGTCACTATTGTAAATATTCCATCTTATGTTTATATAGTGAATGGCTCCAAAGACCTTTGTTGTAATGGCCAGATGGGTTTTGTTGGGGGGTGAACGTTGGCTGTGTATTTGTGGATGTAGAAGCTGCACACTTACTTCCTCCTTTAGAATTGTGATTGCTGAGAACTGCTCCCCTGCGCGTTTATATCGACTGAGGGGGCAGAGCGGCTCCCGGTTTAACATCGTTCTGATTCTGATTCATTCATTTATCACAACACAACCCCAGTTTAATCTGCGGGCGACCCACAAGTGCCACTACACATTCCGGTGCCAACGTTGCATGCCCACAACGTTCAGCAGAACAACACAAGTAGCAGCAATAGAACAAAACCACAAAACAAGCCCCTTTCCTCCCTCCCACTCATGCACATGCAGACAATCCTCCAAACTCAGGACAAGCTGCCTCCAGTGGACTCACAGACCTCCAGTTTCCACAGTAGACTTGAAGGCTCACAGACCCAAGGCTTTTTGGCCATTTGGCCTCGACTCCTAGACTCACCAATTTCGGTCTTCAACCTTCAGACTTTGGATTTTGGTATCAACTCCAGGATTCGCCAGTAATGGGACCTCGAACTCCAGGCCTTGAACTCAGGACTCGCTGATCTTACTTGGTTTAGGGCACTTTCATAGTATTCCACTGGACTGGATTTTTGTGCTAATGGTTTCCAAAATGAGATGTGAATTCATGGCCTTCTGGGTACAAACGTGCTTCTAACTGAATCACAGCACAAAATATGGGAAAGGTGTGAAGATGGGTTATTTACACCTTACATACCATTAAATGCACCAGAGAAAGTTAAGAGTCGAATCTCACTAGTAAGACAATTTTTCATGGATTATTGAGTTTTAATTTCCATCAAAAAAACTCTTGGCTCTGAAGAGTTGCATTTTAAGATTGAAGGGTTGTTCTTGCAGATGTTGATTACTCATAGTCATAGAACCACAGCAATATACAGCACAGAAAAAGGGCCTTCAGCAGAACACACAAAAATGCTGGAGGAACTCAGCAGGCCAGGCAGCATCTAGGGAAAAGAGTAAGGAGTCGATGTTTTGTGTCTTGGCCTGAAACTTCAACTGTTTATTCTTTTTCATAGATGCTGCCTGGCCTGCTGAGTTCCTCCCTCATTTTGTGTGTGTTGTTTTGGATTTCTAGCATCTAGCAGATCTTCTCCTGTTTGTGACGACCTTCAGCTCTTTGAGTCTTTGTGGACTACTGTTTGCCCGATTTTACACTAATCCTTCCCTACTCCAATTTGTTTTTC
Source organism: Hemitrygon akajei (assembly GCF_048418815.1). Taxonomy (NCBI): domain Eukaryota; kingdom Metazoa; phylum Chordata; class Chondrichthyes; order Myliobatiformes; family Dasyatidae; genus Hemitrygon; species Hemitrygon akajei. The sequence goes on from NC_133134.1 coordinate 44,817,540, forward strand.
CCACAATCCCATCAACTGCCCTTGGATTCTACTGGTTACCTACACGTGAGGAACAGTTTACATCGCCAAGCTAACCTGCTAGCTCGCACATTTTTGTGATGTAGAAGGAAACTGGAGCAAACAGAGAAAACACAAGCAGTTGAAAAGAGAGCCTACAAACTACCCACAAATACCATCAAAGGTCATGCGTGAATTTGGTTTGCTGGAACTGAGTGGGTCCCACTAGATACAGTATGTCTCTATGCTGCCAATCCTTAACACTGGAAAATATGAATAGTAAAAACATTAAAATAGCTCTTTAGTTGTTGAGTCTTGCTTTTATCAGGAGAATGGGCAAGTGATTGGCAAATGAAATACAATGTTGGAAAATGCATGGTCATGCACTTTGTAGAAGAAATAAAGGTATAGACTATTTTCAAAATAGGGAGAAAATGCAAAAATCTGAGATGCAAAGGGACTTGGGAGTCCTTGTGCTGAACAACCTAAAGGTTAACTTGCAGGTCGAGTCGGTGGTGAGGAAGGCAATTGCAATGTTAGAAGCCATTTCAAGAGGTCTACAATGCAGGGATGTGATGCTGAGGCTTTAAAAGGCACTGGTGATGCCTCACTTGAGTGTTGTGAGTTGTTTTTGGCTAGCATTGGAGAAGGTTCAGAGGAGGTTCACAATGATTATTCCAGGAATGAAAAGGTTATCATACGAGGAATGTTTGATAGCTCTGGGTCTGTACTTGCTGGAATTAGAAGGATGAGGGGGGATTTCATTGAAACCTTTCAAATGTTGAAAGGCCTAGACAGAGTAGATGTGGAAAGGATGTTTCCCATGTTGGGGGGGGGGGGGGTTAGGACGAGGGCACAGCCTCAGGATAGAGGGGTGTCCATTTATAACTGAGATGCAGAGAAAATTCTTTAGCTAGAGGGTGGTGAAGTTATTACCACAGGCAGCTGTGGAGGCCAGGTCGTTGGGTGTGCTTAAGGCAGAGCTTGACAGGTTCTTGATTGGACATGGCATCAAGGGTTATGGGGGGAAGGCCAGGAAGTGGGGCTGAGGAAGGGAAAAAGAGCATCAGCCATGATTGAATAGTGGAGCAAACTTGACAGGCCAAATGGCCTAATTCTGCTCCTATGTCTTATGGCCTAAATGCTGCTATAAATGGAATGTAATCTCTACTGACTGCTTGCTTCCGTCAGGGGCCCACTAGTGTTCAATTGCCAGAACGCACATAAATACAAATTAAAACTGATTCTATGACAACAGGCCTTGCCTCCACTTCCTTTAATGCCAATTGAATGGTTTGATCATGTCAGTATCCTGTTCTTATGAAGTTTATTACTACTGTCATTTTGTTTATTCTATGATTTATGATTGGACACTTTCTTTTCCTGATTATCCTTTAATCTGAAATGTTTTCAGCTTTCCTCGGGGAAGTTTAAGGCAATGAGTTGGCACAGGAAAGTTTGCATTATGAATCCTGCTATGTACTAGTCACTTGCTTGCCTCTTGAACTTAGAGGTGATTAGGAATGTCCGATAAATATTGACATTCCCAGTAGCAAGTAGATCACATGAACAAGTAACTGCAACACACACAAAATGCTGGAGGAACTCAATAGGTCAGGCAGCATCTATGGAAAGTCGACATTTTGGGCCAAGTCCCTTCACAGTACTGGAAAGGAAAGGGGAGTAAGACAGAATAAGAGAGTGGGAGGGGGAAGGAGTACAAGCTGACAAGTGATAGGTGAAGCCAGGTAGACGGGGAAGAGGGGAATGAAGTAAGAAACTGGGTGGTGAGAGGTGGAAAAGGTAAAGGGCTGGAGAATCTGATAGGAGAGGAGAGTGGACCAGGGGAGGAAGGGAAGGAATTGGAGGTGATAGGCAGGTGGGGAGAAGAGAAGAGTTAAGAGGGGGGCCAGAGTGTGGAATAGAAGATGAGGGAAGGGGGAAAAATTATGGGAAATTAGAGAAATCAATGTTCATGCCATCAGGTTGGAGGCTATCCAGACAGAATATGAGGTGTTGCTTCTCCAACCTGAGAGTGGTGTCATCGTGGCAGTAGAGGTGGCTATGTTGGAATAGGAATGGAGATAGGAATTAAAATGGTTGGCCATTGGTAAATTCTGCTTTTTGCAGAAGGAGCAAAGGTGCTTGACACCTGGAAGGACTATTTGTGGCCCTGAATGGAGGCAATGAAGGAGGTGAATGGACAGGTGAAGCAATTATTGCACTAACAGGGTTAAGTGTCAGGAGGGAGATGTGTGGGGATGGATGAGTGGACAAGGGAATCATGGAGGAAATATTCCTTGTGGGAGGCAGAGAGTGGTGGGGAGGTAAAAATGTGTTCAGTGGTATGACCCTTTTGAAAATGGGAAAGTTGCAGAGTATGATGTGCTGGATGCAGAAGCTCAGGGGGTGGTAGGTGAGGACAAGAGGAAATCTATTTCTGTTAAGGCAGCAGGAAGATGGTGTGAGGGCAGATGGGAGTGTTGCATATACATTAGTTGTCTGGATGCTTCACCAGTCGCAGCTTTATGGGAGAGTGGTGAAGAGAAAGCCACTGTTGAAAAAAAGTCACATGAAATCGCTGCTAGAGTTTGCCAGAAGGCATGTGGAAGATTCTGAAGTCAGCTGGAAGAAGATTCTATAGTCTGATGAAACCGACATTGAGCTTTCTGGCCATCAGACTAAATGCTAAGTTTGTCGTAACTCAAAACACTGCACATCATCAAAAACACATCATCCCTACTGTGAAGCATGGTGGTGCCTGCATCTTGCTGTGGGAATGTTTCACTGCAGCAGGTCCTGGAAGGCTTGTGAAGGTAGAGGGTAAAATGAATGCAGCAAAATACAGGGAAATCCTGGAGGAAAACCTGATCCAGTCTGCAAGAGAACTGCGACTTGGCAGAAGATTTGTTTTCCAGCAAGACAATGATCCCAAGCATAATGCTAAAGCTACACAGGAATGGCTTAAAAATGATAAACTTAATGTCCTGGAGTGGCTAAGTCATAGTCCAGACCTCAATCCAATGGAGAGCTTGTGGTTGGACTTGAAAATGGCTGTTCACTCATGATCCCCATGCAAGCTGATAGAGCTTAAGCAGTTTTGTAAAGAAGAATGGAGAAAAATTGCAGTGACCAGATGTGTAAACCTAATAGAGACCTATCCACACAGACTCAATTGCTGCCAAAGGTGCATCTACTAAATACTGACTTGAAAGGGGTGAAAACTAATGCAATCAATTGTTTTGTATTTTATATTTGTAATTAATTTAGATCACTTTGTAGAGATCTGTTTTCACTTCGACACAAAAGAGTCTTTTTTTGTTTGTCGATATCAAAAAAATCAAATTAAGTCCACAATGTTATAAAACAATAAAACATGACAATTTCCAAGTAGGGTGAATAGGCACAGTGTTTCTGTTTGTAATTTAGTTTTTTTTTACCAATTATTATGTATTGCAATGTTCTGCTGCCCTAAATCAACAAATTTCACGACATATGTCAATGATATAAAACCTGATTCTGATTCAGTCTTTTTCCATCACAGTTTTCATCTTTGATTAATGACTTCCTTCCATTTGAGTTCGATGGGTTCTGTGATGACTGATGAGTTTATTGTAAGATATATATCAAACATCTTAGCCTTATTTATTTAAAAAATTTTTTTTTTAATTACGTAGTTCAGTCTAGTTTTTGTACTGTGTCATGTAAACCATGGTCCTGAACAACGTTGTCTCATTTTTACTATGCACTGTACCATCAGTTATGGTCGAAATGACAATAAAAGTTGACTTGACTTATATGGGGCAGAAAGTACTTAACAGGACAGCTGGGTGAATCATTTGATTTAGTGTGTGCACCATCTGCTATCTGTACTTGGTTTCTGTGTGTACCCATTGAAGTGATTGAAGTGATCAAAGTGATTTTATCTTCCAGAATGCTTCTTCCCTTTGTAAGTAGTTGGAGTCAGGAACATCCTTAAGTAAATGCTGATACTGAAGGGAATTTGAAGGATTTTGAACAGAATATGTACTGGATTTTGAGAGTCAGGCCATAGTGGGGTGTGTCAGGAATGGACAGGAGGAGGAGTATAGGAAACTGATACAGGACTTTGTGATATGGTGCAACTCAAACTACCTGCGCCTCAATATCACCAAGACCAAGGAGATGGTGGTGGACTTTAGGAGATCTAGGCCTCATATGGAGCCAGTGATCATTAATGGAGAATGTGTGGAGCAGGTTAAGACCTACAAGTATCTGGGAGTACAGTTAGACGAGAAGCTAGACTGGACTGCCAACACAGATGCCTTGTGCAGGAAGGCACAGAGTCGACTGTACTTCCTTAGAAGGTTGGCGTCATTCAATGTCTGTAGTGAGATGCTGAAGATGTTCTATAGGTCAGTTGTGGAGAGCGCCCTCTTCTTTGTGGTGGCGTGTTGGGGAGGAAGCATTAAGAAGAGGGACGCCTCACGTCTTAATAAGCTGGTAAGGAAGGCGGGCTCTGTCGTGGGCAAAGTACTGGAGAGTTTAACATCGGTAGCTGAGCGAAGGGCGCTGAGTAGGCTATGGTCAATTATGGAAAACTCTGAACATCCTCTACATAGCACCATCCAGAGACAGAGAAGCAGTTTCAGCGACAGGTTACTATCGATGCAATGCTCCTCAGACAGGATGAAGAGGTCAATACTCCCCAATGCCATTAGGCTTTACAATTCAACCGCCAGGACTTAAGAACTTTTTAAAAGCTATTATTAATGCTTTTTGAGATAGTGATTTAGATGCATATCATATTTTTTACTGAGTTAAGTATTGTATGTAATTAGTTTTGCTACAACAAGTGTATGGGACATTGGAAAAAAAAAAGTTGAATTTCCCCATGGGGATGAATAAAGTATCTATCTATCTATCTATCTATCTATCTATCTATCTATCTATCTATCTAGTATCAGTACAACGTAGCTAACTTTGTGCAGTTGTTGGATATGATGTTTGGCTTGGGAAAAAAGATTTCAATTGTCCCCTGGCCTTACACCTCAGTCACTGATAATAGTCACTCAACATCTGCTCCATGGGTGCTCATTTTACCAGCGTTGTGCATTCTTCAGTAACTATGGACTGGTAGTGAATGCTTTTAATATACGGTAACCAACCCAGCCTGACTCCACCATTGACTGCTGCATTGCTTGGGGAACAGACTCACCTTTATTTTCCAACCCTACTGACTCATGTTGGAAAGAACACTCAAAAAATTGAACCACAACGTCATGGATAGAAGCAATGCCACCAATGAGCACATTGTTCCACAATTCTGGCAGGATTTGATATGTGAAAATAACAATGTTTGATTTGGTTAATCATCTAAAATAATATTTCATCTCATCTGTTAAAACTGGTTAATCCCAACCAGATTACAGCAATTGAGCGAACACATGGGAGTGAATTCACAATGATCATGCACTTATAAATCATGATGTCTAGCTATGAGATACGTAATATGTATTGTGGATGAATATGCATGATTTACAGATGTGCAGTGGAGAGAGAGAGTTGAATAAACAAGAGGGACATGTTTATCTGGCTCTCCACATCTCTTCACAATTTTTAACATGCCCTGAACTATATTTGGTACTCAAGTTGTGATCTGACTGGCGCTGTTTCCGGTTGCAGCATAACCTCCTTTTTCGTACTCTGTAACTTCTTTAATAAAGAAATGCACCCTGTAAATATATTTAACCACTTTACTTACTCATACCTTGTTACCTTCAAGGATTTATGGAAGTATTTTCTGAGCGCTCCTGTTTGTTTCTCCCATTTATTGTACGCTTCTTTATCTTCTTTGCCAAATCTATTACCTCATATTTCTCTAGGTTACATTTTGTTGAATTTGTTTTCTCCGCAAGGGACCATACAATTGTATCTTGTTAACTTTAGTGCTTTCCTTCTTACTGTCAATAACATGGGCAAGTTCAACATTATCTGCAAACATTTTTATCATTCAGATCAAAGTCATTAAATTTTATTATAAAAAGCAAAGGATCAAGTGCTGAGCCTTGTGGAATCCCGCTGGTAAAAGCCCTCCATTTGACGCAAGGCCCATCTACTTCCTTTCCTTCCTCTGACTAATCCAGTTTTGGATCCAATTTGGACCCCATGTGCTTTTACTTTTTTTAGACCCAGCTGCTCAGAGGGACTTTGTTAAACACCTTGTTAAATCCATATAGACGACATCAAAACCCAGTCATGACCCTCCATGTTAAACCTTCAAAAATTTCATGAATTAGTCAGACATGAACTTCCCTCGACAATTCAGACTAACTGTTTCTTGTTAACCTGTCTTCCTAAATCAGACATTACACAGCTGTGTGTTTTTTTTTCCAACTCTTTGAATTGATTCCAGGAATAATTCCGCTGAAGTTAAACTAACAGGCTTGTAATGACTTGCTGTAATTTCCCCCTTTTTTAAACAAAGGAGCAACATTAGCACTCTTCTCAGTCATCCAGGAAGAATTGCAAAATTGAAATCAGAGCCTCCAGTTTCCTCCTTGTAAAGAACTTATTTTGTCCAGAATTCATTCTTCAGTTGTCCTCTTGCTCTTTATGTATTAAAAATAAAACACCTTTGATTTTAATTGTTGGTATATGGTTATATCCTCTTTTTACTCTTCCAATTTCTAGTTACAATCCCAATGATTATTTTCAGTTTCAGCCCTTCTCCAAAAGGTTTTCTACGTGTTGGGTTAAAAATCTCTCCTGGATACACCCCAGCCCGGAAAGCTTTCCTGCTCACCCTCCACTTCCTGGTTGCTCCTGACCATTCCATGATATCAATAACCCTGGGGAGAAAATACAGTGCCTATAAAAAGTGTTCACCTCCCCCCTTGGAAGTTTACATGTTTTATTGTTTTACAACATTGAATCACAATGGATTTAATATGGCTTTTTTCACACTGATCAACAGAAAAAGACCCTTTCGTGTCAAAGTGAAAACAGATCTCCACAACGTAATTTTAATTAATTACAGATATAAAACGCAAAATAATCGATTGCATACGTATTCACTCCCTTTAATCTGACACACCAGATCATTACTGGTGCAACCAATTGGTTTTAGAAGTCACATACAGTAATTAGTTAAATGGAGATCACCGTGTGCAGTCAAGGTGTTTCAATTGATTGTAGTAAAATTAAACCTGTATCAGGAAGGCCCAATTGCTGGTGAGTCAGAACCCTGGCAAAAATACACCATGAAAATAAAAGCATACTCCAAGCAACTCTGTGAAAAAGTTATTGAAAAGCACAAGTCAGGAGATAGAAACATTGAAACACAGAAAACCTACAGCACAATACAGGCACTTCAGCCCACAAAGCTGTGCTGAATGTGTCCTTACCTTAGAAATTACCCAGGGTTGCACATAGCCCTCTATTTTTCTAAGCTCCATGTATCTGTTCGAGATTCTCTTAAAAAACCCTATAGTATCCGCCTCCATCACCATTGCCAGCAGCCCGTTCCATGCACTCACCACTCTTTGTGTAAAAAACTTACCCTGACATCTCCTCTGTACCTACTCCCCAGCATCTTAAACCTGTGTCCTCTTGTGGCAACCAGTTCAGACCTGGATAACGCCTCTGACTATCCACATAATCAATGCCTCTCATCATCTTGTACACCTCTATCAGGTCACCACTCATCCTCTCTCACTCCAAGGAAAAAAGGCCGAGTTCACTCAACCTATTCACATAAGGCACGCTCTCCAATCCAGGCAACGTCCTTGTAAATCTCCTCTGCACCCTTTCTATGGTTTCTATACACTTCCTATAGTGAGGCGACTAGGACTGAGCACAGTACTCCAAGTGGGGTCTGACTAGGGTCCTATATAGCTGTAACATTACCTCTTGGCTCCTAAACTCAAACCCATTATTGATGAAGGCCAATACACCATATGCCTTCTTAACCACAGAGTCAACCTCCAGTTTTGAGTGTCTTATGGACTCAGACCCCAAGATCCCTCTGATCCTCCACACTGCCAAGAGTCTTACCATTAATACTATATTCTGCCATCATATTTGACCTACCAAAATGAACCACTTCACACTTATCTGGGTTGAACTCCATCTGCCACTCCTCAGCCCAGTTTTTCATCCTATCAATGTCCCGCTGTAACCCCTGACAGCTCTCCATACTATCTACAACATCTTCAACCTTTGTGTCATCAGTAAATTTACTAACCTGTCCCTCTGCTTCCTCATCCAGGTCATTTATAAAAATCACAAAGAGTAGGGGTCCCAGAACAGATCCCAGAGGCGCACCACTGTCGACCAACCTCCATGCAGAATATGATCCGTCTACAACCACTCTTTGCCTTTTGTGGGCAAGCCATTTCTGGATCCACAAAGCAATGTCCCCTTGTATCCCATGCTTCCTTACTTTCTCAATCAGGCCTGTAAGGCATGATCTGCCTTTGACAAAGCCATGCTGACTATTCCTAATCAGGAATCTTGTACCCTACCATCCTTTCCATGTCTCATTGGAATGTACCTACTCAGAACCCCACACAAATATCCCCTGAACATTTGCCACATTTCTTCCATACTTTTCCTTAATTACCTCTGAAAATGTTCTAAATTCTTGCCTCTCAGGATCTTCTTCATCAACTTACCAACCACTGAGGTAAGACTCACTGGTCTATAATTTCCTGCGCTATCTCTACTCCCTTTCTTGAATAATGGAAAAACATCTGCAACTCTCCAATCCTCCAGAACCTCTCCTGTCCCCATTGATGATGCAAAGATCATCGCCAGAGGCTCAGCAATCTCCTCCCTTGCGTCCCACAGTAGCCTGGGGTACATCTCATCAGGTCTTGGTGACTTATCAAACTTGATGCTTTCTAATAGCTCCAGCACATCCTCTTTCTTAATATCTACATGCTCAAGCTTTTCAGTCTGCTGTAAGTCATCCCTATAATTGCCAAGATCCTTTTCTGTAGTGAATACTGAAGCAAAGTACTCATTAGGTACCTCTGCCATCTCCTCCAGTTCCATATACACTTTTCCACTGTCACACTTGATTGGTCCTATTCTCTCACATCTTATCCTCTTGCTTTTCACATATTTGTAGAATGCCTTGGAGTTTTCCTTAATTCTGCCCGCCAAGGCCTTCTCATGGCCCCTTCTGGCTCTCCTAATTTCTTTCTTAAGCTTCTTCCTGCTAGCCTTATAATCTTCTAGATCTCTATCATTACCTAGTTTTTTGAACCTCTCATAAGCTCTTCTTTTCTTCTTGACTAGATTTACAACAGCCTTTGTACCCACGGATCTTGTACCCTACCATCCTTTCCATGTCTCATTGGAATGTACCTGCTCAGAACCCCACACAAATATCCCCTGAACATTTGCCACATTTCTTCCATACTTTTCCCTGAGAACATCTGTTCCCAATTTATGCTTCCCAGTTCCTGCCTGATAGCTTCATATTTCCCCTTACTCCAACTAAACGCTTTCCTGCCTTGTCTGTTCCTTTTCTTCTCCAATGCTATGGTAAAGGAGATAGAGTTGTGATCACTATCTCCAAAATGCTCACCCTCTGAGAGATCTGACACCTGACCAGGTTCATTTCTCAATACCAGATCAAGTACAGAATCTCCTCTTGCAGGCTTATCTACATATTGTGTCAAGAAACCTTCTTGAACATACCTAATAAACTCCATCCCATCTAAACCCCTCGCTCTAGGGACATGCCAATCGATATTACATAATTTCATTTATATAAATGCCAATTTCATTTATATAAATGAAAATCTCCCACCATGACAACCTTGTTATTATTACACTTTTCCAGAATCTGTCTCCCTATTTTCTCCTCAAGATGGATATGATAAAATTTCCAAGTCACTGAATATCCTTTGGAATACAGTTTCGTCAGTCAACAAGAAATGGAAAGAATATGGCACATGTGTAAATCTACCTGGAGTAAGCAGTTCTCAAAACTCAGTGACTGTGAAAGAAGGGGACTAGTGAGGGAGGCTAATTAGTGACCTATGGCAAACACTGGAGAAGTGACTAGCTTTAGTGGCTGAGATGGGAGAGACTGCACATATAACAACTGTGCCTGAGAGCTTTATCAGTTGCAGCTTTATGGGAGAGTGGCAAAGAGAAAGCCACTGTTGAAAAAAAGCCACATGAAATCTCAGCTAGAATTTGCCGGAGGTCAGCTGGAAGAACGTTCAATGAAGCCAACATTGAGCTTTTTGGCCATCATCAAAAACACACCATCCCTACCTTACAGCATGGTGGTGGCTACATCACGCTGTGGGGATGCTTCACTGCAGCAGGCCCGGGAAGGCTTGTGAAGGTAGAGGGTAAAATGAATGCAGCAAAATGCAGGGAAATCCTGGAGGAAAACCTGATGTAGTCTGTAGGAGAATTGTGACTTGGGAGAAGATCTCTTTTCCAGCAAGACAATGATCCTAAGCATAAAGCTAAAGCTACACAGGAATGGCTTAAAAACAATAAAATTAATGTTCTGGAGTGCCCAAATCAGAATCCAGACCTCAATCCAACTGGGAATTTATGGCTGGACTTGAACAGGGCTGTTCAGTCGCAATCCTCATGCAATCTGGCAGAGCTGGAGTAGTTTTAAAAAGAAGAATGGGGAAAAAATTGCAGTGTCCAGATGTGCAAAGCTGATAGAGACCTATCCACACAGACTCAAGGCTGTAATTGCTACAAAAGGCGCATCCACTAAATACTGACTTGAAGGGGGTGAATACTTACGCAATCAATTATTTTGTGTTTTATATTTGTAATTAATTTAGGTCACTTTGTAGAGATCTGTTTTCACTTTGATATGAAAGAATCTTTTTCTGTTTTTGGAAAAAAATAAATTCACTGTGATACAATGTTGTAAAACAATATAACATGAAAACTTCCAAGGGGAATGAATATAGGCACTGTATACCATCCTAGAGTTCTGTTTGCCTGCACCGCTAACAAAAGTACAGAATCAGAATCAGGTTTTTTATCACTGGTAGATGTTGTGACATTTGTTGCTTTGCAGCTTCAGTAAAGTGCAAGACATAAAAAAAGCCATAAGTCACAATAAAATACATAAAAAAATAAATTAATAGTACAAAAAGAGAGCAGATTAGTGCGCAATGTTCTTGGATTTATGAACCATTGCATAGTAGGGGAATTAAGGGTTATGGGGAAAAGGCAGGTAGGTGGAGATGAGTCCATGGCCAGATCAGCCATGATCTTATTGAATGGAAGAGCAGGCTCAACAGGCCAGATGACCTACTCCTGCTCCTATTCCTTATGTAACCAGAAATCTGATGGCAGAGGAGAAGAAGCTGTTCCTAAAAAGTTTGAATGTGCATCTTCAGATTACTGTAACTCTGGATGGTGAGGGTCCTTGATGAAGGATACCACCTTCTTGAGGCATCACATCAAGACTTCCCTCTATTACTATCTTGACCTCTGTCTTCTTCTGTACAGCTGAGCCATGACCTTACTTGTGGCTGCAATTCCCAAAGATTCTTCTCGTCTTTCATCAGAATTCAATGCAACTTAGGGAGCAATATACCCCAGGGTTCTCCTGCATTACTTGATATATCTTTTTTATGTCTGACAATCATGTGAACCTGTTTAAGTGCACTTTTATGAGCTTTGGCCTGACTGGCTCCTGAAATATGGTATCCAGCCACATGGATAGAATACCATGCTGTCAGCTGCTGTTCAAATTCTGATTCATTCACAGCAACAGGGCATCTTGAAGCTTCCACACTGAACTGGCTGTGTATTGCACAAGTCAGAGGTAATCTCTCAAGCCTCTATTTATTAGATTAAATTATTAAACTGAAGAAAAGTATCAGTACACAATTTGCTTTGTGGAAGTCTAAGTTTCATCTTCTCTGAAAGCAGTTCCTTGTGGAATTACTTTACATATTATTTGCTCGTGCATTAACAAAATGCTCCTTTTCTTTTGAGCCCTTTATTAAACAAGCTGGTACAAAGTGCAAGTCTATTTCACTGTATCATCCCTCTTGAAATATTGTGATTGAGAGTTCAATCAGATTTGCCAAACAAGCACTGAAGAAACAAATGATGGTGTTCATGGTTTAACAATGGGACATCAGTTAGCATATGTACAGAACAATGTCACATTCCACAAAAGTTATCATTTTACTTAGTTAAAAATTTGATGGAGAGTCAGAGCATAATTAAAGTTAGTCCCGCAAAATGTTGAAAGGAAACTACAAAAGAGGCAGTCAAAACAAACAAAATTATGACTAAAACTGTGGAGAGAAATCATTGAAAGAACTTGATAGATTTCATCTGTTAACATTATCCAACAAAATGTGTCATTCAAAAATGGGATGTTGGAATGATATTTGAAGGAAGACATGCAAAGTGATATCTTGTGAAAATAGGAGATAAAGTTACTTAAAGTTACACATAAATCACTTAACTCTGGCAAGTGAGTATCAAAGAGTAATGTGACTATCAGCTCACTCCAGAAGTTGATTCAGTGGAGACTGTGGAATAAACAACATACTGTACGATTATTATCTTTTGTCATCTTCCTCAACTGAATTGACATATAGTATGTTCTCTTTGAAAAAGTCAAAGAAACTCCAAAAACTTGTGTTACGTACCCCGTAACTGGGTCACTTACCAGCAAAGATAGAGAGGTCCGTTGAAGTCTGAAGTCTGATGGTACTATTTTTAAAAGTATTTATTGATAAAGGGACACAAAAATAGGATTAATGCAAACATACAGATAATATACGTCGTCAATACTAAATCTAAAAGCGCGGGTATAATAATAATCAATGAGAAATAGTTCTATCGTTGTCTAGGGGATAATGTATTGTCCGATGGAAATATAACAGTCACTGTTAGTTCGTTCAAGCTGCAGCGTTTTGGGTTTAAGAGAGAGACGGTTTAAACTTGCCCAGGTCTTTTATGATGCCAATCCATTGAGTCGGGGGAGTTGGTTTCCCCGTTGTTAGTTAAAAGCCGTTTTCCGTGGTACCAGCCACCAGCCCCAGGCAACGGGACTGAACGCACATGGCCTCCTTCAAATGGCTTCCCACTATTACGGGATCGCTAGTGTTTCCTCTGGTGCGTCTGAAGGGGCTGATCCTACAGACCCTCTTTTATCCTGACTCACAGGGTCGAAGATGTCAATCAGGTTGGGGTGATGCAATCTCTTTATCACCCAGCCCACTTTGCCTGAGGGCGTCCACGTAGTATAGTATTTCAATCCACAAAGGTGTCTCCAAGAGACAATGGCCATGTCCTGTAGTTTTATATCTCTGGGGAACGAGGCATTCTGCACGTCTGTCTCTCATTTCCTGGGTCCCCTGACCCAACCCAATAGTGATCTTGCGATTCTCACAAAGGAGGGGGCTGCAGGCATAACACTTGCAAGAAGCTAAAAGCTGTAAATAACATGAATGTACAAACTGGTCTGTTTGAAAAAGAGAACACAGCATTGTCTGTAGAAACATGTGACATCTATGCATATGCATAAGGTAGTTGGATAAGTAAGAAAAACACATTTCAGCTACTCTTCACATCCCTACATGAATTTCCCTGCTCTGCCATATTTAGAACAATAAAAGACAATCAAAAGCCATAGATACTAGAAATCTGAAACAAAGCAGAAAATGCTGGAAACACTCAGATCAAGTGTCTGCCTTGAGTAGAGAAATAGTTAATCTTTTATGTTCATGACACTTCATCAGTTCATGGTTATCTATCTAAATGCAACAAATGTTTCAAATCAGTGGACTCATCTGTGGATTTGAATGAATACACCATGGTTAACATGGACTTTATTAAAACAGCCTTAGATGAGTGTGTCCCCACAAAATCATTCAGAGTCTTCCCCAACCAGAAGCCCTGGATGAACCATGAGATTATTGACTTCAGGAGGAGGAAACCGAGGTCCATGAGACAGTCCTCATCAGAGGATCGGAGATGGAGAGGGTGATCAACTTTAAATTCCTCTTGTTATTATTTTGGAGAAGCTGCTCTGGGCCCAGCACATAAGTACAATTACAAAGAAAGCACAGCAGTGGCTCTACATCCTTATGAGTTTGTGTACATTCAGAATGACAACTACAACTTTGACAAACTTCTACAGATATGTAGGGAAGAGCATATTGACTGGCTGCATCATAGCCTGCTATGGAAACTCCAGTGCTCTTGAATGGAAAATCCAACAAAGTGTAGTGGATATGGCCCAGTCCATCATGGGTAAAACCCTTCTCACGGCTGAGCACATCTACACGAAGGAAAGTAACGTTCATTATTGGTGACCTCCTCCAACCACAGCAGCTACTCTTCTCGCTGCTGCCGTCAGGAAGAAAGTATAGGAGCTTCAGGAGTCTTACCACCAGATTCAGGAACAGTTATTACCCCTTAAATATCAGGATCTTGAGTCAAAGGGGATAACTTCACTCAACTTCATTTGCCCCATCATTGAGATGTTCTCAAAACCAATGGATTCACTTCCAGGAAACCTTCATCTCACGTTCTTGATATTTATTGATTATTTATTATTATTTGCTTCTTTTTGCATTTGCACTCTGGTTGAACGCCCAAGTTGGTGTGGTCTATTATGCTTATTATTCTATTATGGATTTTTTGAGTATGCCCACAAAGAAGTGAATCTCAGGGTTGGATATGGTCACATATCTGTAATTTGATAATAAATTTACTTTGAACTTTGAAATGCAGTGAAAAATGCAGGTGACTTGAAGGCATTACTTTTATTAATAGGTATTAATAATTTGGATTTGAGTGCAGAGGCATAGTCTCCCTAAATTTTCATATGACAAGTTTAGTAGCGGTGTGGTGAATTGTTAAGATAGTCATAGATTTCCAGGAGACAGACACAGGCTGGAGGAATGGGCATCTCACCGCCGATAATAAAATAACTAGAACCAGAACACACTCACACTTATGACTCAAACATATTTTATTTTACTTACGCACAAAGGGATCAGCTTGGCCCTTTTCACCATGTTCTTAGCTGAGAGATGCCATTTTTATACAGAATTGATTAGCTGTCATGGATATTGACCATTTGATCAACTGTGTACGTTTGAATTCCTTACTTGCAAGATCAATTGCCATTCACAATAGAGGTTTTAAAAGTCAATAGAAATTACAAGTTGACAACTGATGATACTTTGAAGTCAGTAATGTAATTGTCTTTTAGTTGGTGTATGTGCCTTGGATAGCTTACCTTGTGTCCAGACCCCTGCTGTGCAAAGGGAAGCTTTGCTCTTTAAAGACCTTTCTAGCCTGGGCTGTCTGCACTCCATCTGCAGTCTGCAGTGATGGCCTGGCTCGCTTCATATAGTGCCAAGCCTATATCATTAGCCATTATCTCCAGCTGCACTGAGGACATGTTACTGTTCTCTCAAGCCAGTCTGGCATGTCCCCACCATGCAGGCCAACCTCTGGAAAGGAACACGATCACTACAATCCAGAAACGCTCGGTCCCCGTAATGCTCCTTTGATGGTGGCCCCACACAGTGTGATGTAGAGAGAGTGTAGGCAGGTCATACATATAAGGCACTACATAGGCCAGAAAACAACAAACCTTCCATGGCTTTGGTTCAGGCAAAAGATCCCATTTTAGAAGAGGCAGCCCTGGCAGCAAGTGATTGGCCTGTTGGCCATGTACCCAGTAAGTATCGTTAATGGGATTTGGTGGGTCACCAGTAGTAGAGACATTGCACATACCTTAGTGTAGTCCCGTCCCTTCATGGTTTCAGTAACATACTTCACCTCGATCCATATAAAACAGCTTCGGGGCAGGGAGCTATGCAATCATTGTAAGTGGCTGATACTATCCCTCAATACATTTGCATTGGTGAGAGGCATTTCAATGGGCAGTGAAGTCCCAGTCTTCCCTTACAGTTCCAGTTTCATTATCAAAGTCAAACACAGATTCAAACTCACTACGATCCAGGGTACAGAGTAAAAGTTCAAAGTAAGTTCTATTATCAAAGTACATACAGTATAGGTCACCATATACCACTGAGCTTCATTTTCCTGTGGCCATACTCAGCAAATATATAGAACAGTAACTATAACAGAGTGCAGAAGACGACAAACTGTGCAAACTCAAATATAAATAAATAGCAGTATATAATGAGAACATGAAATAACAAGATAAAGAGTCCTTAAAGTGATATAATTGGTTGTGGGAACATCTCAATGAATAAGCAAGTGAGTGTAGTTATCCCCTTTTGTTCAACAGCCTGATGCTTGTGAGGTAGTAACTGTACCTGGTGGTGCATGACTTGAGGCTCCTGTATCTTCTACCTGATGGCAGCAGTGAGAAAAGAGCATGGCCTGGGTGGTGGGGATCTCTGATGATGGATGCTGCTTTCCACCGACTGTGTTTCGTGTAGATGTGCTCAATTGTTAGGAGGGCTTTACCCGTGATACACTGGACCGAATCCAATACCTTGTGTAGGATTTTCTGTTCAAAGGCATTGGTGTTTCCATACCAGGCTGTGATGTAGCCAGTCAATACACTCTCCACTACACATCTATAGAAGTTTGTCAGAGTTTTTTAGATGTCATGCTGAACCTCCACTCCTAAGGAAATTGAGGTGCTGCTTTGCTTTCGTTGCAATTGTATTTATGTGCTGGGTCCAGATCAGATCCTCTGAGAAAGTAACACC
Source organism: Hemitrygon akajei (assembly GCF_048418815.1). NCBI lineage: Eukaryota > Metazoa > Chordata > Chondrichthyes > Myliobatiformes > Dasyatidae > Hemitrygon > Hemitrygon akajei. Next base: position 44,834,240 of record NC_133134.1, read on the forward strand.
CAGGAATTTGCAGTTACTAACCCTCTTCATTTCTGATCCTCCAATGAATACTGGCTCATGGTCCTGTGTTTTCCCTCTCTTGAAATCTACAATCAGCTCCTTGGTCTTGCTGACATTGAGTAAGAGGTTGTTGTTATGACACCACTCAGCCAAAATTTTAATCTCCTTCCTTTACACTGATGCATTACCATCTTTGATTTGGCTGACAACAGTGGTGTCATCAGCAAATTTGAATATGGTATTGGAGCTGTGCTTAGCCGCTTAGTTATACATGTAAAGCAAGTAGGGCAGGGGCCTAGGCACACAGCCCTGTGGTGCACTTGTGCTGATGGAGATTGTGGAGGAGATGTTGCTGCCAATCTGAACTGATTGCAATCTACAAGTGAGGAAATCCAGTATCCAATTGCACAAGGAGGTACTGAGGCCCAGGTCTTGGAGTTTATTGATAAACACGTTGGCAAGCCACCTCTGAATGTACCGATCCCTAAAGCATACCAAACAATTCGACTGGTTAGTGTACAATGCATATTCGTAACTTAGATAAGGTGTTAAGATTGTTGGTTTTAAAATCATAATAATAATAGTTATTATTATTTTTTTACTTTCCACCTTTTTGATAGAAGGTAAAATATTTCTCTTACCTAAAGGGGAAATCACAGATGAGCCGTCAAAATATCATCATATTACTTGTTTACAAACTACGGATAAAATTGTAATGTCATGCATCTCACAACTAATCATCACTCATTAAGATAACCACAATATACTTACAGAAGAGCAGAAAAAATGCCGTAAGGCTATGAGAGGATGTAAAGAACAACTGATAATAGATTCTGTAATTCTAAATCAAGTCTAGCGGAAAAGCAGAAATCTTTCATGTTGTTTTATTGAATACCAAAAAGCATTTGACTCTGTCCCACACTTATGGTTAATAGAAGTACTTGAAGTACTTAATATATATAAACTACACCCAATACTTGTGGAATTCCTTCAACATCTGATGAAGCATTGGTATACTATAATCATCCTATGTATTAACAACCAAAAAGGAGCAACCGGCGTTATCAAAATAAACCGAGGCTTTTTTCCAGGGCGACTCTTTAAGTCCACGATGGTTCTCTCCAACCTTAAACCCATTCTCTAATTTACTAAATCAGACCAACTTTGTGTTTCACATCAGAAACAATGAAGTGAATTATACCTTGACACATTTTCTATACATGGATGATCTAAAATTATATGCTGCTTCATCAGTAAAGTTAAAGCAATTAATTCTAATAGTAGAACTGTTTTTGAAAGTTAAAAACATTAACCTTGGACTGGATAAATGCAGACCATTAAACATAAAGAAAGGTGGAGTAGAGCTAATAGAATACAAAACAGTGCAGCAGGATACAATACAACCGATGGATGAATGTGAAACATACAGGTATCTGGAATATCAACAAAAAAAGAAAATAGATCATAGTGTGACAAAGAAAAACTTTTGACAGAATTTACTTCAAGGCTTAAGAAAATCTGCCAAACAGAGCTCAACAGTAAAAATATAACAAAAGCAATAAACACTTTCGCTATACCCATATTAGTGTATTCTTTCGGCACAATACCTTGGTCCGAAACCGATCTGGAAAATGTACAAAGAAAAATAAGAAATGAAATCAACACACACAAAATGCTGGTGGTATGCAGCAGGCCAGGCAGCATCTCTAGGAAGAAGTACAGTCGACTTTTTGGGCCAAGACCCTTCGTCAGGACTCCTGACGAAGGGTCTTGGCCCGAAACGTCAACTATACTTCTTCCTATAGATGCTGCCTGGCCTGCTGCATACCACCAGCATTTTGTGTGTGTTGTTTGAATTTCCGGCATCTGCAGATTTCCTCGTGTTTACGTTAAGAAATGAAATGACAAATTTCAGAAAACATTACATACACTCAAATGCACTTAGATTAACACTACCTAGGACAGAAGGGGGAAGAGGAATAACAGACATTAAAAATCTACACAAACAGTCAGATAAAACTTCTCAGGACATACTTTCATCAACAAAAACAGGATTCAGCACTCCATGCAAGCATACGCAATTCTGATAGGAAGCACACACACCAAACTTAAATAAAACCACAACCCAGAAAGATAAAGAAATTATCACTATTGAAGAAAAAGTTAGCCAATGGAAGAGCATGACCCTCTATGGAAGACATTCCCATGATCTGAGCAGACTAGATGTCGACAGAGAAGTGTCGAGCTCCCGGCTCAGTGTTGGAGACCTCTTCCCAGAAGTAGAAGAGTTCCTTGTGGCAACACAGGATCAGGTGGGTAACACAAAAAAATTATCAAAAATACATAATAAAGGACCAACAAATTCAAGACAATAAATGCAGAAAATGCCAAGAGAAACCAGAAACAATCCAACATAGTGCAGGACTTTGCAGCAGTTTAACTTGATCTGATTACTTAGACACAGGCACAATCAAATAGCAAACATATTTCATCAAAATCTTGCTTTAAAGTACAAACTCATAAAATCAATTGTACTTTACTATAGACACAAGCCTGATCCAGTTTTAGGGTCAGAATCCCACAAATTATATTACGATCGATCTGCTATTACGGGTAAGACAATCCATAATAAAATGGCAAAATCATACAACCATGGCTGACAAGGGAAGTCAAAGCTAATGTAGAAGCAGAAGAGAGGGCATACAACAAAGCAAAAATTAGTGGGAAGATAGAGGACTGGAACGCTTTTAAAAACCTACAGAAAACAACTAAAAGAGTTATTAGAAGGGAAGGGATGAAATATGAAAGCAAGCCAGTAAACAACATCAAAGTGGATAGTAAAAGCTTTTTCAAGTATGCAAAAAAAAAAGAGGGATGAGAGACGATATAGGACTGCTAGAAAATGAGGTAGGAGAAATAATAATGGAGGACAATGAACTAAATGAGTATTTTGCATCAGTCTTTTCTGTGGAAGACACTAGCAGTGTGCCAGATGTTGAAGGGTGTGAGGGACGAGAAGCCAGTGTAGTTACTATTACAAGGGAGAAGGTGCTCTAAGAGCTGAAGGAGCTAAGGTTACATAAGTCACCCAGACCGGGTGAGTTGCACCCGAGGGTTCTGAAAGAGGTAGTGGTAGAGATTGTGGAGGCATTAGTAATGATCTTTCAAAGAATCATTGGACTCTGGCATGGTGTCAGAGGACTGGAGATTGCAAAAGTCACTCCACTCTTTAAGAAAGGAGGAAGGGAGTAGTAAGGAAATTACAGACCAGTTAGCCTGACCTCAGTGGTTGGGAAGATGATGGAATGAATTGTTAAGGATGAGATTATGGAGTACTTGGTGACACTGGACAAGATAAGTCAACATGGTTTCTCCAAGTGAAAATCTTGCCTGATGAACCTGTTGGAATTCTTTGAGGAGATTACAAGTAGGATAGATAAAGGGGATACAGTGGATGTTGTATATTTGGACTCTCAGAAGGCCTTTGACAAGGTGCCACACATGAGTATCAGGCAGCGAGTGAGAACAAAATGATCCTTTTCTTGTGGGCCGCCAGTGACTAGTGATGTTCCACAGGGGTCAGTGTTGGGAACGCTTCTTTTTATGCTGTGTAACAATGATTTAGATGATGGACCAAATTAAGTATTATAGGAAAGTTACTGGCATGGTTAGACCACTGGCTGATTGGTAGGAGGCAGTGAGTGAGAATAAAAGGATCTGTTTCTGGTTGACTGGCAATGACTGGTGGTTTTCCGCAGGGGTAGGTGTTGGAATCGCTTCTTCTTATGCTGGTTATCAATGACTTAGATGATGAAATAGATGGTTTTGTTGCTAATTTTGCAGATGATATGAAGAGGGGCGGGTAGTGTCGAGGAAACAGGTAAGCTGCAGAAGGACTTAGACAGGTTAGAAGAATGGACGAGAGAGTAGCAAATGAAATACAATGTTGGAAAATGCATGGTCATGCACTTTGGTAGAAGAAATAAATGTGCAGAAAATCCCAAAATCTAAGATGCACAGGAACTTGTGCCGAACAACCTAAAGGTTAACTTGCAGGTATAGTCAGTGGAGAGGAGGCAACTGCAGTGTTAGCATTCATTTCAAGGGGCCTAGACTACAAGAACAGGGATGTGATGCTGAGGCTTTATAAGGCACCGGTGAGGCATCACCTTGAGAATTGTGAACGGTTTTGGGCTCCTCATTTAAGTAAAGATATCATGGCATTGGAGGGGATTCAGAGGAGGTTCACAAGGATGATTCCGGGAATGAAAGGGATATCATACGAGGAATGTTTGATAACTTTGGGTCTGTACTTGCTGGAATTTAGAAGGATGAGTGGGTCCTCAATGAAGCCTTTCGAATTTTGAAAAGCTAAGACATAGTAGATATGGAAATGATGTTTCCCATGGTGGGGGAGCCTAGGACAAGAGGGCCCAGGCGGATCAGTCAGATCAGAGATGACCCACGTGTCTTATTTCTAATAGTGTACTGCCTAATGAAGCCATGAAACCATCAAGATTGCAGGAACTCTTCCATAAAAGACACCCTGAAAAGGCTACCTATGGTATTACTCAGTTCCTGAAGATGAAAGAAGCATTTGAGAAGTGTTGCACACTCAAGTCATTTGCCAAGAAAGCTAAAAATGACCATGATAGTGGTCTCATTGCTTCTTATAACATTTCCAAAATGATAGCAAAGTGTGAAAAATCTCATACAATTGGCAAAAGAATAATCATGCCTACTGTATCAGATTCTCAAAATGGATACAAGTATTTTAAAATTAATTTCTCTGAGGAATAACTCTGTAGCTTGTCATAGTGACAAACTGAGTGAAGACACTGAGTACCAACTATGCACAGAGCTACAAAATACAGAATTTGGGATACAACTGGATGAGTCAACTGTGCAAGACAACGTGGCATTACTAATGGCATATGTATGGTTTATCAAAAATGGAAAAGTTTATGAAGTTAAAACAAATATCAAAGGAGAATCAATCTATGATGAGCTCAAAATGTATTTTGAGGATAAAAGTATTCTGATTAGGAACATGATTTCTTGTGCAACAGATGGAGAACCATTTTTTGACAGGTTGCTATGCTTGTTTAGTGCCATTTCTGAAAAAAGAAATGCCAAGACCATTTGCAATCCATTGTGTAATTCATCACCAACACCTCACAGCCAAAGACCTCAGCCAGTGACTTTTCAAGCATGACTTGTAATATTTGCTATCAACAACATTAAAGATCACCGATTAAATGGCAGAATATTTCGCCAGTTATGTGGAACTGCTGTATAATGCTCAGGCACTGTCGAAGCTTGATTTCAAGGCAAATAAAAGTTTAAAGCAGAATAATTTTTCTTATGTTAGCATATGGTAGACACGTTTTTACACTATGGGGGTGCCGGAGTGTATATTGTGACTAAGAGGGATGTTAACATGTTTCTAGGGGTCCTTGGCAATTATGAAAGTGCTTTAGGGGGGCGTTGGGTAAAAATGGTTGGGATCATAGTGTCATCTAGTGTAATAGACAAATACAGTCGTATGTCGTCCGCATAGTTGTGGTAACTCACCTTGTGCTTTGAAATAACCTGACCTAATGATGTCATGCAGAGTGAGAACAATAATGGGCCAAGAATTGATCCCTGAGGCACATCAAAGCTCTACAGCTAACTAAGAATTTTTTTTCCTGTTTTATAAGATTGAAACCAGCTTACGGCAATGCAAGAAAGACCTACCCATTGACTAAGGTGTTATGAGGATGATGTGATCTACAGTATCAAGTGTTGTGCTCAAATCTAAGAAAACAAGAATTGATGTGTTTCCTGCATTGGCCATAAGTCATAAACTACTTTAAACAATGTAGTTTCTGTACTATGATTTGATCTAAAACCTGATGGATACTTGTAAGAATAGAATTTTTATTCAAGTAATTACTTAATTGTCAAAAAAACTATTTTTTCTAAAATTTTACTTAGAAAAGGTAGGTTGGAGTTAGGTCTAAAATTGTCCAAAACAAAGCAGCAGTGCCGACTATTTTTCTCAAGCAGGGGCTGAACTATTGCAGTTTTTAAGGAATCCTGAAAAATGATGGAAACTACTGAGCAATTAACTATGTCAAGTGCACTGCTGATTAGTGTGTTAGAAACTTCTTTGAAAAAGTCTGTGGGAATAGGATCAAGAACACAAGTGCAAACACGAGGAAATCTGCAGATGCTGGAAATTCAAACAACAACACACACAAAATGCTGGTGGAACACAGCAGGCCAGGCAGCATCTATAAGGAGAAGCGCTGTCGACATTTTGGGCCGAGACCCTTCGTCAGGACTAACTGAAAGGAAAGATAGTAAGAGATTTGAAAGTAGTGGGGGTAGGGGGAAATGCGAAATGGTAGGAGAAGACCAGAGGGGGTGGGATGAAGCTAAGAGCTGGAAAGGTGATTGGCGAAAGTGATACAGAGCTGGAGAAGGGAAAGGATCATGGGACGGGAGGCCTAGGGAGAAAGAAAGGGGGGGAACATTTCGCATTTCCCCCTCCCCCCACTACTTCCAAATCTCTTACCATCTTTCCTTTCAGTTAGTCCTGACGAAGGGTCTTGGCCCAAAATGTCGACAGCGCTTCTCACTATAGATGCTGCCTGGCCTGCTGTGTTCCACCAGCATTTTGTGTGTGTTGTTGTTTGAATTTCCAGCATCTGCAGATTTCCTCGTGTTTGCTCTTTAAATTCTACTGCGAAGCCTCTGTCAGTAATGCCTACACTGAAGAAGTTTAAATCTTCTCTTCGACAGAAGTTCAGTGAAACCCTCTCTTGCTGCTCCCCATCTATAATTCCTTCAGCCCTTCAACTTTTTGTTCGTATTTTGACACAGACCCACTGTTACAGCCATATATCCTTCCTTGGAACGTGTCTCCGTCGCCAACTGACTCCAGTTGGCTTCAGGATCCGTTTTTGAGCTTCTCAAATTGGACCCTCTGAGGATCCCAGGTACTCACATTAAATTGACTCTGTCTCCCGTTGTTTCTCCCGTCGAGCTCTGAGGGCGACACTCTCCACCATGAGAAGGTACCTGGCGCCCCTATCACAATCCCTTCCACACCTCCGGGACACCTTTTTCTCCGTTTGCAATGGACCTGCCCGTTATTTCATCCTCCATCGGATCCATGCGTGCAATCGCTGTTTCTTTGACTTTATCACGTCCTGCAAGGATCGCAAGATCTTCCATCTGCAGACCCCAGAGCACGGACTTCGTATCGTGGCACTGGGCCCGGCCATCGATCTTGGCTGCTCCAGCAACCCAGGGCATGTTCACAACTCGGACTCCAGCGCCATCACCGCGGGTTCCAACGGCCATGGATTCACCCCGGCCATCGATCTCGGCTGCTCCAGTGACCCAGGACATGTTCACAACCCGGACTCCAGCACCATCAACACGGGTTCCAACGGCCATGGATTCACCCCGGCCATCGATCTCGGCTGCTCCAGTGACCCAGGACATGTTCACAACCCGGACTCCAGCACCATCAACACGGGTTCCAACGGCCATGGATTCACCCCGGCCATCGATCTCGGCTGCTCCAGTGACCCAGGACATGTTCACAACCCGGACTCCAGCACCATCAACACGGGTTCCAACGACCATGAACAGCTTCAAAGCGATTGCGCAACCACCGACTGCGACTCCAGCCTTGAACTCCAGGCCGGGTCTTCACGTGCTGCGATTGTGACTCCCGTCTCCCCTTCCCCCACCACCACTCTGCAGTCCCCTCTCCCTCAGATCCCATCGTCAGCTCTTGGGCCCTCAGAGGCTCCATCTTCCTCTCACCCCAACCCTTCCCTCTCCACTGACACTACCAGCCTCCCTCCCCCTTCTGATCCCATCTCCCATCCGTGCCGAGTCTTTACTATTCCCTCCGACCTTCAACTCTCTGAGGCAGAGCGCTCTGTCCTCAGTAAGGGCCTCACCTTTGTCCCCCTTCGCCCACACCTCGGCGAGTTCCACGTACGCCATGACGCTGAACTCTTCTTCTGCCGTCTCTGTCTCCGAGCTTACTCCTTTGACAAGGACTCTCCTACCCCCACCGATGACCCTTTCTCCCGTCTTCAACCCTCCTCCTCTTCATGGACACCCCACTCTGGTCTTCTGCCTGCTTTGGATCTCTTTATTACTAATTGCCGATGGGACATCAACCGTCTCGACTTCACCACACCCTGTTCCAATACCAACTTCACTCCTTCTGAACGCTCTGCTCTCCGCTCCCTCCGCACCAATCCCAACCTCACTATAAAACCTGCTGATAAGGGGGGAGCTGTTGTAGTCTGGCCAACTGACCTCTATGTGGCTGAGGCACAGAAACAACTCTCTGATACCTCCTCTTATTTACCCCTTGATCATGATCCCACTAAGGAGCACCAGGCCATTGTCTCCTATACCATCACCAACCTCATCAGCTCTGGGGATCTCCCATCCACTGCCACCAACCTCATAGTTCCCACACCACGCACTTCCCGTTTCTACCTCCTAGCCAAGATCCACAAACCTGCCTGTCCAGGTAGACCTATTGTCTGAGCTTGCTCCTGCCCCACCAAACTCATTTCTGCATACCTAGACACTGTCTTATCCCTCCTTGTTCAATCTCTTCCCAACTATGTTTGTGACACTTCTCAAGCTTTGAATTTTTTCAATGATTTTAAGTTCCCTGGCCCCCACCATTTTATTTTCACCATGGACGTCCAGTCCCTATATACCTCCGTCCCCCACCGAGATGGTCTCAAAGCTCTTCACTTTTTTTTTGGATTCCAGACCTGACCAATTCCCCTCTACCACCACTCTCATCCGTCTAGCGGAATTAGTTCTTACTCTCAATAATTTCTCCTTTGGCTCCTCCCACTTCCTCCAAACTGAAGATGTAGCCATGGGCACCTGTATGGGTCCCAGTTATGCCTGCCTTTTTGTTGGCTTTGTGGAACAGTCCATGTTCCAAGTCTATACGGGTATCCATCCCCCTCTTTTCCTTCGCTACATCGACGACTGCATTGGCGCTGCCTCCTGCACGCATGCTGAGCTCGTCGACTTCATTAACTTTGCCTCCAACTTTCACTCTGCCCTCAAGTTTACCTGGTCCATTTCCGACACCTCCCTCCCCTTTCTTGATCTTTCGCCTCCATCTCTGGAGACGGCCTATCTACTGATATCTACTATAAGCCTACAGACTCTCACAGCTACCTGGACTATTCCTCTTCCCACCCTGTCTCTTGCAAAAATGCTATCCCCTTCTCAAATTCCTCCGTCTCCGCCGCATCTGCTCTCAGGATGAGGCTTTTCATTCCAGGACAAAGGAGATGTCTTCCTTTTTTATACAAAGGGGCTTCCGTTCGTCCACCATCAACTCTGCTCTCAAACGCATCTCTCCCATTTCCCGCACATCTGCCCTCACCCCATCCACCCGCCACCCCACTCGGGATAGGGTTCCCCTTGTCCTTACCTACCACCCCACCAGCCTCCAGGTCCAACGTATAATTCTCCATAACTTCCGCCACCTCCAACGGGATCCCACTACCAAGAACATTTTTCCCTCCCCCCCCACTTTCTGCTTTTCGCAGGGATCACTCCCTACGCGACTCCCTTGTCCACTCGTCCCCCCCATCCCTTCGCAATGATCTCCCTCCTGGCACTTATCCTTGTAAACAGAACAAGTGCTACACCTGCCCTTACACTTCCTCCCTCACCACCATTCAGGGCCCCAGACAGTCCTTCCAGGTGAGGCGACACTTCACCTGTGAGTCGGCTGGTGTGGTATACTGTGTCCGGTGCTCCTGGTGTGGCCTTTTATATATTGGAGAGACCCGACACAGACTGGGAGACCGTTTCACTGAACACCTACGCTTGGTCCGCCAGAAAAAGCAGGATCTCCCAGTGGCCACACATTTTAATTCCACGTGCCATTCCCATTCTGATATGTCTATCCATGGCCTCCTCTACTGTCAAAATGAATCCAAACTCAGGTTGGAGGAACAACACCTTATATACCGGCTGGGTAGCCTCCAACCTGATGACATGAACATTGGCTTCTCTAACTTCCGTTAATGCCCCTCCTCCCCTTCTTACCCCATCCCTGACATATTTAGTTGTTTGCCTGTTCTCCATCTCCCTCTGGTGTTCCCCCCCTCCTTTCTTTCTCCTGAAACCTCCCGTCCCATGATCCTTTCCCTTCTCCAGCTGTGTATCACTTTCGCCAATCACCTTTCCAGCTCTTAGCTTCATCCCACCCCCTCCGGTCTTCTCCTATCATTTCGCATTTCCCCCTCCCCCCACTACTTTCAAATCTCTTACTATCTTTCCTTTCGGTTAGTCCTGACGAAGGGTCTTGGCCCGAAACTTCGACAGCGCTTCTCACTATAGATGCTGCCTGGCCTGCTGTGTTCCACCAGCATTTTGTGTGTGTTGTTGTTTCAAGAACACAAGTGGTCATTTTTAGCTGAGTAATTATTTCTTGACACGTGGTAGTTTTGTACTTAGCTAGAAAACAGACATTTGAAACATATAATGCATGGCCCAAGTAATAGACAATAGGTGCAGGAGTAGGCCATTCTGCCCTTCGAGCCAGCACCGCCATTCAATGTGATCATGGCTGATCATCCACAATCAGTACCCCGTTCCTGCCCTCTGCCCATACCCCTTGACTCCGCTATCTTTAAGACCTTTATCTAACTCTTTCTTGAAAGCATCCAGAGAATTGGCCTTCACTGCCTTCTGAGGCAGAGCATTCCATAGATCCACAACTCTCTGGGTGAAAAAGTTTTTCCTTAACTCTGTTCTAAAGGGCCTACCCCTTATTCTTAAACTGTGGCCTCTGGTTCTGGACTCCCCCAACATCAGGAACATTTTTCCTGCATCTAGTGTGTCCAATCCCTTAATAATCTTATATGTTTCAATCAGATCCCCTCTCATCCTTCTAAATTCCAGTGTATACAAGCCTGATAATCAAATTCAGTTTATTAGCTCTTATCATCAAGGTTCTTCTGGCTACCTGTTCTGGTGGCACCACTGGCTTAATGTGTGAGGTAAGTATCCATGTTGGCTTTCCGTGGAGTTGTATATGTGGTCTGCAGCACGTGGAATGGACCTTCCCAGCAGAGGTCCAGGTAGTCCTTTCATCAGTAGACTCTCACCAGTGCCCAACCTCCCAGCTGATATGATTGGCACTCTGCAGTCAGCACGATCTTCTGGGCTTCAAATACAGTACCTGTTGATGGGAACCTTTAAGAGCTTATTTTAGTTTTAGACAATAATGCAACATACTTTCATTCATAACATGAGGGCTCATGTGTTAAACCAAAAAGGGAGGAGCGACTTGCAAGTGTATGAGACGTCCCAAAACTATCTCATGTGGAGATAGCTCTGTTATGCAGTTGGAGCACAATGTATTGTTGTGACGATCAGTCGAAGTGCCTCTGGCCACTTTATGCAATTTAGCTAATCTGCATTTCAGGTCCCATTCTGTCGTTCAGCTGCCCCATAAGATTGGGGGTGGTCAGGGCATGTGAACAATGTTTACATCATTTCACACAAAAAGACTTTTGTTAGCTACGTACTATAGAGTTTTACCCCGTAAAGTGAGGACTGTTATTTAAAGTGAAAGTCAATGATAAGAAATGAAAAGTATTAAACATTGGCAGGAAGCAAGGAAATGGGCAATGTTAACTTAGGCAAAGTTCAAAAGGATACCTGAACAAAGAGATCTGAAGTTATCTGTGTACAGTATAAGTCAATGAAGGTAGAAGGACAAGTTGATCAAGTCTTTAAAAATGCACATATGATCCTAGATGTTGACTATAAGAGCAACCTAGTTCATTTGACTACCCTGCCTTCTCCTCAGAGCCCTTTTCTTTCAGGTGTTTATCAAACTGAGACAAGAAGCTCCAGATTACCCTATTGACACAATTTGACCTGCAAATAGCTGAAAATATGGCCTATGTTGAGCTAGACTGATTTTCAATTGGATTACTCTGGAAAAAAAACACGTGGTTGAATTTAAGGTATCCTCACTTTCTCCTTTTAATCCATAGCATCATTTGGTCTGCAGTCTTCCTGCCACAGAACCACATATCTACTGAATTGCGTTTTCGTAATTGCTCAGAAACCAACTTTAAATTTCCTAAGCACTAATGGATGAAATGACAAATTTCCACAGGTTTTTAAGAATAGAATTTTTCATTATGGAAGTAAACACATTGAATGAATTAAAGAATGATATAGCTTATTGCTTTCATCTTTTAATATCTAATGTTTGGGGGGACAATCTAGGACAAGAGGGCACAGCTTCAGGATAGAGGGGAGTCTTTTCAAAACAAAGTTGCAGAGAAATTTCTTTAGTCAAAGGGTGGTGAATTTGTGGAATTTGTTGCCACATGCCATTGTGGAGGCCAGGTTGTTGGGTGTATTTAAGGCAGAGATTGATAAGTTCTTGATTGGCCATGGCATCAAAGGTTACGGGGAGAAGGCCGGGAACTGTGGTTGAGGAGGAGAAAAAAAGGGATCAGCCATGATTGAATGACAGAGCAGACTCGATGGGCCAGATGGCCTAACTCTGCTCCTGTGTCTTTTGGTCTTATGATATAAACTGGGGACTGAGTGATTTTTACAGATTATGAAAATGCTTGCTGAAAAACTTACTGAAAGACATCTTGAATTTGTTCTGTGGTGTAAAATTGGTGATTACTGTATTAAGTCCACCTATTTTCTATTTCCATTGAAGTCTTCCATAATAAAACGAGTTGTGCAAAATGTTTTAGAGGTTTTTGGTTAACCAATTTGCTCTATCAAATGAATTCAATGTCAATCCTTGTAAGTTATTGCAGTGATCCTTATTGATTAGACTGAAACATAAAAATAAGAAATTGTCCCCTACAGACTGCCAGGATTGCAGCTACTGCATTTTAAATCTCAGAATAAATGCATATGTATTCCTGTTTGTTTCTTACAAGCCTTGAAGATGCATATTTTAAGAACTGATCCTTGCCTTAAATTGACTTCTTTTATACATTTATGAGATATGGACATTGCTGATAAGACCAGAATTTATTGTCCATCCCTTAGAATATTAGATTAGTTTTAGCTTGAAAAGATAATCCAACATGAGCCATCCTTCATTTCATTGTTACTTTAAGGTAGAATTATCACTTTCATTTAACACGGAAAATACCACATCCATGAAAGAGAAGTTATTAAAATCCCTCACACTACAGTTTTCAGGAGTTTTTAAGCAACTCAGAAGGTCATTTTATTGTTGTTGACCCTAACTCTAACCCCTTGCCATATCTGAACACTACATCACAGCAGAAATGTAGGATATAACAGGAAGAGGCAATCCAAACTCCAAGTACAAATTCTAATATAGAACAGAAAAGAAGTACGTGGAGTAAAAGATAATCAGGACTTTATGCAGGTTTGTATAGGTTATTATTGGTCATGAAAACTGCTTTAATAAAAACTGGTGAATTGGGTTAAAGGTAACCATAAACAGAATTCAGCTAACACTGCTGGTTGGTATAGAGCAATCAATCACGATGACAGTCAGATAAAGATTCCAAATGACTTTGATATCAATCAAAGCACCTTCAATGACATCATGAAAAGCTTTGCTTATTTATCTCCAGCATGGGTTGTATTAATTAAATGAAATTCAAATCACTGGTGACAGCTCTGGATAAATATGGTCCTCTTGCTAAACCTTGAAAGGAATAAAGAAAGCTGCTTTGACGTACAACCTTTTCACAACTACAGGGTGTTCTAAAGGACTTCATGTACTATTAATGACTGTGGAACTGCAATTGCTGTCAGTTCATTGGTAAATATTCAAGGGGCCTCAAACAGTAATTCTCCCAACTTCATTATTTCACTGGGTTCAAGATGCATGAAGATTATAAATGCTCTTACCCTGCCACCAGAATTTCAATTGGAACATAACGGAAACAGAAGCAGAAGAAGGCCCCAGTACAGCCCCCTTCACTTGCTATCACCAAATTAAGTTGATTGGCAGAATGTGGGAAGCATGGTGGCTGTGGCAGAGATCAAGGTAAAGAATGCAGAGGATGAACCAAGCAAGCCCACTGGGCAGAGCAGATAGTCAGGTTACGAGTGTGGGAGGACTAGCATGCTCAAATGCAATAAGCCTCACTGGTAAGGCAGATGAGCTTCAAGCTTGGAATTATGGTTATTTGAATCGTGGAAACATGTTCAAGTGCAGGACTGCCAGTTTAACGTTTGGAAGTACAGGGACAAAACAATCTGATGGAAGTAGAGCAGTTGATTTGGTGAACATGGATTTTAGTAATGTGTTCAACAAGGTACTTGATAGTAGGCTTATCTGGCATGGGATCCATGGAAACTCAGATTGTCCACGGAAGGCAGGGGATGCTAGTAGATGGAGCGTGTCCTTTCTGGAGATCAATGACCAGTGTTGTTCTGCAGAGATCTGTTCTAGGACCTTTGCTCTTAGTGATTTTTATAAACAACTTGGATGAGGAAGTGGAGGTGTGGATTAGTACGTTTACAGATGACACCAAGGTTGGTAGTGTTGTTAATAGCGTTATGCTGAGGTAGTGGTGGGAGTCAAGCTTTTCGAGTACGGGATCCATTTCATAGCCAGAAGTAATTGGAAGGAAGTCTTCATCTATTTTAATTGTCATCGTTTGAGGAATTCCTGATTTAAGTGTTACTTGTATAAATGCTACAAAATACTTCTCAACAAAAAATTTCACCTTCATTCTCAATGTTTGCCATCTTTCCCATTATGGTACTTCCTCAGAACACATCCTTCCAAATGACCTGACCTATTGAAACTTCTGTCCCTATCCTGGCACTGAGTATTATCAGACTGGTCACTGAATTGGGAGTTAATTTGGGCAGTCCCATTACTGATATTAACAGAACTGGACAGCTCATGGCAGACATGGCCCATTACCCACCTGAGTAATAAAATATATGAACATTTGTCTCAAAGACTTGCCTGATTATACCTTTCAGTAATGACGTTATAAATCTGTGGAGATTGAACAGAAAGACTGTTGCCAAGTACATTACCTGTTTGTGTAGCCCAAAGAATGAATGACTCTTGGTTTGTGTTGGCTGTGGGATCAGTGTTGGTCCAGATACACAACATTCCATAGGGAAGCCTGGAATCTTGAGCATCCACCTAAATCCAATGGTTTTCCATCAACATGCCACTTTCATCTCAGTGAGGAGTGCAAACCTTTTACTGCAAACCCATGTTTTATCTGATTCTTTTTCCTTTTAAAGCTATTGTGTTTCCCCCATCATCTCAGACAGAGCTTTTATGTCCAAAAATCTCTGATTCAATTCTTTCTCTTGCAGTGATGTTCTTCGATTTACAGTAGTCTAATTATCAAACTGTAATCAGAACAAATTTTCCACTGATTTAATTTTTAAAAGTCTCTTTTTAAATACATATTTGTCTCATTGTACCAAGAGCTCTGATTAATAAAACTCAGGATTCATAAATGCTTCCTTAAGTAAAGAAACACCATGATCACCTTGTTCTTGCACTTAAGGTTTGTGAAATTGAATCCTTTGGCTTTTCTGCTTTAATTTAAGATTTGGCAACATAATGTTTGTACATTCAAAAGATAACATTTTCTCTGTAGGGAGCAAGGATAAGAAACAAAGTTCATACTCAATGGGGAGTCACATTTTCTTCCACAAGTTTTTATGTGAAGTTACACTTACTCAAATAAAATGTGTAATTTCCTGAAATTACATGAAGATTAAAATGACTGTTTTAAATTGATATCAATAGCACTGAACTCTCCACATTGTTGCAGCTGAAATACAGCAGATGGAAACAATTTCAGGAAATCTTCCCGAGTGAATACTTGTATGTTATTACTGCAAGAAAATGCACAGCATGTATTTTAAATTGTTTAGTGGAGGCAATAGGACATAAACCCAGAAAATTCCATAGACTCACAGAACTAAAAAAAAAGAATGATCATCCTGTGCTGTTATTTTAATTTCAGGTGACAGGGTTTTGGCATAAATCAGGTACATGAAGTCATTAGACCATACGACCATAAGGCTTAGGAGCAGAATTGAATCATTTGGCCCATTGAGACTGCTCTTTCATTCCTTCATGGCTAATTTATTATCCTTCTCAACCCCCATTCTCTTGCATTCTCCCTGTAACTTTTGACACCCTTACTAATCAAGAACCTATCAACCTCTGCTTTAAATTTACCCAATGAGTTCCTCAGATTTGCTGCTCTCAGGTTAAAGAAATTTCTCCTCATCTCTGTTCCAAAGGGACCTTCCTCTGTTGTGAGGCTGGTCACAATATGCAATATACATTTTAGTCCCCACTATAGGAAGCATCCTCTCAACGTTTGCTCTATCTAGGAATTTCACTATTTAATAGTTTTCAATGAGAACCACTCCTCATTCTTCTAAACTCTAGTGACTACAGGCCCAGAGCCATCAAATGCTCCTCATATATAAACCCAGTCTTTCTCTGAATCATTCCTGTGAATCTTCTCTGAACCCTCTCCAATGCCAATGGATATTTTCTTTGATAAGGGGCTGAAAACTGTTCACAATACTCCATGTGCAGTCTAACTAATGACTTAAAAAGCTTCATTATTACATCCTTGCTTTTATTTTTAGTCCTCTCAAAATGAATTCGGCATGGACTAGACGGGCCGAGATGGTCTGTTTCTTTGCTGTAATTGCTATATGGTTATATGAATGCTAATATTGTATTTTCCTTCCTTACTACCCAGTCAATTTGCAATTAAACTCTTAGGGAATCCTACACAAGGATTCCCAAGTTCCTTTGCACCTTTGTTTTCTGAATATTCTCCCCATTTAGAAAATAGTCTACACCTGTATTGCTTCTATCGAAATGCATTATCATACACTTCCCAAAACTATATTCTTCCATCACTTCTTTGCCCACTCTCCTAATCTGTCTAAATCCTTCTGCAGACTCTCTGCTTCCTCACCACTACCTGCCCCTCCAACTATCTTATATCATCTGCATATTTGGTCACAAAGTCATTGATTCCATCATCAAATCATTAACATATGTATAGTGTGAAAAGAAACAGTTCAACACTGACCGCTGTGGAAAACCACTAGTCGCTGTCAGCCAAACAGAAAAGCCTTTTTATTCCCTCGCTTTGACTCCTGCCAGTCAACTAATCTTCTATTCATGCTAGTATCATTCCTGCAATACCATGGGCTCTTGTTCAGCAGCCTCATGCACGGCACCATGTCAAAAACTTTCTGAAAATCCAAGTAAACAACATCCACTGACTCTCCTTTGCCTACCCTGCCTGTTATTTCCTCAAAGGTTAGTTGGCAAGATTTCCCCTTGAGGAAACCATGCTGATTTTGGCCGATGTTATCATATACTGTACCTGGAAACCTTATCCTTAATAATGAAATCCAACATCTTCCCAACCATTGAAGTCCAGTTAACTAGTTTATAATTTTCTTTCCTTTGATTCTTCCCTTCTTAAACAGTGGAGTGACATTTGCAATTTTCTAGTCCTCTGGAGCCATTCCAGAATCTAGTGATTCTTGAAAGATCACGACTAATGCCTCCATAATCTCTTCAGTTACCTCTTTCAGAATTCTGGGGTTTAGTCCATCTGGTCCAAGTGAATTATCTACCTTTCAGCTTCCCAAGCACCTTCTCAGTAATAGCAACTATACTCACTACTGACCCGGCACTCACAAATTTCTAGCTTACTGTTGGAGCCCTCTACAGTGAAGATTGAAGCAAAATACTTATTAAGTTCATCTACCAATTCTTTATCCCCCATTACTACCTCTCCAAGGTCATTTTCAGTTCACTTCCCTTTTACTCTTTATATATCTGAAAAACTTCTCATATCATCTTTTATATTATTGCTTTACATTTAATCTTTTCTCTCCATATTACTTTTTAGATGCCTTCTGTTGTTTTTTAAAAACTTCCCAAAGCTCTAACTCCCCTCTAACTTTTGCTCTATTATATGCCTCTCTTTTGCTTTTATGATGTTTTTGACTTCCCTTGTCAGCAAAGGTTATCACATCCTCCCATTATTTCTTCTTTGGGAGGTATCTATCCTGCACTTTCCGAATTGCTCCCAGAAACTCCAACTATTGCTGTTCTGCCATCATCCCTGCTAGCGACCCCTTCCAATCAGCTTTTCCCAGCTCTTCTGTCAAGCCCTTGGAATTCCATTTATTCCACTGTAATACTGATACATCTGATTTTAGCTTCTACTTCTCAAACTTGAGGGTGACTTCTGTCACAATATGATCACTGACTCCTAATGGTTCCTTTACCTTAAGCTCCCTACTCAAATACGGTTCATTATATCACACAGAATTCAGGATTGCCTTTTTCCTAGCTGCTCAGCCACAAGCAGCTTTATAAAGCTATCTTGTAGGCATTCTACAAATTCCCTCCCTTGGGATCCAACACCAATCTGATTTTCCCAATCTACTCGGATATTGAAATCCCCCATGACTATTGTAACATTGCCCTTTTATCTTGCCTTTTGTATCTCCCATTGTAACTTGTAGCCCACATCCTGGCTATTATGCAGAGGCCTGTATTTAACTCTTTCAGGTCTTCTTACCCTTGCAGTTTCTATAACTTCTGATCCTACTGTACGTATCCTCTTTGTAAGCATTTGTTTTCATTTTTTAACAACAGTGCCATGCCATCCCCATGCCTACCTGCCTGTCCGTTCAATACAAGGTGTATCCTTTGATGTTAAGATCCTAACTATGATCTTCTTTTAGCCATGACTTATTGATGTTGTATAATTTCACAATTACAGACTATTATAATGTTACAATTTAGGAGAAAATTCAGCTCACTGTGTTTCTAGCTGCTCTTTAAAAACTGCCCGGGCAATTTCTTTATGCTGTCCATTTCTCAGGGCCGTGCAAACTTATCATTAAGCATAACTATAAATAATGTATCCATAAATTTTGAAAGAGGAAAAAATAACAATGTATAAGCCTGTGGTAACAGTTTTACAAATTAAATCTGAAAAGTAATACATAACTAATAGTGAAAATATGTTTTATTATTTCTCACATATAATATGTTAATGATCTATGTTTCTGTGTTTTATATAATCAATAAGAATTTGGAAAGATAAATCAAGTTAGATTGAAGTAGGTTTTCTGCTGTGGGCATAATTGAAGAAAGTAAATCAAAATGTGCTCAAACTTTTCATGCTAGGCTACAGTTCATGGTTTCTCTGGAATGATCTTGCAACATCAGAAATGGAATATTTTCCAAGCATCAGCTTAAAAGAAGCTAACTGCTCCTTGGTGCATTGTAGCTATTTGGATTTTCAACAGCTCCATTAACACAGATGAAAATTAGTAAGTAAAAATAAGTATTTTTAATAAATCTCCATCCAAGAGTAAGCTGAAATTAAATCTGAAATTGGGTCTGAAAAATTACACTCCAGTTGTTATTAGCTAATGTATATTCAACAACATTTTAGATAATTAAATAACTTTGATTAGCAAAAGATTTCCAATGTATTTCGACTTAGTGTGTGGGAATATGTTTAGCCTGCCTGAATCAATGCAATTAGTGGAATCTTGAGATGTTGACAGTGAGGTGAGGTCTATTTTGTGAACATTACTTAACCTGCATAAACTGAACCTTAAAGTGTTATGAACAATTATAGCAAATAAAAACTTAAATGGGCTTGTTTAAAGTTTCCTAATCTTTGTGCTAGTTAAGCACATTAAACCAGTGCTCTGGAGATATTGCTTATATAATTAAGCAGAAAGCTCACCTCTTGATACTTTGAATCCACATTTCTTTGCTAATGATGGATGCGAATCTCTAGAATATGCTTCCCCAGAGGGTGGTAATTATCGGGAATAATTAAAATGCTGATCAATAAGTATTTAAAAGGTCGATGAATTGAAGGTTATAAAGAACTGGCACAGATGAGTTGAGACTACCATAGATCAGCCACGATTACATTGAATGGAGGGCAGGCTTGAGGGGCCCGATGTCGCATTTCTGCTCCTATTTTTGAGTGTTCTTGTGCATTCAGTTTCCCACCCATAAAACTGATTCTTGTTATCAGAAGTATTATATGGTTATTTGGGTTATTATCCAGCATGGATGGATGATACTGGATATCCTATTAGATAACTTGCATGGGAATGCATATTGCATTCTTAGAGCAGTACCATGCAATATTCAAGATTATTGATTGGTCTGTTCAGTATTCCTTTTTTTTTTACAGTTTTTCACATATTTGGTATCAATTATCATTCAATCTTTTTCCTGGTTATGTTTCAAACAGAACCAGTTGACTAGCACATTATCCTAAACACAAATAAAGAGAATTTTCAATTAAAATTCTTGACACAAAGCAACTATTTGATTTATTTTCTGTTATGAAGCCGACCTTATTGTTTAAATTCCATTTGCAAAGCTTTTTCCAAAATATTTATTCATAACTAGAGGGATTTCCTCTATTGAGTTTGTTCCCATGATTAATATTGATCTTGGTAAGTTTTTGCAATGAATTATTAATATATAATATACACTCAAAAATAGCATAATTTAAAAAACATCATTCCAGTCATTCACCATTAAATTAACCTTCTAATTAATTATGAAAATATGTCTGTGAAAAGCAATGTAGAGATACGTAATCCTGTATGATTTTAGCTGATAATTCTATTAGAATAGTAACCACAAGGCCAATCAGTGCAAGATTTTGATCACTCCTTTCTCTTGTCTCTATTCTTGTATGTTTTAGCCCTTATCATACCAATAATGAACAGATGGAAATGATCAGTTTCAATTAGTTGTCAATACCAACACAATACAGTCTCACATCATTGGGAATTTGGAAACGGAAACTAGCATTTCATTTTAACATCCATATTTTTCAGATCAAGCTCTGACTCTGTGTAGTATGCTTGCTTCCTGATACAGTTAGATCACTTATTTGACATGTGCAAGGTTCATTATTTCTCTTCCACCTACAAATGAAAAGTGAGCATTTCCTTTGTCTAAAAGAAGTCCTAGAATAATGCTTTAAAATATGACTTTGAAAACATGGTGCACAAATAGATACTCTTGAGTAGATCCCACATGAATATAATAAACTGCATCAAGTGCAGCAATTACAGTGATCTGCCAAAACCCTCATCGGAGAAGGAATGATGACAGATTTGATGCCTAAATGGGCAAGATAAAACCAATAACATTCCGGATATACCTGGAGGGGAGAAGGAAGAATAATCATCATCACAGCAATGAGTATGATATGCCTGTTGTGAGCATGTGAAAAGCTCTGCATGCACAGTTGTCTATTCAAAGTAAGGGCAGCATCAAAGTAATTGTAGCTATTGTGTTGATCGCCCCCATCTCAGGGCAGAGCACTAAAAATATGTGAGGAAACACTAGGTGCATGCAACATGCTATCATACAGATAATTTGTGATGTGCTTCAAGATTTGATCACTGTTATTAGTAACATGTGTTGACTTAAGTTTAGTACTGGGAAAAATAAGCCGGCTTGTTGAATGCAATACTTTTTGGCTCTCAGAGGAGATATTGAACTCAGGCCTCATCTGCTCTTTCAGGATGAAACGTCCGTGGCACTATTCTGCAGAGGAGTGGGGAGCTTTTCCCCTCTGTATTCTTCAGTATGTCAGTTGCCATCAACTACAGTGTAAATGGTTATAACCTTACTGTTATTTGCAAGTTATTTCTTATGCCAACATTGCAGTTACAGCTCACTATGCAACAATAAAAAGTCCTTTCTTATTTGCAAAGCATTTTTCAATATTCTGGGGTCATGAAAAGTGCTTTTCAAGTTCAAACTCTTCTTACATTTTTTCCATTTGGGTGTTTCAAAATAGACACTAAAATCAGTTTCTTCTTCTTCTTCCTTCTTGTGCCCTTAATTCCTGGTGGAGTCGTCGGGGCGCCATCATGATAAGCTTTGCACTAGTCTGTTCCATCTGTCACGGTTGTGTGCCAGGGCCTGGGTCACCGCAAATGTTTTCCCTGTCCATTCATTAATGTTGTCCGTCCATCTTTTCCTCTGTCTGCCTCTCCTTCTTCTCCCCTCCACAGTTCCTTGTAGAACGGTCTTTGCAAGGCCACTGGATCTTGTTATGTGGCCGTACCATCTCAGCTTCTTTTCTTCACCATTGTGAGAAGGTCTTCTTGGGGGCCAATGTGGTGCCAGATGGTCTTGGGGACCTGTTCGTTTGTGATGTGGTCCAAGTATGAGATGTCCAAGATGTTGCACCTCATTTCCAATGCCTGTATCTTCCTCTATAGCTCTGTTGCGAGTTTGCCGGGTCTCAGATACAAATCCTTCACGACTACCTGTTCTTTCCACACTTTCCTCAGCTTTCTCAGGAAAGCAGTTTCACATTCAAATATGGATTTCACCAAGCTTTGAATGGTAATTAAGTTCACTTTTCTCTTTCAATGCCTGAGGGCTTGTTCCCTCACAATTGAGTGCGCTACCTTCAACCTGTTGTTAGGACTCAAACAAATCAATGAAAACTAATAAATCCCTATACATTGAACATATTCCCTTGATCCCTCAGTGTCTCAAAGTATCTTAAAGCTAAGAAGATACTTAAGAAATGTAGGGTCTTTTATGTACTCAGGACAATGAGATCACATGAAAAAATAATCAGATGTTTTTCATGTTATAATGTAGAGTAATCAATTTTCGACAGAATAGCACCCTACCTTTGTGGGAATAAAGAACCTTCATTGATTATCTTATTGAAAATACATTGTAAGTCCATGCAGTATTTCCCCATTAAAATTTCTGCCCATATCATAAATTTAAAGCATATTTGTCTAATCTTAAACATGTCGTTATGTCCATGCGACACTGAAGTAATTGTCCAATTAATTATGAAAATAATTTAGTGAAGAGACATGTAGGTATAGTCAACCCTGTATGATTTTAACTAATAATTGTATTCAGAATAATGATCAGAAGACCAATCATTATGCAAATTTGTGCTCACATTTTTATCTTGTCTCTATTCATGCAATGCACCTTTGGGATACAAATTATCAGCTTCAGTTAGTTCTCATTAACAAGATAACAGTGCTGATTGAAATCCTAATGTTTCAATAGAGACAGTGAGGTAAAATTTAGTGTAAAAATCCATATATTTGAATGTAAGCCACAAGACATATTTGGCAAATATGACATGTGCTCTAACCTTCTGCCTTCTGCATATTTCTCCAGTTATGAGACTAATTTTTTACCACACTCTCTGGACAAGCAGATTTATTTTTAATGGCATTCTGGTTGTAGTTTAACATCAGCTCAAGGGGCTTTTGGGTCCTCCTGAAATTAGTCAATGAATGCCAGGCAAGTTTGCAGGAATGATTTAAGGGAAATGAATAAACTTCAAGGAAACATCCCCACAAATACTCAGCAATATCTGTAATTTTCTTACCTGTTAGTGGAAAGGGACACTTATGCTGTTTTAGAATGAATTCCAAGCATGAAAGAGAAATCTAACAGCATGTACGGACTCGTTTCAGCCATCAGAAGCAGCACTGCAGAGACTGGTCCAGCAGAGAGATAACCAGATGTGGAACAGCTCTTCTCTTCATTGTCACTTCTCAGAATAATGATGCCCATGTTCAACTGTGCAGAGCGAGAGATAGGTTCTGTCACCTGAAACACTGCTGTCCCAGCCTCCACTACCTACCCTTGCTTTTTTGTGTGGTGTGGGTTACCAGCTGATTGCTTAACTACCTGGTACCAACGTCCAGCTGAGGTGGATTTGAGATGGTCCTTAGCCTTGGAGTGAACATGGGAGTAGAGGGATCAAATCATCCATGATTTGCGCCATTCTTCCTACAACTATTAAAGCTGTGGAGGGTTTGAATTAGCACTGGTAGAGTAGGAAAAAGAATCCATTGAAGTTACTCTGATGAAGATTATCATACAACATCTTTTTAACCTGGGGATAAGATGTTAGTAGCCTCTATTTAGTTGTGAAACCATCTCCCTAGCTCCAGTAATTAAGAACACTGTAGACCTGCTGATGCCTTTTACCTCCTTCTCTACATTAATCTGAGAGATGTTGGAGGGGAACAGGCTCACCTTCCACTGGTGCTCTGTGACTTCAAATCCCACAAGGGGGGAGAGAGGGAGAGGACAGATGAGATGATACAGGATATCAAAAGGGAGGGGAGCGTTTGATGATGGTGTATTTGTGAGAATGGGAATGGAGAAAGTAGAAAGTAGAGGCAGAAGCGGTGTGGAGGAGTAATAAGATGTGGCAAGGTGAAGTGATGGAAAGGGCAATGCTTAGAGAATAATATGTCCACTAAGCTCACTCATCTTGCTCTGTTAAGCTTAAGACACTTGGTGCGCTGAATCACTTGGTGACCTCTGCAAGCACACCTTCTTGGCCTCCACATAAGCTAATTCCACCCAGAGCTGGGGAAGGGTACCTCTCTCTTAAGCCAACAGGTCCTTTAAGGGGTCAATGAAACACATCCTTGTTGTGATACCTGCTTCACTTTTCCTCTGAGTTCTAATTTCCTCAACTTACCACGTTGGTAGCATTCCAGAGTTCTCATCTGTTGGATGTGTGGTAACAAACTATTCCTTTTTATACCCATGGTATGACGCCAGGTCACTCAGTGCCCTACAGTACAAATCTTCATTCACTGCTGGCACACTGGCTGGAAAGTTGTAGGCTCAAGTTTTACTTCACAGGCTAAAGCATGTGGTTGTGATGCAATATTTTCAGAATGCTGCACTATCTGAGCAAAATATTACAATGACCCCTGTGTGGTTGGCATATATGGATCTAATTGTAATATCAGAGGGAAAAAGTGCATTCTTTTACTTTGAGATTGAGGAGCAAGGCGGCAGGAAATTCATTAGCTTTCGTGTTTTTGATTTTCAAAATATTCAGTGGTCATTCTTGATTGGTCTATAAATGTAATATTTTAGCTGTTTTATACCTGGCAGAGTGTGACAAAGTACAATTGTTTCACTTATGCCATTATGGGACTTGACCGCTGTAGCTTAGGTAATGTGGCCAGATAATGGTTAATTGGAAAAATACTAAAATGATATGGTAATCCTCCCTCGTTCTGGGAAAGTCCAAGTCTAATATCTGTGAGTTTGGGTTCTTGCTCCTGATCACTTTCCAAAGGTCTCAGTTAGAGGATAATTCTGTGTCAGGTGAGGACAGCATGGGGTTTGGATATTATTTATTTATAGCTGGACCAACCGCTAATGGTTGTCATTACAATTTATAAGAAGACCTATGGGAGAGGAGTAAAGAGAAATAAACAAATAAAATTTATAACACATTGAACTTAAAATTAAGTTAAGTGCTGCAAACCAAGATGAGCATAGAGTACACACTGTAAATGTTGCAATGACAATTTAGCTACAATGATATTTATTTAAAATGAAACATTATTCCCCTCAGCATCAGCTCACAGAATACCACTCCATTTATGGAGTCTTACATTTGTTCGCAGAAAATCTAACTTATATTGCTATAGTTTACAGTAATTGAGGAGAGTTTACATATCTAGAGCTGATCAGCGGCACAATTAAGAAGCAGAAATCAATTTTCAAAATTTGCACGACAAGCAGCATAAACCCGATTGAACGATTATTTTCCAAGTTGCCTGACAATCCCGTATGATCATGTCTTACCTACGCTGTCCTCCACTCCTCTTCTGTGACAGTTCCTCAAAGCCCTGAATTCCTTTAACTATCTCCATCTTAAGTATGTCTCATGACCAGTCTCCACCACCCTTGGGGGCGGAGAACTCCAGAGATTCACTACCCTGTGAGAGAAGCACAGAAGATCTAACCAGTTGCACTCAGACACTCTGGAATAATAATCAAATAATAACAACTGGCCTGCTTTTATATACTGACACTCAGGTATTGAAATGGCCGAAGGTGCACAGCAGAAGCACTTACAAATGAGAGAAATGACATAAGATTGACTCAAAAAGAGCTATCAGAGCAGATAGTTGAAGATTTATACACAGGTATAGGGTGTGAAGGCAGGGCATCGTGAAGTTTGAAAGAGAGAGGTGGCAAGGTGGAGAAGTTGATTGCTTACCTTAGTGAAGACTCAGATATTGTTATGCAGCATATATTATTTATAGTCTCCCAGTTTTATAGTATGCAGTACAGCTGAATACATGTAGAAATGTCACATCAGGGTCGACCTGCAGCTGTAATCCTTCAATATTTATTATCTCTCCGAATAGAATGCAACTCAATGGCACTAATTTGTCCTTTATAAACTGTTATGAATGATCTTGTAGATTCATTAATGCTGTTGCCGTGCCAGCCATTATCCTGGCAGACTTTGAACTACAAATGGATCAGTCCTGTATAGAGCAAGAAAGTTTCTTGACCCTGTGTGAAAGATGTAGCATTTGCCCATCCCACGCTGGCCTATTTCATTCTTGACACTGGAACATTTCAATCTGAAGGCTGCTGAGTGAAACACTAGGAGTCAAACTCCATCACATGTTGGCAGCTTAATTTAAACAGAGACTCTGAAATACACTTTGTGTTATGAGTGTTCCCAGAGGACGTCAGGGATGATTTTGATGTTATGTCAAATTGACAGATGAAAGTGTTAGTTGGTCCACATCATGCAGCTGATTTTCCATTCAGACAGGTGAACTACAGCAGCAGACCAGTCTGGAAGATGCCATTTAGATAAGGTCTGAAACAAAATCAATCTGTGCTTCACACTGACACTGCTAAATCGGTCTGATAGCCTTGCTCCCATTTTGGTACTGCTGTCCACCTTCTCCATCATCTTTGATCCACACAAAACCGAATGACGCATTCTCACCCAGAGAGCTGTATATTCAACTGCTCCAGATATTTACCCTGCTCTCTCTTATCGTGTGTTGCAACTTCCCTCTAGGGTGGCCTGCAGCCTTCTGGTGTCTTTAATTGGTCAAGCCCAGAACTCTTAAAAATTACAACAGAGAAAATGTCATAATCAAAATAATTTAAGGACACGTGTTGCAAATATGTAAGATGAACACAGCTCACTTGGTCAATTTGAATTGACTCTGCTTCACCACAAGTTTATAATTCACTTGTTGCAAGTTTGCTATTCCTCTAATGATGTGATGATGTCTGCCTCAGTCCAACCCAGTGCATTCAAGATCTAATATTCTTTTGCATGAGGGAACACTCACATAAACAACTTCAATTCAGTATCTTAGTCCCTGTCACTGATTCCTGGTTAATAGATAAAGTCTGTTGCTTCTTTGGCATTGTAAGAACCTAATTTACTGTAGATTCCGGACTACAGAGCGCACCTGATTAAAAGCCGCTGGCTCTAATTTTAGAAATAAAATCAATTTTTTAATTGTAAAGGCCGCACCGGATTTTAGGCCGCACCGGATTTTCGGCCGCAGGTGTCCCACGTTGTAATATGAGATATTTACACAGAAAGATATTACACGTGAGGATTTTTTAACTTTTAATTAAATCCATATGGTAACAAAAACAAATACATATTGCAAATGCTTTTTTTCGAACCGTGCCCGTAACGCGGCTACTTTTAAATATACGTTGCGTATACTTCTTTACTGAACAACATTCCAATATCTCCTAACGACTGGTAAAAAATATATATACTGCAGCCTACCAGGAAAAGTTATTGATCGCCTTTAACTTAAAAGCAGCGTTCGCTCAGATCCAAAGCCGCTCGCGTAATGCGCTCCCTCCCTCCATCCCGTTTCATCATAAACCGGCGTTTTCCCACAAGACACCGCGAAACCGGGTGTGACGTCATAGCATCCCACGATGTAGTACAGAAAACAAATATAGTTAAAACACTTCTAACTTTAACTAGAAAATGAATTACTAAGCGAAAATATTATAAACTAAGTAACTGCCATAAGGCAGCACAATGCTTCGAGTGTTTTCCATGTTGATGAGGGTGAGTACAAATGACTGATTTACAATAATTTAATTGTGAAAGTGTGCTTGATTTATCGTACAATTTCATTGGACCTCTGTGAACTACTCATCAATTTTATTGGTCTACTGTTATGAGGCAAAATGTTTACGAGGCGGCATGAAAAAAATCATGTATTAGCCGCTCTGGATTATAGGCCGCAGAGTTCAAAGCTGTTCAAAATGTGGGAAAAAAGTAGCGGCTTAAAATCCGGAATCTACGGTAAATGCCTGGGAGTCCTTGTAAGCTCCTGTAGAAAATGCTGCTGTTATCTTGAGTCACTGTCACATTGTAGATTTTGTTTGAATGAAATTATACTTTATGCCTTCTATGATTTTAGTAACCTTTCTAAACAGAGCACACAGGATTACACTCAGAACTTCAATTCAGGTGGATCAAATGATTTATAGTAAATTATTGTTATTTCCTTATTCCATCTTGCAAAACTCTTCAATTAATAGACATGTTTTCAGCTTCCAAGTCCATAGCTTTGGACCAAGCTCTTTAAGTCTTTCTACATCTTTGTCCTTCTAATAGGAAACCCCTTAAAACTTTCCTCTTTGGCCAACTTTTGATTAATATGATTTCAGTAAGTTCTGATATAGCTTGTGTCAAACCTTCTGTTGATCTTTATGCTTTCCTTTATAAAACTAAAACCACAATTGATCTTTTCCTGAATTTGTCCAACAGCTTAATCAACAGTTACTATCTTTCTCTTTCAGAAATTGCCTTTAGCCTCTCCTTTCTAAGTTAGAGCTACAACATCAAGTTCCTCAATGAGCTTCAACCTCTTCTAACCGTAGACTGAGAAGGCCAAAGCCTTGGCAATCATCCTTCTCCAAAAATTCCAACTACCTTCCATTGATTCTGTTCACCAACACGATTTCCTCCTTAAACTGAGGGATCTCTGACATTAACCATCACAAATATAGCTGACAGTAAAAGAAGCATTTAGTAGGTAGTAGGGCTGATGTGATCTGATGATTTCTGGTTTGCCAGATCCAAGGTTGTGGAAGATAGGAATGCAGTTAAAGTATTGTTGAAATGAACAGGGATTCACCAGCTCTTGCTGTGAAAGTCAATGAAAAAAATCACTTATTTTTCAGGGTTATTTGTACTGCTATAGACCACTGCACCTTCAGATACCAGGGTCTGAAAGTTTGGAACCATCTCCCAGAAACTCTCCATCTCCAAGAACCCACACACGCTCCATTTTCTAGAACCCCCCCCCCCATCTCTTAGAGCCCTTCCATCTGCCAGAAGTCATCCACCTCCAAGAAACCCTCAATTTCCCACAACACCCCATTTCCCTAGAACCCCCCTCCCAGAAGCCCTCATCTCTCAGAAGCCCCATTTTCAAGAAAATCTCCTTCTCGCAGAACCCCTTCATCTGCCAGAACCCCTCCATCTCCCAGAAACACTCAGTTCCCCAGAACCCCCATCTGCCAGAACACGTCCACCTCCCAGAAACCCTCCATCTCCCAGAAACACTCAATTCCCCAGAACCCCCATCTGCCAGAACACCTCCACCTCTCAGAAACCCTCCATCTCCCAGAAACTCTCAATTCCCCAGAACCTCCATCTGCCACAACACCTCCACCTCCCAGAGCTCCTCCAACTCCTTTGCTTCCTTTAAAATGCTTTCTGACCAAGATATTTGTCAACTGTCCTTACACTTCCACTATGGTTGGGTATAGTTCCTGTAACAAACCTGGGGGTGCTTACTACATTAAACACACTAAATGAATTTGTTGTTGTAAGGAGAGTGCTGAAGTCAGATTAAACAAATTTGGAAGATTAAGAAACACAGTTAGGAGCAAAGATTCAAGGACATTATTTTGAGGATTACTTTACTCAAGAGGGCCTAAAAGTAGGGAAGGATGGAAATATTGCGGAAACCAACACATGGCTAAGGGTGGAAGGAAGAAGCAAGCTATCATCCTGGGCGATATCTGGATGAATATTCAGGTGTGCCTAAGAACAGAGGGAAACCTAACTGCAAAATGGTAAGGCATGAGTCAAGGGAAAGTGGCTAGGTAAACTAATGAGCCAAGAACAACAAAAAGAGATCAATATTCATGAGGAAATAATATATCAAAATGGACTAGGGGAATAAATTGAAGCAGGATGGTTGTAATCAGTGCAAATACAGAGGGATCGCTTAGGCAAAAAATGAATCGTGGGAAAAGAAATAATGTTTAATAAAGCATAAAGGTTAAAAATAGAGTGTGGGAACTACAAAAGAGCAACTGGAAGCAATAATTCTGTGACAATGTTTAGGTTAAATAGCATTAACAGAAACCTAACACAAACTTATCAAGATGGGAAGTAACTGACCTGGATATGAAATAATTCAAAGGAATATGAGAATAAGGCAGGAAGGGAATGGGATTATTGGTTAAAGTAATTAAACTTTCTGCGGAGAGGGTAAAACTCATCAAGAAAAGGGTACAAATTCAACTGAGTAGAACTTAATTGTCCATGTTTAAAATATGGATAGTTAAACATAAGACAGTTAAAGTTAGGCACCATTTTGTAGCCATATCTTACTTAAATCGATTAGCCAACTGTAGACAGTAGTTCAGTCAACTTCTACTGCAGGCAAATGGATGACAAGCACCCAACCACCAGGAGAAGCTATAGGCAGTTTCTGGCTGAGGAAAGATGGGGTAGCTGCTGGTGTGGGTGCAGGCTGACGAGTGTATGATGAGGAGTGATCCTGGGCTGATGCTGCCTGCTTTGAGTTACAGAGGAGGATTCCTGCCCTCCAAAAAAAGTAATTTACAACTTATCTCCTGGTGTGTAAAAACAAAATCCTGAAGCAGCATCTGTAGAGGGAAACGGATAGTTGACATTCTGGGTCAAGACCCTTCAAAAATAGTAGAGAAAAATAATTTACAAGACCAGTTATCTTGTGGAAGTCCATAGAAAAAGACTAAAATCCGAGTAGCCATGGCAGAAAAAAATCCTTTAAATACAATTTCAAACATGTCATTGGAAACTGGTTTTACTGGGTTTTACTCAGCATATTTACCTTTGGATGTAACTTCAACTTAAAACCAATATTTGGGTCCTAAGAACCTGATATGTCAGTTTTCATAAGACGTCAGCAAAATGCTGATGAGAATTCTGCGATTAATAGGAATCAATTTGCGCTAGCGACATCGTTAATGAAATTTTAATTCAATCTTCATTTTGTTTTCCAGGTAGAAGAATCCATTTGCTCCCTTTGCTACATAATCTTTTGAGGGTGGTTATGTGTCAGAGAATTAGAGTTCATCTTATGCTATACCATTCTTTAAAAAGAGAGTGTTTGATACATATCTGGAAGGCACTGCCAAAGGAGGTAGTGAAATTGAAACAATTACCACATTTAAAGGCAATTAAGCAGACACCTAAATGTGGTCCTAAAGCAGGACAATAATATTACTGAAGATGGTATAAAGGTCAGTGCAGATTTGGTGGGCTGAATGGCCTATTTCTGTGCTGTACTATTCTGTGACTCTATGAAATTATCCAAGTTACTGCATGCAGCTTTTGTTTAGCATGGGGATGTTAAGGACAATTGTTTTGGTCTTCTGAACTCTGAGAGAAAATGCTTGCTTATCTAATAAGGATATTGCAGAAGCTCTGTCACCAATCACAGGCAACAGAGGAGGCAAGAGAGACAGTGATGAGCTAAAGGTGGTGGTTAACAAATAACTGTTGTGGATGGGTGAGTTTTGGATGAACAATATTTAAATCTGAAGTAAAATGATACTGGTTTTTAAAAATTGTAAATAGTCCTGTGTTGTGTTGAGAACTTCATCTTTACTAAAAACTAGTTGACTAGTTTTCAAATTAGTTCCTTAAGGTTGTTATAACCGGGGGGGGGGGCGGTGTGGTTATGGTTATGGGGACAAGCTCCCACTATCGATTAAAGCTCTCAATGGCGTGAAAATGTCTCAATTAGCCTCTGACAACCAAGTCCAGCTCCTGGCCTTCACGTATGGCTTAGCTACTAAGCCGGGTGGAACTGCTTCTTCCGACAGGAGAAGGGGCAAAGGCAGGTTGCTGGTGCCTTAAAGCCAGTTGTTTTGGGCAGATGGGGCTCTCAGCCATGGTTGGCAGCTCATGTGGGAAAAAGAGAACGCTGATCTCAAACCTCTGCTGCCTTTTGGCTATACCAGCTCATAGGACAGGCTTTGGGAGTAAACCCCGAGGGAAATATCCACAGCTGGAGTTCCCAAGTGCAATGCTGACTGGCAGCTCATATGATGCTACTAGTACCAAGCTGCATCGATTTCTGCCGTTCCATTGGGTTTATCTGATGCGTGGAGAGGGGAGCTTGCTACATGGGCAACAGCCTGCTCTCTATATTGTACTGCCCAGGCTTGTGTATCTAGACAGTAGGACGCAATATCTATGGTCATCTCCGACTGATAGAGACCTCACAGTTAACAAGTAGATGTAGTTTATTAATTTTAACATGTTGGGAAATATTTATACCTCATAGCTTGCTCAAAGACCAATAAAAAAACAGAAATTATCATCCATGTCCATCAGTTAGCAGAAAGGTAGTGTTATGGAGAACAACATTGCAAAAAAATCAGGCATGACAGTCTTAATAAAGAGACAAATCTGAGAGGAGGTCTATCCTTCACTTTCAGGTATTGACATTGCATTTCCAGTATTAATTAATTTTATTTACAATATGACTATGTGAAATCTCAACATGTTTCAAAATGATTCATAAAGAATCTAACAGTCTCCCATTAGACCAGGTTGGTGGGAAAGAGGAGTCTAATTTAAGGAAATACTAAATATTTCAGATATGAATGTTGTTTGACCTTTATGGCGTTTGTACAACCTGATATTTTCTAGAAGAAAAAATAGCACAAACTTCAAAAGAAGCTGGTGAGTGCACATCACTGACTGAGATAAAGATTGATTTTATTTATAACCCTGGCATGGTTAACCTCTTCATCACAGTCGCTGTACCTTGGAAAATTTTTACAATATGCTAAATTCTACAACCATATGAGGTCCATTTTGTGATTTTCTTTACAATGTTGCTTGAAAAATGTTAAAGTGATGTTATTCATTCTTGAGTCATAAGAACACAAGCTACGGATGCCTGCTCTGACCATTTTCCTCGGGGCCATATCCCTGCACTGACATCACATCCTTTAATTCTCTTAATATCAAAAATTTCAAATGCCTCCACGTTGGCGATTCAGGACATACGGTATGTCAGAAGTGCTCATATGCAGTGCCTCCGGCATTGTCAAGCCGTCACATCATTTCCACAAGGACTTTGACCTCCTGTTGTCAGAAGCAGAATTGGCAGGGTGGGTAACAGCTTTTTCCTCCAGACGTGTTGACACCATGCTGCCACGAAATACACATGTACACCTTGTCTGAATGCCCTGCTGTTCCCCCTCTCCCACTCCCTAACACACAAACACACTCTCATCCCGCACTGGTCCCTTTTCATCTCTTATTGCTGATGTTTCACTATGGCTTGTTTAATTATGACAATTCCAGTAACATACTGCCTGGCATAAGCAAGCACCTCACACTTCATCTCAACCTGTCATTCTTCAGACAATGCCACTTAGAAACTTGTGCTAATATTCTTACACTATGTGCCAGATTGTAACTATATGTTCTGTGTCTGACTGTATTTTGCACCTTGGTCCAGGAGGAACAATGTTTCACTTAACTGTATACATGTGTATGGTTGAATGGCAATAAAATTTAACTTGAACTTGAGTATACTGAATGACAGCTCTCACAGTTCTCTCTGGAAGCAAAATCCAAGGACTTCGTGTCTCAGCATGAAGAAATTTCTTTTCACCTCAGTCTTGAATAGCCAAGTCTATAATACACACTCAGAAGCTGCTTTATCAGGCTGACTTGTACACCGGCGGCTTGCTAATGCAAATATCTCATCAGCCGATTATGTGGCAGCAACTCATGCAGACGTGGTCAAGAGATACATTTGTTATTCAGACCAAACGTCAGAAAAGGGGAAGAAATCTGATCTAAGTGACTTTGACCATGGGGTGGTATTTGGTGCCGGACAGGGTGGTTTGAGTGTCTCAAAAATTACTGATCTCATGGGATTTTCATGCACAATAGGAGATACCTAATAAAATGGCCACAGCGTGTAAGTAATATGTTCTGGGACACATTATCTTTTACTCCCATTAATTACTGCAATACTAATTTTCTCTAATGCTAATTTTAAAAGCTCCTCATTCCTGTTAGACCAGTGTTTCTCCATTATTTTTAAGGTTTCTATGCCCATTTTTGTGAAGGCAGACAAAACTATTTATTTAGTTTCTCTGCTACTTTCTTATTCTCCAATGTTTCTCACCCTCAGTGTACCGGAGATTCACATTCTTTTATTAATATTTTTCCTCTTTAGATATCCGTAAACACTCTTACAGCTTGCTTTTGTTTTTCATTACCCTAATCATCTAACCTACTCCCTCTATCAATGTTTTGTGCCCATTTGCTGAATAGTGGAATTTTCCTTATTATCAGATTTATTTACTGTTTTGCAGCATTACCCACCTTTCCCTTTGATCTAGCACAAGTTTTAATTTTTCTTCTTATCTGTGGCTGGGTTACACATCTGTTGATTTTTCCTTACCCAAAATTTAAGGAATTATTATAATGTTTGCGGCTTAAGTGTGCATGTTAGTAGCTTCAATGTGGAACCTAATGTATTTTCAAATAACTTGTGGAGGGGTAAGATTTGGATGAAAGTATTTATATAGAATGATACATTGTTAAAATATTTTTAACTAGATGTTAGCTGTATTGGAAGACTAACATTGAATTAGTTTGAATTAAATCACTTTAAATATTTATGATAAACATTATCGTATTGTGATCATGTATTTTGAAAGCTAATTAACTACCACAGTTTGATTAACTTCCTGTATATACAATACTGGAATTAAATTTATATAGTAGCTCAACACCGTAATCCTGAAAAACAATTTACACACTGCATGAATTTATCCTCTACACTGCAACTGCTGATTTGATTTGCCCCATAATATGTGGAATAAAGTCACTGATTATAATTGTGTTAATTTCATTTTAAAAGGATCTAATTTCTTAATTTATACTATGCCCTACTTTACCTCTATGGGTTTGGATGTTTATACCAATTTTTTCTGTTTCTTGCTGTTTCTTAATTACGCACGTGGATATTCCTCTTGATTTTATGAGATAAGATTCTTCCCTCGTCGGATTTTTTGGACTTCAAAGCTACTTGCCTCCTTTTTCATTTCATTCCTCCCTTCAAATATTAAGTATCCTGGAACACTTAATTTCTAGACTTGATCACTGTGCAATCACAAGTCTGTAATGGCTATTAGATTGTACCCATTTTTTCCATCACAGTTTCACAAAGAGTGCATATGTTCAGACAATGAGTTTTATACCTTGTCATTTCAACAATTTCTCTCTGCCTTAGCTCTAAATGATCATATATTCTAATGCTTGGCTACATTGCCTCTTCTTGACAAATTCAGGTTATCATTATTAAAATGACAGTGATAGAGATACTCAACAGGTCAGGTGCATACAATGAAGAGAGAAAACCTGTTAGCACTTCAAGTCAAGAACAGGAAAAGTAGGGAAAAATGTGTTTCAAGTTAGAGGAGGAAGGAACAAAGGAAATGCCTGTGATAGGATAGAGACCAGGGCTGTCCACATGACAAAATGCTTTCATAACCAACAAGTTAATTGATGAGCCAGAGCTTCAGGGCAAAATGAGAAACAAGCATACTAGAACTGTGAGAGGCAAACAAAGCAGTTGTTGACAATCTGAAACAGAAGAGTAATACAGCATTAGTAGAGATAGAAAAACTGAGTGGTGAAGTTGGACGAACTTACTGCAGAATGGGCAACCAAGAAAAGCTGGTTATTTGAAATAGCTGAATCATATTGCTGGTGGCAGAAGTTATAAAGGATGATCCATTGAATGTGAAAGGTCTACAGAATCAGAATCAGATTTAATATCACCAACATATGTCATGAAATTTGTTGATTTGTGGCAGCAGTACATTGCAATGCATAGTAATAAAAACTACAAATTGCAATAAGTATAATTAAAAAATAGATAATTAACTTAAATAAATATTGAAAAAAAGAGATGGAAAAATATTGATTAAGTGTTCATGGGCTCACTGCCCATTCAGAAATCGGATGGTGGAGGGAAAGAAGCTGTTCCTGAAAGGTTGAATGGATATCTTCAGGCTCCTCTACTGCCTCCCTAATGGTAGCAATGAGATGAGGGCATGTCCTGGGTGATGGGGGTCCTTAATGATGGACGCAGCCTTCTTGAGGCATTGCCTTTTGAAGGTGTCCTGGATGCTGGGGAGGCTAGTTCTCATGATGGAACTGGCCGAGTTTGCAACTTTCTGCAGCTTTTTCCAATCTTGTGCAGAGGCCCCTCCATACCAGATGTTAATGCAACCAGTTAGAATGCTATTTATGATATAACTACTGAACTTTGTGAGTGTCTTTGGTGACATACCAATTGACCTCAAACTCCGAATGAAATAAGCCCGTCATGCCTTCTTTGTAATTCCATCAATATGTTGGCCCCAGGATAGATCCTCAGAGATGTTGATATCCAGGCATTTGAAACTGCTCACCCTTTCCACTTCTAATCCCTTGATGAGGATTGATGTACGTTCCCTTGACCTCCTCTTTCTGAAATCCACAACCAGTCACTTGGTCTTAATGATGTTGGGTGCAGGGTTGTTGCTGTGACACCACTGAACCAGGTGATCTATCTCACTCCTGTATACGTCCTCGTCACCACCTGAAATTCTGCCAACGATAGCTGTGTCATCAGCAAACTTATAAATGGCATTTGAACTGTGCCTATCTACACAGTCATGGGTCTACAGAGTAGAGCAATGAGCTAAGCACACATTCTTAATGTGTGCCAGTGTTGGTTGTCAGTAAGGAGGTGTTATTTCTGATATGCACAGACTGTGGTCTCCTGGTGAGGATGTCAAGAATTCAGTGATAGAGGCCCAGATTTGGAGCATTTTGATTCAAACTGAGGGTAAGTTTGTGTTGAAGGCTGAACTGTAGTCGCTAAACAGCAGACTGACATAAAAATTACTATTGCTAAGTGATCCAAGGCCAAGTGGAGAACCAGCGAGATTGCATCCGCTGTGGACTCATTGTGGTGGTCGTCAGATTGCAGCTGGTCCAGGTCTTTGATTAGGCAGGAGTTGATTCCAGCCATGACCAATCGCTCAAAGCATTTCATCACAGTAGATGTGAATGCCACTGGATGACGGTTGTTGAGCCAGCTCACCCTGCTCTTCTTGGGCGCTGGTATGATTCTCACCCTCGTGAAACACGTGGGAGCCTCTGAGTGCGGCTGCGAGGGATTGAACGTGTCCTTGAACTCTCCCACCAGTTGGTTGGCACAGGTTTTCAGAGCCCTACCAAATATACCACCGGGACTGGACCCCTCGCAAGGGTTCATCCTCTTGAAAGATGTTCTGACATCAGCCTCTGAGATAGAGATCACAGGGTAATGGGATGCTGTGGGGATTTGCACA
Source organism: Hemitrygon akajei (assembly GCF_048418815.1). Taxonomy (NCBI): domain Eukaryota; kingdom Metazoa; phylum Chordata; class Chondrichthyes; order Myliobatiformes; family Dasyatidae; genus Hemitrygon; species Hemitrygon akajei. Next base: position 44,871,855 of record NC_133134.1, read on the forward strand.
GGTGTAGTTTTATTTTTACTTTCAAAACATGCGTAAAATGGTTTGATCTGATCTGGGAGTGAAGCATAACTGACATCCATGATGTTAAGTTTCACTTTGTAAGAAATAATGGCCTGCAAACCCTACCAGAGCTGACGTGCATCTGATCTCATTTCTAACTTTAATTGGAACTGATTTTCTGCTCTTAACATTGCCTTCTGTAAGTTGTACCTGGACTTCTGGTCTCGTTCTGGATCACAGATCTTGGATGCCAATGATCTAGCCCTCAGCAGATTACGCATCTCCTGGTTCATCCATGGCTTTTGAGGCACATACTCATCCACACAGTCTTGATGAAGTCGGTGACAACTGTGGCGCATTGATTCAGACTTAAAGATGAACCCCTGAATATTGATGAGTCCACTGACTCAAAGTTTCCCTGTAAGCACTCCTCCATCTCCCTTGACCATACCTTCTCAGTCTTCTTTGTGCTGTAGTCTTTAGTACCTGTCTATAAGCTGTGAGTAGAAGTACAGACAGATAAAGTGTGGGCATGAGATGTTCTTGATAGTGGTGTAACTACAGTCAAGTGTGTTGGCTCCTCTGGTTCCACAGATGAACTGTTGGTGGTAGTTCTTCAAGCTGGCCTGGTTTAAATCCCCCATAGGAAAGGCATCATGGTGCGTCGTTTCATGCTTGCAGATTACGGAGTTTAGTTCCTCCAGTGAAGCCTGATGTTGGCCTGAGGTGGTATGTACACTGCTGCCAGATTGATGGCCAAAGATTTCCCTGGCAGATCAAATGGACAACATTAGACCACTAGATATTTCAGTTGTATTTTGAAGTGGAAGTTGAAGATAAGGAGGTATTTTATTCTTAATCTAGCTGGAAGGAGAGGAGAAGGCAAGAAAGTGTCATCACAAGTCATAAGGACATGTGAAAAGAGTGCAAATTGGTCTGTTGCTTGTGGATCGGTGGAGAAGGTAGAAACAGGTTGTGTTTGTGGGAGCATTATAATGCTGTGCTCTGTGGAAAGTTCTCTTGACGAGGTGCAGTCAGTGACATTCTGGGAGTCAACAGCCTGGGCAGATAAAATGAGCTAATTATCAGTTCATCAAACTACACGGGTGCCACCATTGTCAGCAGGTTTGATAACAATATTAGCTGGTCCTTAGGGAGCTGGTGCTGGAAGTTCAGAAGGGGGTTAGGTTGGAGAGAATAAAGGGAGTGGGATAATTAAAATGGTCCATGACTGTGTTGGCATTTGATGATGATTAGATGTAGAGAGGGGAAGAGGAGCAAGCTCTCAGACTCTACTGGCTATTATTACCTCATCTTCTACCCTACATTATTGGTTTGCTTATCAATTCTCAACATCTTCTCTCTGCAGAATGCTCTCACCCCTTCCCTTATCTCTAACTCCAGTCATCTGATTTGTTAGAAATTCTATTTATATGAGTACAAACTAATCTTGTAACAAAAATGAAAAAGGTAAGTATTTAATCCCACATAAAGTTAATCCTAAATATTTCAATAAAAATAAACACATGAAAATGTTAAATATTTTTTGTTTGCAGAATGTACACATTTATTTTAATTGATTCCTTCTGCCTGCAGCATTGCCTTAGTGTGGAGTTGGTTGCTTGTTAATAATGAGCAAATTGGCAATAAGAGCACAGCTGCTCATAAAAAATACATTTTGTGACATGTAACCACACTGTGTGAATTTTTGCACTGCATGAAAAGGAAGGATGCTTTCTGAAATGTCTAATTTGAGAAAAGTGTATCATGATCATCACATTTGCAAAACGATATATTTTGTTGCTGTGGAATAAGGACTCCATCTGTTCATAACCAACGACAATATAACCACTCAAAAACCTTTGTTGCACAAAGGAATTCCCCCCAGGTCTGAAATAATAAAGTTCGCAATGTGGCGCATAAATGCCTAATCTCCCTAGTTACCAGAATACTTACTGGCCCATACTTCCTTAATTAATATCCTTTTGCAGTGAGCTTGGTTGTGTGAACAGAGATTCAGCACTGCATCCGTTCCCTTTCCCTTCACTTGTCCTGAAGCTTCAAGGAGCAAGGACATCGTGCACAGCTGATTAAGTACTAGCTCTGTAAAGTAAGGCTTAGGTAAAATGGAACTTATTCTTACAGTGACTGCTGGTTCTAAATGCTCCTCTTCCTCTAGCAAAGAGGTGCTTCACTCTGGGTAACTCAAGAGAGTGACATACAGAAGTCAGAAGTTCATTGTGTGCAGAATCAAAGGGACAGATCCATAGAGTTATGAAGCCCATAAGCTGACCCTTCAGCACATTGAATACACACTGACCACCAGCCAAGCATGCTACACAGTGAGTGTCTGAGTGTGGGCCGAGACATTGATTGAGATTGTAATTCATGATAAAATATCACTAAAACTGCATCCAATAGAAATCTATAACCAACAAGATATTCAGCTCATAGTTTGCAGGATGGGACTATGTGAGAAAAGATTGCTGTGTTTGCCTGTGATAAAGTTCAATGGAGACTTTCCATTTGGCTAACTAGATAAACTCAGAATAGAAATATCTACTTGATTATTTATCCACTTACCACATTTTTCACCAATACCCTCTCCCCTCTTCCCATCTTCTTCCTGCATCCTTACTGTGTTGGAATCGAAGTTCATTAAATTGATCTAAGCATTCATCCTCTCGAATTTTTGGAGTTCTCATTCATTCCGTCCACCAGCAGGTGACAAGCTTTCCAAACACTTTTATTCATTTGAAGAGAGGGTGTAAATGGCAAGTTCTACAGGGTTTCTGGCAAACTTCCACTGAAATCACAGTGGGAAATCAGGAGCAGTTAAGGAAATTACAGGCACATCCTTTCAACTTCAACTTCTTTCACACAGGGTAATTTTATAAAGCAATGAATCAGTCAGATTATAAGGAATGCATGCTGGAATTTTTGAAGTACATATTATATACAACACACAGCTCAAGTGCTCCATGCTGACATTTATGCTCCAGTTGAGACTCTCCGTTCTTTCCTCATTTAACCTCATCATCATGATCTTGTATTGCTTTCTGTCTCACGTGCTTTTCTAGCTAAATCCTTCCCCTTCAATTACGACTTGCCATAACAAGTTGCTGTGGAAGTTAGTTCACCGTTCACTGGGCAAAGCAGTTCTTCCTGTAACCCCTTTTACATTCCTTGTTATTATATATTAATGAACTCTTGCCGCGCTTCTCGACGTGAAGAAACACACGGTCTACTAAATTCTTCCTGCTAAGTCACCTCTCAGCCTTCTCTTCTCTTTATCAGCAATGAGAGAATTAACTGTTCATTTTCCCTGACAAGTATAGCCCAGCTATTGTAGTATTAATCTTGTAAATCATTTTGCATCCTTTTCAGCCTCTTTATGTTTTTGTATGATCTGGTGACCAGAAATGTATACAGTAGTCAATGCATTATCTAACAAATGTCCAAACATCCATCATGTCATCCAGGTGGCTAACTCAGATCTCCCCAAACAGATCAGTGGAAGGAAGGTCAGTGAGCCTCTGGTGGGCAAAGGAAACACTTCAAAGTTAACATTAAAATCAGCCTGAAGAAATTCAACGTCACATCTAAAAACTGGGAAGTCATCGCACTCAATAGATGCACCTGGAGGGAATCTGTTCAAGAGGGAGCTGCACTATGTGAAAATGAGATGGAGAACGAGCAACATCTGTGAAAGGAAAGATGAACAACCAAAGGACCAACCACTAACCACAGCCACCATTACTACACCAAAATATGTGGATTCCAGATCGGCCTCTACAGACACCTGAGGTCTCATCAATAGATGACCCTTAGGAGAGCATCATGTTCAATTCCAATGAATGCACTACTATTTAACAAATGCTTAATAACAGTCTAGCATAAGTTTTTTTTTACTCTAAGGCTTCTAGAAACAAACACTAGTGCTTTTTTACTTTTTAAATGTCTTCTGATCTGTGCCTCAGTGTTTAGAGATTTATATATCTATATGTTCAAATCTCTTTGCTCACCTACTCCATTTAGATTTTAGCTTTTTAGCATCAACTTATTTTTCTTTTGAAAGTGTAACTCCTCACACTGACATGTGTTGAACATAATGATCGATTAACTGCCCATTCCTTGTGGTTTGTGTATGCTGCCCACAGAAAGCAAATGTATGAATTTTATGCATTGTATTCTTCCATCCTTTGGATTTTTAGAAGGACTTATATAAGAATTCCTTGCTTCAGGAAGCCAGCACATAAAACTGGGGAAGTGGGATCCATGCCAATCTGTGTTTTGCAATTCAGAGCTTCCTTACTTTAATAAACTGAATAATTTACACTTGCTTCAGGTTCAAGGCTCATTAACATCCCAAATATGTTGCGAAGCCATATAAGTGTATCTTTAAGATTATAAAGCTCTGCTTCTGTTGGATCCACACTATCTTTTAAAATACTATTTGGAATGATTTATAAAGGATTTTTCCTCTTGTCTGATTTTCTAGTACTAATAGAACCATAATAAATTTGACAAAAAATTCTTGATGTTCCTTATAATTTTATAAATAAAGACATTCAGAATAAGATTGTGGATTTGTTATACTCTTTGTAACGGATTGAATGTTAAAGAGAGCGTGAGCAGTTGAACTGCTGTCTCACAGCTCCAGTGATCCAGGTTCAGTCCTAATCTTGGGTGGCATTTGTGATCATGTCCTCTGGGTGCTCTGGTTTCTCCCACCTCTGAAAATCATGCAGATTAGTAGGTAACTTGGCCTCTGCATATCACTCTTAATATGCAGACGAGTAGTAGAATTGGAAGTAAGCTGAAGGGAAGGTGATGTATGAAGTGAGTTCATCTAGGATTAGTGTAAAATAGGTGCTTATTGGTTAACATGGACTAAGAGGTCAGTTTCCCTATAACTGTGACTATAAAATAGCTTTCGTACAAGGTCAATTAATGTATGCCATAGAGGGTAATAGAGCTGGATCATTCTGTGAAGATTGAGAGCTGCTTCCTACAAGGATCCAATCAGGATTTCAGCTTGCGGGACAAAACCACTCAATTTCGTTAGTGAGGGAACCTAAAACAACATTGTGATTCAGGAGCCAGTCACTGGAATGATTTACACAGTCTTCCATTTTATCCAAGTCCGGTTGCGCTTCTCCCATAAAATGATAGTCACCAGATTAGCTGCTTCATTTCCTTTCCCATTTAATGCCATAAGTGCAATTCTCAAAAGAGACAATGGGTGGCACAGTGGCACATCTAGCAGACCTGCAGTTTCGTAGGTCTAGTGGCCTCAACTTCTGGTTCTGTTTGTGTGGGATTCATATGTTCATCTTGTGATCGTATAGATTTCAGTTGGGTTATCCTATTTCCTCCTAAATTCCAAATATATGCTGGTAGGGAGTAAGCCGCGGTGAATTGTCCCTATTATGTAGATGAGTGGTAGAATCTAGGAAGAATAGATGGGAATGTGGGAAGGTAAATGGGATTCTTGTAGGATTAATGGAACTGGGTGCTTGATGGTTGGCACATATTCTATCAGTCAGTAGCTTTTTCTATGCAGTATGCATTTATGACTCAATGGCTATTGTTAAAAGCTCCAATTGCTTTCTGCAGCATTTTGATTCAAAAACTTGGTTTCATTGAAGTTAACTTTAAAAAAAGAACACCTTTCTTTTTAGTACTTATGTGCATGAGTCACATTTAACTGTCCAGCCAATTTTTCATTCTGCAGCTATCAAATTTATCTATTTCTCACTTGTCTGTTGATGAATTATTTTAGACAACCCAAAATCTTGGTTAAGAGGTTTGAACTTTAATTTCCAAGCTTTTCTAATACAACTTTTAAAATACTGTGTTGCTGAACTCACCAAGGTATGGGAATGAGGGGAGATAAAATGGGATTTGTGTAAGATTAATGTAACTGGGTGCTCAATGGTTGGCACATATTCAATCAGCTAGCAGTTTTTTCCATGCAGTATGTATTTATGACTCTGTGGCTATTGTTAAAAGCTCCAATGCTGTTCCAACTGATCTCTGCTGTATTTGATTCTGAAACTTGGTTTCATTAGTCAACTAAAAAAGGAAACCCTGAATAAAAGAATGTTTTAGATCTTGTGAATTTATTAAATAAGATGTGAGAGCCACAATCTCTCTGTGATTTATGAGTATCACTTTAGTTTGGGTGTTTTTGACTTTTTAAGAGGTGTTGACTCTCTGCCTTCCATGCTAGGCAGCTCCTGTTGATGACTTTGGAAAATGCCTGAACCCATAACTCTGTTGACAACTTTTAATAATTTTTGCTTTGCAGAATATGGGAATTATCAATATTTTGGCAGGAGGAAAATTTTCACCACTCGTTTAAGTTGAACTTGCAGGTATTTCCTCCTCATCCTCTTCTACTTGTTGCCAAGACACCATGTTATCATTGAAGGTGTGGCATAAACTCTCAGGTTCTTGCCGATAATATCCTCAAACATCCATCTACTGCTTTGGGTGCTGCAACCACCTTCTCAGATAAGTATTAAAAAGACCAAAACCATAAGGATTATTGTCTGCTTATATTTTTATATATGAAGTCTTGCTGTAATCTGCAACTTGAACTCCCTAGAATGTTATCAAGTCCACATGAGGATTCTGAACTGTAGAACATAGAACAATTACAGTACAGAAGCTTCAAAGACCTTTCAACCTACTCTAAGATCAATCTAACCCTTCCCTCTTACGTAGCCTTCCATTTTTCTTTCAGCCATGTTCCTGTTTAAGAGTCCCTTAAATGTCTCTAATGCATCTGCTTCTACTACCACCACAGGTGGTAACTGTGGGATACCACCTGTGGTACAGGTGGGATCTGTGTACCTACCGCTCTCTGTGTAAAACAAAACTACTCCTGACATCCGTCCGATTCCTTCCTTAGAAGTATGTCCACTTATTCCAGTCATTGCCTCCCTGAGAAGAGGTGTTGGCTGTCCACTCTATCATCTCATACACCTTCAATAAGACTCCTTCAGTCCAAAAATTTTCTTCTTTTTTTGTGCAAGCTAGGGTGTAAGATTTTTTCCCCCATTTTTTTCCATTTTTCTTCCTCATCTTCATTCTATTTGTCCAGTGCTTTAATCCTTTCCCCCGTAGAAATAGATTTTCTCTATGTGCCCTTTGTGACTTTTAAATCCTTGTATCAAGTCAAGTCAAGTTTATTGTCATTTCGACCATAAACTGCTGGTACAGTACACAGTAAAAATGAAACAGCATTCGTCCAGGACCCTGGTGCTACATGAATCAACACAAAACTACACTAGACTATGTAAAACAACATAAAAACTGCACTAAACTACACACCTGCACAGGACTACATAAAGTGCACAAAACAGTGCGGGGCAGTGCAATAATTAATAAACAAGACAATAGGCACAGTAGAGGACAAATTACAATATAGTAATAAATGATGTAGATGTCAGTCTAGACTTTGAGTATTGAGGAGTCTGATGGCTTGGGGAGATCTGGTTCAAAGAGGAAAACTCATCTTCTTCAGTCTATCCATGCATTGAAGTCTCTCAACTCTGGATTCATCTTGATATATCTCCTCTGCACCATCTTCAAAACCTTCATATCTTTCCTAAAGCATGGGCCAGTACTCAACCTACGGCCAAATCACTGTCTTATAAAGGTTCATTATGACTTACTTGCACTCGTGTTCTATGACTCTATTTGTAAAGCCCTGGATCCCATTTTTGAACCAGTTTCGCAAGCTGCCTTGCCAGTTTAAATGAACAATACATACATAGCTATCCTGATCTCTCATTTTTGTACCACTTTAAGAATTGTGCCTCTAGCTTATATTCCCTACTCTTCGTATAAAAATATAACAGTGACATGCATGCCTTGTTCACAGTGTCTGACACAGCTCACAAGGATATTGTAACTTGATTTTAAAATTGTGACTGTAATTACTATCACATTCTTTTGTTAATTGCAATGTCGCAGGAGCTTATTTTTTGTAAGTTAGATTTTAATATGTTTTACATCACTTCTATAAAAAATGATTGTTCTTAGAGGATAAAGAAAGCAAATACTCAACTGTAGATTAATGGGCTGGAGATGAAGAGACTTGATTTGGTTCCCACTGGGTTCCCAGGGATACTCCTGTTCTCAATACTACAAATTATGCTGAAAAACAGAACAGCTCAAAATGGGCCATTCAACTCATCGAGTTCAAAAAGCAGTCCAATCAGCCCCTCTCACCTTCCATAAGTGCGCCTTCAGATATTTATTCTGTTACCTTTTTTAAGAAAAAGTCAATCTGTTCCCATAACTGTAAGCTCTAATGAAGAAGTCTCACTAGTTAGTAGACAGTGTAGTTGGATGTTTCAGTAAACACCACCTACTGCCTGCACCCAAAGATAAAAGAAATTTACACTTGTAGGGTAACGTAATTGAGAGAAATATACAAAATTCACAACCACGAACATTGAGTTGGAGTTTTGTTTTAAGAGGCTGGTCTGATGTGATGACATTATTCCGTAAAGGATTTTTAGCTCGCATTTCTAAGTAGGTTTTCAGGAGTTCAGAAATATGTTATGGGTTTCATTAAACATCAAATTCCTCACTTCATTCTATTTGCGTTAACCTACAATGCTGACCCCGACGCTCTAGGACGATTTGGAAGTTATTGAACGTGTCGGCCAATGCAGTTGCTTTGAAGCTGTCAGTTTTGGGAGCAAAAAATGCCATCACTTGGTTCATACAAGCTGAGTCCCAGTTCACCCGGCAAGTAATCTCCGCTGACAGCACCAAGTATTTTCTAAGTGGTAGCATCGCCCAGCAATTCCACGTGGCGAGAGTGGTGAGTTTGCCTGAACACCTGCCTGAAAATGTTAAGTACCGATCACTGAATACTCACCTTTTACAGACTTTTGGACTATTGGAGTCTGAGCTCTCCTTACAGCTGCTTTCCTTACATGGTCTGAGAGATGATAAGCCTCACAGCTAATGGACCACATGTTTTCTCTCCTGGGAAATCATTGTTTTATTTTTAAAGAACTCTTATGCTGCAAATGCCTGATCAAGTTTGCGTAGCCCTTGCTAATGCACCTGTGAAAGACTTTAGGGAGCTTGCTGAGATGGCTGATAGTCTACACTCAGCTGGGCAGCGATGCATCATTCCTCCTCCTTTCTCAACCTCAATAAGCCCAGCCCCCAACATAAGGATGCCTGTAGCTGTGAAACAGATGGCGCTGTGTCTGAGCTTTTATCATGCTCGCTCTAGTAGGAATGCTGGGAGGTACTGACCACCTTGCAGTTTTGAAAGCGCCCGCGCATCGGGACATCAGAGGTTTTGTGAACACCGTGGGTTCTGGCTGCCAGGGTCACCGACCGTTCATCACAGACAGCGACATCCCCTGCGTGACATGGATGCTCAGGTGAGCATGCTGCCAGCATCGCCTATTGATGAGAAGGCAAAGAGTGATGAAACTTCGCTGGAGGCCACCAATGGAAGCAGGATCCAGACCTACGTGGCACAACAGGTGATACTCTGCTTCAGTGGGTGATGTTACACATGGAACTTTGTCCCTGGCTAAAGTGGCTAGACCTTAGCTTGGTGCAGATTTCTTGTTTGCCCAAGGGCTATTTATTGATCTTAAGAACTGCTGGCTTGTGGATGTCAAGGATTTTGGGCTCTTACCCTGCTCTCCTAGTATATTCCCCACAACTATTCTGTCAAATGCATGCACCACCGCACGTGCGTTTTCTCAACTTCAGGGTGAATTCCTGGACCTCATCGAGCTCACATTCTCCACTACAGTCTCAAAACATGGCGTCGAGCACCATATTCCTACAACTGGCCCACCAGTCCATGCCCACACATGTAGACTGGACCCAGAGAAGCTGGAAACCACAAAGGCTGAGTTTGTCAACATGGAAAGACTTAGAAGCGTACACCAGTCGAATAGCCTCTGGGCTTCACCCCTCCATATGGTCCCTAAGTCCAATGGTGGTTGCCACCCATGTGGTGATTACTGACGCCTTAATGAGGCCATCACCCATGATCATTACCCAGTCCCACATCTTCAAGACCTTTTAACACATTTAGCAAGAAAGTTAACTTTATTCAAAGTTGACCTAGTTAGGGGCTACCATCAGGTGCCTATGTACTTGGAGAACATTCCCAAGATAGCTGTGATAATTCCGTTAGGCCTTTTTGAGTTTTTGCATATGCCATTTGAACTTAAAAATGCAGCTCAGACTTTCCAACTCCTGATAGATTCTGTATTAAAAAATGTAGATTTTCTTTTTGTTTACCTGGATGACATACTTGTCGCCAGTGTGTCCAAATCTGAGCACGTATCTCAACTCTACACACTTTTTGAGCACTTAAGCCAACACAGATTGATCATTGACCCTACTAAATGCCAGTCTGGATTGTCAACCATTGATTTTCTCAGCCATCGCATCTATGCAGAAGGTGCAAAACCCCTCCCATCAAAGGTACCCACTGTTAGGGATTTCCCAGGACCCCACACTACTAAAAAACTACAGGAGGTTTTAGGCATGGTGAGTTTCTATCACCGCTTCATTCCATGAGCTGCGAACTTATGCTCCCCAGGATAGTCTGCTTAAAGACAATATCCCGCATCACGTGCCTGACTGGTCAGCAGACACGACCAGGACATTTGATGCCACCAAGCAAGCTCTTTCTAACACAACCCTATTTGCACACCCGTTTCCCAATGCTCCTATAACCATTACAACTGATGCTTCGGACTATGCTGTGGGTGCTGCACACAGACAGCTGGTTGGAAGCGTGTGGCAGCCACTCGCCTTCTTCAGCCGGCAGATCCATCCCCCCGGAAGGAAGTACAGCACGTTTGACCATGAGCTCCTCGGTCGCTATTTGGCTGTCCGCCATTTTCGTTTTCTTCTGGAGGGTCGCCATTTCACAGCGTTCATTGACCACAAACCCTTCGTGCACGCGATGGCCAAAATATCAGATCGTTGGTCTGCATGGCAGCAATACCACCTGGCCTACATATCAGAGTTCACAACCGAAATACAACTTACCAAGGGGGAAAATAATGCCGTGGCTGATTGCCTCTCACTGAGACTGTACACGTAGGGGTTGATTATGCTGGCATGGCAGCTGCCCGGGTTACTGACCCAGAGGTTCAGGCTTACCGAACAGGAGTCACAGGCCTGTGCTTGGCTGACATTAAATTTGGGGAAGGCGGGGTTTCTCTCCTGTGCGATGTCTCAACTGGCCACCTCGCCCCATTGTGCCCACAAACTGGAGACGAACTGTTTTTGACTCTGTACATGGCCTCTTGCCTGCGGGCCAGAAGACCTCACAGAAACTGGTTACACTAAAGTTAGTTGGGCACAGCCATAGAATGACATGTGTGATTGGACTGCAGCTTGTGTGGAGTGCCAGTGGACAAAAATTAGCTGTCATTTTCAGGCACCATTGGCACCTTTTGAGGTCCATGAGCAATAGTTCAATCATTTTGATTGGCATCTTGTTGGTCCCCTTCCCCCCTCACGTGATTTCATGCACCTTCCTACCATGGTGGATTGTACCACCAGGTGGCCAGAGGTCACCCCTCAGCATCGACGAAAGCCATAGATGTGGCTCAGGTATTCATCAGCACCTGGGTTGCCTGGTTTGGTATCCATCTAATATTTCCTCTGACCACGGTCCCCAACTAATTTCATCCCTCTGGGCTACAATGGCCCAGAACCTCAGCGTTAGGCTACACCACACCATAGTGTATCATCCACAGTCCAACGGCCTACGCGAGTGGTTTCACCGCTCCTTAAAGGCTGCTTTGAGGGCTTCCCTGACTGATGAGTGTTGGCATGATCGTCTCCCATGGGTTCTGCTGGGGCTCAGAACAGCTCCAAAAGAGGACCTGCAGTCATCCGTGGCTAAGTTGGTGTATGGGCAGCCGTTATGAGTGATTTCATTCCTGATGCCACGACCGCCTGGTTGGCCTCTCTACGGCGTTCATTCTTCCTCAGTAAATTCAATTCCTTTTCACCTGTTCCTACCTCCCATCATGGTGTACAGCACTCCTGGGTTCCTGTTGATCTACATTCCACTTTGTTTGTTTTCATCCACCATGACGCACGCCAACATCCCTGTAGACCTCCTTATGATGGCCCGTTCCACGTTTTGGAAAAGGGAGAAAAGACTTCTATCATAGATAAGCAGGGTGAGCCTGAACATATTTTAGCAGATCACCTTAAACTAGCCCACCAAGATTTGGAGCATTCCGCTAACATGCCCCAGCATCACAACATGGCCTTGAGTATGTCAACACAATTCTGAATGAGCCAGAAGCATCTGTGGTTCTTCCACCCCTGGAACACAGGACCCCCGCTGGGCAACTTGTCTGAGCTCCAGACAGGCTCACAATGCCACTTTTAGTGAATTCTGGGGGGGTGGGGTGGCCTGTGTAGGGTAACATAATTGGGAGAAACATACATAATTCACAAATAGCAAAATTGAGTTGGGGTTTCACCTTAAGAGGCTGGTCTGGTGTGATGACGTAATCATTTGGTGCGTTTTTGTTGTGTAAGTTTCGTGGTGTTCAATAAAATGTGTTACAGATTTTGTTTAACGTAAAACACCTCACTTTAGTTTATTTGTGGAAACCTACACAATGAGCTGAGTGTTAATTGCAGGATATGGAACAGATGGCAGGAAGCCAAGTTGCCAAAGTACAACAACTTGCTGCTGGACAACTGCTGCAATAGCCTCTAGCCTTTGCTACACCTTGGGCATATGTGTGATGGGCATATGACATAACGCTGGCAGTGTTCAATGAGACCCAACCGCTTTTTGCTCCGGACGGTTCATAAGTGTGCCCCAAGAGCTACTCTGGAGACACCTGCATCTGGAAAACCAAATCGGGCTCACTTATACCCTTTTTATATTTGCAAATCACACATGAAAGAATTTCACTTTTAACTTTCTATGAAACAAAAGAAAAATCCATCAACAAATTGAGAAGGAGACATGAATTATAGGTTCTTTACTAAGGCACCTGTCTACTCAAGTATTCAATACTCTAATATTGCTGAGGCCTATTAACTGTTACGTACATTACGTTGATGAACCTGTGTTTGATCCCTTGGGGCCAGCAATGGCAAAGGTGTCGATTTCAACCAACGGATGAGTGAGGTCAGTGTGACCACAACCTGAAAGCACACGTTTCTGTTTCCACTTGTTTTCCTTCGCTCTCAAGGTGACTGTTATGCTACTGCACTGTGGTGGCCGAGCGGTGCTTTCTGTAATTCACAGTGCTGAAGCCACAGCTGCTGTGGTTCCTAAAGCCAGCTGCTGTTCGGGAACTAGGGCTGCATTTTAAGATAACCATCGAGGTGAAAGCCTCACTAACTTTTCTTTAAATGTAAGTTTTATTAGTATCATAAATATGATAATGAGAAATCTCCCATCAATGGGGCAGTAATATTCACTTCATGCCTGAAGTAAAAGTGAGCATTGATTTCTAGATGTATGTGCTTAATTTATTATTAAGTTTCAATTTATGTGTATATTACCTCTTTGTAAAAATCTAATGTATGTTCATTGATCAAAGAGGAATTGATAGAGGAGTCATCAAATTATTTTAAAAGAAATTTACTTAAAAAGACAATTATTTAAAAATGAACTTTCACTTTTGGGGTGATAAAGTTAATAAAGTTGCTGCTTGTAGCTCCAGTGACTTGGGTCCATTCCTGGTGGAGCCTTTGTGGAGTCTAAACATTTTCCTTGAAAGCACATAGGTTCCCGTTGCTGATCAGGTCTCCTCCCAAATGCGTGTAGATTGGTAGATAAATTGGCCAATATACAGTACTGCGCATGTGTAACAAATTCTGTAAAGCAAAGATGCTTTCAAAATAATGAAATATAAAATTTCTAAATATCAAAAATTTACTCTAAAGTAAAAAAACTAAATCAAATTAATATTTTGTGTGACCACCCTTTGCACTTAAAGCTGCATCAGTTCTCTTAGAGACACTGTTGTGCTGTAGGTTGTTCCAAGCATCTTGGAGAACTTGCCACAGTTCTTCTGTAGCCTCTGGCTGTCTTGCTTACTTCTGTCTCTCCAGACAACCTCAATGATGTTGAGATCTGAGCTCTGTGGAGGCCATTCCATTTGTTGCAGAACTCCTTGTTCTTCTTTTTGCTGAAGGTGGTTGTTTATGACCCTGGCTATGTGTTTGGGGTCATTGTCTAGCCGTAGAATGAAACTGAAACCCATCAGGCACCTCTCTGATGGCATTGTGTGATGGATGAGAATTTGCTTGAGAATTCCATTAATTTTGACCAGATCGTCAACTCCATTTGCAGAAATGCAGCCCCAAACCTGTAGGGAAACTCCTCCGTGCTTCACTGTTGAGTGCAGACACTCGTCCAATTGTAGTGCTCTCCAATTTGAGACAAAAATTTAAAATTTTGACTTGTTAGTCCAGAGCACTTGATGTTTGGAGTTCGGAGCTGATAGCAGTGAATTTAAAAGGGACATCAGCTTGATGTATCTCTCATCTGCTGCACTCAGTTTCCATGGCTGATTACTGCGGTTCTGGTCCTCAAACTTGCCGTTTCTTAATGCTTCTTCCAAAGAGCTTGGACAGAACAATTTGAAGCTGCTGCAAGCTGCGATATTTCTTCTGGGAAAGACCTTGCTGATGCAGGATGACCACCTTGTGTCTTATTGCTATGCTCACCCTTCCCAATGTGTAAGGATTGATGATTTGAAGGTTAAACTGTCACATCTGCCAAACTCTCACCTTTTGGTTTGGTTGTCCTTTTCTGTTTCAACTAATCAGTTTAGTTTATTCAACTCATTATGTCGTTGGTCATTAGCATCCTGATTGCTATATTTGTTTAATCATACATTGGGCAATATACCTACAAATTAATCGTTTTTATTTGGAAAGTGGCCTATAACTTAATAGAAGATTAAGATTACTTAGTAGAAAAGTGGTCTCTTCCACCACCGTCAATGCTGGTTCCTACCACACCAGACACCCTCAGCTTGCAAATTGCATGAGTTCTAACTCTGGATCCAGCCTGGACCTTGACCGCCAATACCTTCGGGCCAAGACTTTATTCCCTGCCGCTGGGCCCCCAGAATCTCCTTCCCCCACCACCTCTCTCCAACCTCTTGTCTCTCAGGCTCCAGTGTCACCCCATCGATCCCAGGAGCCTCCTTCTTTCTCTCACCCTGCCTTCTCTGAACACCTCAACCCTCCTCTCTCTTCTGCACCACCAATCTCTTCTCCACTCTGATCCCAGGTCTAATGCTTGCCGTGTCTTCACCATACCCTCTGACCTTCCCCTCTGTGAGGCAGAATATTCTGTCCTCAGCAAGGACTCACCTTTGTCCTCCTGTACCCCCACCTCAGTGAGTTACGCACCTTCCACGACGTTAAGCCCTTCTTCTGAGCGTCTCTGAGCCCATTTCTTTGGCAAGAATTCCACACGCTGCACTGAAGACCCCTTTTCCCAACTTTAACCCCCCCTTCTCTTTTTAGAAACCCCGTTCTGGGTCTCTGCTTGCTCTGTATCTTTTCATCCCGAACTGCCATCTCAACCGTCTAAACTTCAGCACTCCTCCCTCATCCTCGAACCTTACCTCCTCTGAATGCCCTGCCCTGAACTCTCTCTGCACCAATCCCAACATTACCATCAAACCTGCAGACAAATGGGATGCAGTTGTAGTGTGGTGCACTGCCATCTACCTTGGTGAGGCTAGGCATCTACTCTCAGACACTTCCTCATTTTCCTCCTTGAAGAGGACCCCACTCTGGACCAGCAGAAAACTGTCTCCAACACCATCACCGACCTCATCAACTCTGGAGAACTCCCATCCACTGCCACCAAACTCATAATTCCCTTAACCTACACTGCTTGCTTCTACCTACTATCCAAGATCCACAAACCTGACTGTCCAGGTAGGCCTGTTGCCTCTGCCTGCTCCTGCCCCACTAGACTTGTGTCCTCATATCTTGATTCCATTCTATCCCCCTTGGTTCTGTCCCATCCCACCTACATCCACAACACTTCTCATGATCTTGATTTCCTCAGTAACTTTCAATTTCTCGGGCCTGACTGCCTCATTTTCACCATGGTGTTCAGTCCCTATCCCCATCAATAAGTTCTCCACTTCTTTCTTGACAAATACCCCTCCACCACCATCCCCCTTTGTCTGGCAGACCTGGTCCTCACCTCAACAATTTTTCCTTTGGCTGCTTCTACTTTTCCCAGACTTGAAGGGTAGCTATGGGCATGTGTCCTAGTTCGGCCTGCCACTTCATTGGCTATGTAGAACATCCATGTTCCAAAGCTTCCACAGTAATTACTCCCCAGCTCTTGCTCCGCTACATTGGTGACTTCATTGGTGCTGCTTAATGCCACCATGCTGAGCTCATCAATTTCATCAACTTTGCCTCTAACTTCTATCCTGCCCTTAAATTCACTTGGTCCATTTCTGACACCTCCCTTCCCTTTCTCAGTCCCTCTGGCTCCATCTCTGGATGCAAACTTTCAACTGACATATTTATATACAGTACCTACCAATTGCCATGGTTATCTTGACTATACCTCTTCCCACTTACCTCCTGTAAAAACGCAATGCCATTTTCTCAATTCCTTCACCTCCGCCGTATCTATTCCCAGGATGTGGTTTTCCTTTCCAAGACACAGGAGGTATCCTTCTTCTTGAAAGAATTAAGCATCCCTCCCTCCACTATTGATGCTGCCTCCATTTCTGAAACATCCATGCTCACCCCATCTTCCTGCTGCCTTAACAGTGATAGAGTTCCTCTTGTCCATAACTACTGCCCCAACAGCCTCCATGTCCATCATATCATTCTCCACAACTTCCACCATTTCCAAAGGGATCCTGCCACTAAACATATCTTTATCTCCCCCCCCTTTCCACTTTCTGCAGTGACCACTGCCTCCACAATTCCCTTGTCCATTTGTCCCACCCCACTAATCTCCCTCCCACTTAACCCTGCAAGGGGCCCAAGTGCTACACCTGCCCATTCACCTCCTCCATCACCTCCATTCAGGGTCCCAAACAGTCCTTCCAGGTGAGGCATCACTTCACCTGTGAATCTGCTGGGGTACCAGGTACCAGGTGCTCTATGCACCTGTGTATCACTTCCCCTTGGGTCCCCTCCTCCTTCCTCATGGTCCACTCTCCTCTCCTATCAGATTCCTTCTTCCCCAGCCCTTTACCTTTCCCACCCACCTGGCTTCACCTATCACCTTTCAGCTATTCTCCTTCCTCTACCCCACCTTTTTATTCTGGTGTCTTCCCCCTTCCTTTCCAGTCCTGAAGAAAGATCTCAGCCTTGACCTGCTGAGTTCCTCCAGCATTCTGTGTGTGTTGCTTTGCATTTCCAGCATCAGCAGACTTCCTGTGTTTCTGAACTATTACTTAATATGCTACTTTCTCTAATGAAATACAAGCATTTCTCTGTAATTTTTTGGAAAATGAATGTTTAGAAATCCAAAATTTGTTCTTTCCTACTACCACACTAATGCAGAAGATAAAGCATAAACGTCTAAGACAAAATTTATGTTAAAAATCTGGGGTGCCTAAGCCTTTGGCACAGTACAGTAAATTATTGCTAGTGTGTCGGTGACAGTGGAATTTGGAGGGAATTGATGGGAATGTGGGAAGAATAAAGTGGGATCAGTGTGAACAGAGCGCTTGATGCTTGTCACAGACTCAGTGGTTGAAAGGGCTATTTCTAAGTTGTTAAACTCTGTGACTCAAGTTTGGAGATGTCACAACCAAGGCAATGCAATCTCTACTTCCTCTGGAGGCTAAAGAAATTTGGCATGTCTCCCTTGATCCTCACCAATTTTTATCAATGCACTATAAAAAGCATTCCATGCAGATGCATTTTGGTTTGTTATGGCAACTGCTCTGCCCAAGGCCACACGAAACTGCAGAGGTTGTGGACGCAATTCAGCACATCATGGAAACCAAACCTTCCTGCTGAAGGGTCTCGGCCCAAAACGTCGACTGTACTCTTTTTCATGGGTGGTGCCTGGCCTGCTGAATTCCTCCAGCATTTTATGTGCGTTGCTTGGACTTCCAGCATCTGCAGATTTTCTCTTCATGACCCCTGTCTACACTTATTACTGCTTCAGTAAAACAGCCAACATAGTCAAAAACCCCACTCATCCTGGACATGCTGTCTTCTCCCATGATGAAGATGAAAGTAAAACCGTGAACGCTCTATCACCAGGCTCCAGACAGCTTCAATCCCACTGTTAGAAGACAGTTAAAAGGTCTCCTGGACTCCTCATCTTGCAATTTACCTTGCTGTGGTCTTGGAGCTTATTATTTGCCTGCTCTGTACTTCCTCTGTAGCAGAAACACTTTATTCCGTTTCTATCATTGTTCTCCCTTGTTCTAATTTAATGTGCTGTTGTGATGATATGATCTGTATGGATGGCAACCAGAACAAAGCTCTTCACTCTGTTTTAGCATATGGCAATAATAAACCAATTTACCATCTTGAGACTGGCTCTATTTAAACGTTACTCGAAAACTTCACTGTGCCGAAAATGGTTTGGAAGAAATACTCTGATCAAGACAGACTCTCAAAATGTGAAATGGAAGCATTGCAGGTAAGTGAAGGATATTCCAGATCTACTTGGCGAGACTGTACTGTACTGATGATTTGGAGCACAAGAAAAGAATTTGTCCAGGCACTAGCACCTCTTGCCTCAATAGCGGCAGAATTATGTGGTAATAATTTCACCTGGACATATCGTGCCAAAGCTGAGAATAAACACAAGGGTGATTTTGTAAATACAGTGAGGTTCTGTAAGTACAGTCAACTATTCAAAAGCATTCCCTTTTGTAAGTGCAGATTTCATAGGAACAATGTTGCATAAACTGAATGAAGAAAGGTACAGGTTTCACAGAAATATTTTGGAAGAAGTACCAAGAGTTGACCTGTGTTTGAAGTTTCAGGTCTCACCAGAGTGTGAGAAGGATTATTTCGAGAAACTAACTCGAAACTAGACAAAGCAGTTGAGATTTCTCTTGCAGCAGGTCACCCATACCAATACAAACACAGTATTTAATCCCGAATAAATCTCTTGGGTTCACAGAATAAATGTCAATTTAAAATTAAAGAAACTCCAAGGACACAGGAGCTTTGGAACTGCGGAAGGGCATGATGAAATAAATCCTGTGATTTTGATGAAAGTACAACTAGTGCAAAAAGAACTATTACTCTAGAAAGAAAAACCATTGAAAAAATCAACAGCACATAGACAGACAACCAGAACAATTGATGAGGAACCAAGGATAACAGATTTGTTGTCATTGAAGTCTTTGTTTTGGATGGTGATAAGTGTGTTACACTTAAGTTGGAGCCAGACAGCTGACTGAAGTTACAAATGGACATGGAAGAACAATATATTTATATTTACTGTGCGTACTGAAAAAGTGAGCAAAGATTTTAAACTTAAAATAGAATTGGAGTCACTTAATCTGTAATTAGAGTTCATGTGGAACCCATTTCACTGTTAGAGAATCAGAATCAGACACAGTTTTAATAATACTGGCATATGTTGAAATATATGAAATTTGTGTGGAGTTCTGCATAGACACATTCCAACGAGACAGGGAAGTTATGGTAAGGTACAAGAACTGTGGTGTACAAAGGCTGTAATAAATCTAGTCAAGAAGAAAAGAAAAGCTTACAAAAGGTTCAGAGAGCTAGGTAATATTAGAGATCTAGAAGATGATAAGGCTAACAGAAAGGAGCTTAAAAAGGAAATTAGGAGAGTAAGAAGGGGCCATGAGAAGGCCTTGGCGAACAGGATTAAGGAAAACCCCCAAGGCATTTTACAAGTATGTGAAGAGCAAGAGGATAAGACGTGAAATAATAGGACCTATCAAGTGTGACAGTGGGAAAGTGTGTATGGAAGCTGAGGAAATAGAAGAGGTACTTAATGAATACTTTACTTCAGTATTCACTATGGAAAAGGATCTTGGTGATTGTAGTGATGACTTGCTGCAGACTGAAAAGCTTGAGCATGTTGATATTAAGGAAGAGGATGTGCAGGAGCTTTTGAAAAGCATCAAGTTAGATAAGTCACTAGGACCAGATGAGATGTACCCCAGGCTACTGTGGGAGGCGAGGGAGGAGATTGCTGAGCTTCTGGCGATGAACTTTGAATCATCAATGGGGACCTGAGAGGTTCCAGAGGATTGGAGGGTTGCGGATGTTGTTCCTTTATTCAAGAAAGGGAGTAGAGATAGCCCAGGAAATTATAGACCAGTGAGTCTTACTTCAGTGGTTGGTAAGCTGATGGAGAAGATCCTGAGAGGCAGGACTTATGAACATTTGCAGAGGTATAATATGATTAGGAATAGTCAGCATGGCTTTGTCAAGGGCAGGTCATGCCTTACGAGCCTGATTGAATTTTTTGAGGATGTGACTAAACATATTGATAAAGGAAGAGCAGTAGATGTAGTGCATATGGATTTCAGCAAGGCATTTGATAAGGTACCCCAGGCAAGGCTTATTGAGAAAGTAAGGAGGCATGGGATCCAAGGGGACTTTGCTTTGTGGATCCAGAACTGGCTTGCCCACAGAAGGCAAAGAGTGGTTGTAGATGGGTCATATTCTGCATGGAGGTTGGTCAGCAGTCGAGTGCCTCAGGGATCTGTTCTGGGAACCTTACTCTTCTTGATTTTTATAAATGACCCGGATGAAGAAGTGGAGGGATGTGTTAGTAAGTTTGCTGATGACACAAAGATTGGAGGTGTTGTTGATAGTGTGGAGGGCTGTAAGAGGTTACAGCGGGACATTGATAGGATGCAGGACTGGGCTGAGAAGTGGCAGATGGAGTTCAGCCCAGATAAGTGTGAAGTGGTTCATTTTGGTAGGTCAAATATGATGGCAAAATATAGTATTAATGGTAAGACTCTTGGCAGTGTGGAGGATCAGAGGGATCTTGGGGTCCGAGTCCATAGGATGCTTGAAACAGCTGCGCAGGTTGACTCTGTGGTTAAGAAGGTGTACAATGTATTGGCCTTCATTAATTGTGGAATTGAATTTAGGAGCCGAGAGGTAATGTTGCAGCTATATAGGACCCTGGTCAGACCCCACTTGGAGTACTGTGCTCAGTTCTGGTTGCCTCACTACAGGAAGGATGTGGAAGCCATAGAAAGGGTGCAGAGGAGATTTACAAGGATGTTGCCTGGATTGGGGAGCATGCCTTATGAAAACAGGTTGAGTGAACTCGGCCTTTTCTCCTTGGAGCAACGGAGGATGAGAGGTGACCTGATAGAGGTGTATAAGATGATGAGAGGCATTGATTGTGTGGATAGTCAGAGGCTTTTTCCCAGGGCCGAAATGGTTTCCACAAGAGGGCACAGTTTTAAGGTGCTGGGGAGTAGGTACAGAGGGGATGTCGGGCGTAAGTTTCTGATGCAGTGAGTGGTGAGTGGTGGAATGGGCTGCCGGCAACGGTGGTGGAGGTGAATACAATAGGGTCTTTTAAGAGAGTTTTGGATCGGTACATGGAGCTTAGCAAAATAGAGGGTAGGGACATGTTCGGCACAACTTTGTGGGCTGAACGGCCTATATTGTGCTGTAGGCTTTCTATGTTTCTATATTGTTTTCTGGCAGCAATATATTGCAAGACATGTTAAAACTATAAACTACAATGAGAAATATATATAAATAAAGAAATTAAATAGTGTGGTAGTGTACACGAGTTCATAGTCCATTCAGAAATCTGATAGTAGTTGGGAAAGAAGCTGTTCTTAAAACATTGAGTGTGTGTCTTCAGGCTCCTGTACCTTCTCCTTGATGGTAGCAATGAGAAAAAGGCATGTCCTGATTGATGGGTATCCTTAATGATAGATGCCACCTTTCTGAGGCATCGCCTTTTGAAGATGTCTTTGATGCTAAAGAGGCTAGTACCCATGATGGATTGGATGAGTTTGCAACCTTCTTCAGCTTCTTCTGATCTGTGCAACTGCCCTCCATGGTATGTCTGTAGAAATTTGCAACAGTCTTTGGTGACATACCAAGTCTCCTCAAACTCCTAATGAAATATAACAATTGTTGTGCCTACTTTATAATTGCGTAACTATGTTGGGCCCAGAATAGATCTCCTGAGACACTGGCACCCAAGAACTTGAAACTCAACCAGCTGATCCACCTCACTTCTGTACGCTTCCTCAGCGCTATCTGAAATCCTGCCAACAATAGTTGTGTCATCAGCAAATTTGTGGAAGGCATTTGAGTTGTGCCTAGCCACGCAGTCGTGGGTGGAGAGAGAGTAGAGAAGTGGGCTAGGCGCTCATCATTGAGGTGCACCACTATAGATTGTCAGCGAGGAGAAGATACTATTTCTGATCTGCACTTGATGAGGAATTCAAGAATGCAGTTGCAGAGGGAAGTGCAGAGGCTCGGGTTTTGAAGCTTGTTGATTAGTACTGAGGTTATGATGATATTGAATGCTGAGCTGTAATCAATAAACTGCAGCTTGACTTAGGTACTACTAGTTTTCAGGTGATCCAAGGCCGAGTGGAGAGCCAGTGAGATTGTATCAGTTGTTGACCTATTGTGGCAATAGGTAAGTTGCTGTTGGCAAGTCCTTGCTTAGGCAAGAGTTGATCCTGACCATGACCAACCTCTCAAAGCAGTTCATCCCAGTAGATTTGAGTGCAACTAGGTGATAGTCATTGAGGCATCTTACCCTGCTCTTCTTGGGTACTGGTATGATTGTCGCCTTTTTGAAGCAGGTGGGAACTTCTGACTGTAGCATTGAGAGATTAAAGATGTCCCTGCACACTCCCACCAGTTGGTTAGAATAGGCTTTCAGTGCCTTACTATGTACACCATCAAGGCCTGACTGCTTGCGAGGGTTCACCCTTTTGATAGATGTCCTCATGTTGGCCTCCAAGACAGATCTCACAGGGTCATTGGATGCTGTAGATATTCGTACAGGTGTAGTTTTATTCTCCCTTTCAAAGTTTGCATAAAAAGCATTGAGCTCAACTGGGAGTGAAGCATCATGGCCATTCATGATATTAGGTTTCGCCTTGTAGGAAACAATGGCCTGCAAACCATGCCAGAGCTGATGTATATACGATTCCATCTCTAACTTCAATTGGAATTGTTTATTCGCTCTTGAAATAGCCTTCCATAGGTCATACCTGGACTTCATATATACCTGTAGTTCTGAATCTCTGCTCTTGAATCAAGTCAAATCAAGTCAAGTTTATTGTTATTTAACTATATACATATATATAACATATATAACCATAAAATGTATATAGAAGCAAGACAACGTTTCTCCAAACCAGGGTGTAAAACACAATAGTACAATAACACACGATAACTTATGAAGGTAAGCATAAAATGTAAAGATGAATCACACATAAATAACAAACTAAAATGCATTAATATTGAATATTGTAAGGTACAGAACAAATTAACCAGTGACACTTTGAATACAATGCAGCAGGGAGTTCAGAAGCCTAATGGCATGGGGGAAGAAACTGTTTCATCCTGACTATTCTTGTTTTTATGCATCATTATCTCCCGCGTGATGGTGGAAAGTCAGAGGATGGTGGATGGATGGGTGGGATCCTTAATAATACTAAGGGTACTTAGTATTATTAAGTATAATACTTTCTAAATCATTAGAAAGAGTTGACATAGGATCGGAAGGTACAGAATCTTTATCGGTTGAGCTAAGAAATTGCGGGGGTAAAAGGACCCTGATGGCAGTTATCTACAGGCCTCCAAACAGCTGCAGTGATGTGGCAGATGAGCTTGAAGCTCAGGTGCAAATGGGTAACTATGATGTTGTTGGGATAACGGAGACATGGCTGCAGGGAGATCAGACCTGGGAAATGAATGTACAAGGGTATACGTGCTATCATAGGGACAGAAATGTGGGCAGAGGGGGTGGGGTGTCCCTGTTGGTGAGGAATGAGATTCAGTCCTTTGCAAGGGGGGACTTAGGATCAGGAGAAGTAGAGTCTGTGGATAGAACTGAGGAACAGTAAGGGCAAAAGGACCCTAATGGGTGTTGTCTACAGGCCACCAAACAGTAGCATGGATATTGGGTGCAAGTTGAATAGGGAGTTAACATTGGCATGTGGCAAAGGTAATGTCGCAGTAGTTATGGGGGATTTCAACATGCAGGTGAACTGGGAGAATCAGGTTGCTGCTGGACCCCAGGATAGGGAGTTTGTAGAGTGCCTACGGGATGCATTCTTGGAACAGCTTGTACGAGAGTCGACCAGGGACAAGGCTATTCTGGATTTAGTATTATGTAATGAACAGGATTTGATAAGCGATCTAGAAGTAAAGGAGCCATTAGGAGGTAGTGATCATAATATGATAAGTTTTTATCTGCAATTTGAGAAGGATAAGGGCAGCTCGGAGGTGTCAATGTTGCAGTTGAACAGGGGAAACTATGGAGCCATGAGGGAGGAGCTGGCCAAAGTCGAATGGACGGATATCCTAGCAGAAAAGACAGTGGAACAGCAATGGCAGATATTCTTGGGAATAATGCAAAATCAGTTCATCCCCCGGAGAAGGAAGGATTCAAAGGGGGGAAAGGGACCACAGTGGTCGACAAAGGAAGTCAGAGATTGCATAGCATTAAAAAAAAAGGAAGTATGACAGAGCTAAGGTGAATGGGAGGACAGATGATTGGAAAGTTTTTAAGGAACAACAGAACTTAACTAAAAAGGCAATACAGGGAAAAAAAATGAGGTACGAACGCAAGCTAGCCAGGAATATAAAGGAGGATAGCAAAAGCATTTTTAGGTATGTGAAGAGAAAGAAGATAGTTAAGAACAATGTTGGGCCCTTGAAGAATGAATTGGGTGAAATTGTTATGGGAAACAGAGAAATGGCAGAAGAATTTAATAAGTACTTTAGATCTGTCTTCACTAAGGAAGACACAAGCAATCTCCCAGATGTATGGATGGGCCAAGGAAATAGGGTAACAGAGGAAATGAAACAGATTGACATTAGGAAGGAAATGGTGATGAGTAGACTGATGGGACTGAAGGCTGACAAATCCCCAGGTCCAGATGGTCTGCATCCTAGGGCACTAAAGGAGGTGGCCCTGGAAATTGCGGATGCATTGGTAATAATTTTCCAATGTTCCTTAGATTCAGGATCAGTTCCTGAGGATTGGAGAATGGCTAATGTTATCCCACTTTTTAAGAAAGAAGGGAGGGAGAAAACAGCGAACTATCGACCTGTCAGCCTGACATCGGTGGTGGGAAAGATGCTAGAGTCCATTATTAAAGATGAAATAGTGGCATTTCTAGATAGCAGTGATAGGATTGGGCCGAGCCAGCATGGATTTACCAAGGGCAAATCATGCTTGACTAATCTGTTGGAGTTTTTCAAGGATGTAACCAGGAAGTTAGATGGGGGAGATCCAGTGGATGTAGTGTACCTCGATTTTCAGAAGGCATTTGATAAGGTCCCACATAGGAGATTGGTGGGTAAAATCAAAGCTCATGGCATTGGGGGAAAGACATTGACATGGATAGAAAACTGGTTGGCAGATAGAAAGCAAAGGGTAGCGGTGAATGGGTGTTTCTCGGAATGGCAGGTGGTGACTAGTGGGGTGCCACAGGGCTCAATATTGGGACTGCAGATGTTTACGATTTACATCAACGATTTAGATGAAGGCATTGAGAATAACATCAGCAAATTTGCTGATGATACTAAGCTGGGTGGCAGTGTGACATGTGATGAGGATGTTAGGAGAATTCAGGGTGACTTGGATAGGCTGGGTGAGTGGGCAGATACTTGGCAGATGACATTTAATGTGAATAAGTGTGAGGTTATCCACTTTGGGAGTAAGAACAGGAAGGCAGATTATTATCTGAATGGTGTAGAGTTAGGTAAGGGAGAAATACAAAGAGATCTAGGAGTCCTTGTTCATCAGTCACTGAAGGTGAATGAGCAAGTGCAGCAGGCAGTGAAGAAGGCTAATGGAATGTTGGCCTTTATTACAAAGGGAATTGAGTACAAGAGCAAGGAAATCCTCTTGCATTTGTACAGAACCCTGGTGAGACCATACCTGGAGTATTGTGTACAGTTTTGGTCTCCAGGGTTAAGGAAGGACATCCTGGCTGTAGAGGAAGTGCAGAGTAGATTCACGAGGTTAATTCCTGGGATGTCTGGACTGTCTTACGCAGAGAGGTTAGAGAGACTGGGCTTGTACACGCTGGAATTACGGAGATTGAGAGGGGATCTGATTGAAACATATAAGATTATTAAGGGATTGAACAAGATAGAGGCAGGAAATATGTTCCAGATGCTGGGAGAGTCCAGTATCAGAGGGCATGGTTTGAGAATAAGGGGTAGGTCATTTAGGACAGAGTTAAGGAAAAACTTCTTCTCCCAGCGAGTTGTGGGGGTCTGGAATGCACTGCCTCGGAAGGCAGTGGAGGCCAATTCTCTGGATGCTTTCAAGAAGGAGCTAGATAGGTATCTTATGGATAGGGGAATCAAGGGATATGGGGACAAGGCAGGAACTGGGTATTGATAGTAGATGATCAGCCATGATCTCAAAATGGTGGTGCAGGCTCGAAGGGCCGAATGGTCTACTTCTGCACCTATTGTCTATTGTCTATTGACTACAAATTTCAACAGGAAATAGAAAAGGCTTGCCAGAAAGGCAGTGTTATGATAATTGTAGGGGATTTTAACATGCGAGTGGATTGGGAAAATTAGGTCGGGACTGGATCTCAAGAGAGAGAATTTGTAGAATGTCTACGAGATGGCTTTTTAGAACAGCTTGTTGTTGAGCCCACTAGGGGATCGGCTGTACTGGATTGGGTATTGTGTAATGAACCAGAAGTGATTAGAGAGATGGAAGTGAAGGAACCCTTAGGAGACAGTGATCACAACATGATTGAGTTCACTGTGAAATTTAAGAAAGAGAAGCCAAAATCCGATGGTCGATATTTCAGAGGAGTAAAGGAAATTACAGTGGCATGAGAGAGGAACTGACCAAGATTGACTGGAAAGGGACACTAGCGGGAGGGATGGCAGAGCAACAGTGGCTGGAGTTCATGCGAGAAGTGAGGAAGGTGCAAGACAAATATATTCTAAAGAAGAAGAAATTTTCGAATGGAAAAAGGATGCAACTGTGGCTGACAACAGAAAGCCAAAGTAAATGCAAAGCAGAGGGCATACAAGGAAGCAAAAATTAGTAGGAAGACAGAGGATTGGGAAGTCTTTAAAAGCTTACAAAAGGAAACTAAGAAGGTCATTAAGAGGAAATATGAACTATGAAAGGAAGCTAGCAAATAATATCAAAGAGGATACTAAAAGCTTTTTCAAGTATATAAAGAGTAAAAGATAGGTGAGAGTAGATATAGGACTGATAGAAAATGATGCTGGAGAAATTGTAATGGGAGATAAGGGGATGCCTGAGGTAGAATGCTCATCACTACCAGGATAATGCCAGAAAACTCCCTCAACAGATAAAATGGGCAACATGTGATGAACCTGGATGTTTCAGGTTGGGTGAGCAGGACTGGGACAGAACCACCACATCTGTGCTCCACCATGAGTTAATCATGAAGCATACTCCTCCTCCTTTACATTTAAAAGACTCAACTGACCTGTCTTTGAGGAAAATGGTGAAGCACTGTATCCAAAATGGTGGGTTTAAGCCATGTTTCCATGAAACAAAGTAGACAGCAGTTCCTGATGTCTCTGGCACTGCAAACTTCAATTTTATTTTCCAGAGATAGTATATTTTCCAGTAGGATATTCAGGAGTGGTGGTTTAAGGCCTTTTAGTTATAAGCATACCAGTAGACCTGATAGACCAGGCATAGGTTATGGTTTTGTGGGATGATTATAATTGTATGCTAACTATAGCTTGACAGTAAAGATCTCTGTTTCAGACAAAGGCATGGTTAAACATGGATAATATTGAATATATTGATGATGCCATTCACTGTAGTCACTGTATATGTGATAAGTGACTATCAAATTCTTTAATCATTAATTCCAGAGCTAATGAGATGTCCTCCTTCTTCAAAGAAAGGGGCTTTCCTTCTTCGAACATCAATGTAGCCCTCACCCACATCTCTTCCATTTTGTGCACATCTGCCTGCACCCCAGCCACCTGCCACCTCACCAGGGATGGGGTCCCACTTGTCTTGAGCTACCACCTCATCAGCTTCTGCGTCCAGCACATAATTCTCTGGAACTTCCCCCATCTCCAGCAGAGTCCCACCACCAAGCACATCTTTCCCTCCCCGCCCCCATTTTCTGCTTTCTACAGGGATCACTCCCTACGTGACTTCCTTATCCACTTGTCCGTCCCCACTGGTACTCATCCTTGCAAGTGGAACATGTACCTCACCTGCTCCTATACCTCCTCCCTCACTACTATTCCGGGCCCTAAACAGTCCTTCCTGGTGAAGCAACACTTCACAGGTGAGCCTGTTGTGGTTATCTACTGTACCCAGTGTTCCCGGTGTAGCCTCCTGTATATTGACGACCACACACACACACACACACACACACACACACACACACACACACACACACACACACACACACACACACACACACACACACACACACACACACACACACACACACACACACACACACACACACCTGAACACCACGCCGCTCCCTTTGCAATTTTTGCTCATTTCTTTCTCAATTCCTGCTAAAACATTGTTTAAATTTGCATTTACATTTACATCATTTATTATTATATTGTAACTTGCCCTTTACTATGCCTACCATCTTGTTTATTAATTATTGTACTGTCTTGCACTGTTTTGTGCACTTTATGTAGTCCCGTGTAGGTCTGAAGTCTAATGTAGTTTTGTGTTGTTTCATGTAGCACCATAGTCCAGGAGGAACACTGTTTAGTTTTTACTGTGTACTATACCAGCAGTTATGGTTTGAAATGACAATAAAAGCGACTTGACTTGACACAGATTGGGAGATTGCTTCACTGAGCACCTGTGCTCTGTCCTCCAGAAGAATTGGGAACTCCCAGTGGTCATTTTAATTCTACTTCCCATTCCCATTCTGACAAGACAGTCCATGGCCTCCTCTACTGCCACAATGAGGTCACACTCAGGTTGGAGGAACAACACCTTATATTCCATCTGGGTAGCCTCCAACCTGATGGCATGAACGTCGATTTCTTGAACTTTCAGTAATAGCCCCCTGCCAACACCCCTTCACCATTCCCCAATCGCCATTCCCATTCTCCTCTCTCATCTTATCTCCTTACCTGCCCATCACCTCCCGCTGGTGCTTCTCCCCCTTCCCTTTCTTCCATGACCTTCTGTCCTCTCCTATCAGATTCCCCCTTCTTCAGCCCTGTATCTCTATCATCAATCAACTTCCCAGCTCTTTACTTCACCACTCCCCCCCTCCTAGTTTCACCCATCACCTACCACCTTGTACTTCTCCCTCCCCTCCACCCACCTTCTTACTCTGACTTTGCATCTTTTTTCTCCTGTCCTGATGAAGGGTCACAGTCTGAAACATCGACCATTTACTCTTTTCCATTGATGCTTCATGGCCTTCTGAGTCCCTCCGGCATTTTGTGCGTCTTGCTTGGATTTCCAGCATCTCGCAGATTTTCTCTTGTTTATTTATCAAATTCTGTGTATCTGATGCAGAGATATCGACTGGAGTTTAACGACATAATTGGACTATCTATATTGTCCAATCAGGCTCAATGAAACAGTAAATCCAATGTTGGAGCTGGTCCGATAAGCTGTTCTAGGTCTGATAACAAAGCCAAAGCTGTTTGGATCATTTCAGTGGCAGTAACTCAAAAGAAAGATAAGCACGCATTGAAACCCCAATGATTTGAATAAAACCATTAAAATAAAGAACATTGTCTACTTCCATGTCTACATGATTACAAAATTATTGGGATGGTTGAAATTAGCTACTGATGTAAGATACTACTTTGTTATGTTACCACAATCTCGTAGGAAGGCACTTGTTCACTGATTGTTATGAAAAGCATCAAAAGCATTACCACGGAAAAGCGCTAAACCAGTTCAATCCGAACAGTCAGCTCCACGTATATTCTGAGAATGAGTTCCATGACTAGTGTAGCAGGAGGGCTTGAATTTATAAGCACGTTCTGGTGATTAAAAGGCTATGATATATAAATTAGAAACATTTTGGATTTAGACATTTTTCCACATGTACAGTGCTTCAAAACATACTGTGAAATGTGTCATTTGTGTTAACAACCAACATACCCAAGGATGTGCTGGGGGCAGCCCACAAGTGTTGCCACACATTCTGGTGCCATTGAAGAAAAAAAATCATCATATCAAAGGAATTGGCATCGATTGATATATGGTAGTGTGCCAATTGTGAAAGAAATGCTTGACACTGAGGACTGTTCTGAGATGCAGGATAGCCCAGAGTGTTTTTCTAAATTATTTACAAATTCTGAACTACTCACACGCCGATGTGTGAAGATCACCCTTCATCATTAAGATCATCGTGAAAGGCCATTGTCTCGTACACAATATATCAGAGCTGGCATGTCAGCTTCTGTCTTTTCTCCCCCTTCATTGTTCAAATTGGAGGGACGACAGGACGCTGATGCAAGGTAGTAGGTTGTAATGAGTAGGACCTTCCCTTGTCTTTGCTTGTCCTGAAACTGCAAGCAGCCTTGCATCTCTATGTTGTCAATCCCATAGCACCACCATTTTTGGAGCCCTTGTCCTATCATTGGATTGTGATGGAGTAATTAGAACATTACTGAATGGTTTGAATCCATGAGTGCAACTCTGTCAGGCTATTGGTTGACTAGCCTCTGAGGTGGCTCTTCCAGTTAGATCCATTCTCTGCTCCTGAATGGAATTTTGCTGGGTGGACAAATCTGAGTATGCACTTGGTGTGTCTATATCTAGTGCAGAGGTTTTTATTGGGTGGTAAAGCCTGTGTTTTATCTTATTATATTTTGTCATTGTAGATTAATACACCAGCCTTCTAGGTCGTTTCAGAGAACATTTAAAGATCTGGGGTCTAACTAACTTAAGTTTAAAATTCATCTTTCTCTAAATGTGAAATGAGCTAATAAAATGTTAATGTGCACAGATGGGAACACATCACACTTCACTGATGCATAGTTCATCATATTTATCTCTCTTATGCAGTTATATGAAATTCTGGGAAAAAAAAATCATGGCAAGCCTCACAAACGATTCTGCTGCATCCATATTTGGTGTAGCCTGCAGTAAATCTGCCAAGCTGAGTTTTGTCATTAAAATAATGTTGTTCCTTAAGCTTATATTGTCTGTTTCATGCAATATCACTTGACTTTATAATCTACAGTCAGATTCAGGAGAGCTCTAAGCAGCTCAGACTTTGGAATTCAGACAAAACAAGCAATGTTCCAAGTGCTGACACAAACTCTATAATTGATTCAGATGTGTGGTATCACTGTATACACAAAACAACTCCTGGTCTTCTTAAGCTATAACTTCTAATATCTCTCTATGAAAGTAATCATCTTATCCTTTTAAGCATACCATGTGATTCCCTTTTTGAGGTCTTCGGAACTCTTTGTTCTAATTTCAAGATGCGAGCCTGGAAACTGCTCTTTGCCCTTTATTTGGCATTAAAATGGTATCAGAGTTCCCGCAAACGTTGCATAAATCTGACTTTTGATGTGCATTGAACTGCCCTAGTGAAATGTCCCCCAGTGCAATGCCATCCGGAAACGGCCATTGACATTCCCAGTTGTGCACTGCATGGTCCTCACTGACCTCAGCATGTGGCATGAGCTTTAAGGCAAAGGTCAATCTTCCAGCAACAGTGCAGTGCCGTTGTCATGCCAATGGGTGCTGCAGTAATGGGAACCCGGGAGAGAAAGGGACTTGGAGATGGGATCCCGAGGGGTTAAAGGAGCTTGGGACAAACTAGTGAAGGGCACTGTCAATAAAAGGTGCTTTCTTTGGAAAAAAAACACATCTAGAACAATCTTCC
Organism: Hemitrygon akajei; assembly: GCF_048418815.1. Classification (NCBI taxonomy): domain Eukaryota; kingdom Metazoa; phylum Chordata; class Chondrichthyes; order Myliobatiformes; family Dasyatidae; genus Hemitrygon; species Hemitrygon akajei. The sequence goes on from NC_133134.1 coordinate 44,903,906, forward strand.
ATGGCTAAATGTTCCTCTTGGAAATCGTCATAAGGACATGAGTGCTGACTCTGAATGCCTGCTTTTGGGGAATCCTGCAAAGAAAGCAAAGCTCTTTGTTCTAGTGGGGACAGAAGAAAAAAAGACAAAGTCTTTCCTCCTTCATTATGGAGTCCAGATGACTTATGTAGCGAGGAACAAATAGTCAGAGGTGCCAGTGGTAAGCAGCTGCAAACACGAATGATCCTGTGTGTAGGAAGATAAGAGTGACCTCCATAAGCAAGCAGCCAAGACACAGGTGAAGCTGTGTTTGAGTTCGTAGGTCAGAGGTGTCTGTGCGGATGAAGGTTGTTGCACTTTTAACAGCCCAGAGGCAAAACCTTTCTGCTCTGTGAATAAGTAGAATCTATTGCAGTATATAATCTGCTGGAGGAATTCAATGGAGCAAGCAGCACCTGTGGGGGAATTTAACGTTTTGGGTGAAAACCTGCATCAGTACTGGATCATTGACAACTCCTTTCCCCACAAATACCATTTGTTCCGTTGAGTTCCTCCAGTGGATTGAATGCTGCCCCAGATTCCAGCATTTACAGTATCATGTGTCTCTGAGTAAAAACTGTTGTTTCTCAAATCCCGGCAGGCAAATATGTGTTGTAATTGTATTTACACCATTTGGTGGGAGTGGGGGAAGGGTTGGTGGTACTTGTTAATCACGTGTCCTTGTTCTGATTGGCCCAACGTATTTAATATGAATACTGTTGGTCTGATCCTAACTCTTGCCAGTAACAGATGTTAAGAGACAGGCCAAGCTTTGGAGCCTATGTGGAATATTCATTATTGTTTAGCCTCTAACTGCAAAATTGGTACCTTGGCTATTTTGTTGAAGCCTGGACTTTTATTAGACCTATTGATTGGTGGTAGTAATTTCAAGCTAATATTTTAGTAATTTATGTTCCTAAGTCCCTTGATGCCTCGCTCAGTTCTCCTCAATGTGTTCGCATGTCTTAGCGTAGTGTTTTAAACCTGTTAAAGATTTTGTTCATTATTCTGCTCACTTATTAATCAGTATACATATTTATATAGTGATACAGTACAGGATGGAGTAGGCCCTACTGGCCTTCCGAACCGTGCCACCCCATCAAGCCGAAACAAACCCGATCAACCCTAACCGCAGCAGAGGAGAATTTACAATAACCAATTATCATACCCAGTATGTCTTTGGACTGTGGGAGGGAACTGGAACATCCGGAGAAAACCCACGCATTCCACATAATCCTTCAAGACAGCGCCAGAATTGAACTCCAGGCTGAATGCCCCAAGCTGTAATAGCATTGCATTAGCGCTACAGTACCATGACATCCAAATACTAGTGTATTCTTATAATTTGCAGTTCCCTTCTACATACACTTCCATAAAATCTGTATAATTGAACACACACACTCACACGGGTATAATGACAGATTTACATAAATATTGTGAATGTCGGAGAAGGAAACATTATTATCTCATCTTATACACCTTATGTAAATGCAAAGACACACACAGAGTCATACTAAACTGTAGCATTCAAGACTGATGATCTGGAACAATACAAGAAGTCTAGGTATGGCCTATAGATAAAATCAATTCCATTTGAGGTTTGAAATGGAGCTGGATGCATGTCAGTTCTGGCAGGGTTTGCAAGCCATGACTTCCTATAAAATGAAACAAAACATCATAAATGGCTGTGATGCTTCACTCCCAGATGAGCTCAGTGCCTTTTATGCACACTTTGAAAGGGAGAATAAGACTACATCCATGTAAATTCCTGCAATATTCGGTGACCCTGTGATCTCTATTTTGGAGGCTGACATCAGAACTTCTTTCAAGAGGGTGAACCCTTGCAAGGCGTCAGGCCCTGATGATGTACCGGGTAGGGCATTGAAGATCTGTGCCAACCAAATGGTGGGAGTGTGGGAGCGTTCAAGCACATCTTCAATCACTCACGGCTGCAGTCGGGGGTTCCCATCTGTTTCAAAAGGGCCACAATCATACCAGTGCCCAAGAAGAGCAAGGTGAGTTTCCTCAACAACTATTGCCCACTCACACTCACATCTACTGTGATGAAGTGCTTTAAGAGGTTGGCCATATCTAGAATCAACTCCAGCTTAAGCAAGGACCTGGACCCATTGCAATTTGCTATTCGCCACAATAGGTCTACAGCAGGTGCAATCTCACTGGCTCTCCACTCAGCAATACCTACCTCAGACTGCTGTTTATTTATTCCAACTCAGTATTCAACACAATTTTACCCTCAGTTCTGATAAACAAGCTCAAAACCTGGGCCTCTGTACCTCCCTCTATAACAGGATCCTTAACTTCCTCAGCGAGAGACCACAGTCAGTGTGGATCAGAGATAACATCTCCTTCTCACTGACAATCAACACTGATGCACCTCAAGGATGTGTGCTTAACCCAGTGCTCTACCCTCTCTACACTCATGTCTGTGTGGCCAGGCACTACTCCAACACCAACATTCGCTGATGACACAACTGTGGTTGGCAGAATTTCAAATAGTGATGAGGAGGCATTTAAGGGCAAGGTTCATCATCTGGCTGAGTGGTGTCACAGCAACAACCTTGCACTCAGTGTCATTAAGACTAAGGAGTTGATTGTGGACTTCAGGAAGGGGAAGTCGAGGGAACTCACTCCAGTCCTCCTTGAGGGATCAGCAGTGGAAAGGTGAGCAGTTTCAGGTTCCTGGATGTCAACATCTCTGAGGATCTTTCCAGGGCCCAACATATTGATGGAGGTACAAAGAAAGGATGACACGGGCTACATCTCACTAGACGTTTTAGAAGAATTGGTATGTCACTGAAGACACTGGCAAATTTCATCAGGTGTACTGTGGAGAGCATTCCAACTTGTTGATTTATGGAGGGGCATTGCACCGTATTGGAAAAAGCTGAAGAATGTTGCAGCTGAGCCGGCACCGTCGACACTCGCCTCCCCAGCATCCAGGACACCTTCAGAAGGTGATGCCTCAACAAGGTGGCATCCATCACTAAGGACCTCCATCATCAAGGACATGCCCTCTTCCCATTGTTACCATCAAAGAGGAGGTACAGCAGCCTGAAGGCATAAACTCAGCAATTCAAGAACAGCTTCTCCCCTCAGCCATCAGATTTCTGAATGGACAATGAGCCCATGTACAGTATCTCACTATTTTTTTTTCTCTTTCTGTACTATTTAATTGAATTTTATATATATTTATGGTTTTTATTTTTATGTATTGCTCTGTCCTGCTGCTGCAAAACAACAAATTTCACAACATGTGCCAGAGACACTAAGTCTGGTTCTAATTCTGCTGATTCACAAGGTTCTAACGTGTTCGGCTGTGCTTTTAATTGTCTTTTTCTGTATTGTTATCGGTTGTACCCACATATTATATTACAAACATGTGAATTAGTAAAACCTGTAGTTTAATTGAAAGACAAGCGAGGAAATTGACCCTCCAATAGTTAAAGTCTAATTACAACAGTTAGCTTAGGTCTAGTACAACTCGTAAACAGATTGTTGAGTGTACTGGACTATATCACATGAAATCTGATGAACTATAAACACATTAAAATAAATCCACCCTAAATTTAATTTAATGCATGTTATACATCACTAGTAAACAAAAGAGTAGGAATGGAAAGTTAAGTGTTGTGGAATAATATAGTGTTTCATGCATTTACTGTTGTGTCTCATTAGTATTTAAGAAAATACCTAAACCTGTGGTGGAAATGCCTCATAGGGGCCCTGTTAAGGAAAATATTCAGAGGTGTTACTTCTGCTCTCCTGTTGTAGAAATAGCTTTCTATTAAATCGGTGCCAAATTAGAACAGCTCAAATCATAATTTTCTTCTCCATATGCTCAATTACAAATGAATATGTTAGTTATGTTTTAAGATTCCCATTTTTAAACACATCTTATTATTTCACTTATTTAGAGATATCAGACAGTAACAGTCCCTTCTGGCTGTTATACCCCCACCGACCAGTTATACTAATGTGAGCAATTAATCTACCAACAAATACATCTATGGCATTAGGGAGGAAACCAGAGCACCTGGAGGAAACTCACACATTCACAGAGAGAATGTACAAACTCCTGACAGGAAGTGGCAGGAATTGAACCCATGTCTCTGGTGCTGTAAAAACATGATAAACACTACACTATCGTGCCACCCTATTTACTCTACTTTCCTCTCACAGAAAGTAATTACTTGGTTAATCAGATTCTGTTAAAGTGTGCATATCAAATAGGCAAACTTCAGAGCATTTCAAAATCCATTCAAAGTGAAGGATCTAATTTATTTCAGCCTGATGTGGAACATACAGTTTGCACCGCTTTATTAATTATATGTGTTAATATGGTCCAATGGTACTCCTGAAGTGAAGTTTCCTGTAATAAGACTACAAATCAGGAATGGCAGTGCAAATATTCTTCATTAAAATTAACAACTGATAAATGAAAGCAACCCAGCAATAAATTCTCTGATTTTATATGCCTTTAGTTGGAAGATTCCACACTGGGAGCAGAGATTTTAACTTCAGGTATCATATATTGTACTGATTTAAAACACCTGTACTGTGAGTTCAGTGGGATGGAGCAATTTCAAATTGCTGAAGTAAATGGAAGCTGTTTCTGTCATCTCTGGAAAGGAAAATAATATATCTTTCTGTGTGATTTGCATAAAATTGTAAGACAAGTCTTTGCTATTAGGATAATATTCTTTACCAGTCACAAGCTGAGTGAAAACTCAGTCTCTCATGTCTGGTTCCCAGTAAATAAATACATCAGGATCACCGACAGCACAAAGGGACTAGAGCCCAGAAGAATCAGATGAAACTGCTCCTGTTAAAAATCTGGTGTTAGCTAAGTTAATGATAGAACAAGTGTGAGGCTTCAGGTAAATATTATGTATTTTCATCTCCTTAAGACTAGTGCTAACTTGACACTGTTTTTGTCCTTCTATCATAGACTGGTCTGTGGTCTGTCCTCTCTTCGTTTTCTTGCATCTTGAAAAACTCCTTACCTTCACTATTCCCAATCCTGTTGAAGTGCTGTTCCTGTTCCATAGATGCTGCCTGACTTGCTGAGTACATCTAGCATATCGTGTATATTATTTCAGATTTTTGCTATTAGTTTTCATAGGGGTGAGGATAGGGTGGAATTGCAGAAGGGGGAACAGATGTTGGATAAGATGAAATATGGGTTTAACTTTCATATCGAATGATAGCACCCAATTTAAGACAAGAGGGACACTTCAAGGTGGACATGAAACAGAGTTGTAGAGTTATAGAGATAAACAGCACAGAAACAGGCTTTTCAGTCCAACTGGTTCATGATGAACAAGATTAGCTAGTCCCATTTGACTGGGTGTGGCCCACATCCCTCTAAACCTTCCTTAAGCATGTACCAGCCAAGTGCTTTTTAAATGTTAATGTACCTGTCTCAACTACATCCTCTGGCAACGCATTCCATATCCTGACCACCCTTTGCATGAAAAAATTGCCCTTCAGGTTTCTATTAAGTTGCTCTCACCTTAAACCTGGACTCTGGTATCTCTTGTACCTAACAAAGTGGTCATTGAGTGTATGTTCAGGGTCCTTTGCTGCTGTAGCCCATCCAGTTCAAGGCTTGGGGTATGTTGTGCATTCAGAGATTCTCTTCTGCAAACCATTATTGTAATGTGTGGTTATTTGAGTTATTGTCACCTTCCTGTCAGCTTGTACCAGTCTGGCCATTTTCCTCTGACCTTTCTCATTAACAAGGCATTTTTGCTCACTTGATGTTTTGTGTTTTTCACACCATTCTCAATAAACTCTAGAGAGTGTTGTGCATGAAAATTACAGGACATCAGCAGTTTCTGCAATACTCAAACCACTCCATCTGACACCAACAATCATTCCACAGTCAACATCACTTAGATCACATCTTTTCCCCATTCTTATGTTTAGTCTGGACAACCACTAAACCTCTTGATCACGTCTGTATGCTTTCATACATTGAGTTACTGCCACATGATTGGCTGATTAGGTATTTACATTAACCAGCTGCTGTACAGGTCGTACCTAATAAAGAGGCCATTGAGTGCACACTTTCTAGTTCTTGATTCTCCAATACTGGGGAAAAGACTTAATGATTTAAGAACAACCCCCCCCCCCCTTAATTCCACTACACTCCAGTGAAGGAAGTCCCAACCTGCTCAACTTCCCATCATGACGTTGTCCCTTGAAACACTGGAACATCCTTGAATATCACCTCTACTCTTTTCAGCTTAATGACATTATTTTTACAGTAGGATGACCAAAAATGAATACATTATTCCAAATGAGGCCTTGTCAATGACTTGTACTCCCGCAACAAAACATCCTAACTTCTGTACACACAGCCGTCAATGATGAAGGCCAGCAAGCCTAAAGCCTTCTTCTCCATCTATCTATCTGTGGTGCTGCTTTCAGAGAACAATGTACTCCGTAGTCCCTCTGCTCCATCACATTCCCCAGGGCCTACTGTTCGCTGTGAATATCCTACACTGATTTGTCCTCCCAAAGTGAAAAACATTGCACTAATCCAAATTAAAACCCGGTTGTCATTACTCAGTCCACTTACTCAGCTGATCAGGATACCTCTGTAATTCCTGATAACCATCCTCATTGTCTGTCGTGGATAGAACAGAAAGGAAAAGGTCAGCCTTTGGTTCGAATAAGCAACAAGCAATCTGCTGGATTGAGTAGCATCCGCTGTCTCAAGATGCTTCCTGACCCAACTATTTTCTCCAGCAGTTTGCTTGATCACAGCATCTGCTGCCTCCTGTATCTGGCTGAGAAATGAAAGAGAGGGGTTGCAATAGTACCTAAGGTTTATCAATTAAATTACTAAACTAATAAAGAGAGGCCAGGACTAGCAAAGATCAGAGATCAAATCCCATCATAAAAACTGTGTCATTAAAATTCGATTGATAACCTGGAATTCGGCAGCACAACCAACTGGACTGAGTAATGATAGCCGCAAAGCTAACACATTGTCATTGACACCCATCTCATTTACTAATACCCTTGCATAATCTAGCTCCAAATCCAACTTCGAGATTGACAATTAAGAGGCTGAGCACGGGCAATTAGTACTGCCTTTTCTGGTGATGCCCTCATCCTCAGTGGATAAAAACCAAGGTTGTGATACCAGGAAAGAGATCTTCATATGCAGAGTGCATAATGTGAAAATAAGTGACTGTGGCTATGAGCTGGACTTCCAGAACACCAAAAATATCTTTGTAAAAGAAACAAGTTTAATGACCTCACTAGGCCAGTGAAAGTAAATGTTTTTCAGATAACAGCGGCTAGTTTATGGAACCACAGAGAAGTGACTCAATATTGCTCAAAATTATGAGCCTGAAACAAATGCACTTTGAAATGTAACATGTCCTAAAATGCAAGCAGGCTCTCATACTAGGAACTTGTTCTGTTTTATCAATATTGTTACAACTTGTCTGTCCTTTCTGATCGATTGTGACTGCAGGATCTGGAGACGGTGGATACGAAACAGGATAACAGGAAACTAAAGTGAATTTTAGTCTTCATTGTCATGATAAAAAGAGTTACATATAACACCGCTTACAACCACAGGATTTCTCAGATATTTCAAAGCCAAACAATTTTGATTGAACTGTAGTCATTGCTGTAGTTTGCGGAAATGTAGCAAGAAACTTGTTCGAAGTTTCACAATTACTGTAGTGAAAATAACTAGATATTGTGTTTCAATGATGTTAGTTGTCAAGTGCATAGAAAACTTCTTGCTTGTGTTCAATTACTTACAATTTCTACAGTGAGATATGAGCCCATGTATGACTCAGAGACAAAGGTGCAATGAGAAAAAGCTGCCACGTATACTGAAATAGAACTCATATTAGCAATTACCTTAAACTGGGAAAATCTTGTCTTTACTGAGCCGCTATTTTATATTCCTGATACTACACTTGTTAAGAAATCAGCTCGGTAACAGAAAGATGTTATTTCTTTATCTGTTAATTTAGATCTGTGTACTGCATTTGACTCCAGAATCAATTCATTGGTTGATAAGCACCTTGGGATGTCAGTGCTATGTATGTAATAAATTTATGTGGGACCTCATCCCATGATGAGTAATTGTGTTTCTTCAGTGATGCTGGAATCACATTTGAGATACCATTTGAAATGTCACTTGATGAAAGTGCCTCTACTTTATTAGAAGTTTGTGAAGATGTATTCTAAAACTTTGACAAGCTTCTATACATGTGTGATGGAATGTATATTGACTGATTCCTTTATGCACTGGTATGAAAATACCAGTGTCCTTGTATAGAAAATCTAACAAAAAATCGACCTGGCCCAGTCCATTACAGGTGAGGCTCTCCCCACCATTGAGCACATCTACATGGAGCACTGCCACAGGAAAGCACCATCCATCATCAAGGACCCCCACCATCCAGGCCATGCTCTCTTCTCTCTGCTGCTATCAGGAAGGGTGTACAGGAGCCTCAAGACCCGCGTCGCCACATTCAGGAACAGTTATTACCCCTTAACCATCAGGCTCTAGAACCAGAGAGGATAACTTCACTCACCCCATCACTGAACTGTTCCCACAACCTTTCAAGGTTTCTTTGTCTCACGTTCTTAATATTTACTGCATATTTATCTATTTATTATTATTTCCCGTTCTTTCTGTTTTTGCTGCGTTTGTTGTGTTTTTTTGTACATTGGTTGTTGTCTGTCTTGTTGGGGGCGGTCTTTCATTAATTATATTGTGTTTCTTGTATTTACTGTGATTGCCCACAAGAAAATGAATCTCAGAGTTGCTGACATATGTACTTTTTGATAATTAATTTATTCCGAATGTTGAACTTTGAAGGTTATCTAAGAACCAATTTCAGCTGAGTACATAATCACAGGCCTCATGACCTTCGGATGTGCTGTTCCTTGCAGTATCATTCGATGCTTTGTTTCTACCTGGAGGCTGGCTGTCAGTTAATCTAACAGGCCAGTTGTATAACAATAGACAATAGACAATAGGTGCAGAAGTAGACCATTCGGCCCTTCGAGCCTGCACCGCCATTTTGAGATCATGGCTGATCAATTACTATCAATACCCAGTACCTGCCTTGTCCCCATATCCCTTGATTCCCCTATCCATAAGATACCTATCTAGCTCCTTCTTGAAAGGGGCTCTCTAAACAGAAGCAGGTGAATGGAATCCCAGGCTGGCTTGGTGCCTGGGATCTACACTGTAGTACCGAATGCTAGAGTTGGTGCTTAACTTATTGGAAGACTGCTCTACAGCCTAGAAACTGGTGCAACAAACAATCACGTGTCTCTATGTTTCAGAAACTGCGGTCTCTTGTGACAGCCTAGCGTTTCAGTCTACTCTGGGGAATGCTCTTCAATAAAACACTTACTTATAAGCAGGGTTGCCAATTCTCTGCAGTGCCCAGGTAAAGTTGTGCTATTTGAGATTTGACCAGATGAAATGTTAAATCAGATTAACGCTACAATTCAGCCGGAATATATCTTAAGAAGTGCAGCATTCCCTTGTCACAGCACTGATTAGGCACCCTGCTTTATACACAAGTACAAGAGAAAGTTTTGAATGTAAAACCTTTGCAATTGAAATGCGAGTGTTTTTAATTGAATCAAGCTGACTTACCTTTGGAAGCAATGCAGATTAGGCTACAAGTAAGTAAAGAACTCTTCCACGCTATTTAAAAATATATATTTGATGGGGTGTATGGGGTGTCAGGGAGACATAGTACCTCTGACGGGGAACATGTCGTACTCTTCTGAGTAGTTCGTTCACATTGGTCCTCACCCGACACTCAGCTCTCACCAGTGGTTCCTCGTAGCTGTTTGCATGCAACAGCGGCCACACCCCGGGCAACGGCTTCGACTGGCCGGCAAAACCTGGTGAGGGTAGCCGATGGGCCTCAAACCCTCGGTGAGTTTGGGCTTGTCTACCTACGCATGCGAAGACTGAATTCGGCGGACTATGCGGAGGAGACCACCACTTGGCGGTCCAACGAGTAGAAAGGCGGACCCAGCAAAGCGTTGTGGAGCGCAATCAGGGCACAGTGAGACACGTAGGACTCTGCTGGCCATCCACTGCATCCCGACTTATCTCCAGCCGTCTCGACTCTCTCTTGCAACTGGATACAGATAGGTCGGGACGAGAGAGTGAGGCTGACGATTTGCACAACTCTCCCTCACTTTAATCCAAGTCAAGCGCAAGTCATGACTCCAAACCCATTCCACTAAAAAACTTCAAGTCCTGTGGCGATGGGCGAGTGGCGAAGCAGCAGGTGTGGATACACTGGAAGCTGTAGTCACAAACCTGCACACAGGCGGCCCAGGGCATTGGGTCGTTCTCCACTGGAATGAAGCAGCAGTGGAGCTCGGCAGCCCCCTGGGTGTCTGAGCAGTCCTCTTTAGGAATCGCTCTGCTCACCTCCATGGAGGAAGGGGCTAGAAAAGGTGCCTCAAACATAGCCTGCTTCATCTTACCCTAGCCAGCACACTGCGGCTGGCGGGGATCCCACTCAGCGGCCGAACTACAAAGAAGACGAAAGTGAAGGTGGAACGTGGAACGTGTGAACTCTGCTTGACATCACCAAGGCTGTCAGACCAGAAAGAAGAACAGCACTGGTCGCCAAAGAACTAGCCCGCTATAACGTGGACATTGCAGCACTCAGCGAAACACACCTAGCAGACAAGGGCCAGCTTACAGAACATGGTGGTGGGTACACCTTCTTCTGGAGCGGTCGCAGCAGCACTGAACGACGAGAGGCTGGCGTTGGATTTGCCATCCGATCCCACCTCGCTTGTAATCTTGCCAAGCTTCCAGAGGGCATCAACGATCGCCTGATGACGCTTCGGCTCCCACTTGGCAATAAGAGGAGTGCAATGCTGAACAGCGCATATGCCCCAACGATGACCAACCCAGATGACATCAAAGATAAGTTCTATGAGGAACTTGATGCCCTCATAGCAGCAGTCCCACAGTCAGAGAAGCTTATTGTCCTTGGGGACTTTAACGCCAGAGTGGGGACAGATTACCAGACCTGGGGAGGAATTCTTGGAAGACATGGTATTGGCAAGTGTAACAGCAATGGCCTGCTGCTCCTCAAGACATGCGCTACGCATGACCTTGTCATCGCCAACACCCTATTCCGCCTCCCTACCCGTAACAAGACATCTTGGATGCATCCACGCTCTAGACACTGGCATCTGATTGACTATGTCATCACCAGAAAGAGGGACTGGCAAGACGTGAGAGTGACAAAGGCCACGTGTGGTGCTGACTGCTGGACGGATCATCGACTCATAGTGTCCAAGTTTAAACTTCGCATCCTGCCTGTGAGAAGACCCCAAGGTCAGAAGACTGCAAAGAGGCTCAATGTCTCCAAGCTGAAGAGCAGCGTAGTTGCAGAAGAATTTCGTGAAGACCTAGATAGCAGGCTGCTTGACACACCCCAGGATGACCACACCAGCATTGAAGAGCAGTGGACGGCTTTCAGAGATGCAGTCTACTCTACCGCTCTCGAACACCTCGGACCAGCAATCCGTAGACATCAAGACTGGTTCGATGAGAACGACGAGGAGGTACAGGCACTGTTGTCAGAGAAACACCAACTGTTCAGTGCGCACCAGAACGATCCCACTTCACAAGCAAAGATAGATGCCTTCACCAGTGCAAGACGGAAAGTGCAGAAGAAACTCTGTGTGATGCAGGATGTCTGGTTCAGCAATAAGGCCGATGAGATCCAGGGCTACGCAGACAGTCATGACACCAAGCGTTTCTAGGACGCTTTGAGTGCTATGTGTGGACCTCAGTCCTCTGGCTCCTCCCCCCTCCTCAGTGCAGATGGGACTCGGCTGCTGACAGAGAAAAAGCAGATTTTGGAGAGATGGGCTGAACACTTCAACCAGGTCCTCAACCGCCCTGCCGAAATCAATGATGAGGCCATTGCTCGCCAACCTCAGGTGGAGACCAACCTGGACCTTGACAACCTCCCCACAGAAGAAGTCAGAAAAGCCATCAGGCAACTTTCTGGTAGCAAAGCACCAGGATCAGATGCAATCCCTGCTGAAGTCTACAAAGCAGGAGGCCCATTCATGATGCAGAAGCTGACTAAGCTCTTCCAGTCTATGTGGAACGAAGGAAAGGTCCCGCAACAGTTGAAAGATGCCAGTATAGTCCACATCTACAAGAGGAAAGGCAACTGCCAGTCTTGTGATGATCACCGAGGCATCTCCCTCCTGTCCATAGCTGGGAAGATCTTGGCTTGTGTCCTGCTTAATCGCCTTCTCCAACACCTTGAGCAAGGTCTCCTCCCAGAAAGCCAGTGTGGCTTCCGTGCAGAGCGTGGAACTGTCGACATGGTATTTGCTGCACGCCAACTCCAGGAAAAATGTCAAGAGCAGCACAGAGACCTCTTTATGACCTTCATCGATCTGACCAAGGCATTTGATATGGTCAGCAGAGATGGCTTATGGAAGATAATGGAGAAGTCTGGCTGCCCTAGTAGGTTCATCACGATTGTTCGGCAGTTCCACGATGGCAAGATAGTGAAAGTTTTGGATGATGGTGACGAGTCAGAAGTCTTCCCAGTGACGAATGGTGTGAAGCAAGGATGCGTTCTCGCCCCTACACTCTTTAGCATGGTCTTCTCTGCTATGCTAAATGATGCCTTCCGCGATTGTCAGGATGGTACACACATGAGATATAGGACTGGCAGCGGGCTATTCAACCTCCGGCGTCTACAGGCTGTTACAAAGGTAAAGGAGACCGTCGTCAGAGACCTCTTATTTGCCGATGATTGCGCCCTCAACGCCAGCACAGAGCAGAAGATGCAGCGAGAAATGGACTGCTTCTCACGAGCCTGTGACAACTTTGGACTTACAATCAGCACCAAAAAGACCGAAGTTATGTACCAGCTTGCACCCAGAAAGCCCTACCAGGAACCACACATCACAGTAAAGGGGCAGAAGCTACTGGCAGTCGACAGCTTTACTTATCTGGGCAGTACTCTATCACGAGCGGTGAACATAGATGCAGAGATCAGCAACAGAATTGCCAAAGCCAGTGCCGCCTTTGGGAGACTCCGTGAGAATGTATGGGAGTGGAGAGGACTCAGCCTTACCACCAAGCTGAAGGTCTACCGAGCAGTGGTTCTCACCACCCTCCTCTATGCCAGTGAGACCTGGACTGTCTACAGCAGACACGCTAAACAGCTCAACCACTTCCACTTGAGCTGCCTCAGAGACTTCTCCACGTACGATGGCAGGACAAAGTCCCAGACACGGAGGTCCTGGAGCGGGCTAGCACCCACAGCCTCTACACCCTCCTACAGAAAGCCCAAGCCAGATGGGCTGGCCATGTATTCAGGATGGCTGACAGTCGACTACCAAAACAGCTGCTGTATGGAGAGCTGCACCAGGGCAAGCACTCAGTTGGAGGGCAGAAGAAACATTTCAAAGACTGCCTCAAAGTGTCCCTCAAAGACCTCAACATCAATCCCAGTAGCTGGGAATTGCTTGCTCCGGACCGCCCAACCTGGTGGAGCAGGACCACTAAAGGATCGTATGCAGCAGAAATCAGACGCACCGCAGAGGCTCAGAGGAAATGCGCCACGCGCAAGGCTCGAACTACCTCCACTTCCACTGCAGCACCTACCCTCATGTGTCCCACATGTGGGCGAGCTTTCAGGGCCCGGATTGGCCTCACCAGTCACCTCCGGACCCACAGTCACAAACCCTCCACCTGACAGAAGTCATGGTCGTCTTCGACTCCGAAGGACGAAGAACACCAACATTTGATGTCGGACTGCAGGTGAATCCATGGACTCAATTCCCAGTGGTATGCTGAAATAAGAGAGATTTAAATAACCTCACCCCAAAATATCTGCTCTTGTTTCAATGCTTTGCAGGAAAAACAAAAGGATCAGTTCTGTACAATTCAGAGCTTAAAAGAGAAGCTGCCCATTCATAAAATGTCATACGACAAAATTACAAAAGACTTCAAAGATGAAAGAGTAGAAGGTCGATGCTCAGAGGAATAAGAGGTAACCTGCCAACTGATTACTTTTCATCACTGATATCTTTAAACTGAAAGGCTGCACGGTAGTAGCTGAACTTGACAGCCATATGTCAGTATTATTCATAAGGGCTTGGGGGTCTTGTTGGCCGAATCAGAGGTAGTGACTGAATATCTGCTTAGGTGATGCCACAACAACAACCTCTCACTCTATGTCAGCAAAGCCAAAGAGTTGATAATCGACTCCAGAAGGAAAAGCCGGATGCCCATGAGCCAGACCTCATTAGGGAAATGGAGTAGCCTTAAATTCCTTGGTGTTAAAATATCAGAGAATGTGTCCTGGGGCCAGCGGATAATTGTAGTCACAAAGAAGGCACAACAGCACCTCAAATTTTCATAGAAGTTTGCATATAATCAGCATGTCACCGAAATGTTTGACCAACTTCTATAAATGCACAGTGGAGGATATTCTAACCGGTTACATCATGGTCTGGTATGGAAACACCAATGCCCAGGAATGAAAAAAGTTCCAGAAAGTGATGTATACAGCCCAGTTCACTGCAAGAGAAACCCTCCCACCACTGAGTACATTAACATGGAACCCTGCCACAAGAAAGCAGCATCCATCATCAAAGATGCTTACCATCCAGCCATGCCCTCTTCTCACTGCTATCATTGGGCAGGAGCCACAGAAGCCTTAGATCCCACATGCTCAAGAATAGTTATTAGCCTACATCCATCAGGCTCCTGGGCTGGCATGGATAACTCCATTCACCACTATTCTGAACTGATTCTACAACCGACTCACTTTCAGGGACTCTTTTTAACTCAATTGGGGTCTCAATCTTGAGGGTATTGGTTAACTTATCCTGTGGATTCAAAGGTTGCTGTGGTGGGAGAATTGGTGCTCTCATGGATTAAAGTGCTTGTTGCACATTTTATGAGTGTGCAGGAGATAGTGAACTATTGATGTTGTATGGACCATGAACTCTGCTCAGATTTCAAGGTTTGGTCTTTGACCACTCTTCCTCAGCTGTCCAATAGCGTTGTTCTGGTTGAAGTTGATAGTAAATTTAATCATCAATGTCTAGCTCCAGACAGAGGCGGTTTCTGAGATGTTGGAATGATCTGTGCTTCTCAGCATCACATTTTGGACCGTTGTTGTCAGGGGCCAGTGTTCAATGTTGGGCAAGTTGATACAGGACCTTTGATTTGTGTATGAGATATAAGACCCGCTACCTTGTCAGCTTCAATGAACAATTATCATGCCTTGATCTGACCACCTGATTATTAGTTGATTATTTTCACCTATGTCTTGCTTTAGTTTTTGATGCTCTGGTGCTTTGTTTTGTTTGTCTATTTAAATCATCTCCATTTTGTTTATCTTTGTTCAGTCTTTATCCTACCTACCCGGTGTGTTGCAATTCTTTGAGTCTTGCTCTGTGTTCTCCATAAACAAATTAGCAAGTAAAGATTCTGTGTTGCATTCCATCCTTGTCTCTGGTCCCCTCTGCACTTGCGCCCACCTGGTCTAAGGCTCCCCAGTAATCCATTAGTCACTGTGATGACACCAGCTCAAACCCAGCATGGCACCCACCTGTGTGACAATAATAGCTTGGAGCTTGGCCTCCAAATGCTCAAGTATTCAGCTGTCATTTGCACACTACGGTTCAATGACTGAAGAAGGAGTGACCTTGGTTCTGGAATGGTGACCTGGCTTGAACTGTTTCTCGTTGGTCCTGTAGGTTTGCTCCTGTCCGGTGGGAAGCTCGTTGGAAGTGAAGTGTAATACTGCAATGTCAAGGAAATCCAGGAACGCCTGGAACAAGTTAGCACAAATCCCACCATGCACCAAAAGGAAAGAAACATCTGTAAAGGCATCTAAAGTCCAAGGACCAACATTTTAACCATCATCTAATGAGCAGCTGCTGAGTGGAAGGTGCACAGGAGATCTAAAAACCTGCAGACAACAATAACTTGTTAGCCTTCAGCATTGTACGGCCATCTGTAGTGCTCAGATGGAAGGACCCATCCAACTGCCAAGAAACATCTTTCTTCAGTTTGCCAATACGGTAATGCTAACAGATGCAGGATGATGGTGACTTGATTCCTGCTGGAATTAATGTTAATATTATCTCCTCAACTGTGATTCTGTCCTTGAAAGTGCAGAAGCTCAAAGCAAACTATGAGCTTTGTACTTTGTTTGATTATCTCTTTGATTAATTTCAAAGGAAAACATAAGCGGGTGACAATGTTGGGGTAAAATGGTTTACCACTGGTTTCCCAAAAAACAAACACAGTTAAACTTACTGAGTTAAAATTACATTCACTAGTGAATGGAACAGTTTGGCAAATCAGATCAGATTGTTTGAATAATGATTAATTACTTAGGACATTATAATATAAATGACCTTTATTTATTGGGGTTGATTTTATTGTAAGAGTGATCTGTTGTTGAGGGATTGGCACTTAACTTTCAGTAGGTGTAAGAAGCAAATGGCTCCTTAAGGGTTCCTGGAATTCTATAGATGCCAGTATTTTAAATATTCAGAAAACCCAAGAGTCCCTGAGGTCCCACAACTGCACACACTTCCTGAGTAAGACAAAACAGAAATATGAAGGTCAATGAAGAGAAAAGACCCTATGGTATTTATCTGACCACCTCAGGAAATAAAAGCTCATCTAGGAGATCACATCAATTGGGTGTTATCATTAGCCCCGTTGTTATGGTTACATTGCAGGAAATATAAGTGTATTTACTTGGAAACTATAGCTTTTTCTCATTGCAGTCCATGTTTGATAACGAATGGTGTTATTAAATGTTTCATTATCCTTCCCAGGCTCCACATCTACATTTTGCAAACTTTCCAATCTCATTAGGAAACTCTGTAATTAAATAATTCAGTCCATGACTTCCCATTGGTAATGCTGAACTAGAATATAGACAGCCTAGTGTCATGTCTTGATGCATTAAGATAATCCATAATGACAGAACCCCTAAGAATCCAAGTGCTGCCATTGATCTGTTTGACTGAAATTCTTTCAAGAATGAGCTAATGAAAATCTAAGTGTAATCTCCACTGGGCATAGAATTAGAAGGTAAACTTGAACCCTGTAGAGAGTTGTAAGATGTTAATGGGATGGATTTTGTGCCCAGCAGAAAAGAAGCATGGGCTTAACTTCCCCAATATGGTATGAAGATAGGTGGAGGGCCAGGTAGTGTTGAGGAAGCAGGGAGTCTGCAGAAGGGCTTAGACAGATTAAAAGAAAGGGTAAAGAATTGCCAGATAGAATACAATGTAGGGAAGTATATGGATATACACTTTGGTAGAATGAATAATGGTATAAGCTGTCTTCTAAACTGAGAGCAACTACAGAAATTGGAGGTGCAATGGGACTTGGGAGACACAGTGCAGGATTTGCACAAGGTTAAGTTACAGGTTAAGTCAGCACTAAGGAAGGCAAATGCAATATTGGTATTCATCGATAAAGGACTGGAATATAAAAACAAGAACACAATGCTGAGAGTTTGTGTGGTCAGACCACATTTGGAGTATTGTGAGGAGTTTTAGGCTTCATATTCCCCAAAGCATGTGATGATATTAGAGAGGGTCCGGAGGAGGTACACGAGAATGATCCTGGGAATAAAAGGGTTAACATATGAGGAACATTTGAATGCTATGGGTTCGTACTCTTTGGAGTTTTGAAGAATAAGGGGAATCTCATTGAAGCTTACCAATTATTGAAAGGCCTAGATAGAGTGGACAAGTAGTAGAATCTAGGACCAGAGGATAGAGCCTCAGATTAGAAAGATGTATCTTTAAAACGGAGATGAAGGGAAATTTCTTTAGCCAGATAATGGTGAATTTGTGGAATTATGATGGCCAAGTCATTGGGTATACTGAATGCAAAGGTGGATAGGTTCTTGATTGATAAGGGTGTTAAATGTTATGGGGAGAAGGCAGGAGAATGGGGTTGAGAAGAAAAATAAACCAGCCACAATGGAATGGTGGAGCAGACTTGATGGGCCTAATGGCCTGCTTCTGTTCCACTGTCTTGTGTTCTAATATCAGCTGCAATCAAAAACCAACCTCAGAAGGTCCGTGGCTGCCTGTGACAGGGATGCCACCACCTCCTCGAGCTAAATTATATTTCTGAAATGATGCTTTGACCATAAGATATAGGAGCAGAATTTGGCAATTTGGCCCATTGTGTCTGCTCCGCCATTTGATCACAACTGACCTATTTCCCTCCCAACCTCATATCCTGCCATCTCCCAGTAACCTTTCATGCCCTGACTTATCAAGAATCTATCAACCTCTGCCTAATTACACCCAATGACCTGGCACCCACAACCGCTTTTGGCAACAAGTTACACAGATTCTCCACTCTCTGGCTGAAGAAATTCCTTCTCATCATTCTAAATGGACGTCCCTCTATTCTGAGGTTGTGCCTTCTGGTCCTAGACTCCCCTACTATTGGAAACATCCTCACCACATCCACATCATCTAGGCCATCAACATTTGATAGCTTTCAATGAGATGCCCCCTCATTCTAAATTCCATCGAGTACAGGTCTAGAACCATCAGATGCTTCTCATATGAAAACCCTTTCATTCCCAGAACCATTTTTGTAAACCTCCTTTGAACCCTCTCCAACGTCAGTACATACTTTTTTTAGAAAAGGGGCCCAAAACTGCTCACAATACTCCAAATGAGGCCTCAACAGTGCCTTAAAAAGTTACAGAATTACGTCCTTATTTTTATATCCTAGTCCTCGCAAAATAAATGTTAACATTATATTTGCCTTCCACACTACTGGCTTGATCTGCAAGGTAACCTTTAGGGAACCCTGCACGAGGACTCCAAGTATCCTTACACCTCAGGTTTTTGAATTTTATCCCCATTTAGAAAATAGTCTACACTTTTTTTCCTTCTCCCAAAGTGCATGACCATACACTACCTGGTACTGTATTCCACCTGCCACTTCCATGCCCATTCTCCTAGTCTAAGTCCTTCTTCAAACTCCCTGCTTCCTCAACACTACCTGCCCCTCCACCCATCTTCGTATCATCTTCAAATTTGGCCAGAAGGCCATCAATTCTGTGATCCAAATCCAAATCTTTGCAGGAACCATGATACTCTTCTCACCACTGCAGAGAGCATCTTTCCTTCAAAACTGCAAAATCATGTTTTCTACTCTTAGCACAAAAACAAAATGTTACAGATGCTTGAAATATAATATAAACATCAACATTTCAATAAATATTTACTGGGTTGGATTGTATGTGGAACAGCAAACAGAGTTAAAATATAGAAAATGCTGGAGGAACTCAGCAGGTCAGGCAGCATCTATGGAAATTAATAAACAGTCGATGTTTTGGGCCAAGACCCTTCATCAGGACTAGACAGGAAGGGGGAAGATGCCAGAATAAAAAGATGGTGGGAGGGGGAGGAAGATAACTAGAAAGTGACAGGTGAAGCCATAGGTGAGTGGGAAAGATAAAGGGCTGAAGAGGAAGGAATCAGATAGGAGAGGAGAGTGGACTGTGGGAGTCAGTGAAGGAGGGGCACCTGGGAAGGTGGGGTGCAATAGGCAGATGAGAAAAAGAGGCCAGAGTGGGCAATACAAGAAGAGGGAATTGGGAGGGGGAAAAAATAAAAGGAAATAGAAGCTAGCAGAAGGAGAAGTCGATGTTCAGGTTGGAAGCTACCTGGATGGAACATGAGTTTGTGAATAACAGAGTTAACATTATTTCAGTTAGTCCTGATGAAGGGTCTCGGCCCGAAACGTCGACAGTGCTTCTCCCTATAGATGCTGCCTAGCCTGCTGTGTTCCACCAGCATTTTGTGTGTGTTGTTGTTAACATTATTTCAGTTACTTTAACTTGGTCATTATGATAATTATCTTCAGTAATGGTGAGTTCTAAAATTTAAGTGTAAAGTTGATTGTTGAATTGTCAAGTGTATTGCAATGAAACATCAGACATGACATTCAGCTACCATTGTTTTGTTAATATTTATAATTTGTCACTGCACTTAAAGGGAAAACTACGGAACTAAACTTGAAAAGCAATGCTTATTTGACTCATGATACCATGAAGATGTGCTGAGGTTAATTTGCACCTTTGTCATTTGGATGGAAGTAATGAAATGCAAAGTGTCCTGCAATAATTAGCACCCAAGAATATTCAATGAGCCTAGCTCTTGTCTTGAGTACTATTGAGGAAACATGATGATAGTGTGCTAGGGCGGCACTCAGGGACCATGCAAAGACCTAAACTGTCCTAGCCAGGAACATGGATTGCACTGCAGTAAATTAATATTAATACAATTATTGGTATCATAACTATGCAAATATCTAAGCTGCAATGCATGTGTGAAAATTTTTTTGAAAACCAACGATTCTGAACGTTTTTACTTAACACCTAAAGATTTCATTTGCATCTTAATGTAAAAACAAACCCTTGACTATTTATTTGCATTCCTTTCATTTTGTTTTGGTAAATAACCATCCTCGATGCCATTTCTTTCAGAGCTCCAAGAGCCTTAATTCTGAAAATGAATAGCTTTTGATCCCATGAGCTTGTGCTAATATTTTTGTAATCTAATGCAAATGTACACAAATAAAGGAAAATAAGGAATGGTACTGAATATATAATGTAAATTATGCCTAGGAAATAGACATTTAGGCCAAGAAATCCTTTTGTGTTGTGCAGCATTTAAATATCTGTGTTTTTAAGCATATTTGGTGGAAATATGTTCATACTGTGTGATTTGTGCCATTTTAAAATTTCAACCTGGCATTCATCTGCCACTGAACAGATGACTTTTGGCATCAAGGACATGCAGGAAATCATAGCATCCATTGTGCACTGCTCATTTAGAGCACTTGCAGCACTCCTGCATGATATTCATTCACTCTACCATTACATCCTTCTGAGATATGCCCAGCTGCACAGTTTATTGACGTACGTAGCTTGAATTTAACAAGTACGAAACATCGCATTTTTACACTCAGGAAAAGAAAGGTTAAAAATGCACGGTAATATGATAAATTCATTTTTATATTTTCATTTGGTAACAGCATTCCAACTTCATTTGAATAGAATCATAGTTATAGAGTCATATGGCAGAGAACCTTGCCCTCCTATCACCATGTCTGTGCTGTCGAGTAACTAACTTCACTTGCCAAAATTTTGTCTGTAGCTTGTGTGCTTGTATTCAAGTATGCGTTCGGATTCTTCTTAAGTGTTCTGAGGGTACCTGCCTCTATCGCTTTCAAGCCATGTTTAATTGCCATTCAACCAAACATGAATACCCATGAATAGAGCCAAACAAAGCAGCATTACTCCAGGGACAAGTTGCAAAACACAGTACCAACCACCACACACAGCACAAAGTACATATAGCATGTATAAAACAGCAGTAAAATACAGTCACACAAAAAATTATAGCCCAAGTCTTTGAGTCCATGATTGTTGCCGCAGTTTGCAGTCGTACACAATACAGCTTGTCTTCTGCAGAGTGAACACTGGGGGGCAGTACTGACTCCAGCATGGGCACTCTGGTGGAGCGCCCGACTCCACTGCCACAGGCAGGCGATAACATGGCTTGAGGTCTAGTCCTCGTTACTACCAAGCAGCTACCCCACTGTCTGTCCCTCCTGTTCGTAAATAAACCAACGGACTTGCGATATTCCATACCTCCAATGTCCAACAGAGTCTTGCGACCACAAGAAAAGCGACTATGATGACCACTCGGTGTTACACCTCCACCTCCACTGTTCACCGACCCCTCCCTGTTTCAGACAGCATATTGGTCTGCACCAAGTCTAGTTTCTTCACTTTCTCCACCAACGATGGGGTAGAGCTGCAGAACTTCAAGCCTTTAATGTCCAGCAGGGTCTTTTGATCATAAAAAAATACATTTTAAAAAGACAATAACACTTTTGGTTGACCTCGTAGAAGCTGCTGCATCCAAGCACATCACCATCTTACTGGAAGCAAGTAAGCCAGTGCAATCCAGATTCTAACCACCTCCTGGGTGAAAAAATATCCTTTTCAGACCCTTTCTAAACCTCTAACTCTACAACTTAAGCTGCAGCCATTATGCTCCAAGAACAAAAAATCTCAGATTATCCATTCTCTCCTCAAAACTGACACTTTATGCCACATATCAATCACGTTGACTTTATTTGATCTTAGTATCCATAGGCGACGTCACCAGTGCTGATTCACCCGTGTGTGTCTATTGCTTGTGATAAAGTACAAATTTATAATGTTCTTTAGGAGAATGAACATCCATCCCAACTAGTCTGACCCACAATCATATTAATTCCAAATGATGTAGTTAAATTGCAAATGAACTGTAACTGTGTAAGAAATGTACCTACATCCAAGAGCAAATATTTATAAATTTATCTGTTAGCAATAGGTTTCCCTAGATACGTAACTTTCCAACATATTTTTGATATAAGATACGAGAAATTCTAGTCAGCAGAAGAGCTAATAAAATATAATATCAAAACTTTTACGTAAGGACAGGCATTGAATTTTAATAAATGAATGTCACTGCATTCTATGAAATAGATTGTAAATAAGAATACATTTGAATTCAAATGCAATGTATTCAGATTTTTAATAGTGAATAATAAATGTCTATTTAAAGAATCATAGTCAAATTCAATGAGAAATATTTCAAATATTTCAAGGAGGCAGTCTGTTTATGGGTCTGATTTGAAATGATATTTTATCTCAAATAAAAGAAACCAGAAAATGCTGAAAACACATCAAACAACTGAAGTGAAAAACTGAGATAATAGTTTCCAGTCAAAGTATCTTTGTCAGAACTTGAAAGGATACAAAACAAGTTATCTTCTAGTAGCAGATATGGGGGATTGTGTGGAAATAGGACAAAAGGGGTATCTTTGAATGAATGAAGCCATGATTGCTTCTCTTAAGCATACGGTCTAAACGTGCTTTCTCACTGGATTTCTTTCAAAAGTTTGATCTGAAAGAATAGCTGTTTCTCTTTCTACAGGTGATACCTGATTTTCAGATGGAGGAGACAGCAGATGCTGCAATCTGAAGCCAGAAACAAGATCCTGGAGGAACTCTGTGGGTCAGGCAGCATCTGTGGAAATAAATAAACAGTTGATGCTTCAGTCTGAGACCCTTCATCAGGACTTTATCGACACTTCAGGATCCTGAGTTTCTCCAGTTTCTTGCTTCCAGCATCTGTGGCTCATGTAGTTTTGGTATTTTACCTGTTAACAGAAGTAAAAGATTTAGATTGCCTTGCCTTTAATGCCATAGAAGGAAATATCTCCACCTCTGTCCCCAATCTGCTTCATGGAGTTTTCTTTCCAATAATATGAATGAAAATGTAGCTTGTATTTATCAAAATTGAAAGTATTTTAGGATATTTAACTTATTACTAATGAAGACAGCTGTGAAGTAGCATCAAAAGATAATTGCCAAAAATTCATCACTTGTTGTCGAACCATTTGTGTTATATGATTGCATCATTTTCTGCTTCCAAATTTCAAATTAATTGAAGGTAGCAAATTAAGTTTTAGAGGGTGGTTGCAATGTGCTAAGCATATATTGCAATTTGCATTATTTCCAAAATATTTGCAGCCTCAAAGTATATTGTTAGAGGGTTTTTTCACTCAATCTTTGATTTCATAAATCCCATCATTTACCAACTTCTAAATATTAAGAAATAATAAGAACAGAAGACATTCTAATATTGCTATTTTGGTAAATTGGAATCAACAATCTCATAAATTATTTAGAGCTCCAAACTGAAAAAGGTGCGTTTAAGTGAAACGAGAAGGAACCTAATGAGAAATAGATTTTTGTTGAGGAGAGAACCACTTTTAATGCACATCTGGTAAAGTTATTAATGGGATATACTATAGATGGAGAAATTGCACTATTAGATTTGTAAAAGCAACACAATGATGTATAGTGACAGTGATGGTCACTCGAGATAGAACAACACTTTAAGTAGAGCAGGCGATAGAGCTGTCTGCTTCTATTAATGTAACACAGAAGATATATCTTAAAAATGATGCAAACTAGTTAAAATATATGAAGAGTTCTGTAATAAACTCTAATCCATCTCTAATTTTAAATCCATTAAGTAATCAGAGTATGTTTTATTATGAATAACAATGTTACACACTTAATTCTAAAAACAATGGAAAATGAATTAACCATTTTCCCATGCCTGAATTCATGTGCTGGTCACTCTTCATAATTTAATATTTATTTACACAACATTATAAAGAAAAACCTACAGACTCAACTGCTTATTATGAAGTGGATGTAATATTGATGTGTGTCAATAAGCACTTATATAAATCTCACATTAATTCTATTATCTTTACAGTTTTCATTAGCATTAACAATGAAGCTGTTACTGATTTTGATACTGGATAAGCATTGCTACTGGTGATGAATATGATTGAAATAGTGTATTGGCTAGTGATAATTACCTCTATGGAATAAATCAAATTCACACTGTAATGGAATGTTTTAAATTTCATGATATAATTTCAGATGGAACAGTATCAAACAAAAAACAATGAAGAAAATGTAATCTCTTAATGTTTAAGCTGGCCTTTTACAGCTTCAAAATGTACTACTTTATAATGGAGTGTAGAATTTCATAAGGAAGTAAAGAACAAAGAAACAGCATGTCAAGGATATGGAAGACAACTGTGATATTGAGAAGAACAGCTTCTTAGACTTCCTGAATATCTCTCTGATGAGAAATATTCCCATTGTGGACATGCCTCATGTTTATACATAGGAACATATGCCCGTCCAAAACGGGAACATTCCTTTCAGAGTGTTCTACAGGAGTGTTGTGTTTATACATGACATAAAGAAGCTCTTGTGATTGTAATGGAAGTATTCATGCATCTGTTGATTGATCTCTGCAATCAGAGTTCTGGGTAATTCACTGTAAAAATTCAATATTGGCCCCTTTAAAATGATTGAGATGGGATTTTAGCTGGTGGGTGGACAGGCTTTGTATGAAAGTCTTGATCTTTTATTTGGTTTCTTTTGGGAATTTCCAAGCATGCTGTAAAATTAATTCAGATCGAAGATGTACACATCTGATATGTATATGTATATATAGCTTTGGTAGGGTTCACTTTATAAGTATAAAAAAGAAAGCATGCTGTCTAGTCTTATTCCAGGTTGCTGAAGAATACTAAGGTCTTAATACTAAGTCATTATTTTTTCCTGAGCTTATCACATAGCAGTATTATTCATGAATATGTAGTCAATATATGATATACACTTTATTAGGTACATCTGTACACCAGTTTGTTAATACAAACATATAGTCAGACAATCATGGAAGCACCTCAATGTATAAAAGCATGCAGCCATGGTCAAGAGGTTCAGTTGCTGTTCAGATCAAAGATCAGAATGGGGAAGAAATGTGATCTCAGTGACTTTGACTGTGGAATGTTTGGTGGTGCCAGACAGGGTGGTTTGAGTATCACAGAAATTGCTGATGTCCTGGGGTTTTCACAAGCAACTGTCTCTAGAGTTCACAGAGAGTGGTGGTAATCCAGCGAACAAGAGTTCTGATGGTGAAAATGCCTTGTTAATGAGTGATTTCAGAGGAGAATGGCCTGACTGCTTCAGCGGACAGGAAGGTGACAGTAACTCAAATAAGCACACATTTCAACAGTGGCATGCATCTCTGAATCACAGTACATCAAACCTCGAGGTGGATTGCCTGCAGCAGTGAAAGACCACAAACATGTACTTGGTGGCCACTTTATTAGGTACAAGTGATACTTAATAAAGTGGTCACTGAGTGTATGTTTGTGTTCTCTCAATATAAACCTGATAAAATGTGTTGAACTAATAAATGTATTTCTAATTTAACTACTTGCCCAGAAGACATACTGCAGAATTGAACCAAAATCTTCTGCAGCAAATTTAAATAGGAATTGGACTAAAATGTTTCTATCTTTAGAAGACCAAGGTTTTTCATTAAAATTCATCCAATTCATCTGGAGTATTATTTGTCGATAATTAAACCACACAGTAAGTATTTTTACAGCCAGTGATAAATAATACAAAATGCTTTGATGTGATGCAGCCAATGTGTCTCAAAGTCTCATCAGATTTTCTCATTAGCTTGTTAAATATAAAAATTTATTTCTGATCACATTTGCTTTTACACCAGCAACACATCAAAGTCATTGATGTAATGTCACAAAGAAAGTTAAAAGTGTGTGGACTTATTAGTATTCTGAATATAATTAAAGGGCATATTAACATAAATGAATAGGACTTAGGTGCGTAACAATTCAAAGCCTCTTCAAGACTATAAATGCAAGTATGCTAGTGATGAAATAGTGTTCCATTTGACAGGATTCATTTGTGTTGATATAAAAAGCTGGATACCATATAGAATAAAGTATTCTTTTCAATTGATGACTAAATATCTAACCTCATCACTTTCATGGCTGTAGTGTGTACCAGTGACAGTTTGCACGGAAAGAAAATTACAGTAATAAGGCTACTTGGACAGCATTTCCCAAACATATGATATTCTATACCATGAATGTAAGTGTTGCTTGTGTTTGGGAATAACACCTCTTTCCAGACCATTCTAACATTGGCATATATTGCCATTCTTTTTTCATTGCTAGGTGGAAATCTTGGAAAAACCTTTCATTGTGGAAGAATCCTCACTTTCCCACATTGCAGCATTTCAAGATGATAATCTGTCACTTTTTCTCAAGGGCCTCCAAGGATGGGAATATTGTTGTAGATTGATAATAGCATTGATTGATAATAAATTAGGAAAACTAATGATTGAAATGATAAACTTACTTGGTGAATCAAATGCTGTGAGTTGAATCATTAAAATATAATTTCTTTGATTAACAGTTAATACTACAGGCGTCAGTAATTGCACTTTTCCATGTGATGAATATCATAATTATACAAGAAATGTTCTTTCTTTAACTATACTGCTAATATATAATCAGGAGGTCTTATTGTGTAGTAGATGTGTGTTACTGTTAATTTACATTAAACATTTATGCTTTCTGTGTTTTGGTAAATTTTAAAGGTTCACAGGCTGGTAACCACCTATGTGAGCCCATCATTGGCCCTGGTAAAATTACCTCCCCATAACCTCCTTAAGTACAACATGATTTCACAGATTCACTGCTTTCAAATGCTACACAGTTGCAGAAGGGAAATTGATTCTTCTGTCCTTGGAAGCTATCATCTTATAAGAATCGGATTCAGAATCAGGTTTAAATTCACCATCGTACGTCAGGAAATTTGTTGACTTTGTGGCAGCAGTACAATGCAATACATAATGATAGAGGGAACACATGAATTAAATTGAGTATATATATAAATGACAATA
Source organism: Hemitrygon akajei (assembly GCF_048418815.1). NCBI lineage: Eukaryota > Metazoa > Chordata > Chondrichthyes > Myliobatiformes > Dasyatidae > Hemitrygon > Hemitrygon akajei. The sequence continues at coordinate 44,931,398 of NC_133134.1, forward strand.
AGACAGAGGAGCAGAATTAGGCCACTTTGCCCATCAATTCCGCTCCACCGTTCAATCATGGCTGATCCCTATATATAATAGTTCAATTAAATAAGTAGTGCAAAAATAAAAATAAAAAAAGTAGTGAGGTGATATTCAAGGGTTCAATGTCCATTCAGAAATTGGAAGAAGATATCTGAAGATGTCCTGGTCCTGGTTGCTGGGGAAGCTAGTGCCCATGTTCGAGCTGACTAAGTTTACAAAAGCCATGGATTATATACACCAGAACTGTAACCCCCCACAAACATAATCAAATTTAGGACGAGAAGGTTGGAGAATGGAGAAATATAGCAAGGGATTTGGATCAGTAATAGTGAAGTTTCTGTAATTGTTATTTCTTCATATATCTCCACAGATTCTGTGTTCAGAGGTGATAAGTTGCTATCTATTGAATTTTATGTATAATCACTTGGAGACAAAAGAGGCTATGGATGCTGGCATCCAGAGCAAGAATCAATCTGTTTGGGGTGTGCAGCATCTGTGGAGGAAGAGAATTGTCGATGTTCTGGTCGAAACCTTACATCAGGAAAGAGAGTGGACAGGAAAGATAGAGAGGAGTATCAAAAAGGAGAAGGTGAAGGGGTGAAACAGATCCTATAATTGAGTCAAGTTGAGTTTATCACTACCTCACGTATACACAGGTGCACTGAGACAAACTCACTTGCAAAGGCAGTGCAGGCACTTAGCACCATAAAAACGCATTCACGAGAAAGATACAAACATAAATTACACACAATCTTTACAAGAAAAGCAACACAATTAGAACAACCAGAAATGTCCATTTTGATGCAAAGTGGTCATAGCGGATGGTGTGGATCTTTGAAACTGGATGTTGCCGTATTGAGGCAGCACCTCCTGTAGGTTCTACTGACGGTAGGGAGGGATGTGCCTGTGATGCACCGGGCAGTCCACTACTCTCTGTAGCTTCTTACGTTCCTGCACTTTCAACCAGGATGCAACCAGTCAGGATATATTTGTAGACATCCATTAGAGTGCTCAGTGACAAGCCAAACCTCCTTAACTTCCCAAGGAAGTAAAGATGCTGACGTGCTTTCATTATGATTACGGTATATCTATGTGCTTGCCCTGGAACGGGTTATCCAGGAATTAAGCCTGCCAATTTTCAGGATTTTCAATTTGAAATCAGGTTTTCAATTTGTCATAATTTTGTTTTATGGAAGTAAGACCTATAAAATGACCCATTTCCTTTCATTTTTGGTGTTTCAGCAGTAGTTTGGCCTCACTTAACATTGATTGTAGAAGTAATTTGGGGAATTACGAGGCTCACTGATCACTTTGCTGATTTCTCCGTGTAAAGCCATACTGAACATGACAGGAGATTAGCAGAGACATCACTGTAAGGGCACGTGCGCAGTCTCTGAATGCCTGCTCTTTGGAGAAGCCTGCAGATGTCCAGGTCTGCGTAGTCATTTCTATGGGCTGAGGCAAAATAAGTGAGGTCTCCTCTGCTTGAGTTTGGAGCTGGGGGAATTCCTCTAGGCAGCAGCGAGCAGAAAGCTATGAGATGCGGCTGGCATCGATAACAGCAGTTTGGAATGATCCTGAGGCTGAGCAATACTGACCTTAATCTCCAGGGGCAAACAGTCAAGGCACGCAGATGAGGCTATGCTTCTACTTGTCAAAAGACAAAAATCACAGTAAGATCAAAGAACATAATTTAAACTTAAATAGCACAAATTCTGTGGAAGCAGGGTCAGTACGACCTGGTTATTATATGAATAATTAAGAGCTGCAATTTTTTTCAAGCCATTACGCCTTAAAATCTCAATACAAATAAATTTTGCGTGTTTCATTATTGTTCTTGTCAATTGGGGAAGTTTTATGTCAGAATTAAAGTGTGAGTGAGAACACAAAATTCTGCAGGGATGAATTTTTCAAAAGGTTTTAAGGAACATAGAAATGTGTACAATATTGCTCTGGTCCAGGATAACTCACCTTTTAGCAAAACAGGGTTAGAGTTTTTGGAGCTGACAAACAAATTTCTCAACCCAAACATTAGGAAAGCATCGCTTTCAAAGGATTTCATGAAGTGGTGAACTAACTGCTTATTTAAGAATTTGAAAGAAACATCTAATCTCAAGACGTGCCCTTTTCTTGTAAGGCTGCCATTTATTGCCCATCCCTACTTATCCCTGACCTGAGGAAGCAGTTAGGAGTCTATCACATTCATGGGCTAACCTGCGGGACAGAAGAGCTAAGGATGGCAGATTTCCTCCCAGTAAAACATTTGTGGGCTCCATGGTTACCAACACTGAGACCAGCTTTTCTTTTCAGTTGAAAAAAAATTCCATGTTTGTTATAATTTAACTTAAATTCCCTGGTTGCCATGATAGTGCTTAAACACATGTGTCAATTTCAAGTTCAAGTTTAATTGTCATTCAACCACACATGAATATCCATGAATACAGCCAATCAAAGCAGTATTATTGCAGGACCAAGATGCAAAACGTAGTACCAACAGTCATTCACAGCACAAGGTACATATAACACATTCTGCTATACCAGCTCGTTGAGTGGTGTCACAGCAACAATCTTGCATTCAACATCAGTAAGACCAAAGAGCTGATTGTGGACTTCAGTAAAGGTAAGACGAGGCCACACAAATCAAACCTCATAGAAGGGCATAAGTGGAGAGAGTGAGCAATTTCTTGTTCCTGGGTATCAATAACCTAGTCCCAACACATTGATGTGGCCATAAAGAAGACAAGACTGTGGCTATATTGCATCAGGAGTTTGAGATGATTCGCTTTGTCACCCAAAACACTCGAAAACTTCCACAGATGTACTGTGGAGAGCATTGTGACTGGCTGCATCATCATCTGGTATGGGGTGTGGGTGGCTACTGCACAGGATTTAAGTAAAATAGAGAGAGTTATAAAATTAGTCAGCTCCATCATAGGTACTAGCCTCCATAGCATCCAAGACATCATCAAGCAGAGCTGCCTCAGAAAAGTGGCTTGCACTACCAAGGACTCCCACCACCCAGGTTATAGCCTCTTACCCTCTTCTCAGTGTTACCATCAGGAAGGAGGTACAGAAACCTAAAGGCACACACTAAACAATTCAGGAACAGCTTCTTCCCTTCTGCCGTCTACTTTCTAAATGAACATTGAACCCATGAACACCATCTCACTACTTCTCTTTTAACCTTTCTCCTTTGGACTACTTATTTTAATTTAACTATTTAAATACATATATATATTTACAGTAATTAATTTTTTCTGTATTTTTCATGTATTGCATTGTACTGCTGCTGCAAAGTTAACACATTTCACGACATGCCACTGATTGTAAGCCTGATTTTGATTTTGATTCTGTTTAAGATAGAAAGCATATATAAGGAATCAGTAAAATACAGTCACACAAAAAATAAAATAGCCCAAGGCTCTGAGTCCAAGTCTGCAGTGAACACAATATGATTTGTCTTCTGCTGAGCGAACGTCTGGGGCAGCACGAACTCCAGACTGGATGCCACGTCAGCTCCAGCACTTCCCTCTTGGATGGCTGTAAGGCTTGCCTCTAGATCAATGGCCTATCACTCTAGTTGCTAGCCCAGTAGCATTACTACATTTGGATTCATGCGGACATTTGGCATTGTTGCACATTAGTCGTTTGTCCGTGTAGTACTTTTCTGTAGCTACTGTGAATGCCTGCAAGAAAATGAAGCTCAAGGTACTACATCGTGACATGTATGTACTTTGATAATAAAGTTACTTTAAATGTTGAACTTTGGACATTAACCCCAATCTCACCAGTAAAATCCAGGTATATATGTCATCATACTGGCTCCACCAGAGTGGTGAAGAACTTGCTCACAGCTGGTGAAACCATGCCCTAAGACTTAACTGCCCATCAAAACTGCTGGCATTCACAAACAACATTAATTACATTATTTAAAAATTAAGAGAACTAATGATAAATATTTTAAACAATTTAAACAACATTTACATTATTTTGTTTTTATTTAGACATACACACGGAATAGGCCACTCTGGCCCTTTGAGCCACACTGCTCAGCAACCTCTGACAACCCCTGATTTAACCTTAACCTAGTCATGGGACAATTTACAATGACCAATTTACCTACTAACTGGTCTGTATTTGAACTCTGGGAGGAAACTGAAGCACGCAGAGAAAACCTACGCATTCCATGGTGAGGACGTACTGACTCCTTAAAGAGGATGCCAGAATTGAACTCCGATTTCCCGAGCTGTAATAGCGTCATGTTAGCTGCTATGCTACTGCGGCACCAATCACAATTAATTAAAAAAAAATTCCAGTTACCTTCCACACTTTTGACTGTTGTCCATTCCAATACACGGAGATGCAGAATGATCATTATGTTGGGATCGAACCAAGTTCAGTGGACAGATTCCACAGGCTATGATTTATAGGTGGTTACCACTTAATTGATTCTATGAGAAATAGTGCCATATGGAACTTGTCATCTCTGAGGAAAATTGTCCCTTATCTACCACAAGTTAATGCCTTCATTAGGATATTTGGTTAGATCTCCCATGGCAACAAAGGCTAATTGTTTTAAACATTACAACACAAAAAGCTCAAATGTTTACATAGATGCAAAACAGAACAAAATTTGTTTTAGTTAGAGGTAGCAACATTGCTGTAAATAGATGAGGTAAATTAATAAAGATCTTAATTAGATTGGATGTTTGTATTGACAAATAGACTGCGCTTTCCTTTCAGACATCTGGTGTTAACATCATATGAAGGAGGTGCTTTAACAGTATGGGGTGCTAATTAGACACTAATCTTGCTAATGTGTAAAATTAATAAAATAGCCATTAATGGTAAGAGACCCTTGAGCTTTGGCTTTAATTAACAAAAGGGCTCCATCTCCTTCATAAAGAATTTTGAGATATATCAGAGTTTGTCCTCTCTCTGAGTCTATTCAAGACAATGAGAGAAAGCCATTCAGCCCTCCAAACCTACTCTGTCATACCATAGAATGTACAGTTATTTGTATTTTAATTCTATTTTTTAAATTTTGCCTTCCTCATTCTGATTTCTCTAACTAGAGGAAACACTTCCATTTCCTGTACTTTACTTAATTCATCTATAGTTTTAATAGCTCATCTATCAGACCTTCCCAAACTCAAGGAGTAAAACCAATATTTTTGCATCAGCGCTCATAACTTAAGGAAGACAGTGTCCAAATTGTGTTTTCCCTGTCCTTGGGATATTTCACAAAATTTAGCAATCAATAAAATCTTTTTTGAAGTTGACTCACAGTTGTACTGTAGAAAAGCTGCTACTTCATGCAGAGAAAGCTCCCAGAAGCAGTAAGGTTGTTTTTCAGGTACACCAGAAGTACAAAGAAGATTTATACAGAAGTAACACTGATCCCCTTGCTGAAGTTGTATTCTTCTGTTGTAACTATACTGAGCAGGTTTGTTTGGGACAATGGCTCCCTAAATTTATGAGGGCCACTCTGCAAAATCTGTGGAAGGATTCAAACCTAACATACACAGTTTTTTGTGTAGTCTCAGTAACATGCAAGGACCATCATGTGGAAATATTAGAAAGATTAGAGGATTGCTCCTCTGGTGTCACAGAAGTGAAAACAGCCTTTATTCACTTCCATAACTCATGCCCATCCTTCCCATCCACATGCAAGCATCAGTGGAAGCATAACCACACTGACAGCTCGTGCCTAGCATTAGAGTCATGGATTTTAACAAAACAGAAAGGGTCCTACAGAGCACTATGACACACCACGTCCATAGTGACATTTTTGCCCATTGACACTAATTCCATGTGCCCCACATTTCTCTCTGTATTCTGTCCAAATGCCTGTTAAGCATGATTTTATACCTGGCTCTACTACCGCCTCTGGCAGTGTGGTCCGGATACCAACCAATCTCTCCATTAAAAATTTTCCCTCCAATCCCTTTAAATCTCCTTCCTCTGAAAAACCTAAGCCTCCCTGTTTGTGTAAATGAATTTGTTCAATTATCATAATCGTGCCTCTCAGAATCTAACACATGTCAGCCTCCTTTGCTCCCAGGAAAACAAGGCAAGCTGATCTAATCCCTCCTCCTAACTAAATCTCTCCAATTCAAGAAGCATTCAGATGCACTATCTTAATAACTATCTCAGGCTACGTCCACACTACACCGGATAAATCTGTAACCAAAACTTTTTCTCTTCGTTTTTACCCTCCGTCCACACTAAAATAGTGTTTTCGTCCCCGAAAGCGGAGCTTTTCAGAAACGCTTTCCAGGGTGGGTATTTTTGAAAACGCTGCTCGGGCAGATCAGTGTGGACGGGGTAACCGGAGACTTCTGAAAACGCTGTCAGATGGCAGCGCGCCATTTCATTGTTTTCTTGAATGCAAACACCCTCACAACCTAACAATTTCAGAACAGAAGGCCATGAGACTGAAGCCAGAAGAGTTTGAAATGTACTCACCAAATACTTTGACCCATAACTTACTGAATAAATAAGTATACTGTACTCACTTTGCCCTGTTTTCTGTCCTTGCTTGTATGAAGGTGGTTTACCTATTTATGCAAGTATTTCTCTGACAATAGATGTGTAACAGCCTAATGTAACATTGTATGGAAATACAAAATAATACTGATGCAGACATGTTTTACACATTTAACAAGGTGCTTTATTAATGCAACAGAGTTAGTCAGTTTTTCAATGTTCGTCGTCTGCCGGGTCATACTGTCCGTGAACTCCCTGTTGTTTACCTCCATACGCTTCAGTATTTGTTTTTTTTTACTTTTAAATCTTCCTGCGCGAGAACCAACAGCTGTCTGTCGTTTAAGTTTTTCTAGTCTGTAACTGAACAAACACACACTGTCTTTCACGGCGAGATTCGACACCAAACATATTGCTTGTTTTCGGTAGATGTGTCCTGCGCATGTGCAGGAGGAGATTCGACAAAATCTCCGTTTCAATGTGGACAGAGATATTTTTAAAAGCGCATAGTGTGTACACCTATTGTTTTTATGCGAAACCGGCGTTTTCAAAATTATCCTGTCTAGTGTGGATGTAACCTCAGTAACACTATGATTTCTTTCACCAATTTGCACTACAATGGACTTTGTTTTCTTTTGTCATAATTGTTCTCTTTCTTTTCTAAATTTGTCTAATTTAGGTTTAATTTCAAAGTTCAAAATAAATTTTATTATCAGAGTGCAGATATGTCACCACGTACAACCCTGAGACTAATTTTTCTCTGGGCAATCTATAGAATAGAAATTATAACAGGAGAAGATTACAAACTCTGCAAATAGAAAGTGTTCAGCTATCCCTGTTTGTTCAAAATCCTGATGTTTGAGGGGTAGTAACTGTTCCTGAAACTGGTGGTGTGAGTCCTGCGGCTCCTGTACTTTCTACCTGATGGCAGCAGTGAGAAAAGAGCATGGCCTGGGTGGTGAGGATCTTTGATGATGGATGCTGCTTTCCTACGGCAGTGTTTAATGTAGCTGCTAACTTATATTTTTTGTGAATACTGTGATGCTGCTGCAAGTAAGTTTTACATTGTACTTGTGCATACATGTATTAGTGTGCATGAAAATGAACTCAGCTTTGACTTTGAATCACTTCTGACTGACTCCAGCACAATCGCATTCTCACTGAGTGTAATTGAGATCCTTTTTTCCTGGATCGTTTAGATATCTTGGAAACAGGGCCAGAACTAAATCTACAATATTACACCTGTGAGATGTATGCAACAATAATCGTTTCTGCCAGAAGGCAAAAATCCCCTGGCTCAAGTTGGGGGCAGCCTTTGTCACAATTAAGATGTCAGAATCCATCATAAATGGAGTGGGATTTGCAAAATGAAAAGTCTGATGATGGGTCTTTGCTTCTTCCTCCACACTTGCTACCTAACCTATGGACAATTTGCCATGATTTCCGGCTTTATGTTAATTGTAATGTTTACCAGGAACAAGAGATGTTAAGAAATGCTTTGAGGTGTTGGTAGGTATAATATCCAACACTTGAGAAAATATGCTAGTTGGCTTCATCAAAGCCCCAAGGCTGCCAGAGCTTTTCTGGCAGTCCCAGTATTTGGACTGGCATTCATCCCCATCAACAAAGCAGATTACCTGTTCTTTGTCATATTTTATTGCACTGTTCCTACAAATTACACTTCCAATGGCTGCAAATTTGAAATACATAACATAAATGCATTTTTTCCTGATTCACCATTTACTTAAGCTGCCTGTGTTTCATTGATGCAAATAATTTAGAGAAGAAAGCCTCATGTGCTTAATAAACACATGGCAACCAGGCATGAATACATTAGGGAAAGATATTTTGTGAGGGCATCCTGAAGGCACTCATTAAAGATATTTGCATGGTAAATTTATGTTAATTACCAATATTTAAAAATATAGACAGACAGACATACTTTATTGATCCCAAGGGAAATTGCGTTTCGTTACAGTTGTACCAATCAAGAATAGTGTAGAAATATAGCAATATAAAACCATAAATAATTAAATAATAATAAGTAAATTATGCCAAGTGGAAATAAGTCCAGGATCAGTCTATTCGCTCAGGGTGTCTGACACTCCGAGGGAGGAGTTGTAAAGTTTGATGGCCACAGGTAGGAATGACTTCCCATGACACTCAGTGTTACATCTCGGTGGAATGAGTCTCGGGCTGAATGTACTCCTGTGCCTAACCAGTACATTATGGAGTGGGTGGGAGACATTGTCCAAGATGGCATGCAACTTGGACAGCATCCTCTTTTCAGACACCACTGTCAGAGAGTTATCATGATTTGGGGTACTTGGATGCAAATACAGTGGTGTTAGAAAGTTTGTGAACCCTGTTGAATTTTCTCTTTCTGCATAAATATGACCTAAAATGTGATCAGATCTCCACGCAAGTCCTAAAACTAGATAAAGTGAACCCAATTAAATAAATAACACAAAAAACATTATACTTATTCATATATTTATGAGAAAAATGATACAATATTGCAAGTATTTGTTGGAAAAATGTATGTAAACCTTTGCTTTCAGTAACTGCTGTGACCCTCTTGTACAGCAATAATTTCAACCGAATGTTCCCAGTAACTGTTGATCAGTCCTGCACCTTGACTTGGAGGAATTTTAGGCTATTCCTCCTTACAAAACTGCTTCAACTCTGACATGTTGGTGGGCTTCCTTGTATGAACTGTTTGCTTCAGGTCCTTCCACAACAGTTCTATGTGATTAAGGCCAGGACTTTGACTTGGCCATTCCAAAACATGAAATTTCTTCTGCTTTGACCTTTCTTTGGTAGACTGACTTGTGGGTTTAGGGTTGTTGTCTTGCTATGCTTCAGTTCATGGATGGATACAGGCACCCTGAGACTTTCCTGCAGAATTTGCTGGTACAATTCAGAATTCATAGTTCCATCAATGATGGCAAGCCATCCTCATCCCAATGCAGCAAAGTAGGTCCAAACCATGACACTACAACCACCATGTTTCACAGATGGGATGAGGTTCTAATGCTGGAATGCGGTGTTTGTTTTTTGCTAAGCATTTGGCTTCTCATTTAAGCCAAAAAGTTCTATTTTGAACTCACCCATCCACAGAACACTCTTCCAATAGCCTTCTGGCTTATCCATGTGGTTTTTAGCAAACTTTAGACATGTAACAATGTTCTTCTTGTAGAGTAGTGGCTTTCTCCTTGCAGTACTGCCATGCACACCATTGTTGTTCAGTGTCTGCCTGATGGTAGACTCATGAACACCGACATTAGCCAATGCAAGAGAGGCCTGTATCTCATTAGATGTTACTCTGGGGTTCTCCAGAGTAATAATGGTGTTGAATTTCCTCCATTGGTACACCATCTATCTGTGGATTAGTGGAGTCCAAACTCCTTAGAAATGGTTTTGTATCCTTTTCCAGCCTAGTAAGCATCAACCATTTTTTTTCTGAGGTCTTCATAAATCTCCTTTGTTTGAGGCATGGTACATTTCCAAAAACCTGTGTGGTGAAGATCAGACTTTGATAGTGAAGACCCAGATTTTTGTTCTGTAAATAGGGCAAGGGCTCCCACACTCACACATGATTGTGAGTGAAACACCTGACTCTAATTAACCTTTTAAATGAATTAATAATCCTAGAAGTTCACATACTTTTTTTCCAACAAATACATGTAATATTAGATCGTTTTTCTCAATAACTAAGTGAACAAGTATGTTTTCTGTATTTTATTTAATTGGGTTCTCTTTATCTACTTTTAGGACTTGCGTGAAGACCTGATCACATTTTAGGTCATACTTATGCAGAAACAGAAAATTCTAAAGGGTTCACAAACTTTCTAGCACCATTGTACACGTGGCAGGAAGCCATCAAATGATATCAAAACTTTGAGCTTATTTGGTTAATAGATTTCAACAAAATGCTATCGTGAAATGGGGAGATGACTTAATTAAAAGGATTTGTTTCTGACTTTTGATCAAACCAATTTACCAGATTCAGGAAACATAGAAAACAACCGGTTATAAAAAGTTCAAAGTTCAAAGTAAATTTATTATCAAAGTACATATATGTCACTATAAACCACCCTGAGATTTATCTTCTTCTGGGCATTCACAGTAAATATAAAATCCACAGCAGAATTCATTAAAAACAACTCACAAGACAGACAAACAACCGATGTGCAAAAGACACCAAACTGTGCAAATACAAAAAGAAAAGTATTGGAATTAATGATAATAATAAATATTGAAAACATAAGATGAAGAGTCCTTAAAAGTGAGTCCATAGATTGTGGGAACAGTTCAGTGTTGGGAGTGAGTGAGGTTGAGAGAAACTTTCCTCTCTGGTTCAAGGGTCTGAAGGTTGAGGGGTGATAACTGTTCCTGACCCTGGTGTTGTGGGTCTTGAGGCTCCTGTACTTCCTTCCTGATGGCAGCACAAAAAAAGTGAGCATGGTCTGGATAGTGGTGCATTGGCCACAAAGGAGACAAGTGAGATAACCTAGCTCAATAAAGAACTAGAAAGGCAGGTTGGAATCGAACTTTTATTTTCTCCAGAAGTTCTGGGAAGGAAAGATTAATTGTTATTCATTGGATAGGAATGCACTAAGTAATGAGTACTTCCAATGGAAAAGTGCATGAAGTGCAATATTCACTGTGAACTTAAAAGGCCAATGACACATGTGATGCTGAAAAGCATTTCCCTTTATATCCTAGAAAAGAGGCACCTAAACGTTTATCACATCATTCTCTTTATCTTATTTAGCTGAATATTTGGGTCCATTTAATCAATCAAAAAATTTCAAGTTTTCCATATATCATTAATATATTATCTTTCTATCATTATTGTAAAATCACTCAGCACTCACCTAACTACAGAAGAGGATAGAAATGCATGAGTTAAGGTTATTAGGGGATATAGAACTAAAGCAAGTAGATCACTTTCATTATTAAAGGATTTGAGTACTAGAGTAAAAATATCTTACAATAAATCTATGGAGTCTTGGTGAGATGACACCTGGAGTATTTTGTACAATTTTGGTCTGTTTACTTTAGAAAATATATACTTGTAAAGGAGAGGAACAGAGAATCCTCACCAGGCTGGTTCCCTGGGAGCAGTTCTATCACAAGGAGAAGAATGAATAGGCCAGATTCCTATCCTTTGGAATTCAGAAGAATGAGAGGGGACTGAGCTGCAGTGTACAGAATTGCTTTTACAGGGCTCAAGGGGTTATATGTATAGGGAAGATGTTTCTCTTCTCTGATGAGTGTAAAACCAAGTATCATGGTCCCAGAGAAATATGTAGTATAAGAAGAACCTTTTATTTTTGCTGTGGTCAGTGAATCTTTGGAATTCTTTGGAGTGTTCAAGAAGGCTCAGTAATTTATTTCACTCACAACTGAAATTAATAGGTTTCTGGATATCAGGGATAACCAAGGACAAGCATATTGAGCATGAAAATATTAAGAGGGCAGATTGATTCTGATCTATTCGCAGGGTAGAACAGGTAAGAGTGGCCAAGTCGTTACTCCTGGTCCTTTTTCTCAGTGCACTTATGTATTTATTTTTGATTTTAATTACCACCTATGCCCTTGTGGAATTTTCAAAGAAATCGTTTCCACCTGTCTGCCCCATTTCCCCTTCAAGGCATCATTAAGACCTGCTTCATTTACTTACCTTAACCTCTTTTAGTTCACTCCTGCAAAAATTTGAGCAACCTTGTCAAATACCCGGAAACAATTTGTGACTTTAAAGGTCTAATTTCTAATTGAAATCTATCTTATTTCTGGATAAATTTCCACTATTCTTGAGGAGGTGTTTTGAATAGAAATCTGTTAGTTCACTGAGTACTCTTTGTGTCATCTGGGAGACAGTGACATTAGGACTGAAATTAAGTATGCACATTTCCAGTAAATTACTTCCTAGTCAAACCTTGCTCAGGCATAACACAATGCAAATGAAGAACAAAGTACCCATGACAGCTTCATTAGCTATGTGCTTAGATTTAGATACAGGGTATTCCTATCATATGTAATGTTTCATGAGAAATTTTTTTTAATAGAATCTACCAAACTCCGATGAGCATGAGTTGTTAATTGTACAATTAAACACAAGGGTCTGCTGGTTCTGTGGTTATGTGACTGGACTAATATTGTCTGAGCAATAATTTAAATATGTTAAAGAATTGAACAAGAAACATATTTGCTAGCATGAATTTCAGTTCTGGAAGTGATAGGATAAAGTCAATATTTGACCTTAGATCTTATTTATGCAACTGCACCTTATGTGAAATGTCCTCTGTCTATTCACTAGCAAGGAAATTCAATTTTGAGCATCTTGTTAGCAGCTGTTGCCCTGGTACATGTGTAGAAGCAAAGAGGTGATCAGAGGCACAGTGGATGGTCGAAGGAAATGGAACATTTAACATTGCAGATGACCAAGGCTGTAGGTTGTTAGGGACCATTCAACTCTGCAAGAGTCAGGAACAGAACTTCAACATCCTCAGGCTTCAAATTTTTGAAACGCCAGTTTAATAATGGCCCTAATGATTGTTGTAGAAATTATTTTCTTGAGCCCAACTGGACATTTATAGTCGACATTCAGAACACCCAAATTTTGCAAAAGGGTATCTTAAATAAGCTCAAGTCTTCTTCAAAGTGAATGCTGCCAAAAACTAATGTCTGCTACTAGGCTAAGTTCTGGACTTATTTTCAATATATAAGCTGCCTCATTCACACCATGTAACAATTGATTTTATTTTTGGAACTTTAACAGATATTTGGTTGGTACTCAACATAACTACTCAAAAAAAAAAGCAGAGTAGTGAGCTCCTGGTGAAGTTTCAGAGTTCCTAGCCTTCCTCAAAATTCCTATTTTCGTGGATTTGATGATTTTCTAGACAGCTTTCCATCCATTTTTTTCTCCTCTCACCATCTTCTGTTACTTTACCCATGTGGCTTTTGTTTGTACGGAAGTTTGATTGACATTCCAACAGAGATATCACAGAGAAGTTCATTTGTTGTCAATATTCACTTTTGCACACATGCACATCCACACACCCCATACTAGGTACTAGTGGACAAACTGAAATACAGTTTTTCTATTG